>NC_087343.1:6766071-8034285 GCF_030014295.1 Loxodonta africana | reverse complement strand
TGGACTAATAAGACCTGAAACAGGCTTGCACTAGTTAACAGTCGCCTCGGACATCGCAGGACCAGACACTATTTTCGTGTGTTTATGTGCTTAAGAAGGGCCAGCATGCAAATGAGCATTAAAGATTTTCATCTGTGCTTCTAGTAAAAATGCAAAGTGAAAGCAAGGGATTTTGCATTTCTTCTCTGCCCTACACACAGTAGTTAAGCACTCGACTGCTAACCAAAAGGTCAACAGTTCGAATCTACCAGCCCATTCTTGGAAACCCTGTGGGACAGTTCTACTCTGTCCTATAAGGTCACTATGAGCGGAAACCACTCAATGGCAGTAGGGTTTTTTGACTCTGCCCTATAATTTAAAGTTAATTGATAACATTGGAACTGTTATTCATGAATTATTTTCTAAAAGTTGCAATCAGCATTTGTTTCTAGTTTCTAATCTCTGTCTGAATCCATGGATTGCCCTTAGAAGTGTGCCCCTTCTATCTAAAATTTGTCCATCACCATCATATCAGCCATCCTCTCAGGATGACCCTGGCCTCCAGAGTCTTCAGAAAACTTCGGACTTTTTTTCACCCCCTTTGTTGTCGCTGGGATTATACTTAAACCTATTTGGTAGTGTATGTATTCTTGAAAAAAACAAAAACAAAAAACAGCCTGTTTAAGGGCTCCAGATGTACATTTTGAGTGACAGCAATTTTATTGAAATTAAGGCTCTTTAATTTCAAATGTCATAATATTTATTCTTAATTCGGGATTAATATGTGCAAAGAAAATCCTGTGATTAGAGGTGTCCCCAAATCATAGGACTTTGAACAGTTTGTGCTCCATTGTTAACATAAAGGCCTGATATTCTGTTTCTATAAAGATTACAGCCAAGAAATCCCTACAGAGCAATTCTACTTTGTAACAAGTGGGGTAGCCGTAAGTCGGAATTGACTTGATAGCAACAACAACAAAAAACAACAGTTATTCATAAAATGTCACTTAGACATCAGGTTTTTATTATTTCAAACATATCCCAGAGCAGCATTTTTTATTTCTTCTGTAGAGGCTTCCTGGATTTATGTGATGATAAACCCAGATTGTTTAAACAGTTAAATATGAATGCTTTTAAAAGTTTGCTCCTTTATATAGTTTTTTGGTCCACTGTAGTCTCAGTCTAGGCAATACCTCTCGATATCTAAATGAAAAGAAACATTTCAAGCCTTTAATCTAGTGTTTATCCATTGCTTTAATCAAAGTACAACCTGCAGGCAGGTGTGCTTTCAAATCTCACAGCCTAGCCCTCCGCAGGCTCAGCCTTGGCCCACAGTTTTGACCAGCCTCCATGCATGAAATAATCCCAGCACGGCCGGATTAACCTCACTTTTACCCAAGTACCCAGGCCGGAGTACGCCCACAGGCCGTGTGAGCCTCAGGGCTCTGAGGCTGCCTTAGCAATGCTGCACCTCAGCAATGCAGATCGTTCAGCCCGTCTGTCAGCAAGCAAGCCCAGCACCAGAGTGGGACATCCCTCCTGGCTTGGCTGGTTCCTCCCACTTAAGTATGCAACACTTGGATAAAATACAGTTTCCAGTGTCAATTTAACTAGTTACTGTGGAGAGACCAGAATTACCACTTAAGCCTTTCCTTCAATTAAACACTTTCAGACAGACAAAGAAAGACAGCATCCCGCAATAAAAGTCAACCTAATTGTGTTTGGTCAATATTTATTTCACACCTTCTACAAGTGATGCACTGGACTGTAGGGCAAAAGAAAAAAATTGGTTAATTACTGCCTCTGACCTAAATAATTTCACACTCTGATGGGGGAAGAGGGTATGAGAAGGACAGAGACAAAAGCACTTCTTTCATTCACTTGTTTTTCTTATATCATTCATCCGTATATTTATTACAGTTCTACTACATGGCAGACAACATCCTATGATGAGGGCGGTATAAGCCCTAACACACAGACACAGACACACAGACACAGACACACACACAGACACACACACACACAGACACACACACAGACACACACACACAGACACACACACAGACACACACACACAGAGACACACACACGCACACTCACATCTACAATCCCTGCCCCCATCCTATAAACATTCCAGCAGCCACAGTCTGTGATATTTTTACATACGAGCAGGGAAGTGACCAGATCGAGGCCATGCAAAGGAGCCAGCGATGAAGATTGGGCCAAGGGACCTGGATGTCTGAGCCCCAACTCCCATTTCTTGACCTGGTATCTGTGTGACTGGGAGCAATTTGTTCAACCTCTCTGTTTCAGTTCCCTCGAGCTGCAAAGATCTGTTGTAAGAAACAAGCTAATCCTTGTCTAGATTTATCACATTCAGTCTAGGTAAATAAATAATTTCTTTAACTCCTTTTTCTAAAATTTTTAAAAAGTAACTCCAACGTTTAATAACTGATTTATTTAGTAAAAGTAACTTTCCTTTCTTCCCAATTTTCTTCCTTTTTTTCCTTTATTTCTCCTCCTCCTCCTTTACTTCTTCTTTTTGAATTGTCAATGAGCACAGTTATCTACAGCAGCACTGTTAATGACAAGTACACTCTGTACTTTCGTCGGCTCCCATGCGAATTTATTAATAATTTAGTTTCCAAAAAGAATCAGGTAGAAATGGTTAAAAAAAAAAAAAAAAGGTTTCCTTCAGCATGTTATAATTTTTTTTTTAAGTTTCTTTTTTTGTGAAAATTCAGCAAGGTAGGAGGAATTTTCATATGGCAGCCAATCTGAAATTTAAAAATACTAAATAATCAAGGTCTGATATACAAAAAAAAAAAGCTAAAAACACCTAATTTTTTTCTTTGTAGATTTTTCCAGAGAAAATTTGATTCGTCTTATATTAAATTAAAGCAAATAGGCCAACAGGCGTTGGTTTTGGAAAACCCTCTAAGCCAATAAGTACCAGTTAGACTGCAGCATAAGAAATGCTGGTGGCACAGTGGTTAAGCACGTGGCTGCTAACCAAAAGGTCAGTGGTTCGAACCTACCAGTTGCTCTGTGGGAGATACGCATAGCACGCTGCTTCCATAAAGATTTCAGCCTTAGAAACCATATAGGGCAGACCTACTCTGCCCTATAAGGTTGCTACGAGATGGAATCGACTCAACAGCAACAAGTGTGGGTTTTTGTTTTTGTTTTGTTTTGTTTTTTCTGGTTTTAGGCAGCAACTCAGGAACTGTAGGAGTTGAGATGAGCCTGGACAGGCTTGTCAATCACAGGCCTGAAGTCTCCCAAGTTTCTCACTTGCACTTGTGCTCTGCTCTGTGTGCTCGTATGCTTGTGCACACAAGTCCCTGTCATACTCAGCTGGAACCAGCACTTGGGTGGGAATGACTTGTGCCTCAAGAAATGCTTGGTTCTTCAAGACATTGCTTGCAGCATATACACAAGTTTTCCATGTTCCCCAAGAAACCTTAAACTTACAACAAGAAAACTGAAAATGCTGTTTTTCATAATTTACATATAAATTAATATTATTTACATATGAATAAATTACACACAAATTAATTTACATACAAATTAACTGTAAGTTGATACAATTAACACATTAATATAAATGTAAATTATGAAAAACAGAACATTTTCAGTTTTCTTGTTCTCGATTTAAGCTCTCTTGGGGAACACTGAAAACTGCACATGCTGCAAGCAATTTACATACACACAAATGCAATTTACATACACACAAATGCAATTTACATACACACAAATGCAATTTTATGACGCAGACAAATGTTCACAATATCGTACTGTTAGAAGCTTTATCATCCTGCCTTCCATTTAGGTAAGAACCTTTGGTTTAGGGGAATGACTTTATATAAAAGATACAACCTTATCAATTGACTAACAGTTACTAAGGGAATCCAATAATATTGATGAGAAAATTTTATCTCTAGGAGGTATATGAAGATTTTTGCACCAAATTTTTCCCTCTGTGAATTTTGCTCGCATGATATAAACACAGCAAGACACACCGGCCCTGATAAATCACAGCAGTTCATTAAGGGAATGTAGCTGCACATAAAAAAAAGTGTAATTTCCATAATGACCGTTCATTTAATGGCATATAAGAAATTATCTACGGTAGTAATATATAGATTAATAATTTTGATATTTAAGAAAAGTTTATAGATGTGATTTCTAATGAAAGGAAATTATTCAATTGTTAAAACAGAGGTAGAAATAGAGAAGTGGGCAAAGCTCAAGAGTTGTCTATATTAATGCCAGTGTGTTTTCAATGTAATTTTTTATTGAGGTAATGGAGCATGTTAAAATAATGCGTATTATGCATGTGATGACATAATTTGAAATTTGACATACTATGAGACAATATATTTAATCAAAACTTAATTTCTTGATTGTCTATATGTATATTTAAAATACACATACCAAAATACACGTAGGTACTTTATTTTCCTAAGTAAATATTGTTGACGAGCCACTATAGACAGAAGCATCATGCTGTCCCCTCTACATCAAAGACTGGAAAAACTAAGTAAAACAGATACAAATACCAATCCTGGAGCCCTAAGAATCAAACAAAAGAATAAAAAACTTGATCAAGCACCAAATGGAATAAGAAACTGACAGAGAACAGAGAACAAGGAGAACTAAGGTGTGGAGGTCCCCATCAGCTAACGCGGCAAGGATTCATCATCTTGGACTACAGCCATCAAGGAATTCAGACGGGGAGTACAGGAAAACAACTTCAGGGAGCTCCCAACAGGAAACAGAGCACCTGGTAACAAGAGATACACTTTTTCCTACCCCCGCCCTTCTACCCTACATGAGGCCCTGCTGATTTCCAACAGCCATGGTCGTTCAGTCAGAGATACACTAGCTCACCACCACTTGAATTTGCCTTCTTGGCCATCAGCCATCAAGGACTGTGGACAAGAAGTACAGGAAGGAAACTTTAAGGAGCTCCCAACAGGAGACAGAGGACCTGCTTCACATGTCACATGCTCTCCCTTCCCTTCTGCCCATCTGCACTGTACACCAAGCACCATGCCCCAAGTGACACAATCATGAACAATTGTATCCCACCCTGCACTGCCCCCTGGCCCTACACCATCAGCCTCAGTACATGCCACAAAAGACCCTTTCCTGCCCCTCCACCCCACTGAACATGCCCTGCTACATGATAGCTGAGGAACCAGCCCTGTCCATCTGGACAAGGTGGTAAGAAACATTGTGCTCACAGACAGTCAAGCAACAAAGCACACCCAACCTGCTGCCTAGACATAATAATCAAATAAAACAAAAAAGCAGAAGGAAACAAGCAAATCTACAATCAATAAATAAAGAAAATGATTATTGAATGTCCTGAAAACGGCAGACAATATCAAAACATATTAAAAGAAAAAAAGACAGATGGCTCCAGAAAACAACCAAAATGAAACACCAGATGACCTTCCAGTAGAAGAAAAGGTGCTGAAACTACCTGATAGGGAATTCAAAACTCTAGCATTCAGGGCTCTCCAAGAGGTGAAGGAAAATGCAAAGATAAGGAAAAAAAAAAAAAAAGATAAAATCATGGAAAACACACACAAAATCAGGGCAATCTCAGACAAAGGAATGGAAGAATTCAGGGGAAAAAAAAAAGGACAAAATAAACAAACAACTAGAAATCACACATCAACAGCGATTAAAAATCCAAAAGATAAGCAAGAAGATTTCAGAAATGAACAGGGCATTAGAAGGTTTTAGGAGCAAATATGAAACAATGAAAGACAGAATCAGCAGAGTTGAAGGCCAATCCTTGGATACCACTTTGCTTGAGGGAAAATCAGAGAAAAGAATGAAGAAAAATGAAGAAACTCTGAGAATGATTTGGGATACAATCAAAAGCAAAAGTTTGTTTGTGATCAGAGTTCCAAATGGGGAGAATCTGGAAAACACAGATAGGATCAAAGACCTAAATATAAACCCAAAATCTATAAATATCGTAGAAGAAAAAATAGGGTCAACTCTAGAGGCCCTACAGGGCATAAACAGGAAAGAAACCATAACTTACAATACACAAACACTGGAAGATAAGCTAGATAACTGGGATCTTCTAAAAATTAAATGCTTACTCTCATCAGAGGACTTCACCAAGAGAGAAAAAAAGAACCCTCAAACTGGGAAGAAAAAAAAAAAAATTGACTATGACAAATCCTACAAAAGTCTAACCTCTAGAATCTATAGGAAAATCCAACACCTCAACAACAAAAAGACAATCCGATTTAAAAATGGGCAAAGTTTATGAACAGGCACTTCAACAAAGAAGACATTCAGGTAGCTAATAGACACATGAAGAAACACTTGAGATCACTAGCCATTGGAGAAATGCAAATCAAAACTACAATGAGATAACATTCCACACTGACATTACTACCACGAATAAAAAAAAAAACAGAAAATAACAAATGTTGGAGAGGCAATGGGGAGCCTGGAACACTTACGTGCTGCCGGTGGGAAAGCAAAAGGTACAAACATTTTGGAAAATTATATGGCACTTCCTTAAAAAGCTAGAATTAGAAATATCATACAATTCAGCGATCCCACTCCTAAGAATTAGAGAAGAGAAATAAGTGCTGTCACATTGTCACATGAATAAAAATATACACACCCATGTTCATTGCAGCATTATTCACAATAGTAAAAAGATGGAAACAACCCAAGTGCCCATCAGCAGATGAATGGATAAACAAACCACGGTACGGGATAGACTACCACACAACTGTAAAGAACAATGATGAATCTGTGAAACATAACATGGATGAATCTGGAGGGCAATATGTTGAGTGAAATAAGTCAATCACAGAAGGACAAATATTGTACGAGACCACTATGAAAAGGTTTACATGCAGAAAGAAACAATCTTTGAGTTCAAGAGGGAGGGGAGGGGTGAGGAGGGAAAAACACTAAATAGACAATAAGGTAAGTAGTAATTTTGGTGAAGGCTAAGGCAGTCCACAGTACTGGGGAAGCCAGCACAACTTGACCAACACAAGGTCATGGAAGCTTCATAGACACATCCAAACTCCCTGAGAGGCTGGATTACTGGGCTGAGGGCTGGGGACCATGGTCTCAGGGGACATCTAGCTCAACTGACATAACAGAGTTTATAAAGAAAATCTTCTACATCCTGCCTGGTTAAGGGGCATCTGGGGTCTTAAAAGCTTGTGAGTAGCCGTCTAAGATTCTCCACTGATTCCACTCCATCTAAAGCAAGGCAGAATGAAGAAAGCCAAAGACACAAAGAAAGGTTAGTCCAAAGGACTAATGGACCATGACTACCACAGCCCCCACCAGACTGAGTCCAGCACAACTAGATGGTACCCAGTTACCATTGCTGACTGCTCTGACATGGATCACAATAGAGGGTCCCAGATAAGGCTGGAGAAAGCTGTAGAGCAAAATTCTAACTCACAAAAAAATACCAGACTTACTGGTCTGATAGAGACTGGAGAAAACCCAAGAGTATGGCCCCCAGGCACCCTTTTAACTCTGTACTGAAGTCTTTCCTGAAGTTCACCCTTCAGCCAAAGATTAGAAAGGCCCACAAAACAAAACGAGACCAAATGGGCACACCAACTCAGAGGCAAGAGCGAGAAGGCAGGAGGGAACAGGAAAGCTGGCAATGGGGAACCCATGGTTGAGGAGGGGAGAGTGTTGGCACGTCGTGGTGTTGGCAACCAATGTCACGAAACAATGTGTGTTAATTGTTTAATGAGAAGCTAATTTGCTCTGTAAACCTTCATCTAAAGCACAATAAAAAAAAAGAAAAAGAAATAAATGCTGTTTATAAAATATGTTTAAAATTATTATCCAAATGGATGCTGAGAACAGGGATTTTTTTTTTCTATAGCAACAAATTTCAAATTATACTGCAGTTGATTTCTATTACTTTTATGTAATTTGAAGAGTTTGCCTCTACAAAATTGATCATTACTTCCTATTCAGACTTTTGCATTTATGACTTCAAGATTTTATTGCAGAAATCAAAATTAAAAAAATAAATAAATAAATAACTCAATTTTCCTTTTGGGTTAAATTTTAAACTGCACAAGAAATTAAAGAAAACCTCAAAGAATTGCTGTTCATGATTTTCAATCCAATATTGAAGATTTGATTCTCCTCCAACTATGAGGAAAATTCCTGTGCAAAAAAAACTCACTGCCAAAAAATAGCCCTAGATACTACAGTATTAAAAGGACTTATAAAAAGCCTTATATTACAACAATATATTATTGAGCACCTTAATTACTTTTCCTAACTAGCCTAATAATTGAGATTTTGTCTAGGCCTAGTCTGACTATTGGGTAACTTGGAGCCCTGATGGCACAGTGCTTAAGAGCTACAGCTGCTAACAAAAAGGTCGGCAGTTCCAATCCACCAGCTGCTCCTTGGAAACCTTATGGGGGAGTTCTACTCTGATCTCTAGGGTCACTACGAGTTGGAATTGACTCAACGACAATGAGTTTGGGTTCTTTTTGGTTTAGAGTTTAAAATGTTATTTTATTAACCTCCTAATTGAAAAAAAAATAATAATAATTGAAAAGCACAGACCATAGCTGCATGAAAAAGTCCAAGCGGACCAGGGCTCAGCGAATTTGATACCTTCCTATTGTCTTCGCAGTCTTGAAGTCTATAGATTGCATATCAAATGGTGCCATTATTCTGGCCAAGTGTGGTATCCCAGGCATCTCCCCCTCCCCAACTTCTGTACTTAAAACTGAAATCAGCAGGAGAGTTTCTATAGTTCATTTAATACTGTTGTCACAGATTTCTGAACTCAAATACTAGTATACATACTGCTATGTTTGTTAGGTGCCATAGAGTTGGCTCCTACTCATAGTGACCCTATGTATAACAGAACAAAACCTTGCTCAGTCCTGGGCCATCCTCACAATGTTTGAACCCATCATTGCAGCCACTGTGTCAATCCAGCTCATGGGGGCCTTCCTCTTTTTCACTGACCATATTCTTTACCAAGCACGATGTCCTTCTCCAGTGATTCTTCCCTCCTGATATGATATACAGCATATATACTAAGCAATAAGAAAATTAGAATTTTACCCAGTCCTCTAAGCAGGAATGAAATTTAGATGAAAACTTGTCAGAATAAGATAGGCGTGAGGAAAGAACGCCTTTAACTCAAATGAAAGAGACCTCATCCTTCCCGAAAGTGATGGTCTTGGAAAGAGACAGACCATTAGGAGAAGAGAAAGGCACCTGGCATTTGCATTGCTCCCTCCT
The DNA here is from genome assembly GCF_030014295.1 of Loxodonta africana. Taxonomy (NCBI): domain Eukaryota; kingdom Metazoa; phylum Chordata; class Mammalia; order Proboscidea; family Elephantidae; genus Loxodonta; species Loxodonta africana. Next base: position 8,025,012 of record NC_087343.1, on the reverse strand, counting down.
CCTTGGAGCCTGGACTTGGACAGGGTGTATTAGAGCTCTCCCTGCCTGGGAACAAAGGTCTGTCACAATGAAGAAAAAGCTCCAAGCAAAGCAAAACCACAACCTGTTGGTTACATCATTCAGCTCCCTCTCACTCCCTTAAAAAGGGGAAACATAGGAGAACAGGTGTGGAGTGGGTTTTCCTAATGTTAGGTTTGGAGGGATCCCTCCTCTGTTAATGTTATCACAGAGAAGAATTGCACCATTTTGAAGACAAAGAACAATTTAAACTTCATTGGGCCAGGTAACTTGGGTAAGAGGAGTATGAGGGTAGAATGGGACGCAGCACATTTATCTCCTTTCCCCTTAGTGATGCTAATTCCCTCAAGAGGTTTTGGATCAAGTCGATTAATTGATCTTGTGAAGACCCGTTGTGTCTTGGTTTTCTCTTGAACCAGTGGCACAACGATGGGCAGCATGCCAATGCAGGAGGCTAACCCTCCTGCCATTCTGCTCTCAGGTTCCTTGAATCCCAGGACAAGTGGGTGCCCCAGTGACTCAGAAATCCGGCATTTCCAAAATGAAAATTAGTTTGCTTACTCCATTCATTTTAAATAACGTCAAAATGTGTTTCTTCAACAGTTCTGATTCCTGTCCTGTTCATGTGTTCACCCTGCTCCTAAGTTCATCTCAATTCTTAAACCAAAAAAAAAAAAAAAACCCAGTTACATAAAGTCAGCTCTAACTCATAGAGACCCCATGCGTGTCAGAATAAAATTGTGCTCCGTAGGATTTTCAATGGCTGGTTTCTGAAAACAGACCATCAGGTCTTTCTTCTGAAGCTTCTCTGGGTGGGTTCTACTTTCAAATTTTAGTTAGCAGCCGAGAATGTTAACTGGCTCCATCATCCCAGGACTTTTTATTTTTTAATTAAAAATCCTTAGATGCCTCAAGGTAAAATTTCCATCTCCACAGAGTATGTGGATATTGCTATTAGGTCTCAGTGTTTAGATTTTTTACTTCAGTAGATTCAATCAGGAAAGGTTTGTTTTCAGGACATAATAAAAGTTTTTGAACAGAGTCTATAGACACTCACATGAAGTCATTAATTTGGGTAATTATTTGCCATAGATTTTAAAGGCAAGAATTATTCGACCAATCAGACAATACATTTATACCATGATCTAGATTCGCTACCCACCTCCAAACAGTAGATGTTTGGCTATGTCCTAAAAAGTGTTTGTCCTGAGTGCTTCCAACTGTCATAAATGAGAAATAATGCACAGAGGATGTCAGGGCTTTGAAAAACCAATACAACAGAGTGGGTCTTTCCATGTATTGATCTTCAGTCCTCATCATGTTTGCCAGTTGACTTTCTGATGTCCAGAAAGGGGGAATCCTTAAGAATGCCTGCCAAACCATCTTTATTTAATTTTAGGAACACAGATCATTTTAGAAGAGATGTTTTTGTTGTTCGGTGCTGTCGGAGTCTGTTCCTATTCATAGCAACCCTAGGTACAACAGAACAAAACACTGCCCGACCTGCGCCATCCTCATGATCATTGTTATGCTTGAGCCTATTGTAACAGCCACTGTTTGTCACTCCATCTAACTAAAGGTTTTCCTCTTTTTCGATGACACTCTACTTTACCAAGTATAATGTCTTTCACCAGAGACTGATCACTACTGTAATGTGCCCAAAGTATATGAAAATCTTAACATTCTTGCTTCTAAGGAGCAGTCTGGCTGAACTTCTACCCTGACAGATTTGTTCATTATTTTAGCAGTCCATGGTATATTCAATTCTTTGCCAACACCATGATTCAAAGGTGTAAATTCTTTTCCAGTCTTCCCTATTCAATGCCCAGCTTTCACATGCATATGAGGCTATTGAAGATACCATGGCTTGGTCAGGCACACCTTAGTCCTTAAAGTGACACCTTTGCTTTTTAATACTCCAAAGAGGTCTTTCCCCCCGATGTGTCTGTCACTTTGTTGTACTGTGGGGGCTTGCATGTTGCTGAGGTACCAGAATCTATGCCACCAATATTCGGAAACCAACAGGGTCCCCCATAGAGGATAGGTTTCAGCTGAGCTTCCAGGTTAAGACAGACTAGGAAGAAGGACCCCACAGTCTACTTCTGAAAGGAATTACCCGGTGAAAACTTTATGAATAGCATCAGAACATTCTCTGATATAATGCCAGAAGATGAGCCCTCCAGGCTGGAAGGCACTCAAAAGATGACTGGGGAAGAGCTGCCTCCTCAAAGTAGCGTTGACTTTAATAACTTAGATGGAGTCAAGATTTCAGGACCTTCATTTACTGAAGTGGCACGACTCAAAACAAGAAGAAACAGGTGCAAACATCCATTAATAATCGGAACATGGAACATAAGAAGTGTGAATCTAGGAAAACTGGAAATCATCAAAAATGAAATGGAACACATAAATGTTGCTATCTTAGGGGTTAGTGAGCTGAAATGGACTGGTATTGGCCATTTTGAATTGGACAATCATATGATCTACTATGCCAGGAGTGACAACGTGAAGAGGAATGGTGTTGCATTCATCGTCAAAAAGAACATTTCAAGATCTATCTTGAAGTACAATGCTGTCAGTGATATGATAATATCCATACACCTACAAGGAAGGCCAATTAATATGACTATTTACACACCAACCACTAAGGCCAAAGATGAAGAAATTGAAGATTTTTACCAGCTTTTACAGTCTGAAATTGATTGAACGTGCAGTCAGGATGCATTGATAATTATTGGTGATTGGAATGCAAAAGCTGGAGACAAAGAAGAATCAGTAGTTGCAAAATGTTTCCTTAGTGATAGAAATGATGCCAGAGATTGCATGATAGAATTTTGCAAGATTGATGACATCTTCATTGCAAACACCTTTTTTTTACCAACATAAATGGTAACTATTTTTTTTTTTTTTTTATACACATGGACTTTGCAAGATGGAATACACAGGAATCAAATGGACTATTTCAGTGGAAAGAGATGTTAGAAAAGCTCAATATTATCAGTCAGAACAAGGCCAGAGACTGACTGAAGATCAGATGATCAATTGCTCATATGTAAGTTCAATTTGAAACTGAAGAAAATTAAACAAGTCCATGAGAGCCAAAGTATGACTTTAAGTATATCCCACCTGCATTTACAGACCATTGCAAGAATAAATTTGACGTGTTGAACACTAATGACGGAAGACCAGACAAGTTATGTAAGGACATCATACATAAAGAAAGCAAGAGGTCATTAAAAAGACAGGAAAGACAAAACAGACCAAAATGGATGTCAGAAGAGGCTCTGAAACTTTTTCTTGAACTTAGAATATCTAAAGCAAAAGGAAGAAATGATCAAGTAAAAGAACTGAACAGAAGATTTCAAAGGGCAGCTCGAGAAGAAAAAGTGTTATAATGACATGTGCAAAGAGCTGGAGATAGAAAACAAAAAGGGAAGAACATGCTCGGCATTTCTCAAGCTGAAAGAACTGAAGAAAAAATTCAAACATCGAGTTCCAGTATTGAAGGATTCTATTGGGAAAATACTAAATGATGCACGAAGCATCAAAAGGAGGTGGAAGGAAAACACAGAGTCATTATACCAGAAAGAATTTATTGACGTTCAACCATTTCAAGAGGTACATATGATCTGGAACCAATTGTTCTTAAGGAAGAAGTCCAAGCTGCAATGAAGGCATTGGCAATAAACAAGGTTCTAGGATTGACGGAATATCAATTGAGATGTTTCAACAAACGGATGCAGTGCTGGAGGTGCTCGCTTGTCTATGCCAAGAAATGTGAAAGGCAGCTACCTGGCCAATCGACTGGAAGAGATCCATATTTATGACTATCCCAAGAAAGGTGATACAACCAAATGTGGAAATTATTAAACAATATCATTAACACAACACACAAGTAAAATTTTGCTGAATATCATTCAAAAGTGGTTGCAGCAGCATATCAACAGGGAACTGCCAGAAATCCAGGCCAGGTTCAGAAGAGGACGTGGGAACAGGGATATCATTGCTGATGTCAGAGTGATCCTGGCTGAAAGCAGAGAACACCAGAAAGATGTTACCTGTGTTTTATTGACTATGTAAAGGCTTTCAAATGTGTGGATCATAACAAATTATGGGTAACATTGTAAAGTATGGGAATTACAGAACACTTAATTGTGCTCGTGAGGAAGCTGTACATAGATCAAGAGCCAGTTGTTTGGACAGAAAAAGGAGATACCGTGTGGTTTAAAGGCAGGAAAGGTGTTTGTCAGGGTCATATCCTTTCATCATACTTACTTAATCGGTATGCTGAACAAATAATCTGAGAAGCTGGGCTATATGAAGAAGAAGGAGGCATCAGGATTGGGTGAAGACTCATTAACAACTTGCATTATGCACATGATGCAACCTTGCTTACTGAAATTTAAAAAGACTTGAAGCACTTATTGATGAAGATAAAAGACCGCAGCCTTCAGTATGGATTACACATCAACATACAGAAAACAAAAATCCTCACAACTGGACCAATAAGCAACATCAGGACAAAAGGGGGAAAAAAATTGACATTTGTCAAGGATTTCATTTGACTTGGATCCACAATCAAAACCCATGTATGCAGCTATGAAGAAATCAAAAGATGCATTGCATTGGGTAAATCTTCTGCAAAAGGCCTCTTTAAAGTGTTGAAAAGCAAAGGTGTCACCTTGAAGACTAAGGTATGCCTGACCCAAAGCATGATATTTTCAATCGCATCATACACATGTGAAAGCTGGACAGTGAATAGGGAAGACTGAAGAAGAATCAATGTCTTCAAATTGTGGTGTTGGCAAAGAATACTGAATAGACCTTGGACTGCCAAAAGAAGGAACAAATCTGTCTTGGAAGAAGTACAATCAAAATCCTCCTTAGAAGCAAGGATGGTGAGACCGTGTCTTATGTACTTTGGACATGTTGTCAGGAAGGATCAGTCTCTGGAGAAGGACATCATGCTTGGTAAAGTAGAGGGTCATGGAAAAAGAGGAAGACCCTCAGTGAGATGGATTGACACAGTGGCTTCAACAATGGGCTCAAGCATAACAAGGATTTTGAAGATGGCACAGGACCAGGCAGTGTTTCGTTCTGTGGTACATAAGGTCACTATGAGTGGGAACCTACTCGACAGCACCTAAGAACAACAACAAAGAGGTCTTTTGCAGCAGATTTGCCCAATGCAATGTGTCTTTTGATTTCTTGAATGCTGCTTCCATGGGTGTTGATTGTGGACTCAAATAAAATGGAATCCTCTACAACTTCAATCTTTTCTCCATTTATCATGATGTTACTTTTTGGTCCAGTTGTGAGGATTTTTGTTTTCTTAATGTTGAGCTGTAATCCATACTGAAGGCTATAGTCTTTGATCTTCATTGGTAAGTACTTCAAGTTCTCTTCACTTTCAGCAAGCATGGTTGTGTCATCTGCATAACGCAGGGTGTTAATGAGTCTTCCTCCAAACCTGATGCCCTGTTCTTCTTCATATAGTCCATTATTTGCTCAGCTTACAGATTGAATAGGTATAGTGAAAAAATACAACCCTGAAGAGACAAAAGCAGATACACATTCTAGTATATTTCACTTGGAATTTGGACATCTCTAAGAATAGAAAGGTAAGATACAAAAATTAGTTGTTAGGTAGCCATAAGCAAGTTTTATGACCAAAATAAAACCATGTAACATGTTTCAGTGTTCCACACATTGCATTAATGAGAACAATATACTGATCAATATTAGTTTTTCTTTTATATTGGGGTGGGGGAAGGGAGGCCTCAAAACCTATTTTCCTCACAAGTAGTCAGATGTTCATTTATTGTATATGTATATATATATTTTTTTATTTTGGCAAAATAGCTTTTACTGAGCACATCATGAAATAGTTGCCATTTGAATGATTGGATGCAAGCTTTCTTCAGTCCTGCTTGAGTGAACTGGTACAATCGTGCTGAGTATCAGGGCAGCTAGAAACTTTGAATTGGTATGCCCAGTTTGTAAACTGATTCTAAGGTAACAGTATCAAATATAAGAACGACAGTAGCTCTTTTGATCTTCGAGGCATGCCTAAAATGTATGTGAAGTTTGGTAATGAAAACATCCATGCATTCATATGATAGGATACAACCATCAAAATGTTTACAAATAATATTTAATAATCTGGGAAAAATTATAATATCAAGTGAAAATAAGGATTCAAATTGCAAAAAAAGTCAATTATCATAAAATATGCAAAGTAAAATGATTTGCATACAATATCTCAAAATATTTTTAGCAGTTTTTTTCTAGGTAATAAAATTACGGGTAATTTTTTCTTTGTTAAACCATTCCATATTGTTTGACTTTTTACAGTGAGTGTGTATGTCTTTTATAATTATAAAAATATTTTATGTGCCAAACCAAAATATATTTAGATTGATAATGAAGATATGGATATAGAGATAGAGATATGTTGAACTCACAGACCATACTAAAGATTATAGTGTTTATTAGGCAACTAACAGCTACAGTTCAGGTTCAGAAGTACTCAAGATACAGTTCTTTGTCAGGATAGGTTCTTACCAAACATGCTCACAGGCACACCTCTTCCTGGCCCTCAGTCTCTGCCCAAAGGCACTTAGCTTTCTCTCTTTATGAGCTGGGAGGACCACAACACAACCTCCTGTTGCTGGGTCTCTCCTGCTGGTCTCTCTTTCCCTGGAGATGATGAACTCCTCCTTTCTGCTCTGGAATTGGCTCTCTTTTAAGGCAAAACTGACCAATTCCTTTGGAAGGCCAAAATTACCCTATCACATGATCACCTGATCACCTGGGTGGGAGTTACAAGACCATGGCTAGAAAGGCCACACACAAAAGTAATTAATCCACTAAAGTTGGGCAGGCATTTTCCCTGTGAAGTGGGAAGGTGTTGTGCTTGGGAGAGCAATGCCCGAGTGAAGTAATTACTTGTCCCCTGAAAGGAAAGGTACTTAACACCCATAGGTTCCTCACTTTTAATGTGGGATGACAATGCCACGGGACTCATGGGGTTGTTTTGATGGTGAAAAGGGGTAACACCTGGGGCACCCTTTGAGTAGTGCCTGGCACATACTGACATGCAATAGATGTGAGCTATGATAGTGACTCTGGAGGAAAAGGAGGAGGCACATAAAGGCACTGAGGCCAAAGGATGTGATTTACTCAAAGAACTGCAACAAGTTACTGCACTGGAGTAAGACTAGAGAAAGAAGAACCAGATAAGGAGCTCTTACGGTAATTTTTTTTTTCCACCAAAAAATTTTGCCAAAGCCCATTTTTTTCTCCTCTGATTCAACTCCAGTACTCTGTTATCTCTAAACAGAATGATGCTGCAAAGATCTCAGAGACTGGTATCATTGATACTTCTCCCAGCTTCATCCATGCGGGAAATAATACTCAGGGCAAACTGAGGGCTTGTGGATCCCACCAAGTGAGTGACTCTCGTCATTTAAAACCAAACCAGTTGCCACCTAGTTGATTCCAACTCATGGTGACCCCCATGTGTTTCAAAGTAGAACTGAATTCCATAGGGTTTTCAGTGGCTGTGAAAGTAAATTTCAGAAGTAAATTGCCAGGTCTTTCTTCTGAGATGCCTCTGGGTGAATTTGAACCTCCTACATTTTGGTTAGTAGCTGAAAGCTTAATCGTTTGTGCCATCCAGAGGCACTTTTGAATTGTGTTTTTGGTGAAGAATATTTAGTATACCATGGACCGCCAGAAGAATGAACAAATCTGTCTTAGAGAAAGTACACCCTGAATGTTCCTTAGAAGCGAGGATGGTGGGACTTCAACTAGTTAGCTTTGGACATATTATCAGGAGGGAATAATGGCTGGAGAAAGTCCTCATGCTTCATAATGTGGATGGTCAGGAAAAAAAAGAAAACCCTCGATGAGATGGATTGACAGAGTGACTGCAACGATGCACTCAAACATAGCAACGATTGTAAGGTGAGGATGGCGCAGGGCCAGGTAATGTTTTGTTCTGTCATACATAAGGTCACTATGAGTCAGAGCTGACTTGACTTCACCTATCAGTAATAACAACAACTAGTCTTTTAACTATGCCTTGAGTTTTCGTTTATAAAGGGGACCTGGGTCAGTACCTAGGACACTGAGTTGTTGTTCCACAAGAGAATCAGAATTATGAGGTTTAATATGAATCAGGCTGAATATATTAGAAATCTCTCATTTTAAATTTAAAGACTAAGCAGTGATATAAATCAAAGCTTACATAATGATGAAGCCTAGAGACAAAAAGAACAAAGGAATGTTAAAGGGCAAGGGCAGCCCTTGAAGTTGGAAATCCCATTTTCATCCAATGAAAAGAAACACCACTATGACCAGCAGGCAATAAGTAGATTAAACTTCATTCTTCCCACAAGGTTGTCAGAGTTTCAAACCCTCAAGAAGAGAAAACGTAGCAATAAGTACCATTAATTCACAAAACGTGAATCAAAATGGACTGTTCTTAAGAGAGAGGAAGGGAAGCTGAGTCTGTTACTCAACTTCACAGCTCAACATTTTGGGAGGTATGTAGAGTCTGTCATCGGGCAAAATATCTGAAGACATGGACAACCTTATTTTTTTTATCAGTTACAAATGTCGTTGTTAGGTGCCAACGAGTCAGTTCCTACTCATAGCGACCCTATGCACAACAAAATGAAATGCTGCCCAGTCCTGTACCATCCCTACAATCATGGTTATGCTTGAGCTCATTGTTGCAGCCACTGTGTCAATCCACCTCATTGAGGAGCTTCCCCTTTTCTGCTGACCCTGTACTTTGCCAAGCATGGTGTCTTTCTTCAGGGACTGATCTCTCCTGATAACATGTCCAAAGTATGTAAGACACAGTCTTGCCATTGCTGCTTCTAAGGAACATTCTGGCTACACTTCTTCCAAGACAGATTTGTTCGTTTTTTTTTTGGCAGTCCATGGTATATTCAATATTCTTTGCCAATACCACAATTCAAAGGCATCAATTCTTTTTCAGTCTTCCTTATTCATAGTCTAGCTATGCTGTGATTGAAAATACCATGGCTTGGATCAGGCACACCTTAGTCTTCAAGGTGACAAATTTGCTTTTCAACACTTCAAAGAGGCCCTTTGCAGCAGATTTACCAAAGCAATGTATCGTTTGATTTCTTGACTGCTGCTTCCATGGCTGTTGATTGTGGACACAAGTAAGACGAAATTCTTGACAACCTCAATCTTTTGTCCATTTATCATGATGTTGCTTATTGGTCCAGTTATGAGGATTTTTGTTTTCTTTATGTTGAGGTGCAATCCATACTGAAGGCTGTGGCCTCTGATCTTCATTAGTAAGTACTTCAATTCCTCTTCACTTTCAGCAAGCAAAACTGTGTAATCTGCATATTGCAGGTTGTTAATGAGTCTTCCTCCAATCCTGATGCCCCTTCTTCTTCATATAGTCCAGCTTCTCTGATTACTTGCTCAGCATACAGATTGAAGAGGTATGGTGAAAGAATACAACCTTGATGCACACCTTTCCTGTCTTTAAACCAACCACTATCCCCTTGTTCTGTCTGAAAAACTGCCTCTTGATCTATGTAAAGGTTCCTCATGAGCACAATTAAGTGTTCTGGAATTCACATTCTTCGCAATGTTATCCATAATTTGTTATGATCCACACAGTCAAATGCCTTTGCATAGTCAATAAAACACAGGTAAACATCCTTCTGTTATTCTCTGCTCTCAGCCAGGATCCATCTGACATCAGCAATGATATCCCTGGTTCCACGTCCTCTTCTGAAACCAGCCTGAATTTCTGGCAGCTCTCTGTTGATATACTGTTGATACACTGCTGCTCCAGGAGCTGATGGAATATCATTGAAATGTTTCAACAAATGGATGCAGTGCTGGAGGTGCTCACTTGCCTATGCCAAGAAATATGGAAGACAGCTTCCTGGCCAACTGACTGGAAGAGATCCATATTTATGCCTATTCCCGAGAAAGGTGATCCAACTGAATGTGGAAGTTATAGAACAATATCATTAATGTCACACGCAAGCAAAATTTTGCTGAAGATCATTCAAAAATGGCTGTAGCGGTATCGGTTGCAAATAGAATACACTTACTCTTCAATTATCAACTATCTCGTTATGTGACACTTTGCTTTTATGGCACTAGTAAAAAATCTACTATCTGTTTTGTGCCTTTACTACATAAGTCTGGTGGTAACAAACGCCGAGGTGCAAGAGGAGAGTAACACTGGCTGTGATGGTTAAGGTTTTGTGTCAACTTGACTGAGTCATGATTCTCAGTGGTTTGACAATTATGTAATGATGTCATCTGGTAGTTATACAATGATGTAGTCATCCTCCTTTTTCTCATAAAGCCAATTTTTGTGTAACAACCTAACCACGTCCATAAGTGAGGAGTGGGAGTATTTATATTTCATTTTTATTCTGCTATATTTTTGCTGACATAGACTATAAAAGTTATTTTATGTATAGAAATAGATGATGTCTATTTTGAAAAGTATAGCATAGTACATCTTCCCAAAATAATTGTAAACTTAATGAAATTTTAATAAAATCCCAGTGACAGTTTTTAGAACACTACAAAAGTAATTCTAAAGATTATCCACCAAAATACAGATGCAAAAATAGAAATGAGAATTACGAAGAGTTAAGGGGTCACATGTTGTACCAGAGAATACAGTCCATTTTAAAGCTAAGTAATTAAAATAGTATGGTATGGGCAAAGCAATAGAGGTCAAGGTAAAGGAACACAAATTAAGAACCTAAAAGTAGATCCAGATTTATATGCAAATTTAGTATTTAATGGAGATGAACTTTTAACTCAGGGGAAAATGTGGATTTTCAATAAACATTCATTCCATTGACCAGTGTTTTGGAAAAATAGAAAGAAATCTAGAAACCTACTCAGCCTTCGCATGATAAAAAGATGCCAAATGAAAACCTAAAATGTTATGTTTTATGTTCTAAAAAAGCAAGAAGAAATATATGTACTTCATATATATTACATTTCAATTAAACTTTGTTGAAATAATTTAAAAATATGCTATTGGAACAGAGATGGGAAGGAGGTAATATTTATGTATGGTAAAAACAACTCAACGAAAGTTAAAAGACAAACAGGTAACAGGGAAGGAGGCTTGAAACACAAACAACAAAGATTTACTAACTACAGTTTCTAAGTTATTGTTACAATCAATGGGGAAAAGTCTATATGTCAATAATATCAATAGAAAATGAAGAAAAACACCAGAAGGCAATTCACAAGAGAACGAACATGCGAAAGAACAAGACACTTGTGGAAAGATGTTCAGCCTTAGGGGTAAACAAACAAAAAATGTGAGGTATTTTGCTGGTCTTGTTCCCTGTTGCCATCGAGTCGATTCTGACTCATAGCGAACCTGTAGGACAGAGTAGAACTGCCCCATAGCGTTTCCAAGGAGCACCTGGTAGATTCGAACAGCTAACCTTTTGGTTAGCAGCAGTAGCTCTTAACCACTATGCCACCAGGGTTTCCTATTAGCAAAAGCCGAAATTGGTAAAATACACAGTAGTAATGGTAAGGATAAGGTCTGCAGTGATTAAAGCTATTCACTGCTAACCAAAATTCATCAGTTCAAAACCACCAGCAGCTCCATGGGAGAAAGATGTGGTAGTCGTCTTCCAAAGAGATGAACAGCCTTGGAAACCCTGTGAGGTCCGTATGAGTCAGATCGACTTGAAGGCAGTGAGTTTGGTACTTTTTGGAATGTGAAGGATAAACTCATTCATTCAACAGTATGTACTGAATACTGCCTTAGTTTTCTAATGCTGCTACAACAGAAATATCACAGGTGGGTGGCTTTAAGAACAGAAATTTATGTTCTCACAGATCAGAAGGCTAGAAGTCCAGATTCAGGGTATGGCTTTTGGGAAAGGTCCCTATCTGTTTCAACTTGTAGTAGCTGGTAAGCCTTGGGGTTCCTGTGCTTGTGGACTCATTTGCCTCCTTGCAGATCAGATAGTGTCTGTCTTCCCCTGTGTTTGCTTCTGTGCCTCTGATCTTTGTGTATCTCAGAACTGATTAGATTTAGGACACACCCTACCCTGATATAACTATTTCAATATATCTATTGAAAGATATCTGCAATGCATTATTAAATAAATAAATGCATGTGCATTAGAAAAAGAACATAGATGATATAATCCTCTTCATATGTATCTATGTGTATAAGCTATCACACATGACATACAGGAAACCTTAATATTAGACATGTCCGAAAGGTATGTCTACATCTAGTTTTTTTTTTTCTTCTTCTTCTTTGCTCTGTTTATACTTCTGAGCCACAACTTTAATTGAGTATCCACGAGGTTTCTAAATAGGAAAAGCCCATCCAGTAGCTCTGCCTGAGAAAGACCTGGTAGTCTTCTCCCATAAAGATTGCAGCCTAGAAAACCTATAGGGTCTTTCCATTCTGTCATATAGGGTCACTGTGTGGCATAATCAACTCAATTGCACACAACAACAACAACAATTTTAAAAGAGATAATTATTGAAAAACAGGTCTTACTATCACTTTTTTTTTTTTTGAAGATTTATCTATAACCCAGGTTCGAGTCAAATCATAACTGCCTTCCTGATAGCACCTTACTCGAATTGTAGGTGTAAAAACAGGACAAGGAAAAAAAAAAAAAAAATCACTGCCAGAGATTAAAGACTATAATTATAAATTGCTAGCAAGTCACGTGCTTGCTTTATTTATATATTTGGTTTCAACATGCTTTCCAATCTTCTCTCTCCTCCGAGTTTCATGTTAAAGTTACATGTCCTCATGGTGTTCACCAATGTCCCAAAGCTTATGGAAAGTTTAAGAGATGGGGGTGGGACAGTGGTTAAGCACTTGGCTGCTAACTGAAAGGTTGGTGATTTGAATTCATCCAGTGGTTTCGTGGGAGAAAGACCTGTCAACCTTCTCCCTCAAAGATTAAAAAAAAAGATTACAGCCTAGAAAATCCTATAGAGGCTCCACAGCCACCACCAGTTAACAGCAACAGCTGTAATGAATACTCGACAACGTTCTGGCAGTTAGTTGGTTGTCAGACGTGACTCTTCAGATTAAAGCTTTAAGTAATTTTGTTTCTGGGTATTGGTTAGAAAAATGCAGAACATATTATTTAACTATTTTGTCAAATATTAAATCAAACAATGTACACTTTAGGTGTGCTATTAGACCCTGTCTAGAGTCATACTTCCACAGGGTAAAACTGCTTTAACGGCGCTTTGCCACTAGAATACTTCCGTAGGCTTCCCTTTCGAGCTCCGTTTCTAAACAAAAGAAAGTAGCCTCGGCCATAAAAAATTTATTGGGGACACAGGGCAGCGCATTGTGTTTAGTCCTCTCAACACTAGAGCTTTACCCTACAATGTGAGAATGAGTAGGAATTTCACACCTTCTTCTGACAGAAACAGCAGAACTCAACACTTCTCCAAGCCACCCTTCTTCCCTGTGGGAGTAACATGTAAGAATCTGGGAAAAGGTCTGGGCACCTCCTTCTCATGGTGACCTTGAAAACGAGGAGAGAAAGACAGAGGGAAAAAAAAACCCAAAACAATTTCATCTTTGAAATTACACACCACTGTTCTTTCATCTTGATAAGCATTTTTAAAATAAAAAAAAAGAGAGCGAGAGAAAGAAAGAAAAAGCAGAGATACAGCTTTTATAAGGGTTATGGAGGCCTTCTCTGTGCAGTCAGTTTTAAAGTCAATTTAGATGTTCAAAGATGCGTTTGATTTCTTTTGTGAGGCTAAATTGGCCACTTTAGAAGTTTAAAAAAAAAAAGGAAAGAAAAACACTAAAATCAATAAAATGTGAGAGAATTTGTTTAAAAACGAAGTTATTGTGTCTCCTGCTTTAGAAATTGAAATATATCCCAATTGCAGTATTTACTTACATAGAAGACCATCTGTATTTTGTTCTTACATTTGCAATTGTGTTAACTTAGCACAGTGGGAGGGGGGCTTTGTCTTGATAAAATCTATCAGAAAAAAAAAGAAAAACAACCCAAACTCTCTCAACTCACTAGCACAATTGCGGACTCCTTGGCCCCACATAGCTTAGGTCTGTCTCATACATGCAAAAAATAATACAATGTCTTACATTCCATCTGTTCTCTCCATGGTCTCAAACGTTTCAGTTGTTACAGGAATAGACTGTCAGTCTTTAATGGTGGCTTACAGAGAAGATGTGAGCTGTGGTTTTAAGCCCAGGTGGAGGTCACGCGGGCAGAAATTAGGAGCCCATGTGATGTTTTCACCCAGAAAAGGGCAGGCTCCAGCACAGAACCGTCCCCTCCAATTAAAAGAGCAGAGGGCAGGCTCTGAGCTCACACTGAGCACAGCGAAAAGTCTGCAAGCCCAGAGCTTGCACCTCCACTCAAATAAGAGAGTCTACAGGGCTGTATTTAGAAGCTCTTGTCAGTTAGCAGATAGAAAAAAAAAAATTAAAAAAGAAAAAAAAAGCAACTTCAAAAATCCTCCCTTGCCTCCACTGAAGACCCCTTTAAGAGAACCTTGAAAGAATTCTGTCGACCTGCCACAGCTAATAGCCACTCGGAAACCAGGGTAAGCCCCCTTCCAGATCCAGCGTTCAGTACCATCACGTTGGATGCTCAGAAGGAAAACATGCTCCCTGACGGCTGCTGGTGAATGATCGTGATGAGAACAAAAAGCCTAATGGCTGTTGGAATCTTCCCACCACGTGTATAAAAACAGAGGAGGGAGTGGGCTCCTTTTCCCCCAAGGCTGTGCTTGTTCCTAGGGTCTCCTAAGTCCTGCCTGGCATCTCCTAGCTCCACAGCCATCCATCCTTCACCTACCATGTTCATGTCAGGGCTCCTGTGCTCACGACAGCCTGTCGTTTTAACCCAAAATAGGTCTCTTGCCATGGTCTGGGAAGATGAAGTCACTTCTGCTACCCACAGGCTGGCCCATGGACACTCAGAGGCATCTGTGTCTGGGACGCATCCACTCAGACACTCTGCAGGGCTGATGAGCTCCTAGACTGCCCACCTTCAGAAGGTGTCCCTCATGAGCATAGGGTGAATGGAAAGATGTCTTCACTGAGTCCTAGACTTGGCCAAAACAGCCCTGGCAGTGCAGTGGTTAAGCACTTGGCTGCTAACCAAGAAATTGGTAGTTTGAACCCACACAGTAGCAATATTGAAGAAAGAGCTGGGGGTCTGCTTCTGTAAAGATTACAGCCAAGAAAACCCTACGGAGCAGTGCTCCTCTGTCACGTGGGGTCGTTGGGAGTCAGAATCAACAGGACGGCACACAACAACATCAAAAACAGCAACAGACTTGGCCCTTCTCTGCCAGCAACTGGTTTGGAATTTTGTGAAAATCATGCGACCTTTTTACCTTATCTTCTTTCACCTTAAAATGGGAGTAAAAATCCTACACACCACACAAGGTTCTGTACACATGAAACACTTGGACTAGTGTGATGTGGCTTGTTATTAGTGGCATCATTGCTTTTCTTATCACAGAGCTATAGGACCCTACAGAAAATCCCTTGCAGGATAACATTTCTCCATATTTTCTCTTCTTCTAACCCTCAAAACTTTTAGAGTAATGCTGGGGATGGCCATAGCAGCAGTGAAGTAAGGTATGATCAGACGAATAACCACAGCTGTGGTCCAGTGAACAGTTACAAGATTTCTTTTATCCTAGCTCTAACACAGGTCATTTTGTTCCGTTGTACATAGGGTCATTATGAGTCAGAAGTGACTCAATGGCACCTAACAACAACAACAAATGTAGTTCATAAAACAACCACACTTAGACATTGCCATTCTGAATTCTTCTCCAATTTCATCTTTATTATAAGGGACTGAGTGAATATACATGCACACACCCATTTATATACATATAGAAACTCAACATAGAAGTTACCAAGAGCAGCCTTAGAAGAAAGGCCTGGCAATCTACTTCCAAAAAATCAGCTGTTGAAAACCTTCTGGAGCATAGTTCTATTCCGACACTCATGGGTCACCATGAGTCAAAGTCGACTTGATGGCAACTGGTTTACTGGTGCCTGACTGAGGGACATTAGATTTGAACTGAAAGGAGAACATTTGCAGAGATTCATCTAGGAAGAACTCATGTACTTCAGAAGCACACTTGGATGAAATAACATACAAGCTTACGTGAGGATGTAGTTGAAATAAATAATAGTGCAGCCGTTAGATACTTCCCAGCTTATTCTGGGAATTCCCCAATTGCTTTGTCTGGGACTAGTTTTGGCACCTTCAATTTCCAAGCAAATCTTTCCCCAAAATAGAAGAGTCAATGTTATTTGTTGTTAGGGGGAAATTTATTTCCCCTTTGAAGGTAATTATCCCTTTCAAAAGACAAGGAGACGCCCTCTCCTTTAAAATCACTGAAAATGCTTTCCAAGATCTAGAGATCTGCATGGTTTAGTACATGGCAGACATCCACTGATGAGTAATTCATTTCCCAATTAAGAGTCTGAAACACGATTCTTTCACTCTTAGCATTCCAGAGCTGGCGAGACAAGTGCTTCATTAGTTGAATGAAGGGATCATCTGTACTCTCCATTTGAGAGACCGGGAAATGAAGCTCACTTTTTCGGTATTTGTTATTAATTTTACTAGAGTGTGTTTAATACCTAAAGAGATATTTTCACTAACATTTAAAAATTAAAGTATCCACTTAAATTACTAAGGCTGTAATTTACCCTTGATGAGTACATATGGTATAATGGTACTTGATTTCATGTAAAACTGACTGGATATGGAAAAATGTATAAGGCAGGAGTTGTTACTAAAGCTTCGGTCCCATACAGTGCAATTCCTGTGCCAAGGTTACAGGCCCTCACTCTAAGCAGAGTCTAATCATAATTCCAACTATGGTGAGTAGGAGGATATACCAGTTCATACTAGGAAATGGGACTGCCTGTGTATAATACCAGCTATTCGAGATGGGTGGTGAAAATAGCAAATATAAGCATGGTGAAGTTGGAGTGTTATTGCTCAATGTCCACGATGGTCTAATGAAAGGTAAGAGTCAGCTGAGGGTAAGTATCACATCATTGGATGTTACGTTTGAAGGTCAGATGTCCCCTCTAGTGGCTTGATTATTGCCTCCCACAAATTCATGTCCACCCAGAACCTTAGAATGTGATCTTATTTGGAAATAGTATCATTGTATATGCAATTAGTTAAGAAGTTGTCACACTGGATCAGGATAGGCCTGAGATCCAATGATGGATGACCTTTTGGGAAGAGAAGAGGACATATAGAGACACAGACACAGAGGGGAAAAGGCCACATAAAGATCGAGGCAGAAATAGGAATGATAAAGCCACAAGTTAAGAACTCCAAGGGCTGTTGGAGGCCACTAGAAGCTAGAAGATAGACATGAAACAGATTCTGTCTCAGAATTTCCAGTATGATCCAACTGTGCCCACACCTTGGTTTCAGACTTCTGGCCTCCTGAACCGGAAAAGAATAGGTTTCTCTTGTGTTAAGCCATCCAATTTGTAGTAACTTTTTGCACCAGCCATGAGAAAATAATATAACCACTTTGGGTGCATTTGAAGCATCTCCCATCTCTTGAAAGGGACCGAAAAAATGGCTAAAAACTAAGCCCAGGACCCAATAGTCTCAGTGACAGAATTTCAATAAAGGTTGAACTCTCAGACAGGACTGGTCTGTAATGATAAGATTAGACCCTGGTTGGAAATATTGGGGACTGGACACATGGATAATATCACCTGAGCAGATGCTCCCAATCGAGGAGACTTCTCAATTACCTCCCAGTACCTTGCAAAATTTCTGGACCTGAGCCAGTTATCAGACCTATAATCCATGATTCAAGAATCAAGTCTCAGGAGGGAAGACCCTATAACATCATGACAAATAAACATGGTAATGATTTCTGTTGTCCTTCCACAAAGGACCTATGGGCATTTACCTGGTAACCATCCTTTGGTGAAAGAGAAATACTCAGTTATTTACATGATGTTTGGAAAGAGTATCTGAGATGACATTCATGCCTGGAGACCTGAAGTGCCATTATGCATCCCCACCATTAGTGTGGGCTATGGCGCCAGAAAACATATGGATTCATAACCAAGTTCTAACTTATAATCAATCTGTAGCATCGATGGACCCACTTGGTGTTCATTTCTCTGGTGCCAAAATATATAATTGAGATAAATAAACCTGGTTGTTGGTGCACCCCCCAAAACATGCCCATGGTTTGTACAGTGAATGCCAAGTGGAAGTCACTACTTATCAGCTATGATCTCATCATCAACTATGGTTCTAAGGGTTGGTAATTTTCTTCTTGACTAGCAACTATGCAGTGGCAACTATGCCAGTCAAGGCAAAACTATGAAAAATATTATCATTGTTGAGTGCCTTCGAGTCTGTCCCAACTCATAGTGACCTTATATATAACAGATTGAAACATTGTCCTGTCTTCTGCCATCCTAACAATCATTGCTATGTTTGTGCCCATTGCTGCAACCACTGTGTCAATCCATCTTGTTGGGGGTCTTCCCTTAAGATAGATTACAAACAGTATTACATCTCAGAGAGCATGATGGACATGCATGCAAACATTAAGAATCAAAAAGATACAGAGGTGGCGGTTCCCTCTATATCTCTATTTGGTTCACCAGCCTGGTCTCTAGAAAACTGATGGAACCTAGGGGATGATTTCCACCAGCCACTCTGTGGGAGAAAAGTGTGGCAGTCTGTTTCTGTAAAGATTTACAGGCTTGGAAACCCTATGGGGCAGTTCTACTCTGTCCTATAGAATGGTTCTGAGTCAGAATTGACTCCACAGCAATGTTTTTTTTTTTTTTTTTTTGGTTTGGGGGATGACTGTAGACTCCCACAAGGTCAGCCGAGTACTTGGCCCAATGCCATTCATTGTATCAGACATAACATGTTTGTTACGGCAGATAAATGTACCCTCATCAGACCGGATAACCATTTCAGCTAAGCTGGATAACATATTTAAAATGGGTTACAGGCTTTACCATCATCACAAAAAGCAGCTCTCAGGAGCTCCCTCATGTCTCCATGGGTTCCCACACTCTGAGATGTGATGAGAGCATTTTCTGACGACACTTCACAGTGGACCCCATACTTGCTGCTCACATCCCGGGACATAATGGACTATTAGGGTGATGTTAGACAAATGATGTAAATTTCAGTTCATCTGGAAATTGGTGACAATAATGCTAATCTCACAAAGATTTTGGGGGGTTAAAGGGAGTTATGCAAACCACACTTATATATAGCCTATTGCACATGTCTGAAATTATAACTTTTAAAAATATAGCATATGGTCTATAAAAAAAAAATTTTTTTTATATAGTTTGGTAAATTCTCTATGCACAACTCTGTAACAAGACACTTTTGACTCATTCTGCACAATAAAACAATGCAAGTGGAAAATTAGCCTTCAACCACATTCATTATTAACCATCTGACTTTTTTTTTTTAATTAAAAAGCTGTCTTTAATTAAAATCTATTTTAATTCCACTGTGTTCTCTCACAGCTTTTCTTTCAGACTGAGGCTCAGGTGGACCTTCCCGTGTGGCCTCAGCAGGTGTGGGAATTTCAAGGTGAGTGAGACAAGCTGGATGCCTGGGGAAGTCAGAACTGGAGACAGAGTCCTTGCCTGTGAACCCTGGACATCATCCAGGCTGGAGTCTTGCTCTTGCTGAAAATCAATTGAAAGGCACCATTGTTTTTAGCGGAAATAAGGAGGTCAAGAGGGAGAGTGGGAGGGAGAGGAAGTCGAGCTCCTATGACAAGTGATGAGCCATGTTTTTTTTTTGTTTTTTTTTGAGCCCACATCCTCACAGAGGCTGAAGCAAAAGGAGCATGGGGGTCAATTAATGCTCCACAGGATAACCATGCAGTCTTCTCCACGTAACCAGGACTTGGCATCAACTTCTTCTCCTTTTTTCTAAGATACTGACTTATTTAAAATAATATAATTGAAAGAAGACTATGATAGAGGCCCTCTAACCACAGGATACCTTTTGTGACCATCTCCTAGAGAGTACTTTCCCTAGAAGAACTCATCTCTGTAGCACCATGTTCAGTGTGCCAGTGAAACACTCCTAGTGTTCTCAGTTTTTGTGCTCTCCAAGGGAGAGTTTAATACAGTGGCAACGGGTCCAATAAAGTGATTTTCGGTGATTTAATGGAAACAGATACCTCTCAATATGATTAATGAAGGACAGAAACAAATTATCGTCTGCACCTCCAAAGAGGAGTCTGATGAGGGACAGGGTTAAATGTGAGCAGACAGAAAAATATTCTCAAAGAGTCTCCCCTCGCCTGTGTGGGGAAGAGGCTATGACCATACCTTACTAAAAAGAGGTAAGGATGCAGTCTTGAGGATGTTTATCATCCCTGCTCAGACGAGTTAATTTCAGATTTAAAGTCTAGGCAACTCTTCTTCTACAGGAACTTGATCCCTTCTGATTTTATTGCAAACCAGGGAGCTATGGCTACAAAGGGCTTCTTTCACAGACAGGAAGAGTTTTCACCTGGAAAAATAAACTGGAAAAGACAACATTTACATATTGCTGATGATATAGTGTCCTTGGAGGAAAACCTACACCAAATTTTAGTTAATGTTGCTTTTTAAAAGATGGAAATGCCTAGAAGTATCATGATACATAATTTGTCCGTTTCCTGCCCCAATTTGTGTGAATTTCCCACCATATGGGACCACCTCTCTGTCTCCTTTCCACTGAGCCAACATCTATTTTAGGAAACAAGGGCTTTACTCTAGGTAGATCTTTAAATTTTCCCCTATTTCACTGCTTTTGTATTTCCTCCAGGGGCTGTAGAGTGATTTTTGTTATTGGGTAAAACTACAAATCTGGTAACTTTCCTTCTCTAACTCGTGGAAAGAGAAAACAAACTCTGTATTTACAGGGAAATACTCCAGAGATGATCGTCAGAAAGGGAAGTATATGTCTGGTGGCACACAAACAATTCCTTATGAGATCAAATCTTTGATAATAACTCTCGCCTTTTACATTTTTGTAAACCCAGTCAATTTTATATGAGCTTAACTACTCATAACGACCAACCCTATTTATCTTCAAGAGGGTAAAAAATTCACTCAGAATCTAATAATGTTAAAATAAACAACTAGCCCTGAAATGATAAAGTCTCCTTCATGGAAAAAATGGAAAGTCTCTCTCTCTTTCTTAGAATCAATGCCTTTGACTTATGGTGTTGGTTAAGAATATTGAATATACCATAGACCGCCAAAAGAACGAACAAATCTGTCTTGGAAGAAGCTTAGCCAGTATGCTTATTAGAAGCAAGGATGGAAAGACTTAGTCTCACATAATTTGGACATATTATCAGGAGGGACCAGTCCCTAGAGAAGGAGATCATGCTTGGTCAAGTAGAGGGTCAACAAAAAAGAGAAAGACCCTCAACAAGATGGATTGACACAGTGGCTGCAACAATGCTCTCAAGCATTTGTGATGATGATGCATGACCAGGCAGTGTTTCATTCTGTTGTACATAGGGCTGCTATGAGTCAGAAATGTCTCAAAGGCACCTAACAGTGAAAACTCTCACTCTCTGTATTCATCTCTTTTTCTCTCTGTCTCATTTTATTGTTCATTTATAAATGTAATAGTCTCAGTATTTCTTTCAATCACATTCCAAAAGTTTTCTGGAAAAATATCTTGAAACATTTCATACAGCTACAAACGAAGAATCTTATGTCCTTTTGTTAGCCATTTATCCCATCACTTACCTCATAATCTACTTCAAGTAGCCTTCAATGATAAATATTGGTGATTTTGCAAATTCTAGCATTCAAATTATAAACATATGCTAGTATGTTGGTTACCTAATATGAAATTTAACATTAATCCCTGTCGACTTATTCAAAATACACTATATAGATAAAACATTATACCCCATAGAATAAAAATGATGATGGCATGTAGACCTGTAAAGTATTTTTATATGCTTTATATGACTCGATGGCAGTAGGTTTTATATTATTTGGTTCTTATATCAAATAAAGGAATTAGGCTGAGTTGAATAATCTTTTTTTTTTTTTTTTTTAATGAGTTAAATAAGGGTCAAGGAAGTAGAATTGAACTGAGTGAAAAAATTTAGGGCTTGTACACACCCCAACCAATTACCCCTGTCCTGTTTCATCGGCAGAAGCTGGGCACTGAGTCAGGCACTGAGAAACAGGACAGCATCACCCTGAAAACTCAAGAACCATCTGGAACTGTGGGTGACTAGTCACATAAAAAATTAGGATTCTTTATAGAAGGAGAGGGTGACACAAAGAGTTAAGCACTAATAACCAAAATGTTGATAGTTCAAATACACACAGACATGCCTCAGAAGAAAGGTCTGACAATCTACTTCTGAAAAAATCAGTCTTTAAAAAACCTAAAAAGTATAGTTCTATTCTGGCTCACATGTAGTCACCATGGGTTGGAGTTAACTGGACTGAAATTGGTTTAGAATGAGAAGGAGTGAGAGGCGATTCCAGATAAACAGCTAGCAGTGTCCACCCAATGCCAATATCCTCTCCCTCCTCATTTTTAGGAAGTTAAGAAGCAAGGATGGAGAGGTTTTGTCTTGCTTACTTTGGACATGTTCTCAGGTGGGACAAGTCTCTGGAGAAGGACATGATGCTTGGTAGAGTAGAGGGTCAGGGAAAAATAAGAAGACCCTCAAACAGATGGATTGACACAGTGACTACAGCAATAGGCTCAGATATTAGAAGGCCCAGGACTGGGCAGAGTTTTGTACATAGGGTCCCTATGAGTCAGAAGTGACTCTGCAGCACCTGACAACAACAAAACTCACCTAAACCACATACGCCTTGCCTTCACTCTCTTGCTTTACCATGACGTAATAGAATCAAATAATTAATTCTCACTAAACTGTTGGTGGTTTACTAAATGTTACTTCCCAGAGTACTTGGTTGTAAAAGAGGTCACTCTGAAAATCTCTCTCTTGACAGACTTCTTGGTATACTTCAAGCACTGTGGTTCATGGATGAGAGACACTTTCTTTAAAAGCAGGACTTCAGATGGCATTTTTAAAAGTGTAAGGTCATTTATTACCTGTTTGATATGTATTGAAAGGTGTTCCCCAAACAGATATGTTGAATTTCTAACCCCTGTACCTATGAAAGTGACCCTGTTTGGACGAATAAGTTTCTCTGAGCAGATGGTATCAGGTAACGAGGTCATACCAGAATAGGGTGGGTCTTTGCTATGGAATGAATTGTGTCCCTCCAAAATTATGTGTGATGAATCCTCACCCTTATACCTGTGGTTGTAATCACATTTGGGAGTATGGATTTCTTTGTCATGTTAGTGAGGCCACGTCAGTGAAGAGAGTGATTTAAACCAATCACTTTTTGAGATAAAGAAGAAAAGATTCCCTAGGACAAAAGGGAAGATAGATGCCTTGTGAAGATCTCCAAGGGGTGCCAAGAAGAATGCCAGAGAAGCTGAGACAAGGTTTTCCCTGAGGGTGGACAGGAAAAAAAAAAAAAAAAATTTCTAGAGCCAGCACCATGAGTTAAGGCTTCTAGCCTCCTAAACTGTGAGAAAATAAATTTCTGTTTGTTAAGGCCACCAATTTGTGTTATTTCTGTTATAGAAGCACAAAGAAACTACGGCAGTCTTGATATCTTCTTATAAAAGAGGAGAACAGACATGAAGACAGAGTTATATGGGGGAAAACAAATGCCATGTGACTATAGGGGCAGAAGCATGCATAAGCAGCAGAGGAATGCCAAGAATTGCCAGCAACCACTAGAAGCTAGGAGAGAGGCATGGAACAGTTTCTCACTCAGAATTCTCAGAAGAAACCAAAACAGTCGATACAAGAATTGAGACTCCAAACTTCCAGAACTGTGACATAATACATTTAAGTTCTTTAAACCTACTCTTTTTATGGTGTTTTGTCACAATAGCCCTAGAAAACTAAGACAGAGTTTATTGTGCTAAAACTACCAAACTTCTGTTTTAAAAACCAAATATTATACTACAGTTTACAGTCCACGGAGTTTCTCTTATATGGCTTTTCTGGCCCTGGATTTGTAATTCTTTCAAAATGATTGGTCAGGCCAAAATCTTGCAAGTGATTGGTCTCTTTGCTAGAGTTATAAGAGGCTTGTAATCCACTCAATAGGTTTCAGTGGCTTGTAGTCCACCTAGGGGATTGGTCACCTTTCAGTCCTGCTGGGAGGGCCATGACTTGAGATTGCCTATATAAGGTTCCCCATGAGTCTGTCAATTTGTCGTACTGTGGGGCCTTGCATGTTGCTGTGATGCTGGGAGCTACTCCACTAGTATCAGTATTCAAATACCAGCAGGGTCACCCATGGTGGACAGGTTTCAGGTGATCTGCCAGACTAAGATTAAGAAGAAGGACATGGCACTCTACTTCTGAAAAAATTTAGCCAGTGAAAGCCTTATGAATTGCAGTGGAATATTATCTTATATACTGCCAGAAGATGAGCCCCTAACATTGGAAGGCACTCAAAATACAACTGAGGAAGAGCTGCCTCCTCAAAGTAGAGTTGACCTTAATGACAAGGATAGACTCGAACTTCTGGGAGCTTCATTTGCTGGTGTGGCATGACTCAAAATGAGAAGAAAGAGCTGCAAACAACCATTAGTAATTGGAAAGTGGAACGTATGAAGTATAAATCTAGGATAATTAAAAATTATCAAAAATGAAATGGAACACATAAACATGGATATCCTAGGCATTAGTGAGCTGAAATGACCGTTTTCAATAGGATGATCATATGATCTACTGTGCCGAGAATGGCAACTTGAGGAGGAGTGGTGTTGCATTCATAGTGAAAAAGATCATTTCAAGATCTATGCTGAAGTACAATGCTATCAGTGATAGGATAATATTCATATGACTAAAATGAGGACCAGTTAATATGACTACTAATAATAGCCTATTACTAATAATACAGCTATTATTGAAATTTACCCACAAACCACTAAGGCCAAAGTTGAAGAAATTGAAGATTTTACCAACTTCTGCAGCCGGAAATTGATCAAACATGCAATCAGGATGCATTGATAATTACTGGTGATTAGAATGCCAAAGTTAGAAACAAAGAAGGAACAGTAGTTGGAAAATATGGTCTTGATGACAGAAATGATGCCAGGGACTGCAGGATAGAGTTTTGCAAGACCAACGACTTTTTCATTGAAAATATCTTTTTTCAACAATATAAACAGTGACTATACACATGGACCTTACCAGATGGACTACAGAGGAATCAAATCAACTACATCTGTGGAAAGAGGCAATGGAAAAGCTCAATGTCATCAGTCAGAACAAGGCTAGGGGCTAACTACAGAACAGGCCATCAATTGCTCATTTGCAAGTTCAAGTTGAAGCTGAAGAAAATTAGAAAAAATCTACCAGAACCAAAGAATGACCTTTAGTATATCCCACCTGAATTTAGAGACCATTTCAAGAATAGATTTGATGCATCGAACACCGGTGACCAAAGACAAGACGAGTTGTGGAATGACATCAAGGACATCACACATGAAGAAAGCAAGAGGTCATTAAAAAGACAGGAAAGAAAGAAAAAAAAAAAAAAGGATGTCAGAAGAGACTCTGAAACTTGCTTTTATATATTCAGGATCAAAATCAAAAGAAAGAAATGATGAAGTAAAAGAGCTGAACAGAAGATTTCAAAAGGCGGCTCGAAAGTAAAGTATTAAAATGACGTGTGCAAAAACCTGGAGTTAGAAAACCAAAAGGGAAGGACGCGTTTGGCACTTCTCAAGCTGAAAGAACTGAAGGAAAAATTCAACCCTCGAGTTCCAATAGTGAAGGGTTCTATGGGCAAAATACTGAATGACACAGGAAGCATCAAAATAAGACAGAAGGAATACGTAGAGTAACTGTACCAAAAAGAATTGGTAGACATTTGATCATTTCAGGGGATACCATATGATCAAGAACCGATGGTATTGAAGGAAGAAGTTCAAGCTGCACTGAAGACATTGGAGAAAAACAAGGCTCCAGGAATTGACAGAGTATCAGTTGAGACGTTTCAACAAGTGAACGCAGCACTGGAAGCACTCACTCGTCTATGCCAAGAAATTTGAAAGACAGCTACCTGGCCAACTGATAGGAAGAAATCCATATTTATGCCTTTTCCCAAGAAAGGTGATCCAACCTAATGCAGAAATTATCAAACAGTATCATTAGTATCACATGCAAGTAAAATTTTGCTGAAGATCAACCATTCAAAAGCAGTTGCAGCACTACTACATCAACAGGGACCTGCCAAAAACTCAAGCTGGATTCACAAGAGGACATGGAAAAAGGGATATCACTGCTGATGTCAGATGGATCCTGGCTAAGAGCAGAAAATACCAGAAAGATGTTTACCTGTGTTTAATTAACTACGCAAAGGCATTGGCTGTGTGGATCATGACAAATTACGGATAACATAGTGAAGTATGAAAATTCCAGAACACTTAATTGTGCTCCTGGGGAATCTGCTCATAGATCAAAAGGAAGTCATTCAAACAGAACAAGGGGATACTGCGTGGTTTGAAATTAGGAAAGGGGTGTGCATCTGATGAAGATGAAGGACTATAGCTTTCAGTAGGGATTATACCTCAACATAAAGAAAACAAAAATTCTCACAACTGGGCCAATAAGGAACATCAACGTAAATGGAGAGAAGATTGAACTTGGTCAAGGATTTCTTTTTTCTAGGATCCACAGTCAATGCTCATGGAAGCAGTAGTCAAGAAATAAGATGTTCCATTGCATTGGGCAAATCTGCTGTAAAAACCTCTTTAAAGTGTTAAACAGCAAAGATGTCACTTTAAAAACTAAGATGCACCTGCCCCAAGGCATGGTGTTTTCAAGCACCTTATGTGTGTGCAAAATCTGGGCATTAGATAAGGAAGATCGGAGAAGAATTTAAGTCTTTGAATTGTGGTATTGGTGAAGAAATTTGAATATACTGCCAAAAGAATGAACACATCTATCTTGGAAGAAGTACAACCAGAATGCTCCTTAAGAAGGAGGATGGCGAGACTTCATCTCACATATTTTAGACATATTGTCAGGAGGGATCAGGCCCTGAAGAAGGACATCATGCTTGGTAAAATAGAGGGTCAGAGAAGAAGAGGAAGACCATCAAGGAGATCGATTGACACAGTGGCTGCAACAATGAGCTCAAGCATAACAACCATTATGAGGATGGTACAGGACCAGGCAGTGTTTAATTCTGTTGTATTGGATCTCTATGAGTCAGAACCCACTTGATGGCACCTAACAACAACATATAAGTTTACATTCTCACAGAGGTTTTTGTGTGGTTGAAGTGTTTGGCTGCTAACCAAAAGGTCAGCTTTTCAAACCCACCAACTGTACTGCAGTAGAAAGATAAGGCAGTCTCTTTCCATAAAAATTTACAGCCTTGGAAACCCTATGGGGACTATCTACTCTGTACGATAGAGTTACTATGAATCAGAATCGACTTGACAGCATGGGGTTTGGTTTTTTGATATGATTAACTGGAGCAGAGTGCATCCTTTTGACCCTGCGTCCCTGTGCTGAGAATCTCTTAGACCCCAAAAAAAAAACCTGTAATAGAGGTCAAAGTCAAGAGCAGATCAGGCATAGAAAAAAGCAAGAGCAAGAGGGTGGGGGGAAGGGAATGAATGAATGGGGAAAGATAAATGCCACATGAAGATCTCCAAGGAATGTCAAGAAGGGGAGAAAAGGATTTTCTCCCAGAGCAGGCAGAGAGGAAAAAAAAAAATCATTACCATCAAGTCAATTCTGACTCATAATGACCCCATAAAACAGAGAAGAATTGCCCCCATAGGGTTTCCAAGGTTGTAACTATTTACGGAAGCAGACTGTCACATCTTTGGCTCTGAAATGCCAAACTTCCCATTAGCACCCGAGCACTTAACTACAACACCAGGGATCCTTGGTAGACAAAGAGAACCTTCCCTTAAATCCGGCACTCTGAGTTCAGACTTCTAGCATCCTCAACTGTGATAAAATAAATTTCTATTTGTTAAAGTCATCCACTAGTGATATTTCTTTTATAGCAGCACTAGTAGGTAAGCCACTACTACATTTTTATTTAATTGTAAGATGTTCAAATCTCATTAATAAATAAAATATCCTGAGCCCTCTTCTTGCTGTTGCTGTTAGGTGCCATCAAGTTAGTTCTGACTGATAGCAACACTACGTACAACAGAACAAAACACTGCCCAGTCCTGTGCCATCCTCGCAAACATTGTTATGCTTGAGCCCATTGTTGCAGCCACTGTGTCAATCCATCTTGTTGAGGGTCTTCCTCTCTTTTGCTGACCCTCTACTTCACCAAGCATGGTGTCCTTCTCCAGGGACTAATCCCTCCTGATAACAAGTCTCAAGTATGTGAGCTGTAGTCTCACCATCCTTGCCTCTAAGGAGCATTCTCGTGGTGCTTCTAAGACAGATTTGTTTGCTCTTTTTGCAGTCCATGGTATATTCAATATTCTTCACCAATACCACAGTTCAAAGGCATCGATTCTTAGGTCTTCCTTATTCATCATCCAGCTTTTGCATGCATATGAGGTGATTGAAAATACCATGCCTTGGGTCAGGCACAACTCAGTCTTCAAGGTGACATCTTTACTTTTCAAAACTTTAAAGAGGTCTTTTGCAGCAGATTTGCCCAATGCAATGTGTCTTTTGATTGCTTGACTGCTGCTTCCAAAGGTGTTGACTGTGGATCCAAGTGCAATGAAATCAATTACAACTTCAAACTTTTCTCCATTTATCATGGTGTTGCTTATTGGTCCAGTTTTGAGGATTTTTGTATTCTTTATGTTGAGGTGTAATCCATGCTGAAGGCTGTGGTCTTCGATCTTCATCAGTAAGTACTTCAAGCCCTCTTCTCTTTCAGCAAGCAAGGTTGTAAATGAGTCTAACTCCAATCCTGATGCCGCATTCTTTGTATAGTCCAGCTTCTCTGATTATTTGCTCAGCATACAGATTGAATAAGCATGGTGAAAGGATGCAACCCTTACGCACACTTTTCATGATTTTAAACCATACAGTATCCCTTTGTCCTGTTCGAACAACTGCCTCTTGTTCTATGTATAGTTTCCTCAGGAGCACGATTAAGTGGTCTGGAATTCCCATTCTTCTTAATGTTATCCATAATTTGTTATGATCCAGTCAAATGCCGTTATCTATCTGACATCAGCAATGATATCCCTCGTTCCAAGTTCTCTTTTAAATCTGGTTTGAACTTCTGACAGTTCCCTGTGGATATACTGCTACAGTCACTTTTGAATGATCTTCAGCAAAATTTTACTTGCGTGTGATATTAATGATTTTGTTTGATAATTTATGCCTTTGGTTGGATCACCCTTCTTGGGAATAGGCATAAATCTGTATATCTTCCAGCCAGTTAGTCAGGTAGTTGTCTTCCAAAATTCTTGGCGTAGATGAGTAAGTGCCTCCAGTGCCATATCTGTTTCTTGGAACATCTGAATTGGTATTCTGTCAGTTCCTGGAATCCTGTTTTTCTCCACTGCCTTCCAGTGCAGCTTGGACTTCTTTCAGTACCATCGATTCCCAGTTGTACGCTACCTCCTGAAATGGTTGAATGTCAACCAATTCTTTTTGATACAGTGACTCTGCATCTTCCTTCCATCTTGTTTTGATACTGCCTGCATTGTTTTATAATTTCCCATAGAACCCTTCGGAAACCCTGGTGGCATAGTGGTTAAGTACTACGGTTGTCAACCAAGAGGTCGGCAGTTTGAATCCGCCAGATGCTCCTTGGAAACTCTGTGGGGGAGTTCTACTCTGTCCTATAGGGTCACTATGAGTCAGAATCGACTCGACGGCAGTGGGTTTTTTATAGAACCCTTCAGTATTGTAACTCAAGGCTTGCAGCTTTTCTTCAGTTCTTTCAGCTTTAGAAATCCTGAGAATTTCCTTCCATTTTGGTTTCCTAACTCCAGGTCTTTGCACATGTCATTATAAAACTTTACTACATCTTCTTGAACCACCCTTTGGAAGCTTCTGTTCAGCTGTTTTACTTCATCATTTCTTCCTTTTGCTTTAGCTGTTCTAAGTTCAAGAGCAAATTTCAGATTCTCTTCTGACACCCATTTCAGGGTTTTCTTTCTTTCCTGTCTTTTTAATGACCTCTTGCTTTCTTCATGTCTTATGTCCTTCATGTCATTCCACAACTCCTCTTGTCTTCGGTCATCAGTGTTCAATGCATCAAATCTACTCTTGAAATGGTCTCTAAATTTAGGTGGGATATACTCAAGGTCCTATTTTGGCTGTTGTGGACTTGTTCTAATTTTCTTCTGTTTTAACTTAACTTGCTTATGAGCAATTGGTGGTCTGTTCCTCAGTTGGCCCCTGGCCTTGTTCTGACTGATGGTATTGAGCTTTTCTATTGTCTCTTTCCATGGATGTAGTCAGTATGATTCCTGTGTATTCCATCTGATAAGTTCCATGTGTATTGTCACCATTTATGTTGGTGAAATATTGGTGAAAGTTAGAAGTCATTTATCTTGCAAAATTCTACCTTCAATATTCAACATTATTTCTATCACCAAGGCCATATTTTCCAACTACCAACTTTTTATTTGTTTCTAACTTTTTCATTCCAATCACCAGTAATTATCAGTGCATCCTGATTGCATGTGTGATCAATTTCAGACAGCAGAGTAAAAATCTTTGGTTTCTTCTTCTTTGGTCTTAGTGGTTGGTGCATAAATTTGAATAATAGTCATATTTACTGGTCTTTCTTGTTATTACGATGGATGTTATCCTATCACCAACACTCTTGTACTTCAGGATTGACCTTGAAATGTTCTTTTTGACTTTCAATGCCAAGCCATTCCTCTTCAAGTTGTTATTCTCTGCATAGTAGACCACGCGATTATCCAATTCAAAGTGGTCAATACAAGTCCACCTCAGCTCACTAATCCCTAGGATATCCACATTTATGTGTTCCATTTCATTTTTGATGATTTCCATTTTTCCTAGATTCATACTTTGTACATTTCACCTTCGAATTATTAATGGATGTTTGCAGCTATTTATTCTCATTTTGAGTCATGCTACATCAGCAAATGAAAGTCTTAAAACCTTGATTTCATCCATGTCATGAAGGCCCACTCTACTTTGAGGAGCCAGCTCTTCCCAGTCACCTTCCAACCTGGGGGGCTCACCTTCCAGCACTATATCAGACAATGTTCCCCTGCTATTCATAAGGTTTTCACTGGTTAATTCTTTTTAGAAGCAGACCACAGGGTCTTTCTTCCTAGTCTGTCTTAGCCTGGATGATCAGCCGAAGCCTGTCCTCCATGGGTGACCCTGATTGTATTTGAATACCAGTGGCATGACTCCCAGCATCATAGCACTAGGCAAGCCCCCACAGTATGACAAACTGTGTGCCCTCTTGGAAGGTACAATTTAAGGAATTCCTGTTCTAAAAAGCTTAGATTCACTGTCGGTTTGCTTTGGAGGGGAAAAGATGTGCAATTCACTGTATCCATATTGACCTCAAGAAAACCAAACCAAACCTACTGCCGTCCAGTCAATTCTGACTCATAGCAGCCCTGTAGGACAGAGTAAAACTGCTCCATAAGGTTTCCAATGAGTGGCTGGTGGATTAGAACTGCCCACCTTTTGGTTAGCAGGTGAACTCTTAACCACTGCACCGCCAGGGCTCCAAGAAGTCCTGTACAACTCTTCTATGACCTTTTGAGTCACTGTGCTATGTCACTGTGCAGAAAATTACTCTGCCTGCTGGAGTCATGTCCTTAGTAAAGACGAGCCCAGCCTCAAACAACAAATACCTCCATAGTTGAAAGCCTCTGAAGCTTTCAAAGCTGACATCAAAAACACAGGTTAAAATCTACAATGCGTCTTTACAAAATGGCAACAAAAGTTCTTTTTTATCCTCTGATCAGTGAAGCTCACCTGTAGGAAATGTTACACCTTTTTATTAAACCGGTGAATTGTCTTTCTGTATAAACTAGAGACATTCTTGACAGGCTTAAAGTCATTAACACCTCCCAGGAATGTTTCGCGGAGCCTGGAGCACTCTCCCATGCCTCTGCAAGTCGGAAAACTGGCCGTTCCAGAAACTCACACCCATATTTTTCTCTTGATACTTACTTTACTGATTTATTGAAATGAGCAAACACTTGTACGTAGGCAGTGTAGTCCCTGACACAGATGTGTACAATAAAACACATTTGATGTTTTCAAATAAAGACCTTGCCTTAAATTAGCAAACGATTGGATTACTCTGACAGGTTGGCAAAACAAATCATCAGTCAACAGTTGTCACAGACTATCTGCAAGCATCTTACTGGGGTCTGGCCAAGACTTGGCTCACCAGGAAGGTGCGGGGGAGGGTGGCGGTGAATATGAAATGAGAACCCTCAACACTAAGTCTTTGTTGCTTTGGTTTAAAGATACTATTGAAACCAAAACTTGCTTTATTTTAAAGAACCTGCTGAAAACAGACATTTTATTTTTAATCTACTATCAACCAATAAAGAGTAATTTGTCACCCTTCCTGCCCTTTGTCCCTCCCTCCTTCCCTTCCTCCCTTCTTTTTTTTTTTTTTTTTTTAACTTCTAAACCTTGAATACTTTCCAAAGAACAATGACGTAGAATTGTGGATAATGAACACTTTTTTTTTTTTTTGTCTAAGTGATAACTCATTTTATTTAAAAAAAAAGTTATGAATTTTACTGTCATATATTTAAATTCAACAAGTTGATTTTGCCAGTGTCTACTAGACTCTAGAATATTTAAATTGATTTGGATTCTTCTGTATAATAGAACTGTAGTTACTAATGTATCTACAGAAGATAATTACTAGCCTGAAATTTTCTTTGGCCGCACTTGGTATACTATCTTTCTTCATCACAGTCTTATTTTTAGTATCTCCTATTATGTCTTTCCAATTTATTTTTTGAGCTTACAAGGTAGGTGAAATCATTTGTTGATGATAACCCAATAGAAAATATGGCACATTTCCTGGTATTTTGGGAACATTGCCCTATCCTAATCTTTAGAATCTTGCTGTTCTTTCTCAGGGCACTGCTGTGGGTTAAAGGTTATCATCTTCATCACGGCAGACTTCTGGGTACAGAAGGGTGCACAGCACATTGTTACTGAGCAAACCGTGACATACAACTGAAGTGGACAGTGGGCAGCCAGGCACAATGAAACATAAGCTGATGAATATACTTAAATGCAGTCTAAGGGGGTTGGAATCCAGGCGCTGCTTCTATTAGCATGTGGGAGAATGTAACCCAGCCTGAAAAGGAGCTCATTCATAGACATCAGCAGCTCTGAATCTGAGGTGAGAGGGCATGATCTCCAGCATGGCTAGAAGAAGGCAGCAGGTGTAGGAGGGTCAGCATTCCCCTTATTAGCTCTTGATTACACACAAAACCAGGAAGAAGTTGATAGGAAGATTTGAGAAAGAGAAGGAAGCATCTCCCTAAACCTGGGTGCGGTGGGCCAGTAGATTTCCCAACAGAAATCAGAAAGTTAACAAACGTTTACTTACACATTTTGTATGTAAGCTATTTTTATACAGTGTGATGAGTAACCCATGGCGATTCTTTTATGCAGACATCTTAGTTATTGCGATCAATTCATGTGATTTTCAGATCTGGGCCCATTTCATGAAAAAAAGGAAAAAAAAGGATGATTTCAGTGAGTTGGTATCATATAAAAACGCCCTTTAAAACTTCAAATATTATTCAGTCACCCTTCCCCCTTCCACGCGCAACATTATTGTTAGCTGCCCTCCGGTCGATGCCCACTCCTGGCGACCCCATGTGTGCAGAGTACGACAGCTCTACAGGGTTTTCAGTGACTGCGACCTTCTGGAAGCAGATCACCACAGTCGATGCCCACTCCCGGCGACCCCATGTGTGCAGAGTGCGACTGCTCCACAGTGATTTCAGTGACTGTGACCTTCTGGAAGCAGATCACCACAGTCGATGCCCACTCCCGACGACCCCATGTGCGCAGAGGACGACTGCTCTACAGAGTTTTCAGTGACTGCGACCTTCTGGAAGCAGATCACCACAGTCGACGTCCACTCCCGGCCACCCCATGTGCGCAGAGGACGACTGCTCTACAGGGTTTTCAGTGACTGCGACCTTCTGGAAGCAGATCACCACAGTCGATGCCCACTCCCGGCCACCCCATGTGCGCAGAGGACGACTGCTCTACAGGGTTTTCAGTGACTGCGACCTTCTGGAAGCAGATCACCACAGTCGATGCCCACTCCCGACGACCCCATGTGCGCAGAGGACGACTGCTCTACAGGGTTTTCAGTGACTGCGACCTTCTGGAAGCAGATCACCACAGTCGACGCCCACTCCCGGCCACCCCATGTGCGCAGAGGACGACTGCTCTACAGGGTTTTCAGTGACTGCGACCTTCTGGAAGCAGATCACCACAGTCGACGCCCACTCCCGGCCACCCCATGTGCGCAGAGGACGACTGCTCTACAGGGTTTTCAGTGACTGCGACCTTCTGGAAGCAGATCACCACAGTCGATGCCCACTCCCGGCCACCCCATGTGCGCAGAGGACGACTGCTCTACAGGGTTTTCAGTGACTGCGACCTTCTGGAAGCAGATCACTAGGACTTTCTATCGAGGCGCTGCTGGATGAGTTCAAACTGCCGAACTTTCAGCTAGCAGTCAAGTGCTTAATAGTTCGCGCCAACCAGGGGATTCTTTTGACACACAATATCTACCAGGAACAGCTCATTAAGTTATAAGAACAACGTGAACCATCACAGCAATGCAAGATTTGAAGCTGGATTTTGGGTTTGTATTCATTGAAAGGGAAACCCTGATGGAGTAGTGGTAAGAGCTACGGCTGCTAACAAAAAGGTCCGCCGTCGACTCCACCAGGCACTCCTTGGAAGCTCTATGAGGCCGTTCTACTCTGTCCTATAGGGTTGCTATCAGTGGGAATTGACTTGATGGCAATGGGTATTCATTGAAGGAATGAGCGGTTTTCCACTTTTGCAGCTCCATCTCTTGAGCTGTTTTAGGGACATCTGGGAAGAGCTAGCAGATTGTTGAGTCCCCATATATCTGACTCCGGTGCATTGCACAGCCCCCTGGACTTAGGGAGTAGAATCATAGCCATCAAGTTAACTCCAGATCATGGCGTCCCCAGGTGGTCACAGCAGAACTGGGCTCCACAGGGTTTTCAATGGCTGTTTTTTGGCCTTTCTTCCAAGATGCCTCTGAGCGGACTCCACCCACCAACCAATCCGTTAGCAGCCATTCACCATTTGCACCAACCAGGATCTTGGTTGTACCCAGTCCATGTGCATTAGAGTACTGGGCTACCTGCTGTATTGCTATCAGCTCTGTAGGAAGTGAGTGCAACTGAGCAAAGGGGTGGAGGTGTTAGGAACGATGGGAGTGAAAAGATTGTGTGTGTGCTTTAGTGTGATAGATACCGGCGGTAAGGTGAGTTCTACCTCCAAAGTCAGTGTTGGGTTTGCTCTTTTCTCTCCAGCTTCCTTACCACCACTGAGTCCCGGTCAGCAAAACGTCCTTCCAGAATGGTGCCTACATAAGGTCACATTCAGGAACAGGCCTCTGAGCCAGCCAGCCTGTCTGCCCTCATTCCTGGCTCCATTCTATACTAATCTAGTCACCTTGGATTAGTTAACCACACCTCTCTGTGCCTCAGTTTTCTCATCTGTAGCTTGACGACACTAATAGTACCTGTCTGATAAGAATGTTAAAAGGCTTAATGAGTTAATATTTGGAAAATAGTCATATTGTGCTTAATGTGAGCTCTACAATTGCTGAGTAAAGGCATTAACCACACCCTGGTCACCAAATCCAATAGACTTTGTCAAAATCTGTATTAGAAGAAGCCACACCCTTCAAAGCCATCAGAGGACTTGGCATAAAAACAAACTCCTGGCATTTATTTTCTGTCTCTTGTTGCTTTTTTCTTATTGTGGGTCTAATCTCTGATTGTAGAATACAAGCTCAATGAGAGGATAAACTTTATTGTCTTTACTGTTGTGGTTGCTGTTGGTTGCCATCGAGTTGATCCATTGTAGCAGGCACTTAATATTTAAAAAATGCAGGAATACTACCATAACAGTAAATTAATACTTAATCCCAAACTAACAGTGATTCTCTAGAAACAATTTTGCATAAAAAGGGCAAGATACTTTAAGATAATTTAACTACTTTATATGTGTTGGAGAAAGAAAGCAAGGGAGAAGGAAGAAATGAACCAACGAACAAACAAACGAAGGAAGGAAGGAAAAAGGGAGGAAGAAAGAAAAAAGAAAAGGAAAGAAACAGCAGGAATGATTCCCCCATAGGTATGCATCTTTGCACACCTATTTTAAATTGCCTACGTATACGTCACAATTAATCTAGATGGTATTGTCTCAAAGACCATCAGGCTGTTAAGGTAGGACTAGTGTTCTGATTATCCTCACAACACTTGGCCTAAAGGAGCCACCTCACCTATCAATTTCCATGTAGGGTAGTGCCGGTAGTTTTACTGATAAATGTTCTTGATTATATAAACAGGTTTTAAGTATCGCCTTTCCCAACCTCATTCCCCATGCTACATTTATGCTAGTTCTTTCAGCCTTAAAAGAACAAATCCCATAGAAAAAGTCACCCTAAAACTTAATATGGGACAGAGACACCGCTCAGGTACTGCAAAGAAGCACAGCCAAGTTGTGTATGGGAGTGGATCTTGGTGAATGGTGTGCATAGAGAACGTGGTTCTGGACTGAGCCCTTGAGCTGTTTCCAAATCAAGAGCCTCTCTGCAAGGACCAGACCAGCTGCTGACATCCTCAGGGGCTCGCCTCCATAGCCCACCTTCCTCTTTGTTACTCCAGGCAAGCCAGATGGCACCTCTGCTTTGGCACTGTACTTTATGATGCTGGTGCAGAACAACACAAGTGCCCAGGAAACTTAATTTTTAAAGTCAATCTCACGATTTCTCTATTTGAAACTTCAGACTGAAAAATGGAGCCTTAAAAAGACTTCTTTTTGAGTACATTTTTTTTTTTTTTTTGCCCATGGAAACAGAGGTCAAGAAATCAAATGACACATTGTGTTGGGCAAATCTGCTACAAAAGACCTCTTTAAAGTGTTGAAAAGCAAAGATGTCACTTTAAGGACTAAAGTGTGCCTGACCTGAGCCATGGTGTTTTCAATCTCTCATACACATGTGAAAGCCGGACAATGAATAAGGAATATGGAAAAAAACTGATGCCTTTGAATTACGGTGTTTGTGAAGGATATTAAATATACCATGGACTACCAGAAGAATGAATGAATCTGTCTTGGAAGAAGTTTAGCCAGTATGCTTATTAGAAGCAAGGATGGTGAGACTTTGTCTCACATACTTTGAACATGTGATCTGGAAAGACCAGTCTCTGGAGGACATCATGCTTGGTAAAGTAGATGGCCAGCAAAAAAGAGGAAGATCTTCAACAAAATGGACTGACACAGTGGCTGTAACAGTGGGCTCAAGCGTAACAATGATTGTGAGGATGGCTCAAGACCTGGCCTTGTTTTGCTCTGCTGTACATACAGTCACTAAGAGTCAGAACCAACTAGATGTCACCTAACAACAACAACACCCACCCTTTCCAGTGTAGATGATAAGCCCTTCTCCGATACACCATCTTAGCTTGTAGCTGGGGTGACATTTCATTCACTGGAAGTCATGAAATGTTCACAGTCTTTTTGATTCCCATGCACAATTTTGTTACATGTTATTAGAGAGTAAGAAGGAGTCTGCCACTCACATTTCAGTCTTGGGATCTCTCTAAGAAGGGTGGAAATGGAGCTTTCTCTTCCAGGTGTCAGAGAGAACACGGAGTTCCTTGTGCCTAATGCATGGAGGCTACGTCCTGAATGAGTATCTTCCAGGCAGCCACCTTTTGCCAAATCGATTTTCATTCCTCCCCAAGAGCAGACAGAGCTCCATCTACCGAAGTCCACCACCACAGGCCAACTTTCTGAATAGATTCATTTTTACTTCAGTATCTTTCTGTTGTTGTTTTTTTAGCCACTCTAGAGCCAATTCCAACTAACGGGGACCCCGTGTGTGCACAGCAGAACAGCTCCGTAGGGTTTTCAAGCCTGTGACCATTCAGATGCAGTTCCTCAGGTCTTATTTCCAAGGGGCATCTGGGTGGATTTGAACTGCCAACATTTCATTAGTAGTCAAGTGTTTAACCATTTGCACCACACAGGGACTTCTTGCTGATTCTCCATCATCCTTCAAGGAATACTTTCCTCTGAACACCAGCACATCTGAAAAAGCTACCCAATTTTCAAGACTTACCCGTTCACTCAACGTACTTATTGAAGGCCTCTTATATGCCAGGAAGTTTTCCAGAAAGTGTGATAGAATGATAAACACAGTGGATCTGACTGCCTGTTGCTTGTAAGAAAGATAATGAAGAAAACAACTGAAATGATCCAAAATGTAACAATAAAAAAGATCTGAGCAAAAGCAGAGACAGGACTGGGGATGGGGTTACGGTACAGCTCCTCCCACCAGCGTGTAAGATCCACAAGAGCAGGGATTGATTTCGATCTGAATTTTTCTCCATTGCTTAAAACGGAACATGGAATTACATATATGAGTAGGCTTGTAGGGCAGCCTCTTTGGGCCCAGGCAGACCTGTGGGGTCAGAGCTGGTGTGCCAGGAAGGATGTCAGAGCACGTACAGGATGCAGGTCACGTAGAACTTTGAAGGCCTGGGAGAATTCTTTTTTTATTTTTTTCCTAGGGGTCAAGGGAAGCTGTTGGATAGCTTTTAAGGAGGAGACTGGCTTGCCTTGATTTATGTTGGGAAGGCACTCTAAATATGCTTTGACGTTTCTCTGTGGTGAATGGCTTACTAGGAAGTGAGGAAGAATGGATATAGGGATATATTAATCAGATACCAGGTTATCAAGCATATAATTAATTATCAACTGTGAGAAGCTCTGGCTAGAAGACCACAGGGTGCTATAACAATATACGTCAAAATCTGGCTTAACTGGGGGCACAAGACTTCCATGAAGGCACGACTATTGACACCAAAGGTTAAGAATAACCTTTATTACTCACCTGGTTAGTAATTAACTTAGGAGGCACGAGAGGGTCGCTCTGGACTGGGGTACCAGCATATGGGGAAAAGTCCTGAAGTCCTGAAGTGGGGGGCATTTGAGCCAGAGCACAGAGGCACTGGGCTGCGACCAGATAATACAGCGCCTTGTGGAGCACGTGGATTTGGGCCCAGTTCCTAAGAGTGATGGGAAGCCATCAAGGGCATCAGGCAGGGAAACACATGATCCATTTGCTAATTTATAACACAAGGAATAATGCAAGGAACAAAATGGATTGGAAAGGAGCAAGAGAGGATACAAAATGTGTAGTAATGCCGTGAGGAAGTGGTGGTAATGGAATGCTGGGTGTTGGCAGTTTTAAATACAATGAAGATGGTACGACAAAACTATGTCACTGATTTTCACATAGCGATGTATCCTGTGCATTTCATATCCAATTACGTATTTTTCAAGCATGATTTTAATTCTTGCCTGTTATGAAATATTGTAATTAATTAGTCCTCTGATTTTGAACATTTATGTGGTTTCCTATTGTTGCACATAAAACTTTTTTAACATTTTATTACCATACATTACTATTTTTTAGGAGATGTTTTGAGAAATTAAATGTTAGAGCAAAAGAAATGGATAATTAGCCTTTTTGTATAAATTTCCAAATTCGCTTTTCAGAAAGTGTGCCTGTTTACATTGTCACCAGCAATGTATGAAAATAAATCCACACCCATCCATATGTGTGAATTATATATATACATGTACCTATCTACACATATGGAGCCCTGGTGGTACAGTGGTTAAGAGCTTGGCTGTTAAGCAAAAGCCTTGCAGTTCAAGTCCACCAGCTGCTCACTGGAAACCCTATGGGGCAGTTCTACTCCGTCCTATAGAGTCTCTAGGAGTCAGAAATTAACTTGATGGCAAAGGGTTTGGTTTTTATTTGGTATATATACATATATATACATACACACACAGAGAGAGAGAAACAGTGTGGTTGTTAGGTGCCGTCATGCCAGTTCCTACTTACAGAGTAGAACTGCCCCACAGGGTTTCCAGTGAGCAGCTGGTGATTAGAACTGCCAACCTTTTGGACAACAACTGAGCTCTTAACCACTATACCACCAGGGCTCTATATTCTACAATTAAAAAAAACAAAACAAAACAAACTCATTGCCGTCGAGTCCATTCAGACTCATAGTGACCCTATAGGATAGAGTAGAGCTGCCCCATAGGGTTTCCAAGGAACAGCTGGTGGAGTCAAACTGCCAATCCTTTGGTCAGCAGCCAAACTCTTAACCACTACACCACCAGGGTTTCCATATCTATGATACAAGTGTGTATGTGTCTGTGTATGTATGTATACATATGTCCATATGTTGATGCTGGGAATTTACATATGTACATATTCATATATATACACATACGTAGTCATACACTCGTACATATATATATCTGCATATATGTGTATATATTCTTATATGTTGCTTCTGGGAGTATATGAGCTACACACATGTATGTAGATACCTGCGTATGCACATACATGTAGGTATGTACATATACTCGCTGCTGCCCATATGGAAGCCCTGTAGCTGCAGTGGTTAAAGCGCTCAGCTGCTAACCAAAAGGTCATTAGTTCAAACCAACCAGAGACTCAGCAGGAGAAAGATGTGGCAGTCTGCTTTTGTAAAGATTAAACCCTCGGAAACCCTGTGGGGCAGTTCCACTCTGTCCTGTACGGGTCGCTATGAGTCAGAATCAACTTGATGGCAGTGGGTTTGCTACCAGTAGGATAAAAAATCTAATTAAG
Source organism: Loxodonta africana (assembly GCF_030014295.1). Lineage (NCBI taxonomy): Eukaryota > Metazoa > Chordata > Mammalia > Proboscidea > Elephantidae > Loxodonta > Loxodonta africana. The sequence continues at coordinate 7,983,929 of NC_087343.1, read as the reverse complement.
TAATTACTTCAATTTCCCTCTTTTGACAATTTCGAAGATTTTTTGAAAGGGTTTATACTTCACTGGCCATTTACAAACCTTATTATACAGCTGCTTATGAACTTCCTGTTCCACTCCCCCCACCAGTAGAGTCGATCCTGTGTGTGTTAATTCAATGTGCATTTTATATACCAAGGATATTAGTCAGGTATTTTTATCATTTGCTTTTAATTGATAACATCTCTGACATGTATTAATACAAAAATATTAATAGTCAAAAAGTTTTTTTTTTTTTTCTAAAGAGCATTTGGTTTTATGCTTCTGTGTTGTTTTGAGGCGCCGTAGAGCTGATTCTGACTCGATTTCGGTGTTGTTTTGAGGCGCCGTAGAGCTGATTCTGACTCATAGCAACTCCCGTGACAGAGCACAACAGCCCCGTAACATTTCCTTGACTGTAATCTCCGTGGAAGAAGATCACCAGGTCTTCCTCCTGAGGAGCTGCTGGGTGAGGTCAAACTGCCGACCTTTAGGTTAACAGCTGAGCAATTAACCATTGTGCCACCAGAGCTCCTTGCATTCAGATGTGTCACTAACTATTACCTTAGGTACTTCACTTTTTCTCGGCCTTCTTTATCCTTGTTTCCAGCTCACGAAGGGAGGGACCCAGTTTAAACTATCTCTGTAACCTCGGTCAGGGAACAGTGGTGGTTTGGTGGTAGAATTCTTGGCTTCTGTGAAGGAGACCGGGTTCACCTCCTGGCCAATGCACCTCATGTGTAGCTACCACCCATCTCTCAGTGGAGGTTTGTGTGTTGTTCTGATGCTGAAATAGTTCTGCTGAAGCTTCCAGACTGAGTTAGATAGACTAGGAAGAAAAGCCTGGTGATCTACTTCCAAAAATCAGGCATTAAAGTCCCATGAGTCAAAACAGTACAGTCCACAACCAATCATGGGAATGGTACAGGACTGAGCAGTGTTTTGTTCTGTTGTGTACAGGGTCTTCATGAGTTTGGAGCCAACTCAACAAGAACATCATTATTTATGGGCCAAGTTGGGAGAGGGACATAAGGTGAGGGTTACCCTTCTCCTGCAGGAATGATGTAATGAGATTTTTCTCCCTACTCTCTAGAGTGCTGGTTCACAGGTCAGCTTGCGTAGAGCACCTCTGCTTTCCCAGAAGGGCCACACTGCTCTGATGCCCAAAGCAAATACTGACAGCCTGTATCTGATGCAAAGCAACATAAAACAAAACAAGGGGTACCTTGTTCTCAATTTGAAATATTTCATAATTTAAAAAAAGTCTTCATTTTATGTCTAGCTTGTCCATTTTAGAATTACATGCCCATTCATATCAAATTTAGCACATCAGACAACTAATTATTTTAAGTTTAGTAAAGAGAATATGTAGAACGTTGCAACTAAACTAGTTTGAGAGCCACTTGAAAGGGAGCAATGAAAACAGGCCAATTAAACAGGAAATTCTTGTAGCCTTCAAAGGGAGAGGATGGGAACAGAGACCAAGAAGGGTAGCAGAGAAAGACCCTCCAGGAAACGTTGCCCAGAAGTGGGAGGACTTATCAACTCAAAGGATATGGAACATAAAGGACCAAGAGGAGCAGGAAATTATTAAAAGTTGGGATGTTGACTCCACTGGAGAAATGAGTTTAAAAGTGAGAAAAATTTCCCCTAAGTGTTAACTGACGATGCATTTCACCATACTTTACGGATTTCAGTTTCATTTGATTGGGAGGATTCCCATTCTCCTTAATTTCAAGGCTTCCTACACAATTGCTGTTATTATTGTTTTTAATTGCCAATACGCTGGCTGTGTTTTGTAGCAACCCCGGGTACAACAGAATGAAAAGTTGCCCAGTCCTGTGCCATCTTCATGATCCTTGGTATGTATGAGTCCATTGTTGAGGCTGTATGACTGTCATTCCATCTTATCAAGGGTTTCTGTCTTTGTCCTGATCCTTTACTTTAGCAAGTATCATGTATGTCCTTCTCCAGCAATGGGTCCCTGCCAATGACATACCCACAGTAGGAGAGGTGTAATGGTAATGAAAGTAACGCCTAACTTCTGCAGAACAGCATCCTAGAATTTTAAAATTTAGGCCATCATTTTATTTAATCCTTCAAATAATGTCTTAGGAAGATGTGAATAATACTAGTATTCCACTTTTGTCGATAAGGAAACTGAGGAATCAGGAAAGAAAATGATGACTAGGTGGTAACACTGGGCGTAGAACCAACATCTTAAACTCCCAATCAAATGCATTTTTTCACAGCACACAAATGAACGGGGAAGGAGAGGGGAGCTCAAATCCAGAGATTCTAGTCAGAGAATTCTGTCATTAGCAGTTTATTGTTAACAAAAAGAATAAAGCTATCCTAAAGACATTCCAACAAATGAAAATTTTGTTTCCCTCTGCTTTTCTCTCAGGAGCGTTTCCACTTTCCCTGCACTTGTCCGACTTCTCTCTTAGCACATTTTTTAAATTGCACACATGTAGTCAAGTGATCTCATTGGTCACATGTTTGGGGAAATGCTGAGGTTCCAAAAAGAGACATGGAGGATAAGCTCCAAACCCTAAGAAACTGAACACTGCCACAATTAAATTATTTCCCAGAACACAGAACATAAATACACCAATTAGCAGTTCACTAAATGAAGTGTGCCATTGAAAATGATAAAACACACATGACTGTTAAAAGCTTACTTACTAAAGCCTTCCCTCCCACAATTCATATATAATTCACACTGATGATTAAGGAACTGTTTGCAATAAATAACTCACATAACAAACTGCCTTTCAGTGACCAAATTGTCCATACTCTTGGCCATTATCAGACCATGCCATTAACTGGGCAGTGGAAAAAGGGTAATTTGGATTCCAGCATGAAGCTTTTCTCTCTCTTCCCAATTAACAATAACAGCGTGCTGGCCACAGGCAATTCTCAGAGTGGTTTGCCTGACTTAATTTTGCTTTTAGTGCTCAGTGCCAGGAATACCTGGAAAATTATCTACTAATTACCTAGCGTTTTCTATGTTGGTTCATGTCTAAAGAGCCGCTCCTCTAATTACAAGCCCCTTTGCTATTTGCCTCTAAAGAGTGGATTAAACAGAGAATTTCTCCAAAAAAGGTTTGCACTGAAGGCTGGTAATTATGTGCTTTGCATTCTTAGGAGGTTGTTTTCTCAGGTACCAACAACAAACAGAGGTGCTCAAAGGATGCTTTCACAGTGGGTAATCTGTAAGCCATAATTACATCTTGACATTTGCAGTGTTTTCCCCTACTAAACAATTAGCAAATAGTGTGCTAACTCATCCTTTAATGTTCTCAAGAGAACCACGAACTCTTTTCACCTCTTCTAAAAATCGTCTGGAATCTTCTGCAGGCTAGACACCCTGTAATAGTAAAAAGCTAGTCTCTGTAAGCGTGTGATTCTTGAATATGCATTGCATTGGGGAAATTAACTTTTACTTTATGTTAGGTTGGTATTTTATCCTAGTCAGTGTTTTACCAAGAACTGGGGGAATTGCCAAAATATAAGTGAGGAAGAGGTTATACTGATAACCAGATTTGTGTGAATACTTTATGTATTTAATACGAGTCAATAAAAATAGTATCTCATCACCCCTAACATTCTAGAAAACTCTGATGAGGCAGCTAAGAAAGCATCTTTGAATTCCTAGGGAAGAGATGCTTCAAATAGTTTATTACTTTTGTTAATATTAAAGCAATTGTAAACTTGAGAGTAACTTACTGAGCTGATACTCCATCACATTTAAATACTTAGTGTGCATTTCCTACAAAAAAGGACATTCTCCTACCAGTTGCTATCAAGTCAATTCTGACTTATGGCAATTCCATGTATGTCAGAGTACAAACTGTGCCCCATAGATTTTCATTGGCTGGTTTTTCAGAAGTGGATTGCCAGGCCTCTGGGTAGACTCAAACCTCCAACCTTCTGGTTAGCAGCTGAGCACGCTAACTGCTTACACTATTCAGGACATACCAACATAAACCAAAGCCAAACCCAGTGCCATCGAGTCGATTCCGACTCATAGCATACCAATATACAACCATCAAAATCAGGAAGTCTCCACTGATATGTTGCTATCTTCTAATCCTCATTTCCTGTATAAGGTTCAGCAACTGTCTCTAATATGTCTTTCTTACCGAAAGAATTCATTTCAAAATGATGGGTTGCATTCAATCGCCATGTATCGTTAGTCTTCAGTCTGCCTCGGATTTCAGTGAACTTGGCTCCTGTGCAGATTCGGGCCATTCATTTCCTTTCTCAGTTTGCGTTTGCCTAAAGTACTTTGAAAGCCTGTCAACATCCCTTTCTTCATCCCTATGCGCTTATTTACATCTGCATGTACTTACGGTTTCCTTTTTACGCAATTGTTACTTTTCATTTTGGTGCTAAAATTAGGGAGTGGCTCCTGTGTCCCTTTCATCATGCCCTCTTCTTTGTGCTTTCTGCTGCAGCCAGATCCTCCAGGTTCACTTTCCCTGACCCAGTCCTGGAAGCAGCAGTTTCTTCAAGGAGGTCTGGGTTCTTTCAATGAAAATGGCATTTAGAAGTCAAGGTCAAGATACTAGCTATGTTCATTGCACTTGGGATGCTGCTACTTCCAGGACCTCTCAGTGGACAGAACGAGGGAATATACGTATGGACACACACACATGCACACACACACACACGTATGCACTTGCACATACATATATACATCCGTTTATGCCTGTTTCTTTCTGTATCTATCTATATTATTGAAATACATGCTATAGCTGATTTCAATCCCATGGCACAAGGATCACGATAGTTTTCTCCCTTATCTTATTTTAACTCCCTTATTTGAAATTGAGAGCCCTGGTGGCTCAGTGGTTAAGAACTCATCTGCTAACCAAAAGGTCAGCAATTCGAATCCACCAGCTGCTTCTTGCAAACCCTATGGGGCAGTTCTACTCTGTCGTATAGAGTCACTACGAGTTGGAAGTTGACCTGTTGTCAACGGTTTTGGTTTTTTTGGTTTTATTTGAGAGTGAGAAACCTGGTGTCTTAGTTATCTAGTGCTGCTATAACAGAAATACCACAAGTAGATTGCTTTAACAAAGAGAAATGTATTTCTTCACAGTAAAGTAAGCTAAAAGTCCAAATTCAGGGCATCGGCTCCAGGGAAAGGCTTTCTCTCTCTCTCTGTCGGCCTTCTCATCAACCTTCACCCTGGACTAGGAGCTTCTTCACGCAGGGACCCCAGGTCCACAGGATGCACTCTGCTCCTGGCACTGCTTTCTTGGTGGTATGAGGTTCCCCTGTCTCTCTGCTCACTTCTCTCTTTTATATCTCAAGAGATTGCCTCAAGACAAAATCCAATCTTATAGGTTGAGTCCTGCCTTACTAACACAACTGCCTCCCATCGTTCTTCATTAGTATCATAGAATCAGGATTTATAACATATAGGAAAATCACGTAAGACCAGGAATCATGGCCCAGCCCAATTAAAACATACAGTTGGGGGGGACGTAATTCAATCCATGACACCAGGCTTCCATTATTGTTTATACGTTAGTACATTTGATCAGTCTCCATGTATGAAATCCGTTCCTGATCTCTGCCATCACCCATTCCCCATGAAGATGACCTTTTCTCCCCATTCCAGGCTTCCTCCCTTTGTGGACACCTCCACACCTCACATAGGATCTGATGACCTAAGCTAGCCTGCCTTTTGCTCACGCTCTGGTGCCCTTCTAGCTCCCCTCACTCCATACCACATGGACAGCCCATCACACAGGTCAAGCTCTGGCACCTCATTCCAGACCATGGCAACAGTCCCCTTGCCCTCAGTTCCAACCTCCTGCCTGTTCTGCCCCACTCCTTGATGGCTCTAGGAATAGATTGTTTGGACAGGGCAGGGAAGGAGAAGAAGACGACAAAGAAGAAATGGTAGAGATTCCACCTGAATGTTGAAAAGGTAGAATCCTGGGTCATTCAGGTCATACAGGCTCTTATCACAGGGATAAAGCATTCCCAAGTGTAAATACAGCTCTTGAGTAAGGTTAGTCCATGCCATGGCCCTTCAGCATTGCCACCTCACCTGCAATCTATTCATATATTATTATTAAATTTTAATGCATGACACTTAAGTGTCCAAAGAATTATTGTTGTTAGTGTTGTTATTATTATTATTGATGGTGAAACAAATCTCACAGGCTTTTGGAAGATCTCTCCTCCCAAAAGTATTACTGTCCAAATGGCAGATGACAATGGCAGATGGGAGAATGCAAGTATTTCACAGCAGAATTTTGAGAGAGCCTTATTATGAAACTGGGTATATGAAATAGGGATTGCCAGTTCCACCTGTATCAAATGGGCTACTACTGTGTCTCTGAATTCTTTCAGAGCACCTGCCATGTTTCCATCTGCCCTTCTCTGAGACCCTCAGACTCAAAGAGGGGACAAGCTACTGAGTGGTAGCCAAGAAAACCCCACTCATTGCTGTAGAGTCAATTCCAACTCATAGCAAGACTACAGGACACAGTAGAACTGCCCCACAGGGTTTCCAAGACTGTAATTTTTTACAGAAGCAGACTGCTGCATCTTTCTTCCATGGAGTGACTGGTGAGTTCAAATTGCAGACCTTTTGGTTGTATCTGAGAGCTTATCCACTGTTATGATTGGTCCCTCAACCTAAATGTCCAGTAGCATATCGAGCATAACAAGTCTTAACAGCACTCCTGATTTCCCCATCTTGCTTCCTACCCTGTCCCCAGTCCTCCCATCTTGGTTATGACACTATCATCCACAAACTGCTCAAGTCAAAATTCCAGAGTTCACTCGTCCTTAGGGCTTCGTTTTCCCTCACTTCAAAATTTTATCCCATTAGCAAGCTCTGATTCCAGAACAACAACAAAACAAACAGAAAATTAAGAAGGAAGGAAGGAAAGGAGGGAGGGAGGGAGGGAGGGGAAGAGAGAGAGAGAGAAAAGAAAGAAAGACCCTAATTTCGAGCCCACCTTTTAGTTAGGAGTAGCCATCTTATGACAGTACTGGCCAGTGACATGAAATTCTGCTAGAAAGTTATAGGGCAATTTTACTCTTTGGAGTGTCAACTCATCCTGGTTGCTCTTTCATAGTGTTTTCCTGTCTGGAGTACAATAGTGATGGCTGCAGCTGCAGCAGCCAAAATGAGACCTTGAAGTAAAGGCTGAGAGAGTCCCAGAAATCCTTGTATCTTTAAACTAACAGCAATAACCTCTACTTTTACCTTCAGACTTCCCATGACCTGAGAAAATTAACCCCTATATATTTAATTCACTGTAGTCAAGTCTCTGTCATTTACAGGTAAGTGTAATCCATACACCTGTCCTGTGAGGTCCAGCATCTTCCAGCCCCTGCCTCGCTCTTGAAGCTCATTTTCTACCGCTCTGTGATTTCTCATGTCATTCACTCTCATTCTGGTCCCTGGAACTCCCCTACATTCTTGACCCAACCTAGATACACATTCATCCTGATCTCATCCCCCTTTTTTCTTCATAACACTTCTCACTTAAATTGTTTGTGCTTTTTTTTTTCTGGAAATGTCCTAATTTCACCTTCATATTTGAGAGACAGTTTTGCTGGATATATGATTCTTAGATAGCAATTTTTTTTTCCTTTCAATGCTTTATATAAGTCATCCCATTGCCTTATTTGCCTGCATGGTTTCTGCTGAGCAGTCTGAGCTTATTCTTATTGACTCTCCTTTGTAGGTGTCTTTTCATTTATCCCTAGCAGCTCTTAAAAGTCTCCCTTTATCTTTGGTTTTGTCAAGTTTGATTATAACATGTCTTGGTGACTTTCTTTTAAAATCTACCTTATGTGGAGTTCAATGAGCATCTTGGATAGATAACTTCTCATCTTTCACGATATCAGGGAAGTTTTCTGCCAACAAATCTTTGACAATTCTCTCTGTATTTTCTGTTATCCCTCCCTGTTCTGGTACTGCAATCACTCATAGGTTATTTATCTTGATAGAGTCCCACATGATTCTTAGGGTTTCTTCATTTTTTTTTAATTCTTTTATCTGATTTTTCTTCAAACATATTGGTGCCAAGTACTTTATCTTCACGATCACTAAATCTGCCTTCCACTTGCTCAATTCTGCTCCTCTGACTTTCTATCGAGTTTTCTAATTCTGTAATTTTATTGTTAATCTTCTGAATTTCTGATTGCTGTCTATGGATTCTTGCAGCTTATTAAATTTTTCCTTATGTTCTTGAATAATCTTTTTAATTTCTTCAACTGTTTTATCTGTGTGTTCCTTGGCTTGTTCTGCAAAATGCCTGATCTCCTTTCTTATGTCTTGAAGAGTTCTGTTTATTAATCTTTCATATTCTGCATCCAGTAATTCCAGGAAGCCACCTTCATCCAGAAGATCCTTTGATTCTCTGTGTTGAGAGCTTGTTGAAGTGACCATGGTCTGTTTCTTTATTTGGTTTGATATTGACTGTTGTCTCTGAGCCATCTATACATTATTATATTAGTTTATTTTATGTTTGCTTACTGTATCCTAGTTTCTTGCTTTGTTTTGTTTTGATTTGCCCAGATAGGTTGCTTGAGTGAGCTAGCTTGATTATTTTCATCTTTGGAGCTCTGACATCCTGCCACCAGGTGACTAGAGCTGTTATCAGGTGTATGAGCTTATGAGTTCATTCACTTTTCTTGTGTGGACTCACTCAGGTGTCCAGGTAGCTGGTTATCGAGTGTGTGATACAGTCTCTGATGTACAGTCTTAGAGGGGCAGGGGTGTTTGGTGTAGGTACTGATATCTGATTGCAGCAGGGGGTCATGCTCAGAACAAGGCAGGGGGCTGAGGACCATTCCCCGAGTATCTCTGAGGAAAGCGTGCCCATGTTCCCTAGAGCGTACAGGTGGGTGGGTTTTGCAGATGGACCATGGGCACCCAATGTTTTTGGTTTAAGGGCTGGGAGGTACCAGTTATCCTTGGACTCCTGTCATAGTTTGATGGGTGACCTGAATGGAGCCACCAGTCCTTAGGACCCTGATGTGGGTAGGTGAGGACCCTGTTTAATAGCCAAAGCGGTGTCAAATATCAAAACCCACCTCTCTACCGCAGAGCTTAAACAGTTGCAGTCCACCAGCAAGGGCCTATTCTCCTGAAATAGGCCCACACAGGTCCATGCAGGAAGGAAAGTTATTCAAAGTCCGTGGATCATTTACGCCTGGACAGGAGCCACTTCTGTCCTGAGCTCCCCCAGTTAGTAAAAAAAAAGGAGCTGCCAAATTATCTTTTCCCCCTGATGTGAATTTATTCCTTCTCCAAGGCTGGCATCATGGCTCAGAGTGCTTAAATGGGCCTATACCAGACCCAGGGAAATCAGCCATTGAAGCTGGCTTGGGGGTGAGGGCACGTAAAATATACACAAGTGCTTAGCTTTTGCCAAGAGCGCCATTCTTCTCTGGTTCCAGAGATGCGAGTAGGCTGTGCTACTGGCTGCTTCTCCCTGAGGAAACTGCAGCCGAATGCTACCACCAGCCTGCCACCACCACTCCCGGGAATGGTGCCTGAGGGATCCCAGTGATGCAGGTCCAGCAACTCCTCTCCTCTTCTGAACTGCCTTTCTCTCCCCCTGCCACTCAGTCTGTTTTCTAACTTCGCTTTAGATGTTCAGGGCTCCTGCCTTGTCATAAATATAATTGTTTCACTTAATTTTTCTGGTCTTTGTTGTAAAAGGGATCACCAGAAGTATCTGGCTATTCTGCCATCTTGTCTCTGCCTCCTTGGTGCTTTTTTAATGTTTACCTTTTTATTACCTGACTTTTTATAAGGAGATGTTACCCATATGGAGATAGGAACCCTGTTGTGTTATTCACACTGAACTACTGGTGCCTAGAGTAGTACTTGCAGGCACTTAGTAAATCTTTAGGAGCTCTGGTGACACAGTGGTTAAATGCTCAACTGCTAACAGAAAGGTTGATGGTTAGAACCCACCAGCTGCTCTGAGGGAGCAAGATGTTGTAATCTGCTCCCGTAAAGATTTACAGCCATGGAAATCCAATGGTGCAGTCTATCCTGTCCTGTAGGCTCTCTATGAGTTGGAATCAACTCGATGGCAATGCATTTAGTAAATCTTTACTCAATGAATTGAATAAATTTAGTGTAAAAATTACTTCATGATTGACTCATAGACCATCTTCCTTTTGTTGCCACTCATTTTCTCATGATACCTTGTTTGCAGCATTTTTATAACAATTTTTTTCATTAATTTTATGTGAGAAATTAATTTCTGTCTGTTATCCTACTAGACCATACATGCCATGAGCCCCAGATCTGCAATTGTTGTCTGTTCTTACTATTGAATCACCAGGATGTCATGCACCCAATAAGAAATTAATTTGTGTAAGATGAATGAATGAAAGACTACAAGTAATTAAACAATAAAAGTAAAAATATTGTAGTTAATTCTGGACAATAGATAAAACTTTAAGTGGATTGAGAACGGAATAAAGAGTAGGACATAATTAAGTTTAAAAATACAAGTGGCGGAATGCAGAGCTTTTTAATCAGATGAAATGATGCTTACTTGTCGAGTGTTCTTATTTAGTAGCTTTAGTTCTCAATTCAAACCAGCATGTACATGGTAATCATCACATTTTACTATTCTATATCAATCTATGTTAATCTGTGGCTCTACCTTAATTAATACATAGTTCTTAGGTCATTTCTTTTCTGTATAAAATGAATTCCTCATTTTGAACATCTTTTGTCATAACATATTTTACTTAAAAGAAAGTCATTTCCCCTACGTTAAAAGCTTCAAGGTATATTTTAAAGAAGAAAATGTTATTTCGTCTTTGCTCTTATATTTTGTCCCATCTATTTTTAATATGTTTATATCTTTTGATCTTTTATTCTTCAACAGAAAGTAAAGTTCTTCTTTGACCTCTGAATTATAGTGCCTAAAATCTATTGGGTTTGAAACCAAATTTTCAATCAACCCTGTTGTCCTAAATTGTTTTGCATTTTTATTTATTCATATCTTTATATTCAATATTTCACTTTATTTTTATTTTAGATTCATTTTTTTAATTCAATCTGAGAGTTCCTGCCTTTTGTTATTTAAGTTTAAAGAGTTTACAATTTTTACAATTATGTCAGTTATTTATTTTCTGTTTTCTATTTAACACACTTTCATCTTATTTCTTTTTTTCTCTTTTTCCCTTCCATTGTATAGATAAAATTTCATATACCGTATTAAAAATTAATCATTTTTATTTTCATTTTTCATCATTTTCATTAACCCAAACTAATGTTCATTTTCCAAGTAACTATTTAAAAGTTATTAATATCTATATCTACTTCCAAAGGAGACAATAGCTTAGATCTTGTCTTAGTCATCTAGTACTGCTATAACAGAAATACCACAAGCAGATGGCTTTAACAAAGAGAAATTTGTTCTCTCACAGTCTGGTAGGTTACAAGTCCAAATGTAGGGCATCAGCTCCAGGGGAAGGCTTTCTCTCTCTGTCGGCAATGGAGGAAGGTCCTTGTCCTTGATCTTCCCCTGGTTGGGGAGCTTTTCAGGCATAGGTACTCTGGGCCCAAAGGACGTGCTCTGCTTCTGGTGCTGCTTTCTTGGTGGTATGAGGTCCCCTGTCTCTCTGCTTGCTTCTCTCTTTTATATCTCAAGAGATTGCCTTAAGACACAATCCAATCTTGTAGGCGGAGTGCTGCCTTACTAACACAACTGCCCCCCATCCTCCATCATTAACATCATAGAGGCAGGATTTACAACTTAAAAGAAAATCACACAATACCAGGAATCATGGCCCCGTTCAACTGATACACACATTTTTGTGGGGACATAATTCAACTCATGATATTCCGTGCTTTGGTCCCCAAAAAATCACATCCTTGCAACATGTAAAACATATCCACCCCATCATATCATAACAAAAGTCTTAATTCCAAGTCCAAAATCCAAAAATTCTTCCTCATCTGTGAAATCTAGAATACAAGTCCTCTGCTTCCAAAGGTACAATGGCAGAACAGGCATAAGTTAGACATTTCCATTACAAATGGGGGAAACTGAAGGGGAAGAAGGGTTAACAGGCAACAAGCAAGTCAGCAGAACACATTACTCTAGCCCTCAAAGCTTTGAAAATAATTCTCTGTTCTCGGAGACAATTTACACAATGGCCCTGCCCTCCAGACTCTAGGTATGGGCCACACTCTCCAGATTCTGAGTGGAGGCCCCTTGGCCCTGGGCTTCAGCTCTGCCTTCCAGGCCCACTGGGACGGCAACTCTGCTCCCTTGGCTTTAGGTGCGCCATTCTCCTCATCCATCTGAGTTGCGACTTCACCCTTAGAAACACCAGAGGCCATGGTTCCACCCATTGAAACCCCTGAGGTCATGGCCATAACTTTTGAGGCTGAGGCAGCTCAGCCTCCTGTGTTGTCTCTTTAGCTTCCACTTCCTGGTTTCTTGGCTGCTCAGCTCCTTGGGCTTCATGCTCACATCTGCCCTGGTGGGGCAAGTGTTCCTAAGATCTGTAGCTCCACCAATAAGTGCCTGGAGGCATTTCACTCCACCTGGAAGCCTCCTGTGCACAGGCAGTCTGTTCTCTCATTCCATGGGTTGGCTCCAGTGCCTTCTTGCTCTGGTCTCCTGGGTCTCCACTGTTGCCACTTCTCTGCCTCTGCAGGTTCTCTGCTGCACTGGTCCTCTGCCGCTGTCTCAACTCTATCTATTCACAGTTTCAAAACCACTTCTACATTTTAGGCATCTGTTAGAGCAGCACCCCACTCTCGGTGCCAAATTCTGTCTTGGTTATCTAGTGCTGCCATAACAGAAATACCACAAGTGGATGGCTTTAACAAAGAGAAATTTATTTTCTCACAGTCTAGTAGGTTACAAGTCCAAATTTAGAGTGTCAGCTCCGGGGGAAGGCTTTCTTTCTCTGCCTGCTCCGGAGGAAGTTCCTTGTCCTCAGTCTTCCCCGGTTGAGGAGCTTCTCAGGCACAGGGACCCCGTGTCCAAAGGACATGCTCTGCTCCTGATGCTGCTTTCTTGGTGGTATGAGGTCTCCAGCTCTCTGCTTGTTTCTCTTTCCTTTTATCTCTCTCTCTCTCTCTCTCTCTCTCTCGAGAAAAGGTGGTGCAGGCCACACCCCAGGGAAACTCCCTTTATATTGGATCAGGGTAGTGACCTGAGCAAGGGTGATACAATCCCACCCTAATCTTCTCAACACAAAATTGCAATCACAAAATAGAGGACAACCACACAATACTGGGAATCATGGCCTAATCAAGTTGATTCACACATTTTTGGGGGGACATAATTCAATCCATGACAGATTTGTGCTTACTTGCTTAGGTTTCCTTCTTCTTTATCTGCCTTCTTTCATACTGATTTCACCTAAAGTGAGTTTTGAGTTCCACAAAACACGGCATGAACACTAATTCAAATTTGAATCACTACAGATGGAGAAGATATCTTAGGACCTTTTAAAATATTGAGTTTTCTAATCAATGTCTCATTGGAGTTTCCAGTTCAAATATAAGAGTTTTGTTTACAATTTTTATTTACATGCCAAATTTATGGCAAACTTTCAGTGTCTTTCCTTTGAAATGTGAATTTTGTTTAATATCACATAGAGTCACAAAATCTCATTCTACACATATATCTTTTAATTTTAGAAATGGATTCCTGCCCCCCGGTAGTATTAAAATATATATATATTATTTCCTTTAACCCTCTTAAAATCCATACAGCTCAACAAGAAGAGGAAATAGAAGCAATAATAATGTTAAATTTACAATGTAACCACAAAGGCTACTATAAACTCCAATTAACTTCAAATTGCAGAAAAAGTTAAATAAATTATGATAATAACAATACCCAAGACTAACAAAGCCCTCTCCACACTCATATCAAATACTTAGGGAGTTACAGTAAGAGAAGAGTCTTGAGGGGTAAAAGGATAGCAGAACACAGATATCCCTAACTGTGTTCACAGCAGAAGAGGCTCTCAATGACAGTAAGCCACAACAGTTCCAGGAGGTCTGAGATATGGTGTATCAGAGAAACACTAACCAGAGTGAAAGGAAGGGTCTTGGAAAGTGTGTGGTGAAAGCCATGGGCGTTTTGGGAAGGCCTTGCCTCTCAGGAAGAGGAAGAACTCTTGGAAAGGGCAGGTGCCCCTTGGAGATTGGTCAATGAACAAAGGAAACAAGGCAGCTGTCAGGAGATGAAAACAAACATAAATCAAAGTGGCCATTTATTTTAAAATTGCACTACATCACAGCAAAATAAGAAGTTGTTCTAGAGTTAAAAATAATATATATTTATATAAGCCACCCAAACTAACTTCCTTTCTCTCCAGCTTCCTCCTCCATTCACCCACTTTTCTCATTTGTTATTGCTTGCCCAAGATAAATATGATACACCAAACCAAAAAAAAAAAAAAAAAACTAAACCCATTGTTGTCAAGTTGTTTCTGACTCATAGCAACCCTGTAGGACACAGTAGAACTGCTCCATAGGGCTTCCAAGGAGCCACTGGTGGATTCAAACTCCCAGCATTTTGGTTAGCAGTTGAGATCTTAACCACTGCGCCACCAGCACTCCATGAATATGTGGTAATTAAAAACCACAAAAAATCTTCAAAATATTTCAGAATACGAAATTTCACATGTACACACACTTGCACAAGCATACACACACGTACACACTCATTACAGCCATAAAGCAGAGGAAATCTTAACATCATATTAACAAAAATAAAAAAATTTAATAATTATTTATGCAAAGACAGATATAATAATATTATGAATCAGAAATTCAACAAAATGTCATGATAGTACTGGACTGAAAAAAAAAAGGAAAATGTGAAATGTGACCCCAGCAGTCTCACTAAGAAGCTGGGGGGGAGGGGGAAGAGAAATGTTTATGAGAAATTAAGATTAAATTACGGTGTCCTTGAGAGAAGGCATAGATAAATGGAAATACAGTGCTGAAAATAGAGAATATAAATGAAAGAGTTAATTAAATTCAATTAAGAAAGTGGTCAAAGATCAGTATGCAAGGTTACCAAGAGGATCCAACAGATGTATAATTGAAATAATTTAAACCCTAATGAGGAAAACCACACCAGTAGAACAGAATTAATATTTAACACTGCAATAAAAATAAAAATTTATGGAATAAAAAAAAATTGAGTATGTGTATTGAGAGTCCTCTCATGTACTTGAAAAATGCGATCCAGAAAAATCAATTCTAAGAACTATCCTGATAAAATCGTAAAATTTTAAAATGAAGAAAAAAATTACATGGACCTCCAAGTACAAATCCAAGTAACTTACAAAGGAAGAAAATCAAGTTGCTGATTTGTACTTGGCATCACATATAAAAACAGAAGCAGAAGAATGGAATAAGAACAGGACAATATTTGTCAAAGAAAAAAAAGGAGCATATCCACCCAAAGTAATATTATGACACTGTTAAAAATAAATAAAGACAGAAAGATACATTGTGGATTGGTATATAGAATATAGTATCAGGTGAAAAAACCAATTTAGAATATGGCATATTTATTATGGTATATTTTGTGTAAGAAATGAAGTAACGAAAGGATATATATGTCTGCTTGTTTTGCAAAGAAACACTGGAAATACAAACCTAAACAAATAGAAATGGGTGTCTATAGATAGATCTGAGGAAAGTAGGGACAGATGTGAGACTTCTGTAAGTATAACTTTTTATGTACATATAACTTTTTATTTAATTTTGATATTTAAATTATATAAAAGTTTTACATATTCATTAAATAAACTTAAATAAGAGAAATATTAATCTTTAAACTTAAAAAAACAGGCGAATCTAATTGTATGTTAAATTGACAATATAACCACACAGAGACAAGAAAAAACCTGTTATTTTTGACATATTATTCTTACACTATATCCTCATGGGATATATTTCAAGGGCCAAAAGGATTACAAATAAATCTTCAACTTCACTCAGTTGCTCTATTTTCAGTGATAGTAATGGTGTTATTCTTTTGACATTATGTATATTTGAAGACAGACAAAGAAGCCAATTTGTTAATGATGTTATGACCCAAAGCTGTCAATGGAAGAGAATTAAAAATATAAAATAAGAGTCAAAAAACATACCCTCTGATGTTAAATTTTGTTTTGAAATATTATTTCTTGATTTAAAACTTTTTTTTTTCTTTTTTCCCCACCTCTTTCCACTGAAGTAAGGAGAAATAACAACCCCTGGAGCGACAAGAACATCTAGTGCCCAGAAGCTGGCTTTCCATACCATCCACCACAAACAAGAACTAGGGCTCCTTAGACAAAGGCCAACTTCAAGCATGCACAGGTCAGGTTCAAAGTGTTCAGAGCCAATGCAGGCCCATCAAAAGGCTATAGGAGCTTAAGCAAAGGGCTTACACTGGCTAATTTGGGGGAACACTGGGCAGCGGCAAAGACTGACAGCTACAATTGAATATAAACTATTGAATAAACAAAATTTCATTTACCCATCCAAAAAGACAGAAAAAAAAATAAAATCCATCATTCATCACTTCAGGTGATTATTATACCAACTCCATACTCTGAAGACTAAAAATTAAACAGACAGGGTAAATATTTCCTCAAAATTTTTAGGAGAAAATGTAGATAACCCCAGTTGAAGAGGTAAAGCTGTTTTTTACATTATAATGTCAATTAATTAAAAAAAAAAAAAAAAAACTGTTGCCACCCAGTCACAGAGCCCATGTGTGTCAGCATAAAAATGTGCTCCATAGGATTTACAGTAGCTGCGATGGCAGTGGGATTTGGGATTCTTTTTAAAGGGGATTATGAGGCCTTTCTTCTGAGGTGACTCTATGCGACAGAGTGAGGCCGCCCATACAGTTTTCTAGGCTTTAATCCTGATGAGAACAGCTCGCCAGGTGTTTCTCCTGTGGAGCCACTAGGTGGTTTGAACTGCCAACCTTTTGGTCAGCAGCAAAGTGCTTAACCTTTGATCCACTAAGGCTCCTTAGGCACAGACATAGACATAGAAGGAATAAAGATAGGGACAGAGTTAGAGAAATAAAAAGGTAAATATCAAAATATAGAAAAATGTTAATCTTTGAATTGAGGTGATTATTGTATTATTCTTCTGACTCTTCTGAGTTTTTGAAATATCTTATAATAAGATTTTACAAAAAATACATATGAACACGATTTTACACTCAGAATTTAATTTTAGGTTTAATTAAATTAAGTTTTAAAAGATTTCTCACTACACAGTCTTTTGGGGGGCTTCTCTGAACAGTTAAAATAATTCAAACATGGAATACAAATTTATTAAGTTATTCATCATATTTTCAATGCTAAATGAAATAATTATAATTTTTTTTATATGGTAATAAATATTTCTGGGAATAAGCCATATGAAAGTCCTTTTAGTTTTAGCATTTAACAATTCAGTAGCTGCCATTGCAGTAAAGTCTAGAAAATTATAGGTTCAAACACCTCCAGGAGTTACCCTTTTTATCTTGACGTATGTGGGCCTCTTTGTGCAGTTATTTATTCATTGAAGTGCCCTTCTAACTTTTGCCAACACTGACACAGTCCCTTGTAAAAGAGTTGGCCTTATTTGCGGAATTTCACAGGATTTCCAGAATAAAAAGAACTCTGTGTGTGCCCACAGGTGTGTGTGCCTGTGCCTGCATGTATGTGTGCGTGTATTACTTCTGACTTTGGGTGAATATAGCTCCAAATTCGTGACAGTGAATGACATAGAGAGCTAGCAACCTGGCCTCCCCACAATACCTCAACCTATGTTTCTTGTTCACTTTCCTGGGCTCTCTAGTCACGGTCATGTCGTCAGAAGCACTCACAGTTTGTAGGTGAAGGCAGCTGATATTCTGTGGAATAATGGAAGTGACATTAATAACGTTAAATGTCATAACTCTTGACAACCTGATGCAAATGAGCTCCTTACTAAGCAAGCCAGGAAGAAAAAAAAAAAAAAAAATCTCCGAAAATATCTTTAACATACATTCAGCATTCAAAAAAACTCTCCAGCCAAGATGGAAGACAGGAATCCAATTTTAGTGACCTCAGCTACGTTGCTTCAGGCACAAATTAGTCACCTCCTAAAGCTGTAATCATCCCCATGCCTGGGATAAGCCAGCTGTGATATTTAGAACTATGCAAACACGTCTTTTATCTATGTCTTTCCATTTAGATTTTGCTTCCCTTTTCCCTTAATCTTTTTTTTTTTTTTGTCAATGCTAATGTGATTGGCAGGCCCGGGGAAGAGGCTAAACACTCCCAGGCCTCCACCTACTCTTCCTGTCCCTCAGAAACACAACAAAGGTGCTTTCAGGCTGAAATGAAGCAAGTCCTAGCATTCCTTCCTTGTTGTCACAACACATTTAGCAGACCCTTCTGATGTGGTTTCCAGTTTTCTCATCTCCCTTGCCTTGTCAGGGGGTTGCCATCATTTAGAAAGGTACACAGTGTTTTGAAAGGATTAGAGGATAAAACACAACTCAATCTTTTATAAAAGAGAGGCAGAGAGGGGTGGGGGAGAGAGAAACGTCAGATGTTTGTTACAGGGCAATCTGGCAAGAATGATGCATACAAAGGAAATCAGCAAATTGAAGGAACTCCTGTTCCCGTGAAGCAGAAGTAGGGGAGGATGGAATCTGACAAATATTACTGCCACTGCGTAGTTGTCTAGTGGGAAGGACCTACACCTGGGCTATGACAATGTTTAAAATGAAAAAAATAAGGCAGTGGCAGGAGAGTGGTGGGCACTATCATTGCATCTATCTTTTATGCAGACACAAGAGGAAAACAGGTAAAATCAATCATTGCCACTGGCTTTGTAATGAAAGACATTAAAAGGCAAATAGTCATAGTGAAAGCAAAGCTGACAGAGTTTCAGCCAAGGGCCTTGGCGTGGGTTGGTTTCTGCTCCCCGTCTTCTGTTCTGAATCCACGGAATCTTTGGAACTGAAAGTTCCCGAGGGACTCATGGAGCCCAGCCCCTTCATTTTAGAGATGAGGAGCCGGAAGTTCTGAAAGGTTTGCTGATTTTCCTACAGTCACTCAGCTAGTGTCCCTGGCTTCACCAGGTTTTTGAGGTAGCCGCTGTACCCCATGGTATCTTCATGTTGTTTTATATTTATCAATGTGTCAATTTGTTTACCAACAGGATTCCTACCAGAATAAATAATAGAAACTATCTTCTTATGTTTTAGGTCCCTCTTATGTGCCTGTTGGTGTAGTGGTTAAGAGATATGCCTGCTAACCAAAAGGCTGGTAGTTTGAATCCACCAGGCGCTCCTTGGAAACTCTGTGGGGCAGTTCTACTCTGTCCTATAGGATCGCTATGAGTTGGAATGGACTCGATGGCAATGGGTTTGGTACCAGTGAAGTCCTAGGGAGGTACCAATGGTTCAGGTGCTTGGCTGCAAACTGAAAAGTTGGAGGATAGAGTCTACCTAGAAACACCTCTGAAGAAAGGCCTGCCAATCTGCTTCTGAAAAATCAGCCAGTGAGAACGCAATGGAGCACAGTTCTACTCTGACACACATGGGTTGCCAGAAGTTGGGATCGAATTGACAGCAACTGGTTAGTGTAGAAGGACAAATGGAAAGGTTAGGTGTAGGTACCGTGCCACTAAGTGCCCTGTGCCCTTTACTAAATGAAAACTTTGAGCCCTTAGGAAAATGTAGAACATAATCTCTTGCTCTCACTTTTGCTGCCACTTTTCCCCCACCAGCATTATAACAAAAAAGACAGCTTTCATTCTCCTCAGAATTATAATATACTAAATGAGTCATGAACAAAACTTCCATGGTTAGTATGGTATAAAACATTTACAAAACTGTTAATGTGTTTCATAAGCAACCAGTAACTAAGGTCTCAACAGTAGTTATTTCTCCTCAAACAGCGTTTATTTCATAAAACGGTATGCGTGTTTAGCATTTACAAAAGACAGGGTCAGGAAGGAAAGACAGAAAGGGGAAATACCTGATCAGGTATGGGGAAGTATCAGCAGAGAGAGGGCTATTGTAGGTGCTACCCGTTGTTGTTACTTGCTGTGGAGTTACCCCTCATGGCAACCCATGCAAAACAGAATAGAACGCTGCTCCATCCTGTGCCATCCCCAAGACAGACTGCAGATACGACTACTGGGATCCCTAGAGTTTTAATTGACTGATTTTCAAGACTAGATTGCCAGACCTTTCTTCCTAGTCTGTCATAGTCTGGAAGCTCCATTAAAGCCTGTACAGAATCATAGCAACATGCAAGCCTCTACTGACAGAGGGGTGGTGGATGCATATGAGGTACCTTGGCTTGGAATCGAACCCAGGTCTCCCACAAGAAATGTGAAAATTCTGCCACTCTTGGATAAATGGAAATTTTGTATAATCTGCTTGTTCTGAACTCATAAACTAGGTATGTGCATGTCTTAGTTTAGCTCAAAAATGACATGAGATAATAGAGTTTATCTATTATCAGTTTATCAATTTAAGACGTTACTTCTGGGTTACTGATATTTTCAACCCCAAAGTTACTTCTTTGGAGTTTAAAAATATCAGCATGAACTCATATTTAGCTTAATTATAGGGTATGTTAGAACTCTGGTCAATGTAATTTGGATACTAAATCCACCAAGTTCAGAACAACTTGAAGTTCTTTGGATTCGTTAACTAACTTGATAGAAGTTGCCTTTCATTTGATTTAGAATAAATACCAGCCTGGTAGTATCTGCAAAGGCATTGAGGGTTCAGTGGTAGAACCTATAAAACAGAGTTAATCAGGGGAAAATATCAGATAAGCCCATATTTAAATTAAGCTCATAGATAAAGCCCCAAACATCATATAAACCCATATTATACAAAATATTGAACAAAGTACTCTCCAAAAATATCATCGTTATGAAAGACAATACGAAGAAACTGTCACAGATTGGAAGAGAGTAAGAAGGCATGAATGGTGTTGTATTCATCATCAAAAAAAACATTTCGAGATCTACCCTGAAGTACAAGACTGTCAGTGATAGGATAATATCCATACACCTACAAGGAAGGCTTCCCCTCATGCACCTGTCAGTTTGTCATACTGTGGGGGGCTTTCGTGTTGCTGTGATGCTAGATGTTATGACACCGTTATTCATATACCAGCAGGGTCACCCATGGTGGACAGGTTTCAGCTGAGCTTTCAGACTAGGACAGACTAGGAAGAAGGAACTGGCAGACTACTTCTGAAAAGAATTAGCCAGTGAAAACCTTATGAATAGCAGCGGAACGTTGTCTGATATAGTGCTGGAAGATGAGCCCCCCCAGGTGGGAAGGCACTCAAAAGATGACTGGGGAAGAGCTGCCTCCTCAAAGTAGAGTCGACCTTAATGACGTGGATGGAGTAAAGCTTTTGGGACCTTCATTTGCTGATGTGGCATGACTCAAAATGAGAAGAAACAGCAGTGAACATCCATTAATAACCAGAATGTGGAATGTACAAAGTATAAACCTAGGAAAATTGGAAATCTTCAAAAATGAAACGGAATGCATAAATGTCAAGATCCTAGGTGTCCTAGACTGGATACTCTAGAGAAGCAAAACCAGTGAACTGTATGAATATATAGAGATATTTATATCAAGGAAACAACTCAGGCAATTGTAAAGGCTGGAATGTCCCAAGTCTGTGGATCAGGATAGAAGTGTTTCCCAAATCACTGAGCCAAAGAAACTAGTAAACCTAAGATCGGCAGGCTAGAGAGCAGGGCTCCCGTTCATAAGCTGTGAAGGTCTAGAAATCCCAAGGTCAGCAGGCAAGACCTCAAGGTTTCTTTTGATTCACATAGCTGCAGGGGCTGGTGAACCCAAGATTGGCAGGTCAGGGAGCAGGACTCTTTCTCTCAGGCTATGAAGATCAACGAATACCAAGATCAACAAGTAGGCTGCTAGCTCAAGTCCCAAGAAATGGAGCAGAGGAAGCTGCTGGATCCAGAACAAGCCAAAAACCTTGGCAAGGTGAGCAGGAAGGAACTAGGTGGTGGAGGACAGAGAGATGAAGGTTGAGGGTGTGGTGATCTGCCATAGGTACTGCCCCCGACAGTACCACTCAGTAGATTTCATTAGAGGGTGATCACATCAAATTTCAACAGGAAAGTGATCACATTATACAACTGCCAAAACACTGAGAATCAGGGCCGAGCTAAGTTGACACACAATCTTACCATCACAGTCCACCTCTTGTCAACTTGGCACCTTTTCACATCTCCCCAAACCATACATAATCTCTGAATAAACACAATCACAAAGTCATACTTGTGCCTAACTTGATACAACTAACACACGTACAACCAAAAATACACTAGCCCTGTTTACATCTTATATTTTATAAGTGAAGAAAACAAAGATATCTGATGCACACATGCAAAGCAGAAATATAACAATTACTGTCCTCATTTTTGCGACTGGTCATGTGCCTGTAACTGATATTTAGAACTACCTTCTTCCACCACCCATTCTGTATTCCCTTTGCACTCAGCAAGCACATCAGCTAGTTGTGGTTCTTTGCCTGGTGAGGTGACCCGAACCTTTATTCCTGAAGGGTCTGGGCTATTAGTAGTCATGTTGGAATTGGGTTACTGTAGTTTTCCATTGAATTTAATCCCAGGGCATGGTAGTACTAAGAGACTCCCTAAAGGATCTCCTGCATTCCAGACGTACTCTTCTTTACCTCCATTATGTAATATCAATCAGATTTCCTCTTGGTAATCAGGATCAATCACACCAGCCAGTATAATAACTCCCTTCTTTGCCTGTTGATCCAGAGAAGTAAGGAGCCCAAAGTGGACAGGTGGCATCCTTAGCTTCCAGTTCAATGGAATTAGTGATGTGTTTCCAGGTTGGAGCATTCCTCCTTTTGAAACTGAGACCTCTAGGCCTGCAAAGCTTAACATAGTAGGGACAGGAAGCAAAAATCTTGTGAGTAGGTCATTAGGGGCAATAGTGAGTGGTACCACTACCATTTCCACCCCACGATTCCTGGACCCAAGAATCCTGGCTATGAGAGAAACACCACCATATATTGGATGCTGGTTTAGAGCATATACAGCCTCCTGGAGAACATTGCCCCAACCCTGCAAGGTGTTGCCACCAGGCTGGCGCCATAATTGTGTCTTTAGGAGGCCATTCCATCATTCTATCAAGTCAGCTGCTTCAGAATGATGGGAAACATGGTAAGACCAGTGAATCCCATGAACCTGGGCTCCCTGCTGCACTTCATTTGCTATGAAATGAGTCCCTTGATCAGAGGCAATGCTATGTGGGATACCGTGATGGTGGATAAGGCATTCTGTAACTCCATGGATGATAGTTTTGGCAGAAACATGGCATTCGGGGAAGGCAAATCCGTGTGTCTATTCCAGTAAGGACAAAACACTGCACTTTCCATGGTGGAAGTGGTCCATAATGTAACCAACTTGTCACCAGGTTGCTGGCCGATCACCTCAAGGCATGGTGCCGTATCGGGGACTCATTGTTGATCTCTACTGCTGGCAGGTTGGGCACTCAGCAGTGGCTGTAGCCAGGTCAGCCTTGGTGAATGGAAGTTCACGTTGCTGTGCCCATGCATAACCTCCATCCCTGCCACCATGGCCACTTTCTTCAAGAGTCCATTGAGCAATGACAGGAATAGCTGGGGAAAGAGGATGAGTGGTTTCCATAGATTGTGTCATCCTATCCACTTGATTGTTAAAATCATCCTCTGCTGAGGTCACCCTTTGGTGAGCATTCACATGAGATAAAAATATCTTCATTTCTTTGGCCCATTCAGAAGTCTATCCACATATCTCTTCCCCTTAAATCCTTGTCTCCAATTTTCCATTCATGTTCCTTCCAAGTCCCTGACCATCCAGCCAAACCATTTCCACAGCCCGTGAATCAGTATACAATCACACATCTGGCCATTTCTCCTTCCAAGTAAAGTGAACAACCAGGTACACTGCTTGAAGTTCTGCCCATTGTGAGGATTTCTCTTCTCCACTATCCCTCAGGAAGGTCCTAGAAAGAGGTTGTAGTGCTGCCACTATCCACTTTCAAGTAGTGACTGCGTATTGCCCCAGAACCATCTGTAAGCCAGGCACGTGTTTTCTCTTCTTCAGTCAACTGGTCATAAGGAACTCCCCATGAGGCCATAGGCACAGACTGGGAGATGGAAGGTAATGTGACAGAAGTAGAGACCATGGGCATTTGGGCCACGTTCTCATGCAACTTACTTGTGCCTTCAAGTCCTGCTTGGCCCCAATCTCGTGTACACCACTTCTATTTAATGATGTAGTGCTGCTGTGCACATCCACCTTTGTGGCTCTTAGTCATCTAGTGCTGCTATAACAGAAATACCATAAGTGGATGGCTTTAGCAAAGAGAAATTTATTTCTTGCAGCCTAATAGTCTAGAAGTCCAAATTCAGGGCATCAGCTCCAGGGGAAGGTTTTCTCTCTCTGTCAACCTTCTCATCAATCTTCCCCCAATCTAGGAGCTTCTCCTCAGAGGGACCCTGTGTCTAAATGACACGCTCTGCTCCCAGCACTGCTTTCTTGGTAGTATGAGGTCTCCAAATCTCTGCTTGTTTCCCTTTCCTTTTATCTCTTGTAAGATAAAAGGTGGTACAGGCCACACCCCAGGGAAACTCCCTTTACATTGGATCAGAAATGTGACCTTACTAAGGGTGTTACAATCCCACCCTAATCCTCTTTAACATAAAATTACAATCACAAAATGGGGAACAACCACACGATACTGGGAATCATGGCCCAGCCAAATCCATACACACATTTTTGGGGAGACGTAATTTAGTCCATGACACTAGGCATTAGTGAGCTGAAACGGACTGGTGTTGGCCATTTTGAATTGAACAATCATATGTTCTACTATGCCAGGAATGACAACTTGAAAAGGAATGGTACGTTTCATTCATCATCAAAAAGAACATTTCAAGATCTATCCTGAAGTATAACGCTGTTAATGATCGGATAATATCTACATGCCCACGAGGAAGACCAGTTAATACAACTATTATTCAAATTTAAGCACCAACCACTAATGCCATAGATGAAGAAATTGAAGATTTTTACCAACTTCTGCAGTCTGAAATTGATCAAATAGGAGATATTAGGGCTTTCTTTCTAAGGGGCATAGAGCCTTAGAAAGGTCATGATAGGAGTCCTGGTGGTGCAAAAATTAAGTGCTCAGCTTTTAACAGATAGGTTGGCATTTCAAAACCACTCAGCAGTGCTGCGGAAGAAAGACCTGGTGATCTGCTCCCATAAGACAGTTATGCTCTGCCACATGGGGTCGCTATGAATCAGAACCGACTTGACAGCACCCAGTAACAGCAAGGTCATGAGTCTGCATTTTGAGTGATTGATCTGCTCAGAGAGCCGGAAGGATGAATAAAAGGGGATGAACTAGATGAACAACAGTCAATTGAAAGACTATTGTTGCACCTAGGTTAGATATGATGTTGGCATTAGGAGTGGAGAAGAACTATCAGGAGATATTTAGTAGGTTAAAAATAATCAACAGTTGTTTCTTAATTTAACATGGTGATAGAGAAATAAGAAGCGAAGAATACATTCAAATGTCTGCCTTGGGAGTAGTTTGGGCAACTACCCAAAATGTCAGCAGTTTGAATCCACCAGTCACTCCTTGGAAATTCTATGGGGCAGTTCTATTCTGTTCTATAGGGTTGCTATTACTAGAAATCAACTCAACAGCAACAGGTTTGTTTGTTTGTTGGTTACTATTGTCAAAAGAATGAACAGATAAATCTTAGAAGAAATACAACTAAAATGTTCCTTAAAAGGGAGGATGGTGAGATGTTGACACATTTCCTTTGGACACATCACCAGAAAAATCAATCACTAGAAAAGGACAGTATTATTGGTAAAGGAGAGGACCAGTGAAAATTAGGGAAACCTTCCATGAGGTGGATTGACCCTATAACTATAAAAATTGACTCAAATATACCAAAGATCATGAAGATGGCATAGGACCAGGCAACATTTTGTTTTCTTACACATAAGGTCGCCATGAATCAGAGCTGAATTGATGGAAACTGACAACAACGGATATACAATGCATAGGGAAATCAGATAACAAAATGTTGGACAATCATACAATAGTGAGAATCATGGACTAGACAAGTTGACACACATTTTGGGGGGACACGATTCAATCCATAACAAACATAAAGAGGTCTTTTGCAGTAGATTTGTTCAATGAAATGGTTTGATTTCTAACTGCTGCTTACCTGGGCTTGATTATAGAAACAAGTAAAATGAAATCCTTGACAACTTCAAACTCTTCTCTGTTTATCATGACTTTGCTTATTGGACCATTTGTGAGCATTTTTGTTTTATTTATGTTTAAGTGTAATCTGTACTTTGATCTACGTCAGTAAGTGCTTTGAGTCCTCTTTGCTTTCAGCAAGCAAGGTTGTGTTATCTGGATAACACAGGTTGTTAATGAGTCTTTTTCCAATCCTGATGCTGGCTTCTTCTTCATATAGTCTACCTTCTCAGATTATTTGCTAAGCATACAGATTGAATATGTATAGTGAAATGATACAAGCCTGACAGACACCTTTTCTGATTTTAAACTACTCAGTATAACCTTGTTCTGTTCAATCTTCTGTCTCTTGGTCTATCTATAGGTTCCTCATGTGCACAATTAAGTGCTCTGGAATTCCCATTCTTTTCCATGTTGTCCATAATTTGTTATGATCCAAAGAGTCAAATGACTTTGCATGGTTAATAAAACACAGGTAAACATCTTTCTGGTGTTATCTGCTTTCAGCCAAGATCCCTATGACATCAGCAATGATATCCCTAGTTCCAGGTCGTCTTCTGAATCTGGCTTGAATTTCTGGCAGTTCCTGTTGATATACTGCCACAACTGTTTTTGACTGATCTTCAGCAAATTTTTCTTTGCCTATGATATTAATGGTATTGTTCAATAATGTCCACATTCTGTTGGATCACCTTTCTTTAGAATGGGCAGGTATATGGATCTCTTCCAGTTGGTTGGCCAGGTGTCTTCCAAATTTCTTGGGATAAACTTGTGAGCACTTCCAGCACTGCATCCATTTCTTGAAACATCTGAATTGATAGTCCCTCAATTCCTAAAGCCTCATTTTTTGCCAATGCTTTCAGTGCAACTTAGACTTCTTCCTTCAGTACCACTGGTTCTTGGTCATATTCTGTCTCCTATAATAATTAAATACTGGTCAATTCTTTTTGGTACACTGACTCTGTATGTTCCTTTCATCTTGTTTTGGTGTTTCTTCTTTATCCAATATTTTGCCCACAGAATCCTTCAATATTCCAACTAGATGCTTGGATTTTTTTCTTGAGTTCTTTCAGGTTGAGAAATGCCAGGAGTGTTCTTCCCTTTTGTTCTCTAACTCCAGGTCTTTGTACATTTCATTATAATATTTTACTTTGTCTTTTCAAATTACCCTTTAAAATTTTCTGTTCTTCTCTTTTACTTCATCATTTCTTCCATTCGGTTTAGCTGCTGTACAAGTTTTAGAGTCTCCCCTGACATTGCTTTGGTCTTTTCTTTCTTAATGATCTTTTGTTTTCTTCATGTATGATGCCCTTCATGTCATCCCACAACTCATCTGGTCTTCAGTCATTAGTGTTTGGTGTGTCAAGTTCATTCTTCAGATGGTCTCAAAATTCTGGTGAGATACACTCAAGGTCTAAATTTTGTTCTCTTGGACTTGTTTTAATTTTCTTAAACTTGAACTCACATATAAGTGATTGATGGTTTGTTCCACAGTCAGCTTCTGGCCTTGTTCTGGCTGATGATATTGAGCTTTTCCTTGGTCACTTTCCAGAGAGATTGTCAGTCTGATTCCTGTGTATTACATCTGGTGAGGTCCACATGTACAGTTGCTATTTATGTTGTTGAAAATGGTATTTGCAATGAATAAGTCATTGATCTTTCAAAATTCTATCATACAATCTCTGGTCTCCTTTATTTCACCAAGGCCACATTTTCCAACTACCAATTCTTCTACTTTGTTTCCAGCTTTCATATTCCGAGCACCATTCATTATCAGTGTACTTTAATTGCATGTTTGATTAATATCAGACAGTAGAAGTTAGTAAAAATCTTTAAATTCATCGTCTTTGGCATTAGTTGTTAGGGCATAAATTTGAGTAATAGTCCTATTAACTGGTCTTCCTGGTGGGTGTATGGGTATTATCCTATCACCAACAGTGTTGTACTTCAGGATACACCTTGAAATGTTCTTTTTGACAATGAATGCCATGCCATTCCTCATCGATCTGTCGTTCCCAGCATAGTAGACCATATGATTGTTGTATTCAAAGTGGCCAATACTAGTCCATTTCAACTCACTAATGCTTAAGATATCAATCTTTATGCATCCCATTTCTTTCTTTACTACTTCTAATTTTCCTAGTTCCATACTTCGTACATTATACATCTCAATTATTAATGCGTGTTTTCAGCTGTTTCTTCCCATTTTTAGTCATGCCACATCAGCATATGAAGGCCCTGAAAGCTTTATTCCATCTATGTCATTAAGGTCATTTTTAATTTGAGACACCAGCTCCTCCCCAGTTATATTTTGAGTGGCTTCCCACTGAGGGCCTTGTCTTCCAACACTGTAAAAGACAATGTTCCACTGCTATTTGTACGGTTTTCACTGGTCTTTTTTTTTTAGAAGTAGATTGCCAGGTCCTTCTTTTTCATCTGTCTTAGTCTGAAAGCACCACTGAAACTTGTCCACTCTGGGTTACCCTGCTGGTATTTAAAATACTGGTGGCATAGCTTTCAGCCTCAGAGTAACACACAAGCCACCACAGTTTGAGCAATAAGAACATCAAAGTCTCTAAAATTACAGGAAAGTGAGGCTTAAGCTGAATTTTACTTGGTAATGACTAATAACCACTAGGCAACCAGGGTTTCCAATCTTACAATAGAGAGCCTTGGTGCCAGGAGTGGTTAAGGACTTGGCTGCTAACCAAAAATTTGTCAGCTGGAATCCACCCAGAGACTCCTTGGGAGAAAGACATGTTGATCTGTTTCCATAAATATTACAGCCTAGGAAACCCTAAGGGGCAGTTCTACTCTGTCACATGAAGTTCTTATGAGTTGGAATCAACTGAATGGCACCTAACAACAACAAAAATTTTATAGTGTAACTCCAACTAGGAAGTGTAATATAATCAAGTAGGCATACATCTTAGAAAGAGGTAACCTGGTCTGTGGCAGATATTTCAATAGCATTTATAGATAGAAAGACACAAAGCATATGCATATACATACAAAACAAAGCTGTGTGAGATGGGCAGAAATAAAGTTTTAATTTAAATAAGAAGATGGGTTGATGAATTCTTAGAGAAGACATGCGTAGCAAAACCGGAAGAAAAATCAGGAGTACATGAGTATTGAGCATTCCTCAGAGTTTGGGTAATTGAATTATTTCCTTTTTTTTTTCTCCTCAGGGTCCTATCTCAAGGAATATCCAATAGAAGATGAAGGATGTATAATTTGATTAATCACCACCTTTTGGCACTGGGTTTTTGTGTGTTTTTTTTTTTTTTTTTGGTCTCCTGTGAGAACTCTTTACCTTTTTGTGACCCTCCTTCATTTTAACTAGAAAAAAAAAACTATTAATTCAAGCTATTTAAATCATTAAACCAGAAATAACTGCAAGAATAAATTGGTGAGATGTCAGTTAAACAGAACACTCTTTAGAAGCAAGGATGGCGAGACTTCATCTCACATGCTTTGGATATGTTATCAAGAGGGACCAGTCCCTGGAGAAGGACATCATGATTGGTGAAGTAGAGGGTCAGTGAAAAAGAGCAAGACCCTCAATGAGATGGAGCGGTTGCAACAACGGACTCAAGCATAACAAGTACTGTGAGGATGGTGCAGGAGCAGGCAGTGTTTCGTTCTGTTGTACAGTGTAGCTATGAGTTAGAACCAACTCGATGGCACCTAACAGCAACAACAGTTAGACAAGGAAGAAATAAGGATGCCTTTAGAGATTCCAAGAGCAGACTCTGGTGTAGATAACATCTCACCAAGGTTCAACATAGATTTAAAATCGTCCCTGTGCTTTAAAGTTAATTTGGTGACAACTCTATGGATTATAAAACTATTAAATAAAGCACACAATGTGCATGTTAGAAAGTTCAGACATGTAGAAATATCTATTTGATCACATTTTTTTTGTATTTTCTAACACATATGCCCAGTGCTACAAATAACCTATTTTAGATGTATATGTTGTTAAACTGATGAACTGAGTTAGCACATTTACTTAGACACAACTGCTGTAAGTTTACAGCCAAATCATAGTTTACATTCTTCTTTTGAGTTTAAATAATTCAAACATAACCTCTTTGTGCTTGGACAAATGATTACCATGTGTGATCATGTGATGAAATCAGTGGCTTAGTGTGAAAGCATTTTGTATTTTCTGCTTATCCCCGTAATACTGAATCACAGCTCATGCGCGTTGGGTTGAGACTTCCACAGTTTCTTTAACAGAGTTCGTAAAGATTAGAAATTACAAATGTTTTAACTATTCTATAACAACAAATGAGTCAGATATGTTATCGGGAATTTTAGGTCTCTTCCTCCCATGCTCCATCACAAGCTATTTGTTGTCACAGGAAAAAAAAAAAAAAAGTTGCCTTCGAGTTAATTCTGACTCATATTGACCCTATAGGACAGAGTAGAACTACTCCATAGGGCTTTTAAAGAGGGATGGATGGATTTGAACTGCAGATGTTTTGGTTAGCAGCTGTAGCTCTTAACCACTGCCCCACCAGGGATTAGCGGCCCTTAATGCACACTTTATTCAGAGCCCTTCAATTGTCTGCCCTACAGGGCAGAGTCCCAACTTCTGCCAACTGGCTTCTACACATTCGCTCAGCAACCGGAGAATGCGTTTTCCCAAGAGGCCTGAGCAGGGGGAAAAAAAAAAGTCCCTTCTTACCTACAGATTTCCTTGTCCCAACCTGTGAATGGATAATTTTGTCCCAAATAAATGGAATTTTCACAAATTTGACTCACATTTTGATAATGTATATTTATTTGCTTACAGTAGTTCACATTTTTTATTATAAACAGTTTTGGCATGACGGCTTTTTATCCTTCCCGCCTTTTCCTAGAGAAGAAGCCTAACCTGAATGTGGCTCCAAATGAATTATGTGATTACCTCGTCAGGCCATCTGGAATGAGAATGAGTTCGGGTATCACAGAAGATCACATTGGAAGGAGCAAAGTGTTACCTCAGCAACTGGGTTTTACAAGATGGAGGATTTAGTGCCAAGATAGCTAGCCTGAGGACATGGCGAGGGAGTTATTAAATCAGCTCAGGGGTGAGCAGAAGGATTCTGAAGAGGGCACGTTGTCCAAAAGAAGGGCTGAAGGCTGGTGGGTTTGTGCTGTGTCTGGTGGCAGCAATTACCGAATGGCAGCCTAGAGCAAGCCAGGGGCATCCATCAAAGCTACAGCCACTCACTTCCTGAAACAAGTTGTAATGTCTGTTTATCATAGAGTTTAATTCCCCAATGCAAGGAACAAAGGCAAGTATCAAAACAGAGCAAATTTTTTTGACACTAGGAAGTGAGGCAAGGGACTAACCCTTCTCAATCCCACCTTTGTTCAAATAAACTCTCGACTTCACAGCTCGTTCCAGACGTCAGTCAAACCCTACACATTAGCACCAAACAGTGTGGGTGACTAAAGCCACAAAAGAAACATAGTAACATATAAAAGGAGAAGTGATTCCAGGTGACTTTCCAATTAGAATAGAAAACATGCTACTATTTGAGTCAGATACAGTAGACACAGGTGGGGACAGATAAGCAACTTGCAGGGTAGCATGATTTTGCTTGTTTTTTTTTTTTTTTACTAGTAGACACTGTGGTATCAACATGTATAAGTAGTGAGTGAATACTGAAATTCTTCTCTACCAACTAATAGGTATTTAACAAGGAGTGAGGAATGTATTCTCTTATTTATTCAGTTCAAACCACAACTATGTTTTCTCTAGAATAACATTTCTGAAGAAAAGTTTGCAAATATACATACAAAAAGTTTCCTGTAATATTTTCCCACTTGTTCTGGTGACTACCACAATGGGGGAAGAAAGAGGTTGGAGTCAACCTTATTACAAGTTCAGTTTAGAAATAAAGACAAAAGATACAATAAAGCCAGAGATGGACACTGACTTTATGGCTTGTCAGAGCCCTGATGGTGTAGTGGTTAAGAGCTCAGCTACTAAACAAAAGGTCGGCAGTTTGAATCCACCTTGAAAACCCTGTGGGCCGGTTCTGCTCTGTCCTGTAGGGTCGATATGAGTCACGATTGACTGGATGGCAATGGGTTTGGTTATGGCTGGTTGCACGAAAATGTGTGCATATTTTGTTCTAATGAGAATGTTTGTAAAATATTGAGGACATTCACATATCAGTACCCAAGAGTTTTTTTAGTGGCGTCTATATCCGAACCGAAAAATATTTTACATTATGGCTTAGGAGTAAAGAAAGACTTAAGGGAAATCGAACTCCATGACGTAATGGTTATCGAATATCACGTATTTTTACTCTTCTAATATAATTAATGCCGCAGTGATGGGCTCTAGCATAGCAACGACTATAAGCATGGTACAGGACCGGGCAGTGTTTCATTCTGTTGTACATAGGGTTGCTATGAGTTAGAATCAACTCGAGGGCACTTAACAATAACTGCAACAATGTAAGTAATGAAATTTGGCACTGAAGATAAGGAGAGTGAATTAGTTATCTATCGGTGTGTAACAAATCGCACCAAGACTTGACAGCTGAAAGAACACACACAGTGCCTGTGGAGCAGGGACCCTGGAGAGGCATATCCTGCAACTCTGGCTCTGGGTCTCCCATAAGGCTGAGACGTAGTCACCCTGACTTGTAGGAATCAATTCTCAAGCTCACTGAAGTGGTTGTTGACAGGATATTACCCCTCTTGGGCTAACGGTCTGAGGGCCTCAGTTCTAATCAGTTACTGGCCAGAGACTTCCTCGGCCTCTCCATAGGACAGCTAGCCACACTGCATCTGGCTTCTTCAGAGCAACCAAGGGACAGGGAATAGAGTGTCATCAAAAGAGAAAGGGAGAGCAACTCTTCGTAACCTAATCACAGATTTGACATCCATCAGTTTTGCAATGTTTTATTCTTCAGAGTCAGGGGTGGTTCAGTGGTAGAATTCTCACCTTCCATGTGGGAGACACCGGTTCAGTTCCCATCCATTGCACCTCAACCATAGCCAACTCACATGTCTTTCAGTGGTTTGAATGTTGCTATGGTACTGTACTGGTTTCAGTGGAGCTTCCAGACCAAGATGAGCTAGGAAGAAAGGCCTGGAGATCTACTTCTGAAAACCAGTCATCGAAAACCCTAAGGGTAGAAAGGATCCAATCTGCAACTGATCGTGGAGATGGCACAGGACTGGTTAGCATTTCATTCCATTGTACATGGGGTCACCCACGTGTTAGGGACCAACTCTGTGGTAGTTAATAACAAGTACAACTAACAACTACAATAGTGGTTATAAGCAGATCGTTAAGTCCATCCCAGACTCCAGCGGGAGATGGAGATCATACAAGGGCAAAAACACTAGGAAGTGGGGGTCATTGGGGCCATGTCAGAAGTTGTCCACCACAAAGGGCCAACAGGTTTTTCACTGCTCCTCAGACCTGCTCCATTGTTGACACTACTGATGACTCAGAGACTCTTCTCCCTATTCCAAGCCTCTACTTCAGATGGCCGTGGCCAGTCCCGCAGTTTGCTTTTCTACCACCCCAGGTTAGACTGGGGGCTTAAGGGTTAGCTAAATATTGTCTTCCAATGCTCTTCTTTTTGAAAACATCATTAAAATGTCAAACTATAAGTTCCAGAATCACATTTTTCCAACACAATGACTATTGTTTAAATGGCAATCTTTGTTTTGGGACTATCTGGGCTTTGTATGATAATGATGTTGATGATCATGATGATGGCTTGTTATATTTACGATCCTGGCTGTTACTAAGACACAGCTCTAATTGTTCTTCTGGTCACTAAAAGCTAATGTCAGTTCCCACAATGAGTCTGTGTGCTTACCTCTACAAGTTAATTTCAAGGGCAGTAATGGAGTTACCACCCCTAATTTGGTTAGAGATTTTCATATTGCACCTCAGCTCCCACAGAAACAGATAACTCTTGGCACTGGGTGGAGCTGAGTTCCACACTAAGTAGTTGAATAGAAGGAGTCTAGAATGATAAGATTTAGGAACTTGCTGTTGTCTGGGCAAGACAATCACTTCTCATGATCAACAGACTAGCTGCTTGTGAAGAGATTTTCCAACTCTCGCTGTCAAGGACTGAATCTCATGCAACGCCAGGTAGGAAAGCAACCGATTGGAAGGCATGAGGGAAGTGTGGCAGTTACCCAGAAAAACGGCACTTGGAAAGAAAGAGGTGAACTTTTAACTGAAATTAGCCTTCTTGATGTTCTTGTCGTTGTGAGTTGTGGAGTCAATTCTGACTCACAGCAACCCTGTAAGACAGAGTAGAACTGCCTTATAGGGTTTCCTAGGCTGTAGACTTTATGGGAGCAGATAACCAGGTCTTTTCTCCCACAGAGAGTCTGGTTGATTCAAACTGCAGGCCTTTCAGTCAGCAGTCCATACTTAACCACTGTGCCACCGAGGCTCCCGAAACTAGCACAAAAGTGGGCAAAATTTTAGAACTGATGGTCTTGTCAATTTTTCGTTAATAAGTCAACCTGCTTGTAAAAGAGTATGTAAAGAAGGTTAGCATGGAAGAGGCTACCCATGTTTGGTACCATAGCACAAAGCCTGCATATTCTGAGTTTCCTACAGCTGCTTGGGTCTGGGTGAAACCCGTTTTCTTTGCTAGCTAAGGAACAAAGCAAACACAGACTTTCTAACACAGTCCCAAACACAATAGTAATCAAATTATGAAAAACCAAAACTGATTTGGTTTCTGCAGTTTCAAAAGCGTATGCTTCTTTACAAACGTGCCTAGGTCTTCCTGGTTCTTTAGGACTAAGCTTAATCTGTCCTTTTATTAACTCATCCTCTTCTAGGAATGGCCATGCTTTATGGTCTCTGCAGTCATCTGTCTTCTTGCTTGTTCCTAATTGTTCCAAATAGAATGAGCAAAGAGGTCACATGAATTTAAAGCTGCAATTATTTTGGGCATTTGTTCTACGTGCTACCCAATAAATGACATCAATTAGGAATATATAGAATAGGGGGTTGTTGCAGTCCGCATTATGACAATAATTTGGTGTATTACACCAAAGATAACAAGACAGGCCATCTCAAGATCATTTATACCCAACTCAGGGGTTCACGAATCATAGCTCTGAGAAACTAGTGCCTACCACACTAAGGCCAAGACAGAGAGATAGGGAGAACCCTAGGTTAGGCCCTTCAGTAGAAACACTACCTTAATCAAGTTTTAACCCCAATTATCTAAGATGGTGAATGTTCAACTACACCAAAGGCTGTGTTTGGCTCACCATTATGTTTACTAGACAGTAATACATTAGGGTATGGGAAGAACATCCTGGTTCATTTTTCCTGTTTTTATATTAACATGTGTTTTAGGGCTTCCATAACAAAAATATCACAAAGTGAGTGGCTTTAAAGAACAGACATTTACTTACAGTTCTGAAGACTAGAAATTCGAATTCAGGATATCAACAGGGCTTTGCTCTTTCCAGGGGAAGATACTTCCTTATTTTTTTTTTCTTTTTGTTTGTTTGTTTTTTAGCTTTTGTAGCACCAGGCATTTCATGGTGTTCCTTGGCTTGTAGATGTATCTTCATATGCTGTCTTCCCGTCTGTGTGTGTGCGTGTGTGTGCGCTTGCATGTCCATGTCTGTTTTTCCCTCTTATAAAACATATTCGAAATGGATTCGGATTAGCATGCACCCTACTTCAGGACGACCTTGTTAATTTCACTGATAACGTCTGCAAAGAAAAACCCTATTTTCTCAAAGAGGTCACATTCACAGGTACAGAGGTTAGGACTTGAACATATCTTCTGGGGAGACACAACTCAATCCACAACACCATGTTAATAAACAAAGCCTTAAAGCCTCTTTAAAGTGTTGAAAAACAAAGATGTCACCTTGAAGACTAAGGTGTTTCTGACCCAAGCCATGGTATTTTCAGTCGCACCATATGCATGTGAAAGCTAGACAAGAAATAAGGGAGACCGAAGAATAATTGACTTCTTTGAACTGTGGTGTTGGCGAAGATTATTAAACATACTATGGACTGCGAAAAAAACGAACAAATCTGTCTTGGAAGAAGTATAACTAGAATGCTCGTTAGAAGCAAGGATGGTGAGACTATGTCTTACATACTTTAGACACGTTGTCAGGAGGGATCAGTCCCTGGAGAAGGACTTCATTCTTGGCAGAGTACAGGGTCAGCGGAAAAGAGGAAGACCCTCAATGAGGTGGACTGACACAGTGGCTGCAACAATGAGCTCAAGCATAACAATGATTGTAAGGGTGGTGCAGGACAGGGCAGTATTTCACTTTGTTGTGCATAGGGCTGCTATGAGTTGGAACTGACTCGACGGACCTAAAAACAAAAACGACAAAGCCACAAAAGCACAATGTCAATTTTTGAAGTTTATTCTTGTATGTTTTGGTTTCAGGGAGTATCAGACGAGAGAGAGAAGAAGAGCAAGAGAGAAATTTTAAGGAATTGGCTCACAAAACTAGGAGGACTGACAAGTCCAAAATCTGTATGGCAGGCATAAGAATAGACACTCCAGCAGGATTCTTTGTTACAATCTTGAGGCAGAATCTTTCCCTCCAGGGAACCTCAGTGCTCTGAGGCCTTTCAACTGATTGGATGAGCTCACCACACTTTATCAAAGGTTATCTCCTTTACTTAAAGTCAACTAATTCTAAATCCCTTCACAGTAATATCTAGTGTTTGATCAAACAACTGGGCACCATTGCCTAGCCAAGTTGACTCAAATAATTAACTATCACAGAAGTGAAGCCAGGAGTGTTTACAAAGTGGATTTGAAAGTTGAATCTCTGCTACCTCAGCAGCCCAGACACACAGAGGGCCGCTTCTCTGTGACCAGGCCACTACACCAGAAGCAGGGATGGGAGGGCAGGCCCCAGTGTCAGCCATCACACACTGATCTGATCTGACAGCAGAGGCAACCCCAATGAGACTTTCCTCTCTACTAAGATTCCCGGATACCCACTTATTCCCAGCCTTATAAGATGCAATACTTTGCCAAAGGTGATTTTGTACAGTGATGGTTTCTACACCCTTCTAGAAGGACAGGAGCAGTGTGGGCCATGGACACAATGTCTTGTCCATCCCTGTATCTCTACACTGAGGTTTAATACTGTAAGTCTAGGGTACTGAACACCACCGCTGTCTGTCAGCTTATTGTCCTGTGGTGGCTTCTGTGTTGCTATGTTGCTAGAATCTATGGCACCTCTGTTTAAAATACCAGCAGGGTCACCCACGTTGGACAGGTTTCAAGGGGGCTTCAAGAGTAACAGAGTAGGAAGAAAAGTCTGGAATTAACCAGCATCTGAGACTTTGACTCACTTATTTTAAACACATCGTGACAAGTGACCAATCACTGAAAACGGACATCATGTTTGGTAAAGTAGAGGGCCAGCAAAGGTGAGAGCATGCTCAGTGAGATGATGTGACATAATGGCCCCAACAACAGACTCGAACATACCAAGGATCATGAAGGTGGCACAGGACCAAGCATTTCATTCTGTTATACACGGGGTCACCAAGAGTTGGAGCCAATTTGATGGCAACTAACAACAATAGGGTTCTGTGCAGTCTTCATTCATGCCAGTGATGACCACTGCTGGTGGGAAGAGAGAGCACAGCACCCTGTAGATGTACATAAGTTGCAGTAATTAGAAGAGAACATTTGTAGTACAACAGGATCAGATGGCTCCAGACCATCCACCTACCCCTTTGAATCATGCCAGGATCACATCCTTTCCTCAAATCTACCCCTGACCCTCTGAAATCAACTTTGAGGAACCCAAGTGAGGCGTCTCCTACTCCCACTCTGGCATGTTGATCTCTTTGCTTTATTCTCATCCTTTTTCTCCTTGAACACTTAGGTCAGTTAATGAAACTAGCCAAGAAACAACTAACCTTCCCAGGAAACACTAATTGATGGGGAATAAATGTGATTTTTGAGGCTGTTGATGATTCAGGGAGAGCTTCCAACATTGTGCAAATCCAGGTCTGATTTTTTTGGGGGGCGAGGGGAGAAATATGTGCCTTGACTTATTCCATTCCACATTCACAGTTCTGTTTCCATGAATCTCTTACAACACTTGAGCCCACTGGGAGTCATGGAGTCAAGCTGAGTTTTGCCTCTTCTCAAGGAGAAAGTGGTGACTTGAGGATGTTGGCAAAGAGTTACCACCAGGCTAGATATTTGAGAGCTCAGAGAGTGAAGTAAGTCGGGATGGGAAGGGGGAGAACCACCTCAAACACCGTAAGTAACAAATCCAGCAGGATTTTAAAACCAACTCTGCTTACCTGACAAACGCAGGAAGGTGCACAGAAGGAAGGAAACCATTGAAAATCATTTTTTTTCTCTTAGTGAAACAAATTTGTTTGAAGAGAAAGGACTGAGATTAAAGGGAGATGAAAGATTAAAGAGAGCAACTGGGTTCTGGGTGGTGTTTGGAAGGAAAGAAGACATTAGAGGTGGATCAGGGGAGAAATTAAGTCAAGTCTTCATGTAGGATTATCGGAAGGAGGAGGCTGGTGGTGCACACCTGTCCTTACCACAGCTCACAGGTGCCTTTGGGAGGCAGGAATGGGCATGGACACAGCAGGTGGCAGCAGAGGTCAGGCCTTGTGGAATGTACGTGCCCATGCCCACAGATGCAGTGTACGGCACACGCTCACACCCAGGCCCACCCACAGAGCCTGAAGGGCACAGCCCCGATGCCTGGGCTCCCGCCATGTGTCAGTTCTCACCTGTCTCCATTTGTCTCCACTGAAACAAAAGTAACAACAAGGCCCATGACCTCTGAAGGATTCTTAGGTCCATTTGTCACCCGAGACAGACTGGCTGCCAGTGCGTTAATCGTGTAGCTTCATTACAAGAGAGGCAGCCTCTCTTTATGTCTAACTGGGCCCAGAACAAACCCCAGAGAACACACATAAACTCAAAATCGTGATGGCGCGTCTTCCTACTCTCCAAGTCTCCTTAAGTGAATACAAATCAAAGTCAAACAACACGAAAATTGCTAGTGATTAAAAAGAGATCACAGTACCTGGGTGATCGGCAGTGTTATAAGGAGCATTTTTTAAGAGGAACTCACAGGTCCTGCCCTTTGAATAGTTCTATGTCCAGAAACCATCACACTTTCCCACCCTGACACAACTTCTTTCTTCCCATTAATTCCAAAACTACCTCCTGGTTTGGTAGTTAGCTTTCAACATGTCAAGAGAGTACTCTAATTGAAAGTGAACCTGATTAAAGGGAAAACCCCCATGAATACCGGTGATTTAGTGCTGAATTGTTCCAAAGATAAGATAGTGGAACGGCGCCAAAACATAGAGAGATTCTCTCACTAGATACACAGTCAGAAGCCCAAACCTAACAGCAATCAGTTGAAGATGACGACAATGTTTCAGACCTGAGCTCATTTCTCCTGCAGACAGGGGAGTAGGCAGCAAATTAATCATAATAATTGCAGCAGGTAACTTCCATGGCCTCTAGCCACAGTAGGAAACAGACACCGGTATTGCCTCAGTTTACAATGAGGAAACTGATACACACAGACGGCAAATGACCTGCCATCAATAATCCCAGCAGGAAGTGGCACAGGCCACACGAGAACAGAGGGCTAACCCCATAAGCACATGCTCACATGTGTTAGGACTAGAGTGACATAGTACCTAAAAGGAAACATTTTTTCTTTGGGAATAGAACTATCATAAATTTTCTGCATCAGTTAGAAACAATATGACCATAGGATATTAAAACACGGGAACTTAGAGATACACAAGTGTCTAAGAATGTGTGGATTGGGGTCCAGAGATGCTAGGTTACTCACCTGAGGGCACAGTCAGAGTACGGCATGTGTCTTGGGTCTGAGCGTCCTCACCCATTTTGTCTGCGACATGGAGACTGACACAACGGCCAGCCTAACCAGTTGCCCTTGAGTCAGTTCTCACTCATGGTGACCCCATGTGTGTCAGAGTAGACCTGTACTCCCTGGGGTTTAAAAGGCTGATTTTTCTGATGTCAGTTGCAGGCTTTTCTTCCAAAGCGCATCTGAGTAGACTAAAGGCTCAAACCTTTCAGTTAGCAGTTGAGTGAGTTAGCCATTTCCGTCAGCTGGGGAATCCAAGGGCCACCCCAAAACTTAAAGAGTAGGCTAACTTCACATAAAACAACTCTTACTGGATGTTTTCTGCTGAGAATTAGATTCTTTCTTGTGTATTTCAGGAACACATCCTCCCAAATATACTTAAGCTGAAGAAAGAGGTTTCGGAATATAATGTATTTAAAAGAGGGGGAACATCTATGCATATCAGGCACACATATGTTCCGGTCCACACTTGCCAGCCTGGAAATCAGCAGCTGATGCTGTTACGTTATTATGTTGTTATGTTATATTATTCATTGTCCACCTTTCGTATGCATCTGAGATGATTGAAAATATCATGTTTTGGGTCAGGGTCACCTTATTCTTCAAGGTGATATCTTTGCTTTTTAATGTCTTAAAGAAATCGTTTGTGGCAGATATGCCCAGTGCAATAAGTCCTTTGATTTCTTGACTGCTGCTTCCATGGGCATTGATTGTGATCCAAGTAAAATGAAATCCTTGAACACTTCAATCTTTTCTCCTTTTATCATGATGCTTCTTCTCGGTCAAGCTGTGAAGATTTTCATTTTCTTTATGGTGAGGTATAATCCATACTGGAAGTTGTAGTACGATCTTCATCAGTAAGTGCTTTAAGTCCTCTTCAGTTTCAGCAAGCAAGATTGTGTCATCTGTATAACGCAGGTTGTTAATGAGTCTTCTTCCAATCCTGATGCTGCATTCTTCTTCAAATAATTCAGTGTCTTGAATTATTTACTCAGAATACTGATTAAATAAGCATTGGGAAAGGATACAACCCTGAGGCACACCTTTACTGATTCCGAACCAGGCAGTATCCCCTTGCTCTGTTTGAATGACTGCATCTTGGTCCAAGAACAGGTTCCTCATGAGTATAATTAAGTGTTCTGGAATACCCAATCTTCACAGTGTTATCCACAATTTGTTATGATCCACACAATCAAATGCCTTTGCATAGTCAATAAAACACAGATAAACAACTTTCTGGTATTCTCTGCTTTCAGCCAGGATCCATCTGACATCAGCAATGACACCCCTTGTTTTGCATCCTCTTCTGACCCTGGCTTGAATTTCTGGCAGTTCCCTGTCAATGTACTGCTGTAACTGCTTTTGAATGATCTTCAGCAAAATTTTACTTGCATGTGGGATTATTGATAAAAAAACTTTTGAATGATCTTCAGCAAAATTTTACTTGCATGTGGGATTATTGATAGTGTTTGATAATTTCCACATTTGGTTGGATCATCTTTCTTTGGAATAGGCATAAACATGGATCTCTTCCAGTTGATTGGCCAGGTAGCTGCCTTCCACATTTCTTAGCATAGGCTAATAATCACTTCCAGTGC
Organism: Loxodonta africana; assembly: GCF_030014295.1. Classification (NCBI taxonomy): domain Eukaryota; kingdom Metazoa; phylum Chordata; class Mammalia; order Proboscidea; family Elephantidae; genus Loxodonta; species Loxodonta africana. The sequence goes on along the minus strand of NC_087343.1, from coordinate 7,942,081 downwards.
TGCATCCATTTGTTGAAACACCTCACTTGGTATCCTGTCATTTCCTGGAGCCTTGTTTTTCACCAATGCCTTCAGTGTAACTTGAACCTCTTCCTTCATTACCATTGATTCCTGATCATATGGTATCTCCTGAAATGGCTAAACATCAACCGCTTCTTTTTGGTACAGTGACCCTGTATTCCTTTCACCTTCTTTTGATGCTTCCTACACTGTTCAGTATTTTCCTCATAGAATCCTTCAATATTGCAACTCAAGGCTTGATTTTTCTCTTCAGTTCTTTCAGTGTGAGAAATGTTGAACATGTTCTTCCCTTTTGGTGTTCTACCTCTAGGTCTTTAAACATAACACTTTACTTTGTCTTCTCACACCACCCTTTGAATTCTTCTGTTCAGCTCTTTTGCTTCATCATTTCTTCCATTTGCTTTAGCTACTGGACATTTAAGAGCAAGTTTCAGAGTCTCTTCTGACATCCATTTTCATTTTTTCTTTCTTTCCTGTCTTTTTAATGACCTCTTGCTTTCTTCATGTATGATGTCCTTAATGTCACTCCACAACTCATCTTGTCTCTCTAGTCATCAGTGTTCATTGAATCAAATCTATCCTTGAGATGTTCTCTGAATTCAGGTGGAATATACTTAAGGTCATACTTTCGTTCTCTTGGGCTTGTTTTAATTTTCCCCAACTTCAACTTGAATTAGCTTATGAGCAATTTATGGTCTTATTCTGACTGATGACACTGAGCTTTTCTGTCGATCTTTCCACAGATGTAGTCAATTTGAATATTGTGTATTTCACTTGGTGAGCTCTAAGTGTATAGTCACCATTTATGTTTTTGTAAAAGGGTATTTGCAGTGAAGAATTTGTTGGTCTTGCAAAATTCTACCATGTGATCTCTGGCATTTTTCTATCACCAAGGCCATATTTTCCAACTACCAATCATTCTTCTTTGTTTCCAACTTTCGCATTGCAATCACTAGTGATTATCAATGAAACTTGACTGCCTTTTTGATCAATTTCAGACCGCACATGAGGTGAACAAAAATACCATGGCTTGAGTCAGGTGCACCTTAGTCCTCCAAGTGACAGGTTTGCCTTTTAACACTTTAAAGAGGTCCTTTGGAGCATATTTGTCCAATACAATATGTTGTACTTGTTGTTAGCTGCCATTGAGTTGGTCCCCAACTCATGGGAGCCCCATGCACAATGCAACAAAAAGCTGCCCAATCCTGTACCATGCCTATGATCAGTTGTGAATTGGACCATTGTGATCTATACAGTTTAGAATTATGTTGTTATTGTTACATGCCATCAAGCTAGTTCTGGCTCATAGTGACCCTATGCACAATAGAATAAAACGCTGCCTGATCCTGCGCCATCCTCACAATCAATGTTATGCTTGAGGACATCATCGTAGACACTGTACCACAGCAACAAGAAAACCTCCACCGACAAAAGGGTGTTGGCTGTGCATGAGGTACCTTTGCTGGGAATCAAGTCTGGGCCTCCCACATGAAAGGTGAGAATTCTACCACTGATCCACTGTCACCTATAATACAGAGTGGACTCACCCTTATTTCCATGTCTTGATTCTTTGAATCATGAATTCTAACTATGAGTGAAACAGCACCATATATTGGGTGTTGTTATTAGAGCACACACAGCCTCTTAGAGAACACTTCATCAGTGCTGCAAGGTATTGGCACCTAGCTGGCACTGTAAAGCAGTCTTCAAGAGGCCATTCCACAGACGTAGTAAGCCATTCTTTACAGGATGATGGTGAACAAGGATAGATGATTATTTTCGTAATCACAGGCTCATTGCTGTACTTCATATGATGTGAAGTGAGTTCCCTAATCAGAAACAAGGTTGTGAGGAGTACCGTGACAGTAGATAAGGCGTTCTGTAAGTAGATGGATGGTGGTTTTGTCAGAAGCAGAGTGTGCAGTGAATGCAAATCCATATCCAGGATAACTGTTCATCCCAATAACACAAAATGCATCTCTTTACATGATGAAATGAGTTCAGTGTAATCAACCTGACACCAGGTACCTTGCTGAGTACTCTTGGGAATGATGCCATGTTGAGGACTCAGTGTTGGTCTTTTTGGCTGACAAATTGGGCACTCAGCAGTAGTTGTAGTCCGATCAGCCTTGGTGAGTAGAGGTGTATGTTGTTAAGCTCATGTATAACCTCAATCCCTATCATCTTGGCTGCTCTGTTCATAAGCCCATTGACAGGAATGGCAGGGGAAAGAAGTTGACTGGTATCCACAGAACAGTCACCTTATTTAAATCCTCCTCTGATGAGGTTACCTTTGGTAAGCATGAACATGAAGCAAAAATATATTTAGTTTTTTGACCATTCAGAGAGGTCTATGAACTTACCTCTTTTCCAGACCTCCTTGTCACAAATTTTCTAATCATGTTCCACTCATGTCCATGTCTATCCAGCCTGTCCACAGCCCATGAATCCATATACAACCATACATCTGACTGTTTCTCCTTCCAAGCAAAATAAGCGACCAGGTTTATTACTCAAAGTTCTTCTCACTGGAAGGATTTCTTTCACTCTATGAGTCGGAATCTACTTAACGACGATTTTTTTTTTAATCCCTGAAAACATTGTGATCTTGACAGTGGCACTAATCTCTTTATTCCTACCAGGAAAGTGCTATTCCTTTTTTATTAACATTTTTGTAAGTAAAGACAGTTTTAGTGGGTCCTGCTTGACCTTTTCTGCCGTAATAGCCCTCACTCCACAGATCAGAGAACCAATGTGAGGATACTGCCAGTTGCTGAGTGTGCCTAGCCTATGCTTTCTGGGGCTGGGGAAAAAAGTCACACGACAGGTTCAGGGAGCCACTGGACCCATTGTCAGATGTACCTGAGTTAGAACTCCATTGGTGACCTGACCTCCACACACACTCTCAGTGGTAGGCCATAGAAACATTTTGAGGGCTCTGAAATTAGTGTTATTTCAGAGTCAGTGTCCGGTAATATCTGAAAAATCTGTTATTTCATTTTTCTTTTCCCATTGAACAATCACCTTGGTAGACACGCATGGGACTCTTTGGGGCAGGCTAAGTAAAGATTAATAGCATAAATATTTGGTAGTGTAGTATGGTTCTTCTTCAGGGGGTCTCAGCTTCCCCATCATTCAAGGGGCTTTGGATCTGTAAATCAGATCCACAGGTGAGGTTAGAACTCTCAGTCAAGAGTTGAAGCCGCCGTCAACATGCAGAATTTCTTTTTCTTCAGGAGAACCTAAATTCTACTCTTAAGACTTTACAGCTGATTAAACTAGGCCCACCCGGATTATCTGGGATAATCTTAAAGTCAACTAAATGCACACATTAACCACATCTACAGAATACCTCCACAGCAAAGCTGGGTTAGTGTTTGATTGAACAACTGGGGCTAGAGCCTAACCAAGTCGATGCATCGGACTGACCATCCCATGGCCCAACTTCAAAATCATCATCACCCGCTAAAGTTCAGAAATCTCCTGGGAGCGATTCTCCAGCTCAGCCCTGTGAAGGGATGATGGCCAGAAGGCAAGGTTCCCACAGAAAGGGAAGGTGACCATAGCTTCCACGCATCATCCTGAAAATTCTTGCTTGCAGAAGAGCGTGGGAGCTGCACCACGAGACAGACCACTGGAGAGCCTGGGGGAAGGAATGTCCCTGGGGAGAATGGAAGTTAAGAGCTGTATGTTTAACTGTTTATTTATTTATTTAATATGCTGGAAATAAATTTAGCTCAACTGAATCCTGGTGAAATTTGCCACCTCTGAAATACAAACACTGCACAAGTCAGCAATGTTTCAAATACCAAGCCCAGAGCAACGCGATGTTTTGCATATATTAACCTATCCACTCACGTAACAGCAATGCGCAGGGACAATATCAACTGCTTGATGGAAGATTTATCCTGATTGAGTTTAAGTTAACAGGTCACACGTGATGAACAGCAGGCACAGTCATTCCAGAGAAGCAGAAGCCATGATTTTCTCCATCTATCCTCTGTTTTTGTCTTTTGCAGTTAACATTGAGATGCTTATGTGCCGGGGAAAAGTATCTTGTTCATAAATTTGCCTAGTATAATTAAGAAAATGGTAGCTCATTAGATTCAATATTGAACTCGGAATGAAAAGAGCAGATATTGAGGAAACTAGAGTCACTGAGGTGTGAGGCAGCCTGACCTGCAGCTCCCGAATAAAGCCTGAGTCTACGCAGCACTTGGAATATGCTCAACTGAGATCCAGCAGAATCCGTATTTGGAGAGGGCAATTGTAGCATTTAATTGCCACTGGACATCAACCTGTAAGGATCTTCATTATGTTACTTTAATTCCTCTTTTATAATCAGAAGAGTTTATGTTTATACATTGTTGGTATTTTATTATTAGATAATATTGTCATTTATCTCTTCACAGAATATCAGGGAAGCTATACTGAGATAAGGTGTCCCTGCATGGCAAAACTAACTGAAAGTTTGCAGTTTGAACCCACCCAGAAGCACCTTGGAAGATGGGCCTGGTGATCTTCTCCTGAAAGGTCCCAGCCTTAAAAATGCTATGGAGATGTTCTTCTTGGCACACATTGGGGTTACTCTACATCAGAGTCCTCTCAACTGCAGCTAACAACAACAACATACATAGATGACACAAAGACTTAGAATGAGAAAGAGAGCAGGGAGTGAAGTTGCAAATTTGAAGACCATTTGGCTAATTTCAGTACCTTTTTTTTTTTTTTTTTCACAGAACATCTACCCTCTAGCTTCAGAAACCCTTAAAAGAAAAGTATTTGGTTTGAGGAAGTTGGAATAAAGGAAGATAGCCTCACTTCCAGGTTATAATAACCTTCCTTTCCTTGTTTCATGTTTCCACATGGAAGGACATCAATTAGGCTAACACTCCTGGCCTCTCTATGCCAATCTCTCTGCTTAGGGGAAGGAGCGACTTATCTGACCTGCCAATATGGGAAGAGGAATTGGGCTTGCCTACTCTCATCCCCTTACTTTTTCCTTCTTGAAGGAGCCAGTTCCCTGCACATATCACACACTTACTTTTCTTCTTGCGTGGGTTTTAAAAGGACAAGAAACACACATGCTATTCTACTCTCTGCCCTGAATTTTCAGTGAGGAGCCCTTGCCCTTAAGGGAATGGAGATGGGCAGAGGGTAGGGGATCCTGGTTCTCTAGTGTTGCTGATGAGTCTCTATTGCCAGACTCCAAGCCATATTCTTCCAAACGTTTATCAAGAATAAATCCAACATCAGGATCTGCATTGGCTAACTCTCTTGTTTTTCAGTTTTTACCACACATGAATAGAACAAAATCATGCCACATCCTAAATCCCTCAAACACCAATCAACCATCTTACAATATCTTACAATATTTTCATCTTTGGAACACATACTCAGTTACAGAAATGTTTCAACATACAGCATTTCTCCACAATAACCCTCTTCTGCCTCCCTTGGCTTAATTAAAAGCCACCTTTACTCAGTATTATCCTCTTTCTTGTGCCAATCCTTGCCATCCAGCCAATTCTGACTCAGAACATATAGGACAGAGTAGAACTGCCCCGTAGGGTTTCCAAGGCTGTAATCTTTATAGAAGCAGACTGCCAAGCAGTTATCCATATAGCCCTTTCTCACCTTGCCCACAGTCAACCTGGGACTTGGTTTTACTACTCTTTGCTTAAGCCCTGGGTTACCGAGCCCTGGGCCACCTCTTTCTTGGTATAGTGTAATGTTCCCCTGTAGGACATCTGATCAGTTGTAAGAAAGAGCACATGGTAGGTAAATTTATAAAGCCCTTGTGTATCTGAAAAATTCATCTATTCTTGTACTTGATTGACAATGTGAGATCGTTTTTAAAATCAGAAATCAACAATCCTCAGAAATTTGTTAGCAGATATCTTTCATCTTTCAGTGTTAAGTCTTTTATTGAGAAACCTTATGCCTTCTTGATCCTCATTCATTTGTTTTATACCTTCTGGGAACATTGAGAATTTTGAGGTTAAAGCTGATGTTTTCAAATTTCAGGTTGATGGTCCTTAGTGAAGGGAGATCTTCTTTCTTTACTCTGTTGGGCACAGGTTATGTCCTCTTGTCCCAGAAGCCCCAAATCTGTAGCCAAGTGAGAGTACAAAGTTCTCCCCAGGAAGTCTTTCAGTTTCTGGAGGTTATTCTCTGATTTTGTTTTTTGCCATCGTTCTTCCACACACTCCATTTCTCTATGTGCTGTTTTGGTTCCATAATTAGACCAACAGTTTTACAATTATTAAAAAAAAGTGTTTCCAAACATTTCATAAATATTATAAATAAACTATATTTTATGGAGCTCAGAAAGCAAATCATGTGGCAGAATGCTTTACCCTGCTCAATATGGCTTCCCATCTTCTCCCCTGTCCTGGCTCAACAGACATCTTAAGGAGAACATCTCTTTCCATTTAGGACCTGTTAGTATAGCTCCATCTATCCCATTTACCCATTAATGTGTCCTTCCCCCCAAAAAGAAAAATATATATATATCTTTAGTTGTCTACTGTTTCTATGACAGAGATAGCACAAGTGGATGAGTTTAACAAACAGAAATTTACTTTCTCACAGTGTAAGAGGCCAGGTGTCTGAATTTAGGGCACTGGCTCTAGGGAAAACTTTCTTTCTCTGTCAGCTCTGAGGGAAGGTCTTTGTCTCCTCAGCTTGTTTCCTGGTTCCTTAGAGATCTCCACGTTGTTTGGCATCAATCTCCCTCCATTTTTCCTTGTTCACTTGCTTGTTTAATGTATTTTATATCGCAAAAGAGATTGACTCAAGACATGCACTACACTAATCTTGCCTCATTAACATAACAAAGACAGCCCATTCCCAAAAGAGATTATAACCACAGACATAGAAGTTAGGATTTACAACACATATTTTGGGGATAACATTTCAATCCATAACTATACATATACAGTGTCTGTCAGTTTGTCGTACTATGGGGCCTGGTGCATTACTGTGATGCTGGAAGCTATGCCACTGGTATTCAGATACCAGTAGAGTCACCCATGGTGGACAAGTTTAAGCTGAGTTTCCAGACTAAGACAGACTAGGAAGAAGGACCCAATGGTCTACTTCTGAAAAGAACTAGCCAGTGAAAACCTTATGAATAGCAGCAAAACATTGATATACTGCCGGAAAATGAGACCCCCAGTTTGAAAGGCACTCAAAATACGATTGGGGAAGAAGAGCTGCCTCCTTATAGTACAGCCAACCTTTATGACGTGGATGGAGTCAGTCTTTTGGGATGTGGCACAACTCAAAATGAGAAGAAACAGCTGAAACATCCACTAAAAATCAGAAAGTGGAATATACGAGGTATGAATCTAGGAAAACTGGAAATCATCAAAATGAAATGGAGCCCATAAACACCAATATCCGAGGCATTAGTGAGCCAAAATGGACTGTTATTGTCCATTTTCAATTGGACAATCATATGGTCTACTATGCTGGGAATGACAAATTGAAGAAGAATGGCATTGTGTTCATCATCAAAAGACACATTTCAAGATCTATCTGAAGCACAATGCTATCAGTAATAGAAAAATATCCATACACCTACAAGAAAGACCAGTTAAAATGACTATTATTCAAATTCACCCACCAATCAATAAGACCAAAGAAGAAGAAATTGAAGATTTTTACCAAGTTCTGCAGTCTGAAATTGATTGAACATGCAATCAGGATGCATTGATAATTAATGGCGATTGGAATGTGAAAGTTGGAAACACAGAAGAAGGATCCGTAGTTGGAAAACATGGCCTCAGTGATAGAAACGATACTGGAGATCTCATGATAGAATTTTGCAAGACCAACAACTTCTTCGTTGCAAATACCTTTTTTCACCAACACTAACAGTGACTATACAAGTGGACCTCACTAGACCGAATACACAGGAATTAAATTGACTATGTCTGTGGAAAGAGATGATAAAAAAGCTCAGCATCATCAGCCAGAACAAGGCCAGGGGCTGACTGAAGAACAGACCATCAATTGCCCATATGGAAGTTCAAGATGAAACTGAAGAAAATTAGAACAAGTCAACAAGAGCCAAAGTATGACTTTCAGTATATCCCACTTGAATTTAGAGTCCATCTCAAGAAGAGATTTGATGCATTTAACACTAATGACCAAAGACCAGATGAACTGTGGAACAACATCAAGGACATCATACATGAAGAAAGGAAGAGATCATTAAAAAGACTGGAAAGACCAAAATGGATGTCAGAAGAGACTCTGAAACTTGCTCTTGAACTTTGAGCAGTTAAAGCAAAAGGAATAAATGATGAAGTAAAGAACTGAACAGAAGATTTCAAAGGGTGGCTTGAGAAGACAAAGTAAATATTATAATAACAGGTGCAAAGAGCTGGAGATAGAGAACCAAAAGAGAACAACATGCTTGGCATTTCTCAGGCTGAAAGAACTGAAGAAATAATTCAAGCCTAGAGTTGCAATAGAGAAGGATTCTATGTGGAAAATATTAAATGATGCAGGAAGCCTCAAAAGAAGATGGAAAGAATACACAGAGCCATTATACCAAAAAGAATTGGTTGATGTCCAACCATTTCAAGAGGTAGTGCATGATCAGGAACCAATGGTTCTAAAGGAAGAAGTCCGAGCTGCGCTACAGACATTGGTGAAAAACAAGGCTCCAGAAATTGACGGAATATCAATTGAGATGTTTCAATAAATGGATGTAACTCTGGAAGTGCTCACTTGTCTATGCCAAGAAATTTGAGACAGCTCCCTGGCCAACCAAATGGAAGAGGTCCATATTTATGCCCATTCCAAATAAAGTTGATCCAACAGAATGAAGAAATTATTGAATATCACTAATATCACACACATGTAAAATTGTGCCAAAGATCATTCAAAAACGGTTGTAGCAGTACCTAGACAGGGAACTGTCAGAAAGTCAAGCTGAATTCAGAAGAGGACATAGAATGAGGGATATCACTGCTGATGTCAGACAGACCTTGGCTGAAATCAGGGTATACCAGAAAGATGTTTACCTGTGTTGTATTGACTACAAGAATGCATTAGACTGTGTAGATCATAACAAATTATGGACAATATTGCAAAGAATCGTAATTCCAGAATACTTAATTGTGGTCATGAGAAACCTGTTCATAGACCAAAAGACAGTCATTTGAACATAACAAAGGGTCACTGTGTGTTTTAAAATCAGGAAAGGTGTGCATCAAGGTTGTATCCTTTCACCATACTTATTCAATCTGTATGCTGAGCAAATAATCCAAGAAGCTGGACTATATGAAGAAGAACAGGGCATCAGGATTGGAGGAAGATTTACTAGCAACCTCCATTACACAGATGACAAAACCTTGCTTGCTGAAAGTGAAGAGGACTTGAAGCACTTACTGATAAAGATCAAAGACCACAGTGTTCAGTACGGATTACACCTCAACATGAAGGAAACAAAAATCCTCACAACTGGACCAATAAGCACCATCATGATAAACTGAGGAAAGAATAAAGTTGTCAAGGATTTCATTTTACTTGGATGGACAACCAACACTTATGGAAGCAGCAGTCAAGGAATCAAATGATGTATTGTGTTGGGCAAATCTTCTGCAAAAGACCTCTTTAAAATACTGAAAAGTAAAGATGTTACTTTGAGGACTAAGGTGTGCCAAACCCAAGCCATCATATTTTCAATTGCCTCATATGCATGTGAAAGCTGAACAATGTATAAGGAAGACCAAAGAAAATTGATGACTTTGATTTATGGTGCTGGTGAAGAATATTGAATATACCATGGACTTCCAGAAAAAGAAACAAGCCTGATTTGGAAGAAGTACAGCAATTGGGAAGGAGAATGGCAAGACTTTTTCTCATATTATCAGGAGGAACAAGTCCTTTGAGAAGGACATCACACATGGTAAAGTAGAGGGTCAGTGAAAAAGAGGAAGACTTTTATCAAAATGAATTTACTCAGAGGCTGCAATCGTGGGCTCCGTATTGTGACTATAGCATAGGATTGGGCAGTGTTTTGTTCTGTTGTACATAGGGTCGCCATGAGTTGGAGCTGACTAGAGGATCCTAACAACAACAGCTAAGCTAAAAAGCTTCCAAGGTTAGACTTGCCACTAGGTCCTAAGGTGCATCTTTATATTTCCTGCCAGCGGACTACACACCATTCTAGGACAAGGAGCATGGCTCTTCACGTTGTGCTCAGGGCTTGCCTTTCGGAAGCCAGTAAATAAATGCTTCTTGTTACAAGTTCATTCTCTGAATAAAATAGAGGCAAGCAGCACTGGAAACTCTAGGGCAACAATTTGACAACAATCTTGCCCCTGAGGCCATGTGACGCGAGAGTGTTGCAAGGTAAAATAGAGTTTTCTTTTTCAGTTATTTTATCTTTATTTTTGGAAGGCAGCAAATTATCAGCCTTTTCCCAAATTTAGCTGTTTTGCCATGACTTTGTGTTAAAAACCTGTCATTGATTTGTATGATTGAGATCTGGAAAGAGTCTGTGAGATCTGTTAGTCGAATAACATGTGGTAGAAAGACACAACTACCAAAGCGTAATAGATTTTTGTTTAAAATATTTGGTGAACATTTTATTACATCCAAGCAAAGCTCACAATTTTTAAGGAGTTTAAATGTTATAGGGTGGATTTTCTTTGGAGCAAGTTTTATTAATTGGTGTGAAAAGGACCTTTTCTCAAAGTTTTTCTTTTTCTTTTTTAATAATTGGAGCATTCTCAAAGATTATCACTAAAACATTAAAAGATTGGGGGACCATATGGTCGCCTCTGAAGGATTTTATAATATCTCCATGGCACTCCATCTACATCATTAACTGTCCTAGGTAACTAACGCTACTATAACACAAATACCACAAAGGGGTGGCTTTAAAGAACAGAAGTTTATTTTTTCACCGTCCTAGAGGCTAAAAGTCCAAAACTGTATCTTGGCCATGTAGATTTCTTCCTTGTAAATAGCCCCAGGCATTATTTGGTTGCGTTGGTGTTCCTATATACAGTTTCACGCAGCATTTGTCTTTCCTTGTGTTTGAGTCTCTGTGTCTATTCTAGTCTTTTTATAACTCAGAAGTGATTAGGATTAGGGTCCATACTGTGCTGGTGTGAGGAGCCCTGGTGGCACAGTGGTGAAACAGTTCAGACCCAGAAACTGCTCCATGGGAGAAAGATGTGTCAGTTTGCTTCTGTAAAGATCACAGCTTTGGAAACCCTATGGGGCAGTTCTACTCTGTCCTATAGGGTCCCTATGGGTTTGGTTTTTGGTCTGTGCTGGTATGACCTCATTAACATAACAGAAGAAAGCCTCTATTTCCAAATAGTATCGTATTCACAGATACAGTGGTTAGAATTTCAACATATGCTTTTGGAGGACAAAACTCAACACGTATCAGTAACAATTATTTTTCGCACCCAGAGTGTGAAGAGGTTCAAACGAGGACATGCATTGGAGGGCGTGGATCAAGTCAGAGGTGGCCTGGTGCCGCGCGTGCTGTGTAATCATACCAGCTTCTCTCAGCTGAGCATATTTCACTTGCACAAAAATTGTTGAACACGTTGTTACTCCAAGTAATAAATCCAGCCAGCCATGCGTAACTTTCCTATTTGAAAAGATTCTCTATTTACAAAATGGCATCATCTGGTTTGCAAAACAGACATCAAGGGAGTGTTTGCTCCATAAATATAAGGAATATGTTATTCTAACATCATACAGTAGTTGTACAAAGCTTGGTATTAGACAAAGAAGGGTAGAAACAACATGATAATACTAGTGCTAGAAAATTCAGACAACTGGTGCCAGTTTGAGTAAAGTATAGAAAACTTTTTCGTTTCTTAAGAAAACGTACCTACTTTCATGTTGCTTCCTAGCCCAGTTGCCGGCAATTTGATTCTGACTCGTGAAAACCCCACGTGTGTCAGAGTATAACTGTGCTTCATAAGGTTGACTACGCCTGGTTTTTCAGAAGTAGGTTACCAGGCCTGTCTTCTGAGGCACCTCTGGTTGGACTCGGACTTCCCTGCCCCAACATTTCAGTTAATAACTGAGCACAATAACATTTGTACCACCCTAGGACTCTTTATATTCTTTTACCCACCCTCATTTAAAAGCTAATTGTCTGAAATATTTCTACAGACACCAGTCATTTTTGCTTTAACTGTCAATTATAAATCAGACAACTCAAGAAGTAAAGTCTATTATATTTACCCATATTTTTGCTTATAATGTACTTCCTAATTTTCCAATGTTCTTTTTTTTTTTTTTTTTTTTTTTTGCTTCTTTTCTGTTTTCAGAAGTTCCTTTAGTATTCTTGTGGGATAGGTCTTCTGGCAACACATCATTCTAGTTTTTCTCCATCTGAGAATGTCTGCATTTTACCTCATTACTAAGAATATTTTTGGTTGATATAGGATTCCAAGTTGACAATTCTTTTCTTTCAGCACTTAAAAAAATGGTATGCTACTTTATTCTGACCTGTGTGGTTTCTGATGAGAAATCCATTGTCTATTCAATTATTTTTCCCTTATAGGTAAGGTTTCATTTCTCTCTCACCGCTTTCAAGATTTTTTCTTTGTCTTTAGTTCTGAAGCAGTTTGACTATGATGTGACTTGGCGTGAAATTCTTTAGATTTATCTTATTTTGGGTTTCTAAAATATATAGGTTTTTGTCTTTTGCCAAATTTGAGAAATTATTAGCTATTATTGTCTTTGAGTATTTTTTGGCCATGCCCTCTTTCTTTTCTCCCCCTGGGACCCTGATGGCACAAATGTTAGACCTTTCCTTGTGGATGCACAGGTTTTTAAGACTCTGTTCATTTTCTTCAGTCTATTTTCTCTCTGTTGTTCAGATTGGTTAATTTCTATTGTCCTTTCATTCAGTTCATTGATTCTTTCATCTGTCACTTCTACTTTATAAACAATATGTGATTAAAAAAAAATCAGTTATTGATTTTATTTTTAGTTCTAAAATGTCCATTTTGTTTTTCATTATATCTTCTATGTCTTTGCTGAGGTTTTCCATTTTTTCATGTGTTTCCAAGGAGTCTTAAATTGCTGATTGAAACATTCTTACGATGCCTGCTTTAAGATCTTTGTCAGCTAAACTTACTCTGTTATCTAGGTGGTAGCATCTATCGACTGCCATTTTTCATTCACTTAGGGATCTTTGTGATTCTTGCTGTAGGTGATTTTCTGTTGAAGCATGGGTATTATGAATATTATGTTACGAGATTCTGGACCTCATTTAAACCCTTTGTTTAAGATGAATTCCTCTGTCATTACCCTAGCAGGGGAAGAGAGGGTGCTGCCTTCTTATTGCCAAGTGGGGCAGAAGTCCAGGTTCTTCTCATTCTCCATTGGCACCCAAGGGAGGGGTTCATCATTAGTCCTGGGTTAAGGAAAGGGCTCTGACTCCCAACTACTCCTCCACTGATACTTTTCTGTTATGGTGTAGATGTGCCTAATTACTGCTTTCCATATGGCCTCCACTGACACCATTAGAGGGCGTGTGGACACATGAGTGTTGAACAGTGGTGGAAGCCCTGACTCTCCATCAGGTCTTCTCTCATAGCACCTCAGTCTGGACTTGGTTGTCATTATTTATTCGTGGGGTGTACATCTAGGCTCTCTATGAGGTCTTGACTGAACCCAGGTGATAGTGTTCTTGTTATTTCCATGTGGAAATGAAAATCTTGGTTCCTTACTCAGTATTCTCTGACATCACCCTAACAAGATTATTGTGGAACCTCATTACAGCCTGATGGACATGGAAGTTTAGGTTCTCCACCTGGTATTTGCTGACTGGTTTAGGGTGGGCCACAGTTTATTCTGTGGTGTTTGGCTGCCCTAGAGTGGCTATTGGCTAAAAGATGTCTATCTTGTTACCTTGCCTCTTTCCTGATCCTTTGGCTAGAGAGTACAGGCTTTTATTGCTTTGTTTTTGCTTTTGCCTTTGTCTGTGTCCATTAATGTTTCTGGGCTGCTGGCTTCTTTAGACCCAAGTCTTGTGGGAGAAACAAAACCCTGAAAATTCAGCCTCATGTCATTATCCCAGTCCCAAAGTCCTAGCGAGACTGCTTTCTTTCCACCTTTCACAACTTTCTTATATTTGTCTTATATATCTCTATGGTTTTTACTTGTATTGTATAGGAGGAACAGGAAATATTATATCTCCTGCATTTTCCCAGAGGTAGCAGTTTATCAACATCACTTTTTGTATGTGATTAGATAGAACAACATTTAACAAGAAACAACAAGGTAATAGCATGGTGGAAGGGTAAAATAATGAGGAAGGTAGCTATGTATCAAACAAATATTGATTGAGAGCATACGTTATAAATATAATGAATAGAAACAATGATGCAAAGAATACAGATACAATGATATAATGAATGTAGCTACACTAAATAGATACAATGATACAATGAATATAGATACAACAAATGGATACAGTGCTTCCCTTCCCAGGGCTTATTAGCTAGTGGACGATACAGAGAGTGAGCAGGACATTGTAACAGCAGACTAAGGGAGAATAAGGACTAGGGGATTTCAAGGGGCACTTCTGTTTTTTTTCACCCAAGGAACATTTTTTTTTTTTATGAGTTTGAGGAAAGTTTTCTCAGAGGAAGTATTATGTAAACTGAGATCTGATAGGTAAGTAGTGGTTATGGAAAGTAAGTTGGCTTTGAAAAAGACAAAGACTAGTCTGTGTAGAGAAAAGACATGGTTCATAATTCCCCATACTAGTGCATTTTTATTTGCTTAGTTTTGAGATCACAATATTAAAATTGTTACTCCAAAAAAGAAGGGTGGACACTTAATTATAAGATCTCTAGGACACATCACCACATAAGAAAGTAGCACTTTGTAATAGGGAAATTTTAGAGGACAGAAATGCGTAGAGATTGAAATAAGACATTTTCTTCCCACTAAATGTTAATACTTAAATTATTTTATGAATTAAAACAAAACAGAAAAGTAAGTTTGCAAGAAGTATAAACTAAAACGCATCCTGAATTGTCTTAAGTAAACAGTATAGTTAAACCTATGCATTTCCCCCTAAAATTTTACTACAAATGTAGTTTACATATTTTGTATGCATTTATGAGACATTGCTTCTCTCAAAGAATAATTTTCTCATTTCTTGGCCTTCAGAGTTCTGTGTTTTCAAACTGACTACCCACTGATTGAATTTACATGATCTAGCTGTCATTCTTTATCAAATACAATGTAAAAGTTGTGGAGGGGAGATTCTGCCTACCTCTTTTATTTTAACCAACAAAAAAAAGAGTCTTGATAAAAATATCCTTGATGTTATGAATACGATGACAACCATATGTTCCTTCAACAGTGTGTCTCTTAACAGAGCAGGGCTTTCCTTTCAAATAAATCTATTTAGCATTCCAAGTTGCAGTTGAAAGCTGCACAAGTGTCAAAGATTTGACAAAGAAAAGACAATAAAAGTTTGGAATAATTTTGCATTAGTTTTTCTCTATTTGTGCCTAAACATTTTTTCATCAGAGGTCTAAAGCCAATGTATAATCAATTAACTCAGAGTATGACTAGAGTATTCCCAGTTGTAATGTGAATTCAGCTTTCTTTCTCTATCTCTGTCTCTTCTTCTTATCTTTTAAGGGACACAATTCCACCCATAAAAATGGGTATCAAATCAATGCAATATTTGGATTTTGTTGGGTATATTTAAATGTTATATGCCATTTAGGGTCATTTAAATGCATAAAACATTTTCATTGCCAAGTCAAAACAGTGTGAAGAGATTTCATAATTCTCTTGGGTGTATATGTGCAAAAACTTTTGCAATCCAGTGGTAGGTACAATAAAAACGGCCCATCTTTACCCCTTCTCTGCACACTCCGGGGAAATTTTAGCTTAACTTGGAGTTAAAGACATTCAGAAGTGGGAGAAAGTTGTTTTAATACCAGGCCTATCACAGCATGGAAAATAGGCATTGCCACTCTGGATCTTCCATCTTGGAGAAAATATTTCATATATATATATATATATATATATATATATATATATACACACACACACATTTTTTTCCATAGTCTCCTTCCTCCCAACTTGGAATGTCTTCTCCAGTCATATCTCCATGATATCAGTTGCATCCTATGTTTTGTCATCATGTTCTTTCTACATACCTGCAAGCATCTCATATTACCAGACTTGTAGTATAGGGAGAGGCATGTAAGACTTGCAAAGGTAGACTAGGAAAATCAAAGTCAAGGCATGGTTGTTAAAGGGCCCATAAGACTCCTCAGATGTAACTTGCTATTTGAATTCCCCCTGGAAACCTTCTGTGTGTGTGTGTACGTGCATGTGTGTGTGTGCGTGTGTGTGCATGAGTGTGTATGTGTGCATATGTGTGTGTGTGTTTTGTTTTCCTCTTACTATCTTCGGTAGCTTCTTCATCATATTTTAGCCAATCTTTATCTTATATATATCATCATCCTGTTGGGTCCCTATCCTCTATTATCCACCTAGTGAAGCCATAAATTAACACTTAACACAATTTAAAATCATGAGAGGCTACCCACCATGGGAATAAGAAACTTGTGTTGTTATGGCAAACATTGACAGAATTGTTTACTTATTTGTCCCAGAAGGCAAGGAGAGATGTTTCTTTAAAAATCCTAGGTGACCGGGAAATTGTATGATGATGCTTCTACGGAATGAACAGAAAATAACCCTGATCAGCTTGAGCAATGATAAATGCACAAACAAAAAACCAAACGGGCTGCTGTCGAGCCGATCCCGACTCATAGTGACCCTATAGGACAGAGTAGAAGTGCCCCATAGGGTTTCCAAGGATTGGCTGCTGGAACGATCTTTTGGTTAGCAGCCAAGCTCTTACCCACTGTGCCACCAGGGCTCCAAGCAACAATAGAAAATTTATTTAAAAGAAAGTAGGAACCCCACCACCCCCCCCCAAAAAAAGCCAAACCCACTGCCATCAAGTTGATTCCTACTCATAGTGACCCTATAAACTGGCACATATCATGGGATCCAAGAAAGACTGAACCAGAGGTTACTGGATAAGTGATAAGCAGGAAACTCTAGAGCCTTCTTGGTAAAAATCTGCCTTTAATATAATTTGGTTTCAACAACCCCAGCATCTTCTTGCTCTAAGTTCAAAAATCAAAATTTCTGGAGGAAAGGATCTCATTAGTCCAGTTTGGAATAAGTGTCTACCTGTTTATCATTTATCTAGGACTTAAAAAAAAATTTTTTTTTTTTTTTTTTAAGCAGAGGGCTGTTTATAGATATGACACTTTGAACAAAGCCTTCTAAATAGGGAGCAATTAATAAACATGTGGGACTTGCTGTGAGCTAGGAAGCTCACAAAACAGGGACCACCTCTTCTTCCTACCATAGAAATGGCTAAGGGATACAAAACCATGATTTTGCTTTAGAAAGCTATGCACATCTGTCCTGAGAAGAGGAGAATTGTAATTGCCTGGGTGGTCAAGGGATTTGTGATCAGTTACTAACCTAAAAGTTGGTGGTTCAAACCCAACCAGTGGCTTCCCTGATGGAAGGCCTGGCAATTTTCTTCCATAAAGATTACAGCCAAGAAAACTCCATGGAGCAAGTCTACTCTGTAATATACAGAGTCAACATGAGTCGGAATCAACTCGAGAGCAGCGGGTTTTTTCAGGTTGACACTTACAGGCAACACTGAGCTATCAATTCAAGGCAAGCCATTGTGGAACACCTTTGAGCCTTTTTCTCTGGAATGGCAAGAAATTTTCTGAGGTAACACCAAGGATGGAACCAATAGCTCCACTCCTAAATATTTAGCGAAAGAACTTTATGTTCAATTCAAGGTCACGGTTATGAGCTCAACATTTATACAACAATCACATTTTTCAAGTGCACTGTTTATGCCATATTACGTCAGAATTAATAAAATTGTAAATAATGACTTAAGACCTGAAACAAATAAATCTGATCTTAGCAATAGCATTTCTGATTTAAACGAGGATCTATGCTACTCTTCTCAAGCCAGGGCTCAAAGGACTTAGCCAGTGGTCATTTTACATTTACTTTTTTGGATGTACAACATATTTATGATGTGTTCTGCGAGATTTGTCTTCCTTCCCCTATAATAAAGCACATCAGATTGACTTCTAGCAATATCTTTAAGTAGGTCATTAAGAAAAAACATTCACAGGAAACCGGGGTCAATTCTGGGCCTTTTCGCTTCTAGTTAAATTAAAAAGAGAAACAGTTCTGGAATTTATCTACTGTGCTGTGACATTTTCTTTTAAGACATTCAGTACACTTTCAAAATTACAGTTACCAACCAAACGTAATATATTATGTCCAGAGTATGCCTGACATTTTAGAATTACACACTTGTTACTTAATCGCCCCTTTTTTTAAGTAAAGCAATATATTAAAAAAAAAAAAAAAAAAAGCCCTAAAACTTTTTTTTTTTTCCTCATGACAACCAGTGAGATAGGCTGAAATTTTTGCAACCACATACGATTTACTCATCTAGGAAGGTTTGACACAGGCTTGGATTTTGTAACCTGAGATATGATGTAACCATGAATTTACTGTTGAAATTATTTTGACATTTCCCCTTAGAGTTTGTCCCTATTTTCTGATGATTAAACACATACTTCTCTCATGAGTGGAGTCCCTGGGTAGTGCAAGTTGTTAATGTTCTTTGATGCTACTGAAAGATTGAAGGTTTGAGTCTACCCAGAGGTGCCCCAGAAGAAGCTTGGTGATCTTCTTCCAAAAATCAGGCATTGAAAAACCCTATGGAGCACAGTTCTACTTTGACGCACATGGGGTTTCCATGAGTCAGAATCAACTTGATGGCAATTGATGTCTCATGAGAAGTTGCATCTAGGTACCCAGGTTGATTCTATCAGAACTTTATCCTGACCAAGCCCACACTGATGATCTCCATCTGCATTGAAGAGAGGCTGGTTGAGGGATTGGGGCGGGGGGGGGGGGTGATTTAGAAATGGTACAATATTTATCCATTCAACTGTGTATTTAACCAGCATGTGTTTAATTAATACAGATCAAGTGCTAAATTAACAATTATACAAGGAGTTGCCCTTGGATATTCCATGAAAATACAGAGTAGAGACAAGTTTGCAGGTAAGCTTAGTGTTTTTGTTTCTAATAACACTTAGGTCTTGCCTCCTTTCACAGGATTACATGGGTGTTTTTCTTGTGGGAATATTTGTGGCAACAGCAAAGGCATTTAAAACCTCATAGGGTCCTGTAAGCCATCTGCTTTTAGGGCTGTGGACTTCAGCATCCTACATAGAGATTGCCCTTCCTCTTCATGAGCAGCCCCAAGATGGGCCAGTGTATTTAACTGTTGCACAAGGTATCAGCCTGTCTTAGTTATCTAGTACTGCTGTAACAGAAATACCACAAGTGGATGGCTTTAACAAAAAGAAATTTATTCTCTCACGGTCTAGGAGGCTAGAAGTTTGAATTCAGGGTGCCAGCTCCAGGGGATGACTTTCTCTCTCTGTCAGCTCTGGGGGAAGGTCTTTGTCATCAATCTTCTCCTGGCCTAGGAGCTTCTCAGTACAGGAAACCCAGGTCCAAAGGATGAGCTTTACTCCTGGCATTGCTTTATTGGTGGTATGAGGTGTCCCTGTCTCTCTCAAAAGAGATTGGCTCAAGACACAAACCAATCTTGATTGAGTCCTGCTTCATTAACACAACTGCTGCTAATCCCATCTCAACATCATAGAGACAAGATTTACAGCACTTAGGAAAATCACACCAGATGACAAAATGTAGAACAATCACAAAATCCTGGGAATCATGGCCTAGCCAAATTGATACACATATTTTTGGGGGACATAATTCAGTCCATGGCATAGCTTTTCCCCAAATACTCTGGAGAAGGGTGCCAACATCTGGTTGAGACACAAAATTCAGAGTCACAGGGAAGTGTCATTCCTGAATCCATCACAGGTGATGCTGAAATTGAGACACCATTCAATCTGACACTCACATAGAGGTCCTGACAAAGATCACCTTAAAGAAGGAAGGTGAGTTACCATAGGAACTTCTGACTTAATTTGAATAAATCTGTACTGGAGCCACAGTTGTTGTTAGCTGCTTTTGAGTTAGCTCTTCCTCATGGTGACCCCATGTACAACAGAACAAAATGTTGCCCAGTCCTGTACCAGCTTCACCATCATTGGTAAGTTTCAGTCCTTTGCTACAGCCACTGTATATTCTAAGTGACTTCCAGCCTGGGGTCCATCTTTCAACAGTGTATCAGAAAATATTCTGCTGTAATCCATAGGGTTTTCACTGACTAATTTTTGGGAGCATATACCCAGGACTTCCCTTCTAGTATGTCATAGTTTAGAAACTTCACTGGAACCTGTTGGTATTTGAAATACTGGTGGCATAGCTTCCAATATCAGTAGGACTAAGTAAAGGAATAAGCTAATGAAGCACAAAGCAGCAAAGGTCAAAGTTCAAGCTCACCAGCAGGCAGTAAAACCAGTTATCAATGCACATGAAGAGAAGAAAGGCATGCTAGACGCCCTGCTTGCTCTACCAATTGCTGTGGTTACTCCACAGAAGTAGGATGGAACTCTCACCCCAAAATTGGTTCGGACGTTGGGGCTACTAATCCCACACATGCACCAAAAGGGTAAGAATTGATTTATTACTCACATAATGAAGTTTTCTAGGGAGAGCAAAGCAAGCTCCCAAGCAGGTCCAAAAATGACAGATTGAGCAGAGGAAATTGGCATGGCTTTTATCAGTGTGATTAGGGGGTGGGGCCGAATTGAAGGTTCTCTCTCAGCTTGGGCTTGTTTGCATGGTAAGAACTTCCCATCAATACCAAAGGAGGGAGTACCTTACTGATTTTTTTTCTTTTTAAACCAACTTGTTCACCTGAGGGGTAAGAGGGAAGCAGGGAAGGGTTGAGCTTGAAAACTATCAGCAGCCAAACAATCAGAATAGAGTCCAACTCTTTATTATAATCTATTTATGACATTAAAGCAAATCATAATTGACTTCACACAAAATTTTGAAATTATTATTATAACAACAATACAACAAAAGCACAGTAGGCTTAGATTGTAAGCAAAGTTAACATGGTCCAATAATTGATTGAACTTTCAAATATAAGTGACTTCCAGTAACAATAGCAATATTTCTTCACAACTAATTTCTCAGTTGGAAGGTAGGTCAACCTCCTCCTAAGGAAATTAAACAAACCATCTAGCACTTCCTGAAATGCTACCGTTTTTGGAAATATTTAGAGGGATAATATATAAATTTAAAGAAGTAATACATAAATTGTGGCAAAGGTATATGGGAAATATAATATTTTAAGCTTTACTTATATCATGAGTGTCTTAAGCTGGGTTCCCTAGAGGAGTAAAATCAGCCAAGTATATTCGTAAATATATATAGAGAAATTTGTTTCAAGGAAATGGTTCACGCAATTGCGAAGGTTGGCAAGTCCCAAATCCATGGGTCAAGTGCCAGGGTGGAAGCTTCTCCCAACTCATATTGTTGCAGGAGCAGAAAGACCCAAAATCTGCAGGTCGGGTAGAAGGCTGCTGGCTGACAGGGTTGTCCAGCTGGTGAATCCAAAATCTGTAGGTGAGGCAGCAATCTGAAAGCTTCTTATGTCCCCAAAACTGGAAGTCAGAGCGTGATGAGACTAATGCAGGATCAAGAGCGTGCAAGAGCTTTGCTAGAACATCCATATATATTGGATAAAGGCCACACCCCCAAGGAAAATCCCCTTCCAACTAATTGCTCATATTGGATCACAAAATGGAAGATGATTATATTATGTCTTCTAAACCACTGAGAATCATGACCTAGCCAAGTTGACACATAACATTAACCATCACAATGAGATGTAGTTTAAATTCCATAAATAGAAACCTTCGTTGTTAAACCTGGCATTTTAATAGTGTAAAACAAATGATAAGTTGTAGTCTCAAATATATAACCACTAGTTTTTTTTTAGTCACTAAAGGGAAACCCTGGTGACGTAGTGGTTAAGTGCTATGGCTGCTAAAATCTTCCCATGGGTCTAGAAGGTTCTCAGTGCAGGGACCCTAGGTCCAAAGGGTGTGCTCTAATCCTGGCTCTTTTTCTGGGTGTGAAAGACTTGAAACACTTACTAATGGACATCAAAGAAAAAAGCCTTTAGTATCGATTACACCTCAATATTTAAAAAAAAAACAAATCCCCACAACTAGGCTAATAAGGAACATCCTGATAACCAAGAAAATATTTAAGTTGTCAAGGATTTCATTTTACTTGAATCCACAATCAATGCCTATGGGAACATTGACGTATTGCATTGGACAAATCTGCTGCAAATGACCTCTTTAAATTAAAAAGTAAAGCTGTCACTTTGAGGGCTAAGGTGCAGTTGACCCAAGTCATGGTATTTTCAATCTCCTTATGTACATGTGAAAGCTGGACACTGTATAAGGAAGACCAAAGAAGAAGTGATACTTTTGAAATATGGCATTGGTAAAGAATACTGAATATATCATATGATCAGGAACTGATGGTACTGAAGGAAGAAGTCCAAGCTGCTCTGAAGTCATTGGTGAAAAACAAGGCTCCAGGAATTGGTGGAATATTATCTGAGATGTTTCAGCAAATGGATGCAGTGCTGGAGGTGCTCACTCATCTATGGCAAAAAATATGGAAGACAGCTTCCTGGCCAACTGACTGGAAGAGATCCATATTTATGCCTATTCCCAAGAAAGGTGATCCAACCAAACGTGGAAATTATAGAACAGTATCATTAATGTCACACGGAAACAAAATTTTGCCAAAGATCATTCAAAAATGGCTGTAGCAGTATACTGACAAGGAACTGCCAGAAAGTCAGGCTGGTTTCAGAAGAGGACGTGAAACCAGGGATATCAATGATGATGTCAGATGGATCCTGGCTGAAAGCAGAGAATACATGAAGGATGTTTACCTGTGTTTTATTGACTATGTAAAGGCATTCAACTGTGTGGATCATAGCAAATTATGGATAACATTGTGAAGAATGGGAATTCCAGAACACTTAATTGTGCTCATGAGGAACCTGCACATAGATCAAGAGGCAGTTGTTTGGACAGAGCAAGGGGATACTGATTGGTTTAAAGTCAGGAAAGGTGTGTGTCAGGGTTGTATTCTTTCACCATACCTATTCAATCTGTATGCTGAGCAAATAATCTGAGAAGCTGGACTATATGAAGAAGAACGGGGCATCCGGATTGGAGGAAGACTCACTGACAACCTGCATTATGCAGATGAGACAACCTTGCTTGCTGAAAGTGAAAAGGACTTGAAGCACTTACTAATGAAGATCAAAGACCACAGCCTTCAGTATGGATTGCACCTCAACATAAAGAAAACAAAAAACCTCACAACTGGACCACTGAGCAATATCATGATAAACGAAGAAAAGATTGAAGTTGTCAAGGATTTCATTTTACTTGGATCCACAATCAACAGCCATGGAAGCAGCAGTCAAAAAATCAAAAGACGCATTGCACTGGGTAAATCTGCTGCAAAGGACCTCTTTAAAGTGTTGAAGAGCAAAGATGTCACCTTGAAGACTAAGGTGCACGTGACCCAAGCCATGATATTTTCAATCGCATCATATGCATGTGAAAGGAAGACTGAAGAAGATTTGATGCCTTTGAATTGTGGTGTTGGTGAAGAATATCGAATATACCATGGACTGCCAAAAGAAAGAACAAACCTGTCTTAGAAGAAGTACAACCAGAATGCTCCTTAGAAGCAAGGATGGAGGGACTGCATCTTACATACTTTGGACACGTGTCAGGAGGGATCAGCCCCTGGAGAAGGACATTATGCTTGGGAAATTAGAGCGTCAGCAGAAGAGGAAGACCCTCAACGAGGTGGATTGACACAGTGGCTGCAACAATGACCTCAAGCATAACAATGGTTGTAAGGATGGCACAGGATCGGGCAATGTTTCTTTCTCTTGTATATATGGTCGGTATGAGTTGGAACCAGCTTGACGGCACCTACCAACAAGAACAGCAACAACCATGGACTGCCAAAGAATGAACAAATGTGTGTTGGAAGAAGTGTACCCAAAATGCTTCTTCAGTGCAAGGGTGGCCATATTTTATCTCATGTGCAGAACATGTTATCAGGAGGCCCAGTCCCTGGAGAAGGGCATCATGCTTGGTAAAGTAGAAGGTCTGTGAAAGAGAGGAAGACCTTCAATGGGATGGATTGACGGAGTGGCTGTAACAATGGGCTGAAGCACAGCAACAATTGCGAGGATGGTGCAGGACCAGGCAGTGTTTTGTTTTGTTTTGTTGTATAAAGTGTCACTATGAGTTAGTGCCAACTCCACAACATTTAACACCAAGTCACTGAAATATTTCTATGACTATTTCTAAAGGATAATTGAAAAAGCATTTGAAGAGCCATGGTTAAGATAGACAGCAACTGAATTTTAAGTTTTAGTAGTCCAATTGTATAGTTAATGGAAATTATTAAATTCTCTCTTAAGGTGCTTTATATTTCTTTATTTCACCACAAATGGTTTTTAATAAATTTTAACTCATGTTAAATAGATATGTGATTTCCAAACACAGTCCATCCATTCACCCACCCACCACTAATCCTGTGAAAATTGGAGCACTGTTCTTTCCACTCATGACCCTAAGGTACTATTTGTAGATATGTTGACCAAATTAGAGCACTTTTCAGAGTCTAAGTCTAATTCACAATTGTGATCTAAACTAATGAATGTATAAGTGAATAAGAAACTGTACATGACAATATGATAGTATAAAAAGAAAACTACTGGAACTAATAGAAGATTTCATCAAAGAATCAGGATACAAGATAAACATAAAAAATCAGTGAGATTTCTCTACATCAACAAGAGAACTTCGAAAAGGAAATTGCCAAATTAATATCATTTATGAGAGCCCCCAAGGAGATAAAATACTTACGAATAAATATAACCAGAGACATAGAAGACTCACACACACACACACACACACACACACACAAACCTGTAAAACACTACTGCAAGAAGCTAAAAAAGGCCTACAGAAGTGGGAAAACATACCATGCTTATGGATAGGAAGACTCAACATTGTAAAAATGTCAATTCTACCCAGACACAACGCAATCTGGGTCCAAATTCCAATGACATTTTTTAACAAGATGGAAAAACATATCACCAACGTCATATGAAAAAGGAAGAGGCCCCAGGTAAGTAAAACATTTCTGAAGAAGAACAAAGTGGGAGGACTCACACTACCTGATTTTAGAACCTATACAATTGGTACAACAACAGACACATGGACCAATGGAACAGAATTGAGAATTCAGACATAAATTCATCCACTTATGAGCAGCTGGTATTTGATAAAGGCTCAAAGTCTGTTACATGGGGAAAAGACAGTCTCTTTAACAAATGGTGCTGGCATAACTGGATATCCATCTGCAAAGAAAATGAAATAAGATCCATACCTCACGCTGTGTACAAAAACTAGCTCTAAATTGATTAAAGACCTAAATATAAAATCTAAATCAATAAAGATCATGGAAGAAAAAATAGGGACAATGCTAGGAACTCTAATACATGGCATAAACAGAGTACAGACCATAACTAAAAATGTACATACACCAGAAGGGAAACTAGATAACGGGGAGCTCCTAAAAATCAAACACTTATGCTCATCAAAAGAATTCACTAAAAGAGTAAAAAGAGAACCTATAGGCTGGGGAAAAAGTTTTGGCTACAACATATCCAGTAAGGTTCTAATTTCTAAAATATACAAGATAGTGCAACATCTCAACAGCAGAAAGGATAATAACCCGATTTTAAAAAATGGGCAAAGGATATGAACAGGCACTTCACCAAAGAAGACATTTGGGTGACTAAGTGATACAAGGAAATGCACACGATCATTAGCAATTAGAAAAATGTAAATCAAAACTACAATGAGATACCATCTCACCCCAACAAAGCTGGCACTAATCCAAAAACCACAAAATAATAAATGTTGGAGAGGTTGTAGAGAGACCAGAACGCTTATATACTGCTGGTGGGAATGTAAAATGGTACAAATCAATTTCGTGTTTTCTTAAAAAGCTAGAAATAGAAGTACCATTTGACTCAGCAATCTCACTCTTTGGAATATATTCTAGAGAAATAAGAGCCATCACATGAACAGATATGTGCACATCCATGTTCTTTGCAGTACTGTTCGTAATAGCAAAACGATGGGAACAACTTAGGTGCCCATCCACAGATGAATGAATAAACAAATTATGGCACATACACACAATGGAATACTATGCACCAATAAAGAAGAATGATGAATTCTCAAAACTTCTCACAACATGGATGAACCTGGAGCGCATTAAACTGAGTGAAATTAGTCACTCTCAAAAGGAAAAATACAATATGAGACCACTATTATAAGAACTCAAAAAAAAGTTTAAACACAGAAGAAAATATTCTTTGATGGTTATGAGTATGGCGAGAGAGGGAGAGGGAAATTCACTAACTAGACAGTAGACAAGAATCATCTTAGGTGAAGGGAAAGACAATACACAATACAGGGGACCTCAGCACAACTGGACTAAACCAATAGCTAAGAAGTTTCCCAAACACAACCAAACTCTTTGGGGCATGGAGTATCGGGGGCTGGGATCTGGGGACCATATTTTTGAGGAATACCTAGATCAATTGGCATAACAAAGCTTATTAAGAAAACATTCTTCATCCCACTTTGGTGAGTGGCATATGTTGTCTTAAAAGCTGACGAGGGGCCTTCTAAGATGCATCAATCAGTCCAAACTCACTTGGAGCAAAGGAGAATGAAGAACACCAAAGACACAAGGAAAATATTAGCCCAAGAGACAAAAGGGCCACATATACCAGAGATTCCATCAGCCTGAGACCAGAAGAACTAGATTGTACCCAGCTACCCCCAATGACCACCCTGACAGGGAACACAACAGAGTCCCTGATGGAGCAGGAGGAGAGTGTGGTACAGAACTCAAAGTCATCTAAAAAGACCAGACTTAATTGTATGACTGAGACTGGAAGACCCTCCAAAGCCATGACCCCCAGAAGCTCTGTTAACCCAGAACTAAAACCGTTCCTTAAGCCCCTTCTTCAGGCAAAGATTAGACATGATTATAAAACATAAAATAATACTTGTGAATAGTGCGCTTCTTAGTTCAAACAGATGCAGGAGACCAAATGGGCAGCTCATGTCTAGAGGAAGGATGGGAAGGCAGGAAGGGACAGGAGCTGGTTGGATGGACATAGGAAACCCGGGGTGGAAAGGGGGAGTGCTCCGTCACATTACAGGAATTGCTACGAGTGTCACATAGCAATATGTGTATAAATTTTTATATGAGAAATTGACTTGAGCTGTAAACTTTCACCTAAAGCACAGCAAAAAGAAAAAAAAAAGAAACCATACATGACAAAGTTGAGTAAAGCATATTTTTAGCTATAGTTATAAACTATGAGTATTTGTGATATTTTGTTACCGAATCCAAAATAACTGAGTAGGGCTTTTCATAAAAAAATACAAATTTTATGGAAGAATTGCATACAATCCTTTTATTTTACTTATAACTTCCAATGATATGGATTTATCTTAAGCAATGATTGATTTATTAGATCTTTGTACAAGACAGAAAATCAATATAAGAAAAACAAATGCAAAGTATAAATGGCTGCAAAGATCTTATGTGTGCCTAAAACTATTACAGAGGGGTGTTTTGATATAAATTTATCCTAACAGGAAAATTCTTTCATTCCAAGCTTCCATAAATTTTGGCTTTAACACAATACTTAATGAAACAGAAAAAAAAGTAAAACTGCAACATTGACTTTAAAAAAAGTTCTTTAAAGAGAAAATTTTATTTCCTCTGGTCCATTTAAAAAAGTTGAATAAGACACTTTTGTTTTTTTTAAATAAATATTTATTTTGAGACACTCGTACATCTACATGAAGCTTTGAAAATAATACAAGAGACACCTTGTATTTCTTAGTTTTTCCCAATGGCAACATTTTGAAAAGCTTTAGAACAATATCATAATCAGAGTATTGACACTGATACAGCCAAGATGCAGACCATTTCCATTAATACCAGGATTCACCATCTTGCTCCATTTTTAGCTACAACTACTTACTTTCTACCCCATTACTGTTTTATCCTCCTTGTCATTAGCTTCCCTGAGGTCGATTCCTACTCATGACGATCCGATGTGTGCAGAGTAGAAATGCTCTATTGGATTTTCAACACTGTAAAAAAAAAAAAAAAATTTTTTTTTTTTTTTAACCTTTTGGAAGCAGATCGCCATACTTGTCTTCAGAGGCATTTCTGGTTTGGTTTTCGCTAGTTGTTGCGTGATTAACTGTTACCTCCATCGAGGGATTCCATTACCTCTTAAATCTGAACAATAGCTAATCTATTCTCTGTGTCTGTGATTTTCTCCTTTCAAGAATGTGATAAAAATACAGTCATACTGTATGTAATCTTTTGGAATTGGTTCATTTCACTTAGCATCATTTGGTTCATTTCACTTAGCATAATTCTCTGAAGATTCATTCAGGTTGTTGTATATATAGATAGTTCATTCCTTTTTATTGCTGAGTAGTATTCTATAGTATGGTTTTTTAGTATTCTATAGTATGGTTATACCACCATTTTTTTAACCATCCACCTATTGAACAACACTTCGGTGGTTTCCAGTTTTTGGTTATTATAGATAAATATACAATAAATATTGCTGTACAGGTTTCTGTTTGAAAATATACCATTATTTCCCTGGAATAAGTACCCAGGAGTATAAACACTGGGTCATATAATAGTTGCATATTTAGTATTTTAAGCAACTGAAAATTATTTTCCAGAATTGCCTTATCTTTTTGATTTCCCATCAGAAATGTATAAGTGATACAATTTTTCCACATACTCACTAGCATTTGATGTTTTCCCTATTTTTAATTTTAGCTATTCTGATAGGTATATCCTGTTTTCTCATTATGGTTTTAATTTGTATTTTCTTAATGAGTAATAATATGTGTGATGGTTAAGATTGTGTGTCAACTTGGCTGGGACATGATTCTCAGTGTTTATGTGTGATCACTCCCATGATAGAATTTGCTGTGAGTAGCCAATCAGCTGAAGGGGCATTTCCTTGGGGGTGTGGCTTGCATTCAAATATAAGCAGACCTTCTGGCTTTTGCTCATTCTGAATCCTGGGGCTGCCTCTTTTCCATCTGAACTCTGGTTCTTGGGACTTGAGCTATTAGCTTACCTGCCGATCTTGGGTTCGTCAGCCCTTGCAGCTACATGAATTAGAAGAAGCCTTGCGGTCTTGCCTGCCAATCCCGGGATACGTCGATCTTCACAGCCTGTGAGCAAGAGTCCTCTTCTCCAACCTACAAGTCTTGGGTTGGCCAGCCCCTGCGGCTACATGAATCGAGAGAAGCGTTTATCCTGATCCATGGACTTGGGAGGTTCCAGCCTCAACAATAGCGAGAGCTGTTCCCTTGATACAAATCTCTTTACATATATATTTATGTGCTTTACCTATTTTGCTTCTCTGGAGAACCCAGCCTAAGACATATGTTTTTGTTTTTACCTATTTTCTAGTTGAAATTTTTGATCACTGTTCTTGAGTTTTTACAACGCTTTATGCATCTTAGATACTAGCCCTTCATTAGACATGTGGTTTGCCAGTATTTTATCTTGTTCTGTACCTTGTCTTTTCATCTCCTTAACAAGTCTTTTTCAAATCAAAGTTTTACATTTTAATGAATTCTAATTTATCAATTTTTTCCTTTTACAGATTGTGCTTTTTGTCTTAGGTCTAAGAAATCCTTCTCTACTCCAAGATCTCAGATATTTTTCTCAAGATTTTCTTCTGAGTTTTATAGTTTTATGCATTATATGTAAGTTTGAGATCAACATTTTGAGTTAATTTTTGTATGTGACACTTATTGATATTGTTAGGTGCCATCAAGTTGGTTCCGACTCAGCAACCTATGTACAACTGAACAAAACACTTCCTGGGCCTCGCCATCCTCATGATCTTTGTTATGCTTAAGTCCATTTTTGCAGGTGATGCCAATCCATCACCTTGAGGGTCTTCCTCTTTTTTACTGACCCTCTACTAAGGATGATGCCTTCCTCCAGGGACTGAACCATACTGATAACATGTCCAAAGTACGAAAGACAAAATCAAAGTGTTGCCATCCTTGCTTCTAAGGAGCATTCTAGCTGTATTTCTTTGAAGATGGATTTATTTGTTCTTTTTGCAGTTTATGGTGTATTCAGTATTCTTCGCTAACACTGTAATTCAAAGATGTCAGTTTTTCTTCAGTCTTCCTTATTATTGCCCAGCTTTCACATGCATATGAAGTGATTGAAAACACTATGGATTGGGTTAGGAGCACTTTAGTGCTTTTTAACACTTTAAAGAGATCTTTTGCAGCAGATTTGCCCAATGCAATGCATCTTTTGATTTCTTGACTGCTTGACTGGAGCTATACATGTCTTGAAATCAGGTAGACCTATTTCTTCCAATTTATTCATCTTTTTCAAATGTGCTTTTAACTATTCTAGTTTTGTTGCATTTCCTCATACTAATTAGAGTAAACGTGTTTATAATTACAAAGGATCTTACGGAGATTTTGATAGAAATTGTGTTAAGTGTATATACAAATTTGGGCAGAATTGGCATCATTACTATGTTGAATTTTCATATTCATGAAGGCAATCTTTCTTTCTATTTCTTTAATTCTTCTTTGATTTCTTTAACCAGTTTCATGTTGTTTTAACCATACAAGTCCTAAATATGTTTTGTTAGATTGATCCCCAAGTATTTCATCGTTTTGAGGAATTGTAATAGTATTCAATTTTTTTTTTAATTTCTGTGTTCATGTATTTATCACTAGTATGTAAAAATACAATTGATTTTTTCTGCATTCATCTTGTAGTTTGAGATCTTTTTGAACTCATGTATTACTTCTAGGTAATTCTTTGTGGATACCTTTGGAATTTTATATATAGATGACCTTGTCACCTATAAATAGGGACCATTTCTTTATTTTCTTCAGATCTATATGCATTTTATGCCCTATATTGCCTTACTGTACTGGTTAGAACTTTCAGTGCTATGGTGACAAAGTGTGGTGACAGCAGATATCCTTGCTTTCCACCCAGTGTTAGAGGCAGGCATTCCTTCTTTCACCATTAAGTCCGTTAGCTGTAAGTTTTTGGAGAATGCTTTGTATCAAGTTAAGGAACTTCTTTTCTATTCCTATTTTCCTGAGGGTTTCTTTTTTTATTTTATTTTATAAATCGAGAACTGTTTTTGATGTATTCTGCATCAAGGGATAAAAATTACATAGTTTTTCTTCTTAAACCTGTTAATATGATAGGTTACACTGATTGAATATCAAACCAGTTTTATATCCCAGAATAAATCCCACTTGGTCATGGTGTATAATTTCAAACATATTGCTGAAATGTGTTTGTTAAAATTTTGATAAATATTTTGTATCTATATTCATAAGGTGTACTGATTTAGCTTTCTTTTTTGTAGCGTTTTTTGTGGTTTTTGTATCAGAGACATATTAGCTTCATAAAAGTAATCGGGAAATAATCCATGCGCTACTATTTTCTGGAAGAGATTGGGCAGAATTGGTGCTAATTCCTCTTTAAATATTTGGTAGAAATTTCCAGTGAAATCATCTGGGCCTGGAGATTTCTTTTTTGGCAATTTTGAAATTATGAAATCAATTTTCTTAATTGTTGTAAAGCTATTGAAGTTATCTACCTTAAACTGGGTGAGTTACACTAATTTGTTTTTCAAGAAATCAATCCATTTTTCTAAGTGTCAAATCTATGTGTGTAAAGTTGTTGTTACATAGTATTCTCTTAATATCATTTTGCTGTCTATAGGATCTGTAGTGATATTCTTGTTTTATTCTGTGTTTTCTATTTTTGTTTTTCTTTGTCAATCTTACTAGAGGTTCGTCAGTTTTATTAATTTTATTGATCTTATCACACAGATTTGTTTCATTGGTTTTTGTCTGTTGGTTTCCTGTTCTCAATTTCATTGATGTCTACTTTTATCTTTATTATCTACCTCTTCTTACTGTTCTAAGTTGCTCTATTTTTCCAAGTTCTTGAGCTGAGAGCTTTAATTATTGATATTAAACTATCCTCTTTCCTAATATCCGCATTTAGTGCTGTAAATTTTCCTTCAGCAGTACTTTAGCTGTGTCCCATGAATTTTATTTTAATTTGTTCCTGTTTTTGAGAATATGTACAGCAAGGCATACACCAGTTTAACAGTTTGACATTTCAACTCAGTGATATTGATTACATTTTTTGAGTTGTGCAACCGTTCTCACCCTCATTTTCAGAATTGTTCCTCCCCAATACAAACTCTACTCACTAAGCTTCCTACTCAACCTTTTGAGTTGCTTTTGTCCATTTGATCCTGTATAGATAGTCCTTAAAAGAGCATAGCACTCAAGGCAGACATTATTAACACTTTATATGTTGTACTTTAATTTTAATTAAGTTAAATGCATTTTTAAACTTTCCATTGATAATTTATTTTTTCATTGAAGATTTATTTTTGCCTTGAATTTGTTATAATCATATTATTTAATTAACAAGTGTTCAGCAATTCCCCTATTACCTTTCTTTTTTTTTCTCATTTGCATTAGATGAAAGTTTACAGAGTAAATTAGATTTCCATCTGAGAGTTTGTACATAAAGTGTTTCATGGCCCAGGCTTCATTCCCCACAATATTTCAACACTCCCCATTTCTGCCCTGGGTTCTCCTTTTCCTTTCGTCCTGATTTTCTACACTTTCCTGCCTTCCCATCTTTGCTTCTGGCCAAATATTGCCCTTTTGATCTTGTATAACTGATTGTTCTATGGAGCACCTTCCTCTTGGGTGTTATTGTTTATTTTATGGGCTTGTCTATTGTTTGGCTGGAAGGTCGTCTCCAGAAATGTTTTCAGTTCCAGACCAGAAGGGTGTCGTAGGGCCATGTTCTTGGGGGTTGCTCCACTCTCTGCCAGACCTATAAATCTGGTCTTTTTCAGTGATTTGTTTTTTTGTTCTACATTTTCTTCTACTCTGCCTGAGACCCTCTGTTGTGATCCAGTCAAAGTGGTTGGTAGTGGTAGCCAGGCACCATCTAGCTCTTCTGGTCTCGGGATTGGGTAGACGTCATGGAGGTGGAGTTGAACGTGGAGGATAAATACCTCTCAAACAAAGCAGGCTCCCCTCTTTTGGTTCACCTTCTCATGTTGCTGAATTTTGTGCAATTTCCTGAATGCAGCACACCTTGTCTTCCCAGCCACCACACCTTCAACTCGTTGTATTCATTTTAATGTGTGGAATGGGAGTAAGAAGGCCTAGTCTTTGATGAAAGAAGCTCTTAAGCTCCCTTAAAGGAGATTAACCTTTATAAACACTGGACTCAGACAATTATGCAAAAATGGAAACTATAAAAGTTATTCCGGAGTTCATCTTGGTTCATTCTCAGGCGTATTTCCATATGGTGCCTATAATAACCGCAGGGTACACCACTGTGGAATAAGATTCTTATAGGTGATGTGACAAAGTCTTTGCATGTAGTGATATAATGGTGGATTCAGGTGTATAACACTCACACAAAATAACAGAATTAATAAGGAATGACTCATTTCACTACAATCCTGTGTGACTGTTTAGAGGACATGGACTAAATTAGAATTAAGGGCTATTTAAAGTACACAACAATAAAAAATTTCTTGACCTCTGTGTAAGTATATATTATTTTGATGTCTTAAAAAAAAAAAAAAAAGGACCATGATCTATCCAAGGGCTCCAGGGGAGAGCCTTTCCTTGCCTCTGTCAGCTTCTGGTGGTTCCTGGTATTCCTTGACTTGTGACAACGTCACTCCATTCTTTGCTCCCTTTTTCAAGTGGCTATCTTCCTTCTGTGTCTCTCTGTGTCCTTTGCTCTTATAAGGACACTGGATGTTGGATGTAAGGCACACCCTAAATCCAGGAAGATTTCATCTCAAGATCCTTAACTGATTACATCTTCAAAGATTCTACTTCCAAATAAGATCACATTCTGCGGTTCTGAGTGGACATGGATTTAGGGGGGACGCTGCTCAACACATTACACTTGCCAAATACGTACTCATTTAATTCCCACAATAAGCCCTTGAGTTAAATAATATTGTTGTTAGGTGTCTTTGAGTCAGTTCCAACTGATAGCAACCCTAGGTACAGCAGAAAGAAACACTGCCTTGTCCTGGGCAATCCTTGTAATTGTTGCTATATTTAAGTCCATTATTGAAGCCACTGTGTCAATCCATCTCCTTGACGGTCTTCCTCTTTTTTGATGACACACTACTTTACCAAGTATGATGTCCTTCTCCAGGGACTGGCCCCTCTTGATAACATTTCCAAAGTTGTAAGATAAAGTCTTGCCACCCTTGCTTCTAAGGAACATTCTGGTTGTACTTCTTCCAAGACAGATTCATTCGTTCTTTTGGCAGTCAATGGTATATTTAGTATACTTTGCCAACACCGTAACTGAAATAAATCTGGTGTTCACTGGTGTTCCTTATTCATTGTTCAGCTTTTGCATGCATATGAAGAGATTAAAAACACCATGGCTTAGGCCAAGCACACCTTAATCCTCAATGTGATATCTTTGTTTTTAACACTTTAAATAGGTCTTTTGCAGCAGATTTGTCCAATGCAATACATCTTTTGATTTTTTGACTGCTGTTTCCATGGGTGTTGATTGTGGATCCAAGTAAAATGAAATCCTTGGTAATGATTCGATCGTTTCTCCTTTTATCATGTTGTTGTTTATTGGTTTAGGTGTGAGGATTTTTGTTTTCTTTATGTTGA
The DNA here is from genome assembly GCF_030014295.1 of Loxodonta africana. Classification (NCBI taxonomy): domain Eukaryota; kingdom Metazoa; phylum Chordata; class Mammalia; order Proboscidea; family Elephantidae; genus Loxodonta; species Loxodonta africana. The sequence goes on along the minus strand of NC_087343.1, from coordinate 7,907,066 downwards.
GGTGTAATCCGTACCGAAGGCTGTAGTCTTTGATTTTCATTAGTAAGTGCTTCAAATCATTTTCATGTCCAGCAAGCAAGGTTGTGTCTTCTGCATAACGCAGGTTGTTAATGAGTCTTCCTCTAATCCTTATGCTGCATTCTTCTTCATATAGTCCAGTTTCTCAGAGTATTTGCTCAACATACAGAATGAATATGTACATTGAAAGGATGCAACCCTGACATACACCGTTACTGATTTTAAATTATGCAGTATCCCCTTGTTCTGTTCAAAAGATTGCTTCTTGGTCTATGTTCAGGCTTCACATGAGCACAATTAAGTGTTCTGGAATTCCCATGCTTCATAATGTTATCCATAATTTGTCATGATCCACAGTACTGTCCCCTTATTACAAATGAGGGATCTGAGATGGAGAAGGTCTTTGACACTCATGACCTGTCACTTAGCTAGGAAAGGCAAAGACGTGCACAGCCTGGTGCTCTTGTCTTCTCTTCCATGCTCTCCAGACATGGGGTAGCTTCCCTGAGCTCCTCCCTGGGCAGCTTCAGCCTAAATGAGGAGGGCACAAACACACTGAGTTTGATACACACAGGCAACGGCTCCACTTTCCCTACTTCCTGCCCTGGGGCCCAAGCATGTCACTAAACACGGAACAACAAAACACACATGATGATGGTGTGGCCCAGCCTGCATTTCCCCATATTACATCGGGGCTTTAACAGAGTCTGCAAGAGATGTTGTGGTGGGGTCACGGTATTTGACTGAAGGCCAACCTTTGAAATCACCCGCTGCATAGATGACAACAGGCAAAAACACTCAAGTATCTTTCACAGTCACCACCGCTCTGTCTGTTTGTCTTACTGCAGTGGCTTGTGTATTGCTGTGATTCTAGAAGGTATGCCATTGGTATTTCAAATACCAGCAGGGTCACCCATAGTGGACAAGTTTCAACTGAGTTTTCAGACTAAGAAGAAAGTCCTGCAAACTACCTCCAAAAATTAGCTAATCGAAACCCTATGATTTACAACAGAATATTGTTCGATATGGTGTTGGAAGATGAGACCCCTGAGTTGGAAGGAACTCAGAATACACGGTGGCTGCAGGGATGGACTCGAGCACACTAACAATCATGAAGATGACACAGGACCAGGCAATGTTTTGTTCTGTTGTACGTAAGGTCACCATGAGTTGGAGTGACTACGGAAACCAACAACAACATTTTCGTGGAAACAGTGTGTTTTTATTTTTGTTTGACTACTCCCTGCCCTCCCTGAGTTGCATCTCCAGCCTCTTCAGATGGTTCTTGGGGGAGGATGTGGGAAGGTCAAGGCTCAGGGAGAGTCTCCAGGCTGGACCCAGCCCTCCTCACAGTCCTCACAGTCCTCACAGTCAACAATCAGAGATGTGCTAGGGAACCCAGCAGCCCCCGCAGTCTTCAGCTTCTTCATCTGTAAAATGGAGGTCCTGCCCATATCAAAGGACATATTAACCCCAGCCCTACTTTCCCCTGAGTCTGAGACTACAGGACAGGATGTGTGTCTGATTATCTCATAGAAGAGAAAGTGCCTCTTGCCCGCCTGCTCCTGGCTCAGCCAAGCGGACTCCTGAGGGCCCATCCTGCAACCCTGCCCTGGGTGCCCTCCATCGGTCCTCCATCAGGTGCCCCTGGGGGTTTTCTGGTCTTAGGGTAATCACTCCCCTGGGCATTGAGTTCACAGCTGCAGCTCAAATCCTCTAACACCCGAGAGGCATGATTATCTGCTGTCGTGCTTTAATTCTTCATTAAAACAAGAACCAGAGCTACCATAGAGCTGTGGAGAGGACTGTGCTCCTCCCCAGAGAGACTAGGGGTGTGTGGGCTCCCTGAGAGCTTCCAGTCACAGCCTGAGGCCCCTGCTTCAGTGCAGGGAGCATCCCACCCAAACTTGTAATGCTGGATAAAACGCCAGGGATAACCCAAAAAAGCAGAGGTCCTGGGACTCTGAGGAGAGGCGTGCTCTAGGACCTTTTCAGGTTCATCCTCCTTTAACCTTTTGGCTGGAGTGTGAGCTGTGTTCTCATTAGCAGGTTTCTGTGGAGAGCAAAGGGACGGGCTGATGCTCACCATGCTTATTATGGAAAATTAGAATAACTGGGTGTTACGTTTAATGCAGGGTGGCCAAACCTGCAATTAAAGGAAGTAATTTTAAACCACAGTGAAATATTAATATGAAAAGTGTTGCAAGGACAGGAATCTAATTAACACAAGTTAAGGAAAAGCACTAAAGACTCTCATTTTATGATCTTTTTAAATAAAAATTAACCTGATTAGAGTTTCCCACTTAGAGGTTGCATTAAAAAAAAAAAAAAGTTCCCAGCAATGTAGCTACAATGAATTTCGACAAGACAAATTCCTGTCGGCAAAGTCTCCTGATTTTTTAAATTTTATGAGGCTCTCCTGGCAGAGTTTTGTAGCAGTTAAGTTGAAAATCCGGATGCACGGCACCCTTTAAAATGGGGGGGGGGGGAGAAGAGGAGGAGGAGGAAGAAAGGAAAAATAATCAATTTGGTATCAAATTTATTCCAAAGAAGAGAAGTGCATCTTTTTTTTTTTTTTCTGATTGTGGAAAAAAGACATGCAGAGAGGCCAAAGGTCAGGCAGAGAGGCGACAGCATTGTGTAGGAACTGTCACGCATCACCACCTATTTTGACATGCACGGGGCCGTTTGTTGTCTGTCGAACATGCAAATTAAGTGCCTGCTGTCATAGCCAGCCAATATCTGAGAGTGGAAAATGGGACCACCTGTAACCAGTGAATGGTGTGATGGACAAGCATTCAGCACGCGTCATCTCCAAGGCCATTCACTCCACCTTCGAATTGCATATGACATGTAAAAATCTTTTCTTAATATTCACAACCGGGAAGTTTGGGGAATTATGGAGGCTTCAACTGCTGCATCTAATGGGTTCTCCAAGCAGACAGCTGTGACTGTGAGCTGGCTTGATAATTAGGTGTCCAGGAAGATTTTATGCTACGAATCAGTTAAAAGGGAAAAAAAGAAAAAGAAAATAATGGCAAGCAAAACTCACTGGGATGGAAATTGCCTTAACCCTTGGGTGTCTTTTTTTGCTTGTAAACCCTCTATGAACTGGGATTAATTTTCTACAGCTGGTGTAGGCATGACTTTCTGTGTACAGGTTTAATTTGTCATCACACCACAATGCACCGGGAGTAACCGCAAGCATGGTTAGTTAATTCAGACTATAGTCCAGGAAAAGTTCTCTCAGTAATAAATGTGATATCTGGTCTTGAATGTTATGCAAGGATTCTGAACATGGGCTGAAATTTTTCTGTCAAAATAAAAATTTCCAGAGGTGCATCATTCTATCAAAATAATAGAACAGGGTGTGATGGCTGTCTTTGTGCAAATCAAAGTGTTTTATGCACAGCTCCAGTCCTTTGCAGGGTTTCTTAGCCAGATGTTCACACTCATTGGGAACGTTGTATCCCATGTTCAGATGGGAACTAAGAAGTGGGAAGAACTGGCATATCGTTAAATGAGACTGACTCATTTAAACGGGAAGAATGTTTACTGGAAAATTGGCATCGTTTTTTCTTCCTCAAACACCAACTCCCTAATTCCATGCCGAGTACAGTTGGGAAGGCAGACTGGCATCTCCCCAGATCAGGGCTGCTCCCTCCCTCCTGGGGCCCTCCGTGAGCACGACCTGAGAAGTGCTGCCACTCTGCTAGAGAAGAAGCATCTGACTGTGTGCATCACTCATTCAGTACCGCACCGGGGGCTCGCGGCTCCTGTTGATTCCCCGTCTTTCTATCAGTATGCAACAGCAGCAGTGTGTCCTAATCATACAAACATAAACAAAACAAAACCAGTCACTGTCAAGTCGGTTCCTACTCATGGCGACCCCATGTGTGTCAGAGTAGAACTGTGCTCCACAGGGCTTTCATGGCTGTGACATTTCAGAAGTAGATTGCCAGGCCTTTCTTCTGAGGTCCCTTTGGGTGGACTTGAACAGCCAACTTTTGGTTAGTAGCCAGGCACTTAACTGTTTGCGCCCTGAGAATGTTAAACTCCTTTAAGGAAACCATAAAATCTGTAACTAGTTAATGTAGAGCATAGATGGATGTAGGGACAAGTATCCGTGTCAGTGTTTGCATAAGATGGTATCACAGTTGTTCCATCAGAAGGTTGTTGCCATTGAAAAATCTACTCTAAAAGGGCAAAGCCCCTGTCCTTTACCCCTTGCTCCATAAATGATCTTTTTTTGAGCAATCTCTAGGGCACTATGGTTATTTGTATAGTGAAACCTGTGAAAGTCGGAAACTGATGGGACTGCCTTGTTTTTCTGGGTCTCCCAAGTTTTTTGCCTTTGACAAGATGCAGTCTTACTGCTTTTCTGTTGCTAGTTTAGTAGAAAGTTCTTGAGTTTTCCTTCTCTGACAGGTTTCCGCCTTACACATGTTCCTGCTTTCGCAGGTTTTACTGTATTACTCCCAATCTCTGTGTTGCTAGAGTAGAAAAGTCAAATACTGATAATCGGCAAAGCCCCTTTTCAGCTGGGAAATGTTTATTGAGGGCCTACTCTGTGCCTGGAAGCCCTGGTGGCATAGTGGTTGAGAGCTATGGCTGCTAACCAAAAGGTCAGCAGTTCAAAGCCACCAGGCGCTCCTTGGAAACTCTATGGGACGGTTCTACTCTGTCCTATAGGGTCGCTATGCATCAGAGTCGACTTGACGGCAATGAGTTTAACTCTGTGCCTGGTGACAGGTACTTGCGATGCATCAATGATCAAAAGGTTAAAAATCTTTGCCTTCTTGGCACTTATAGTCTAGTGATGGGAGGCACTAAATTGCAAAGGTAATAAATAAGGAAATCTATAGATTGCTACAAGGGCAGTGGAAAAAAAAATCAGGGTAGTTTAAGGTTCCAGGGTGGTGCAAACAACTTGTGCTCAATGACTAACCGAGAAGTTGGCAGTCTGAATCCACCCAGGAGTGCTGCAGAAGAAGGCCCTGTTGTTCTACTTCTGAAAAAATCAGCCATTAAAACCCTGTGGAGTGCAGCCCTAACTCTGAACCGACTCTGTGGAAATGGGTTTTATCTAGAGGAGCAAAACATCAAAAACATGCTAGAAATAAGCTCACTTTTATATCAGCTGTTTGCAATTGAGAGCATTGTTTTCATTAATACAATGTTATAAACGATGGAACATGTCAGAAAAGCCTACTTTTCCAACGGCGCACTGGAGTCAGCCTGCGCCAGTGAGCTGGCTGTTAACACAGCCACTGTTAAAAGTTAAATTAAATAAACTTAGGATTAAATAAACTATATTAAAGACAGAATAATGCACATTCAACCCTCATCAAGGAGCCCTGGTGACACAGTGATTAAGAGTTCGGCTGCTAACCAAGCCCACCAGCCACTACCCAGAAGAAAGATGCATCGGTCTTCTTCCGTAAAGATTACAGCTTTGGAACTCCTGTGGGGAAGTTCTACTCTGTCCTCTAGGGTTGCTACAAGTCAGAACTGGCTCGACTGCAACAGATTTGGTTGGGCTTGCAACCTTCATCACTTCCTAATTACTTTAGTACATTTTACTCTCATTTGCAGTCCTGAGGTTATTTACACTGATTCCATGGGCATGGTAGAAATAATGCACATTTCTTCCCAGCTCGACACTTAGTGACATCCTATCGGTAGAATGCCATGGTGGGAGTATTGACACCACGGGAACTGGCAAACGCTCTCAGTCGGGACATTTCTCTCACCCTCCTGAGAGCTGGCTGGTTTTGACCCCCTTACCAGCACGCCCAGCACTCACTCTCATGAGCTTCACTGTGTCATGAGAGGTACCGCTCAGATGGGGATCTCTAAGCTCTGAGACATTTGGTACATCAAAAAATGACGGATGCACAGAATCAGGGAGGAAAGTCAGAGTGGCAGCTTACTCCTGAGTCCAGAAGCTGGCTTCGCTAATACATTCTTCTTGGAACCACATTGTGCCTTTGAGGAAATCATCACCCTATATCTGCACTCTCCAGCCCTCCAGGTGACCTTAAGCCCACAGGAATTGTTTCCCTGCTCCTCGACAGTGTTTCAGCCGCAGAATTCCCAGGCAATTCCCAGAAAGCACGTGTGTAGATGATTTGAACTGAAATGACTTCTTATTCAGGGAATTTCAGAGCATGGGAAGTGGAGCCCACACAGTTCTTACAGAGCAGCTAAGTTATATCTCTGGTGGAGGTTCACCAGCCAAATGGTGTGGTAGACTCTTATTTGGAGTTGCCACGGGAAGTGAGCCCCACCAAGGCAGCTGTGTTTTCCCTGACCTTGGCGTCTGACTTAATATAAAACCAAAAAAAAAAAAAAAATCAAAACCTGTCTCCTTTGAGACAATTCTGACTCACAGCGACCCTATTAGGGCAGAATAAAACTGCTTCATAGAGTTTCCAAAGAGCAGTCTGTGGATTCAAACCATCGACCTTTGGATTAGCAGCCAAGCTTTTAACCACTGTGCCATCAGGGCTCCAAAAGATATTTAGTTGTGTTCAATTTAAAAAAAAAAAAAAAAAATGTATATATAGTGATTAATTTTACAGACATAAGTAGAGACAATTTTGTAAATAAAGACAGAGGATTCATCCATTCCTTCATTCTAGGTGCCATGTGCTGAGTGAAAAAGATAGCAAGGAGAGAAGATCCAGAGTTTCCAGCAAAAACGCCCCAGTTATCCCCTACCTGAGCTCTGTGGTCTGCTGTCCTAGTATTGATCAGCTTCAAATAGAAGTAACTATCACATTTCCCAGTACATTCAGAGGAAAACATCTTTAATCATCCCAGTTTCTTATGACAGCTGTGCCCGAATCAGCACAAAATCCACAACTTAACTAGGGCTGTGTTTGTGTGTTTGCATATGTGTGCATGTGTGCATGTGCATACGTGTGCATGTATGTACATGTGTGTCCATATGCGTACAAGGGAGAAAAAGAGACTCTTAACGTCCAGGCGTTACAGGAAGGGAACGTCAGCAGCAAATGCCTGTGTGCAGGGTGCTGGGCAGAAAGGCAATCTGTTCTACCTGAGGGTTAAGGATACGTGTCCTCCGGAGGTGACATGCTGGCTGGCTGTGCCTTGAGTTTCTGGTAGGGTTTTCGTGATGCTTGTTCATTTGAGTAAAGGACAATTGAGGTTCCCAGACAATGGAGCAAGGCTGTGGGCTAGAATCTGAGACGTGGATGTGGAGGAAGGAGTGAGTCTGGAGAGGGAAGGTGGGGGAGTCTGGGGAACCCTCCTGGAGTCACAAGGAGAGTAGGCCGAATGGACTGTCATCCGCCAAGCCATCAGGACTGTGGAGGGATTTCCTGAGGTTTACTGGCTTCCGGAAGAGTCCCTGGGTGGTGCAAATGGTTAAGAGCTCCGCTACTGACCGAAAGGCTGGACGTTTGAATCCACACAGAGGTGCCTCAGAAGGAAGGCCTGGCGATCTACTTCTGAAAGATCACAGCCACTGAGAACCTTCTGGAGCACAGTTCTACTCTGACACGCACGGAGCTGTCATGAGTCGGCAGCCACTTCACAGCCGCCAGCTGGCTATGGCCTTCCGCGCGCTCGGAGGCGAGGGCCGGCGTTAGGGCCTTCCGCGCGCTCGGAGGCGAGGGCCGGCGTTAGGGCCTTCCGCGCGCTCGGAGGCGAGGGCCGGCGTTAGGGCCTTCCGCGCGCTCGGAGGTGAGGGTCAGTGCCTGGGGAGGCCAAGAGCAGCGTGGCCCAGTTCACCTTCCCTGGTCTACAAACACACAAGGAGTTTGAAAGATAGGCTGACTATTGAATGATTGGAAGGTTTTATTTTCTTACCTTTTTTAAAAACACTTCCCTTGTATCATGTGTTACACTAAGAAGTTACCAAATGTCATTTAATTCTCAAACCAACACTTTCCAACCACAGTGGAGCACACCAAGCCTTGCTGTTGCCGTGTGGTTTATTTTACATGTAATACCTCACACAACCCAACCAACACACTGCCGTTGAGTTGATTCGAACTCATAGGGACACTATAGGACAGAGTAGAACTGCCCCATAAGGCTGCCAAGGAGTGGCCAGTGAATTTGAACTGCTGACCTTTTGGTTAGCAGCTGAGCACTTAACGACTAGACCACCAGGGCTCCAATACCTCGCACATACGTCTTAAAACTGGACGCTGCTGCTGATGGCAGTTGTGTTTTTTATTTTTATTTCTTCTGTTAAAACCATGCCACTTAATTCAGCTCTAGAACTTCAAGTGTTTCTGTGTTAACTCAAAGTATAAGGTTGCAAAGCAGAGAATTCTTCCTCACTGTGATGGCCAATGTGCTGATTTGCACTTTAGATGAGAAACTATTTGAGCAGTGTTCTTGCTCTGCTGTAACAACTGGTCAGGCCTTGGACACATACGTAGAGACACAGATAAACCCATCTGTCTTTAGTTGACCCACTTATTCCACATTCATTTACTTAACACCTGATGATAACTAAATGTGTTACACCTCGGAATGGAGAGGGGATCTTGAGCTGCCATCAAGAATCTTAGGCCCTGGTGGAAGAGATGACAGGAAAGAAATAAAAATGCAACAGAGTTTTAAAGGTGATATTAAAGAATTCTGTGCGGTTCGTCGGGGGACACCCAGGGTGAGAAGTCTGTTCCACCTGAAAAGGGGGAGTGTCTGGGGAGACTCTTGCCTACCTTGGTCCGAGGAGACCCCTCCATCTGCTCTCCAGTGCAAACCAGCTTTCTCAGCAGAGAGCATCCACTTCTCCGCACCAAGATCTTCTGTAAACTGCTGGCAATTTGACTCAGTGATCAACCAAAACAGAGCCTCTGGTTCTATTGTCTTCCATTTCGAGACAACTCTAGGTTTTAAAACCCAGATGCCCAGGCATCGCTCAACTGAAAACGTCAGCATTTTTTCCTCTCATTTGAACTGGAAAAGGACTTAACATGTCTCCAAGTCCACCATATTTTTTTACATACCAGACAAGTCTTTTTTACTAACCTCTTTTGATCTCTTCTCAAATCCCCCATCCGTCAGCCATTACAGGAGCCCCGGTGGCGCAGTGATTAAGTGCTCAGCTGTTAATGAAACGTAGGCTGCTGGCTGCTAACTCACCAGGTGCTCCACGGAAGACATTTTACATTTACAACATTGGAAGCCGTATGAGGTAGTTCTGCTCTGTCCTGTAGGGTCGCTACAAGTTGGGATCGACTTGATGGCAATCGGTTTGGATGTGTATTCTAAGTGCCCTGGTGGTGCAGTGGTTAAGTGCTCAGCTGCTAACCGAAAGGTCAGTGATTCAAATCCACCAGCTTCTCTCTGGAAGAAAGATTTGTCAGTCTGTTTCTGTAAAAATTACAGACTTGGAAACCCTGTGGGGCAGTTCTACTCTGCCCTAAAGGGTCGCTATGAGTCAGAATCGACTCCACGAGTACTAGTTTGGTTTTATTGGTTTCGTCTGTACACACCCATGTCCTCGCCAGTTCTGCCAAGAATTTCTATTTCTGGATTCCTTTCCACAGATTTTCATTCTGCCCGTTCATGGAAAAACACAAAACAATAACCATCAGAGATAGTAAGTTTAAAAAATAAAAAAATTGCATATGAAGTTTTGCTTAAAGGTGAACATTTTGGATAGTAAATTTCTTGGAACAAGTGGCTACCTTTTAAATGCACCACCAGACATGGTGACTATTTCAAGTTTTACAGAAGTTTGAAGTTGTGGACAGTTAACACAAAGGGGTTTTGACACACTAGTCAAGCTTTTTCTATATTTTTCCCATTCAGGTTGTTTCAGGTTATTTGTAGTAGAGGAGCTGGCGAAGCAGGGGAACCCTATAAGTGTTTAATTACAGTTTGATCCAGCCCTTGGAGAGCGACTCAACATCTCCTGCAGCGATAGTTTACTTGAATGGGAGACTTCTCTGTTGCACTGCAATGAGTAACACCAGCTTGTGACTTAGAAAACAAACCCGAAAACTCTGCACACAAAATAATGACAAGGCTCCTTTTTTTTTCTACCAATTCTGCATTGAAATTCTAACTAATCATAAAGAACATGTCCACAACTTTTTTTCTGGAATCTTATTTACATTCTCTAAAATGCTAGCATATTTTTATTATAACCAGTCCTCAGAATTATCCCTTAAATCAGATTAAGCGGTATCCCTTAAACTGGGGAGAAGGGAAATTGCACATAACAAGCAGGCGGGTGGGCAACTTGCGTTGTGCCACTTCACTGATGACGTCAGGGCAGAACATGGTTTTTAATCACGTATTGTTTCAAGGGGGATACAGTACAATTATATTCTTTCTAGAGAAATGTCAGCAGGTGCAAAAACAATACAGCCCGTGTAAAGATTTAATATGCAACCAAATTGAACAAAATCTCTCCAAAAGACATGCAAAAGCTATTGGATTATTGCTCTGAGTTAATATAAATTGCAACATTTCAATTCTGAATAGCAAGAAGAAAAATGACTTTTCTTCCCATGAACAAAATCGCAAAGCCTAAATAGTCACCTAATAGATGATGCCTGCATAACCATGTAAAGCCTAAGGGTATGAGTAAAATGTCTACGTTGTAAAACAATCTGAAAGAAATTTTTATTTTAATATTTTCACCAATATCTTGGTTTATAAAATTTTGGCAGCATTCTTAAATAGAACACATTTGCCATGATTATGCATAGTTTTTGTGGCTTGGCTATAGAAGTATTAAAAATACTTTTCTTCTTTCAACCAGAGTGGATGATTCTTTTTCATATATACTTTCTTCTTCTTATTTTTATTCTTATTTCGGCAGTGACAAGACTTATTTTCCTTAACACCATGCACAGATATCCTCTGAAGGATCTTATATTTAAGTTTGTGGTTTTATACTATTTGGAACTGATTACTATCAATTATTTATAAAAATATAAGAGATTGAAAATTTGTTTCTCATCTCCTTCCAGAATCCCAGTCTTCTTCTTGCATTTCACTCTTATTTGGAATTGAGGGTACAATTCCTTTAGAAATAATTTAAGTTTCCTTTTTCATCATTATTTTTTAATTTTTCTTTTTTCTAGAGCAAAAATTTCCCTTCTATATTCTCCCCGGAAAAGGCGATCAGATTAAAAGTGCTTCTGCCCTATATCTGCAGGGGAAGATCTCTTTTGACACAGGTGCTAGCCAGGGCCACAGAGAACATACATTCCACACAGCAAAGACTTACAGCCCTACCCGGTGTACACAGATAGGCAGAGACAGATATAACTGTAAGCGCTTTCCACATTGTAGGTTGTGAAGTTAGACCTGTAAAACAGGAGCTGGGTGGGATATGGTCTCTTGACTAGGATCAAAATATAAGTTTACTTCACAGCCCAGCCCAGTAACAATGGGTTATACCACTCAGTCAGCTTGTATTTCAAGGTCTCATTTTATAATAAGCTATAGCATTATCCTTAGAAATTTTTAGGTTAAATCCGTTGTATGTTTTGGCAATCTATAATTTTTGAAACTGCAACTTTTCCTTTTCATTTTCAATTTTCACACCAACTCTCTCTACTTAGTTTTTTTTAACAACAAAAAAATACCTTTTTCTTTTTCCCTAAAAATGCCTTGTTTACCAACTAACTACTGTATGCTTAATGTAGAGAGCAACTCAAGATAAGAATAAAAAAGAAAACAGACATTATAATAAAATGTCCCTCAAATGGTCCTTTATAAGAAATACATTTTCAAAACTAAAATATTTGTTACATTTGAACCTATGGGGGAGAAACATGTTTGACATTTATTTTTACATAACATAAATAAATCCACACTGTCTTGATTCCTTTTTTGCAGTGCCTGTAGGTGTCATTAATTACATCTCCCTCCATTATTTGGGATTATCTGGCCTCTGCTAATAACATCTATTTTAAAAATCATTCGTGCAGCTATCCATAGTGGATCGTAAAATGTGAGGGAAAAACAAATGCCAATAATGCAAAATGTGTTTTCTGTTAGTCTTTTTTTTTCCCCCCTACATTTTAGCAAGGTTATTTTGATAGCCAGATTTTCTCAGAAAACTCTACTAACCTGTTTTAAAACAGTCACTTGAAAAAAATGTAGGCCAAAAGCACGGTATGAATATAAATTATTTGTCAACATATGGTACCAGAGGGCGTTGACGGCCCAAAAGTCAGCACAAAGAGCGGGCATTGTCCACAGTGATGAAGTCCTCAAATGGAAGTTCCATGGTGGCGGGGAGAAGTCGCTCCCATGTTCTGGGGCTAAAGCACTTAGTAAAGCCAGGGACAGCTGCTCCACTTCTACCTAATTAGTCAAGGTCAGACGCTGCAAATGGAGGACATTCACCATTTGTCAGGAGAACAATGGAAGGGGACCTAAGCTTTCTCAGCTGGGAATAACTCTGAGAGGCTCTCATTGGATCTGGGGGAAAATGCCGCCTGCCCTTTTTTGTACTCCCTGCAAGGGGACAGCCACTCAGGACAATTCGAATGTTCACACTAGCAAGTCTAACCAGTGTCACAAAACACAATCTTGTTTTAACTACCAGAACCATATGTTCGTTGACACAAAGTAATGTTGGTGACATTTGAAGGAAACGGTGAAAGAAGAAACCAGAGAATAAATGTATTTTTTAAATGTGCTTGGGATATCGTGTTTCCTTCCTCCATTCAATGGCATAATCTTTTTTAAGTTGCCAATTGGTGCAATGTAATCCTTTAAATAAAGGGATGATTACTTCCAAGTGAGCCGAAGAGCTCTGGAATTAAGGGAAAATGCGTTGATATAGGATGAAATGTTTTTGTCTTGCTGGCTGCTTAAAGAGATGCTTTATTTCAAACAGAAAAAAAAAAAATGAAACATGCATTCAAAAGGTCTACTAACAGAAAACAAAATAAAGGAAAACTTTCCATATTGGTAGTTATATGAGACGTACTAAAAAAAATTCTAATCTAGCCAACAAGCAAGTACCTCATGGCAAAATCTGCAACTAGTTTTAGGTAAAACAATACAAGGATATTAACGTTAGAATTCAGATTCACAAAAGTTTGAAAAGCTAATTTATAAAATGTCTGCAATGTTATCTGGTAAAGATGAAAGCTTTCCATTTTTACCCTTTCTTGCCTTTGTGCGACACTTTGCGGCTCATTCACTGCTGTTTTAGGACCCAGAGGGCTCACCCCATCTTGAAGGGAACAACGTTTTCATTGGACACCTTCCTCCCTTCCCAAAAGTGCCATGGGGATGAGCAAGGAGAGGGGCAGGGTACAGGCTGCAAAAAGGGGACACGGAGCTGTGTACTCCCGTGATTTCTCATTAGCACGCTCTCCCTGGCCACATTTCCAGGTGACATTCTTTCCTTTGGTCTCAGAGCCCTCATTAGTGTCTCATAAAGTCTTTCTACATATCAGATTTATTTCAGTCCATGCACTTTGCAACAGAAATTCCTACCTGCAGAGGGAAAGAGTCAAGGAATTACTTTAAAACTAGGAAGAAGTTAGTTGATGGCTCACGTGCACACACGCTCACACACACACAAATGCGAATACACAGAAGCTGGTAGAAATTACGGAGCCCATTGCATTTGTTGAAGACGTCAGAAAAAGCAAAACAGTTACCATCTTTCAATGATGCATCCTTATAATAGGAATTCATTATCTCGCTGTTTACAAAGCAATACATTTCTGATTAGACTTTTATCACATTTGCATTTTCGAATGAATACATCAAAATAAGAAGGAACCGCACTATAAATTCTTCCTCCGTTACTGCCAGCAAGACAAAACGAAATAACACACCACACAGGCATTTCTAACTTTTCTGAACACATATATACACATTCATATATGGGATGTACACACACACACACACAATTTAGATTATTCTCTTCCATCCTCATGATTGAAAGAACAGTTGCCTGTTCTTTCTCTCATAACCCTTCAATCCTACATAAAAAAAGAAACGAGGCGACATTTTTGGTATTAGGTCTGTTTTTCCCACAGTCTTCCTTTCTTCCAGTTTATCTCCTGGTGTCCTCCTGAGGAAATTTTAGAATCTGCTGTGCAATTTCGGTACTCCTCAAGTACAATCTTGCGAACTTCGCTCTCAGTAAAGTTAATAAAGATAACGACCTATTAACGTCTTTCTTTCTCTGTGGTGCAGTTTATCTGTGGGCACAAGGAATTGACAATTTTACATGACCAGGGGAAATCATGCGCTTGGAATGTGCACGGAGGAATGTATTCAGCAATTAAAAATGAAATATACGATTAAGTCAACCGGCCATTTACAGTCTTCTCCTGCATGACCACTGTCTAAATTTAGAAGATGCTGCTGCTTCTCCCTGGCAGAACTGTATTTGCTGCAGTTCCTTTAGGATGGCTTTTTAGAAAATGCTTGTGAGAAAGCCCGCTGCTCAGCACCACCCCATCGCCACCCCTGCCTCTACTAACTACTGTACTAAGTAGTATCTGGTAGTTAATCATGTCGGGGAAAATAACACACAAAGCACACCAGGCCATCTATTGCTTCAATTTAATCTGAAAGTAGGGTAATAACTGCTAATGTGAGAATATGATTCAGCATGTTTATTACAATGTCATTATGTCTGATTATTTTTATTTCAGTTGCTAACACGTGCAATTAACACCGTCTCTAAGGACTTGAAGGCAGTCCTATATTTATTCCTGATCTTAACTGTGACTAAAATTGATTAAACTAATATGAAGGAATAATATTTATCATTAAGCATTCTCCATTTAAGCCTCTGCCTTTGATAAATGAAAAATGGTTTTGACAGCCACAAGAGCATTCAGACTGAACGCATTTAACCCTAAAAAGGCAGTAATACACACATGCCATCTGGGTAATTTCCCTACTTCTCACTAGGTAAAATAAATCATTTTCACAGGTTAGAGCTCTTTGGATGGAGAAGATGAAAATGCATTTCTAATGAATACTAAAATGATTTTAGTACATGACAAAGACAGTCTACTTTTTCCTTTTAACTTTCTTATGTTCAGAGAAAAAGAAACAGTACCTAATGCATTGCTTCTAATCTTACATTTCCTGTGCCTTCACACGGTTAGTTTTTTACCTGACTGCAACATCGTGAAAGTAACCTAAAAATTCACTAGGTATATTATTCTAGACATGCGAGGTATTTTGCTTTTGTGTTGTTTCCAATTTGGAAGTGGCTTACGACTGCCCCCTCTCCCCATTTGGGTACATGGTGTTTGGCGTATGAACAGTGGGCTTGATTAAAAAAAAAAAAAAACTGGTTCAGCTGAGTAAAAGCTTGTCCTAGAATTTTCAAATATTATATGAAAGTCCAGGAATCTGTTAATGAGCTGCATGGTTTTCACATTTCCTCTTTGTCTCAAAGTAGATGTTTTCAGCTTTTCAGTATCTTAAAGCTATGATCATGACCATTAATCCTTTAAAAAAAAAAAGACTTAAGTTACTTCCTGGCAGTGAATTTTAATAAGTGCCGTGGTGTACGTAAAGGGATCTTAGTGACCTAAAATAATTAATGCGCCTTAGGAAGGACCAAAATTTCTCATTGGGAACATGCTGGAAACTCTTGCAGACAGAATTCCCCAAGGCAAGAGCCCTGTGCCAGCAACAGACAGATTTGGGGGTGTCCAGGCTTGGGTTTAAATTTACCTGCGATAGCGCTGTCTTAGCCAGGTTATAGGTAATCACACACAGTAAAACGTGACTAGCAGAGGGTTTATTGTGGTTGTTTTTGCTTTGCTCTGTAGGCCTGCATTTTCTTTGTGCAAATCGCTAACTACCTACTCACCTTGCCTCAGGAGGTGTCTTTGGGTCATGCTCCAGGGGCTGAGGAGACTCAAGGGAGATGAGAAAAAGAAATGTCTGGTTGACATTTGTTGGGTTGAATCATACCCTGGCTTCTAAAGCTCCAGCTTTAAAACATTCATGTACTTTTTAAACTTGTCATTTTCTTCACTGAAGTCTGATATATGCACTGTTTTAGTTGTTTCATTAAAAAAAAAAAAAGTTTCATTAGATATTAATAAAGAAAAGGTTGATCAAGAGTATTAAGTTTCCACTAAATTAGGTAATTAAATATTTTACTGTCTGCTACAGAGCAAAAAAGAGAGGCGCTAACTTCATGGGTTTTTATTATGAGACACTGATTCCGAGGGAAGATTTGATCTTTGACATCAAAAGGCGCGGGAACTGTTATTTGAATTATCCCGGCATCTGACATTATTCAATACAGTTCAGAAATTCAAGCATATCCTGAATGGGGGATCCATGCATCTAAGCAATGGTATTACTGGTTAATTAACCAAATTCCTCTTCCATTTATACTGTTTTTCTTCTTTAGTGTGGTGTGGAGAATCACTATATTTCTCGTATTTGTGAGCTGTGCATTTATACTTGTGCCAATCTTCTGACAGAAACTTACAAAAGAGGCCCAAGAAAAGCATATGGAGGAAAAAAGCTTAACTTTGAATAGAAATTGTGATTTGGAATATTGACCCTAGGAAGAAAATTCAGAAAAGGCACTTTTGGGAACTGTGGTCTGGAGTGGTCCAAGGGCTCCCTCTACTCGCTCCAAGTGGGAAATGTCAATCAGAGCAGCACAGGAGAGATGCTTGCGCATGCGCATGCGCATGGGTTTTGGAAGCCATCCTCGTGTGTCCTTGTACTAAGGGTCGTTCTGAGGTTACACTGTAAGTACGGGCCAGGTAGAAATCAGTGCAAATTCTCCCATAAATACTGCCCAGGTAAAGCCTGCCACAAGTTTCTCTTCATTAGTTACTTGGTGACTCTGGCTGGAGGTGACAATTAAAGGGAGTTATTTTATGGCCCTATTAGTGCAAAGACTATTCAAAGAGGGCTCAATTTGTCATGCCTTATTAGCAAAAGCGTGGGAAAATATTGCAGGAGCTGTCAGCTCACCCTCAAAATAAAAATTCTGCCCAATCCATTTGACTTCCCCACGTTTTCCTCCAGGTCTCAGTACCAGTTCCTTCCAGTGTGAAAGAGATGGGGCTGGTCTGAGGATTTGCCAGTCTCAGGCCACGAAGAAATAGCATTATTTTGTGGCAGTGTTGTGCAGATTCTTAACGTGCTGGGTGACTTCTTTAACTCCCAAAATCTGTTACTAAGGAATACAGCTACATCTAGGAGATCAAAAGCCTCTTTTAATTCCTGTTCTAGCATGAAGTGCTGACATGGACAAATCCGGTATGGATTTACGTCTCAGATGTGTAGATCCAGACACACACAAGAGCCTTATCTGAGCATATGTGCCCATGTTCACCAAGGAGCTTGCATTTTTACTTATCAAAAGGCTTGAATTTATAAATATGTGTATATGTACACAGAAACAACAACAACCCATTGCCATCAAGTCTATTCTGAAGCATAGCCACCCTAAAGGACAGAGTAGGCTGCCCCATAAGGTTTCCAAGGCTGTGATCTTTCTCCCAAGAAGCACCTGGTGGGTTCAAACTACTATACTTTCAGTTAGCGGCTTAACCACTGAGCCACCAGGGCTCCTCATATACATAGCTTAAATAAATAAATACACATGTGTGAGTGTATGTGCGTGTGTGTATATATACATATATATGTATATATATGATTTAAAATTTTCCATGGCATATTTGTCCAAAATAAAGTACTATGTTCTTACTTCTAAAATTTATTGACTAAATAGACACTACCTTATTTAAGGATTTAAGACATCCAAGTCATGTTTTATTTTAAGTCATGTTTTCTCAGGAAAAATGATTATGCATATCATAATTACCAGTTAAAACTATTCCTACCATTTCATATCCTTTGCCCATTGTATATAATTGTATGTCATTGTATACCACTGTCTGTTGCCAGTACAGGGGCACAATCCCAGAATTGTGGCTTCATCACCCTGTACAAGCCATCCATGGCAGCATATTTATATATCTATACATATATAAAAAATACATACGTATATATAAACCAAACCAGAAAAAAAAAAAAAAAAAACTCGCTGCGGTCCAGTTAATTCCAACTCATAGAGATTCTATAGTAGCGGCTAGTGGATTTGAACTGGCGACCTTTTGGTTAACAGCTGTAGCACTTACCTACTGTGCCAGTAGAGCTCCATACATACATACACGCATATATATAAAGTCTAATCTTTTGTGCACATATTTAGGGAGTATTGAGTTTTGCATAGAAGATACAAAGGTATTACTCTAAGATAAAAGACATGCTCTTCTTCCATAATATAACCCTTCCTCATTTCGACGTCACTGCTTGCACGCACACACACACACACACACACACAAGCAAGCATGAATATTCAATATGAAACCATCATTTATGGAATTAAAATGACAAATTTTTTACGATATGTGGCGTACTAACAAAGAAACAGCCTTGTAACAAGATATGAATTTATTAGCACCCCATCCTCAGAATGTATGCTGACAGAAAATGGAATTAAATCAGCATTTCTTACTCCTTACTCAGCAGGAATTTCTGCCAGCTCTGCTCGCCTGATGCACTGTGTTTTTTGTGTTCATGAAGAACAATAGTCTTTGAGGCTGAAATCTTTTTGTTGTTCTTAATCTACGAGGGATGCCCTTGCCCAGACCCAGGTGGATGGAGGCAGAATGGTGAAGGGCTTTGCCGCCATCATGCCACCCAGAAACTTGAATCAAGTCAATCGCCCCTTTTCTGTGGATGAGAAATATCCATGAACCAAGAGCTGAAAATGAATGTTTTATAAGCCATTATCGTTTGACATCGATTTTTTCACAATAGATAAACCCAGTCAACTGAGAGGTGAAAGGCAACTTTGAGTAGACTCCAACTCATGGTGACTGTATGTGTGCAGAGTAGAACTGTGCACCATAGTGTTTTCAGGTTGTGACCTTTCAGAATCGGATTTCCAGGACCTCCTCCCTGGTGGGTTTAAACCGCCAACTTTTTGTTTAATGTCTGAGCCCTTAACCATGTGCACCACCCAGGAAAACTTTAAATAGAAAGTAAACTAAAGTAAAATGAAATAAAGTTAAAGGCCAAGCTTAAAAGTCCACTGGGTGTTATATGAGACTGCTATTATAAAAACTCATGAAAAGATTTATACACAAAAAGAAACAAACTTTGATGGTTGCAAGGGTGGGGAGGGGTGGGGAGAGAAAAACATTAAATAGGCAATAGATAACTGGTAACTTTGGTGAAGGGTAAGATAATAAACAATACTGGGAAGCCAGCACAACTTGACCAAGGAAAGGTCATGGAAACTCCATAGATACATCTAAACTCCCTGAGGGACCGAGTTACTGGGCTGAGAGCTGTGGGGACCATGGTCTCAGGGAACAGCTAGCTCAGTTGGTATGACATAATTTATAAAGAAAATCTTCTACACCCTACTTTGGTGAATAGCATATGGGGTCTTAAAAGATTGTGAGTGGCCATCTAAGATACTCCACTGGTCTCACCCTACTTGGAGAAAGGGAGAATGTAGAAAACAAAAGACACAAGGGGAAGACTAGTCCAAAGGACTACTTGACCACAAGTGCCATAGCCTCCACTAGACTGAGTCCAGCACAGCTAGATGGTGCCCAGCTACCACTGACTACTCTGACAGGGATCAGAATAGAGGGTCCCAGAAAGAGCTGGAAAAAAATGTAGAACAAAACTCTAGCTCAAAGAACAAAAAACCCAGACTTACTGGTCTGACAGAGACTGGAGGCAACACAAGAGTATGGCCTATGGACACTGTTATAGCTCAATAATAAAGTCATTCCTGAGGTTCACCCTTCATTCAAAGATTAGACAGGCCCATAAAATAAAATAAGACTAAATGGACACACTAGCCCAGAGGCAAGGATGAGATGGCAGGAGGGGACAGGAAAACTGGTAATGGGGAGCCCAATGTTGAGAAGGAGAAAATGTTGATATGTTGTGGAGTTGGCAACCAATGTCACAAAACAATATGTGTATTAATTTTTTAATGAGAAACTAACTCTGTAAGTCTTTATCTAAAGTACAATCAAAAAAAAAAAAAGTCCACTGTGATGATCTCAGTAGTCCTCGAGAGAATTTTAATTTTCCTGGGCATAGAAGGACCCCTATACCCTTGCCCTGTATACCACAAAGAGGTCAGAGGCAGTCCCAGCAACTTACCAATGTTTTGCTTTCTGCAACTCCTGCTTTCCTGATCTCATAGTTCTATTTTTGTGGCACAGAGTGCCCCATGGCGTTGTCCTGCCAAAGCCTTTCTCTTAACCCCAGCAAAGCCCTTCTCTTAACCACACAAAGACCTTCCCAGGATCCCTCCAAAAGCTCATCCTTGTATTTCCACATGACTGCACCAGATACTCTGGAAATTTGACTCTGAATTCTCATTCTTCTACAGGCTTCAAGCTCCTGTATTCTTCCCTGATGCCATCTCCTGGTATGTTACACACGAGCTTATGCTTTGTGTTTTGTTGTGTATATTCTTAACAGCAACAACAACAAAAATAAAATAATTTAAAGAAAAAAACATCATTATGTTGATGCTAAGAACCACAACAGAAGGACTCTGCAAATATAAGCCCTGATACAAAGATGTGTCCTCATTCCAGCATCTTGGAGATGGATGAGCAAAAAGAGAAAAAAATTTTATTTTATTTTATTTTTATTTTTAGGTGGAAATGGATATAAAACCTACGGCATTGTCTGGCTTCTAGTTGAATGTGTATGACTGACAGAGTCCTGAAGCAGAAAGCATATCGATTTAAGAACAATCCTTCAAACAGCTTTCTGTTAGAAGTAAAGGAGGCACACCACCCCGAGCTGGCTGTTGCCCACCTTATCCTGCAGATAGGGAGACTGACATGCAGTTCTTTCACTCTGTTGTCACATAGGTAAATTTCTACATTTGTTCAAAGGAATTTTTGCTATCACCCCCTCATCACGTTAAAATGCCTTAAAGTAGAATGCATTTGAGGAAAATAAAAATATGCTCAGTGTGTTCTTTGTGTACCAAACAGGAATCTTTCCCCACGCTTGGAAGGTGCATGTTGCTAAAGGTGAGCTTGGGCAACTGACCTGTCCTCTTGCTTCCCCAAGCCCAGGGCTTGCCCTGCTCGGACTCTGCCTAGCCCAGGGAAATTGTGATGCTTCCTATGGCCACCAGGCCTGTGACAGGGACTCTGGAAGTTCTATACACATTAAGTCAAGAAGTTAAGGGTGTAGGATAGTGGCAGAAGGAACGTAAAGTTGAATCAGATCGAATTTATGGATATAGGTACATCAAGCAGAGATTCTGCATTCAGAGTTTCATCCTGAGAGTTAGGAAGAGGAATCCAGCGGCTCTTTGATTGGTTGGCTAAAACATGGGCCAAAATGTGCCCTACACTAAACAAGGTGGAAAAACCCAAACTGCCTTAGTATGCTGTGGAAGAATGTATTCTAATGCATAGGGACATTGGAATGTTAGAGTGGATTTATCATGCCTCACCAACCCCTGTGCCCTTTAGAAGCTTCTGCCTCCCCTCCCCTGCCTGTCGGGCCAAATCCAACCCTCATTGGACAAACACTGAACACTTGTGTTTAACGCCTATTCCTAAATATTCTTTCCCCTAGAATCCCTGGATTTCTCTTTTTGAACACACCTTGAAGAGACTTGTTCTAAACTTCTTTGATATTTTAGTGGCTGGACCTGGAATTTAGGGAAGCAGAGCCACTTCCAGGAGCCAAGCCTTGTTTATGGTCTGGCCTAATTACCTTAAGGAAGCTGGGTCATTGGGAAAGTATTTGGAGTAAGTTGCTAGCTCTGCCTTTCCCTAAGCCTCTCAGATTTATGGAAATTCAAGCCCATAATCAAAAGTACTCATTTTCAATAAGTTCCTGAAATAAACCTGTTGATCTGAGACTAGAGATATACCTGGCTGCAGAGGAAAAGGCAGGGCTGGCAGAAAGGAAATGAGGGTGGGGTAGGAGGCAACAAGAATAAGCCCACCCAGACACCCAGTGTAAGTTCCTCTGTTGACAATATCCTCTGAGACATTGTGTGGAGTCCAAACACACAGGTGGATAGCTGTCCAAGGCCAGAACTACATCCTGAAAGTCAGGTACCATTCAACACCACTGTGAGCCTGAGAAAAGAGTCAGAGAGAGTGAATGAGCCATGCTTGGGACTTCAGGTTACTCTCTTTCTCAAAAAAAAAAAAACACATAAAATATATGGTTCTTACATAATAAAGAATATTAAATATATTGTGAACTGCCAAAAGAATGAACAAATCAGTCTTAGAATGCTGTTAGAAGGGGGGATAATGAGACTTTGTCTCCCTTACTTTGGACACAATGCCAGAAAAGACCAATCACTGGGGAAGGATGTCACTGTTGGTAAAACAGAGGGTTAGGAACAAAGAGGGAAACCCTCAGTGAGGTGGATGACACAAATGGCTACAACACTGGGCTCACACATACTAATGATCATGAAGATGGCACAGGACCAGGCAACATTTCATCCTGTTCTACACAAGGTTGCCATGAGTCAGAGCCTGCACAATGGCAACTCACAACCACAACAACATAAAGAAAGCAGTTTATATATAGTTACAAAAATAGATAGTGTGTGTTTCAACTTATGTGAAACTCAGGAAGGGGCAAAAAGATCCTATGGTTGTAGAAGTCAGCGTAATTGTATCTGAAGTGGGGGACTGGCTGAACATGGGTTACCAGGTAAATTTCTGGGTGATGAAAAGGATATATGTTTATTTTGGGTGGTGCTTACTTGAATGTATGCAATTGCCAAAGCTCATTGTCCCGAACACCTCAGATCTGTGCATTTCACTGTATGCAAATTTTACCTTAATAATATAAAATAATGTTCTCCTCTCTTATTTCAATACTAGGCTAATACTCAGTAACTTGATATTTTTTAAATAAAACACAAAAGTAAGTTCTGAAATCTGAGCTTAATAGGCAGCAGCTAAGCTTTCCTTTTCAGTTTTCCCCAGCATCCTCTTGCGTCCCGTGATACAATGAAGTTACGTGTAAATAACTAATGCGGAGGCAGCGCATTGGAACACTCACTTAACCTGTGAATCGCAAGGTTATTTTTGTAGCCGTGCCCTGTCTTCCAGTGTGGAGGGTGATTTATGGTTTTCAGCCAAGCTTCATCATCATTGTTCTCACCTTTGTTTCCATCATAGTTAATTAAAGGGAAGGTCATTGTCACCTTATGTTTTAAACCTTCTTAACATAATATATCACCCTTGGTACACTTTAATAAGGGGATTTGTGAAGGAATGGTGTAATAGGAAAAAAGTTTACGGCATAATCCATCCTGTTAACAATTACACTCTAGCTATTGCCCATAATGAAAGTTAATAAGTAGACAAAATGAAGGGTCTATCTTGGGATTCATTCAAGTGTTGATTAATTAGCTGGGTGATGTAATGGAACACGAAGATACCAAGCTTTTCTAAACTGCAGGCAAATGTGGCCAAAACAAACTCCATTTAAAGGACAATCTTTCTTTCCTTTCTTCATTGCAAATTGTCACCCCCAAACAATATGAAATTAATTAAACAGCTGTTTATTGAATGCCATCCACATGCCAGGCACAATACAAGACCCGGGCCATAAAGGGTGAAGTAAGACACAGCCCTCATCCCTGAGGGGACCACAGTCTAGTGCTGGTTGAGATACAAAGGAAGGGCAAATTATTTATTCTAAGTGATTGCTCCTGAGGATATCAGAATTAGTTAAGATTCATAATAATGGCTGAAATAATATTAAGTACGCCAAGCACATCTGCCAAGAAAATGTTAAATCCTTTTCCCAAAGCCATTTAACAAACACTTATATAGTGCTTACTAAAAAGCAGACATTGTTCTGAGTGCTCTTCAAACATTAAGCCATTTAATACTCAAACATTCCTAGTGAGGAAGGTACTGTTACTACTGTATTTTATAAATGAGGAAAGTGAGGGTCAGAGGATTCAAGTAATTTACTCGAGATTGTATAGCTACTAAGTGGCAAGGTAGGAGTTCAAACTCACCATTCTCCAGAATCTGAGCTCATATCCACAAGGTTGTACCAGAAAATGAATAAGGAAGACAGAAGAAGAACTGAATAAGGAAGACTGAAGAATTGGCGCCTTTGAATTGTGGTGTTGGCAAAGTCTATTGAATATACCATGGACTGCCGAAAGAACAAACAAATCTGTCTTGGAAGAAGTACTACCAGAATGCTCCTTAGAAGCAAGGATGGTGAGACTGTGTCTTACATACTTTGGACACGTTGTCAGGAGGGATCAGTCCCTGGAGAAGGACATCATGCTTGGTAAAGTAGTGGGTCAGTGGAAAAGAGGAAGACCCTCAACGAGGTGGATTGACACAGTGGCTGCAACAATGAGCTCGAGCATAACAATGATTGTAAGGATGGCGCAGGACCAGGCAGTATTTCATTCTGTTGTACATACAGTGGCTATGAGTCAGAACCAACTCGACAGCACCTAATAACAACATACCAGAAAAACCAGCTTCCGTTGAATTGACTCTGACTCATGATGACCCCATGTGTGTAAGAACTGTATCCATGGCTGATTATTTGGTAGATCATCACGCTTTTCTTCCAAGGCACGTCTGGGTGGACTCAAACCTCTACCCTTTCAGTTAGCAGTTGAGCAAATTAATTATTTGCATGCTATAAAACCAAACCAAACCAAACCCAGTGCCTTCCAGTCAATTCCGGCTCATAGCAACCCTATAGGACAGAGTGCTGCCTTTAAAATAGATTTAAGTTTTGGAAAGTCATGGCTTATAAAAATGTTATTAATTTAATTTTGCATATGATTCTTACAAGATTCTGTATCTCCATCAATGTTTCGCTCAGTCCTATTAAATAACAGAATTCATCTTATGTAGAGTACCCACTGACCCAATATAAGTAAATTGTTAACCCACTTAAAATTTCGGGGAGTGTGAGCCAAGATGAGAAAATGTGTTTTTAAGACATTTAGCATATATGTCTATGTACTTTCAAAAGTAAAGGGGACTCATCTAATCTGAGAAATACCTGAAGAGAGATTTCAAACATCAAAAAACATGTCAAGGCTATTAAAGTAGAAGGCTGCATCCATGTCACAATTCACTCATCGAAATACCAACAGATTCATCTTTAATTTTTTTTCTCTTAGAATAATGATGGATGCAAATTCACATAATGCAAAAGACAGGTACACTGTAAAATACATCCCAATAGTCAAATGAGAATTAGGCATAAACATTGAGCTAGGAAGCCTTTATAATGCCCCCCATCGATCCCTGCCTCCTCGTGTTCATGTTCTTGTGCTATACCCTCCCTTTCAGTACAGATGGAACTTGTGACTTTTGTCTAGAAAATAGAAGTGGGATGTTGTTGTTGTTGTTCCAACATTAAGTCTGTTCCAACTCATAGTGACCCTATAGGACAGAGTAGAAATGGCCCATAGGGTTTCCAATGAGGGACTGGTGGATTTAAACTGTAGACCTTTTGATTAACAGTTGAGCTCTTAACCACTACGCCACCAGGACTCCATAGAAGTTGGATCAGACAGAGAGTTGGATAGGTGATGAAAAATAGCTTTCAAGATTAGGTTACAAAGAGATGGTGATGTCTGCCTTAGGCTTACTCTCTCACTCTTGCTCTCTCTGATGAAGCCAGCTCCACGTTAGAAGTTGCTCCACAGAGGGGGTCATGAGGCAAGGAGCTGAGGGTAGCCTCCATCCAAAAACCAATGAGGAACTGAAGCCTCAATCCCACAGTCCACAAAGAACTGAATCCTGACAAAAACCACATGAATGACCTTGGAAATGGATCTTCACCCAGTTGAGGTTTCAGATGAGACCACAGCCCCATCTGACACCCTGACTGCAATTTCATGAGAGACCCTGAACCAGATACACCCTGCTATACTGCAGCCAGATTCCTGACCCACAGAAAATGTAATTCTTAAGTCATTAATTTTCAGTGAAACTTCTTATGCAACAGTAGATAGGTAACACGAACACCTTTCGTTCAGCATATGCTTATTTTCTGTTAAGTACAAAGAAACCGGGCAAGACATTAAAGAAAAGGAAGTGAGATGCAGTCTAGTGGAAGACGGCTGAATCCATAATCACGAGAATTTCCTGATAAAAGCCTACATCATATCTCTTTTGGCAACACAGAGCTGAGGGACTTTTCTAGACTTGTGAGTAAAAGACTTGACACGTGAAGTATTAGAAGATGAAATTTTGGTGCTTAATATTTATGTGTATGACTTGTTTAATGTCAATAGAACACAGGTTTGAGTTTAGCAGGAGCAGATGGTTTTCCTAACCTTATAGGTGGAGGGATACTAGAAAAGTAGGAAGGAGATAGGCCTGGTATATTTGATTGGATACCCCAGAAATCTTGATACTCTTCCGATCATTCTCTATCCCTTTATTCTGCGTTTGGGCTGTAACATAGCAGTTAAAAAAATAGCATAAGAAAGCAGAGTAAAATATAAAAGTAGCATACATATGTGTTTTCCCTCCAGTAAATATTTGTTTAGCATCTATACATAGCAGATACAGTATTAGTGCTGGTATATATATGGGAAAAAAAACTTCCTTGATCTTGGAGAAAAAGTAATATTAGAGAAAGAAGAGGAGAAAGAACAATGCGGTGAACATCTGCTATGCGCCCGGTAATTAGATGCTCTGCCTGTGCTCTCTAATTTAATTATCACAACCAAAACACAAGATATGTTTCATTATTATTTAGTTTTGAGGAAACTGAGGTTGGGAGAGTTTAAGAAAAATACTGCATGTTATTAAATTAGTTTTGTAGTCCAGACTTGAACTCAGTTCTAATTAATTAATTGATCCTGAAATCCCAACTCCAAGTAGTGAGAAGCAGATGAATGAATGGTTCAAAGATGATAGCGTCATTGAGGTGCCTACTAGAAAAGGCAAGGAACAGGAAGGAAAGGCCCTTTGAAGGGTGGCAAGAGGCTGATGATCTCCTACTTTTCTGTGGAGGGCTTATATGGAACCAACTTTGTTGCCTTTCCACTTGTAGGAGGCACCATCTTCTTACCTTTGTCTGTAGTATTCTTCTAAGAGGGAGGTCACCAGTGGAACCTGTGCCAATGATGCCATCATCCACATGACTATTGCAGAAGCATCTTAAAAGGTGAACTCAAAATTTATGGTTAATAGTTTTTTTTTTTTTAGTTGGTTAACGGTGGATAATCCAGGCGTGTAATTCTGGCACCTTTATGGAATTTTACATTTCATTTAGGAATCTTACAGATGTGAACTGAAAGCTGAGTCAACATTTTTCATTCAATGTAGGACATAATATGAGAGTATGAACCCAACCCAAGTTTGTGCAAGAGATTGAAAAGTTCCTCCTCCATACTTCCAAACCCTAAACCATTTGCCATGCAGAAGACAAGGGGGAAAAATGACAGCCAAGAAAGGAATAAAAGAAGAGTGTTGAGTGATGAGAAACCCAGAATAGAGCTGACCTTAGGTCTGGTTTATATCACACAGTAATGGGGAGAAGAGCCTCAGCCACAAGAAAGGAAGCCATTGCAACCCCTTCTCTCTCCTGTTCCACCCTCTCTCAGCCAACTACTCAATGAACTAATGAGTTTCTCAAGAGCAGTTACATGCTGCTTGCCAATGTCTGTTTCTCTATTTGGTTCTGGTACCTTTACTTACCCCCAAATGGAGAGAAAAGGCCCCTTTCCCTTAGTGGCTTGGCGCTGAAAGTAAGATTGAGTTATTTCCCTCTCTCATCTCTGGGCCACTGGGAAATCTGAGCCCTAAGGTGGTTGTAGAGCTTACTGAATTTCTGATAAAGGAAATGCATTTAAATTCAAAATACTTCTTATGCATGACTTTGCCCATCTGTTGCCTGTATATACTCTAAAGAATATTAAGTGGGCTTCACATGCATAACCCACAAGAGCCCATAATCCTGAGCTCTTTGCATAGTTACACTGATATTTTCTGTCTTCCAATGTGAACATCTGTGTTTGACACAAACCCAGTAATTCTTTCATAATCAGCATCTCCAACAATTCCTCTTTATATCAGTCCTAAAAAGGATTAGGATACTGGTATATATCAGTTTGTCTCTTGGGAAATATTCCTATTTCTTGATAATAGGAAAAATAATCTTTAAGATAAATTTTGAAACACTGGTCCAGTGAAGTTTCTCTTTCTCTTATTTGGTATAAGGGATGAAACAAATACTCATGATAGGATGTGGGTTTCCTCCTTCAGTGTATGCAAAGTAGCCTCATATGACTTTGTACAAACCACTTTCTTTGTGGGAGACAGAATCCTGGCTTGTGAGGAGGGAGATGGGGAGATGATCCGTGGGACCCATTAGGCAGAAGACCTCTCTGCAGTTTGTACTGAGAGGTACCTCCACTACTTGTGACAATCCTTTTTAGTTGTGGTTTCATTATCCATAAACACACCTAACTCTCGCCTCATAAGGTGAAGACTTAGAGAATTTTACAAAGCACACGACCAAGCAACTGTCACAGAGTAGGCACTCAGTAATGATTACTAGTATTTCTGCTTCGAATATTCTAATTGTGATTTACATTACTATTGTATTAAAGTGGTGAGTCCTGAATCTTTACAACAAATGGAAATGCTCTAACTGGGAAATTAGAAAATATAAACAAACTAGGAAACTTCTTTAATAATAGTTTTGTGAAATTGAAATGGCACACCTTAACTCCCTTTACCTTTAGAAGGACTGAGAAAAGACTTCCCAAGCCCTGCCAAGAAGGCGGTGGTCCTCTTCACTCATAGTTCTACTCATTTGCTTTGGTGCTGTGGCTGGCACAAAGTAAGTACTCAACAGCTATCCAATGACTGGATTCCTTAATGCCTTTTAAAATATCAGCAAGTTCATCATTTTTAATTGCTCAAAGGAATGCCTCAAGGAGTTGGAATTCCCCTGGATCCTTTCCTGGAAGAATGTCTCCTAGGTCTTAGAAGTTTTCATTCTTTTCTCCTTCGTGGCTTACACTGAGCAAGGGGAATTATCACAGAGTGGTTGAGTTTTGACTCAACTCCATTGATGATATTTTAGCAATCTCCCATTGGCAACTTTTTTTTTTTTTTTAAATAAGTATGCTACAGAGAGTAATATGACTTATGTGGTCCCAAATTCAGATTTGTGAAAATTTGAACATGTGTGCTCATGCAATGACTGAAATTCAAACTTACAGCAAGTCAGAGAGAAATGCTGAGTCAGAACCCCAGGAAATTCAAAGCAGGGCTCTGGTGGTGTAGATGTGTCCGAGATGATGAGAGACCATTGCACCCCCTGGCTGGCTTAGCTGGTGTGTGAAATTGAGAAGGGAACATCAGGGGATTGGAACCTGAGTGATAAGAAGGCAAGTGACATAGCGAGACAGGAGACTGTTAACAGCACCATGTATCTTTCTTTCTTTTTTTTTTTTTTTCTTCATTTTCTCTGGTTTTTGGTCATCTTCTCTTTTGTTTTGGTATATATATATATATATATATATATATATATATATACATATATATATGTTACAAATTCTTATCATAGACAACCCAACTCTATGAGTGTAATGTGCTTGATACTAGATAATTATCTTTGTGACTAATGTACGAAAATCTTGTAACATCCTGAACCTCAGTTTTCATGTCTGTGAAATAAAGGCAGAGATCTAGGTAAACTTTGTCCTGTTCTAAATGTGGGTCACCTGTTTATGATAAAAGCAATCATCTGCTCTTTCCTACCAGACTCCAAGAAAAAATAGATAAAAATTGTACTTGCATCTGCATAATCATTTCTGAGAGGTAAACTGTTTTCCCTTTAAGCCTAGTAGCAAGATGAGTACACAGTGCAGTGAAGCCCAATATCTCTTGTTATCTCTTTGTCAAATTAGTCCTTGGTGACACAGGATGAGCAGGTTAGTAGATTAATTATATTGTGTTGGATAAAGAGAAATGACAATGTATTAGTAAGCAAATTTTCAGGTTTTTATAACCAATTCTCCCTCTTTCCCTCCACACCTTACTTAGCCCTCTCTCACTAGATTTCCCATACCCAGGAGACACATCTTTCTAATCTAATCTCCCTCTCAGAGATGCCCTTCCCGTACTCAACACTGGGGGTGCTATAAGAAGCCTGAAGAATTTGAAGCTCACTGGAGTTGTGTTCCTGCCATAAGAGAGGCAGTAGTTGATGAACTACTTTTTAGACCCAAGTAAAATGGTTAGTTAAATCTCCCTCCCTGTGTCTCATGGAGAAACAGATGTGTGTGAGTCAATGACTTTTACTAAATCTCTCAGAATGAAAGTGATGCTTGTGAGTCTCAGTGAGTCTCTTTTTTGACTTGAAAAAGGTAAACATATCTCCAAAAGGGAAGCTTCTCAGGGTGCCCCAGGACCTCTAAGGGCCATGTCCACATCTGTCTGTCTAGCCCTGACAAAACTGCCCTCTCCTCCAGCTACCCCACAGAAGATATCCCTAAGCTTCCTGAAGGGGCTACTGCCTGCACTGTGCCATTATGCAAAGTGGAAGCTGGCCTGCTCTCTGTTACTTCACACTATATGGCCCAAGCAACTCCTGCATGATTTAACAATAATCCAAACCAGTAATGGGATGTCTTTAATTACAAGCAATGGGATTTTCAAATGATTGGTGACTTCTTTCAGATATTGGGGTACATTGTTTAATAAAAACTGTGTTCTGGGATGAGCAAACTGCTTAGACTTACGGAATGCTCTCTCTTTCAATATTGAACTTAGTCTAATTAACTGAACTTTTCTCCGCTTTGATCTTTTACTTAAAATTTCAATGGGGACATGCTTTGCCAAGTTCACACTAATCAAAACAACTGACAGCATAATTGATTTATCAGAACAAGGTTCTATTTGATGTTGTCTTAGAATGCTGCCCAGTGGACCATGGGGTGTTATTTTGTGAGGTTTCTAATAGGCCTAAGTGTGGAGGCCTGGGATTTTAAAACTTTCTTCATGAAGGTAGGCACAACTCAAAATATTCTCACACAATCACGCCACCTTTTTCTCTGTTTCCAGTGAGCAAAATAAGTCCTTGCAATTTTATAATTACTTTTAAAAAAAGGTATTTTGCTTTTTGTCTGAACAGCCAACTTGATAAAATAATGTTTCATAAAGAAAGTTGTTTTATTCAAACTAAAGTTTTCATTTATCTCCTGGCTTTATCCACTATTTGATATTTGGCAACACAACTCTAATCTGACCAAGTAAAGTCAGTCAATTTCCTTTGTACTTTTTTGGTTAACTCAGCTTGCAATTTTTAAAAGTGTAGTTACACTGAGTTGGGTATCCAATGGTTTGCTCTCATTTCTAAAATTGTGCAATATCATAGTAACTACCAAAGATAAATATAGAATACCTTCACGTTTCTTTGCTGTCTGTACGTATTTGTATAATCATTCAGCTAGTACTTTAGTCATTGATTTCAATTAATTTGCAATCAGAAATTATGTTACCCTTTGAAGTAATTGTCTAAGGTTATACATTGTATCTTTAAGAGAAGGTAGTGAGTGGAAATCAGAACTTCTCAAACGTTAGAAATTCTCAGGGCTTCAAACTGGTTCATTGTGGTTCAGACTCCTGCTGAGAATTTCCATTTCCAGCCCAGATATCCCCACGAGAGTGTCAGTATGTCTGCCTGTGGTGGATTCTATGTTGTGAAGCTGGAAGCAGTACTACTGGCATTTCAAATACCAGTAAGGTCGCCCATGGTAGACAGGTTTCAGCTGAGATTCCAGGCTAAGATAAACTAGAAAGAAGAAACTGGTGGTCTACCTCTGAAAAAATTTAACCAATGAAAATCTCATGAATAGCAGCAGAACATTATCTGATACAGTGCCTGAAGATGAGCCCCTCAGGTTAGAAGGCACTCAAAACACAACTGGGAAAGCTGCCTCCTCAAAGTAGAGTAGACATTAACGAAATGGATTGAGTCGAGCTTTTGGGACCTTCATTTGCTGATGTGGCATGACTCAAAATGAGAAGCAGCAGCTGAAAACATCCATTAATAATCAGAACGTGGAATGTATGAAGTCTGAATCTAGGGAAATTGGAAATTGTCAAAAATGAAGTGGAATGTGTAAATATCGATATCCTAGGCATTAGTGAGCTGAAATGAACTGGTATTGGCTATTTTCAATCGATCATATAGTCTACTATGCTGGGAATGACAAATTGAAGAGGGATAGTGTCATATTAAATGTAAAAAAGAGCATTTCAAGATTTTCTTGAAGTAAAATGCTGTCAGTGGTAGGATAATATCTATATGCTTACCAACCACTAAGAAAAAAGATAGAGAAATTGAAGATTTTTACAAACTTCTACAGTCTGAAATTGACCAAACATGCAACCAAGATGCATTGATAATTACTGGTGATTGTATTGTGAAAGTTGGAAACAAAGAAGAAGGATTGGTAGTTGGAAAATACGGCATCAGTGATAGGAATGATGCCACAGATCCTATAACAGAATTTTGCAAGACCAACAACTACTTCATTGCAAAAATCTTTTTTACCAACATAAATGATGACTATACACATGG
This sequence comes from Loxodonta africana, assembly GCF_030014295.1. Taxonomy (NCBI): domain Eukaryota; kingdom Metazoa; phylum Chordata; class Mammalia; order Proboscidea; family Elephantidae; genus Loxodonta; species Loxodonta africana. The sequence goes on along the minus strand of NC_087343.1, from coordinate 7,874,432 downwards.
ACCTCGCCAGATGGAATACACAGGAATCAAACTGACTACATCTGTGGAAAGACACAGTGGAAAAGCTCAGTATCATCAGTCAAAAAAGACCAGGGGCCGACTGTGGAAGAGACCATCAGTTGCTCATATGCAAGTTCAAGTTGAAGCTGAAGAAAATTAGAACAAGTCCATGACCTTGAATATATCCCACCTGAATTTAGAGACTATCTCAAGAATAGATTTGACTCATTGAACACTAATGACTGAAGACCAGAGAAGTTGTGGAATGACATCATACATAAAGAAAGCATAAGACCATGAAAAAGACAGGAAAGAAAGAAAAGACCAAAATGAATGCCAGAAGAGACTCTGAAACTTGTTCTTGAATGTAGATAACGTGAACAGAAGAAATGAAGTAAAATTGCTGAACAGAAGATTTCCAAAAGGTGGCTCAAGAAAATTAAGTATTTTGATGACATATAAAAAGATCTGGAGATAGAAAACCAAAAGAGAAGGACACACTTGGTATTTTTCAAATAGAAAGAAATGAAGTAAAAAGTCAAGCCTCCAGTTGCAATACTGAAGGATTTTATGGCAAAAATATTGAACAACACAGGAAGCACCAAAAGAAGATGGGAAGAATACAAAGAGTCACTGTACTGAAAAGAACTTGTTGATGTTCAACCATTTCAGGAGGTAGCATAGGATCAAGAACCAATGACACTGAAGAAAGAAGTCCAAGCTGTACCGAAGGCATTGATGAAAACAAGTCTCCAGGAATTGATGGAATATCAATTTAGATCTCTCAACAAATGAATGGAGCACTGGTAGTTCTCACTAGCTGATGCCAAGAAATTTGGATGGATCCTGGCTGAAAGCAGAGAATACCAGAAAGATGTTTACCTGTATTTTATTGACTATACAAAGGTGTTTGACTGTGTGGATCATAACAAATTATGGATAATATTGCAAAGAATGGAATTCCAGAACACTTAATTGTGCTCAAGAGGAATCTGAACATAGATCCAGAGGCAGTAGGTCGAACAGAAGTGGGGGATACTGCATGGTTTAAAGTCTAGAAAGGTGTGCATCAGGATTGTATCCTTTCATCATATTATTCAATCTGTAAGCTGAGCAAATAATTGAAGAAGCTGGACTACATGAAGAAGAACAGGGCATCAGGATTGGAGGAAGATTCATTATGAACTTCTGTTAGGCAGATGACACAACCTTGCTTGCTGAAAGTGACAAGGACTTGAAGCACTTACTGATGAAGTTCAGAGACTACAATCTTCAGTATGGATTACACCTCAACATAAAGAAAGCAAAAATCCTCACAACTGGACCAGTAAGCAATATCATAATAAATGGGGGAAAGATTGAAGTTGTCGAGTATTTCATTTTACTTGATCTACTATCAGCATCCATGGAAGCAGCAGTCAAGAAATCAAAGGATGCATTACATTGGGCAAACCTGCTGCAAAAGACCTTTTTAAAGAGTTGAAAAGCAAAGATGTCACTTCAAGGACTAAGGTGTGCCTGACCCAAGCTGTGGTGCTTTCAATTACCTCATATACATGTGAAAGCTGGACAATGAATAAGGAAGACTGAATAAGAATTTATGGCTCTGAATTATGGTGTTGATGAAGAATAGCAAATCTACCATGGACTGCCAGAAGAACAAACAAATCTATCTTGAAAGAAATATAACTAGAATGCTCCTTCAAATCAAGGATGGTGAGACTTTGTCTCACTTTGGACATGTCATCAGAATGGATCAGTTCTTGTAGAAGGACATCATGCTTGGTAAAGTAGAGGGTCAGCAAAAAAAAAAAAAAGGAAGACCTTCAATGAGATGGGTTGACGCAGCGGCTGAAACAGTGGACTCAAGCATCACAGCGATTTTGAGGATGGCACAGGAACAGGCAGTGTTTTGTTCTGTTGTACCTAGAGTTGCCATGAGTCAGAAGTTGCTAGATGGCACCTAACAACAACAACCCCAGATATACTGAATCAATATCTACATTTTAAAAAGATTCCCAGGTGATTCTTAAGTATAATAAATGTTGAAAACAATGCTCTACAAGTGATTCTCAGAATTGGTCCCTAGCTGTCAGCATTAACATCTCCTGGGAACTTGTTAGACATGCAGATTCTCAACAAGAGTTTGAACTGGAATTAACCAGTTGGAAGCCCTGAAAATTCTACTGAAAAACATGTGGCCTGTGGTTATTTGATAGAATACGTAAAGCCTTGAATGTGCAGTTTTTCAGCTAAATTTTAATATAAATAATTAAAGTAGAATTTCCATGAAAACACAAATTAATAACTTACTGCATTAAGTGTATTGCTGTTGTAACAAATGATCGTAAACTTGTTGTTGTTGTTAGATGCCATTGAATTAGTTCTGACTCATAGGACCCCATGTATAACATACCAAACATTGCCTTATCCTGCGCCACCCTCACAACTACTGATATTGTTGAGCTCACTGTTTCAGCTACTGTGTCAATTCATCTCATTGAGGAACTTCTTCTCTTTCGCTGACCCTCTATTTTACCAAGCGTGATATTCTTCTCCAGGGATTGTTCCCTTCTGAAGATATGTGAGACAAAGCCTAGCCATCCTCACCTGTAAGGAGCATTCTGGCTGTACTTCCTGTAAGACTGATTTGTTTGTTTTTCTGGTAGTCTATGGTGTATTCAACATTCTTTGCCAACTCCATAATTCAAATGTTTCAATTCTTCTTCAGTCTTTCATTTTCATTGTCCAGCTTTCACACGCATGTGAAGTGACTGAAAAGCTATGGCTTGGGTTAGGCACATCTTGGTAATTAAAAGTGACACCTTTGCTTTTTAACAGTTTAAAGAGGTCTTTTGCAGCAGATTTGCCCAATGCAATATGTTATTTGATTTCTTGACTCCTGCTTCCGTGGATGTTGATTGTTTATCCAAGGAAAATGAAATCCTTGACAATTTCAATGTTTTCTCTGTTTCCTTTTATGACCATTGGGATAAACAGTTGCCTACCTTCATTTTCCACCTCTCAGGTTTATTGGGGAGCTGCTTTCCCACTGCTAGTACATGCTGCCACAAGGTAAGGGCCTTTATGACTGTTTGAAACTGAAGAGAGGGGTGTGTGCCACAAGTTACTGTTTTTACAGGGTATTGTGTGAGGTCTCTGAATTTTGGGTAGGAAAAATAGAAATTTTGAAATATTTTATTTGGGACACATAAGTCCCAGTGGACTCTGTGGGAACTCTGGGTATAGAATTAATGGGACTAATTATGTCCTACTGGACTGTACGTGTAAGCTTGTGGGAGAAGGAAAGTAAATGAAATACATACTATCTAAGAAAAATTCAGACACATGCAATAATTCAGCATGCTTTCATTAATGAAAACACATGGTATCCACACAAAATTCAAAGGAGAAAATAATTGGGTCTTGAAAGGGTTGTGTTGCTTATCGGTTCATTTGTGAGGATTTTTTTTTCTTTATGTTGGAGTATAATCCATACTGAAGGCTGTAGTCTTTGATCTTCATCAGTACGTGCTTCAACTCCTCTTCACTTTCAGCAAGTAAGGTTGTGTCGTCCACATATCACAGATTGTTAATGAGTCTTCCTCCGATTCTGATGCTGTGTTCTCCTTAATGTAGTCCAGTTTCTAGGACTATTTGCTCAGAATTCTGATGGCATAAGTATGGTGAAAGGATGCAACTATGCCACACATCTTTTCCAATTTTAAAACATACAATGTCTCCTTGTTCTATTTGAAGGATGGCCTCTTGATCTATGTACAGGTTCCCCACGAGCACAATTAAGTGTTCATAAACTTGGTGGCTGAAAACAACACAAGTTTATTATTTTACAGTTCTGTAAGTCAGAAGTCTGACATGTCTCCATTGGACTAACCACAAGGGTTCAGCAGGGCTGCATTCCTTTCTGGAAACTCTAGGGGAAAATTAACCCCTTGACTTTCTCCAGCTTCTAGAAGCTACTCACATTCTTCTTTGGCTCATCTCCCCTTCCTCCATCTTAAAGACAGAAGTGACTGGCTGAGTTACCACATCACCTCACTCCAATATCTTCTTCTGTCTCTTTGTTTTACTTATAAGTGTACCTGTTATTTCACTGGATCCACTCAGATGCTGCAGGATATCCCCCATCACAAGGTCCTTCACATAATCACATCTTCAAAGTCCACTTTACCATTTAAGGTAACATATTCACAGGTTCTGGGGATTAGGATGTGCACATCTTTGGTATTACTCTTCTTTCCAAAATTTAATTAATTCAAGACTTGATTTCCTGACTCCTTCAAATAGACAGGTAATCACAGGTGAGAAGATGAGGAAGGAGGTTTCTAACAGCTATGGTGGAGGCACACAGGACATTGATATCTTTGCTTGGGGGGCTTCAAAGTGGGAGGGGGTACTTGCATGGGAAATAAGTTCCTGGAGTCTTGACAAGCAAATGCAAAGATATGGCATGATACTCCTAAGTGGTTACTTCTGGGTACATGTGGGTGATTTGGCAGTGGTGGAATAGAAGAGACAACAAGATTGGAGGGATAGGCTGGGTCCAACTCAGGAGGGAGTCCATGGCAAATTCCAGGTAGCCGTCACTTTATCTGCACTGAGGGATCCTTGGGGGTTCCTAAGCAAATGACAACATGATTATATTCTCATTATGGAGAGACCACTTGGGCAGTAATTTGGAGGGCTGGTTTGAGCAGTGTAAGGTAGGAAGCAGGAATCTAGGTAAGAGATGATCACAATCATCTAAAGGAGATGAAAAGGACATGGCATTAAACATGAGGATAGAGAAGAGGGCTTCAATCCAGTGATGAGGTAAAGCTACAGTACTTAACAATGGTTCTAACAGGAGTTATGAGGAGAGTAGAAGAAGTGAGTCTACTGCTCAGTTCTACCTTAGATAGCTGGATGGACAGGGTACTAGTGAGCAGAATGGATAGGCAGTTCGGGGAAAGAGACCCATGAGTTGGTTTGGTCATACTGAGCCTGAGATCTCTCTGAGATATTCAAGATGAAGCAGGTCACTACTTTGAGACAGTAAAGCATCTGATGGGGGTGCAAACTTCGGAATCACAAAAGGGCCATTGGAAAGTATCTTAGATTGGGTTCTTCAGAGCAGCAAAACCAGTGAAGTGTACATATAAATACATAAACCAAAAAAAAAAAAACCCATTGCTATCTAGTTGATTCCAACTCATAACGACCCTATAGGATAGATTAGAACTGCCTCATAGGGTTCCCAAGGGGCATCTGCTGGATTCAAACTGCCAACCTTTTGTTCAGCGGCCAAGCCCTTCACCACTACTCCACCAGGGTTTCCACATATAAATATATGTAGAGAGATTGATTTCAAGAAAAAGGCTCATGCAATTGTGGAGACTGGCAAGTTCCAAACCTGCAGATTAGGCAGCAGACTGGAGGCTTCTCCTGACTCACATGGTTGCAGCGGCTGACAAACTCAAAATCTGCAGGTCAGGCAGCATGACGAAGGCTTCTCACATGCCAAGAACCAGAGATCAGAAGATGACGAAATGAATGCAGGATTGAGAGAGAGCACAAGCTTTGCAAGAACATTCATCACCGGTGGGTGCAGACCACACCCCCTAGGCATCTCCTTCCAACTGATTGGTTGGTTACATCAGATCACAAAATGGAGGATGATTACATAATATCTGCCAGACCACTGAAAATCATGGCTTAACCAAGTTGACATATAACATTTACCATCACAGAGAGGATGGAGCAGAGAGGGTAGATTAGAGAATATCAGAGATGACCAAAGGACAACAGGAAGGAGGGATTGGATAGTCTGATAAGAGCAGGAATTCCAACCAAGAGGAAATTTCTTCAAAAAGACACAAATCTTTCAGGTGGTCTCTGGTATCCTGGAGCCTCAGGTTAAGAACCTGAGTTTAAATAACAAACAACTAAATATGTGTCATGCCTGTGGTCTGGTGAAAACTTCCACCTTCTGCTCGTAGCGTAGCAGCCCAAAGTACAGAATGGTTATGGCATGAAGCAACTGAGCCTGGGCTAGAAAAGCTTTCTTCATGTGTATTACACTCACTGTGTTTATGGTTCCTACTGAGTAGGGTTCTACCTCCCTGGGCAGTGAAGATGTAAAGGCACTGCTTACCAAGTCACCTCTCTATCACACTTAATCTCCAGTCATGAACAATCCAACATTTTAACTAAAATCTAGAGAAAAACAAAAACAAGACATTGAGCTGAGTCCTGTTTCAACTTGCTAACCATCATACTCAGTACTACTGTTTTATACGGTTTCCTGTGTCTCACAACCTCCCGTCTCTCACAACTTCCTCCCTCTCACAACTGCCTGTGTCTTACAACTGCCTGTGTCTCACAGCTTTTAGCATCTCACAATTTTTTTCATCTTACAGCTTCTTATCTCTCAGAACTTTCTGTGTCTCACAGGTTTTCATGTCTTACAACTACCTGCATCTCACAACTTCCTGTGTCTCACAATTACCTGCATCTCACAACTTCCTGTCTCTCACAACTTCCTGTGTATCACAACTCCCTGTGCCTCATAACTTCCTGTCTTTCACAGCTAGTGACTGGAAAAGTCCACCAGGCCCTGTGGCCACATGTCTATGGGATATCACAAAAAGACTCCTGTCTTCACTAGAGACCCCACACCATCAAAGCTTAAGCAGAATCCCTCTACCCACTCTATCTCCTCTCTGACCTATTTCTTGGGCTATCCCAGAAATTCAGGATGATGCCTGATCACTGTAAAACAAACTCTCAACAAAAACCCCTCTGGAGTTTTAAAGGTTGTTGAGAAAGACTAATTTCCAAGATCTCTTAGTTGCAGTAAACCTTCTTCAGAGAACAAATTTTACAACTGGGAAAAAATAATAATAAAGTGCTTACCCAATCTGTTTTTAAATGTGAAATCAATATATAACTTACTAACTTACTGTTTGCAGGTTACATGTAAACACTGCTACGGAAATGGTCTACTTACATTAATGCACGTAAATAATTCAGGGTTTTACAACGGCATGAAAATTTTCTCAAAGGAAGAAACATATGCACAGGTTTTTCTCACATGCTCTCCAATTTATCATTACATTCTCTTAAACTCTGGGGTGTTGCATTTTCGGGTCCTATTAAACAAATCAAAAGAGCATATTATCTGAAATTAGGAACCAGACAGGACAGCAACTAAAATTAATTCACCCTAGTAATCTCCTCCTAAGAAACTCCCCTGAGGGAAAACATACGCCCATTTCCCTGGCAGAGATTTAAATCTCTCTCTCCTAGTAGCCTTACATGCCGAAAGCCCTAGGCGTTAAAAGAAAAACGTGTCCTCTCAGAAGAGAAAACTCCAGTCGGCACTGACCTTTTAAATGAGTCCAATTAAATTTCATCAAGTTACACATCTACATTTTAGAAACACATTGAATATTTGAGACAGAAATTGGGTCTAAAGACAGATTTGCCCATGTATATTTCCAAACTATTCAAACCTTGCCTTGCCAAAGAAAAGAAAACCCAAACTGAGAGCTATCAACACAGACACACGCACACAAAAATCCAATCATCCCAGCCCCTTCATCTTGAAACTACACATGCAAAAATAATCACAGCATTCAACAGAAGTGTTGTTAAATATTGGTACCCAAATTCCATTTCATTTCACCTCCAGTGGGCTTGGGGTGGGGGGCACCAACGTGGTTGGGTTAGTTGGAGATAATATGATACAGGGCTTGAAGCCCTCCTCGGATTTCAAACAGGTCAACTTGTCAAAGCTTTATGTGGGAGCCAATTACATTAATTTTCCACAGCAGCCAAATACATATTTCATTTCCATTTCCCACCAGGGATGGGGCCCAGGGATCTGGTTTCGAAAGGCTCTTATCACTAAGTAACATTCGTACCCCCAAAGGAACCCTTGGCAGCCGGTGGCCATTGATGTGAGTGAGTGAGTCCCAGGCTGCCGGTTACTGCTATGGAGCTGCTCAGACCCTCGTGCTCAGGGACAATGGGGCTTCCAGGACAGCCACATTGTCAATAAATTTCAATTACACTAATTGCCAAGAGTTCAATGAGTGCACTTTGAAAAGAGAGGAGGGGGTGGAAGAATATGAAAGAAAGGGAGCTGATGCCTCACAGGGCTAGAGAAAAGGCAGTAATAATAAATAGCCTGTGTTTTCTAATGGGGGCGTCTGAGTATTTTTCAACACGGCTTAGCCAGATTTTACAAGCTGTTCCAGCTTCAGGGATCCTGTTTTACATTTCTTTGTTACTGTCTCCAAACAACATATACAGAAACTCAATTATGTGGCATTATATTTCAGGGGAGATTCAATTTCTAAGTTTTTTTTTTTTTCTCTCTCTGTCTCTTTTAACCCGTTGATCTGCTCTGCTTGCGTGGATAATGTGCTCAGTGAGTTTGGGGAGGCCGTTTTCATGAACAAAATGAGGTTACTTTCAAAACTAACCCAGAGGATGGCAAAAACTGAGGGTGAGGTGCCCCCGGTATTTAGACCCTCAAAAAGTGAAAGTGAATAAAACAGAAAGTGTTGTGTCACCCCCAGAAGTCATAGGCTCACAGGCGTGGATTAACCAGCAAGCAAGGTATGCACAAGCTTACAGTACGCAAAGTACACATGAGTTTCACCACATCACAGGGGAAATTGTGCACTGCAGATTAGCAAGTAAGCACAAGTAACCCTGTGCTTGCCTGCTTATTGGGTAATCCATCCTTGCCACGTAAATGTCAAACCCGTGTAGCCGAATGCCTTGGCCTTTCATTGTAATGGAGTGGAGTCTTGATCCATTTTTCAGGATTGGAGAGATTACCATCCTTGCTCATTCACAAGGAAGGGTAGAGCAAAAGTAAAAATGGTTTTCATGGCTTTTAGGATATCTTCAATTCCTCAAAGCCTGCTTGGTGTCTCAGAGCCAATGGACTAGGACCAACAGCTCCAGAACATTAGACAAGGAAAGGCGCTTATTCATCTTAAAGCTGTTGGTGAGAAGACCAAAGAGCCCTGAGAAGTCAAAACACTGCACTCATGTTTGTGGGATGCAGGGCTTAATGAGGCCAAGGAAACTTAGGAGACAACAGAGCTGTTTATTCCTCCTATAACTGAGTTTAAAGCACCTAAATTAGCTTTCTTCCAGAGAAGGTCTCATTTATCACAGCCGGTTATAGCAGAAACAAAGTGGGCATAAAGTCAGCTTCAGCTTGAACCACAACCATGAACCTGGGCTGGCTGGCTTGCGTCTTCATTTGTTAAATGGAGGTAACCGCCAGCCCTTTACTTAGAGGACACTGCGCCGGGCATTGTACTGAGCACTCCGTACGAATTAGCCCATTTCATCTTCAAATTTAATCCTTGGGGTCATCTTTGCTCATCTTCTGACACAAAACCTGAACACCAGAGAAAGCTGGTATTAGTAAATTACACCTCGGTAATACTTTTAAGTCAGTGTATTACCTCCTTCAAGGATATTTTTATTTTAAATGGTATCTCTGCTTATTGAATGAAGTGCTTTGTGCTCTGAAAGTGGTTTTAAGCGTCAAGGAGCAGATGGGGGAATTGTACTAGCTCTATCTTTGGAAACATGGTGCTAATTACACCCTGGGAGAATTAACAAAAAGGAGTGGGACCAAGGACAACACTTTTGAGCACATCTGAGGGAGGCCTACGTTGGCTGTGCTCAGTGGAGAACAAAATATTCAACGGTGTGATTGTGAGTTTGTGAATGCCAGATACCAGGGAGCTGTCTTTACCAAGGAAGAAGGCAAGGGCACTTGTAATATGGCTCACTGGCTCTCCAGGTTCTGATTGCATTTGTTTACTTGTATGTTTGTTTGGTCTCATGACTGACCCACCAGGTAATTGCAGATCCTTTATTGCTAAAAGAATCCACCACTGGGGGAGAGGTGGTGGGGAAGAGAACGGGAAGAGCGAGAAAGGAATGTTTAAAGCCATTCGAATCTTGGTCACTCAGAGTGTGTGGAGCAAAATTCAGAGAACATTGTGGATGTGTGTGTGTGTGTGTGTGTATGTTAGAGGCCTTAAATTATTTTGAGTGTGTTTATAAACAATTTATACAAATTCCATTTGAAAAAAATAATACTGAGAAAATTTGGGAAAAAAATGCTCAAATGAGATATGCATTAGCCCCAAAGGTTTCAAAACCCCTGGTGGTTCTGGTATCCAATGGGCTGGGACAGGGGGACTTTGTCTTTGGCCTTGGTGAGTTTTCTTTGGAAGGAGGGTGCTGGTCCTTAGAAATGCCCCCCTGTTCTTGTTCGAGATGCTCTTAGAAGGCCAGGCTCCTTGGGCTCTCCTGTTCGCTGTCAGAAGTGGTATACACTGCGTGAATAATACATCTTGTCACTTTTGTAGACCTGAGAATACCTCTGGTCCCTGTGTGGTGCAAATGGTTTGTACTCAACTACTACCCCAAAGGCTGGTGCTTTGGATCCACTCAGTGGCACCCCTGAAGTAAAGGCCTGGTGATCTGCTTCCATAAAAATCACAACCAATGGAGCAGTTTTACTCTGTAACACGTGGGGACACCATGAATTGGAACTGACTCTATGGCAACGAGTTTGGTCTGGGTTACAGAATAGTTCAAGTACATCTATCAATTTACCTATCTATCTACCATTTATATTTTCAGTTTCCATCAAGTCGATTCCAACCCATGGCAAACCGATGTGTGTCAGAGTAGAACTGTGCTCCATAGGGTTTTCATGGAGGTGATCTTTCAGAAGTAGATTTCCAGGGCTTTCTTCCATGGAACCACTGTGTGGGTTTGAACCTTCAACCTTTTGGTTAGTAGTCAAGCGCTTAACCCTTTGAACCACCCAGGGACTCCTCTATCTATACAGTCTATCTTAAGAAAGAAAACCCATAAGCCCTTTTGAGTGAATGGGGAGAGAACAATTAGTAGTTGCATTTACCAAAGAAAAACCAAACCTGTTGCCGTCAAGTCAACTCTGACTCATGGCAGCCCTATAGGATGGAGAACTGCCCCGTAGAGTTTCCAAGGAGTGCCTGGTAGATTTGAACTGCTGACCTTTTTGCTAGCAGCTGTAGCACTTACCCACTACACCGTGAGGGTTCCCATTTGCATTTAGCAATGCATAAAAGGAAGCTGATGTTGACTAATAGAAACTAGGCTTCAAGTTCAGATTTCCAGGTGACTCAAAGTGATCGTGCAGCAAATAATCAATAAGATGAGTGAAAATAACTTTTGCAATTGGGGAAGATGAGCTCTAAGTTAGATACAATGGAGACAGATGCGTGTTTGGTAGGAACCAAAAAATCCTTAGTACTTAGATGGGAGCAATCTTGCTCATCCCAAAGCAAACAAATCCACTGAGCGGGTGAAAATAGGAATCAACTTGAAAAAAAGAAGAGGGAGAAATTAATGCAAAGCAGAAAAGGGATATTCAATTTGATTTATACTTAAGGAGGTTAATTTTTTTTTTCTTTAATCGCTGACTTTACGAAGTGTATTTGCACTAGTTGAGTTTCCTTAAGCATTTGTTTCTGTCATGGGTTTTAAATTTTATTTTATTTTTTAATGTAGAACATGGTGGTGTCTTCAGCTTTCAGACGGGTGGCATTCTAGTCAATATTCTCAGTGAAATCCATGAGATAAGATGAAAAAATGCTATCCCAGCCCTTGAAGAGCTCATGATATTAATTCTGTTCAATGGTCCCAGAGTGTACTCAGGAAGCAGAATCAACCCTCGGGGATCATTTAACTCATGGGCACTAAACAATGGCAGTTAAAGATATTGCTGCATTAGCCTTCAAGAAGGTTAAATGCACCGTGAGAACTGTTGTCTTGAGTTATTTCAAGACAGGACACAGGTATAAATTATTATTTCCCGATCCTGACCTTGTCTCTTTTTAGATAAAGTGACCTTTTTGCTTCTTCCTAGCTGCTAATGATGATAATAATGATGGCAGTCTTAACAATAATATTGAGTGAGATCCCTCAATAGCCAGGCTTTGGGCTAAGCATCATTATGCGAACTATCACATTCAATCCTCCTCTAAAATGGCCCTTGGGGAGCACTGGGTAGGAAGTAGAACTGCTCATAGAGTTAGGAACTACTAGGGATCCCATTACATGGAGAGGAAATGGAAGCTCAGAGTGGAGGAGTAGTAACATTCACAGGGCGACAGGACTAGTAAACTGTGAAGTGAGGGTTTGAACCTGCACCACCTATCGCCCCATGCTTGCATTGTTAACCACTCAGATAGTGAATTTCTTCCTTCTCTTTTGAACACATCTGTATGTGAGAACCATTGTTCTGGCACAGATAGACACATGAGGATCCTGTTAAAATGTAGATTCTGGTTCAGTATATTTGGGGTTGTTGCTGTTGTTGTTCGGTGCCATCAAGTCAGTTCTGACTCACAGTGACCCTATATACTGCAGAACAAAACACTGCCTGATCCCGGGCCATGCTCACAATCATTGTTATGCTTGAGCCCATTGTTGCAGCCATTGTGTCAATCTGAGGCACCCTAGGTTACCTGATTAGCCTTGTCTGCATCATGATGATTGTTTTTCCATTGGGACATTCCAGAAGTGTTAACCAGAGGCAAACACAGAGCCTCACCGCTGGTGATGACAGAAGAGGAAATGGGAGTGAAAACAGCGGGGCACTGACCTAGGATCACAAGTGACATGATTCACATTCAGGATTTGAATTCAAGCCTAACCACATTTTACGTCCTTTCACTCTACCTCAAGCTCCAAGCAGAAACAGGCATGGTTCCAAGTACTGGCATTCTGATCTTCATACATTGCAAATTTGGTATATTCCATTTTACAAGGAAATAAAACAACTAAACAAACAAACCAAAAAACAAGAAAAAAAAGCAAAAACCTTAAGATTCAGCCTATCCTGTTATCTAATCTCTCATCCCTTTCCAGCAGTTTTCTCATTATAGCACTTGAGATGTTCTTGAATCAAGTTGACTGGAATAGAAAATCCATGTTGGTTTCCATTTTTTCCATATACAGAGGAGTTTGTCCGCTGGGGCTTCTATGTAATTCCTCAACAATATTGTGCTTTTTTTTTTTTTTTAACATGAGAAATAGTTATCCTTATATACATGTTTTAGCAACCTTTAAAATAAGAAATTCTTTAAAAATTTAGACCAGGTTGAATTGTACTTTATTATTCCCTTTTGAGCTTTTTTTCTTTTTTTTCCCTGAGACTTACAGGAAATCCTCGAGGTGTTTGTGAGCGCCATGAAGCAAAGACTACAGTACACAGGCAAAGTCAACTCCAGAAGTGTGATGTATTAAACCTGGCAGAAGCCCGCTCATTCATCTCTGAAGTATGGCTGGGGCATCAGTAATTCCAAAAGGCATTACATTAAAATGAAAAGCCCACTTATGGCGATTGAGGGTGGATTTTTGTTTCCTGTCATCATCCATTTGTATCTGCCAATAGCTACTGCTTAAATCAATGCTCCTGATGAATATGGCTGGACTGGGGAAATGAAGCACATCATCATTTCTTAGTAATGGATATTTATCCCTTCTGGGATAATGTTTATTTTTCACACATATGCATATACAACCTGTACCAATTTTATAAGCAATTAACACAGTTGAATGCAGAACTTCACAATTCAAACTACTAAACACAAAATGGTTTGCTTTCTTTTCTGTTCTTTCTTTTTTTCTTGAATTAGAATGAATTATAACTGATCAATATTGGATGCATAGAGAAGAATAGGAAGAGAAAGCTCCTATTGCCCAGGCCCCTGTCTCTGTGTGGCCTGTGTTCATCACCCTCGTGACTCATTCCACATGCATTCAACAGGCTCCTGTACCAACTGTGTGCAGTGTGCTGGGGCAGCATGATGAACACCAAGAGCCTCAGTACCTGCCGTCATGGACTGGGCAGTCCAGTGAGGGAGAAAGGGCAATTTCAAACTTACCCAGATAAATGGGAAATTGTACCTGTAACTAGTATTGCCCAGGAAGACAAGGACTTTGAGATCTTATAGTAATGGGGAAATGTGAGCTTCAAAAGGAACTTAGGGATGGTTTTCCTGACAAAGCAGCTCTTCAGCTGAGGTTTGGTTAATACACAAGGCTTCCAAGACAGCCCTTGAAGGAAAGCGGATTCCACGAAGAGGGACTAGCCTGTGCCAAAATCTAGCAGGTAGCAGCCATATGAAACAGAAGGAAGTGCAATACTGATGGAGTGGAATGAGCAGGAGGAATGTGAAGCAGGTGGACCTGGAGAGAACCAGACCATGTGGGCACCCGGAGGCCAGACAGTCTTCTTCTCGAGCAGTGGAATTAAAAAGTGAGTAAGGTGGGGAAGGGGGTGTTTGCATTCATATTTATATTTTGAAGTGACCTCTCAGGCCATATTATGAAGATTGGATGGAGGAGGGATGTAGAAGAGGACCATGCAGGTAGCCCACCCTTGAGGCGACTGTAGTGCAGGCACCAAGGTGTGCGTGTGTGGGGGGGTGATAATAATGGTGGTGATAATGGCAGTAGTTGTAGTGGTGATGGCAGTGGAGGTGATAATGGCAGTAGTTGTAGTGGTGATGGTGGTGGAGGTGATAGTGGCAGTAGTTGTAGTGGTGATGGCAGTGGAGGTGATAATGGCAATAGTTGTAGTGGTGGTGGAGGTGATAATGGCAGTAGTTGTAGTGGTGATGGTGGTGGAGGTGATAATGGCAGTAGTTGTAGTGGTGATGGTGGTAGAGGTGATAATGGCAGTAGTTGTAGTGGTGATGGTGGTGGAGGTGATAAGGGTGTTGATAACGGTAGTAGCTGCAGTGGTGGTGGTGGGTAGTAGTGGTGATATGGTGGTGGGGAAGAGTGATGGACTAGAGAGACACATGGGAGATAAAATCAGCAGGATTCGATGCTGGGTTGAATAAGAAATAATAATAGGAGATGCGTTCACGAGCCCTTGGCTTCTGGCACGTTAGTTTAGGGAGACATTGTGCCACGCCTAAAAGCAACCACGTTGTTGCTGCGTACCTCTGAGTCCGTTTTGACTCATAGCGACCCTATCGGACTTACCACATAGGCTTTTCCCGGCTGTAATCTTCACGGAAGCAGGTCACCAGGACTTCCTCCTGCAGAGCTGCTGCGTGAAATTGAATCTCCAACTTTTCGGTTAACAGCCTAACACTTAATTGTTGTTCCACCAGGGCTTCTACTGGGAATGAATCCTGCTCGTGAAAAGCTCATGTCTGATTTCAGCTAATACAAAGAAACTTGTTTGTAAGAAGACTCTTTCTGTGGACAATGCATTTATTTGTGTGCTTGCACAGTACTTACTTAATGCTAGGTGCTTGTCTAAACACTTTTCACTTCCCCATCACATTCCTCATCACAACCCAAGGAGATGGCTACAATTATTATCCCAAAAGAGCTATAACGTCCCTTGTGTGATACTCAGAAGTGAACCTGGGACACCAAGTCTGACCCAGAGTCAGTGGGTCTCACTGCCACACAAGGTTGTCTCCCTCTGTACGAAGATGACTCAACATGTTTGGGCTTTCCCACATTTGTTTTTGTCTGTGCTTTGTGGAAACTACACTCCTTCCTACTGGTCAGTGGCTCGCTAGGCCAGACTCCAGGATGTTCAGACACCCTGAGTCAATTAAAGAAAAAAAAAACAACATGCCACCAAATCACTTCAGACTCGTGTTGCAGAGTGGAGTAGAACTGCATCTCATTGGGATTTCAAGGCTGTGACCTCTTGAAAGCAGATCACCAGGTCTTCTTCTGAGGCACCTCTGAGCAGCTTTGAAACACCAAAGTTACAGTTAGTAGTTTAACGCTTAACCATTTGGACCACCCAGGACAGTATAGTCTCATTCTCATATTTAAGAGTGTTGGTGAGCACAATATAAAACTCCACTCTCAGATGGTCTAATTCAGAGCTCTCCTTACCTTGCCCTAGTATAGGTCACAGCTATGGCTTGAAATGTGGATTTCCTGCGACCTGGTTCCCAGGTTCCTTCTCTTCCTTTATCATCCAGGCAGCACTACTCTGGAGGTGATGTTGGAGGCAGGAGAAAGGAAGAGAGAAGAGGACTGCACTATCTTTACTTAAATGGAAAATTAGTTAACTTCTGTTTGCCCTTGGATCCACATTTTAGAGGGCTCCCCACATCAGAAATAGAAAAAAAAGAATGCATAAGAACACAAAAGCACTTCTGTCACTGAGTATCCCGTGCTCAGCACTGGCCCAGTGTAACTGTTTTCATTAAACATCTGCTCTTCTGACTAACAAGTAAAATTTTGCTGAAGATAATTTAAAAATGGTTACAGTAGTACATCGACAGGCAACTGCCAGAAATTCAAGCCAGATTCAGAAGAGGACTTGGAATGAGTGATATCACTGCTAATGTCAGGTGGATCTTGGCCAAAAGCAGAGAATACCAGGAAGATGGTTTTAACCCATTGCTGTCAAGTTGATTTTGACTCATAGCAACCCTATAGGACAGAGTAGAGCTGCCCCATAGAGCTTCTAAGGAGCAGCTGGCAGATTTGAACTACTTACCTTTTGGTTAACAGACAAGTTCTTAAACATTGTGCCACAAGAGCTCCAGAAATATGTTTACCTGTGGTTTATTGACTATGCAAAGGCATGTGACTGTGTGGATCATAATGATTATGGATACCATTGTGAAGAATGGGAATTTCAGAACACTTAATTGTACTCATGTGGAACCTGTACATAGACCAAGAGGCAGTCATTTGAACAGAACAAAGGAATACTGTGTGGTTTAAAGTCGGGAAAGGTGTATGTCAGGGTTGTATACTTTCACCATACTTAATGTATATGCTGAGAAAATAATGTTAGAACCTGGACTATATGAAGAAGAACTCATTGCAAGAAGACTCATTAACAACCTGCAACATGCAGATGACATAACTTTGGTTGCTGAACAAGAAGAGGACTTGAAGAACTTACTGATGAAGATCAAAGACAACAGCCTTCTGTATGGATTATATGTCAACGTAAAGAAAACAAAAATCCTCACAACTGGACCAATAAGCAACATCGTGATAAATGGAGAAAGACTGAATTTGTCAAGGATTTCATTTTACTTGGATTCACAATTAACAC
The DNA here is from genome assembly GCF_030014295.1 of Loxodonta africana. Classification (NCBI taxonomy): domain Eukaryota; kingdom Metazoa; phylum Chordata; class Mammalia; order Proboscidea; family Elephantidae; genus Loxodonta; species Loxodonta africana. The sequence continues at coordinate 7,857,280 of NC_087343.1, read as the reverse complement.
CCATGGAAACAGCAGTCAAGAAATCAATAGACACATTGATTTGAGTAAATCTGCTATAAAAGACCACTAAAGTGTTGAAAAGCAAAGATGTCACCTTGAAGACTAAGGTGCACCTGACCCAAGCCATGGTATTTTCAATTGCCTCATATGCGTGTGAAAGCTGGGCAATGAATAAGGAAGACCAAAGAATTGACGCTTTCGAATTATGGTGTTGTCAAATTGAATATACCGTGGACTGTCAGAAGAACCAACAAATCTGTCTTGGAAGAAGTGTAGCCAGAATGCTGCTTGGAAATAAGGATGGCAAGACTTTGTCTCATGTGCTTTGAACATGTTATCAGGAGGGATCAGTCCTTAGAGAAAGACATCATGCTTGATAAAGCAGAGGGTCAGCAAAAAATAGGAAGACTCTCAACGAGATGGGCTGACACAGTGGCTGCAACAATGGGCTCAAGCATAATAACAGTTTTGAAAATGGGGCAGGACAGGGCAGTGTTTCATTCTGTTATAGACAGGGTCACTATGGGTTGGAACTGACTTGATGGCACCTAACAACAACTCCTGATTAACACTGCTCAGGCCCCTGGGGAACATGTATGGTGAACCTTGACACTGCTAAGGCCAGAGACAGACACCGTTTTGGAATACAGGCTGGTATGAAGTAGTAGAAGCAAATGTGTAAAAGGAAAGACTAATGAACTTGTCACATCCCTCAGAGAAGCACAAATGCTGCAAATTATTTCAGAATAAACTATTTATTGTCTTCCAGAGTGCCAACCATCCACTTCTTCATTCCCTTCATATTTGAACCCCTGGTTCTAGAAGTTTTCCAAATGAGTATAGTTTTGATAGTGATGCAGACAAGTGTGCAAAGTCAGACAGTTCGTATTACTCTTAAATTTGTCGATACATATATTTATATTGAACATATGTGAAGCATAATACTAAATCTTTGCATAGACAACTAGATAAACATCAACTGCTACAGATGCAGTTTTATTTTTAAAAACTTGTTTTAAAATTTGATTGTTATAACATACCTACATCTACAAAGTCAGCTATATTGAAATAACTTCAACTTAAATTTCAATGTTATTCAATTCTAATATTTAATTTGCTTATTAACTTTTATAGATGAATTTTAATGTTTCAGGAGGCTTTTTAAATATATATATTATTTTTTAAATGTATACATTTTAATTACATTAATAAAATAATTTTAAATGTTTTACATTTTGCATTAAGTTACATTTTTCCTATAGATATCTGAAAATGTGTACAAATTCTGCTGATGTGTGTATGTGTGTGTGAAAATATGAGAGATTAGAAATGAAAAATACCAGAAAAAATCTGCAAATGGGTCATGTGCTTACATTAAAAATAACTATAACAACTACCTAGAAACAATGCCATGAACAGACTTCTGTCAGGCAAAACCCACATAAAATTTGTGAATGGAACATGACTTTTTTTTAATTAAAAGAAAATAAACAGGTGATTATTTTAATCAGATGCATAATTTTAAGAAGTCAGATGAAAATCCTGCAACTTTATTATATTGTTTACTTAGTGAAGATCTAATTACAGATCGGAACAGCAAAAATTATACATGGGCCTCCCTTCCTGGGCTTCTTCCAGGTTCTGCCCTTTTTTGGTCTCAACATTTCTTTTAGTTTAGTTTTGTTTTAAATGAGTTTAGTGTGAACGAGTTGTGATTGCAGACCAGGGAAGAGGCTCCACTGGTGAGGAATCTGCTTTTTACCTCCTTCAGATTGCTAGCTGAATTCATCTCCTAGTGGCTTTAGGACTGAGGTCCAAACTTTCTAGCTGGCTATTGGCCAGAGGCTACTCTCAGCTCCTAGAGGCCCCTGCAATTCCTTATTGTATGGTTTTATCATAGGATGGGAGCTTCCTTCTACGTCAGAAAGCGAGTCTCTCTCTCCAGATTGTCAAGATGAAGCAGTCATGAGAAGGAGAGCCATCCCATCACCTTTGTCATATCCTATGCAATGGTTAAGCACTCAGCTGCTAACCAAAAGGTCAGCAGTTTGAACTTACCCAGTGGTTCCATGGGAGAAAGACCTGGAGATCTGCCTGTGTGTAAAGATTAGAGCCTAGAAAACTTCATGGGGCAGTTCTACTCTGTCGCATGAGGTCACTGTGAGCTGGAATCAACTTGGCAGCAAGCAACAACACTGGAGAGTCATAGGTTCTACACACTTGTGGTTGGGGTTACAAATGGATGTGACCCACTGGGGTCACTAAGGGTGTGTCCACTACAGGGCATTGCCCCAAAACAACAAAGCCTAGTTCCTCTTATCTTTCTTAAAATGAGTTATTTTCCAGAAGGTTTTATCGCATCTCATTTGTATAGAATTCTCACCATGCTCCACCCATACCCACCCTCTAAACATGTCTCTACATGTCCCTGACAACATCATAAATAACCTTAGGGCCAGGTGAGACTCCAATACACTGGACAAAATGTATATAATAATATTGTTGTATAAGTGAAAACACTTAGTTTTGCTATGAGTTCTATGAACTATGAACTCTATGTACTGCCACTTTGAATCTTTCATCTCTTTTAAAACTTTTGCATAGGACTTAGAGAAATGAACAGTGATATTTATGTAAAATTATTCATTTTTATACATTCCAAAGCCATTGTTCTGAGTTACAGTAAGACAATTTGCACACTACTATTTTGCAATTAATGCATCTTGGGCAAGGAACACCTTCTCCATACTAAGGATGTTTTTCTGTTCATGTTTTTGCCAAGATTCTAATAAGCAGTTACTATCATTAAATTTCAGAAATAAATTTGTTTGTCTCCTGACTATATTACGAAGTCTCATTCAAGTTCATTCATCCATGTATAATTTTGATTTTGTTCCTACTGCTTGTTGGAAACAAATGAAGAAAAAAATCAAGCCTAGAGTCGTGATATGGAAGAATTCTATGAGGAAAATATTTAATGACTCAGGAAGCATCAAAAGAAGATGGAAGGAATACACAGAGTCACTATATCAAAAAGAATTAGTTGATGTTCAGCCATTTCAGAAGGTAGTGTATGATCAGGAACTGATGGTGCTCAAGGAAAAGGTCCAAGCTGCACTGAAAAAAAAAAGGCATTGGCAAAAAACTAGGCTCCAGGAATTGACAGAATACCAGCTGAGGTGTTTCAACAAGCTGATGCAGCACTGGAAGTGCTCATACATCTAGGCAAGAAATCTGGAAGACTGACTAGAAGAGAGCCATACTTATGCTATTCCGAAGAAAGGTGATCCAACAGAATGGGGAAATTATCGAACAATATCATTAATATCACATGCAAATAAAATTTTGCTGAAGATCATTCAAAAGCAGCTGCAGCAGTACATGGACTGAGAACTGCCAGAAATTCAAGCCAGATTCAGAACAGGATATGGAACCAGGGTCGTCATTGCTGATGTTGGATGGATCCTGCACGAGTGCAGAGAATACTGATAAGATATTTACCTTGTTTTATTGACTACACAAAGGCGTTCGACTGTGTAGATCATGACAAGTTATGGATAACATTACAAAGAATGAGAATTCCAGAACACTTAATTGTGCTCATGAAGAATCTCTGCATAGACCAAGACACAGTCATTTGAAAAGAACAAGGGGATGCTGCGTGGTTTAAAGTCAGGAAATGTGTGGGTCAGGGTTATATCCTTTCACCATACTTTTTAAATCTGAGAAACTGGACTATATGAAGAATGCCGCATCAGAATTGAAGGAAGACTCATTAACAACCTGCCTTATGCAGATGACACAACCTTGCCTGCTGAAAGTGAAGAGGATTTGAAGCACTCTCTGATGAAGATCAAAGACCACAGCCTTCTTTATGGATTATACCACAACATGAAGGAAAAAAAAAAAAAATCCTCACAACTGGACCAAAAAGCAACATCATGATAGATGGAGAAAAGATTGAAGTTGCCAAGGATTTCATTTTACTTGGATCCACAGTCAATGCCCGTGGAAGCAGCAGTCGAGAAATCAAATGATGCATAGCATTGGGCAAATCTGCTGCAAAAGACCTCTTAAAAGTTTTAAAAAAGAAAATATGTCACCTTGAAGAGTAAGGTGTGCCTCACCCAAGACATGTTTTCAATTGCCTCATATGCATGCAAAAGCTGGACAATGAATAAAGAAGACAGAAGAATCGATAGCTTTGAATTATGGTGTTGGTGAAGAATATTGAATGTGCCATAGACAGCCAAAAGAACTAACAAACCTGTCTTGGAAGAAGCGCGGCCAGAATGTTCCTTAAAGCAAGGATGCCGAGACTATGTCTCACATACTTTGGACGTGTTATCAGGAGGAATCAGCCCTGGAGAAGGACATCATGCTTGGCAAAGCAGAGCGGCAGCAAAAGAGAGGAAGACCCTCAATGAGATGGATTGACACAGGGGCTACAACAATGGGCTCAAGCGTAACAATGATTGTGATGATGGCACAGGACTGGGCAGTGTTTTGTTTTGTTGCAATGAGTCTGAAGGGACTCAGTGAAATCCAACAACAACAACTTGTTGGAAGGGTGTGTATACACTGAAAATGTCTGATGTGGTCCTTGCCCTCATAGAGGTAATGTAGACCTATCTACTGAGTTTTTCTTTGAAAATGGTAATTCTCACATTTTTCTGGACCCTGCACTGCAGGGAGTCCATAAGGAACTTCCTGGTTGGACAGAGAACATGATATTGGCTTCAGAGTCCCCGTGATGGTAGTGCCCTTATCACTGGCCCACAGGATGCACCTGGGCACTTGGCTTTTCAACTTTTCATTTCTTCCAAGATTCCTGGTCCCTACTCTCTGCCCTTTGATCCTGGGTTTTTGTTCTCATACTCTTCACATTCTCCTTAGTGCTACCTGTTCTGTTCACAAAGTTGGTTCTCTGGTGCAGTTCTCAATGCTAGGAGTTCTCTAGCTTTTGTCTGTCTTGTGTGAGCAGCGGTATAACCCAGTGCTCTCTGACTCTTCCTTCCTTCTTCCTTTCTACTATTTCCTCCTTCCTTTCCTCCCTCCATTTTTTTCTTTCTTTCAATGGTGGCACAAATATATATAACAAAATATTTGCCATTTCATCATTTTTTATGTGTACAATTCAGTGACATAAACTATGTTCATCATGTTGTGCAAGAATTCCAATCTATCTGTTTCTAAATTTTTCCATCTCGCTTAACAAAAACTCAGTGTACCCTAAGCAATATTCTCCTTTCCTTCTCTCTACCATCCCTTATTACCATAAATGAACCATGGTCTAACTCTTTTTTTTCACCTTCAGCTTCTAAATTGTCCCTGGGTTTCACAGCCCCATTCATGCCTCTGATTATTCCTGTCCAGACTTTCCTTGGCTTCCACCCCACATCAACACCCTGCATTCACATATGTCTTCTGCCAGGCCATCTAAGAAGCCTTTTGTCATCACATAGGAGCAAGGAAGTTCTTACATTATGAGCAATTCTTTTTTTTTTCTGGAAGTCTAATTCAAGTGCGGGATGCCACCAGGATATCTCCAGTTCTTTAGGAGGTTGGCATGGGGCTGTTAGTATAGAGGTACCTGATGCTTAGGAAATCCCAGGAAAGGCTACCTAGAGAGCCTTTGGGCTCTGGGGCTGCCACTCCAACCCAGCTCATGGAAGGCTTCTCCTGAGTCCCTGGGCCTTGGTGCTGTCACTGAGGCTATGTGTGGAGAAGGTACATTCCTGCAGCTCTACCTGTGCACAGAGATGTGCATCAGAAGCCTCCAGGTGATCTGGAGGACGTGGGTAGCTGGGCAAGTACCTAAAATAGGAAGGGATGGTCTTCAAGAGGGTCTGGTTTCAGGGTCAGGGCTCCCTAGTGGCCAAGAGTTAGAAGAACTTGGGGCTTGAAAAGGGATGAAAGACAACCAAAGTGCGCCCTCTTCAACTGTTGCTCAATATCCTCCCCTCACTGGGGTCCACCCAGAATTGTTTTCTTTTTTGGGGGGAGGGGGTGGAGGTTGTAGAATTTTTTTTTTTTAATTTACTTTAGGTGAAAATTTACAAACAAACTAGCATTTCATTAAACAGTTAGTACACATATTGTTTTATGACATTGGTTAACAGCCCCATGACATATCAACACTCTCCCTTCTCAATGTTGGGTTCCCTATCACCAGCTTTCCTGTCCCCTCCTGCCTTCTAGTCCTTGCGTCTGGGCTGGTGTGCCCCTTTAGTTTCATTTTTGTTTTATGGGCCTGTCTAATCTTTGACTAAAGGGTAAACTTCAGGAGTGACTTAATTACTGATCTAACTAGGTGTCTAGGGGCCATATTCTAGGGTTTTCTCCAGTCTCTTTCAGGCCAGTAAGTCTGGTCTTTTTCTGTGTGTGTGAGTTAGAATTTTGTTCTACATTCTTCTGCAGCTCTGTCTGGGACCCTCAATTGTGATCTCTGTCAGAGCAGTCAGTGGTGGCTACTGGGCGTCATCCAGCTGTACTGGACTCAGTCAGGTGGAGGCTGCAGTAGGTGTGGTCCATTAGTCCTCTGGACTACTCTTTCCCTTCGCCTTTAGTTTTCTTCATTTTCCCTTGATCCCAAAGGGGTGAGACCAGTGGAGTACAGTAGATGGCCGCTTACAGGCTTTTAAAACCCCAGATGCTACTCACCAACGTAGAATGTAGAAGTCTTTCTTTAGAAACTATGTTATGCCAATTGAGCCAGATGTTCCCCGAAACCATGGTCCCCACGGCCCTCAATCCAATGATTTCTTCCCTCAGGGAGTTTGGATCTATCCATGGAGCTTCCATGATCTTGCCTTGTACAAGTTGTGCTGGATTCCCCAGTATTGTATACCATTCTGCTCTTCAAAAAGTTACCACTTATTTATTGTCTATTTAGTGTTTTTCCATCCCCTCATAACCATCAAAGATTTTTTCTTTTTGTGTGTAAACCTTTTGATGAGCTTTTACAGTAAAGATCTCATACAATATTTGTCCTCTGGTGATTGGCTTATTTCACTCAGCATAACGCCCTTCAGATTCATCCATGTTGTGAGATGCTTCATAGATTCATCATTGTTCTTTATCATTGTGTAATATTCCTTTGTGTGTATGTACCATAGCTTGTTTATCCATTCACCTATTGATGGGATTCTAGGTTGTTCCCATCTTTTTGCTATTGTGAACAATGCTGCAATGAACATGGGTGTTCATATGTCTATTTCTGTGACAGCTCTTATTTCTCTAGGATATATTCCTAGGAGTGGGATTGCTGGATGGTACGGTATTTCTATTTCTAGCTTTCTAAGGAAGCACCATATTGTTTTCCAAAGTGGTTGTATCATTATGCATTCCCACCAGCAGGGCATAAGAGTTCCAATCTCCCCGCAGCCTCTCCAATGTTTATTATTTTCTGTTTTTTTTTTTTTTTTTTCTCCTTTGATTCATGCCAGTAATGCTGCGGTGAGGTGGTATCTTATTGTGGTTTTGATTTGCATTTCTCTAATGGCTAGTGATCACAAGAATCTCATCATGCATCTGTTAGCTGCTTGAATGTCTTCTTTGGTGAAGTGTCTGTTCATTTCCTTTGCCCATTTTTTAATTGGATTATTTGTCTTTTTGTTGTACAGATGTTGGATTTTTCTGTAGATTTTAGAGATTAGACCTTTGTCGGATTTGTAATAGCCCAAAATTTTTCCCTAGTCTGTAGATTCTCTTTTTACTCTTTTGGTGAAGTCTTTTGATGAGCATAAGTGTTTAATTTTTCGAAGATCCCAGTTATCTAGCTTATCTTCTGGAGATTGTATGTGTTGTCAGTTATGGTTTGTATTCTGTTAATGCCACGTATTAGGGTCTCTAGCATTGATACAGTTTTTTCTTCTATAATCTTTACAGTTCTTGGTTTTATATTTAAGTCTTTGACCCATTTCGAATTAGCTTTTTTGTATGGCATGAGGTGTGGGTCTTGCTTCATTTTTTAATCAGTGGAAATCCAGTTTGCCAGCATCTTTTGTTAAAAAGACTGTCTTTTCCCCATTTGATGGGCTTTGGGCCCTTGTCAAAGATCAGGTGACCATGGGTGGATGGATTTACATCTGAGTTCTCAATTCTGTTCCATTGGTCAATGTATCTGTCTTTGTACCAGTACCAGGTTGTCTTCACATTTTTTTCCAACGGACACAGAACATTCTTCAAAACAGACAACATCTTAGGCTACAAAACAACCCTTAACAAAATCCAAGACATTGAGATAATACAAAGTATCTTCTCTGATCACAACATCATTAAAGTAGAAATTAACAACAGGAAGAGTAAGGGAAAAAAAAAATCAATTACATGGAAACTGAATAACACCCTACTTAAAAACCACAGGGGAATAGAAGAAATTCTATTCTGAGGTCTGAGGTCAGGTAGTGGAAGTCCTCCTACTTTATTCTTCTTCTTCAATAGTGCTTTACTTATCCAGAATCTCTTCCCTTTCCATATAAAGTTAAAGGCTAGTTTTTTCATCTCTTTAAAGAATGTTGCTATTTGGATTGGTATCACATTGTATATGTAGATTGCTTTGGGTAAAATTGACATTTTCTCGATATTGAGTCTACGTATCCATGAGCATGGTATGTTTTTCCATTTACATACATTTCTTTTGGTTTCTTACAGCAGTGTTTTGTTTTCTTTGTATGGGTCTTTCCTGCTATCTGCTGAATCTTTCTATTAGTTCAAATAGTTTTCTCATGGAGTCTTTTGGGTTTTCTATGTCTAGTATCATGTCATCTGCAGATAGGGACAGTTTTACTTCTTCATTACCAATTTGGATTCCCTTTATTTCTTTTTCTTGCCTTATTGCTCTAGCTAGGACTTCCAGCACAATGTCAAACAGGAGTGGTGAAAAAGGGCATCCTTCTATTGTTCCCATTCTCAAGTGAAATGTTTTCAGCCTCTCCATTAAGAATGAGGTTGGCTGTTGGTTTTGCATAGATGTCCTTTATTATGTTGAGAAATTTCCCTTCTATACCTATTTTATTGAGAGTTTTTATCAGGAATGGGTGTTGGACTTTGTCAAATGCCTTTTCTGTGTCGATTGAGATGATCATGTGGTTCTTTTATTTATGTGATGGACTATGTCAATTGATTTTCCAATGTAGAACCATCCTTGCATAGCTGGTATGAATCCTACTTGGTCATGGTGTATTATTTTTTTGATAGGATGCTGAGTTCTACTGTGTAGAATTCAGTTGAGAAATTTTGCATCTAAGGGTCGCAGGCAGTTCAAATCCGCCAGGTGCTCCTTGGAAACTCTGTGGGGCAGTTCTACTTTGGCCTATAGCGTCACTATGAGTCAGAATCGACTCAACGGCACTGGGTTTGGTTTGGTTTTTTGGTTTTATTCATGATAAAGATTGGTCTGTAATTTTCTTTTTCTGTGGTATCTTTGCCTAGTTTTGGTATCAGGGTTATGCTGGCTTCATTGAATGAACCTGGAAGTATCAATTCCTTTCCTATGTTCTGAAATAATTTGAGTAGTACTGGTGTAAGCTCTGTCTGAATGTTTGGTAGAATTCTCTGAGGAACCCATCTGGGCCAACACGTTTTTTTTTTTTCCTTGAGAGTTTTTTTTTTTTTTTAAAGTACCTTTTCATTCTCTTCTCTTGTTATGGGTCTGTTCAAATTTTCAACACCATTTTGTGTTAGTTTGAGTGGGTAGTGTGTTTCTAGACATGTGTCCATTTCCTCTAGGTTTTCAAATTTGTTGGAGTGTAGTTTTTCACAATACTCTGATATGATCCTTTTTATTTCAGTTGGTTCTGTTGTAATGTCCCCCATTTCATTTATTATTTGGCTTATTTGCATCCTCTCCTGTTTTTCTTTTGTCATCTTGGCCAGTGGTTTATTGATTTTGTTGATCCTTTCAAAGAAGCAACTTTTGGTTTTGTTGATTCTTTCTGTTGTTTTTCTATTCTCTATTTCATTTATTTCTGCTCTGATTTTTATTATTCCCTTTCTTCTGGTGGCTATGGGCCTTTTTTTTTGCTGTTTCTTTCAATTTGTTCTAGTTGTGTAGCTAATGTTTTGATTTTGTCCTTTCCTTCTTTTTTGATGTGTGTGTCTACTGCTATAAACTGACCTCTCAGTACTGTCTTTGCTGTGTTCCAAAGGTTTTGGTATGATGTGTTTTCATCCTCATTTGATTCTAGGAATTTTTTGATTGCATCTCTGATTTCTTCTATTCCCCTGTGGTTTTTAAGTAGGGTGTTATTCAGTTTCCATGTAATTGATTTTTTTTTTCCCTTACTCCTCCTGTTGTTAATTTCTACTTTAATGATGTTGTGATCAGAGAAGATACTTTGTATTATCTCAATGTCTTGGATTTTGTTAAGGGTTGTTTTGTAGCCTAAGATGTTGTCTGTTTTGAAGAATGTTCTGTGTCCGTTGGAAAAAAATGTATACTTTTCAGCTGTTGGGTGGAGTGTTGTATATATGTCTATGAGTTCGAGTTGGCAGATTGTGGCCTTTATATCTTCTTTATCTTTGTTGAATTTTTTTCTAGATGTTCTGTCCTTTACCAAGAGTGGTGTGTTGAAGCCTCCTTCTATTACTGTGGAACTGTCAATTTCTCTTCTCAATGCTGTTAGAGTTTGTTTTATGTATTTTGGAACCCTGTCATTGGGTGCATACATGTTTATTATGGTTATGTCTTCACGATAGATCATCCCTTTAATCGATTATATAATGGTCTTCTTTGTCTTTAGTGTAAGATTTTATTTTAAAGTCTATTTTATCTGAGATTAGTATTGCCACTACTGTCTTTTTTGGTAGCTGTTTGCTTTTTTTTTTTTTCCTTTCTTTGATTTTGAATAAATTTGTGTCTATGTTTCTAAGTTGGGTCCCTTGTACACAGCATATTGATGGATCCTGCTTTTTTATCTATACTGTCACTCTCTGTCTTTTTATGGGTGCATTTAGGGCATTTACATTTGGTGTAATTATTGATAGATATGAGTTTATTGCTTTCATTTCATAGTAATTTTTTTTTGTGTGTGTGATGCTGACATTTTCTTTGTTCCTCTTACTATCCCACGCTGAATTCCTTTTGTTTGTGGGGTTTTTTTTTTAATTTGTTTTTGTAGATTTTGGTTTTACTGAGACTTTATGATTTTCTTCTTTATTTTAATAAGTAGGTTTGTTAGCTTTCTTTGTGGTTATCTTGAAATTTACCTATATCTTCCTAGGTTTGAACCAGTCTTTTATTACTTGGTATTGTCTTGCCTTTCTCTCCATTAGAAAGTTCTGTACCTACACCATTTATTGGGCTTTGTTGTCATGTGTAGATTAACCACTCTAGTTCCCTGCTATAAATCTCTTAGTTCTGAATAGTCCTTGAGAGTTCATTTCCTAGGTTGGTGTCTGGCTGGTGTGATACTGCATCCTAGATTTAGACTGTCATCTTACGTTGTTTGCTCTCAAGGCAAAGGAATCAATTTAATAATTCTTGTAAGTTTGGTTTGGTTTTTACATATTCCCTTAATTTCTGTTTATCTGGAAATGTCCTAATTTCACCACCATATCTGAATGAGAGTTTTGCAAGGTACATTTTTCTTGGTTCACATTTTTATTTTTCAAGAGTTTATATATATGTCGTCCCATTGCCTTCTTGCTTGTATAGTTTCTGCCAAGTAATCAGAGTTTAGTCTTATTTTTTTCCCCTCTGTATATGACTTTTTGTTTTTCTCAAGCTGCTCTCAGGATTCTTTCTTGGTCTTTGGTTTTAGTGAGTGTGATTATGATATGTCTTGGTGATTTTCTTTCGGGGTCTATCCTATATGGGGTTCATTAAGCTTCTTGGATGGCCAGCTTTTCATCTTTCATGATATTAAGGGTTTTCTGGCAGCAATCCTTCAATGATCTTCTCTGTGCTTTTGGTTTTCTCCCACCATTCTGCAACTCTGATCACTTGCAAATACTTGCTTTTGATTGTATCCCACATCATTCTCAGGGTTCTTCATTTTTTTTTCCATTCTTTTTTCTGATTTTTCCTCAAACCAAGTGATATCCAAGTATTTTTCTTGTTTCACTGATCCTCTCTTCCATTGTTTCAGCCCTGCCCCTCAGACCATCTATGACACTGTCCATTTGTGAAATCTTGTTGTTTATTTTTTGGATTTCTAATTGTTGTTTTTGTATGATTTCTAGTTGTGAATATATTTTGATATTTTGTTCCTGTATTAGTTTCCTGAATTCTTCCAGTGTTTTGTCTGAATTTTCTATGAATGTATTTTTTCCTCATTTTTGTCTGCTTTGTGCTTCAACTCTTGGATAGCTCTGAATATTAGAGATTTGAATTCCCTATCAGGTAGTTCTAGTGCTTTTTCTTCTACTGGAAAGTTATCTGATGTTTTATTTGGATACCTACTACAACCACCCTGTTCCTTTAAAAAAAAAAAAAAAATGTGTTGATATCATCTCCTGTCTTTAGGATATTCAGTAGTTATTTTCTTCATTTATCGATAACAGATTTGTTTGCTTTGTCCTGCTTTTTTGTTTTATTTGATATCTAAGCTTTTTTTTTTAAGCAGGCTGTCTGTGCATTCTTTGTTGTTTGCTTGTCTGTAGGCATGATAATTTTCACCTCCTCGGCCAATGGGTGGGGCCAGTTGCTCAGCTATGGTGCAGTAGGGCAGGTCCAGTTGAACGGAAGGGACTGGGATGGGTTGTTTGTGGCACATATTGGGTCTGACAGGGCGGGATGGGGGTCAGTGCAGGGCAGGTTCCAGTAGTTCATGCCTGTGCTGCTCGGGGGTGCGACATTCAATGCATGGTGCAGATAGACAGGAGGGAGGGGGAAGGTTTTGATGTGTGGAGCTATGTTGCATGTGGGAAAGAAGAGAAAGAGGAGGAAAAGAGAAAAATAAGTGTTCAGGAAGCCTGCCTTTGGAGTGGAGAGATGAGAAACTGAGAAATGAATAAAAACAAAATGGAAAAAGAGAAAGAGAAAAAATAAATAAAAATTAAAAAGGAGAAGAAGAAATGCCCCCAGGGATTCCACAAGCACCCTGGGAAGCGGCTCCCAGGCCTTGGGACATAGCCTGTTTAGAAGGGGCAGAGATGGAACCCAGGGCCAGGTGTTCAGGAGAGAGGAAAAGAAAGAAAATAGAGAGAGATGAGAAATGAAAAAATGAAGAAAAACACAAAAGAAAAAAGGACAAAGAAAGCCCCAGTGATTCCACCAGCATGGTGGTGTGGACTGAGGAAGCAGTTACCCAGCTAAGCTGCACTTCTCAGCCTGTCATGAATCAAAGATGGCACATGGAGCTAGGTGTTCAAGAGGAGGGGAGGAGGTGAGAGACAGGGAAGATACCAAAAGAAGCTGAAAAATGCAACACCAGCAACCATGAAATGGCACTGAAAGAATGGGCCGATGTGGTTGGGGAGAAGCCAAAAGCCATGGAGTTGGCACCTCCTGGCCGAGCTAAGAGGTCTACTGGGAGCTGTGGACACCAAGCAGGGGAAGAAGAGTGGGGATGAGAAAGCATGTATCACCGGTTACTGAGCGCTCTGTCCCCTGGTGGGAGCTATGTGAAGCTGTTTTCCAACACTCCCTGTTCACCGATCTCTGACCGGGGTCCAGGATGATGAATCCAAGTGTGTTAGCTGATAAGGGACCTTGTCTCTGTATCTCTCCTTGCTCTCTATTCTCTGTCAGTTTCTTATTCCATTTGGTGCTTGTTTGAGTTCTTTATCTCTTCATTTGCTGCTCAAGGTTCCAGGACTGACATTTGTCTGTTTTACTTGGTTTTTCGGGTCTTTGCTGTGGAGGAACAATGTGGTGCTTCTGTCTATGGGGCCATGTTAGCTCCATCCTCCGATGCTTCTTTTCAATGTGTGACTTATTAATTACTGATTCATAATCACTGTTTGCAGAAAAATCTCTAAGGATGGTGAAAACCCACTTCTAAATGCAAATGACAATTAAAAATAAAATGAGAGGGATTTTTTTCTTTATTTTAGGTTAAAAAGAAAATCTATGGAGATATCATTATATGTCAAGTATTCCATAAATGATAGGAATTGCTACTTTATGAGACATGCAAAGCCATGCTGGTAACAACAAGAAAGTCCATAAAATGTAGGTGACACTGGAATTCAGAATCATTAACCTCACCAAGCCTCAATTACTCAATCTGTATAGAGTGATTAGATATCTTACTTCAGTACTTCTCAACTGGGATGAATGTGACCCCAAGAGACATTTGGCAATGTCTGGAAATATTTTTCATTGTTAAAATTGGGTGGTGGTATTACTAGTAGGTAGAGGCCAGGAATGCTGCTAAACATCCTACAATGCATGGGACAATTCCCTACCACACAAAATTGTCCAGCCCAAATTGTTCTCAATAGTTCCAAGTTTGAAAAATCCTGTTTTACATAAATCAGAAATTTGGGAACTATTAAAAAGGTAATTGAGTATTACTTTGACATTTTGGGGAGAAGAATAATCTGCTAAAATAAGGAATCCAGTTCATAAACTATGTGAAAAGATTACACTTGGTGTTAAGAAGGATCCATAGATGTACAAGGCAAGGACCTTCTCCTCCAAGAAGATTTCCAGTAGGTGTCATACACGTTAGGGGAAGCGGAGACGTGGGAGGCTGTGCAGGTAGGCTTAAATAACAAGGAGGGCAGTGGAGAGACAGAGAAGAAGGCCTGACTGGTGTGTAGTAGTTAAGGCCTACGACTGCTAACCAAAAAGTCAGCAGTTCGAATCCACCAGGCACTTCTTGGAAACCCCATAGGGCAGTTCTACTCTGTTTGATAGAGTCACTATGAGTCAGAATTGACAATATGGCAACTGGTTTGGTTTTGGTTTTGTTACAAATATCGGCACTGATTTCCCTAAGAGGGAACTGTTAATGAAGCAGTGATGACAACACTTCTTAAAGTGTGATAGCTTAGGAAAGGTAATTTTCATGATTTAGTCCTCATGTTGATCATTATTATGACCCACTGTAAACTACAATTCTAAAACCTGTATTTTAGCAGTGCCAAAATGTTTGTGCAAAGGAAGACTCATAGGTTCTTTAAAGGTAAATGAAAGAATTTAACCAGACTCTAAGAATGACATTTTTTTTTTTCCTAGAGTATAAAAGAGGTGCTTGACATTTAGAGAATAAGGAAACCTGATTATGACACTGTCAAAAGCAGCAGCACATCAATGCGGGCACTTAAATCACCTACAAGCCATATGTGCAGTTACTAAATAAATATGGCCTCCCTGCCAACAAGAGTGAACTTCTCGAGGTCAGAAGTCAAAAATAACACTTATTTATGGTTCCTGTAAGGAGGCCTTTTTGCTTTGTTCCTCATTCCTCCAAGTGCATGGCTGAAGTCCACTCTGACCACCAGTGGCACTCCCCATCAGCCTGGTCAGCAATATTTCCAAATGATGGCATTAGATACACGACTCATTCAGTCAGGCCTTCATCATTAGGAAAAAGTGCAAGAGAACTGGGCAGAAAGCCTTGTTCACACCTCAAAACAATCTATCCTTGCTGTTTCCTCCTTTCCTCCCTTCCCTTGATGAAAACAGTACTTGTGACATCAGTTTAAACCAAGATTTCAATCAATGGGTATTCCTACAGGTGGCAACAAGTCCCAGGCCGTGATCCTTATCATGGAAAGATCTGAACTATAATGCAACCAAGCAAGAGACTGAAGGAACATCTGGCATCTATCGAACACCATTGACCTATATACAGTCTTTATATAGACACTAGATTCGCATGCTAAGATGGAACTGTCTAACTGCGTGATTTCTCTTCAGGTGGTGCAAATCATCAACACTCCCCAGTGTTAACCAAAAGGCTGGAGGTTTGAGTCCACTCAGAGGTACCTTGGAAGAAAGACCTGGCATTCTATTTGTGAAAAATAAGCCGCTGGAAATACTATAGTGCAAAGTTATACTCTGACACACCCGGGGTGGCCGTGAGTTGGAGTAGATTCACAAGCAATTGGTTTGGCTTAGCTGTGTATTTACTTTACCTAGATAGAGGGTGATCGAAAAACTCAGAACTTTGTTACTTTTTCTTTATTTTTAGATTATCTGATTAAAATAGTTTATTCTCATTTACATTAAACAGTAATAATTAGAAAGAAAAAAATGCTCACTTGATTTTAGTGAAATCTAGAATGCACTGGGAATATCAGGAGAAGATTATGAGAGATGTCTGACAAAATACCAGCAGTATGGCACCTAACAACAACCACGTCACCCTGAAGCCCTGGAGCCCTAAAGCTACTATTATACAAGTCTAAGTCTAGATGGTTAAAATGCCAGTCTCTGGTCTTTCTCCAAAAGGCCTGTGGCTCAGTCGTTGAAAGCTCAGCTGCTAGCTGAAAGGTCGAACATTTGAACCTAACAGCCATTCTGCAGGAGAAAGATGTGGCAGTCTACTTTCGAAAAAATTTTTGTTGCTGTTAGGTGTCATCAGTCAGTTCGAACTCACAGCTACTCTGTGTGCAACAGAACAAAACACTGCCCAGTCCTGTGTGATCCCCACAATCATTGCTATGTCTGTACCTATTGTTAAGGCCATTGTACAAATTCATTCATCTCATTGAGGGTCTTCCAATTTTTCCATGAGCCTCTACTTCACCAAATATGATATCCTTCTCAAGGGACCGGTCCCTCCTGATAATGTCCAAAACACCAAAGTATGTGAGACAAAATCTTGCTATCTACACTTCTGGGTGTACTTCTTCCAAGACATATTTTTTCATCCTTCTGGAAGTCAGTGATATATCCAATATTCTTCATCAATACCATCATTCAAATGCATCAATTCTTCTTCAGTCTTCCTTATTGTCCAGCTTTCTCATGCATATGAGGTGATTGAAAACACCATGGCTTGGGTCAGGCACAACTTAGCCTGACTGATACCTTTGCTTTTTAACACTTTGTTGTTGTTAGGTGGCATCGAGTTGGTTCTGACTCATAGTGACCCTATGCACAACAGAATGAAACACTGCCTGGTCCTGTGCCATCCTCACAATCACGGTCATGCTTGAGTCCACTGTTGCCTAACACACGAGGATGCAAAGGTCTCTGACCATATCAGTTAGGGCATAAGCCAAACCAAACCCGTTGCTGCCAAGTCAATCCTGACTCATAGTGACCCTATAGGACAGACTAGAGCTGCCCCATAGAGTTTCCAAGGAGCAGTTGGTGGAGACGTTTTGGTTAGTAGACGTAGCTCTTAACCACTACACCACCAGGGCTTCCAGTTAGGGATGGTCAGGAAAAAATAAAACTCCATATACATTAATATTATTCAATATAAGAATAGGACTCCCTGGGTGGTGCAAAGGGTTAAGTTTTCTGCTACCAGTTTGAATCTACTCACAGGTTTCTGCCTACATACATACACACCTGCCTACATACCTACATACACACCTACACACATATGTACACATATATATATATATTTATATTCGATATCAAAAGCCCAATCCATAAAATTGATAAATTGAACTTAATCAAATTAACAAAGCCTGTTTTTAACAAATTGCCAAATTGAACTAGAAAAATATTAAAAACACCTTTTCTTTAAAAGATAATTTTAAGAGAATAAAAACATTCAAAAACTGGATAAAATATATGTAAATCATATGTCTAATAAAGAACTTTCACTAAGAACATAAAAGTAATACTCGACACTCAAAATTAAGAAAACAGAAAAACACAGTTTAAAAATGAGTAAAATAATCGGATAAACACATTACAAAAGATAGCTAATTAGCATATTAAAAGATACTCAGCACCGCTTGTCATTAGAGAAATGCACACTGAAATCATAGCAAGATACCACTACACACCTATTAGAATGACTAAAATTTTAAAAAGACTAAACTTATCAAGTGTTAGTGAAAATGTGGACAAATTGGAACATTCATACACCAAAGGTAGAAATATAAAATGATACAATATATTTGGAAAATAGCATGGAAATTTCTTCAAAAGTTGAACATGAATCTCCCATTTAATCGAGCCACTCCACGCCTAAGTATTTACTTGGGGAAAATGAAAACACATGACCACAAACAGATATGCAAAGAATGTTTATAGCAGCTTTATTTGTATTAGTCGACGACTATAAACAAGTCAAACTTTCATCTACCTGTGGTATGCTCAAGGAGCCCTGGTGGTGCGATGGTTAAGTGCTCAGCAGCTAACCGAAAGATCAGTGGTTCAAACTCACCAGCTGCTCCGTGGGAGAAATATGTGGTAGTCTGCTTTCCAGAAGATTACAGCCTTGGAAACCCTATGTGACAGTTCTACTCTGTTCTATAGGGTCGCTAAGAGTGGAAATTACCTCAAAGGCAATGGGTATGGGTGGTATCTTCACACAGTGGGAATACTATTCAGCGGTTAAATAAACTAGTGATACATGCTTCAACATGGGTGGATCTCAAAATAACTGTGCTGAGAGAAAGAAGTGAGAAAAAAGAATGCATATTGCATTATCACTTATAACATAAATGTCTATAAAATGCAAACTCCTCTCCAGTGATAGAAAGCTGGTCAGTGGTTGTCTGAGAAGGGAGAGGGTGGGCAGGAAGGATGGGGAGGTAGATTTCAATGACACTTTGGGGGATGATCAATATGTCAATATGTCTGTTATCCTGACCGTGGTGGTGGTTTCATGGGCAAGTACATATGTCATAAGTCATGAAATGGACAGTTTCAATACGTTCAATGTAATGTCAAACAAATATCAATAAAGTTAATTTTTTAAAAAGTCCTGTGAAGACCATCCAAACAACTGAGCCAATGAGTTTAATATTCATTCCAGCTTCCACAGGGAAGTTATGTTCATGACTGCAACCATGACTTGAACATGATTTTTTTTCTTTTAATTCTCTCCAGCATGCAAGTCTGCAAAAGTCTGCTAAATTCATACTTCTGATCGATCCCTGGATTTTGTCGTTGTTGTTTCTTTTCTGCTGGTAAAGTGAAGCCCTCTTCAAAGGAGTATTTGCAAATACACAGCAGACATGTGTGTTGACAGCGTGGACTTGATCTGAAAGTGGAATTAAAATCTAGGGAACCTGCATCTTTGATATGGGCAACCAATTATCTCCTGGTTGTGTGCAATCAAGTTTTTTGTTTTGTTTTGTTTGTTCATTTGGTTGACAAAGCAGAAGATGCTGGTAACTCTACAGTGATGTCCATCTCCAACCAAAACCTACCTTCACTCCAGTGCAGTTTTTCTCAGTGTGGGTGTGTGTTTACAAAGCTGGTCTCCTTCAGAAATAGGCACATGACAGAACTTGCCTCTGTGGAGAATATTTTTTCAATCATTTGAGTCTTTTTTTTTTTTTTTTTAAAGGAAATCATTTTATTTTATGAATAAACATAAACTTTAGTTTGGAAAAAGCCTGTACATCCCTTTTCATACTTATGCTGTCTGCTACGGAACTCCATCTTCTTCCCATCTGGACTAGGGTCCTGTTCCAGCCAGGCTAACACCACTCGGAGCTCCAAGAGCTTCGCAGTATCTGTAAGGATCGTTCTTCCTTAAAAATCCCACTTCTTTTCATATTCAAGTTACCTCTGTGTTTCACGGCCTTATGGTGATGCCTTTGGAATCAGTCCTGAGATTAATTGGATATAAGAATCATCCCTGCATGTCTGAGTGTTATCAACCCTTCCTCTGCCTGACTCAAGTCATGGCTCTGAGAACTATGGCAGCCTGTTAGAGAGGAAGCTGCTTACACTTTTTGAGTTTCTTTAACATTGTGGATATCTGTATCAGAGTCTAGCTGTGATGCTTAGGTGAGGTACCCTGTGGACATGGCAGCATTTGGCACAGTGCTAGGGGAATCCCTGCCTCTTAAGAAATGTTAGCTGTCTGTTCAATAATCAGCTTTACCATCTGACTGCTACACCAGGAGATACTCACTTAGCAGTAATTAAGAGGAAAAGCTGATTTTTATTAGTTGCAATTGTTAAGAAAGATTTGATTCACACAGGCCTTCCAGCCCCCATGTTTGTGGTGCAAATGTTATCTTATACTGCCACCCACTGTCTAATTCGGAGAAGTGCATCCCCACTGTGGCCTCTTGTAGTCCAGCCATCTTAGCCAGATTCATCCCCAACTCACTGCCTCCTGCAAAGATGACTGTGAGACCCATACTTCTCACAAAGGAAGAGAAAATTATTTCACTGAAAGCCTTAATGGCTTCTTAAAGTCTCTAGCCAAGAGCCAAGTGAGATTTACAATGGTAAAACAGGCAAGAACAGAAAATGACATGTTCTCTGTATACATATGTATTGTCAAATACACTACAGAAGATATGCTTTAATTAAGCCAGCCTCAGAGCAGTGATGAGCTAACCAACATTTTTTTTTTTCTTCTACACGTCAAGAAAGGTACATGTAAATTGCATTGCAAAGAAATTGTGGTTCACGGGAATATTGCAGGATTAGTTTTTCTTCAATTGCAATGTGTAAAATAAGCCGTAAAAGAACTGCGTTTTGGAAATTTTCATTTTATGATGTTAGTTCCACTCTCTCCACTGAAATATAAGAATATCATGTCGCTCAAAGGAGGATTAAAAAATAAGAAGTACGCTAGGAAAAACCCTCCAAAATATTCTGAAACACCTAATAAAACCAAAGAAATGGCTCTTTAATAGACCATGGAAAATGTTGCAATTATTACCCAGTGAACCACATAAATTCTTTCAAGTTACATTTTAACTGTAGAGTTTCATTTCTATTCCCTAGCAATACTGAAGGGGAACAATCAGGGTAAAATGTTTCATTTAAATGGAAGGGAGAAAACTGTTTTCCTTCCCACAGATGCTTTTTATAACTGTAGTGGTGAAAGATTCTAACTTACACATAACCTGTACGTCCCTGGTACTAACATTTGAGGTTTAGAAAACCCTAAACCTTGTTTCCAAATTTTATATTTAAGAAAACCAAAGCTCGGCGGTTAAATGTCCTATGCAGTTGGATCATACAGCTGGTTAACCGCAGAACGGGCAAATAAGGCAGTTTCTTGATTCTCAGTTGAATGGTCTTGTTCCTTTCACTACATTCCCTTCAACTGAGTATTAATATTTATAGGGTCATGTGCATGAACATATTATAATTTGTACTAAAAAATGGAATGTATGCTTTAAAAGAATTTTGTGGAAAATCTATACTCTTAAACATAGTGTCAAAAGCCAAAGCAAATAAAAGATGTGGGGTCTTCAAATTCAATTCTGGAGTTATAATGGTCCTTCTCTTTTCGTCACTGTACAAATGGTATTTTTCTAAAAATCTTTGAAAATCTCGCAGATTTCTTGTCTCTCACCAATAGACGTCAAAGTCCTGGCGCTTAGCAGCAGAGTACTCTTTTTCACAGAAGGAATTGCAGGTAACTACAGGAAAACTGGAACAAAGTATGTGCATTGTGTATTGTTTATTGATTCTTGTCCTAATCATAATAGTAATGCCTGTTCATTCTTATTTGTGTTCAATAGGTTGAAGATATATTTAAAATACATTGAAATCAATAATACATTTTTAAATTGAAAAGGACAGTAAAAGAAATCTGAAATTCTGTCATTGACCACATCCAAGCAAAACATAATTACAATTTTGGAATACATCCCTGAGTCAGTTTCCCCTCTCTCTCTCACCACCCACATGCACATACATGCACACACGGGCATACACACTCACACATGCATATGTACATGCATGCTCACACACACAGGGACACACACACACACAGGTGCACAGACGCATGCAGACACACACACAGACTCACACATTGTCTGTATGGCTTTTCTCATGACAAACGAGGTAAGCTCACAATGACTGCCACTGGGAACTTCCTTACCTCCGAGTTCAAAAATGTAATTGCTTTTCCTCTCTTAACATAGACCTGTCCAAAGCTAACGAGCACAATTTTTATGCAAAGACCATGAGCAGGGAAAATCCACGCATCTCCTGGTCATACATAGCCCATCTCTTTGAAGCGTTCAGGGTTTTGGGGATCCATTTTCCTGGGATCGATAGTCCCTCAAGCAGGAGAGATGTTTACCTGGGAAGAAGGACTTGTGTCTGTGGGTGTGTGTGTGTGTGCATGTGCTGGGGTCAGCTCTGGTCCCTGCAGTCGATTTTTTCTGGAGTCTTCAACAATAGGCTTTTTGTATTTTACTTTTTAGCTTGCAAAATGTTGTTATATAAATACTGAATTTGTTAATTTTTCATCTGTCCTTTCCTGCAAATACTAGTACTGACTTTCTCTTTTTGACTATTTTGTGTGTGTGGGTTTTTTTTTTTTTTTTCAAAAATTAAAAATTGCATAGACAAACCTTTCAAAATATTTAAGGTTTTCCTCCATGATTTTAGGATTAATAATTTCTTTTGGCCCTGGAGTCTGATATATAGTAACCTAATCCTTATGGTTCATTAATTGTTTCATTAAATATATATATATATATTCTAGATGAAATACATTTTGGAGTACTTTAAAAAATTTAAACTTTTTTTTTTTTAGTAAATAACAAGTTTTTCCAATGCAGTTTGTTACAAAACCATAAACAAACATAGGGATCATGTTTTTAAAAGCATTAGATCAATGAGACAATACAATATTTTTTTTTACTCTACTAATTTCTTCTGTTCTATCCACTTTCACTTCTTATATCAGTAAAGTACTGCCTGATAATTATATAGTGCAAGCAGTGCTTGGTCCTTACTTTTGAGGTTTTTTTTTTTTTAAATCAATTTATTTTATAGATGCCTTATAAAATCACATCCTAAAGGGAACCAATAAAAAGCGGGGGTGTTTTTTTTTTGGAATTAAATTTTAAGTTTAAAAATGAAAGATTTGTTTTTAATCTTTATAAAAATTTAAAGTATATTTTTAGTGTTATAAGCATGCCGTATCTCTCGATTTAAGCTATACTGACCCCTCAGATAAGGTTTGAAATTTTCTTCATGTGAATGTTTGCATTTTTTGGTTGAAATTATCCCCAGGTATTTTTGTGGCTATTTTGAATCAAATCTTTGGACACCATTAGATTTGTACAAATGGAAATATATGATATTAAGGAACACTCTTAATTCTGTGCACTTTTTTTTTTTTATCATCTGATCACCTGATTGCATGTTTCATTATTTTAAATTATATTTAGTCATTTTGGGGGGCAGTTTTTCTGATGTATTCTCAGGACAATGACACATACATGTTATTTTCATCTAGTTATACCTCATTTTTTTTCTTTTAGTATGTAATTATTTATAAATCTTAGAACAATAATAAATGATAAAGAGTACAATCAACATTTTATTTTATTTTTTTATTTTGATAAAAGTAACCGTAATTTAATTCTTAAGTAAGTTCTTGGTTCTTTGCAAAATTAGAGGTAATATACAATGTTGAGCTAAGGAACTTCCTACTTCTGGTTCCCTAAGTGGTTTTCATCCAATTTTTTGGTTGTTTTAATAAGGAAGGGATATGAAATATGTCAAATATCTCTTTGGTCACTATTGAAATTATTATAAATGATCCCGTGGGTCTTGTGAAGAAGTTTCTTAGTATTCACTGATCCTATGTGATTAGCATCACACCTACAGCATCAACATTGCGTCCATTTTTTCCTTTTATTTAAAAAAAATGCTAGCTTTGCTTCATTTGTGTTTTTGCTGTACATTTTTAATCAGTGTTTACAAATCTATTATTATTTATATCCTATGTCACTTATTTCTGCCTCTATCATATTAAATCCACCCTATGATTTTCTTAGGTTTATCTTTTAATTTGTTAAATTCTTAACTAGAAATTCTTAGTACATTTAATGTATCTCTTTTAAATAATGGAACTAATAAAACTTTAAATTTGCCTTTAAGTATTATTTTTAGCCAGATCTCTGAAGGAATTTTTTGGAGAGATTTCAAAATTTTCTGTAAAGCTACAGCAATTAAAACAGTGTGAAACCAATAAAGGAATAGATAACTTTTAGAAAATATAAAATTCTGATGACAAAACTCCCAGAAATACATCGATTTTTTATGGGTTGATATTTTGATGTTGCATCTAAGATCAACATCCAAGTACTGAGTGAGAGAGATTGATTTTTTATTTTCCTTTACTGTTTTGTTTCCTTTTAATTACAGTCACATTGAAGAAACAAGATTTTTACCAAGTTCTGTAGTCTGAAAATGATCAAACCTGCAATCAATATGCATTGATAATTACTGGTGATTGGAATGCAAAAGTTGTAAACAAAGAAGAAGTATTAGTCGTTGGAAAATATGGCCTTGGTGATAGAAATGACACCAGAGATCTCATGATAGAATTTTTCAAGACCAAATACATTTGTCAACAACTTAAATGACAACTATACATATGGACCTTGCCAGATAGAATACGCAGGAATCGAATCAATTACATCTGTGGAAAGAAACAATGGAAAAGCTCAATATCATCAGTCATAACAAGGCCGGGGCCTACTGCTGAACAGATCATCAATTGCTCATATGCAAGTTCAAGTTGAAGCTGAAGAAAATTAGAAAAAGTCCACAAGACCCAAGGTACGACTCTGAGTCTATCCACCTGAATTTAGAGACAACCTCAAGAATAGGTCTGATGCATTGAACACTAATGACTGAAGACCAGATAAGCTGTGGAATGACATCAAGGACATCATACATGAAGAAAGCAAAAGGTCATTAAAAAGACAGGGAAAAAAAAAAGGACAAAATTGATGTCAGAAGAGACTCTGAAACTTGATCTTTAATGTCGAGTAGCTAAAGCAAAAGGAAGAAATGATGAAGTAAAGGAGATGAACAGAGATTTCAAAGGGCAGATCAAGAAGACAAAGTATCATAGTGACATGTGCAAAGACCTGGAGATAGAAAACCAAAATGGAAGAATATGCTCAACATTTCTCAAGCTGAAAGAACTGAAGAAAAAATTCAAGCCTTAAGTTGCAATACTGAAGGATTCTATGGGGGAAAATATTAAATAACAGAGGAAGCATCAAAAGAAGATGGAAGGCACGCACAGTCACTGTACCAAAAAGGAATGGTTGACATTCAACCATTTCAGGAGGTATTATGATCAAACGCCAAAGGAAAAAGTCCAAGTTGCCCAGAAGGCATTGGTGAACAGCAAGGCTCCAGGAATTGACAGAATAACAATTGAGATGTTTCAACAAACAGATGCATTACTGGAAGTGCTCATTCATCTATGCTAAGAAATTTGGAAGACAGCTACCTGGCCAATTGTCTGGAAGAGATACATATTTGTGAGCATTCCAAAGAAAAGAGATCCAACAGAATGCTGAAATTATCAAACAGTATCATTAGTAGTACGTGCAAGTAAAATTTTGCTGCAGAAAATTCAAAAACACTTGCAGCAGTGCATCAACAGGAAACTGCCAGAAGTTCAAGCCAGATTCAGAAGAGGATAGGGAACAAGGGATATCGTTGCTGATGTCAGGTGCATTTTGGCTGAAAGACAAGAATACCATAAAGATGTTTATCTGTATTTTATTAACTATGCAAAGGCATTTGAATGTGTGGATCATAACAAAGTATGGATAACATTGCAAAGGACAGAAATTCCAGAGCGTTTATTTAATAGTGCTCATGAGGAACCAGTACATAGACCAAGAGGCAGTCTTTCAAACAGAACAAGGAGATATTGCGTGGTTTAAAGTCAAGAAAGCTGTGTGCTAGGGTTGTATCCTTTCAGCATACTTATTCAATCTGTACGCTTAGTAAATAATCCGAGAAGCTGGACTATAAAGAAAAATGTGGCCTCAAGATTGAAGGAAGGCTCATTAACCACCTGCATTATACAGATGACACAACTTTGCTTATTGAAAGGGAGGAGGTCTTGAAGCACTTACTGATGACGTTCAAAGGCCACAGCCTTCAGTATGGATTACACTTCAACATACAGAAAAGAAAAATCCTCACAACTGCCCATGGAGACAGCAGTCAAGAAATCAAATGGCTTATTGCATTGGGCAGTAAGCAACATCATGATAAACAGAGAAAAGATTGAAGTTGTCAAGGATTTCATTTTACTTGGATTCACAATCAGCACCCATGGAAGCAGCAGTCAAGAAATCAATAGACACATCGCATTGGGAAAATCTGCTGCAAAGAGTTGAAAAGCAAAGATGTCACCTTGAAGTCTAAGGGGTGCCTGACCCAAGCCATGGTATTTTCAATCTCATCATATGCATGTGAAAGCTGGACAATAAATAAGGAAGACCAAAGGAGAATTGACGCCTTTGAATTGTGGTGTTGAGGAAGAATATTGAATATACCATGGACTGCCAGAAGAATGAACACATAAGTCTTGGAAAAAGTACAGCCAAAATTCTCCTTAGAAGCAAGAATGGAGAGACTTTGCCTCATGTACTTTAGATATGTTATCAGGAGGAAGCAGTCTCTGGAGAAGGACATCATGCTTGGTAAATTAGAGTGTCAACAGAAAAGAGGAAGACCGTCAACGAGATGGAATGACACAATGGCGGTAAGTATGGGCTCAAATATAGCAATGATTGTGTGTATGGTGTAGGACCAGGCATTGTTTCATTCAGTTGTACATAGGGTTGCTGGGTCAGAACCAACTTGAGGGAACCTAACAACAACAACACAGTCACATTGATCATATCGCTCTACAGTTTAACATTTTTCCTTGACAAAGTGTGAAAGACCGGTAATATGGATAGGTTTCCATTGTTAAAAATCCCAGGGGACACTGTTTTTGTTGTCTTCCTACATAAATACGAAGTGTCTGAGACCCCCTGCAGGACATAACCTCAAAAGTGGACATTTTGTTCTTCTTCACTTTTTCCATGCTCCTAACATGAAGATATGTGCATGTCTTTCTTGTTAGATGCGTTTGAATTTGCTCTGACCAATTACGACCCCATGTATAACAGGAAAATGTCGCCAGGTCCTACACCATTCCCATAATAGTTGGTATGTTTGAGCCCATTGTTGCAACCGTTGTATCAATTCATCTCTTTGAGAGTCTTACTCGTTTTCACTGACCCTCTACTTTACCAATGATGTCCTTCTCCATGGATTGGTCCCTTCTGATGAAATGTCCAAAGTAAGTAAGAGGGAGTTTCGCCATCCTACCTTCTAAGCTTTCTCCAAAACATGTCCACGGTATATTTAACATTCTTCACCAATATCACAATGTAAATGTGCTAATTTGTCTTCAGTATTTGTTTTTCATTGTCCATCTTTCATATGTTTATAAGACAATTGAAAAGACCATGGCTTGGATTAGGTGCACCTTAGTCATCAGAGTGAAAGCTTTTCTTCCTAGCAATTTAAAGAGGTCTTTTGCAGCACATTTGCCCAATGCAATGTCATTTGATTCCCTGATAGGCTTTGATCCTTGTTTCAAGAAGAAAGGAATCCTTGACAACTTCAATTTCTTCACCATTTATCATGATGTTATTTATTGATCCAGTTGCAAGGATTTTTGTTTTCTATATGTTGAGATGTAACCCATACATGAAGGCTTTGGTTTTTATCATTATCAGTAAGTGTTTCAAGTCATCTTCCCTTTCAGAAAGCAAGATTGTGTTATCTGCATATTTCAGGTTGTTAATTAGTCTTCCCAAACCTTGATGCCATGTTCTTCATATAGTTCAGCTTCTCAGATTATTTGTTCAGCATACAGATTGAATAATTATGGTGAAAAGATATAACCATTACCAACATATTTTCCAATTTTAAACCACCCTGAGTCCCCTTGTTCTGATTGAATAACTGCTTTTTGATCTATGTACAAGTTCCACGTGAGCACAGATAAGTGCCTGTGTGTGTATGTGTGTGTACAGTGTATATAACTTTTTTACTATAATTTTGTATTTCCCATAAGTGGTGCCATGTTTTACACAAGACTGTTTTGTTTTTCATTATACCTTCATTGCCTAGACTAGTGATGGGGCATAGTAGATCTTCAATACATATTTTCAGACTCAATTTATGAAGACACAAAGGCATACATTAATGTTACTGAAGGCATCATCAAAGTTACCTGGAAGGAGAAACACTTTTGTATTTGCAATTCTAGAGAGTTTGGAAATAGTAAGATAAACCTATAACGATAATTACAGAAATATGGTTGATGGAATTCTTACCAGTGTGGTCAAAGGATTGCATAACACAAAAATAAACTCTGTACAAGATTGTACAAACCAAGGAAGCAAGTGCCAGCCTAATGAATATAGCCTTTCTGATGCAGGTCCATGTCACCCAGTAAGGGAAGATGATGTACAAGTCTTGCATAAGACAGAGAAGCCAGAGAGTCAGAACCAGAATGGGGAAGCAGAGTGAGAAAAACAAATTATCCCAGCCTCTCCTGGCTAAGAACATCATTAGCCACTGCATTAATCAGTCTTGACATCTTTTCCATGTGATGGCACTTTTATTGTCACCATGATATGCCTATAACTTTAGGTTAGAAAACATGAAAGGTTTCATGGGGAGTATAACGATGTGTGCATATCTTTTCACATTATTTTCATTCCCCTTTGCAAGAGGGCACAGACAACTTGATGCCGCTGTTGAAGTCATATTCTTGCCGACAGAAGCATGGAGCCAAGATAGTACAAATTACCTCATCTCCACGTATCCTGAAAGTCTATTTGTGAGTTGGTATAGTTTTGTGTAGTAAAGGCAGATTGAAATACTAGCATGTTACCAAAACCTAAATTTTCTCCGATGCAAAATAGTTTCATGTAGCATGCTAAAACCTGCTTTTCCCTTAGCTAACTGAACATGAGAAAAAACACATAATTGGAGAACTACTTGTGGAGATACATGTGTTAGAAAGAGTGGGTGACTTTGGAAGGAGTCTTCTGTAGCTTAGAGAAGCAAAATGGAGACATCTAAAATAGCAAACCTTATTCCACACCTTCCATTCCTATCCTTTACACACCTGAATTTTTCTTTACTCCTCTTTTATCTCCTGACATCATGTTAAGTTTTGACTTTCCATTCTTTCTCAACTTATCAGTATGCAAGCTCCAAGAGACCACCCCAAACAGATTTTTTTTTTACTGCCATATCCCTCAAAATCTAGAACCTATTAAGGGCTCAGCAAACTATTTCTTAAATAAATAAACGAGTCAATAAGAAAGTGGTGCCCATTTCAAATGATTAAATCAGGTCCAACGTCAGCAACATCTTTGTTAATTCCTTGTCGCAGGTCATGGAACACTGGCCACAATACCATCTCTCTCCAGGTTACTTACAAAAGAGAGATTTGTGAGTTCAGTGGAGCAACTACTGGTTTTTATCTGTTAAGGAAACTCAAATGGCACCAGAGATGAATTCTTAAATTTTGGAAAGTTTAAGTCCTTTAATATCTTAAAAACTGGGATTCTTTTGCCGGGCAAATCGTACGTTGAGGTGAGATCATGCTCCTGAAGCACAGATAGAGAATCTACGCTGTGCCTGATCAGGGATGGGTTATCCCACAAGCCAGGTACCCACAGGCTTGCTTGTGCTTACATACTAGTCTGTAGTGTCCCATTTAACCTGTTTTTTAAAGATATGGTGAAATTGGCTTGAAATGGGGCACTACAGATTAGTAAGTAAACACAATTAAATCCTTGTGTACCTTGCTTACTGGTTAATCTGCACCTGGTCATGATACACACCTAATTTTGTTACTTTGGGGAAGAAAAATACTTTACACCTCACAGGGACCCTTTGCCTTCTGCATTGGCATTTGTTGTTGACAAGAAAGCTGCCAAAAATCCTCAAAGAAGTGCTTTTAATGTTGTATAAACAGTTAACTACTTCAAAGCTAAGACTTTCAACTACCACCAGATCAAGATATTTTCTTGAGAAAATAGAATGCCAAAGAACATCTTTGTTTTTGATTGAAATTCTAAACACTGAGAAAAAAGAATGATTTTATGAACTATTGGACAAGGAAGAGGCTGTTCGTGAGGTATTTCTGGAAGTGTGAATAAGACATACACTTTGATTCAAAGGCCCTGTGGACTTGTTATGGATGTATTTTGGCCTAGACAATATTCTGGAAGAAGAAATTGAAGGGAAAATTGATGTGAACCCTTCAGAGCTCAGGAAAATTCTGTTGAAGGCTCTGCTTGAAAGAGGAAAGATATGGTAATTTTTCAGGAGGTGAAAAATCTTCTGGTTCCTTGAAACTTTGCATAATTATTTTGCAAGCTTGTTTCCTTGTAGATGGCATTTTCAGTTAAAATGTGAATATTAATAAAAAGCACAGACACACCGAAGATGAAGTAATTGAGTTGAGGGGAAATGGAATGACACGGCTTGAGCTCAACAATGTTGTAGTTAGGAGCCATTGAGTCGGTTCCAACTCCTAGTGACCCTATGTACAACAGAAAGAAACACTGCCCAATCCTGTGCCATCCTCACAATCATTGCTGTGTTTCAGCCTATTATTGCAGCCACTGTGTCAATCCAACTCGTTGAGGGTCTTCCTCCGTTTTAATCACCTTCTATCCTACCAAGCATGATGTCCTTCTCCAGCAAATGGTCCCTCCTGATAACATGTCCAAAGTATGTGAGACATACATAGTCTTGCAATCCTTGCTTCTAAGGAGCATTCTGGCTGTACTTCTCCCAAGATGAATTTGTTCATTCTTTTGGCTGTCCATAGTATAGTCAATATTCTTTGCCAAGACCACAATGCAATTGTGTCAATTCTTCTTCAGGTCTTCCTTATTCATTGTCCGGCTTTTGCACACCTGTGAGGCAGTTGAGAGCACCATGGCTTGGGTCAGGAGCACCTTAGTCTTCAAGGTGACATTTTTGCTTCTCAACACTTTAAAGAGGTCTTTTACAGCAGATTTGTCCAATGCAATGCTTCCATGAGTGTTGATCGGGCATCCAAGTCAAAAGAAATCCTTGACAATGTCAGTCTTTTCTCCGTTCATCATGATGTGGCTTATTGGTCCAGTTGTGAGGGTTTTTTGTTTTCTTCATGTTGAGGTGTAATCCATACTTAAGGCTGTGGTCTTTGAACTTCATCAGTAAGTGCTTCAACTCCTCTTCACTTTCAGCACGCAAGGTTGTGTCATTTAGTTAATGAAGGTTGTTACCGAGTCTTCCTCCAATCCTGATGCCCTATTCTTCTTAATATAGCCCAGTTTCTTGGATTATTTGCTGAGCATACAGGTTAAATAAGTATGATGAAATATGCAACCCTAATGTGCAACTTTCCTGACTTTAAACCATGCAATATCGCCTTGTTCTGTTTGAAAGACTGCCTCTTGGTCTACATACAGGTTCCTCATGATCACAATTAATTATTTTGGAATTCCAATTCTTTGTAATCTTAGCCACAATTTATTATGATCCGCACAGCTGAATGCCTTTGCATAGCCAATAAAACACAAGTAAGCGTATTTCTGGTATTCTCTGATTTCAGCCAGGATACATCTCACGTCAGCAAAGGTACCACTTTTTCCATGTCTTCTTCTGAACCCTGCTTCAATTTCTGGCAGTTCCCTTTCAATGTAGTGCTGAAACCGGTTTTGAATAATCTTCAGCAAAATTTCACTTGTGTGTGATATTAATGATATTGCTTAATAATTATCACCTTCTTTTGGATCACCTTTCTTTAGACTAGGCATAAATATGGATCTCTTTCAGTTGGTTGGCCAGGTAGCTGTCTTCCAAATTTCTTGGCCTAGACAAGTGAGTACTTCCAGTGCTGCATCTGTTTGTTGGAACATCACAGTTGGTATTCTGTCAGTTTCTGGAGCCTTGTTTATCGCCAGTGTCTTTACTGCAGCTTGGATTTCTTCCTTCCGTGTCATTAGTTCATGATCATATGCTGAAATGATTGAATGCCAACGATTCCTTTTCAGTACAGTGACTTTGTTTTCCTTCCATTTTCTTTTGATGCTTCCTGTGCCATTCAATATTTTGTCCATAGAGTCCTTCAATATTGCAACTCAAGGCTTTAAATTTTTTTCAGTTCTTTCAGCTTGAGAAATGCTGAGTGTTCTTCCCTTTTGGTTTTCTAATGCAAGGTCTTTGCACATGTTATTATAATACTTTACTTTGTCTTCTGGAGCTGCCCTTTGAAAACTTCTCTTTAGCTCTTTTACTTCATCATTTCTTCTGCTTGTTTTAGCTACCGTACATGCAAGAGCAAGTTTCAGAGTCACTTCTGACATCCATTTTGGTCCTTTCTTTCTTTTGTCTTTTTAATGACCTCTAGCTTATCTCATGTATAATGTCCTTAATGTCATTCCACAACTAGTTTGATCTTCAATTGTAAATGTTCAATGCATCAAACGTATTTTTGAGGTGGTCTGTAAATTCAGGTGGGATATATTTTTTTGTACTCAAGATTGTGCTTTGGCTCTTGTGTACTTGTTCTAATTTTTTTCAGCTCCAACTTGAACTTGCACATGAACAATTGATGGTCTGTTCCACAGTTGGCCCCTGGCCTTGTTCAGACTAGTGATACTGAGCTTTTCTGTCATCTCTTTCCCTGGGTGTAATCAATTTGCTTCCTATGTATTCCACCTGGTGAGCTCCAGGTATATAGTCACCATTTATGTTGTTGAAAAAAAGGTTTTTTTTTGCAATGAAGAAGTCTCTAGTCTTGCAAAATTCTATCACATGGTCTCCAGAATGGTTTTTATCACCAGGGCCATATTTTCCAACTACCGATCCTTTTTGTTTCTGACTTTCGCATCCCACTCATCAGTAATTATCAATTCATCTTGATTGCATGTGTGATTAATTTCAGACTGCAGAAGTTGGCCAAAATCATCAATATTTTCATCTTTAGCCTTGGTGGTTAGTGCATCAGTTAGGATAATAATCATATTAACTGGTCTTCCTTGTAGTCATACGGATATTATCCTATCACAGACATGGTTGTGCTTAGGATACACCCTGAAATATTCTTTTTGACAGTGAATGTGATACCGTTCCTTTTCAATTTGTCTTTCCTAACATAGTAGACCATAAGATTGTCTGATTCAAAATGGCCAAAACCAGTCCATTTCACCTCACTAATGCCTAGGATATTAATATTTATGCATTTCCTTTCATTGTTGATGATTTCCAGTTTTCCTAGATTTATACTGCATACATTCCAAGGTCCTAATATTAATGGATGTTTGCAGCTGTTTATTCTCATTTTGAGTCATGTCACATCAGCAAATGAAGGTCCCCAAAGCTTGACTCCATCCATGTCATTAAGGTCAACTCTACTTTGAGGAGGCAGCTCTTCCTTAGACATATTTTGAGTGTCTTCTAGCCTGAGGGGCTCATCTTCTGGCACTACATCAATGTTCCACTGTTATTCATAAGTTTTTCACTGCCAGGTCCTTTTTCCTGGCCTTAGTCTGGAAGCTCAGCTGAAACCCATTGACTGTGGGTGACCCTGCTGGCATTTAAATACTAGAGACATAGCTTCCAGCATCACAGCACAAGGCAAGCCACCACAGTATGGCAAACTAAAAGATTTGTGGGGAAACGCCTGTAGTCTTCTTGTTTATTTTGATTTAACTTATACACAATACATTTTATTTATTGTTTTCATTATATACTTTGTGTTCTCTTTGTTTTATTCAGAAAGATGCCATTATATTTTTTCATGAATATAAAATATATGTAATTTAAGTATTTTTTTTCCTGCTTAAGAACACAAAATAATTTCAGTATAAAAACATCCTGTATTTTTCAGCAGTTTCTATATGTGTGTGTGTATGTTGCTGTCAGTTGCCTTCTAGTTATTCCACCTCATGGGCAGTGCAAATTGTTAAGTTCAATTACTAACAAGTTTGTCAGTTCAAACTACCCTCAGGAGTAAGGCTTGATGATCTGCTTCTGAAAAAGTTAACAGTGTTAAATACCCTATTGAGTGCAGTTCTACTCTGCACAGATGGAGTTGCCATAAGATAGATAGATAGACAGACAGACAGACAGACAGACAGATAGATAGATAGATAGATTATAGATAGATAGATAGATAGATAGATAGATAGATAGATAAAGTTGGTAGATAGATGTTGATTATAGTTCATTTCAAAATTTGAGCTTGGTTCTTTTCAGAACTTTGATTTATCATCTCTACAAAGAGCTCATAGCTCCCCTTTATATATTGTTAAGGAAAATACCTGAACCAGAAAATTTTCAATTTTGCTATAATCCTGATGTGAAACACTGAAGATTATGTTAGACATTGAGAATAAAGATACAGGGACAAGCATTATCCTAATTTGTAAGTGACATCCTATGCCTGGCAAAGTCTGAGACTATTGTTTAATTAATCTGCTACATTCACTAAGCAACTACTGCTTCTGTTCTAAGCATTGCTTTAGGCCAAGCATATAAGAATCGATGTTTTAAATTCTTTTTTGAGCTAAGCTTTCCCTTTGCATTCACAGAATTTTGATGGGCAGGTTATCATTGCCCAGTCTCATGCCGCTGATAGGAAGAAGGGTAGGAGACAAAACAACATTGTGAAGATCTTTTTACACTTATGGATTTTTGTATTTCTTGGTTCTTTTCTGTTTACAGTTCATGATAAAAACTCAAGGCACAAACAATTTTTCTTCTCCTGACCTTCCTGTTCTAGTTATCAGAAAGCAGTACCACTTTTGAGATCATCAAAGAAGAAGTTCTTCAATGGACCTATGTCAGCCACAGGTAAAAATTTAAAAAAAGAAATAATAATAATGAAAGTTTCCATCCAGTCAACTCCAGCTCATGGCAACCCCATGTGTTTCAGAATAGAACTGTGCTCCGTAGAGTTTTTAATAATGAGATTTTTTTCAGAAGTTGATTGATGGGCGTTTCTTATGAAATATCTCTGGGTGGACTTGAATGTCGAATCTTTTTGTTAGCAACCAAGCATGTTAACCATTTGTGTCACCCAGGATCTTCAACAGGTAAAAATAGTGATGTTGAAAGAATAATAAAAATTAAAAGTAGAGCAGATATATTTGCTGGACTGATAGGGGAGATGAGTCTGAAGTCTAGAAACAAGCAAAAACTGGGTGATATTCATCAGATTTTTTAAAAATGAATTGCTCTTAAGGCTGCGCCCAGAGAGAAAAACAAACAAGCAAAAAAAATATTACTCATTTAGGTCAGTCTCAAGGGACTCTGAGATTGTTTCAGGCTTAATATTTCTACCTCTAACTGAACATTATACTCAATTAATCTGCTCTTGTCCAGAACGAGAGAGAGATTTCAAAAGATTTTATTCTTTCTTACCGTGAAGAACTTTCTCCTTGGAGAGTACAGCACACAAATTATAAGATTAAACCTTATTTTTTGCCTCTGAAGCCCAAGCTAATATAGCAAGACCTTGCAATGTCATATGGAGGAAAAGAGGCACAGTGAAACCAGAAAAGATAAATTATATTGACTGGAGGGAGCTTTCACAGCCCATCAACAAGCCGGGGTGAAATTTTTCTCATATAAGAGAAGTTACCAAAAAGAATAATGTCTGGTGAATTCAATGCTAGTATGGCTCAGTAAAAAAAAATAAATAAAAATAAAGCCTCAGGTTGTTAAAAGTATTGGCAATTCCAAACACTATTGAAACTAAAAGCTGTTATCCAAACTCCCTAATATCCTGGACAACTTAATTTTCTTTGTACTTTAAACATTATGCACAAGTGCTTCTGAAAAAGGTGCCTGTGAGTCTTGGTCTTTACATTTAAATGTGGGGAGATGAAATGCAAATCTTTGCTAGGGTTCTGAACCATTATCTGCATTCCAGTTTATCAAAAAACCTCCAACCTGTCATATATGTGCTGCCAAATGATGTGTGATCTGTGGGATTCATGCTCCTGGCCCAGGTTTTGGCAGCAGCAGGAAACAGAGATGAATCTGGACTCTTTCATTCAACATCAGTAAATGAAATAAGTAAATTCTGCCATTCCACCCATCTAATCTCATTAGGATAGTTTTCTGGTTTGTAAATGTAACAACCACTCAACTGGTCATTTCTGTGTTTGTCAGTGATTTCCTCTAATTGTCAATGTTAGACCTGTAGACGGAGAGAAAACTGTGAGAGCTGGAACTCAATGGACAGCCTTGTTTTTCCAGGTCTCTCAAGTTAGCCAGTGAAAACCTTATGAATAGCAGCGGAACACTGTCTGACATAGTGTTGGAAGATGGGCCCCCCAGGTTGGAAGGCACTCAAAAGGTGACTGGGGAAGAGCTGCCTCCTCAAAGTAGAGTTGACCTTAATGATGTGGATGGAGTAAAGCTTTCGGGACCTTCATTTGCTGATGTGGCATGACTCAAAATGAGAAGAAACAGCTGCAAACGTCCATTAATAATCAGAACCTAGAATGTACGAAATATGAATTTAGGAAAATTGGAAATCGTCTAAAGTGAAATAGAACAGATCGACATCGATATCCTAGACATTAGTGAACTGAAATGGGCTGGTATTGGCCATTTTGACTCGGCCAGTCATATAGTCGACTATGCTGGGAATAAAAACTTGAAGAGGAATGGTGTTGCATTCATCGTCAGAAAGAACATTTCGAGATCTATCCTGAAATACAACACTGTCAGTGATAGGATAATATCCATACACCCACAAGGAAGGCCGGTTAATACATCTATTATTCAAATTTACACACCAACCACTAGGGCCAAGGATGAAGAAATAGAAGATTTTTATCAGCTGCTGCAGTCTGAAATTGATCGAACATGCAATCAAGATGCATTGATAATTAGTGGTAATTGGAATGCGAAAGTTGGAAACAGAGAAGAAGGGTTGGTAGTTGGAAAATATGGCCTTGGTGATAGAAATTATGCCAGAAATTGAATTATAGAATTTTGCAAGACCAACAACTTCTTCATTGCAAATACCTTCTTTCACCAACATAAATGGTGACTATACACATGGACCTAACCAGATGGAACACACAGAAATCAAATTGACTACATCTGTGGAAAAGACGATGGAAAAGCTCATTATCATCAGTCAGAACAAGGCCAAGGGCTGACTGTGGAACAGACCATCAATTGCTCCTATGCAAGTTCAAGCTGAAACTGAAGAAAACCAGACCAAGTCCATGAGAGCCAAAATATGACCTTGAGTATATCTGACCTGAATTTAGAGACCATCTGAAGAATAGATTTGATGCATTGAACACTAGTGACCGAAGGCCAGACGAGTTGTGTAATGACATCAAGGACATCATCCATGAAGAAAGCAAGAGGTCACTGAAAAGACAGGAAAGAAAGAAAAGACCAAGATGGATGTCAGAGGAGACTCTGAAACTTGCTCTTCAGCGTCGAGGAGCTAAAGCAAAAGGAAGAACTGATGAAGTAAAAGAACTGAGCAGAAGATTTCAAAGGGCCTCTCGAGAAGACAAAGTAAAGTATTATAATGGCATGTGCAAAGAACTGGAGATGGAAAACAAAAAGGGAAGAACATGCTCAGCGTTTCTCAAGCTGAAAGAACTGAAGAAAAAATTCAAGACTCGAATTGCAATATTGAAGGATTCTATGGGGAAAATATTAAAAGACACAGGAAGCATCAAAAGAAAATGGAAGGAATACACGGAGTCATTATACCAAAAAGGATTAGTTGATGTTCAACCATTTCAAAAGGTAGCATATGATCAGGAACTGATGCTACTGAAGGAAGAAGTCCAAGCTGCTCTGAAGGCATTGGCAAAAAACAAGGTTCCAGGAATGGATGGAATATCAATTGAAATGTTTCGACAAACAGATGCAGCACTGGAGGTGCTCACTAGTCTATGCCAAGAAATATGGAAGACAGCTTCCTGGCCAACTAACTGGAAGAAATCTATATTTACGCCTATTCCCAAGAAAGG
Organism: Loxodonta africana; assembly: GCF_030014295.1. Classification (NCBI taxonomy): domain Eukaryota; kingdom Metazoa; phylum Chordata; class Mammalia; order Proboscidea; family Elephantidae; genus Loxodonta; species Loxodonta africana. The sequence goes on along the minus strand of NC_087343.1, from coordinate 7,819,408 downwards.
TGGTCCAACTGAATGTGGAAATTATAGAACAATATCATTAATATCACGCACAAGCAAAATTTTGCTAAAGATCATTCAAAAACAGCTGCAGCATTATATCGACAGGGAACTGCCAGAAAATCAGGCTGGTTTCAGAAGAGGACGTGGAACCAGGGATATCATTGATGATGTCAGATGGATCCTGGCTGAAAGCAGAGAATACCAGAAGGATGTTTACCTGTGTTTTATTGACTATGCAAAAGTATTTGACTGTGTGGATCATAACAAATTATGGATAACATTGGGAACAACGGGAATTCCAGAACACTTAATTGTGCTCATGAGGAACCTTTACATAGATCAAGAGGCAGTTGTTAGGACAGGACAAGGGAATACTGAGTGGTTTAAAGTCAGGAAAGGTGTACGTCAGAGATGTATTCTTTCACTATACCTATTCAATCTGTATGCTGAGCAAATAATCCTAGAAGCTGGACTATATGAAGAAGAACGGGGCATCAGGATTGGAGAAAGACTCATTAACAACCTGTGTTATGCAGATGACATGATCTTGCTTGCTGAAAGTGAAGAGAACTTGAAGTACTTACGAATGAAGATCAAAGACCACAGCCTTCAGTATGGATTGCACCTCAATGTGAAGAAAACAAAAATCCTCACAACTGGACCAATGAACAACATCACGATAAACAGAGAAAAGACTGAAGTTGTTAAGGATTTCATTTCACTTGGATCCACAAGCAACAGCCATGAAAACAGGAGTCAAGAAATCAAGAGATGCATTGCATTGGGTAAATGTGCTGCAAAGGACCTCTTTAAAGTGTTGAAGAGCAAAGACGTCACCTCGAAGACTAAGGTGCACCTAACCCAAGCCATGGCATTTTCAATCACATCACATGCTTGTGAAAGCTAGACAATGAATAAGGAAGATCGAAGAAGAATTGATGCCTTTGAATTGTGGTGTGGTTGAAGAATATTGAATATGCCATGGACTGCCAAAAGAATGAACAAATCTGTCTTGGAGGAAGTACAAACCAGAATGCTCCTCAGAAGCAAGGATGGTGAGACTATGTCTTACATACTTTGGACACGTTGTCAGGAGGGATCAGTCCCTGTAGAAGGATATCATGCTTGGCAAATACAGGGTCAGTGGAATAGATTAAGACCCTCAACAAGGTGGATTGACACAGTGACTACAACAATGAGCTCGAGCACAGCAATTGTAAGGATGAGTCAGGATCAGGCAGTGTTTCATTCTGTTGTGCACAGGGCCGCCATGAGTCGGAACCAAGTCAACAGTACCTAACAATAACAACAATAAGTTTTCCGCCTCTAACAGGGTGCAATCTTACCGCTTTCCTGTTGCTTGGTTTAGTGGATAATATTTGTGTTTTCCTTTTCTGACAGATTTCTGCTTTACACAGCTTCCGGTTTTCACAGGTTTCACAGTAATTGCAATGATCCACATTTCTTGGGGCTCTATGTGTCAAAATACACTTAGGGATGGGCCTCAGACAAACCAGGCACTCAGTAAACATTAACTGATCTTTCATTGTTGCCTGATAGTGAAGTTTCTAAGTAAAGGGTGGAGCTTTGCTGGAAATTAGGATTCCGTTCCTCAAATGGTAGGTTGTAGACTAGGGTATACACTCAGGAAGTGGTTTGCAAAATCTCTGATACAACGTTTTAGCATCCACGGTAAGACCTGTAACCACTGAATTGCAGTGTTTTCTATCTTCTCTTGGACCAAGGCTCTGAGCTTTTAGTCACTAGTTAAAAACTGAGGAAAGCTAGAATTACTGTCCAATTGCTATCATATTTCTCCTAGTGTTAAAAAAAGTGAATGTGGTAAGTAATATATATTGTGCATTCTAATAACAATGTGTTGTTGTCGAGTGCCGTCGAGTCAATTTCAACTCACAGCAACCCTATAGGGCAAGAGCAGAACTGTCCCATAGGGTTTCTTAGGCTGTAATCTTCATGGGAACAGATCACCAGGTCTTTTCTCCCATGGAGCGGCTGTTGGATTCAAACCACCAAACTGTCTGTTAGCAGCCAAGCTCTTAACCATTGAGCCACCAGGACTCCTTATAATAATATATCAAAAAAAAAATCCACTGCCATCGAGTCAATTCCAACTCATAGCTACCCTATAGGACAGAGTAGAACTGCCCCATAGAGTTTCCAAGGAGCGCCTGGCAGATTTGAACTGCTGACCTTGTGGTTAGCAGCCGTACCACTTAACCACTACGCTACCAGGGTTTCCATAATAATATATAGACTATAGTATATATACATATTGTTAGACATACATAAACATACATTAACAAAAAAGAAAAAAATCTCTAATATATATGTATGTGTGTGTTTCCTAGACAATATCAGCATTAAATTCCCCAGACATTACCCTTTTTAGTATATATATATGTATGTATTATATACATATATATACACACATATGCACACATATTTACATATACGTACATACATGTGTTTCTCATATAATGATGCAGAAAACTAGCATTTGAAAATGGCAATGGAGAAAAATTACATAAAGTTGAAGTGTATTATTTAACAAATTGGTAGGATTGAAAGCAAGACAAGCATAGGTAATTTTTTTTTTCCTTTTTTGTTAACGAAATGGAGGATAAATTGAGATCACCTGTTATTGGTGGTATTAGAAGCAGGTAAGTTGACAATACTAACAAATTGCCATTTGTAACTGGAATAGTTCTGAAAAATCTTGTCAGAGAACATCACTAAATTTAAATCTTTAACGAAATACTGCATGAGAAGGACTATTAACTGGTCCACTCAGAAAGATGTATAGGAGTTCCACAGGTTCAGGCAATTGAGCTCGGTTTATAAAAAGGTGAGAATGTCTTTGAGATCCTAATAGCTAACTGGACTTCCACACCGTTTTACAAGATCAATACCGAGGAAAATTGTGACCCCTTATCTACATTCACTATTTATTCTTGTAGCCAGACCTAGGCTTTTTCACATGTATTATTTGTTCTTGAGATATTTAGAATTATCTATGTTTTTAATTATATTCAAACTGAGAAAATTGTATTTCTTTTTTCAAGAAATTTCACTAACCTGTCCATGTTTATTATGTATATTTGAATGTTTGATTATGTATTTTTCTGTGTTTTTTAGTTTTCCTTTTTAGCTATCCCAAACATCATCTAAAACCAGTAACCCAAAAGGTGATGTTTATCTTTTTCCCATACGGAATACAGATAAAGTTTGTTCTTATTGATTGTCGACAATCAATTGAAGTGGTTTCTGAAATCCTCTAATCTGCACCTCGGAGCCTACTCTCTGACTGCAAAGAAATTTACTGCAGTTATGGGTCTGGTTGAATTCAGGGATGGCTGTCACAGGGGTTAGGAGGAGGAGAAAACATTCTGTTCTACAGAAAACAGAATATCTACTATATGGATGTCTGTGTGATTAACGGTGAACTTCCTGATGAGAGGGGACCAGGGTGGAGTCCATCTCTTTTATGGCTCTATTCCCACTAATACATGACTGGTGCAGGGGATAAGTCACTTCTAACTTTTTTTTTTTTAACTTAATGAAATATTCCAAAAGATTCCAGAGAATATGAAATGAGGTATTTGAAAAAAAAAATTGATATAATATTAACTTTATAAGATATAAATTAAAATGTTTAAAGGTGTTTAATTAACCCAAATTTGTCACTTAGTTAATATACTAATCAAAGTCCCCTTATAAGTAATTGTTAAGACTTGCTAGGTTTATACATAAATAAGGCTTATGATGTAACCTTAAAACCTTATGGGGAAGCTGTTTTAAGTTTATTATCTTAATGAAGTTATTATAATTTTTAATTCCACTTAAGACCAGAAAAAAATATTTTCTATGGGTCAAAACTTCCTATGGTACATTAAAAAAAAAAAAAAAAATGATGTTAACATAATCAGGAAGAATGCATAAGGGAAAAGACGAAATGACCAAAGTTTATGCATAAGATATGTAAACAAGTGTTGAACAATGTAGCATAAACCATGAACAAGAGCCCTGAGAATAAGACAGAACAGCTACAAATTGTCTGAAAATATAAGAAGAGCTGCAGGCATTAGGCATATTATTTCACCTTGATGTATGGTCTGAGATGGCTTTTTGGCTCTTCCCAAATTAGTGGCAGATCCAGCCAGAGCTGATCATCCAGGACTGACCCCTGATTCTCATCACTTGACTTCACCTGCTGTCATGATAACATACCTCATTAGGTTGCTGCTCTTAGGTGCCTTCAAGTCCTTTCTGACTCATAGCGACCCCATGTAAAACAGAATGAAACATTGCCCAGTCCTGGGCCAGCCTCATGATCTTTGTTATGTTTAAGCCCATTGTTGCAGGCACTGTGTCAATCCATCTCATCGAGGATCTTCCTCTTTTCTGCTGACCCTCTGTTTTACCAAGCATGATGTCCTTCTCCAGGGACTGGTCCCTCCTGATAACATGTCCAAAGTACCTGAGATAAAACCTCACCATTCTCACTTCTAAGGATCATTCTGGCTGTACTTCTTCCAAGACAGATTTGTCTTTTGGCAGTCCATGGTCCATGGTATAGTCAACATTATTTACCAATACCGTAACTCAAAGGTGTCAATTCTTTGGTCTTCCTTATTGATTGCCCAGCTTTTACATGTATATAAGGCAATTGAAAACCCCAGGGCTTGGATCTGGTGCTCCTTAGACCTTAAAGTGACAGCTTAGGTTTTTAACACTTTAAAAAATCTAACACTGGGTAGGATCTATTATAATTATGTGTATCCCATATATGTGATAACACCTTGATTGGCAATGAGAAAAAGGTGCAAGATATTATGGAAGATCTGTAACCTTCAGGAAAGCAATATTCTAAGTATCATAGAACTCTTTTCCTGAAGACAAACCTGGGTGTACAGGTGGGAAGAAGCAGAAAGGCACAGAAGACATCAAATGCATTATAAAGTCGGAGCCAATTTAGGGCATTTCAGGCATTGATATTCAATTAAAGTAGCTTATTGAGTCATAAGGAAACCCTGGTGGCATAGTGGTTAAGCACTATGGCTGCTAACCAAAATGTTGGCAGTTTGAATCCACCAGGTGCTCCTTGGAAACCGTATGAGGTAGTTCTACCCTGTCCTATAAGGTTGCTATGAGTTAGAATTGACTCGACAGCAACAAGTATTGTATTAGATTGTATTGTGTAGTAAGTCATAGGAGTATAAATAAATTAATCCAAACCCAGACATATTATAGTAAAAATCAAAACACAAAAGACAAAGATGACATTTGTTTTTTAATCAGAAGAGAGGAAAAAATCATAAAGTAGATTGAAAATGCATCTGACAAAAGCATTCATCTGAGGTTAGAAAACAATCCCATGGTATCCTGAAAAAGTTGGAGCAAAATGGCCATCAGTCTAGAATTCAGTACCCAGTAATTTAGTGCAAAATAATGACACGTTTAAACAAAGAAAATAAAACAAACAGGCATTTTCTGAAAGAATTTCTAAAGAATGCATTTCAAAAAATTGAACAAGGATAAAAGAGGAATAATACAAAAAGGAAAGATGAACAAATATACTGGGACTTCTTTTGTTATATCCAAGTAAACATTATATTGACAACACACAAAAATTGTTATTTCTCAATATTTAAAAAATGTGAAAATGAAATACAACAAAAAAGAATATGGGAAATGGGAAAGGTGTTCAGAATTACATCTTGCTATGTGCCTTTTATCTGTTGTGTGTGCAAATGGTTTGTGCTTGTCTACTAACCTAAAGTTTGCAGAAGATCATTGGAAAGCAGCAGCAGCAGTACACTGACAGGGACCAAGTTCAGAAGAGGACAAGGAACATCGCTGCTGATGTCAGATGGATGCCGGCTGAGAGCAGAGAATAGCAGTAAGATGTTTACCTGTGTTTTACTGACTATGCAAATGCATTTGACTCCGTGGATCAAAACAAACTTTGGATAACATTACAAAGAATGGGAATCCCAGGACACTTACATAGATCAAGAGATAGTTGTTCGAAAGAATAAGGGGATACTAAACCAAAACCAAACCTGCTGCCCTCGAGTTGATTCCGACTCATAGGATGCTGTGTGGCTTAAAGTCAGGAAAGGTGTGTGTCAGGGTTGTATCCTTTCTCCCTGCTTATTCAGTCTGTATGCTAAGCAAATAATTGGAGAAGCTGGACTATATGAAGAAGAATGGGTCACAGAATTAGAGGAAGACTCACTAACAACCTTCGTTATGCAGATGACACAACCTTGCTTGCAGAAAATGAAGAGGACTTGAAGCACTTACTGATGAAGGTCAAAGACCACAACCTTTAGTATAGATTACACGTCAACATAAAGAAAACAAAAATCCTCACAACTGGACCAATACAAAACATCATGGTAAATCGAGACAAGATTGAAGTTGTCAAGGATTTCATTTTACTTGGATCCACAATCAACACCTATGGAAGCAGCAGTCAAGAATCAAAGGACGCATTGCATTGGGCAAATCTACTGCAACAGACCTCTTTAAAGTGTTAAAAAGCAAAGATGTCACCTTGAAGACCTTAGTGCCCCTAACCCAAGCCATGGTGTTTTCAGTTAACTCATATGCATGTGAAAGCTGGAAAATGAATAAGGAAGACCAAAGAAGGATTGACTCCCTTGGAATTATGGTCGTGGCAAAGAATATTGAATATACTATGGACTGCCAAAAGAACGAACAAATCTGCATTGAAATACAGCCAGAATATGCCTTAGGAGCAAGAATTGCAAGAATACGTCTCGCACATTTTGGATAGGTTATCAGGAGGGATCAGTCTCTGGAAAAGGACATCATGTTTGGTAAAGTAGAAGGTCAGCTAAAAAGAGGAAGAACCTCAGTGAAATGGACTAACACGGTGGCTGCAACAATGGCCTCAAGCATAAAGATTGTGAGGGTGGCGCAGGACCGAGCAGTGTTTTGTTCTGTTGTACATGGGGTAGCTATGGGTTGGCAGTTCTAACTCACCCAGTAGTGCCATTGATGAAAGGCCTTGTGATTTGCTACCATAAAGATTACAGCTATGGAAACCGGATGGAAGATTTCTGTAACACATAGGGCCACCCTGAGTTGGAATGAACTTCACCGCAACAGGTATGGTTTTTGGCTTTAATTGGTTCCAAACCAAAAAAATTATCCCACTGCTGCCGAGTCAATTCCAACTCATAGCGACCCTATAGGCGAGTAGAACTGCCCAATAGAGTTTCCAAGGAGCATCTTGCGAATTCGAACTGCCAACCTCTTTGTTAGTAGCCGTAGCACTTAACTACTACGCCACCAGGATTTCCCTAATTGGTTAGGGAGGGATTAATTATATTAACTAATTTTAGACTTAGACAAATGAGTATATAAAAGTTAAGACTACTTAAAACACAAATAACTTATATGTTAAAACTTACAGATCAAAAAAAAAAGGAAGTATAGGTAGATAGATAAATCCAACAGGTAAGAGAAAACTAAAATAAAAATAAATAAATATCCAAAATAAAACATGGTAAATAGAGTGTATAGAAGATGGTTGTTGTTGTTAGGTGCTGTCTAGTAGGTCCTGACTCACAGCGACCCCATGTACAACAGAGCAAAACACTGCCAAATCCTGTGCCATCCTCACAATCTTTGCTATGTTTAGCCCATTGTTGCAGCCACTATGTCAGCCCATCTCGTCGAAGGTCTTTCTCTTTTTTGCTTACCCTCTACTTTACGAAGCGTGATATTCTTCTCCAGGGACTGGTCCCTCCAGATAATATGTCCAAAGTACGTGAGACAAAATCTTGCCATTCTTGCTTCTAAGGAACATTCCTGCCGTACTTCATCCAAAACAGATTTATTCCTTCTTCTGGATATATTCAATATTCTTCAGCAATGCCATAATTCAAATGCATCAATTCTTCTTCATCCTTCCTTATTCATTGTTCAGCTTTTGGATGCATCTAAGGCAATTGAAAAGACCATGGCTTGGTTCAGGCTCACCTTAGTGCTCAAAGCGACATCCTTGCTTTTTAACACTTTAAAAATGTCTTTTGCAGCCAGTTGGCACAATGCAATATGTTGATTGATTTCTTGACTTCTTCATCTAGTCCAGCTTCTCAGACTATTTGCTCAGCATACACTTTGAATAAGTATGGCGAAAGGACACAACCCTAAAGCACACCTTTTCTGATTTTAACCTACTCAATACCTCCTCCTTCTGTTCGAATGAAAGCTTCTTGGTTTATGTACAGATTCCACATGAGCCTAGTTAAGTGTTCTGGAATTCCCATTCTTCACAATCTTATTCATAATTTGTCATGATCCACACAGTAGAATGCCTTTGCATAGTCAATAAAACAAGAGTAACTATCTTTCTGGTATTCTCTGCTTTTAGGCAAGGTCCTCCTGACAGCAATGATATCCCTTGTTCCAAATTCTCTTCTGAATTTGCCTTGAATTTCTGGCAGTTCCCTGTTAATGTACTGCTTCAACCATTTTTTAATTATCATCAGCAAAATTCAACTTCCATGTGATATTGATGGTTTTGCTCAATAATATCCACATTTTGTTGGATCACCTTGATAGAATAGATGGTAGTGCAACTGAAAATGTTGGTTCTCTGCACAGGTCCCCACATTTCCCCTTATTTTTTCATTCCCCAAAACCCACACATCTGTTCCTCCATCTGAGGCTGACTGTACTCACAGGGAGCAGGGAGTGCTTATAAATGTATGCAGGTCCTATGATCCTTTACCACAGAGCAACCCTTAAACAATGTCCAATGGGTGCATCAGTATAAAAAAATCCACCTCCTTTGCTTCTGATAAAGACAGCTCTGAGAGGTGATGTCCACTGTCTCCATGTATCCTTGAAAAGATTAAGTTAGAGTTACCCTACTTGGGACAAAGCCTCCCTCTTGCTTTGCCTCCTTCCCTTCCAGGGTCTGCCCCTGAGTATCCAACCTAAGTCAAGTAATGATAACATAAATGACACAGTTACGTTTCTTGTTAAATCAGAGAGACTTTCTGGCTGAAACAAAAAGTTTCAAAGCAAGTAAACAAAACCAAAACCTTCCCACAAGCGCAGATCTTTTATCAGGCAAACACAAACCAAAAGGAGATTGGTGTGTCAGTATTAAGAGGTAGGAAAAGAGGTGGTAAGTAAGGAAGCTTACATGACAGATGAAGAAGTTCATTACCTCATAATAAAAGAGTCATTTCACTTAAAAGATATATCATTCCTGAATCTGTATGCACCTGTTACGGGTTGAATCATGTCTCCCGAATACATGTGTTGTGAATCCTAACTCCTATACCTGTGCTAGCTATGAGTTGGAATCGTATTGACGGCAATGGGTTTTTTTAATACCTGTGGTTATAATCCCATTTGGGAATAGGTTTTCCTTCTTATGTTAATGAGACAGTGTTTGTGTAAGGTGGGTCTTGAGCAATTTCTTTTGAGACATTAAAGGAGAAGATTAAGCAAGGAAGCAGAAATAGTGGAAGACAGATGCCACACTACATGAGGAGTGCCAGGGAACTGAGGAACAAGGACCCTCCCCAGAACGACAGAGAGAGAAAGCCTTCTGTAGCTGGTGCCCTGAATTCGGGTTTCTAGCCTCCTAAAGAGTGAGAAAATAAATTTCTATTAAAGCCACTCACTTGTGTTTCTGTTGTGGTCGCACTAGATAACTAAGTCAGCACCTAATAAAAACTATAAAAAACAGAACATTAAAATAAATACAAGAATAAGCAAATAAATTTATAATCATAGTGTATATTTTCATGTAACTTTCTCAGAAATTGATAAACCAAATAGACAAAAAAAAAAAAAAGGAAGGATGCAGAAATTTTGAACAACATAATTACCAATCACGTTAAAACGGAACCTAGAGTGTCGTTGTTGTCGTTAGGTGCTGTGGGGTCAGCTCGGACTCTTAGCCGCCCCACGCACAACGGAACGAAGCACCCCTGGGTCCTCGCCATGCTGGCAATCGTTATGCTTGAACACGTTGTTGCTGCTACTGTGTCAGTCCATCTCATTTGGGGTGTCCCTCCTTTTCACTGACTCTACCTATACTTAGGAGCCCTGATGGCCCACTCTTAAGCGTTTAATGACTAACCAAAATGTCAGCGGTTCAAATCCACCAGCCCCGCTCTGGGAGAAAGATGGGGCAGTCTGCTTCCATTAAGATTACAGCCTTGGACACCCTATAGAGCAGTTCTACTCTGTCCTGTAAGGTTGCTATCATTCAGAACAGACTTGATGGCAACGGGTTTTGTTTTTAGGTATACTCAGTAATTAGAGAATAACATTTTTTTTTCAAATACATAATAAACATACACAAAAGTTGAACATACTATAGCCTGCAAAACGTATTTCAAACAATTATCAAGTTGCATATATTATACTGACCAGAATCATGTGTTATACTGAGTCAGAATCAACTTAACGACAACAGGTTTTTGTTTTTTAATTTTTGGACTGACCACTTAATAAAATTACAAACTGATACTGAAAAGATAGCCAAAATCCCCTGTATTTTTGTTAATACAAAAATGCACTTTTTAATTGGCAGTATATCAAAGTTGAAATGATACTTGATAGTAAAAATTAGGAAAAAAAATGTGCTCACACTACAACTTGGTAGGTAAACTATTATTATTCCATTTCACGTCCAATGAAGTTGAAAACTAGGAACATACTTCGGTGTTCTTCCCAAGGATATACTGCTAAATAAATGTCAAAACCAGTAACTACAATCTAATCTTTTGATATTGAAACCGTGCTCTTTTTAGTGTTATTATAACTCTGCCCCTAAAACAGCTAGTGTGACCAATGATAAACTAAAACCCAAACCCAGTGCCGTCAAGTCGATTCCGACCCATAGCGACTGTATAGGACAGAGTGGAACTGCCCCATAGAGTTGCCAAGGAGCGCCTGGCAGATTCGAACTGCCAACCCTTTGGTTAGCAGCTGTAGCACTTAACCACTACGCCACCAGGGTTTCCTGACCAATGATATTAACAAATATTTCATTTTATCTAATGAAGTTTTGTTGCTAGGCACGATAGAGTCATTTTTTGACTCAGGGCGACCCCTCGTGTTACAGAGTAGAACTGCCCCATACGGTTTTCTTGGCTGTAATCTTTACAGAGCAGATCACCAGGTGTTTCTCCTGTGGGTTCAAACCGCCAGTCTTTCTGTTTGCAGCCAAGCACGTAGCCATTTGTGCCACCAGGGCTCCTTCTGTAAACTGATAACACCTGTACCCAAAATCTTGGTGTTTTGCCTGTTTCCTCATAGCAAATAAGGGCAAGTTTGAAAATCTTCCTTCATCCTTGAATTACTAGGAGATCATGGTTTTTTTGTGTATATAAGGTACAGTCTTACAAGGAGTTCCTGGTTGATGTACACGGTTAAAGTGCTTGCCTAGAAGTTAGAGTTCATCTAGAGGGTCTGTAGAAGAAATGCCTGGTCATCTGCTTGCAAAAAATCAACGGCTGAACACATTAGGGAGCACTCTGACACACATGGTTCAGAGCTGACTGGACAGCAGCTGGTGGTGGTGTGGTGATTTATAAAAACTGGATAGTGTGTTATTATGTGTGTGATGTGTAAGGTTGTATGTCAACTTGGCTGGGCCATGATTTTCAGTGGTTTGGCAGTTGTATGATGTTGTGATCACCCCCATCGTGGGATCTGCTGTGAGTAGCCAATCAGTTGGTGAGTTTCCTTGGGTGTGTGGCTTCCATCAAAGGTAAGCAGACCTTCTGGCAAGGTTCAGGAGCTTTTCACTCACACTGGACCCTGCAGCTAGCTCCTGTTCGTCTGTCCTCTGGTTCTTGGGTCCTGAGATAGCAGCTTATCTGTCACCTTGCCTGCTAATCTGGGGATTTTTTGATCTTCATGGCCTATGAGCAAGTGTTCTGCTCTTTGACCTGATGATCTTGGGTTTGCCAGCCCCTGTGACTACGTGAATCAGGAGAAGCCTCTACCCTGGCCCAGACTTGGAATGTTCTGGCATCTACAACTGCATGAGACATTTCCTTGATATAAATCTTTCTATATATAAACCCTGGTGGTGTAATGGCTAAGAGCTACAGCTGCTAATCAAAAGGTCAGCAGTTCAAATCCACCAGGTGCTTTTTGAGAACTGTATGGGGCTGTAGGATCACTATGAGTTGGAATCAACTCAACTGCAATGGGTTTGGTTTTAGTTTTATATGTATTTACATGCTTTACTGGTTTTGCTTCGCTAGCGAACCCAGCCTAAGACAATGTGTTTATGATTGTGAGGCGTAGCGACCATCATTCCAAGTAAGCCATTTTCCTTGTTAAGTTTCTATTCACATCAAACAGGACTGATTCTGTATAAATGCCTGCTCCTCGTCCCCTTTTGCATGTCCAATAGATGGTTCAAAACAAATACACCCAAAGATGAACTCAGGATTTCTTGCCCCTCTCCATCATCCTATTCTGCCTTTTCTCTTTTGCCACCACCACAAGTTCCTGTCAAATTGATCACAGCTCATGGTGATCCCATGCGAATCAGAGTAGGACTGTGTTCTACAGTGTTTTCAACGGTTGATTTTTTTAGGAAGTAGACTGCCAGATGGTTCCTGTGGGGCAGCTGTGGGTGAACTCGAACTTCCAATCTCTCCATTGGCAGATGAGTGCATTAGCCATTTGTACCACCCAAGTACTCCTATAGATGGCAATTCTTTATTTTTTTTTTCCTTTTTTTTAATAACAGCAATTTATTCTCTCACAGTTCTGGGGGCTAGAAGTCCGAAGTCAAAGTGTCAGCAGAGTCCTACCCTCTCATGTTGCTGTCTCCTTCACCAGTGAATCCTCACCCCGACCTCTTCCTCGTTGACTTGGCAGCTGAATCTGGATGGCAGCACCTGCATGCTCCTATTTCTGGGCTTTGCACTGGTGTAGTTTCCTGATACCCTCCACCCCTATTTATCAGGCTGACCCTCTCACCTTCAAGATATTCTAGAATGTCTCCCTCCCAAACACTCCCACTTTGACCACACTGATTCAATTGAAATCTGCCCACCCCTCCATAGGCTCTGCTAAGCACCCATACTCAGCCCTCCTGTCTTTTTCTTCATATCACTTAGCAAACTCTAACATGCATTAAATGTCTCTGGTTGTGCAAACGGTTTATTCTTCACTGATAACCTAAAGTTTGGTTAGAAAAGCCTTGGCAATCTGCTTCTGAAAAGATTACAGCCGAGAAAACCCTATACACTGCAACACCTGGGTCACCAAGGATCAGAAGTGACTCAACAGCAATGAGTTTGGTTTTCCTTAGTAACTTACACTAAGATTTATTTATTCATATTGTTGACTGCTTACTTTCTGTCAGCCCTGATGAAAGACAGAAGCCGTTATTTAGTATTTAAAAATGCAGAGCTGATAATTTGAAATGGTGGCCTAGGCCCTACACGTTACACCAGCTTTTAACTAGAACCAAGCAATTCCCCAAGTATTAGTCGCAGTCATTACAATCAATGTACTCAACATTCTCCTGGTCTCCTGAGTCTCCTACAGACTCTGTGTTGCTTATGCCATGGAAAAGACACATTGCTACTTAAGTCTTTCTTAAATTCAGTACAATGATTAGTCTATTACTTATAATTTCTATTGTATTAATAAAATATTTCAAAGTAACATTCTTTTTATACTAAGTTAACATAAACAGTTGCATTTTATCTATTTGTTTTGTGGTTGTTGCTGTTAGATGCCCTCAAGTCAGTTCTGACTCATAACAACCCAATGTACACAAGAACGAAACATGGCCCGGCCCTGAATTATCCTAACAATTGTTGCTATGTTTGAGTCCATTGTTGGAGCCACTGTGTCAATCCATCTCCTCCAGGGCCTTCCTCTTTTTTTCTGACCCTCTGCTTTACCAAGCATGATGTCCTTCTCCAGGGACTAGTCCCTCATGATAACATGTCAAAAAACATGAGAGAGGGGGGGCCAAGATGGCGGACTAGGTGGACGCTCCCGCGGATCCCTCTTGCAACAAAGACTCGGAAAAACAAGGGAATCGATCACATACATAACAATCTATGAACTCTGAACAACAAGCACAGACTTAGAGACGGAGGACGAACAAATACGGGCAGACAGCGACTGTTTTCAGAACTAGGAGCCAGCGCACCAGGCAGGTGACCTTCGGAGCTCGATCTGGGGCAGAGCCCAGGGGGGCAGACGGCACAGAAAGGGGGCCCACCCCTTCCCCCCCGAACCCATCCCGGGAGGAAGCCTAGTAGGTTGGCGCGGGCGGCGTAGGGGCGCAGCCGGAGGGAGAAACACCCGGGAGGCAGTGACTGATCTGAGAAGGAGGAGAACAGCCTCCCAGCTGGGGTGCCGTCCCGCCGGGAGTTAGGCGAGAAGCCGACGGCGCGCGCGGGGGAGGGGGTCAGCTGTGTTTCCCTGGAGTGACCCCAGGGCGGGGCCCACGCGTTCGTGCGGGAGAACGCGCACCCAGTCCGCGCGTGTGGCACGGCACACCAGAGGGAGAAATCCCCGGAGGTGTCTGGTCTCAAAACAGGGAAAGCAGCATCCCAGACGGGGAGCCATTCCGCTGCGATCTGGGCACGCGCGCGCGCGCGGGCGGGGCATGAGCGCGGGGTCCATTTTTATTACCCTGAATTGACCCAGGGGGCGGGAACACCTGGTCGTGCGAGTGACGCCCTCCCAGTTTGCGCGAGAGGTGTGGCACACCGGAAGGAGAAGTCCCCGGGAGGAACTGATTGGTCCCAAAGCGCAGAAAGTAGCGTCCCAGACAGGGTGCCGTCTTGCCGGGGCTTGGGCGCGTGCACGAGCGGGGCGTGAGCGCGGAGTCCATTTTTATTGCCCTGAATTGACCCAGGGGGCGGGCCCACCTGGCCGTGCGGAGGAACTGATTGGTCCTGAAGCGCAGAAAGTAGCGTCCCAGACGGGGTGCCGCCCTGCTGGGGCTTGGGCGCGCGCACGAGCGGGGCGTGAGCACGGAGTCCATTTTTATTGCCCTGAATTGACCCAGGGGGCGGGCCCACCTGGCCGTGCAGGTGACGCCAACCCAGTTCGCGGGAGAGGTGTGGCGCTCCGGAAGGAGAAGTCCCGGGGAGGAAGTGACTGGTTCCCAAACAGGGAAAGCAGTATCTCAACCCGGAAGTCATCCCGCTGGGATTTGGGCGCGCGCACAGGCGGGGCGTGACCGCGGGATCTAATTATAATCGCCTGAATAGACCCTGGGGGCGGGCCCACCCGTTCGTGCGGGAAACGCCCACCCAGTGCCCACGAGCGGTGCCGCGCACCGGAGGAAGTCCCCAGGAGGAAGGGACTGGTTTCCGAGCAAGGAAAGCAGTGTCCTAGCCAGGGACCCGTCCAGCCCGGATTTTGGCGAATGGGGGTGGAGCGTGAACGTGGTGTTCAGCTCTATATTCTGTGGTGCTACACTCCTAGCTCTCAGATCCCTCCCCCACCCTCCCCAGGCGAACCCATTAACATCCGAATACCCGGAGCCAGAGAGAGAATTCAGATAGGGATCTGACTGCATTTTTTTTTAGCTGACTACTTGGAAAATCTAGTTTCCCAGTGATGGCTCGGAGACAGCAGTCCATATCAAACCACATAAAGAAACAGCCCATGACAGCTTCTCCAACCCCCCAAACAAAAGAATCAAAATCTTTCCCAAATGAAGATACAATCCTGGAATTATCAGATACAGAATATAAAAAACTAATTTACAGAATGCTTAAAGATATCACAAATGAAATTAGGATAAATGCAGAAAAAGCCAAGGAACACACTGATAAAACTGTTGAAGAACTCAAAAAGATTATTCAAGAACATAGTGGAAAAATTAACAAGTTGCAAGAATCCATAGAGAGACAGCATGTAGAAATCCAAAAGATTAACAATAAAATTACAGAATTTGACAACGCAATAGAAAGTCAGAGGAGCAGACTCGAGCAATTAGAATGTAGACTGGGACTTCTGGAGGACCAGGGAAACAACACCAACATAGTTGAAAAAAAATCAGATAAAAGAATTAAAAAAAATGAAGAAACCCTAAGAATCATGTGGGACTCTATCAAGAAGGATAACTTACGAGTAATTGGAGTCCCAGAACAGGGAGGGGGGACAGAAAACACAGAGAAAATAGTTGAAGAACTCCTGACACAAAACTTCCCTGACATCATGAAAGAAGAAAGGATATCTATCCAAGATGCTCATCGAACCCCATTTAAGATTGATCCAAAAAGAAAAACACCAAGACATATCATCATCAAACTTGCCAAAACCAAAGACAAACAGAAAATTTTAAAAGCAGCCAGGGAGAAAAGAAAGGTTTCCTTCAAGGGAGAATCAATAAGAATAAGTTCAGACTACTCAGCAGAAACCATGCAGGCGAGAAGGGAATGGGACGACATATACAGAGCACTAAACGAGAAAAACTGCCAACCAAGGATCATATATCCAGCAAAACTCTCTCTGAAATATGAAGGAGAAATTAAGATATTTACAGATAAACACAAGTTTAGAGAATTTGCAAAAACTAAACCAAGACTGCAAGAAATGCTAAAGGAGATTGTTTGGCCTGATGACCAATAATATCAGGTACCAGCACAATACAAGGTCACAAAACAGAACGTTCTGATATCAATGCAACTCAAACAGGGAAAGCACAAAAACAAACAAATTAAGACTAATTCTAAAAAATAAATAAATAAACAAAATAATACACACAACAGGAAATCATGGAAATCAATAGATAAACGATCAAAATAATCAAAAAGAGGGACTAAATATAGGAGGCATTGAACTGCCAAATGGAGAGTGATACAAGGCGAAATAGAAGGATACAAGTTAGGTTTTTACTTAGAAAAATAGGGGTAAATAAAAAGGTAACCACAAAAAGGAATATCAATTCCATAACTCAAGAAAAAAGCCAAGAAAAACGTAACGACTCAATAAACACAAAGTTAAACATTATGAAAATGAGGATCTCACAAGCTACTAAGAAAAACGTCTCAGCACAAAAAAGCATGTGGAAAAATGAAATGGCCAACAACACACATGAAAAGGCATCAAAATGACAGCACTAAAAACTTACTTATCTATAATTACGTTGAATGTAAATGGACTAAATGCACCAATAAAGAGACAGAGAGTCACGGACTGGATAAAAAAACACAATCCATCTATATGCTGCCTACAAGAGACACACCTTAGACTTAGAGACACAAACAAACTAAAACTCAAAGGATGGAAAAAAATATATCAAGCAAACAATAAGCAAAAAAGAAGAGGAGTAGCAATATTAATTTCTGACAAAATAGACTTTAGACTTAAATCCGCCACAAAGGATAAAGAAGGACACTATATAATGATAAAAGGGACAATTGATCAGGAAGACATAACCATATTAAATATTTACGCACCTAATGACAGGGCTGCAAGATACATAAATCAAATTTTAACAGAATTGAAAAGTGAGATAGACACCTCCACATATATAGTAGGAGACTTCAACACACCACTTTCGGAGAAGGACAGGACATCCAGTAAGAAGCTCAATAGAGACACAGAAGACCTACTTACAACAATCAACCAACTTGACCTCATTGACTTATACAGAACTCTCCACCCAACTGCTGCAAAATATACTTTTTTTTCTAGCGCACATGGAACATTCTCTAGAATAGACCACATATTAGGGCATAAAACAAATCTTTGCAGAATCCAAAACATCGAAATATTACAAAGTATCTTCTCAGACCACAAGGCAATGAAGCTAGAAATCAATAACAGAAAAACTAGGGAAAAGAAATCAAATACTTGGAAAATGAACAATACCCTCCTGAAAAAAGACTGGGTTATAGAAGACATCAAGGAGGGAATAAGGAAATTCTTAGAAAGCAACGAGAATGAAAACACTTCCTATCAAAACCTCTGGGACACAGCAAAAGCAGTGCTCAGAGGCCAATTTATATCGATAAATGCACACATACAAAAAGAAGAAAGAGCCAAAATCAGAGAACTGTCCCGACAACTTGAGCAAATAGAAAGTGAGCAACAAAAGAATCCATCAGGCACCCGAAGAAAACAAATAATAAAAATTAGAGCTGAACTAAATGAATTAGAGAACAGAAAAACAATTGAAAGAATTAACAAAGCCAAAAGCTGGTTCTTTGAAAAAATTAACAAAATTGATAAACCATTGGCTAGACTGACTAAAGAAAAACAGGAAAGGAAACAAATAACCTGAATAAGAAACGAGAAGGACCACATCACAACAGAATCAAATGAAATCAAAAGAATCATATCAGATTACTACATAAAATTGTACTCTAATAAATTTGAAAACCTAGAAGAAATGGATAAATTCTTGGAACAACACTACTTACCTAAACTAACACATTCAGAAGTAGAACAACTAAATAGACCCATAACAAAAAAAGAGATTGAAACGGTAATCAAAAAACTCCCAACAAAAAAAAGTCCTGGCCCAGATGGCTTCACTGCAGAGTTCTACCAAACCTTCAGAGAAGACTTAACACCATTACTATTGAAGATATTTCAAAGTATAGAAAAAGACAGAATACTACCCAACTCATTCTATGAAGCTACCATCTCCCTGATACCAAAACCAGGTAAAGACATTACAAAAAAAGAAAATTTTAGACCTATATCCCTCATGAACATAGATGCAAAAATCCTTAATAAAATTCTAGCCAATAGAATCCAACAACACATCAAAAAAATAATTCACCCTGATCAAGTGGGATTTATACCAGGTATGCAAGGCTGGTTTAATATCAGAAAAACCATTAATGTAATCCATCACATAAATAAAACAAAAGACAAAAACCACATGATCTTATCAATTGATGCAGAAAAGGCATTTGACAAAGTCCAACACCCATTTATGATAAAAACTCTCACCAAAATAGGAATTGAAGGAAAATTCCTCAACATAATAAAGGGCATATATGCAAAGCCAACGGCCAATATCACTCTAAATGGAGAGAACCTGAAAGCATTTCCCTTGAGAACGGGAACCAGACAAGGATGCCCTTTATCACCGCTCTTATTCAACATCGTACTTGAAGTCCTAGCCAGGGCAATTAGGCTAGACAAAGAAATAAAGGGTATCCAGATTGGTAAGGAGGAAGTAAAGCTATCACTATTTGCAGATGACATGATCGTATACATGGAAAACCCTAAGAAATCCTCCAGAAAACTACTGAAACTAATAGAAGAGTTTGGAAGAGTCTCAGGATATAAAATAAACATACAAAAATCACTTGGATTCCTCTACATCAACAAAAAGAACACCGAAGAGGAAATAACCAAATCAATACCATTCACAGTAGCCCCCAAGAAGATAAAATACTTAGGAATAAATCTTACCAAGGATGTAAAAGACCTATACAAAGAAAACTATAAAACTCTGCTACAAGAAATTCAAAAGGACACGCTTAAATGGAAAAACATACCCTGCTCATGGATAGGAAGACTCAACATAGTAAAAATGTCTATTCTACCAAAAGCCATTTATACATACAACGCACTTCCAATCCAAATACCAATGTCATACTTTAAGGGAATAGAGAAACAAATCACTAATTTCATATGGAAAGGAAAGAACCCCCGGATAAGCAAAACATTACTGAAAAAGAAGAAGAAAGTGGGAGGCCTCACCCTACCTGATTTCAGAACCTATTATATAGCTACAGTAGTCAAAACAGCCTGGTACTGGTACAACAACAGGCACATAGACCAATGGAACAGAATTGAGAATCCAGATATAAATCCATCCACGTATGAGCAGCTGATATTTGACAAAGGACCAGTGTCAGTCAATTGGGGAAATAATAGTCTTTTTAACAAATGGTGCTGGCATACCTGGATATCCATTTGCAAAAGAATGAAACAGGACCCATACCTCACACCATGCACAAAAACTAACTCCAAGTGGATCAAAGACCTAAACATAAAGACTAAAACGATAAAAATCTTGGAAGAAAAAATAGGATCTACCCTAGGAGCCCTAATACAGGGCATAAACAGAATACAAAACATTACCAAAAATGATGAAGAGAAACCCGATAACTGGGAGCTCCTAAAAATCAAACACCTATGCTCATCTAAAGACTTCACCAAAAGAGTAAAAAGACCACCTACAGACTGGGAAAGAATATTCAGCTATGACATCTCAGACCAGCGCCTGATCTCTAAAATCTACATGATTCTGTCAAAACTCAACCACAAAAAGACAAACAACCCAATCAAGAAGTGGGCAAAGGATATGAACACACATTTCACTAAGGAAGATATTCAGGCAGCCAATAGATACATGAGAAAATGCTCTCGATCATTAGTCATTAGAGAAATGCAAATTAAAACTACGATGAGATTCCATCTGACACCAACTAGACTGGCATTAATTCAAAAATCACAAAATAATAAATGTTGGAGAGGCTGCGGAGAGACTGGAACTCTCATACACTGCTGGTGGGATTGTAAAATGGTACAACCACTTTGGAAATCCATCTGGCGTTATCTTAAACAGTTAGAAATAGAACTACCATACAACCCAGAAATCCCACTCTCGGAATATACCCTAGAGAAACAAGAGCCTTCACACAAACAGATATATGCACACCCATGTTTATTGCAGCTCTGTTTACAATAGCAAAAAGCTGGAAGCAACCAAGATGTCCATCAACGGACGAATGGGTAAATAAATTGTGGTATATTCACACAATGGAATACTACGCATCGATAAAGAACAGTGACGAATCTCTGAAACATTTCATAACATGGAGGAATCTGGAAGGCATTATGCTGAGCGAAATGAGTCAGTTGCAAAAGGACAAATATTGTATAAGACCACTATTATAAGATCTTGAGAAATAGAAAAAACGGAAAAGAACACATACTTTTGTGGTTACAAAGGGGGGAGGGAGGGAGGGAGGGAGGGAGGGAGAGGGCTTTTTATTGATCAATCTGTAGATGGGAACTGCTTTGGGTGAAGGGAAAGACAACACTCAAAACAAGGAAGGTCAGCCTAATTGGACAGGATTAAAAGTAAAGAGGTTTCCGAGATAAAATGAAAGCTCCAAAGGATAGCGAAGCAGGGGCTGGGGTCTGGGGAACTTGGTTTGAGAGGACTTCTAAATCAATGGGCAAAACAATTCTATTATGAAAACACTCTGCATCCCACTTTGAATTGTGGCACCTGGGGTCCTAAATGCCAACAAGCAGCCATCTAAAATACATTAATTGATCTCAACCCACCGGGAGCAAAGACAAAGGAAGAACACCAAGGTCACACGACAACTAAGAACCCAAGAGACAGAAAGGGCCACTTGAACCAGAGACCTACAATATCCTGAGACCAGAAGAACAAGTTGGTGCCCGGCCACAATCGATGTCTGCCCTGTCAGGGAACACAACAGACAACTCCTGAGGGAGCGGGAGACCAATGGGATGCAGACCCCAAATTCTCATTAAAAGACCACACCTAATGGTATGATTGCGACTAGAGGAATCCCAGAGACAATGCTCCCCAGAACTTCTGATGGCACAGGACAGGAACCATCCCCGAAGACAAATCATCAGGCATGAAAAGGACTGGTCAGTGGGGGGGAGAGAGATACTGATGAAGAGTGAGCTAATTAAATCAGGTGGACACGGGAGAGTGTGTTGGCAACTCTTGACTGGAGGGGGGATGGGAAGATAGAGAGAGAGGGAAGAAGGTAAAATTGGCACGAAACGAGAGACTGTAAGGGCTGACTCAATAGGGGGAGAGCAAGTGGGAGAAGGGAGTAAGATGTATGTAAACCTACATGTGACAGACTGATTGGAATGGTAAATGTTCACTTGAAGCTTAATAAAAATTTAAAAAAAAAAAAAAAACATGAGAGAAAGTCTGGCTGTTCTCAATTCTAAGGAGCATCCTTCCAAGGCGGATTTGTTCATTCTTCCGACAGTCCATGGTATATTCAATATTCTTCAACAATACCATAATTCAAAGCATCATTTTTTCTTTAGTCCTCCTTATTCATTGTCCAGCTTTTGCATGCATATGAGACAATTGAAAAGACCATGGCTTGGGTCAAGCACAGCTTAGTCCTCAAAGTGAAATCTTTGCTCTTTAACCCTTTAAAGAGGTCTTTTGAGAAGGTTTGCCCAATATAATGAGTCATGTGATTTCCTGGCTGCTGCTTTGATGGGCGTTAATTGTGCATCCAAGTAAAATGAAATCCTTGACAACGTCAATCTTTTTTCTGTTTATCATGATGTCGCTTGCTGGTCCAGTTGTGAGGACTTTCCTTTCTGTTGAGGTGTAATCAATACTGAAGGCTGTAGTCTTTGATCTTCATCAGTAAGTGCTTCAAGTCCTCTTCACTTTCACTGAGCAAGGTTGTGTCACCTGCATAACTCATATTGTTAATGAGTCTTCCTCCAATCCTGATTCTATGTTCTTCATATAGTCCAGTTTCTCAGTTTATTCACCCAGCATACAGATTGAATAATATGGGGAAAGGAAACAACCCTGATGCACACCTTTCCTGATTTTAAAGCAATTATTTGCTTAGTGAGATTTTAATAGAATTCGTCCAACCAATTTATTAATTTTCACCTCATTTGCTTAAGTAAAGGAAGATCTAGGCATACTTTTTTCACAAAATAATTATTAAAAGTAGAGGTATAAGTAACTTCATGCCTGAAGCCTCTTGGAAGGAACGGTGTTACTGTACTCAATGTCACATCGGTAGCTACAATGTGGGATGTGGTATACAGAGAGTGAATCACAGTAAGAGGTTAGAGAGTAGAAGGAGACAGCTATATATCTTCTGTGCTTCTTTTTAAATATCCATTTTTCATTTCAGAGTTACTCATTCCCTTAGGTGCAGTATGAACTTAAAAGCAACCTAGATTCTTCATAGGACTTTTAGAGTATATGATAGATCAATAATTTGTTGGTTTGTTTATGAAATATGCCAACTTACTAGGACAGAGTCATTTTTAAGAGGAAGCCAAGATCAATATATATGTGCATAGATTTATGGGTGTTTTTGTTACAATCAGAATAAGTCTGTTTAAAGAACTCTAAACAGCAAGGCTGGCTGTTTTTAGTGTGATCTATTGGCTCATGGGTGCCACTTCAATTTCAGACGCTAAAAATACCATGTCGCAGACTTTCATCCTGATAAACTCTCCTTGAATGTAATTAATTTTAACAGTCAGATTTTAAAGTTACGGACAAATAACAACCCAGCTGTAGCTTAATGGCATAATCTCTAGGATTCACTTCCTTTCTTAGGAATGTCAATTAATCGTTCAGGCCAGTGGGTTTTAGAGATGCAGCCTTCTGAATTTCCACACAGCATTTTTTTCCCTTCAGAGAATTAAAGTAAGGGAACTGAGATTTATGACTTTAAATATATGTTACTAGTTAAATATCAAACCATGGATGTGCTACCTTGTTACCCGGCATTCGTCCCTTTCTTCATATAGTGACAACCATCTCAGCAAAGCTACCATGAGCAGTGTGGATGGCCAGAGACAGAAGTCACAAGTGGGTGACTTAATTCTGTTTATTAATTTTAGTGATACATTCATTATGCTAAACACAACTCATTGGTCTATTGAACATTGCATAATTAGCCCAACAAATTGATTGGCAAGTTGAAGAAATGGGACAAGAAATATTTTGATACAGCAGTAGCATTTTCATACACCTCCTATGAACAAAAGGGGGATTTGAGGGCAAGGGAGCAAGGCTAACATTTCCAAGCTAAAAGTTTGGGAATGTGGTGGTTATCTTCAGCTTACTGGCTGTTTGATTTTTGTTCATCTGTTTGTTTTATTGTAGTAAATATATGTAGGTATACACATATACATATACACATATATATGTATACACATATATACATACATATACATACACATACATATATATATATATACATATAAAACCTGTTGTCGTCGAGTCGATTGAAACTCATAGCAACCCTATAGGTCAGAGTAGAACTGTCCCACAGAGTTTCCAAGGAGCTCCTGGCGGATTTGAACTGCCGACTCTTTGGTTAGCAGCTGAGCTCTTAACCGCTCCGCCACGAGGGCTTTTATATATATACATACACATATACATATAAAAGCCCTGGTGGTGGAGTGGTTAAGTGCTATGGCTGCTAACCAAAAAAAGTCAGCAGTCCAAATCCACCAGCTGCTACTTGGAAATCCTATGAGGCAGTTCTACTCTGTCCTATAGGATCTCTGTGAGTTGGAATTGACTCAAAGGTTTGGTTTTTTGGTTTATATATATATATGCACATATATACAAAACATACCATTTGCCATTTCAATGTTTTTCACACATACAATTCAATGATGCCGATTATGTCAACTATTTTGTGCAACCATCACTAATTTTCATTACGTACTCTTACCCGGGAATCTCGCTTACAAGGTATAAATGATTTAGCCTTCCTCACCATACTCTACTTCCAACCCAATATAGACTGCTGGGCACTAAGGTAAACGACAGCTTCAACTCACTTTTAAATTTATCACTATTTCAAAAAAGAAGGACTATTGTCTTTAATGCCCCCAAAACGATTGTGAGTAGTTAAAACTGTGAAAACATATGGAGACTATGGAATCAAGGCTATTTTACCCACCATGATGCTACAAAGAAAAAAATTCTTACTCCTCTTTCTTTATATTCCCACTGATTTGATAAAGGACCAGTTTTACCAACTAGACCAGTCCCTTTGGCCCAGGTAAACACACTTGCTCCATTTGTGGGGGTATGTGAGGAAGGGCTTTTAGAGTTTTCTCTCTCTGGCCAGTGACCCTGGTGGCATAGTGGTTAAGTGCTGTGGCTGCTAACCAAGAGGTCAGCAGTTTGAATCTGCCAGGCGCTCCTTGGAAGCGCTATGGGGCAGTTCTACTCTGTCCTATAGGGTCGCTATGAGTCAGAATCAACTCGACGGCGTTGGGTGTGGTTTTGGGTTTGGCCAGTGACCTGAGCTTCCACTGTTCTGTATGGGTCGTAGGGTGAACTCTAGTCATACAGTTCCTCTAAAAACAAGTCAAGCTAAAAGAGTGATCTACTCTCTAACATCAGAAAACTAAGGTGCAAACATACAGCAATCAGTGGTGAGTACAGTCTATGTTGTGTGGACATAAGGGACACAGTGCATCACCGGCTTCCTCCTAACACAATCCCATTTTACCTGTCTCTCCACATCCCTCGATACTTGTAACCCTCATTGCATACAGTAGCAGGACCTTCTCTTGTTACTCTGATATGCCTACCTGTTCCACAGTGCTCACTAATCAAGAAGTTCTAATCAAGAAGGCATCTTTTAATTCCCCCTTACCAATTCCTATCTCCTTGGTTACTACAATTAACCTTGATCCCAGCTTCCCTGGGCTCCTGCAATACAGATTTTAGTGCAAAATATCATAGGTTATTATATTCTTATACATTATATGTTAAACCCAAACCCAGTGCCGACTATATGTTAACAGGGTCATATTTTGATTCCACCACAAAATTGAAAGTCCTTTAAAGGAGGAGTCTTTCCTTAAGCTTAAGTTTGAGAGGCAGGGACATAAAAGAGAACTGGTTGCTTCTTCAAGCAATTGTGTCGGGTGGGTCGGAAAAACAATCCTTGAGAGAAAGGAAAACCTACCAGTGAGATAGCTATACCAGGAATTAAATGGAAACTTTTGTGTTTGGGAGAAGAGAAGGCAGGGAGTAATAGGCTGTTGTTGCTGTTAGGTGCTGTCCATTTGGTTCTAGCTCATAGTGACCCCCATGCACCACAGAACTAAACACTGCCCAGCTCTGTGCCGTGCTCACAATCGTTGTTATGCTTGAGCCCATTGTTACAGCCACTGTGTCAATCCATCTTTTTTTTTAACCAAGCATGTTGTCCTCCTGCAGGCACTGATCCTCCCTGACAACATGTCCACAGTATATAAGACACAGTCTCACCATCCTTGCCTCTGAGGAGCATTCTGGTTGTACTTCTTCTAAGACTGATTTGTTCACCCTTTTGGCAGTCCAAGGTGTATTCAATATTCTTCAACACCACAGTTCAAAGGCATCAATTATTCTTGGGTCTTCCTTAGTCATTGTCCAGCTTTCACATGCTATGATGTGATTGAAAATACCATGGCTTGGGTTAGGCCAATCTTAGTTTTCAAGGTGACATCTTTGCTATTCAACACTTTAAACAGGTCCTTTGTGGCAGATTTGCCCAATGCAAGGTGTCTTTTGATTTCTTGACTGCTGCTTCCATAGGTGTCGATTGTGAATCCAAGTAAAATGAAATCCTTGACAACTTCAACCTTTTCCCCGTTAATCATGATATTGCTCATTGGTCCAGTTGTGAGGGTTTTTGTTTTCTTTATGCTGAGGTGTAATCCATACTGAAGGCTGTGGTCTTTAAACTTCATCAGTAAGTGCTTTAAGTCCTCTTCACTTTCAGCAAGCAAGGTTGTGTCATCTGCATAACTCAGATTGTTCATGAGTCTTCCTCCAATCCTGATGCCCCATTTGTCTACATATAGACCAGCTTCTTGGATGAATAATAGACTATGTGACAATTGGCAAAATAATTCTATTATGAAAACATTCTGCATCCCACTTTGAAGTGTGGTGTCCGGGGTCTTAAATGCTAACAATCAGCCATCTAAGATGCATCAATCGGTCTCAACCCACCTGGATCAAAGGAGAATGAAGAACACCAAGGTCACATGATAACTATGAGCCCAAGAGACAGAAAGAGCCACAGGAACCAGAGACCTACATCATCCTGAGACCAGAAGAACTAGATGGTGCCTGGCCACAACTGACGACTGCCCTGACAGGGAGCACAACAGAGAACCCCTGAGGGAGCAGGAGAACAGTGGGATGCAGACCCCAAATTCTCATAAAAAGACCAGACTTAATGGTCTGACTAAGACTAGAAGAATCCTGGTGGTCATGGTCCCCAAACCTTGTGTTGGCCCAGGACAGAAACCATTCCAGAAGACAACTCATCAGACATGGAAAGGACTGGACAATGGGTTGGAGAGAGATGCTGATGAAGAGTGAGCTACTTGTATCAGGTGGACACTTGAGACTATGTTGGCGTCTCCTGTCTGGAGGGGAGATGGGAGGGTAGAAAGCATTAGAAACTGGCAAAACTGTCACGAAAGGAGAGACTGGAAGGAGGGAGAGGGCTGACTCATTAGGGGGAGAGTAATTGGGAGTATAGAGTAAGGTGTATATAAGCATATATGTGACAGACTGACTTGACTTGTAAACTTTCACTTAAAGCACAATAAAAATTATTTTTAAAAAAACCTAAAAGAAAAAAATAATACACTAAGTGAATAGAAAAAAAAAAGTGATTAAGGATATAAGGATGTTTCACAAATGATTTTTAGTTAATTAATGATAAATCCGGAGCCCTGGTGGCATAGTAGTTAAGAGTTTGGCTGCTAACCATAAGGTCTAATAATATGTAGAATACCCCTTGTTGCTGTTGTGAGTTGTCTTCAAGTCAATTCCTACTCTTGGCAAGCTCATGTGTGTCAGAGAACTATGCTCGATAGGGTTTCCCATGGCTGATTTTTGGGAAGTAGGCCTTTCTTTCAAGGTACCTATGGGTGGACTTGAACCTTCAACTTTTCTGCTAGTAGTTGAGCACTTAACCATTTGTACCCACACCTGCTAAATAAGCAAGGATGTGCAGTTACTGTAAGATTCACTCTAGATAGGAAATGTTCACTATATTAAGTGTCTGCTCCTCTGACCAAAGCTCAGCTCCACTCTGAATTTTGAGGATGCACACAACTCGAGTCAGAAGTCATAGAGTTCAGGGTTTTCTGTTCTGAGTCCAAATTCCGGTTGTGGAATGCAGATTGAGGTGAATCCTGAGAGGAGCCTTGGAATAGGACTCCACGGCTCTCCCATTACCCTGCTCTTCCCCTGCTGCTCTGGGTAAGCACCAGACCCACACATTGGATGTGGAAACAATGTTGGAGAAGAAGGCTTGGATCTGAGTTCCTCCCACACTCTTTCAGGAAGTAAATATCGGGAATGTTGCCTAACTTCCATAAACCATGGTTTCCTCAGAGGCCATGTTGTTAGTTGCTGTCCAGTCAATGCTGACTCATGGCCATTCCATGTACAACAGAACAAAACGTTGGTCATGATCATTGGTATGGTTGAATTCATTGTTGCATCCACTGTGTATTATGAGTGCCTTACAACCTAGGGGGTTCATCTTCCAGCACAATATCAAACAATATCCTGTTGTGATATATACAACTTTCACTGGCTAATATTTGAAAGTAGATTGCCAGGCCTTTTTTCCTACTCTGACTCAGTCTGGAAACTCTGCTGAAACCTGTCCACCTTGGGTGACCCTGCTGATACTTGAAATACTGGTGGCATACCTTCCAGCATCACAGAAACACACAAGTCACCCATGTATAATAAACTGACAAACAGGTGGTAGATAAGCCATATACCAAAAGACCAAACCCGCTGCCGTCAAGTCGATTCCGACTCATAGTGACCCTATGGGGCAGAGTAGAACTGCCCTGTAGAGTTTCCAAGGAGTGCCTGGAGGATTTGAACTGCTGACCTTTTGGTTAGCAGCCATAGCACTTAACCACTACGCCACCAGGGTTTCCTGATCAGCCACATAGGAATGATAATAATAACTACCTCATAAGAACATTACAAATAATAAATGAAATCAGACCTGTACTGGAAAGCATCTCTGTTAATGAAGATTGATTCATCTTTAAAATTAATGTAAAAATTGTCTGGTTATCTGATGTTGAGGATTCAGGCTATCTTGAGAGAAAAGAGGTCATTGAAAGCTGGTAAAAGTCATTAAAAGGTGTTTGAGTTGCAATCTTTTAAGAACTATCTATATGCGATCAAATTGACAATAGCAACTCAAAAGATTAGATAGGAATCTTTGGAGGCAGTGAGTTTGTGTTAAAGGGGGAGGAACAATTTGGGAAAGGAGGCTGAGAATAGTTGCACAACTAGAAGAATGTCATCAATGTCACTGAATTGTCCATGTAAAAACTGTTGAATTGGCTCACGTTTTGCTGTGCATTTTCCCAACAGCAAAAGGTATTGAGCAGGGGAGTGCCATGAAGCAGATCCCAACGATACAGTGGGAAGACTGTATTAGTGGATGAAAACAGCAGTAACGACAACAACAATACACCTACTCAGCACTTTTCAACTCTCTCCTTAGCTATCATTTTGCATTTGGGACAATAGAAAAAAGAAAATCCTCTCACCACTGTTTTGTGCATTAATGCGGAGCCAAGGCAGGAGGGGAGGAGGAGGAGGAGGGGGGTGAGGTTTGTGGGAGGGAGTGTGGCTGCCTGGACCACTGTTGGCTTGTGTTACCCAGGTGAGGAGGAAGAACCAGGATTAGCCACAGCAAGCACGCAGCAAGCACTGAGGCAGCAGCTGATGGGCAGCAGATAGGATGGCTGGACCATGAGGAGGTGGTGGGATCCAGGGCTACAGGAGTGGGGCAAGGGACTCAGAAGTCTCTTCTTCCAAAGTGGCCTCTCTGCCACCTCCATGCCCTCTCCTGGGGCCACGTGGCTGGGCCTCACTGGCTTCCAGGCCTGGGAGCCACCCCTTGCCTAGGTCCATCTCCCAGGCCAGTAGCACAGAAAAGTGGAGAGGTGAGGCACCTGGGTCCCCACAGAGGCCTGATGAGTGGCCAGGTGATAATGGGCCCCGGCTGCTTTGGAGGCAGCGGGAACACCATTCCACCCCCAGCACCACCCCCAACTTCTGTGGGCTCTGGGGTGGTCCAGAAGGCATGGCGAGGAAGGGGGGTCCACCATGCCATGCCCATCCTGAGACAAGATGAGGGCACCCGACAGGCAGTGAGCCAAGGGGTGGGGGGCGATGTCTAGCACCGAAGCATAACTCTGATTTTCACATAATGACCTGATCTTTGGAACCCAACCATGTCTACAAGTGAGAAGTGGATGCAATAGCACCAGCTAGCAAGTGTAGCTTTGTACGTGTCAAACTATTATAGGTAATCATTTTTCTGCATTATTTCATTTAATCTTTCAAATGAGTAAGCTCCACGGCTCTTCCTTTTCACTGCCTTAAGGGAACTCTGCCACAATTCCTGGCACTGAGTAAGGACCTTCCCACATGCAGGCTGGTGAAACCCTCACCGTTCTTGCATCTCATCATGGCTATTAGATTGGACTTCGTGGTGCCCAACTACAGCTGTTTCTCGGCTGTACTCTCAGTGTGTCTGTGAGTTGAATGGGTATAGATTTTGGTGAAGCAACATAACCATCAGCACCACCTGGGTAATAAATACAATGCTGCATTTATAGGGGAAGGTTAAAAATTAAGGATTAAATTCTATAAAATATTGATAAAGAGCACTCAGTAGGTGTAGACTCTGCCAGTTGCATTCTTATGTAATTAAATGAGTATGTAAACAGTGAGTGAGATAGAATAGTAAATGGGAGACTGAAAGTTAGTGAGGAGAAAATATGCATATGGTGCCATGGGAGCCACCACCTGTTGTCAGTTTGTTGTACTGTGGTGGCTTGTGTGTTGCTACAATGCTTGAAACTATGCCACTGGTATTTCAAATACCAGCAGGGTCACCCAATATAGACAGATTTCAACAGCACTTCCAGACTAAGAGAGACTAGGAAGAAAGGCCTGACAATCTACTTCTAAAATCAGACAATGAAAGCTAGATGAATCACAACAGAATTTTGCCCAATATAGTGCTAAGAGTTGAGCCCCTAGGTTTGAGTGAAGATACTCAAAATACACAGTGGCTACAACAACAGTCTTGAGCATATCAATGAGCATGATATTGTTGCAGGACCTGACAACATTCTGTGCATTGTACCTGAGGTCACCGTGAGTGGGAGCTAAGTCAATGCAACAAACAGTAACAAATTAATGTATATTGTCAAAGGCCTTCCTTCTTGGCAAAAAATAAACTCAAGCGCTAGCAACTCATCCCTCTCGTGAGGACTTGTGGGAACAGAGTAAAGAGAGGGCTAACTGGTATCTAACTGAATTTTTACTTGTTTTATTCTGAGACATATTAGAAGGCCTGAAAAGATGAACAATATGGGTCCTACCTAAGGGATGAAAATAGGCCATGTTAATGGTGAAAATAGTTAAAATCATTTACCAAGTGTAAATCTTAACAGTAAAATAGTTATTTTTATTCAAGATGTGGATGAAATTTATTTACAAAACACATCTTAGGTGAGTAATTCAGACTTTAAATAGTTATATTTTTTAAATGTTATTTCCCTCCTACAGACTGTTAAATTCACTAACCCAAACCCAATGTCATCAAGTCAATTTTGACCCATAGGGACCCTATAGAACAGAATGGAGCTACCCCATAGGGTTTCCAAGGCTGTAAATCCTTACAGAAGCTGACTGCCACATCCTTCTCCTGTGGAGTGTCTGGTGGGTTGAAACCTCAGGCCTTTAGATCAGTAGCTAAGTTCTTTAACCCCTGCGCCACCAGGGCTGCTTAAATTCACCACAGGCTATTAAAAAATCATCTAAATCACTTTTTTTAAAAAAAAGTAATCAAAGAATAACAACACTTAAATGTGGCCTTTCAAGAGTGTGCCTAGAGCACTGTGGAATTGTTTTGTGAGGTCTTTTCAATCAGGGGTAGTGATTTTTTTTTTTTTTTGCTGTGATGTTGTCAACATGGACAAAAATAAAGTTGTACCTAAACTCTATCTCACTTCCTCTGGGAGTTGAAGGGATTAGGTGTGTTCTGATGTCAAAGAGATTTTGCACAGCATTTCACCATAAGGTTCTGCGTTAAATAAAGTTTAGTTTGATAACGTAAAACTATAATTTACTCTTAGAAATCCCCTTTCCTTGTGAGATATTTAGCACAGTCATGATAGGAAAAGATCTATTGCACAGGTGGAAAGGACAAAGAAACATGTAAAAATAAACTTTTAAATGTATACATTTTCCTCCAAAGAGAAACTATCCAGGGCCACCAATGGGTGTCATTTAGAGCACCTGTTCACAAATTGTTCTGGGATGTTTGTTGGTCCCCAAGGTCCCTCTAGGTGACCCTCAGGCTAATCTCATGTAGTATTGATGCTTATAATATGAAAATGTCTATATTTCAGTTCCTGGAATGGATGGCTTATGAATAATGTATAATATTTAATAAAACCAGGCATTTCCTCATTAATGTCACATCAAAAGTAGAATGGATCTTTCCCTTAAATCTGGCATTTTTGGGTCATGTACTGGATAAAACTGGGTAGATAGGTATATATTCTTTTGTCCTATGAGAGAGAGATTTCTGATCCAGTGAATTTGATAATTCATTTTCCAAAAATTGTAAACATTAACCTGACTTAATTTCAGATAAAATTCTTATGCATTTATTATTTACTTAGCAGTATTTTTGTTTTTTTATTACATACAATGCCTATAAACAAAATGATTTCAAGAAATATGAAAAGTCCTTTGCAAAATGGAAAAGGTAAATTAGGATACAGAGTACAGGGCTGCTGATTAATACATATTTGTTAAAGTGAGCTTTCTCGTGGCAATCATTTGCTTTGGATATAGTGATTGGTATGGAATAATAATACCAGAAGAAAATTACCATTGGCCAGTGATACTACTTGTCAGTCTATGCTCAGATCTCAAATTACCTAAATTACCTAAGAAGTGTGTGATTGCCTGTGGTGCAGTGAATCACTTTTATATGGCCTTTCTAGTCATAGCACTCCCACAAACTGATTAGCTGGGACTATAAAAATTCAGTGAGTTATGGTCTAACAGGAGAATTGGTCAGTTCATGGTCCTGGCAGGAGAATCGTGCCTTGAAATCGATGAGGAGTATGCTTACATAAGGGTTAATTCTACAGAGGTTGGGGGAAACCTCACTACCATCAAAAAGAAGAGTCTGGAACGGAGCTTGTCCTTCGGACAAAGGACCTGGAGTACCTGCGATGAGAATGTCCTAGACCCACAGTTATCTGCCTTTTCTGAACATTGAAGACAGCGCCAGATGATGAGACAGTGGTGGTGGGCTTGCTGGCCCATGGAGTAACAGTTGAGCACCTTTAGGCAAGAGGCTTGCTGGTGAAGCTAAAAGAACGGTAACACTTGCATGTACAAGGCAGAGGCCCAAGTGTGCCCTTCACAGGGGTTGCCTTGGAGAATTCTGTGCAGGAGCCTTCCTACAGCAGGGCAGAACTGCATGCCTCTGGGCAACAGGTTTGCCAGTGGAGCTAAAAGACCTGTAACGCTTGATGTGCAGGGCAAGATAGGCCAGAGTGTGCTCCATGCAGGAGTTGTATGTCACCTCCCTGGGCAGTGGGGTCCCAGGTAGTGTACCAGCAAGAAGACCTGCAGGCACAGGTAGCTTGGCAGGAGCCAACAGCAGAGGCTATCAAGGTTCAACAGCAGAGCAGAAGCCTCAGGCAGTGTGGTGATAACTGGAGGCAGTGGTGACATACGTGAACACAGCATCGGACGTCTGGCTTGAACCATGGCACACATGTCCTGTGGCATAAGAAGAAGAAGAAAAAAAAAACGAAACCCATTGCCGTCAAGTCAGATCTGACTCATAGTGATCCTATAGGACAGAGTAGAACTGCCCCCATAGAGGTTCCAAGGAGTGCCTGGTCGATTTGAACTGCTGATCTTTTGGTGAGCAGCCCTAGAATTTAACCACTATGCCACCAGGGTTTCCCTGACATAAGAAGGGACCTGAATAATTTGGGGAATGGTAAGTGGTCCCCCTTTTAAGAATCTGTTATTGTTTATTGATTACTGTCTCTAAATAATAACTTTCACTTTTCCAACTCTGTAATTTTCTTGTGTGTCCAGCTCTATTAGAAATGGCTGACGCCAGTTGGGTATATGTGCCTCATTTCTAACAGTCTGACAGCTGCCTGGAAACTTGAAACCTAGCCTGTCTGCACATACAATGCAGAGAGACAGGTGCATTCATTCACATTAGTCACTCTCTAGGGTATAAGGTTGGAGGAAGTACCGCCAGAGAGCTCCTTAGAAGCGAGGATGGCAAGACCTTATCTCACACACTTTGGACATATTTTCAGGACAGATTAGTCCCTGAAGAAGGGCATTGTCATGGATTGAATTGTGTCCCTCAAAAATAGGTGTCAACTTATCTAGGTCATGTTTCCCAGTATTATGTGATTGTCCACCATTTTGTCTTCTGATGTGATTTTCCTATACGCTATAAATGGTACCTCTATGATGTTAATGAGGCAGGATTAGAGGTGGTTATGTTAATGTGGCAGAAAATCTACAAGATTAGGTTGTGTCTTAAGTCAATTTCTTTTGAGATATAAAAGAGAGAAGCTTGCAGAAAGACATGGGGCCTCATTTCACCAAGAAAAAAAGAGCCCGTGGAAATAGCGTGTCCTTTGGACCCAAGATCCCTGCACTGAGAAGCTCCTAGTCCAGGGGAAGATTGATGACAAGGACATTTCCCCAGAGCCAACAGAGAGAGAAAGCCTTCCCCTGGAGCTGACACCATGAATTTGGACTTCTAGCTTCCTAGACTGTGAGAGAATAAATTTCTGTTTTTTAAAGCCATTCACTTGTGGTATTTCTGTTATAGCAGCACCAGATGACTAAGATAGGCATCATGCCTGATAAAGTAGACGGTCAGCAAAAAAGTGGAAGATCCTCATTGAGATGGATTGACACAGTAGCTGCAACAATGGCTCAAACATAGAAACGATTGTGAGGAGGGTGCAGGACTGGGCAGTGTTTCGTTCTGTTGTACATAGGGTTGCTATGAGTCAGGGTTGACTCAAGAGCACCTAGAAACAACAACAACAACAACATGGCATAAGCAGCCCTGGTGGCACATAGATTAAGTGCTTGGCTGCTAACTGAACAATTGGTGGTTTGAAACCTCCCAGAGGCTCTGAGGGAGAAAAACCTGGCCATCTGCTTCTGTAAAGATTAAAAACAAAACAAATAAAAAAATAAAAAAACCTGCCGTCATTGAGTGCATTCCAACTCATAGAGACTCTATAGGACAGAGTAGAACTGTCCCATAGGGTTTCCAAGGAGTGGCTGGTAGATTTGAACTACTGACATTTTGGTTAGTAACTAAGCTCTTAAACACTGTGCCACCAGAGCTCACTGTAAAGATTACAAAAACCAAAACAAAACATTGCCATCGAGTCAATTCCAACTCGCAGTGACTCTATAGGACAGAGTAGAACTGCCCCATAGGATTTCTAAGGAGCAACTGGTGTATCCAAACTACTGACACTTTGGTTAGCAGCTGAGCTCTTAACGTCTGCACCTCCAGGGCTCCCTGTAATGATTACAGCTAGGAAACCCTATAGAGCATTTCTACTCTGTCATACAGGGTCGCTGTGTCAGAATTCATTCAATGGTGTGTAACAATATGTTATCCGTTTTTTTTTTTTTTGGTATCCCCAACAATTATAAATTCTATACTGAACTCACATAACTTCCTTAAGTAATAATAATGAAACATCACTTTCCCTAATCTTGGCATTGGATTCTGGCAGAATTTACATTGATCTTAAAATTTTGTCATTTACTTTTCAAAACCATGATCACTTGGTCTTTTCACAAGTTGGCATTTGTGTATTTATAGACCTAAATCTGTCTTACATTTCTCTTGAGAAGTTATATACTCTCTTTGTCATTTTCTCCTTCTTTCTTGTTCTTTTTCTGCATTCGCTTCAGGACATGGTGAAGGTTGGAGTGGGGAGAGAGCAATGGAATGGGGTCTGGGCAGAGTTGACGGAAGATGAGTGGATGTAGGGGCATGTCCTTGATATATGGACTGGTGCAGTGGGAGGAAGGCTATTGAAATACCCCGCGAAGAAACATGTCACTTTGATAGTAGGACTACAGATGATCTGACTCAAAGTAGCTCCTACAATCATTAGAGTAACAAAAGTCAGGTTTATGAAAAGGTGAGATTTAGCTGCTATCAACCATTTCAAGAGGTAGCATATGATCAAGAATGGATGGTATTGAAGGAAGAAATCCAAGCTGCACTGAAGGCCCTGGAGAAAAACAAAGCTCAGGAATTAAAGGAATACCAACTGACATGTTTCAACAAATGGTTGCAGTGCTGGAAGCATTCATTCATCTATGCTAAGAAATTGGGAAGACAACTACCTGGCCAACCAACTGGGAGAGATCCACAGCTGTGCCCATTCCAAAGAAAGGTAATCCAAGAGAATGAGGAAATTATGAAACAATATCATTAATATCACACGCAAGTAAAATTTTGCTGAAGATAATTCAAAAGTGGTTGGAGCAGCACATCGACATGGAACTGTCAGAATTTCAAGCCTGATTCAGAAAGGAATGTGGAATGAATGATATCAGTGCTGATTTCAGATGGATCTTGGCTGAAAACAGAATACAATAACGATGTTTACCTGCTTTTTATTGATGAAACAAGGGCATTCTACTGTGTGGATCTTTACAAATTATGGAAAATGCTGTGAAGAATGAGAATTCCAGAACATTTAACTGTGCTCATGAGGAACCTGTACATAGATCAAGAGGAAGTCATTTGAATAGAACAAAGCATACCGAGTGTTTTAAAATCAGGAAAGGTGGACGTTAGGGTTGTATTCTTTCACCATGCTTATTCAATCTGTATGCTGAGCAAATAATCCTAGAAGCAGAACTATATGAAGAAGAACGTAGCATCAGTGACATGCAGGTGACACAACCTCACTTGTGGAAAAGGAAGAGGACTTTAAGCACTTCCTGCTGAAGATCAAAGACTACTGCCTTCATTATAGATTACGCTTTTACATAAAGAAAACAAAAACTCTCACAACTGAACCAATAAGCAATAGCATGATAAACAGAGAGAGAAGATTGAAGTTGTCAAAGGTTTCATTTTACTTGGATTAACAAACAACACCCATGGAGGCTGTAGTCAATAAATCAAACAATGAGTTGCATTGGGCATATCTGCTGCAATAATAATAATAAAAAAGACATCTTTAAATTGTCAAAAAGCAAAGATACCACTTTGAGGACTAAGGTGCATCTGAACCAAACCATGGTATTTTCAGTCACCTCATATGTATTCAAAAGCTGGATAATGAATAAGGAAGACGGAAGGAGAATTGATGGCTTTGAATTTTGGTGTTGGTGAAGAATATTTAATATACCATGAACTTCCAGAAGAAGGAACAAATCTGTTTTGGAAGAAGTACATCCAGAATGCTTCTTAGAAGCAAGGATGGCAAGACTTTGTCTCACATAATTTGGACATGTCATCAGGAGAGACCAGTCTCTGGAGAAGAACATCATGCTTGGTAAAGTAGAGGGTCAGAAAAAGAGAAGCAGACCCTTAAGGAGATGCATTGACACAGTGGCTGCATCAATGGGCTCAAGCATGGCAATGATTGTGAGGATGGCACAGGATTGGGCAGTGTTTCGTTCTGCTGTATGTAGGGTGACTGTGAGTTGGAATCTACTCTATGGCACCTGACAACAACAGCAGCAGCTGTCGGGATTCCTGATGGATTTAGCAATCTCAGCATGGCAAGTCTAGGACCTTGAACAGAGAGGGCTCTCACCTGAGGCATAACTGTTGAATTGAGCTGAATCATCCAAGAAACAAACTTTTGAATAAAAGCCTGAAGTGAAACATGACCTGAAACTCTTCTCCATGATTGGTCTTTTCATGTCCCTCCCACTCCAGCCCAGAATTCACCTTTCCTCTTGAAATCCCTCCATGGTCCTGGCCCTTATCCCACTGCCTTATAACTCTCAGGTGGTTTGTGCCATTGCCTGGGAGTTTCCTTGAAGTTGAGGGATTAATTTTCAATTTTATATGAATTCCTATTACCTAGAAAGGAGTATGATATATGGTAGATGCCCCAGAAAAGATTGAAGGACTCACTGGATGAATGAAGCAGTAATGGAGGCAGAAATTTGGGTGGTTAAAATAAATGAGGCACAGATCGTGAAAGGTCTTGATCCCCTGCTAGGGAGCATATTCGTTCAACATATACTTATTTTCTGGGGATGATGCTGAAAAGAAAAACTGGCATGTTACTCACCTTCATGGAATTTATCAGTCTGTTAAAGAGATTAAGAACTTCATCCCAAATCACAAAACTTTTGGTTGTATGTAGAGTTGCTGTGAGTCAGAAGGGACTGGACGGCATATAACAATGACAAGAACAAAATATTTAAATTGACTTTGTTTTCTTTAGGCAGGGCAATGGCATAATTCAATCATTTATTTAGGTAATATCTCTGATACCAAGGTGAGAAAAGAAACGGGCTGGGGCTGGGGCAGGTACTATGGCTCAAAGGAATGAGAAAATTTACAAGTTGGTTCTGTTAGCCCTAGAAGGTGATAATGAACTGAACAAGATGGTGTGAGAAATATTAAAGAAAATATATTGACCAACTAGAAGTGTTAATATTTTTATTATAAATTTATAACTATCTACCTTATTGTGCATTACAGGGATCCTCTTTTTTTCCAAATATTTCTTTGGTTTTATAATGAAAATCATGAGACACTAGCATCCTTAGCTAGAAGACATCAATTCCCTTAATTAAGGCATATCTGTGCCTGAGTTATTTCTGACTCTCCAAACTTGCTGATTCTCTAATGTCCTACTCCAATTTCTCTCTGGCTTATTTCTCCCATTGCATTTTTCCACCAAATTCTATTTGTGAATCAATTTGTCCCTAAGAATAGAGCAGCTCTTGCAGAAATGTTTTCAGTGCACAAAGAATGGAGGGTACAAGCAAGTAAATCAAAGGTGATCCAATTAGTGATTTTTTTTTTTCCCCTAAGACAGGGATCTTAAGTCTTCATTTATTGTGGGAAAAAATACAGAGTACCAAAATAAAAAGCTCAGTGTCCTTTTTAAATAAAAAAAGTGCAGATCTATTTGGAAAGTTATTTTTTAATCTGGTAACAGTGAGGTGCTTGGAACTAGGTGTTTCCTGAAGAAGACATTTATACCAGGACTGATACTAAGGATTCTTAAATGTGTTATCTCTTTTTTGCTTTCATCTGTAACCAAATGGACTTAGTGGAGCAAAGGGGACCATCGACAAGGCAATAAAAATATCATTAATACCCTGGAAGATATGAAAACAAAAACAGGTGCTAATTTGCTCTTAAGGAGCCCTGGTTGCTCAATGGTTAAGCACTTGATTGCAAATCAAAAGGTTGGTGGTTCAAGCCCACCCAGTGGTTCTGTGGGAGAAATACCTGGTAATCTGCTTCTATAAGGATTGCAGCCAATAAAATCCTACGGGGAAGTTCTACTCTGTCACATGGATCTCTGTGTGTCAGAATCAGCTCCACAGCACCCTATGACACCGTACGACACCCTACAACAGTTTCATCCTGTGCTATGGTCGAACCTCTTCAAATCCTGATCAGTGACCTGAGAACCACGAGTTAGAAAAACACAATGGTGGATATCTGTCCCCCTCCCCACCATGGGGACATCTCACGGTCATCAGCGATTTACCTTTTAACCTGAATACAGAGCTTTGCAGAGCTGAAGTGATGAAATGGTCCTATTCTACTTACATGCAGCCTGTGAGAAGGATATTCAACTTTAGGTTCAAGATGTTTAATTTCATTCCTAAATTGGCCCTAGATATTGGTGGAATAAATGATTGGGGAAACATGGCAGTAAATCTCAGAAGACACAAAAGACATTTCATTTGTTCATTGATTGAATCAAATCATCTATGAGTTAAAGCAGAACAAACTTTGAGACTGGTTCATTCCACTAGCATATTACATGCGATGAGTGAGCCAAGGTTTTGAAATAACTCATGTCCACTGTGCTGTGACTGACCCAAAAGGATAGAACATGACTTCTCTCAGCTCAACAACCAGCACCCACTTTTTTCAGATAAATAGACACTTTCTTGGGTTAGTGCAGCTATTTTTATGATATATGTGAAAGGTTCTAGGGCACCAGTTAACTCCTAACAAAAGACAAATCATTATTGATTTATAACCGTTGCTATGCCATAAGGTTGATTGAGCCCTTGAAGTCTGTGATGATAAGGAAGGCAGAGGTCCTATAATTCAAACTGAGAACCTGTAGAAAAATTCAACAACACTTGCATGGTCCTGGAGATTTTTTACAAAGCAATAAAACAATATACATAGCTAAGATCCTTGATTTCTTCATTGCAGTATCCAAACAGAATGTTGTTGTTAGGCTCCACCGAGTCTGTTCCGACTCTAAGCGACAGAACAAAACTATGATAAAATTTAGTCAGATTTTTTTTTCCCCTTTAAGGAAAATTGTAAATGAAATCAGCAGGGATGGGGGGTGTGCATTATGATAATACTTTCCTCTTATTAGGGCATGGAATGATCATGATGAAAACTCCTCCATCCCTGCTGATTTCATTTATAATTTTCCTTAAGGGAAAAAAAAAATTCTGAGTAAATTTTGTAATAAATACAATGTAAAGTGAAGACCCACCACCCATCTGTCAATCTGTCATACAGTGGTTACTTGCATATCGCTATGATACTGGAAATCATGAGTTGGAATCAACTTGAGGGGAACAGCTGTTTTTTTGGTTTACTGGAAACTTTGCCACCTGTATTTCAAATATCAGCAGGGTCACCTATGGTGGATAGGTTTCAGTGGAACTTCGAGACTAAAACAGACTAGGAAGAAAGGCCTGGTGATTTAATTCTGAAAATTAGCCAATGAAAACCCTATGGATTACAACAGAATATTGTCTGTTATAGTGCTGGAAGATGAGCCCCTGAAGTTGGAAGAAATTCAAAATATACCGTAGCTGCAACAGTGGATTCAAGCCGATCAATGATCACGAAGATGGTGCAGGACTGGGCAATATTTCGTTGTGTTGTACATGGGGTTGCTGTGAGTCGGAGCCAACTGGATGGCAGCTAACAAAAACAAAGTGAAGACAAAATATCTTTTTTAACTTTATCACAAGAGGCCCAGATAAAGCTTATAAAATAACTAAAACTAAAATCATAACTTCGTAAATGGATTTGATTTAACTCCATATTGTCCTCTTCACAAGGTCAACAGGGAAATTGCCTATGACTTAGAGAAGATGTGTAATAAATATACTCTACCCTATTTTTTTATTGTGAAAATATAGGTAACAAAACATTTGCTAATTCAACATCTTTCACATGCACAATTCAGTGACACCAATTACATCGATCATGTTGCACAACCATCATTTTCAGCAACCCTTTGTTGTTCTTGCTGTTGCTGTTGCTTCCCAGTCAGCATGAGTACCAAAAGTAGCTACGAAATACTAAATTACTATAGACCACATGTGACCGTCAAGATTGTGTGCCAGCTTGGCCTGGTCCTGCACCATACATATAATCTTTGTTATGCTTGAGCCCATTGTTGCCGCCACTACGTCAATCGATCTCATTAACGGTCTTCCACTTTCCCAATGACCCTGTACTTTACCAAGCACGATATCCTTCTCCAGGGGCTGATCCTTCCTGACAACATGTCCAAAGTATGTAAGATGCAGTCTCACTATCCTTGCTTCTAAGGAGCATTCTGGCGGGGCTCCTTCAAAGACAGATTTGTTCATTCTTTTGGCAGTCGATCGTATATTCAATATTCTTCGCCAACACCACAATTCAAAGGCGTCAATTCTCCTTTGGTTTTCCTTATTCATTGTTCAGCTTTCACATGTATATGATGCAATTGAAAATACTATGGCTTTGGTCAGGTGCCCCTTAGTCTTCAAGGTGACATCTTAGCTTGTCAATGCTTTAAAGAGGCCCTTTGCAGCAGATTTGCCCAATGCAATGCATCTTTAGATTTCTTGACTGCTGCTTCCATGGGCGTTGATTGTGGATTCATGCAAAATGGATATAGAATGACAGGTGGTGATAAAGGCAGAGAAGGGAGATAGGGTATGCTGGGATTGAAGTGGGTGGGTTGCTGTAATATTATCATGATCAAGAAAAGTAATTCTGATAAGGTAACACTTGAACAGATATCTGAAATATGTGAGGACCCAAACAATGTGAATATCTGGGGAAAGAGAATTCCGGGCTTTGGGAAAAGCAAAATCAAGGCCCTAAGATGGGAAATCTTGCTTGTCATGCTTAAGGAAAGGTAAGGAGGACAATATGACTGTCATGGAGCAGAGAGGAAGAGGATGATAGTAGAAGATGATAGAAAAGCACCAGATCATGCAGTGGGGCTTGTAAGCCATCATATTTCAGTGAAATGGGGAGCCCATGGAGACTTTGAGGAAAGGAATGGCCTAATATATTTTATTCTTCTAAGATTAGAATCATTCTGTGACTGCTGAAGGGATAATAACTTGTATAAAGGAAAAGACACAAGAAGATCAGTTTGGAATTTCTTGCAGCACTCAAGGCAGTAGATGAAACTTGCTCGTTTTAATGTGGTTGTTGTGGATTGGTAAGAAGTGATTACATGATCATTAACCATTAGAGAAATGCAGATCAAAACTACAATGAGATTTCATCTCCCTCCAACAAGGCTGGCATTAATCCAAAAAACACAATAAATGTTGGAGAGGCTGTGGAGAGATTGGAACACTTCTACACTGCTGGTGGGAATGTCAAATGGTACAACCACTTTGGAAATCAATTTGGCGCTTCCTTAAAAAGTTAGAAATAGAAATACCATACGATCCAGCAATCGCACTCCTTGGAATATATCCTAGAGAAATAAGAGCCTTTACATGAGCAGATACATGCATGCCCATGTTTATTGCGGCACTGTTTACAATAGCAAAAACATGAACCAACCAAGGTGCCCATCAACAGATGAATGGATAAATAAATTATGGTATATTCACACAACTTAACCACTACACCACCAGGGCTTCCATGGAATACTAAGCATCAATAAAGAACAGTGAGGAATCTGTGAAACATTTCATAACATGGAGGAACCTGGAAGGCATTATGCTGAGTGAAATTAGTCAGTTGCAAAAGGACAAATACTGTATAGGACCACTATTATAAAAACTTGAGAAATAGTTTAAACTGAGGAGAAAACATTCTTTTGTGGTTATGAGAAGGGGGAGGGAGGGAGGGTGGGAGAGGGGTATTCACTAATTAGATAGTAGATAAGAACTACTTTAGGTGAAGGAAAAGACAGCACACAATACAGGGGAGGTCAGCACAATTGGACTAAACCAAAAGCAAAAGAAGTTTCCTGAATAAACTGAATGCTTTGAAGGCCAGCGTAGCAGGTGCAGAGGTCTGGGGACCATGGTTTCAGGGGACATCTAAATCAATTGGCATAATAAAATCTATTAACAAAACATTCTGCATCCCACTTTGAACAGTGGTATCTGGGGTCTTAAACACTAGCAAGCAGCCATTTAAGATGCATCAGTTGGTCTCGACCCACCTGGATCAAAGGAGAATGAAGAACATCAAGGACACAAGGCGATTACGAGCCCAAGAAACAGAAAGGGCCATATGAACCAGTGACTACACCATCCTGAGACCAGAAGAACTAGATGGTGCCTGGCTGCAACCGATGACTGCCCTGACAGGGAACACAACAGAGAACCCCTGAGGGAGCAGGAGAGAAGTGGGATGCAGACCCCAAATACTCATAAGACCAGACTTAATGGTCTGACTGAGACTGGAAGGACCCCGGTGGTCATGGCCCCCAGACCTTCTGTTGGCCCAGGACAGGAACCATTCCCGAAGCCAACTCTTCAGACATGGATTGGACTAGACAATGGGTTGGAGAGGGATGCTGGTGAGGAGTGAGCTTCTCGGATCAGGTGGACACTTGAGACTAGGTTGGCTTCTCCCGCCTGGAGGGGAGATGAGAGGGTGGAGGAGGTTAGAAGCTGGCGAAAAGGACACGAAAAGAGAGAGTGGAGGGAGAGAGCAGGCTGTCTCATTAGGGGAAGAGTAATTGGGAGTGTGTAGCAAGGTGTATACGGGTTTTTGTAC
The DNA here is from genome assembly GCF_030014295.1 of Loxodonta africana. Lineage (NCBI taxonomy): Eukaryota > Metazoa > Chordata > Mammalia > Proboscidea > Elephantidae > Loxodonta > Loxodonta africana. Next base: position 7,775,300 of record NC_087343.1, on the reverse strand, counting down.
AAGAGACTGACTTGCTTTGTAAACTTTCACTTAAAGGACAATAAAAATTATTTAAAAAAAAGAAATGATTGGATTCTAGATGTATTTTGGAGGTCAAGCACAGAATATGCTAATTGATTCCATGTGGAATATGAGATAAACAGAGGATTCAAAGATGATTGCAAGGTTTTGGCCTGAAAAACTATTAAAAAAAAAAAAAAAGTAACACCCACTAACACTGGGATATTGAAGCAGGAGCAGATTTTGGGTGGGATGCATCAAGAGTACAGTTTGGGACCAAGTAAGTTGACATGTCTATTAGTCATTCAAATGAAAATATCAAGAAAGCATTGAGATACTTGAGTCATGAGTTCAAGAGGAAGGTCAGGGTTAGAGATGAACATTTGGGGGTTACCTGCAGACAAGGCTTTAAAACCATGGGGGTGAATTAGAACAACTATGGATTAGGATATAAAAAGAAAAGGTGCAAGAACTCAACTCTGGAATATTCCAATGTTAGGAGATCAAGTAAATGAGGAAGAAATTAGACAAAAAAGGAGTGTCCAGGACATTAGAAAGAGAATAAACAGAGAATGGTATATTGTTCATTGTGCTATCATTTGTACTGGACTGCACATAACACATAGAAAAAAATACCTGTTGCCTTTGAGTCATTTCTGATTCATAGCGACCCTATAGGACAGAGTAGAACTGCCCCATGGAGTTTCCAAGGAGCAGCTGGTAGATTTGAACTGCCAACATTTTGGCTAGCAGCCTTAGCTCTTAACCACTGTGTCACCAGGGCTCTTGATAAATACTGAAGGGATGGAGAAGGCACTTGATAAATGCTGAATGAATATCATATTTTTACATAAATAATGTATGCCTTCTAAGTTTGTTTGCCAATCACCCCCTCTACCCAGGAGGTATTTTCATAAGCTCCAGTAAGTCATTTTTTTTTAATTTTTTTATTAGCATAGCTCACGTATGAAAATACTTCATAGAGGGAAGGAGAATTTGGCAATCATAAAAGGCACATGTTATTTGCATAAAAATACTGTAAATGAATGCATGATTACTGTTTTGAAAGACAAGCGTCCATAAGTGTACATGCAAATCCTTGTGAAAATGGGAAGTTAAATTTCACAATTGCATTTTGAAAAGAAAGAACATTTACTAAATAAAAATACTTTGCTATATGACATTTATGTAATTGTCTTACATGAAAACTTTGAATAGTATCAATTGTACAGGGAAAGATATAACATCAAATGCCAGGTTATTCTAGAGTATCTTTGTAGCACAAACTATGCCACTCAGGGACAATTTTGTATTTCTATTGTTTTTAGTTGAGGTCCAGTCAGTTCCAACACATAGAGACCCTATGTACAAAAGAATGAAACATTGCCTGGTCCTATAGAATCCTCACAGTTGTTGCTATGTTTAAGTCCATTGTTTCAGTCACTGCGTCAATCATCTTGTTGAGGGTCTTCCTGTTTTTTGCTGACCAAGTATGATGTCCTTCTCCAGGGACTGATCCCTCCTGATAACACGTCCAACATATATAAGACAAAGTCAAAATCTCACCATTCTGGCTTCTAAGAAACATTCTGGCTGTACTTCTTCCAAGACAGATATGTTTGTTCTTTTGGTAGTCCATGGTATATTCAATATTCTTCTCCAATACCATAATTAAAAGGCATCAATTCTTCTTCAGTTTTCCTTATTCATTGTTCTACTTTCACATGCATATGAAAATGCCACAGCTTGGGTCAGGTGCACCTTAGTCCTCAAAGTGACATCTTTGCTTTTTAGCACTTTAAAGAGATCTTTTGGAACAGATTTGTCCAATGCAATAAGTCATTTGATTCCCTGACTGCTGCTTCCATGGGTGTTGATTGTGGATCCAAGAAAAAAGAAATCCTTGACAATTTCAATATTTTCTCCATTTATCATGATATTGCTTATTGGTGTAATCCATATTGAGCATAAAGAAAACAAAAATCCTCATGACTGAATTTGTGTCTGGTAATTTTGAATTTCATCCTAGACAATGTTAAAGCTATATTGTAGAGATTATAGATTCTGTTATGTTTTTCTGAAGAGCATGCATTGTTTTTCTCCTTTTAATCAGGCAATTAACTGCAGAAAGTAAATTTCAAACTCTGCCTTTCCTTCAGTAACCAAAACCAAACCCACTGCCATCGAGTCAGTTCTGACTCATATGACCCCACAGGACAGAGTAGAACTGCCCCATAGAGTTTCCAAGGAGCACCTGGTGGATTTGAACTGCCAACCTTTTGGTTAGCAGCCGTAGCACTTAACCACTACGCCACCAGGGTTTCCTTTCCTTTAGTAGGCACTTAAAATATCTACTTGCCTCTTTTAACTTTAGATGAGATGCTTCACACATGTATAGCTCAGGGATTCAATAGGTTTGGGACCAGTATTATATGGAGAACCTGGGCCACACTTTGTGTAGTTCCCTCCTTTTGGGAATAACCTACCTTACTTTTCTCTTGCTCTGGCAGCACTTAACTCTGTTATATGATTTCCTCAAACCAATACTGTCAGTTTTCATCCAGGATCTAGCTTCTCCATAGATGGTGTTAGCCAGTCTGCCCTAAAAGTTGTTTATTGTATCGGAAATCTGAGAAAAATATCTCTCACCAGTAACTTTCTTCTAGGACCAGATAAAAGAGAGCAGATCTCATTATTGCTTCATTTTACATAGAGACATTTAAGGTTATTGTGTCTGCATGGTGTTAACCAGCACAGAAGTATTTTTGATTCATGACGTAATTTCTGCTAACAAATAGTGTACTCACTCTCTGAACTCACGCTTTTTTTTTTTTTTTTTTTACGATGACAGTATTTCTTTTTTTTCCCTGAAGGCTTAAAACATCATCATAGGGAATTTCAACTTCATATTTTTCATATTAAATCCTTTCCATATCAATTGCTACCCTTTGCTAAAGCTAAGCCTCTCTCAGCCTCACAATTGCCAGGAATCCGCAAGTGTCATGGAATCTCTCCTTTAGGGGAAAATATTAAATTTATTCATTCTGTTTATTTCTTTTTCTTGAGGTATATGATGAGTCAAGCATTAGATAACTTCAGAAAGTCAATTAAAAAGGGATAGTATAGCTTAACCACAAGGCTTCTCCTATCTATTTTTCCAGTAGTTATTTTAAAACTGTGAACTTGAAATCACCATCCTATGCTGTCTTAAGAGGTTCACTCAATCAAAAGCAAAGTGCTGAGTAATCAAAGATCTTAAATAGCTGGAAGTTCTAACCCTGACCACAAGAAGATTAGAAATCCAGCAGCCAGAACTCAGTGCTTCGATCCACCAAGCACCAGTGCATAATGAGAAATCCCCAAAGCCCCAGATCACAGCTGCATCCTTGCCCACTGTACAACTAAGTGGAAACCTCTTTAATTCCTTAAGAGATCCTATCTTCCTGATGAAAATAGATATTGGCTTCTGTGTAGTATGATTAAAAGAATGGAAGAGGATTAGCAAAGATGCAAGGGAAAGGGCTCAGCCTTGCTTATTTACATGGCATTACTGCTGACAGGTGATGTAAAAGAAGGGAGTAACCCGAAGGCAACCCTGCACCTGAATTAAAGCAGTATTTATTTACCCAAATTATAAAAGGATTAAGATCCATTTATTTTCCCATATCACATCTTTCTTAAATCCATTAAGCACTTTGATGCTTACTTATTTTCTGTAGCAAATAGCCAAGCTATTTGGAGAAATGTTTGTTTTCGTTTAAAACAGCCTGTCAACTGATTGTAAGTGAAATGTAAGAGTTGTAGCAATAGTGTCTTCATACATATTGGAATGAATGAAAGCTATTCCTATTGTTTAGAGTATAAACATTTGAAGGCCATAGAATTTTTAACATCTTGTCATTCCTTACCTTTTGCTATATAACGTACATTATATACATGCAGCTTAGTAATGTTCTATAAGATTTACTGAAAGCATTGCCTATATTAGAATACCATGTCATAAATAATTCTACAAATTTTCTATCAAGGTAAGTGTAAAATTTAATGTTAAAATTTGAAGTTGCACTTCTCCAAAGGTAATAAATCTTCAGAAAGATTGTGAAGAACTTAGAATGTTGTAACACATTTTTCCACCACGAGTTATCCAATAATCTTGCTTCCTGTGAAAAAGTAAAAACATCCCCACAAAATGTCAAATAAGTAACTATAAAATGCAAAAACTACTTGAAATTAATAATATCTCTAAGCTGTTTTTTTTCTAAGCTGAAGGGCCACTAAAGTATTTGACATTATCATACAAGAAAAATGTATATACATTTGAAATTTCTTCTTAAACTCCATAACTTTTTTTTAAAATAAAGTGACTTTCTACCCAATCTATTGCCTCTAAAGCAGTGTTTCAATATAATATAAAAATAATGTAACCCCTGAAGGTTTTGAGATCTAGTTGGATGCAACATAGTATGTTGTATTAAAGTAGGATAAAAACACATAATCTATATGATTACATTAGGAAAAAATCAAACAAAAATAATCCTCAAAAAAACAACATAAAACTATAAAAAGCACAGTGAAATAAGTTGGGTAATTTTGCACTGGGTTAGGGTTTGACATGATCCAAAAATATTTCATAGAGGAAAATCAATTTTAGTCAAAATGTGTAAATTTTAAATTTAGTAACAGGAAGGCAGAATAAAATAAATAATCTGGACATAATTAAAGGGAAAATTTGATAAGTTTGACAAATATATATTATATATTGTTATATATATAATATTTTCAAAGATTTCTCTAGAATTAACACCTGTGAAAGCAGCAGTCAAGAAATCAAAAGTTTGAAGTCAGGAAAATTGTATGTCGGAGTTGTATCTTTTCACCATACTTATTCAATCTGTATGCTGAGCAAATAATCTGAGAAGTTGGACTATATCAAGAAGAACACAGCAACAAGATTGGAGGAAGGTGCATAAACAGCCTACCATATACCAATAACACAACCTTGCTTGCTAAAAGTGAGGAGGACTTGAGGCACTTACTGATGAAGATCAAAGATTACGGACCTCAGTATGGATTGGACCTCCACATAAAGAAAACAAAAATCCTCACACCTGGACCAATAAACAACATCACGATACATAGAGAAAAGTTTGAAGTTGTCCACGATTTCATTTTACTTGGATCCACAATCAATGACCATGGAAGCAGCAGTCAAGAATTATGTTATACATTGACAATATATATATTATGAAACCTACTACTTTGGTGTTAATATAGCCAACTGGTTTTTCATTTTTTTGGCAGGTATTAACATTATATATGTATTTTTTTATGTTTTGAAATTTTAATCTTGTTATGTCTTTATATTTAAACCATTTTCTTCTAGCCTACATCTATCTAAGTCTTTCTGTTTTCCCAATATGACAATCTCTGCATTTGGATATTATTTTTAGACCATTAATATATAAAGTGATTATTTTCTTGATATGGTTAAGTTTAAGTCTACCTTAGTCCTATGTTTTTTCTCTATTTGTCCCATCTCTTCTTCTTTAAAAAAAAAATTCCGCCATTTTTTCCTGGATTGAGTATGTTTTATTATCCCATTTTATATTTACATTCACTTATCTATAATTTTATTTTATTTTTTTACTTCAAGTTTACCTTAGAGTTAATCTTTTACTTTAGCATAGACTACCCTTAAGCATCTTTAAGATGTAGGAAGCATCAAAAGAAGATGGAAGGAATACACAGTCACTGTACCAAAAATTATTGGTTGGCATTTATCTATTACAGGAGATAGCATCAAGAACAAATGATACTGAATGAAGTCCAAAGTGCACTAATGTCACGGGCAAAAAAAAAAAAAAGTCTCCAGGAATTGATAGAATACCAAATGATATGTTTCAACAAATAGATACATTACTGGAAGCATTAATTTTTCTATACCAAGAAATTTGGAAGACAGTTACCTGGCCAAATGACTAGAAGAAAATCATACTTGTGCCCATTCCAAAGAAAGGTGATCCAAAAAAAGGCAGAAATTATCAAATAATATCATTAATATCACACACAATTAAAATATTGCTAACCATAATCCAAAAATTGTTATAGCAGTAGATCAACAGTAAATTCCTAGAAATTCAAGCCAGGTTCAGAAGAGAATGTGGAAAGAGGAATATCATTGCTGACGTCAGATATATCTTGGCTGAAAGCAGAGAACAACAGAAAGATGTTTACCTGTATTTTGTTGATTATGCAAAGGAATTGACTTTGAGGATCATAACAAATTATGGATGATATTGTGAGGAATGGGAATTCCAGAACACTTAATTGTGCTCATGAAGAACTTGTACATAGAACAAGAGATGGTCATTAGAACAGAACAAGGGAACACTGTGTAGTTTAAAATCAAGAAAGGTGTGGGTCAGGGGCGTATTATTTCACCACACTTATTCAATCTGTGTGCTAAGCAAATAATCCGAGAAGCTGGGCTATTTGAAGAAGAACAGGACATCAGGCCCGGAGGAAAACTCATTAATAACATGTGATTTGCAGATGACACAATCTTGCTTTCTGAAAGTGAAGAGGACCTGAAGCACTTACTGATGAAGATCAAAGACTGCAGCTTTCAGTATGGATTGCACCTCAGCATAAAGAAAACAAAAATCCTCGCTATTAGACCAATAAGCAATGTCATGATAACTGGAGAAAAGAGTGAAGTTGTCAAGGATTTCATTTGACTTGGATCCATAATCAACACCCATAGAAGCAGCAGTCAAGAAATCGAACAACATATTTAATCAGACAAATCTGCTGCAAAGTACCTCTACAAAGTTTTGAAAAGCAAAGATGTCACTTTGAGAACTAAGGTGCCCCTGACACAAGCCATGATATTTTCAATTGCCTCATATGCATGCAAAAGCTGGACAATGCATAAGGAAGACTGAAGAAGCATTGATGCCTTTGAATTGCAGTGTTGGCAAAGAATATTGAATATACCATGGACTTCCAGAAGAATGAACAAATCTATCTCGGAAAAAATACAGCCAGAATTCTTTTTAGAAGATGCGATGGCAAGGCTTCATCTCTTAATAGAGTCCCACATGATTCTTAGGGTTTGTTCATTTTTTAAATTCTTTAATCTGATTATTCTTCAAATATATTGGTGCCAAGTGTTTTATCTTCATTCTCATGAGCTCTGACTTCCAGGTCTTCAATTCTCCTCCTCTGACTTTCTATTGAGTTGTCTAATTCTGAAATTTTATTGTTAATCTTTTGAATTTCTGATTGCTGTCTCTCTATGGATTCTTGTAGCCTATTAAATTTTTCGTTATGCTCTTGAATAACCTTCTCAATTTCCTCAAATGCTTTATCTGTGTATTCCTTGGCTTCTTATGCATTTTGTCTGATCTCCTTCCTGATCACTTGAAGAGTTCTGTATATTAATCTTTTGTACTCTACCTCTGGTAATTCCAGAAATACCTCTTCATCCAGAAGATTCCTTTATTCTTTGTTTTGGGAGCTTGTTGAAGTGGTCATGGTCTGCTTCTTTGTGTGATTTGATATTGACTTTTTTCTCTGAGCCATCTATAAGTTATTGCATTAATTTATTTTATATTTGCTTACCGTGTCCTAGCTTCTTGCTTTGTTTTGTTTTTGAGTGAGCTAGCTTGATTATTGGAGTCTTTGAAGTTCTAACGTCCTGTCACCAGATGGCTAGAGCTGTTACCAGGCACATGAGCCTAGGAGTCCATTCACTTTTCTTATATGGACTCAGTTCAGGTGTCCAGATAGGCAGTCACCAAGTGTGTGGTGCAGGCTCTCACCTACAGTCATAGAGGAGAAGCGATGATTGTTGTATGCACAGGTTTCTGGTTGAAGCAGGGGTCTCACTATGAGCAAGGCAGGGAGCTGACAACCATCCCCCAAGTATCTGTGAGGAAGGTGTGTTCCTGTTCTTTATAGTGCATAGGTGGTTGGGCTCTACAACTGTACCATAGGCAGCCAATGCTTTTAACTGTAAAGACTGGGAGGCACCACTTATCCTTGGACCCCTGTCATGGGTGGCTAGGTGGCATGGGTGGAGCCGCCAGTCCTCAGGCTCCTAATATGGATAGGTGAGGACCCTGCTTAATAGGCAGAGCAGTGTCAAACGTCAAAAACCTGCCTCTCCGCCATAAAGCTGAAACTGTTAAAGTCAGACCTCAGGCACATACACCCTTGCACCATGACCACAAGGGCCTAGCTGCTGAAATGGGGACACATGGGTCCATGCAGTGGCAAAAGGCATTCAAAGTTTGTGGACTGCTTGTGCCTGGACAAGAGCTGCTTCTGCCCTAAGTTCCCAGCTTAGGGTAGCTGGCAGATTATTTTTAACCTGTTTGTTAATTTGTTCCTTCTCCAAGGCCAGGAGAATGGCTCGGGATGCTCAGCAGAATCTATCTCGGGCCCAGGAAATAAACTGCCATTGAAGCCAGCTCGAGGCCTGGGACAGCGGGATGAGAGATCATATAAATGCGAGAGAGTTCTTTCGAAAGAGGGGCTATTTGATCCACTCAGTAAATTAGTTGCAAGCACTTATCTTATGCTGAGAGGGCTGTTTGCTGATTCCGGAGGTGTGAGTAGACTCTGCCGCTGGCATTCTGTGGCTAATGAAACTGCGTCCTGAATGCTACCTCCAGTCCCACTACTGTTGTGCAGGGGATTAGGCTGTGCCGCTGGCTCACTCTCATTTGCTGAGGTAACCACGTCCTGAATGCTACCGCCAACCCTGCCACTGTTTTGCCAGGAGATCAGGGCTGAGGGGTGCTGGTTCCCACCGAGTCAGGTCCAGCAACTCCTCACTACTTCTGAATCATCTCCACCTCATCCTGCCACTCAGTCCAATTTCTTAACTTTGCCTTTGATGTTCAGGGTGCCTAGCTTGTCATATATATAAAATGAATTCACCTGTTTTTTCAGGTCTTTGTTGTAAGAGGACCACTGGAAGTGTCTGACTACTCTGCCATCATGGCCCCCCCTCACTTTTTAACACTTTAAAGAGGTCTTTCGCAGCAGATTTGCCCAATGCAATGCATCATTTGTTTTCTTGACTGCTGCTTTCATGGGCATTGATTGTGGATTCAAGTAAAATAAAACCCTTGACTAATCAGTCTTTTCTCTGTTTATCATGATGTTGTTTATTAGTCCAGTTGTGAGCATTTTCTTTTGTGTTGGAGATGTAATCCATACTGAAGGCTGTAATCCTTGATCTTCATCAGTCATTGCTTCAAGTCCTCTTCCTTTTCAGCCAGGTTGTGTCATCTGCATATCACAGATCGTTAATAAGTGTTCCTTCAATTCTGATGCCCCATTCTTCTTCACATAGTCCGGATTCTTGGATTATTTGCTCAAAATATAGACTGAATATTCAGGTGAAATGATACAACCCTGACACACATCTTTCTGGTACTCTTTCCTTTCAACCAAGATCTATCTGACATCAGCAGTGATATCCCTCATTCCATGTCCTCTTCTGAATCTGGGTTGGATTTTTGGCATTTCCTTGTAGATGTAGTGCTGCAACCGTTTTTTAATTATCTTCAGCAAAATTTTACTTGAGTGTGATATTAATGCTATTGTTCAATAATTTCTGCATTCTGTTGGATTATCTATCTTTGGAATGGGCACAGATATGAATCTCTTACACTTGGTTGGCCAGGCAGCTGTCTTCCAAATTTCTTGGGATAGACCAGTGAGCACTTCCAGCAGTGTATCCATTTGTTGAAACATCTCAATTGCTAGTCTGTCAATTCCTGAAGTTTTTTTTTTTTTTTTTTTTTTTGTCACTGCTGTCAGTGCAGCTTGGACTTCTTCCTTTAGTACCCTCAGTTCTTGATCATATGCTACCTCCTGAAATACTTGAACTTTCAACAGTACTAAAACCTATAAAAAAAAAAATTGCTGTTTAGTCAATTCTGACTCATATCAACCCTATAGGACAGAGTAGAACTGCCACATAGGGTTTCCAAGGAGTGGCTGGTGGATGTAAACTGCCAACCTTTTGGTTAGCAGCCATAGCTCTATTACACTCAAGCCTTGCCGTTGGCACAGTCAAGTATGGGAAAGAAGATGTGTCCTATAATGTGAGATTAAATCTCAATCTTCTAGAGGGCCTGTGTATCTGGGATGTGATCTTCATAAGTGCTTCTCCAATAGTACAGCCCTCCCCCATTTGGGTAGAGAAGAAGACTAGTGGTGACTGGAATTGGGAAAATGCCCTTCTCCCAGTTTAGATAAATGTCTGGTAAGGTACTTTTCCCTAGAGAGTAGGCCTTTGTTAGGAGAATGCCCTGGACTTATTTCTCAATGATTATTCTTCCCCTCCCCCTGCCAGATACATGAGGAGATCTTTTTTAAAACTTCATCATGGGGGCCCAATGGATCTTCTGAGGGTAAACAATGTAAGTGTGGTGCATGCAGGAGTACCTCACTCTCACACTAAGCCTCCAGGATTTGTCGAAATTACCACATAAACTGTTCTACCACTTTATCGCTCCAGCAGCTTCTGATACAGCTAAGAAGGTATTAGTTGAGATGCTTTGGAATTGCCTTTGTCACCAGATTTGGAGTAGGTGGCTTGCCCTACAACCTCAGTTCTCTGATACACCTAAGAGAAGTGATTGATTTTCACTTTGTTCTACCTTCTGGCGTGACAACTTCTAAGCTCTTTACATGTGAATGCTGAAACCACAAGTCTATAATGACTTTTTAAATGTCCTTTTTCTGTTAATCATAATTTTTTTTTTTCATTCTGGATGAGTTTCAACTAACTGAATCATCTCCTCATTATAGGTTTCATTATATTTCTTCTTTGCATGCCAGTACTTTTTTTTTTTTATTATGTCACATGTGTATTTTATCTTTTTAAGGTAAGAGATAAATAAATCCAAAGAGTCACACATTAAATATGCTTATCTTGATCAGAAGCTATTGGAAGTATACAAATGTGCTTGGTATTATTATTTTCTGATAAATTTATGTTTTCTCAGATATAATTAAAATTCTTATAAGCCATCTGCTGCTTTCAGGTTTTGATTTTAATATTTGTTGGGCTTTTTCACAGCAGAACTGAGCCTAGGGCTAATTATTCTCCATGAAGACAACACTCTTCTTAGTAATCTATCTGATTCCCTGAAAATTATGAGGTTTTCCAGTCTATCTGTGGGAACAAGCAGTATTCCCAACCCTGTTTGAGTTCCAGGCACTGTTGTTGCCAATCCTTTCATGTAGTTATTTTCCCCCTCAGGTAGCTTTCTCGTACTGCTGAGTACCCAAAAACCCAGTGCTGTTGAGTCAATTCCGACTCATAGCAACCCTATAGGACAGAGTAGAACTGCCCCATAGAGTTTCCAAGGAGCGCCTGGCAGATTCGAACTGCTGACCCTTTGGTTAGCAGCCATAGCACTTAACCAGTAGTAACCTACAAAACACCAATAGTGCCCTTTGCAGATCACCAATTTTCTAGAAGCACTATTCTCTCCAAAACTCTGTTATGTAAACTATGGCTATCTTGGTTTCTCTGTATTTTGAAGTAGATTTACTCAACTCAGGGATTCTGCCAGGCTCCTCTCTTGTTCTACCCCCTTACGTTGTAGACTGGAAATTCTTTAATGCACTCACTGGGACAATGTTGTTGTTTGTTAGTTCTGTCAAGTTAGCCCTGACTCATAGTAACCCTATGCACGACAGAATGAAACACTGACCAGTCCTGCACCATACTCACAATTGTTATTATGCTTGAGCGAATTGTTGCAGCCACTGGGTCAATTCATCTCATTGATGGTCTTCCTCTTTTTCGAAGACCCTCTATTTACCAAGCATGACATACTTCTCCAAGGACTGGTCTCTCCTGATAACATGCCCAAAGTATGTGAGATGGAATCTCACTATCCTTGCTTCTAAAAAGCATTCTCACTGTATTTCTTCTGAGACAGATTTATTCGTTCTTTTCACAGTCCATGGTATAGTCAATATTCTTTGCCAACTCCATAATTCAAAGGCATCAATTCTTCTTCAGTGTTTCTTATTCATTGTCCAGCTTTCACATGCATATGGGTCATTTGAAAACATCATGGCTTGCTTCAGGCATACCTTAGTCTTTAAAGTGTCATCTTTGCTTTTTAAAAATTTAAAGAAGTCTTTTAAGGTAGATTTTTCCAATGCAATGTGTCATTTGATTTCTTGAATGCTGGTCCATAGGTGATGATTGTGGATCCAAGTAAAATGAAATCCTTGACAACTTCAATCTTTTCTCCATTTATTATGTTGTTGCTTATTGATCCAGACAATGTTCTTCTGCTATTGATAAGATTTTCACTGGCTAAATTTTTCAGAAGTAGATTGACAACTCCTTCTTCTTAGTCTGTCTTGGCCTAGAGACTTAAGTGAAACCTGTTCACCAGGGGTGACCCTGCTGGTATTTGAATACTGGTGGCATAGCTTCCAGCATCACAGAAACATGCAAGACCCCACAATACGACAAACTGACTGCACCACGGGGATTGGGACAATAGTAGCACTCAACTCATTTGTTTTTCAACTCTCAGTAATCACTGATCTTTGTAGTCTATGGTTTAGTGTTTTGAAAACCATTATTTTATATATTTTATTCAGCATTTGGTCATTTTGGAGAAGAGTAAATCCATTCCCTGTTCCTCTATCTTGGTTGGAAGCACAAGTCCCCATTTGTGTAGATTTGATTCTGATATTGAATATTACATTAAATACCTTAACTTGCAATTTAAGAATAAATTCCAAGGCAGAAAAGATTTTTGTCTGTTCTGTTCCAGAATCTTTGCATTTTAAATAGTGGTGCTCAGGAAAGATTTGCTGAATAGATTTAGTGGTTGAAGCTAGTGATGATTTATTTAGCAATGTCCTGATACCTCTCTTTAAGGCTATCACATAAAAATGATCAATTTTATATACTCTAACTCGACAGTAATCCAACTACTTTTAAAAACATATGTCATTAAAAGAGGCTGAGCAATTACATAGAAGTAATTTCACAGCCCGACTTCAGCACTTCCTCTGTGTATGGCCCTGTTGGTTCACAGAGAGTGAATTTCTTCATTCACCTCAAGTTGACAGGACTGACTGTGGTAATGTATATGAGGCGATTACCTCAGTGGCTGAAGTATAGAATGCACTTAATAAATTCCAGTATACTGACACACCCTTTCTTTCTTTACAATCACACAAGAAAAAATAAGATTCATTCGTTCATTTATTCACTCATTCAACATGCATTTATCAAGCATTTACTATATGTCAAATCCCATTCTTTGATCCAAGGATACAGCAAGAAGAAAACTGAGGAAGTCCTTGCTCTCATGGAACTTTTGTCTTTGTAGAGAAGAAAAGCACAGAGTCAACAAAGAAAAATGACAACCATATATGAATGTGTGAGTTAGTGATAAGTGCCGTGAGGAAGAGAATCCAGGGATGTGGAAGGGGTACTGTTTTATAACCATCAGGGAAGGCCTCAATAATAAGATGGTGTTTGATAAGAGCACAAAAGGAAGCAAGGAAGTGAGTCACGTAGATATTACAAGATGAAGCACTCCCAATGAGGACCAGTGATGGCAGAAACCTTGTGGCGCAAGGTTGCTCGATATGTTCAGTAAACAGTGAGGGAGGCATAATGATACTTACCTCGAGAGAGAGAGACAGAAAAGAAGAGAATGAGAAAAAAGACTGAAAGAGAGGTAGAAGATAGAACAGAGAGGTGTCATCCCCAAACTTAGGCTACTGGGCATGAGTCACGGCAACATTTCCAAGGGCTATAGCAGCTCACCATCATTATTCTTTACATTTTCTTTCCACAAGTACCTGGCCTATAAAAACTCTACTTAAAGAAATAACCAAATGCTCATGAATCTTGTTTTTAAGTGTGATCTACACCCACAGACGCCTACCTGGCATGTATTAATATTGGAGTCAGATTGAATTACTTTACTTTTTACAACCCCTCTACACTGCTTCCACCACAAAAGAATGAGACCTGTTTTGTTAGTAAGTTGTATTCTGTTAGAGGATGTAGTTCTGTGCCCAGGTTAGTGGGAAGCAAAAGGAATGGTGAATTTCCCCTAGTGAGAGTAGGCCTCTGTGGTGTTCTCCAGTCAGAATGTCTCACATGGAGGTGTTAGTGCAAAGGGATGCACCATCTCTAGACTCTTCTCCAAAAGGAAATTTGATGGTCCAGTGACTTGTGTGGACCCAGGACCTGAACAGCAGACATTCCCATCCCTCTCCAACAGGGTGAATGATTTCAGAAAATGGAATATGAAGGCATGAGAAGAGGAAACCAATTCTCTGTCCTACAGTGAGCTTCCTCTTTATAGTAGTGTGACCTTGTGACTTGTAATTTTATGCATCACCTTGGCTAGGCTATGACTCTCAGTGGTTTGGCAAGATACTGCATTGTTTGCTATTCTATAATGTAATGTAATATAATCTCCTTCCATGACGTGATCTGATAGAATCAACGAGTAATTCAAAAACAGAGTGCAATGGCTAATATTGTGTGTCAACTTGGCTGGGCCATGATTCTCAGTGTTTTGGCAGTTGTATAATGTTGTGATCACTTCCCTGTCGAAATTTGATATGCGCTCACCCCCACGATGGGATCTGCTGAGTGGTAGCAGCAGGGGTGGGGCCTGTGGTGGTTTACTGCCCCCTCAGCCTTCATATCTCTGCCTTCCATCGCCTACTTCCTTTTTCTGCTCACTTTGCAAAAGTTGTTGGCTTGTTCTGGATCCAGCAGCTGTCTTCTGTCTGATCTCTGGTTCTTGGGACTTGAGCTAGCAGCTTACCTGTCCATCTTGGGATTCACCAATCTTCACAGCCTGCGAGCAAGAGTACTGCTCCTTTACCTGCCTATCTTGGGTTCACCAGCCCCTGCAGCTACGTGACTCAGGAAAACCTTGTAGCTTTGCCTGCTGACTTCGGGGATTCCTCAACTGTCACAGACACTGAGCAGGAGCCTTACTCTCTGACCTGCTCATCTTGGGTTCACCAGCTTCTGTGGCTCCATGAATTGGGAAAGGACTCTATCCTGATCCAAGGACTTAGGACATCCCAGACCCTACAATCATGTGAGCTGTTTCCTTGATATAAATTTCTCTGTATATATTAATAGAAAACCCTGGTGGCATACTGCTTAAGTGCTACAGCTGCTAACCAAAAGGTCAGCAGCTCAAATCCACCAGGCGCACCTTGGAAACCGTGTGGGACAGTTCTACTTTGTCATATAGGGTCACTATGAGTCGGAATCGACTTGACAGCAACAGGTTTGTTTTTTTTTTGGTTTGGTATATATTTATACGCTTTACTGGTTTTGCTTCTCTAGAGAACCCAGCCTAAGATATTTGGTACCAAGACAGTGGGGTTCTTCTCTAACAGATACCTCAAATGCAGAACCAATTTTGAAACTGTGAATGGATAGAGTTGCAACAGTGGCAGAGGACCAGCACAACAGAGAACCTGCAGTGGCAGAAAAGTGGCAACAGCAGAGAACCAGAGGCAGCAGAACCAGGAAATCAGTGTAAGATGGAGTTGGAGCCGACCCACAGAGTGAGAGAGCTGACTGCCTGTGTGCGGGAGGATTCCTGGACGAGCGGGGTGCCTCTGGGCACTTATTGGTGGAGCTACAGATCTTTGGAACACTTGCCCCAGCAGGGCAGATGCAGGCATGAGGCTCTAGGAGCCAAGAGGCCAAGAAACCTTGAAGCAGAAGCTGAAGAGACAAGGAACACAAGAAGCTGAGCTGCCTGAGTCTCAGAAGGTATGGCCATGACCTGTGGGGTTTCAAAGGGTGGAGCCATGGCCTCTGGTGTTTCTAAGGGTGGAGTTGCCACTCAGATGGACTAGGAGAATGGTGTGCCTAGAGCCAAGGGAGCAGCGTTGCTGTCCCAGTGGGCCTGGAAGGCAGAGCTGAAGCCCAGGGCCAAGTGGCTTCCACTCAGAATCTGGAGAGTGTGGCTAATACCTCAAGGCTGGAGGGTAGGATTATTGTGTAAATGGTCTCAGAGAACAGAGTATTATTTTCAAAACCTTGAGGGCTAATGTAACGTGTTCTACTGACTTGGTTGGTGCCTGTTATGCCTTCTTTCACTTCAGTTTCTCCCGTTTATAGTGGAAATGTCTAGCTTGCACCTGTTCTGCCATTGTACCTTTGGAAGAAGATAACTCGTCTTCTGGATTTCACAGATGAAGAGGAATTTTTGGATTTTGAACTTGGAGTTAAGACTTTTGCTATTATATGACTGGATGAACATGTTTTGCATGTTATAAGGATGTGATTTTGGGCGTGCCACAGGGTGTAATGTCATGAATTGAATTGTGTCCCCCCAAAATATGTGTCAACTTGGTTAGGCCATGGTTCCCAGTATTGTGTGGTTGTCCTTCATTTTGTGATTGTAATTTTATGCTAAAGAGGATTAGGATGGGATTGTAACACTGCCCTTAGTCGGGTCACCTCCCTGATCCAATGTAAAGGGAGTTTCCCTGGGGTGTGGCCTATACCACCTTTTATCTCTCAAGAGATAAAAGGATAGGGAAACAAGCAGAGTTGGGAACCTCATACCACCAAGAAAGAAGCACCAGGAGCAGAGTGAGTCCTTTAGACCCGGGTTCCAGAGCCAACAGAGGGAGAGCCTTCTCCTGGATCTAATGCCCTGAATTTGGACTTCTAGCCTACTAGACTGTGAGAAAATAAATTTCTCTTTGTTAAAGCCATCTACTTGTGGTATTTCTGTTAAAGCAGCAGTAGACGGCCAAGACACAGGGTTTCTTTGGGGGTGTAATCTACCTCCAGAATATAAGCAAATGTTCTGGCAGATCTCTCTCTCTTTCTCAGTATTGCATTATTTTCATCACCTGAACCTGCAGACCTTGATACACACCTGCAGAAGCCTCTGGTCTGCCACCTAAAACTACAGATTTTGAATTGCCAGACCCACCACTGCATGAAACAATCCCTTGAAGTAAATCAATCTCTCTCTCTCTTTCTTTCTCTCTATGCATGTACATCTCACTGGTTTTGCTCCTCTAGAGAATCCAAACTACGACAGACGTTGAAACCATCAACTCTTTACCATCCTGTTTGTTTCCTTTCCTGTTCCACTTCTTACACCCCAACCATGAATTTGCCTTCAACTGGTTCTAACATGCATTTCCACGCTCCTTTTCTTCCCAAAAACCACCTCTTTTCTAAAAAGGTCTATATTTTCCTAAGGTTCACTTTATCACTCCCCAAGACCCACCTGCCATGCAAGTTTAAACGTTCTTTGAAAACTCACTGCCACAGGGTTTTGATTTCCAAGTTACAAATCCTTCTCCAACATTATCACAGACAAATACAACTTCTAACAATGCCATTAAATATTGATTGCTTTACTTGCCTGACAATATTTTTACATTCACATATAATTTTTGAGGGGACATTTTTTTTCCTACAAAGCATAATATAAACAAAAAGGCAAACAAACAAAAATTTCAGCTGTCTGAGGGGAGAGAGAGCAGAAGTAAATAGTGCCCCTCCTAGTTGTAGATGGGCATCTGCTTTGGGGCACAAGGCCTAGGTGCCCTCTTTGTGAAGCAGTTGGTACGGGAGGGGCAGGGACAGTGTATTGTTCTTGCCCATGTCAGGGTGGATGGGGTGGGGTGGTCACCTAGAGAAATTCCATTGCAAATAAATAAATCCTCTATTTGTGTGAGGTCATCTGGTGATAGCATACCTCTAGCATTGAAGATGGTTTGTTTAGCTTCATGGTAGATGGGTTAAGATTTTAGAGTTCCTATTTTATTTCTCTGTTCATATCATTCTTTTTCTTACAAAGCCTTTAGCAATATGACAGTGTACTAAGATACAAACAGGGTTGAAACAGGCTCCCTACCATTACGGAATTAATTTTATGTGTGCAACTAGACAGATGATAACAGATAATCGTAAATAGCACACCAGCTATGTCTAACTGCTGTACAGCCTAGAGGTAGGCAGGGCCCAGGAAAGTCTTCACAAAGATGAGATGGGCACAGTCTTATAGACGTTCCAGATGGAGAGACGGCGAGGCTATTCCAGAGGGACAGGTTGGGCAGGACCAGCAAGGCTTGAAACATATAACACCAGGTAACTAGACACTAGATTTCTATTTGCTATGATGATGGAAAGCAAGACTTGAGAGATAGGCAATGGACTCACTGAGTTTTGAAATGTTCATTGTTTTTTATGTTAAGCAATAGGTACTTTTTATAAGAAATCTTACAGAATTCCACTTAAAAATTGTATAGCAAAAGATTTGAGATAGAAGGTTCTGCATGCTGCTAGACTGTTTCCCTGTCTTTCCATCCCCCCACGAAGATGCCCAGGTATTGGTCAGAATGACCAGTGCTTCTGGACAGTCATTGAAAAGCTACTATAGCAGACAACAGACAGCACTTGAAGGAATTTAAACAGTAGATCTACAAGATGATGGTGCTCCAAAGAGCATTCCAGCTGAAACATTAGGGTCATGGTGAGACTGGTAAGAAAAACAGTAGAAAATGGTAAGTGCTAATGGGATTGGAAAAGAGAGGCTGTCTTGAGAGATAACAGAGGCTAGATTGATTCAAATAATTGAACTCTGCAGTTTCTAGCTTGTGGTGAAGATGCCATTAGCTGTGAACACAGATAGAAGAGCAGGTGGGATTAGGAAGAAGCCAGTCTTCTGTACTGGAAGAAGTGAGATGCTGATGGATCACCATGGCAGGGATACTTAGTGTGGAAATATAGCTCTGTATGCCTACCTGGGCAAGTGGTATCCACATAGGCAGGTCAGACCATAGGTCTGAATGGCATTCAATGAAGAACTATTACTATGGGTTGAATTGGGAACCCAAAAAAGATATGTTGAAGCCCTAACCACCAGTACTGAGAATGTGACCTTATTTGAATATAGGGTCTTTGAAGATGTTATCAGTTAACATAAGGGTAAAATGGAATAGGGTGGACCCTAACCCAATATGACTAATGTCCTCCTAAGAATACATGTACACAAGAAAGATGATCATGTGAAGATGGAGGCAGAGATTGGAGTGATGTGATGTGGTCACAAGCCAAGGAATTTCTGGGATTACCAGGAGCTGAGAGATACAAGGGAGCTTTTGAAGGGAGCATAGGCTTGCTGATACCTTGATCTCAGATTTCTGGCATACAGAACTGTGAGAGAATAAATTTATGCTGTTTTAAACCACCAAATTTATGGACAGCTCTAGGAAACTAATACAAACTAAAGGAGAATAGGGAAGAAAATTAAGGCCGGGGAACATCACCAATAATCTTGTGCAATGCCCTCAACAGGCAAGAGAAGAAAACTTTCTTCAAGCAAATGACTCATTTATTCTCATGCCTACTCCACAGATGTTGCTTATCCGGAGAGCTAGGCAATGTATTTGATCCTGTTAAAATTTCATGGCCATTGCATGGTTCCTGGTCTTATTGGTCCCAAGCACAGTGTACAGATGAGCCTGACAGATGAGCTTGTGTAGACATCCAAGAAAGGAAATGCTGAACTCCCAAGACCTGAAGAGGATCTCAGTGCCAGCACCTGCCAGGGTGACTTGTGCACAGTAGGTACTCTGTAAATTCACGTTGGTCCTCTCTGCTTTGGAGCTTAAATTTTGAAGCTAATAGAGAAGCAGTGTTAGTATTATAATTTCAGAACCAAAGTGTTTGTTTTATTCTAGTTCTCATTGACCAGATTTTGGGGCGATCAGACTAGATCAGCTATTTGCAAGCCCCATTATTCTTCCTGAATTTCCATTCCCCACACGACCTTCATGTCTCACAAGCTTATCCTGTCACAGGTTTCCCCTGGACACCTTGACATATAACTCTCTTTACAAAACAAAGTTCTATACCTAGGATTTTTTTTTTTTTAATTTCAGGAAGGAAAAAACAATGGCTTTTCTATCTGTAATGTGGCCCTTGTGTGTATTCACAGTGGTGCATGAGAGCAGATTATTATTTTATTCCTGACCAGGTGTCTGTGCTCATCTTGAGCACCTGAGATGCTAGCTGCACAAGTGAGTGTGAAAACTCATAATCGTCTGAAAACCCAAGAAGTTTAATTAAAAGCAGTTGTTGAAAATATCAACTTTCCATAAAGTTAATTATATTCATATCTTTCAATTAAAGACATCAAAACAATAGCATTCTTCTGAAAAGAAAAGCAAAGATGCTGTAACCTGTAATGTTTCTGAATGGATTTGAGGTTAAAATCACTGAAAAGAAAATACAAAAATAATTCAAGGAGGGAACATACGCAAATACAATGCATTAACGAAGCCAACTCTTTAAATTGTCCATGTGCCAGAGCCTGTGGCAGTCCGTACTGTAACTACCAACACAAAATGCTGGTTGTGGAAAGCAAAGGCTTTCCTTTATTAACTGAAAGAATTATTACATTGGAAAATCAACAATCAACAGACAACTAAAGTTCACTATTTGCTTCCTTTGGAAATTCAGAGGTTGGAGTTACAGGTTCTGTCATTCTTAAAATACTACTTGAGCCCCATTTTGTTCATAATGCTCCATGTGTATAATCCATGGTTGTTTCCTTTCTTTTTTTTTAAGCACTGTAAAAACTGATGAGAGAATAAATCTTGCTTCTACCACTGAAGTCTTGCCATTTTCTAATAGCAAATCTGAGACAAAGAGTATCACAACTTCTGAGCCTTGAAAAATATTTCCGCTTAGTTTGCTTTCAGAAAGAAAAATCTTAAACCCTAAACTTCTGGCTACCTCTTCATTGCTGGTACCGATCTACCCTCCTGATCAGCAACCTCACTTTTAGCCCAAACCCCACCTCTCCACCCTGTCTACCCTATGTATGAATACTCTTCATAGATATCTAAAAGGATACATGTTTTATGCGATACAGTATGAGTAACCCTCATTATATAAGGTCTGTTTTCCATAACCAGGAAAATCATTTAATTTATGCTCAAAATGGGACACTCTTGACAGTGAATAGGAGTGCCACTAACAATTTTGCAGTATAATAGGCCTTTTCCAAAATTTGTCATGCTTTTTTGGTGCCACTGAGTAAGCTCCTACTCAAAGCAACTCTATGTACAACAGAACAAAAAGCTGCCGTGCCCTGCACCATCCTCACAATCTTTGCTGATTGAACCCACTGTCAATCCATCTCACTGAAGGCCTTCCCCTTTTTTCTGACCCTCTATTTACCAAGCATGCTGTCCTTCTCCAGGAACTGGTACCTCCTGATAACATGTCCAAAGTACATGACACAAAGTTTTGCCACCCTCACTTCTAAGAAGCAATCTGGCTGTACTTCTTCCAAGACAGATTTGTCAGTTCTTCTGGCAGTCCATGGTATAGTCAATATTCTTTGCCAACACCATAATTCAAATGCATCAACTCTTTTTTGGTCTTTCTGACTCATTGTCCAATATTCCTTATTCACACTCCAGGATTTAGGATCATCCAATCTATGACCAGATGGAAATTTCTTTACATATAAGGACTTTAAATATCAAGCCTTTGAGCATATACATGTACGCAATGTAGCACAGAGTAAATGCTTGATATTTGTTTATTATCACAATGCCCTGTATATTAAGAATTGCAAACAACCCAGATGATGCAGAAGGGTCCTTACTCAACCAACAATATTAGCAACAGTGCTTTTAAGAATGGGTTCATTCCAAACAGCAACTGGATCATACAAATTTAACTCTTAACTTGAATCCAGAATAATTTCTCCCACCAGCAGCAGAAGGGGTAGAAGAAAAAACCCTCTCGCTCAACAGTTCATGCTCCCCTTGTCTTAGTATTGATATTAATGCCAACAAAATTAGTAATTTGACAATTAGTTCCCCCACTTACCTGAGAAGACATGAAAGGGAGAAAGAAAGTATTTTAACTAGATTATAATGTGGCTCTGACAAGTCAGGATTCTGTCATGTTATCGCTTTCCAACTTTAACATGTTCATGTCTGCTTGGCAGGTCATTAAAATAAATGAGGGTGCATTGGGCTGTGCTGTGCTTTTCTCTAATGGGAACTGAGGAATGTGCAAGCAATCCATGTAAATTGACCGATCTCAGAGACTGAAAGGATTTAGCTAAAGTGGACAATAAGGATCATTTCTGCCCAGCTGAGTGAAATATTCCTTGTTATTTTAATAATTCAGGCCCAGGGTAATATTTGGAGGCTGAGTTTGTCAAGATAATGTGCCTTGTGCTTGTCTGCTTGTCATTTTTAACTCAATCCCACATGTTCCAGGTGCAGCCTAGCTTACAAAACAGGAAAAGCATACACTGGAGAATTTGCATGTGAAAACAGTTACACCACATTGAGGGGAAGCAGACAAGGAGACTGACCGGGAGCCGCCGAAGGGGGTCCTTCATGAAGGCCAAGCCTGGGTGTTTCATAGATGCTCCGTGACTCTGTTGATACAACTATGAGAATTAGTGGACAATATGCATATGGGAGGGCATACCACATGCAGCATTCTTTAGTTTGTGTAACCTACACTGATTCCATTCGGAAATGTGGGAAGGCTGAAGGGCTCCTTGTGGGACATGCAGCCACTCACTTTCAGCTCTGTTTTATGACTTGGACGGATGGAATAATATCTTCAGCTTTGGATATCAAGACACATTAAGGAAGTTATGCATGAGTTTTAGATAGATGAATTCTGAAACCAGCCTGATTGAGCATGTTCATCAACACATTTTTGCAAGGGGAAGCTTGTCTGGCCAGGCGATAGGGCCCCAAATGATTAAAGTATCAGTGGTGATTACAGTATTCACAGTAAAATTAGAAGTGACCCATTCAGTCTACAGGTCTAGTATTAGACGAAAATAGTCTCATTGATTTGAAATCATGAAGTTACTAAAAACCTTCTGATTGAAGGTCCACCCCATGCTAGCTCAGCTCTGGGGGCCTGTCTTAGTTATCTAGTGCTACTACAACAGGAATACCACAAGTGGATGGCTTTAACACAGAGAAATCTATTTTTTCACAGTGTAGTAGGCTAGGAGTCTGAATTCAGGGTGCCAGCTCCAGGGGAAGGCTTTCTCTCTCTATTGGCTCTGAAGGAAGGTCCTTGTCATCAATCTTCCTCTGGTCTCAGAGCTTCTCAGAGCAGGAACCTTGGGTCCCAAGGACACGCTCTGCTTCTGGTGCTACTATCTTGATTCTATGAGGTTCCCAACTCTCTGTTGGCTTCCCTTTTTTTTTTTTATCTCTTGTAAGATAAAAGTTGGTGCAGGTCACACTCCAGGGAAACTCTCTCTACATTGGATCAGGGCTGTGACCTTACTAAGGGTGTTACAATCCCACCCTAACCCTCTTTAACATAATCTAATCTTGCCTCATTAACCACGGGCAGAGATTAGGATTTACAACACACAGGAAAATTACAATCAAAAAATGGAGGACAACCACACAATCCTGGGAATCATGGCCTAACCCAGTTGACACACATTTTTGGGGAACACAATTCAATCCATGATGGGACCTAAACACAGGACCTTGTTTAGCCTTGGTGATGGAATATCATAGGTCGAAAGGATTCAGACTCTCAGGTTCCCATGCCATTCACGTACCTCCGGTGGGGCATTTCAGCTTTGATCTTGTTTATATTTCAGACTTTCATATAATAATTCATGTGAAGATAACGTTGACAGCAAAAGCATCACAATAATTTGTTTATACATTTATAGAAATAGATATATCTATTTAAATTGTGTACAGGCTTGGTAATAGAACCTAAAAATTTGTTGTAAGATGGAAATATCTAAAACAAGGTGTCAAGTCAAATATTTAAATAAGTGTCACAAAAAATTTTGAAACTTCCATCTATTTTAATACCATTATAAATCCAATAACCACAGGATGATTTTCTCTGCCTCTTGGACTCTAAGGGAAGATGGTCTTGTACTTAACAGAGCCTATGGAATTTTTTTTTTATGGAATATTGTTCCCCCCAAACTGAATCTGTTTTGTTGTTGTTATTGTTAGATTCCATTTAGTCAGTTCTAATTTATAGCGACCCTATGTACAATGGCACAACCTCGATTGATGAAAGTGAAGCGAACTTGAAGCACTTACTAATGAAGATCAAAGACCACAGCCTTCAGAATGGGTTGCACCTCAACATAAAGAAAACAAAAATCCTCACAACTGGACCAATGAGCAACATCATGATAAATGGAGAAAAGATTGAAGTTGTCAAGGATTTCATTTTACTTGGATCCACAATCAACAGCCATGGAAGCAGCAGTCAAGAAAGCAAAAGATGCATTGCACTGGGTAAATCTGCTGCAAAGGACCTCTTTAAAGTGTTGAAGAGCAAAGATGTCACCCTGAAGACTAAGGTGTGCCTGACCCAAGCCAGGGTATTTTCAATTGCATCCTATGCATGTGAAAGCTGGACAATGAATAAGGAAGGCCAAAGAAGAATTGAGGCCTTTGAATTGTGGTGTTGATGAAGAATATTGAATATACCACGGACTGCCAAAAGAACAAACAAATCTGTCTTAGAAGAAGTACAGCCAGAATGCTCCTTGGAGGCAAGGATGGCAAGACTGCGTCTTACATATTTTGGACATGTTGTCAGGAGGGATGAGTTCCTGGAGAAGGAAATCACGCTTGGCAGAGTACAGGGTCAGCGGAAAAGAGGAAGACCCTCAACGAGGTGGATTGACACAGTGGCTGCAACAATGAGCTCAAGCATAACAACAATTGTAAGGATGGGCTCAGGACCAGGCAGTGTTTCATTCTGTTGTGCATGGGGTTGCTATGAGTCGGAACTGATTTGATGGCACCTAACAATAACAACAACTATGTACAATGGAACAAAATGCTGCCCAGTCTTGTACCATCCTCACAATTGATATGCTTGAGCCCATTATTGCAGCCACTGTGTCAATCCAACTCCTTGAGGGTCTTCCTCTTTTTCAATGACTCTAACTTACCAAGGACAAAGTCTTTCTCCAGAGACTGGTCCCTCCTGATAACATGTCCAAAGTACATAAAAAGGAGTCTTTATCATCCTCGCCTCTAAGGAGCATTCTCCCTGCACTTCTTCCAAGATAGATTTGTACTTTTTTCTGGCAGTCTATGGTATACTCATTATTCTACACCAACACAGTGATTCAAAGGTGTCAATTTTTCTTTTTCTTCTTTAGTCACTGTCCAGATTTCCAATGCATATGAGGTAATTGAAAATATGTTGGCTTGGGTCAGGTGCAACTTAGTCTCAAAATTACATCTTTGCCTTCTAACACTCAAAAGAGGCCTTTTGCAGCAGACTTGCCTAATGCAATATGTCCTTTGATTTCTGGACTGCTGATTCCATGGGAATTAATTGTAGATAGAAGTAAAATAAAATCCTTGACAACATCAATCTTTTTTCCCTGTATCATGATGTTGCTTATTGGTCCAGTTGTGAGGATTTTTGTTTTCTTTATGCTGAGGTGCTATCCATAGTGAAGCCTGTAGTCTTTGATCTTATTCAGTAAGTGCTTTAAGTCCTAATCACTTTCAGCAGGCAAGGTTGTCACCCGCATATCACACGTCTTTAATGAGTCTTCCTCCAATCTTCATGCCGCATTCTTATTCATGTAGTTCAACTTCTCGGATTATATCAGTGTACAGATTGAATAGCTGTAATGAAAGGATACAACCCTGATGAACACCTTCCTGCTTTTAAACCACAAAGTATCCCCTTGTTATGTCCAAACAATTGTCTCTTGTTCTACATACAGTTTCTTCATAAGCACAATTAAGTGTTCTGGAATTCCCGTTCTTTGGATTGTTACCCATAACTTATTATGTTCCACACAGTTGAATGCATTTGTATGGTCAATAAAACAAAGGTAAACATATTACTTGTATTCTCTCCTTTCAGCCAAGATTCATCTGTCATCTGACATCAGCAATGATATCCCTTGCCCATGCCTTCTTCTGAATCTTGCTTGAATTTCTGGCAGTTCCCTGTTGATGTACAGCTACAACCACTTTTGAATTATCTTCAGCAAAATTTTACTTGAGTGTGATATTTATGATATTGTTCAATAATTTTCACATTCCATTGGATCTCCTTTCTTTGGAATAGGCCCAAATATGGATCTCTTCCAGTCTGTTGGCCAGGTAGCTGTCTTCCAAATTTCTTGGTATAGATGAGTGAACACTTCCAGTGCTGTATCTGTCTGTTGAAACATCTCAATTGCTATTCAGTCAACTCCTGCAGACTTGTTTTTCACCAATGCCTTCAGTTTAGCTTGGACTTCTTCTTTCAACATCATCAGTTATTGATCATATGTTACCTTCTGAAATGGCTGAAACTCAACCAATTGTTTTTCATATAGTGATCCTGTGTATTCCTTGCATCTTCTTTTGATGCTTCCTGTGTTGTTCAAGATTTTCTCTGTATAATGCTTCAATATTGTAACTCAAGACCCAAATTTTTTCTTCATTTTTTTCAGTTTGAAAAATGCCAAGTGTGTTCTTTCCTTTTGGTTTTCTTACTCCAGGTCTTTGCACATTTCTTTACAATAGTTTGCTTTGTCTTCTCTAGTTGCCCTTTGAAATCTTCTGTTTAGCTCTTTTATGTCATCATTTCTTCCATTTGCTTTAGCTACTCTGCATTCATGTGTATAGTCATCATTTATGTAGCCAAAAAAAGGTATGTGCCATGAATAAGTCTTTGGTCTTGCAAAATTCTACCATGCGATCACTGGCATTATTTCTATTATCAATTACAGATCTTTTTTTTTTTTTTTTCCAACTTCACATTCCAATCCCCAGTTATTATCAATGCATCTTGATTGCATGTTTGTTCAATTTCAGACTGCAGAAGTTGGTAAAAATCTTCAAGTTCCTCATTTTTTGCATTAGTGATTTGTACATAAATTTGAATAATATTTTTATTAACTGAGCTTCCTTTTAGGTGTATGGATATTAATGTATCACTGACAGCACTGTACTTCAGGATTGATCTTGAAATGTTCTCTTTGACAATGAATGTTGTGCCATTCATCCTCAATTTGTCATTCTGGGTATAGTAGACCATAAGATTATCTGATTCAAAATGGCCAGTACGGGTCCATTTTTAGCTGACTAATGCCTAGGATATCGATCTTTATGCATTCCATTTCATTTTTGTCAACTTCTGATTTTCCTAGATTCATACTTTGTACATTCCATATTCTGATTATTAATGGATGTTTACAGCTGTTTTTTCTCACTTTGAGTCATGCCACATCAGCAAATGAAGGTTCTGAATGATTAACTTCATCCATGGCGCTAAGGTTGACTCTACTTATATGAAGCTGCTCTTCCCCACCTGTGTTTTGAATGCCTTTAACCTGAGGGTCTCATCTTCAGCACTTTTTCAATGTTCTGCTGCTATTCATAAGGTTTTCACTGGCCAGGTTTTCAAAAGCAGACCACTATGTCCTTCTTTCTATTCTCTCTTAGTCTGGAAGCTCCACTGAAACGTTTTCACCATGTGTGACCCTGCTGGTATTTGAAATACCAGTGGCATAGCTTCAAGCATTATAGTACCACACAATCTACCAAGGTACAACAAAATGATAGATGCATAGTGTGAATATGTTTTTAAATTTGACAAATTTTGAACTTGAAGATTCTATTTTTATTGTGTCATCCACCATGAGGGGTTCATGCCACTGAAATGAGTGAACCTCATAGTTCAGGAAGGTGGTGGATTCTCCACATGAGGCTAACCACTCTATCACAGGTCAGCAGTGACCTTGAAGCTGGAAGAAACACATGTTTCCAAATGTTGTTTTTATGTGATTGATTGATTTTGTTATATTCAATACAACTTTTCTAACCAGGTGATTGAGGTGAAGGAGAGAGAATTCTTCCTTGCAGTTTCAGACCATAGATGGGTGGATTATACATACTTATCTATGATAAATGGAGAAAAGATTGAAGTTGTCAAGGATTTCATTTTACTTGGATCCACAATCAACAGCCATGGAAGCAGCAGCCAAGAAATCAAAAGACACATTGCATTAGACAAATCTGCTGCAAAGGACCTCTTCAAAGTGTTAAAGAGCAAAGGTGTCACCCTGAAGACTAAGGTGCGCCTGACCCAGGCCAAGGTATTTTCAATCACATCATATGCATGTGAAAGCTGGACAATGAATAAAGAAGGCCGAAGAAGAGTTGACACCTTTGAATTGCGGTGTTGGCAAAGAATATTGAATATACTATGGACTGCCAAAAGAACGAACAAATCTGTCTTGAAAGAAGTGTGGCCAGAATGCTCCTTAGAGGCAAGGATGGTGAGACTGTGTCTTACATACTTTGGACATGTTATCAGGAGGGATCAATCCCTGGAGAAGGACATCATGCTTGGCAGAGTACAGGGTCAGCGGAAAAGAGGAAGATCCTCAACAAGGTGGGTTGACACAGTGACTGCAACAATGAGCTCAAGCATAACAATGATTGTAAGGATGGCGCAGGACCGGGCAGTATTTCGTTCTGTTGTGCATAGGGTCGCTATGAGTCGGAACCAACTCAACAGCACCTAATAACAACAACAACATCTATGTATCAACACACACACACAAAGGAAACCTGCAGTGTGTTCTAACCTGGCATCACATCAACGTATCAGGCCATCCCAAGAGAAAAACTCTCCAACATCCTAGCCTCCAATAACTGCCCTACTTTCCTAGGACCCAATGACATAGTTTGACATCTTACTACAAGACATGACTGTTTTTGTATCAATCAGTGTAACAGCAATAGCATCATAAATAAGCTTAAAATAAATGGTTGTTTCTCATGGGCAAAATGAGTGGATTGCCTGGGAAATCTCCTTCCAGCAATGGCTCAGTGATTGTGATTCCTTCCATTATGCAGACTGTACCTCTTCCAGCCTAAGGATAGTGGAGAGGCAGTGAGCTAATAGTAGCACAGAACGTTTGGGACCAGGCCCCCAAGTTGCACAAACCACTTCTACATACACTCCAGAGATTGAAGCTGCCCCATTGTCCCAGTTGCCTGAAAGGATGTCAGGGAATAAAGGATCTCTCTGCATCTAGGAAGAGGAAATGAGATTGGTGGGCATCTAGCTCATCCTGCCATTCAAGCAAATAAAGTGGTTCCATGTTACAACTTTTCCCATCATCCCGAACTGCACACTACTGCTCCTGGAAATTCTCCTTTCTCAGAGCACTCTTACTCATTTAGTTAGTCAGACTTTGTACATTATCGATTGTCTACTTGTGCCAGGTCCTTGAGATCCTGGATAACTCATGTCATCAATGGACTTGTCACATTAGATATAGATTCTTTAGTCTTCATACACTCCTCTACCTCTACCTCTACCTGAACTCATCTTACTCTCATCTTCACCTCTCTCCCCAACACCAGTTCTGCCCCACTCCAAAAGGATGGCCCCATTCAAGTCTCTCCAGCCCAGACTCCCAATTACGCTCCAAGATGCATTTAACCAGTGAAGACTGATTCTCTCTCCTCCCATTTGCTTCTTGAATTACTTGGGTCATTTCATCTCCAAATTGTGTTTCTTTACCACCTAAACCAACACATCTCTTTTTACTCATTTTATCGTTACATTTTTTTTCCCCTAATTGTTCTCTAGTAATAGGGATCTTGGATCTCAGGCATCCCATACATACATGTCTTTGTGTCACCCACAGTTCTTAGCATCCAGGTGAGAATATTACATTAATAGATTCTCAATGACTAACGTGCTCGGGTGTTCATTGTAAGGTTGGAGGTTTGAGTCTACTCAAAGGTGCATTGGAAGAAAGGCCTGTCAATCTGCTTCTGAAAAATCAGGCTTTGAAAATCCTATGGAGAACAGTTCTGCTCTGACACATATGGGGTCCCCATTAGAGTTGGAGTGCCTCCATGGGCTTAATAATTAGAACAAACAAACAAACAAAACTTGTTACTCAACATTAAACTTAGCTGGTGACATCCCAGGTGACAAGGTCTGTAGAACTAAGTATGTTTTGGAGACTTCCCAGAACTGAGTTATTAATCAATTTTTTGACTATTTGTGTTATGACCTTTTCTTTGGGTAAACATATTCACATTGGGATAGACTTCTCTTCTTAGTTTGATTTACTGAGCCAAATATCATATCTGATTTAAAAATCTATCTATAATAAATTGAAGACATCAGCTGTCAATGCCAAAATATTTAGGAAGGTGGTCAGCATTTCAAAGAGAAAAAGGAAATTAAAGTATCAGTACATGATAACAAATTGTTTGAGAAACTTAGTCTTCTCTCATGGATCCTCTTTTGCTTCTGGTGACCAAAGAAGACAAAAACTTACTACCGAGGCATGCAAGCTTGTACACAACCAAACCACCTTGGGTGTGCAGACACATTTTATTTTGCCTTCTCCTGGGTACTAGTAAGGAGTCCGTGGATGGTGCAAATGGTTATGTGCTGGGCTGCTAAACAAAAAGTTGGGGAATTGAGTCTACCCAGAGGTACCACAGAAGAAAGGCCTGGTGATCTACTTCTGAAAAATCAGCCATTGAAAACCCTACGTAAACAGTTTTACTCTGATACACCTGGGATCACCACGAGTCTTCTCGACAACTTGACGTCAATCGACTTGAGGGCAGCTGGTTATTGGTGGATGCCATTGCTTCCTTCCACTGGTCCTCACTAAACTATGGGCCACCAACTATCTCAAGAGATGTAAAGTCATGATGATGTATTTCCTTGCCTTTCCATATGTTGATGAAATGCATTTTAAATTGGCAAATAAAAGCCCTGCAACATTATAGAAACTGAAAAATTAACTCTGAAATATGATTAACTTTTTTTTTTTTTTTAAGGTTAAAATGTCACTCTTCCTTATAGTGTCCTCCATACAGATGCACGAGACTGCCCACTCTCTGAGTGTTTTCAAGGTTGAATTTGAATTTTCTTTTAGGCTCATCTACCATCCAGTTAGACTTTTCCTTTTCACACTACCTCGACAGGAAGGTAGAAAAAATACCATAAGCAACAAGATGGGTCAGGGATGGAGTTCCATGCTGATCAGTTTTTTTTTCTCCTTGCTGGAGTTTTTGCTCTTCTCTTTGTGTTGATTTAAGGGAGGAAACTTGGTATTCAAGGCAAATACTTATCAGAATACAATTTATTCAGAATGGCTTTCAAACACGGGCTCAGAATATTTGCCTGAATAATCACTCAAGCTAAAATATAAATATGGGATAGCTAAAATATTTGCCTCTACTAACGTGATTACTAACTCAATTCTAGCATTTTTATATAAATTGTAACAAAAGTTGTGTCTGGTGTGTTTTAGTTGAGTATCTAGATTCTTATGTGTTATATATCTTATTCAAACCTTAACACTATTGGCTTTACGACACACTTCCCATCAACCTGGCAACCACTGTCAACCTCCCAACGTCAGGCAGCAGCCTTCAGCCACTCTCCGCATCAGAGCTGTTCAAATGCACACTCTACAAACACTAGTGTTCGCCTTAACCCTGTGAAGCCAGAATAAAAATCCACAAAGGAAATGATGGCATCTGATTCTTCAAAGTAGGTTAGATTTGAGAAAAGCACCTCTTTGGGAAATGCAGTGGAGATACTCTCCTCCCTTGAACGTCACCAGATGGAACGACAGAAGGTTTTTTTATTTCTTAAAAACACCAGTAGTTCTAATGCATACATCCTCTTGTGCAAAGTACCATGTGCTGAGACAGAGAAGCACAAAGGCATGGAAAGCGTCACCTCTGTGTTTATGAAGTTGACATGCACACACATTTATTACATTTCCAAGGAAAGGGATTCCTGATCTTTGACAAGAGCAGAGGTATGACAGGAAGAAGGTAGCATTTGAAAGGGGTTTTGCAAAATGGTTAACACGCTCAGCTGCTAATTGAAAGGTTGGAGGTTCAGGTCCAGCCAGAAGTGCCTTGGAAGAAATCCCTGGCAATCTACTTCCAAAAAATCAGCCAGGAAAACTTTTTGAATTACAGTCGTACTCTAACACATATGGGGTCCCCATGAGTCGGAGTTAACTCAGAGGCAAGTAGTTTAGATGCTCAATATTAGAGTGTATTGAATTAGTGTATTAGATAACCAATAAATGCATAACAATGGAATACAATTGATTAATAATAATTTTACACAAGGGCCTCCATAGGTTTAATAGTAAAAAAAAAACTTGGGACTCAACTTTAAACGTTAAAACCTCTGTAGGATCTGGTCAGAGATAGATGGTAGAATGGAGACAGCAAGTTGCAGGCCGTGTTTGAGGACAAATACATAATACAATTTGGCCTGAATGTGGGATTAGTAAAGGAGTAGTGGGTGGCATTTATAGAAGCTTAAGTGGTTTTTTTTTTTTTTTTTTAAGTGGAGGAAAAACTATGGATAACCTGGATTACCAAGATGAAGGGTTCAGAATTATCTGGTAGGTCATGAGAAGGCTTGTTTTACAAATTTTATTGTTTAAAAATTGTGCGGTCTATAAGAAGAAGGGAAAGAGAGAATCCAGTTACCTGGTAAAACAGTGTTACTGTTGTTATTATTATCATTACAATTAATGGAGTCAGAGTTTACAGCATTTTTTGGAAAGATGACAACACATGGAAATGAACCAGCCAGGTAAAAATATCCAGGAGGCAGCAGGGACAAATGGCTGGATGCAGAGGAGTGGTCAGATGGAAACTGATCATTGAGCAGAGACTGGTCTTGCCACTACTGATCTAAGTTATTAAACTTTTTCTTCCAAACACAAAGGGTTGCTGTACAACTTCACCTGCTTTAGCCAATATTTACCATCTAAAATGTGGGACAAAGAAAAGAAGAAACAAAGATAGAAGGAAACTATGGAGATTGGATGCTTCCACTGTTGAGTGGATCAGGGGGCTCTGGATCCCCGCATGTGACATCAGAATACTTATCCTCTATGTATATGCTGTGATCTCTGTGCTTTACGTACAGCGTCTTATTGTTCAAGCTATTCAAGGACTATGTATATTTCCTTCTGTTTCAGGGAGGAAATATTCAAGAACTCATTTTTTTTTCCTCTCAAAGCTTAAAAATGTTACCGTTATTCCTTAATTATTGTCCCCACAAATTCCAGTATGATCTCAAGAGTAGATTTCAAACCCATGCAAATCCTGAGACTAATCACATTTTCTAACACATAGGAAGTAACTGTGAAATGAGAAGCTACTGCTTTGCCTTTGAGATCTTTCTAGCTGTACAATTGACCTCAAACGCAGGATAAATTGTCACTCTGTTGTTTTTAGGTATCATTGAGTCAGTTCCGACTATTAGCAACCCTATGTAAAACAGAAGGAAACACTGCCTGGCCCTGCACCAACCTCACAATCGCTGTTATGCTTGAGCCCACTGTTGCAGTCACTGTGTCAATCCAGCACATATTGTCACAATGCTTTCCACTTCAATTAGTCTAACCCTTGAACGCTAATATTGGAACAGGTAATTTGGTAACAGAATGACTTTGAAGTGGAAAGCATAGAGCAAGAATAAAAAAAAGATCCTTTTTATTATTTCTGAAAATACTGACAACAGTGCCTTTATCGCTAGCCGTCAGGGGAAAGATCAACTAATACATCAAAACCTCAGAGACACGGATGCCTCAGAAATGTCCTCTTCATAGAAATCCTTCCTTGTCAACTGGTCAGAAGGTTTCAGTGTTGAAACAGCCTTGTGGCTGATCTGACATTGATCTAAAACTTGCCATTTACATGAAAATGCCAGCCCTCCTGCAGGACCTGATGTGGCTTCTCAGTGAGGAGAGCTGCCCACACCTACCTTATAGACACAGAGGAGTAACACACTGTGCATTTTACTTACCACCTCTGTAAAATGCAGAGGAAATTGGTGGAGAGTGTTAAGGTGATAACATGACAAAATAATTGAAGTTGTATTAATAAAGACAATTATTAGGTGACCAACAGGTGACAAATAAGGACCTCCGAGCAAAGAAAACGCGGCTTTCCGATGACCGCTAATGAACATAAAATGCCATGCTCTTTGGAACTTTTAAATACATTCACAGTGGCAGGATCTCCTTTGAGCTAGAATGGTTACAAAAGCTGGACTTGAAAGAAGCTGACAGACCTTGCTGAGTCCTTTTTCTCTGTGTAATTACTTGTTCTTAAAGCCTGAGGGCTTCCAGTCTAGTTCAAAAAACTAAGAAAACAAAACCATTGCCATCGAGTCAATTCCGACTCATAGCGACCCTATAGGACAGAGTACAACTGCCCCATAGGGTTTCCAGATAGTGGCTGGTGGATTTGAACTGCCAACATTTTGATTAGCAGCTGAGCTCTTAATCACTGTGCCAACAGGGCTCCTTCTAGGTTATAACCTAACCTAACCTAATCTGTTGCTGTCGAGTCGATTCCAACTAACAGTAAGCCTGTAGGACAGAGTAAAACTGCCCCACAGAGTTTCCAAGGAGCACCTGGTGGATTCACACTGCCAATCTTTTGGTTAGCAGCCATAGCACTTAACCATTATGCCAGCAGGGTTTCATAAGGTGGAAACTAAGATGCAAAAAGTGCGGATAATAGAGAAGAAAATTGTAAGGTAGAAACTCCCCAGAGTAGTCTCTTATGGATGAAGTCATATGTGTTGGACATCCATGAGTTAGGGATGGAACCCTGACTCAGATTACACATTTTACAGGGCAAAGTCCTGGACTGAATCACAGAGATAAAACCCAGAGTGGTGCACTAAGTTACTCTAATGGTGATCTTCATGTGTTTTTGTGTCGACTCAAGTAAAAACGTGTTTGTGTGTGTGTGTGTCTTTGTTGTTAAGCTCTTGTAATAGCAATCTTCCAGCTTTTTCATAACTCCTGACCCTTCCTCAATTCATTCAGAAACATTCATATTGCCCACAGTAGAATTAGACTGTTGGAGCAGAAATGCAAAAAGGTTAAACAAGCGAATACTGTTTGTTCGTGTGCTTTTTGGATTCTTTTCTTCCAAACCTGACTCTTGAGAATCAGAGATGAGGATCCTGGGAAGGCAACATGTTTCCCAAGTGAATAGAAGACTCTGCAGACCAGAGGCTGGGCAGGGAGGGGACGGAGTCTAGGGACCAGGGAGGAGTGCCAAGTTGGATTAGAGGGGAGCAGCATGACCTAGGAAAAGCTCTTGAAAGGAAGGGAGGAGTTGATGCTGAGAGACACCAGTACCAGAGGTGGTGTTGACAGAAGGTCTGGTGAAGGCAGTGGCACCAAATCCTGATGATCACTCTTTGCCATCCAGGGCAGCCAGGAGGCTCTGATCCTCAACTGCTCCCCACCAGTGGAGGCCTCACCCAACCACTGCACTCCCCACTATGCCTGAATTCTACAAACTATCCCATGCAGACACAGCTTTGTGAACAGACCTAGGTATTAGTAAGCTCCCCCACCTCCCCTCCCACATACATTCTAAAATAAAGGAAAGGAATCCCTGAATAATGTTGTTATTGTTAGTTGTCTTCGAGTCAGCTCCAACCCATGGTGACCCCATGTACAATAGAATGAAATGTTGCCCAGTCTTGTGCCATCTTCATGATTGTTGATATACTCGAGTCCATTGTTGTAGCACTGTGTATTTTGAGTACCTTCCAACCTCTGGGATTCATCTTCTAGAACTATATCAGACAATGTTCTGTTGCTATAAAAGGGTTTTCATTGGCTAATTTTCAGAAGTAGACTGCCAGGCCCTTCTTCCCAGTCTGTCTTATCCTGGAGGTTCTCCTGAAAACTTTATACCATGGATGACTGTGCTGGTACTTGAAATACTAATGGCATAGCTCTCCAACATCATAGCAACATGCAAGCCACCACAATAAAACAGACCGAAAGTCAAGTGGTGACCTTGAAAAATAAAGGGGCCATAATCAATGTAGGGCTGACAGGAGAAAAAAGTGCTTCTCGTGTTTTAAAATAGAAGTGGCTGCATTATTCTAGAAGCCCTGGTGGTGTAGCTGTTTAGAGCTCAGCTGCTAACCAAAAGGTCAGCAGTTCTAATCCACCAGCTGCTCCCTGGAAACCCTATGGGGCAGTTTTACTCTGTCCTATAGGGTCACTATGAGTTGGAATCTACTTGATGACAGCAAGTATATTCTTCTATTCAGCTAATAATGACAACATTTTAGAGTTTACTGATTCTAATGTCTGTTTGAATTCATTTACTTAGTTTTTTAAATTATGACCTTTTTATTGTTGCAAAAATATAATCAAAGATTTGCCAATTCAAAGTTTTCCACTTGTGTAATTCAATGAAACCAATTGCATCAATCGTTTTTTAAAACCATCACCAGCATCCATTGCCGTATTTTCCATTCCCATAAACAGAAATTTAATGCTAGCTATACCAAGATTTTTTTTTTTTTTTTATACCAAGATTGGAAACCCTGATGGCATAGTGCTTAAGTGCTATGGCTGCTAACCAAGAGGTCTGCAGTTCAAATCCTCCAGGAGCTCCTTAGAAACTATGGGGCAGTTCTACTCTGTCCTATAGGGTCGCTGTGAGTCGGGATTGACTCGACCACAGTGGGTTTGGCTTTTGGTTTTATACCAAGATTGTCTCTTTTCCCTTTCCTTCAGGTTCTGGTGGCACAGTGGTTAAGTGCTACGGCTGCTAACCAAGAGGTGGGCAGTTCGAATCCTCCAGGTGCTCCTCGGAAACTCTATGGGGCAGTTCTACTCTGTCCTATAGGGTTGCTATGAGTCGGAATCGACTCAACGGCACTGGGTCTTTGGTTTTGGGTTCAGGTTCTGGTACCCACTGCTAAAGTCAAGGAAACTGAGATTCAGGGAGACTTAGAAACATAATATGTGGCAAGCTTCTTCGAATCCCCTGAGTATAAGAAAACCTTATTGGAAAACAGGGAATAAAAAAATGGTAGGAGCTAAAGCACACACCAGAACAACTGGAGGAGTCAGCAGTGTGAACTGGGTATGCAAAGTTCATCTCTGCACCAAGATGCAGCCTGGGGGTGGAGTCCAGCTTAACCCTAAGGGACAGGTCTGCTGGTCCAAGAAGAGCTTTGAGTCCAGAGGCTGTGGATTCCAGCTGGACCTGGGATTGTCTCTCCTATGGATTCACATAGGAATACCAGCAGGGCTCAGAGCCTACTGGAACTTCCAGGTGGGGGTTGCACAATTGCCTTCTAACTCCAAGCTCTCACATCTCATCAAGGCACCTCCAAGGACAGCCTCTGAGCAGACTGCAGCTGTGGTAGACAGGAAGGTCTGGAGAGGAACCTGTAGACATAGAGCTCAACTCCCCTTTCCTTTCCAGCCTCAGAAGCGTCAAAACAGGATGGCCCCACTCCTACCTCACTGAGGCCTGAGGCTGGAGGACTTCGGTCAGAACATGATCTGTATCCTTGCTTTACCTGTAAGTCCCGCCCCTTGACAGATAAGGGGTGTGGCAGACTATATCTAAAACGGACCAAGAAGGATGCAATATTTCTTTATTGAACATGCTCCTGCTGCATGGACACTTGAACTGATATTCTTGACAGGGTGAAGCCAAAGGGATACAGGTTCCTTAGATAGCTCTGCCAAAGGCAAACTACTCAACCCAAGAATTGCTGTACTTTCATTTCCATGAAATCGCAATTTATCCTCTTTGCTCTTTCCAATTTACCTGGACTTGTGAAAACCCAATTTTCTATTTTAATTACTTGATCCCTTACATCACTATTTTCCAATTTTTCTAAAAGTTAAAATCAACTAAGAAACTCTAAAAACAATTTTACCTGGACCCCACCTTCAGAGATTTGATGTAATTGGCATGGAATGTGCCCTGTCCATGAAATTTTTATAACTTCCCAGGTGATTCCAAACACACAGCAAGTATTGCAAACCACTACCATAAAACATCTGTAACTTACCTCAGGTAAAATAATACAGGCTCAATTCCTCATTTCCTTTGATTGGAACCAGACATAAATGATGGTCAGTAATTTGGCTGATGGATGTAAGCAGGGTCTCATATTTTTTTTTTTTTACAAATATACAGATCATATATAATACAGAACACTTTCCATTCTTTAGTAATATCAAGAAAAGCCTCTACTAATCAATCACATAGTCTTTTAAGGACCACATTCAGCTGAAATAGGAAAGGAATTTCTCTGGCATGTTGAAGGACACGGTCTTCTCAGTATTAGACTAAATTCCCACATTAACTGGGGTCATGGAGAAATTGCTATATTGTTTGAGTCTCTCATATGACCTCATGCCCTTAATGATATCTCTTATATTTAAAACCCCCATCATACGCCCTTTTCAAAATATGTTTTAATCATCTACTCTTCCCCTACTATAGTAGCCATTGAGTTGTGTTACTCAGATCACCCTTCAAGAGAACCATCTTGGGGGAGAACCATTGACTGAGAGCTTCCTCTGTCAAGCCTTTGAATCTGATGTAGTGCTCATGCTGAGGACACATTTTATCCAGGCTGCTTGCAGCCAGTGACTGAGCAGGGCACAAGTACTGGGCCTGAGCCATTTCAGCTGGATGTAAGACTCCCCTCACAATTGGCTGGGCCAATTTTCCTCAGAACTTCTCTGCAGAAATAAGCTCTTACTGCAAAAGCTTCCTCTGTTCCTTCCTCCGTTCCTTCCTCTCTTCCTCCTCTTCTTCCTTCCTTCCTTCCTTCCTTCCTTCCTTCCTTCCTTCCTTCCTTCCTTCCTTCCTTCCTTCCTTCCTTCCTTCCTTCCTTCCTCCCTCCCTCCCTCCCTCCCTCCCTCCCTTCCTTCCTTCCTTCCTTCCCACTTGCCTCTGGTGTCAGGCTTGCACTATGTTCAGAAGTCTTCTCCTGCTCCTTCCTCCTTTATCCTTCCTACATGTTCACCTCAATACAACTCCTGCACACCTAACTCGCCTGGGAATCTCAGAGGAACGTAACAGAACCATCTGGAGGACATTTCCCTGATCCTCATGTGTATAATTGGGGTTGGCACTAGCATAGTTTGCAGTCTGCATAACTCCAAATCACTTCATTAACCTGTGGGATAAGAGCTATGATAATGAAGAGGACCAAGTAAAAATCTCTGAAATTCATCCCTGTGGCTAAGATAGTAAATCAAAAAACAATATATCCCAAGGGTGAAGGTAGAGATTAGGGCCAGCATTAAAAACTTAAAGATGCAAGGATGGTGGTCCCTATCATATCTTCTTTTAATCCACTAATCTGGTCCAACCAAAAATTAGATAACGGTAAAATATAACCGTGAATACTGCCAAGACAAAAATATAGTATCCCTAATTACACCCGCTCAGGAGGATATGGTATCTTTTCTAGAGAAGATAAATAATTCCTTAGATAAATGTAAGGTAGTTATTGATTTGACAAATGTGTATTTTTCTATTCCTAGCAGAAAAGAGGATGAGAAACAGCTTAAAATCACATGAGATGTACAACAACATTGTCAAGTTCTGTTGCAAACAGCTCTTTCATTAGGATCCTATAATCCAGAAGACCCTGTGGGTTGGAGGTATCTGGTGAGAAAAGATGTCAGGTGGAGTTTATGGCAAATGCCAGTGGAAGAATCACAACACATGACCCTGAGATTCTGGAGAAAAGCCATGGCATCTTCAAGAGAACCCCTTGATAAAGTGCTCCTGATGTGTTACAGGACTCTGGTAGAGATAGAACACTCAAACATACATCTGAAACTGCCCCTTATTAGTGAGATTCTGTCACACTTGCCATGTTACACAATCAGAATCATATGAGCTCATAACGATGCATTTTAAGACGGGAATGGAACATTGAAGATCAAGTCAAGCAGGACCAGAGGGCATCAGTAAGCTTCATGGTCAGGTAGCCCAGACACACCTGTCAACCACCACGGTCCCAGGAGCACCTTTCTCCCAGGTCTTACCTATAACAGCTCCCATATGACCAGCTGAAGGATGGGTCAGCTTGGAATATGGTGCAAGTTGAAAACGAATGGCAGTCACAATGCATTGACATGTGGTGATGGTGGAGGGGAGGGGTTAAAGGACTTTAGAGAAAGAAAAATTTTCCAATGGGCAGAACTGTGAGCAATGAACCTGATCATTGACTTTGTGTGGAAGGTGATGTGGGCCAACATTCAGATTTCTGGACAGTGCCCAATGGCCTGACCAGGTGATCAGGGACATGGAAAAAAAAATGATCTGAAGGTTGGAGGCAAAGAGGTCTGAATAAGTCAAATAAATGTACATAGAAGAGTGGGTACGCAGTATAAAAACATTTGCAACACAAGCTAAGGCTCACTGGAAAGCACCCACCATAATAGAAACAGAACAACTAAGTAGACAAAACAACTCTGATGTCATTCTTGGCCACCCCAGAACTCACACAACAGGCACATGAGCTGTGTACATTGTTTCCCACAAATTGCCTGTTCACATTGGTTGTCCTTGTTTCCACTGGGCCATTTAAACATTGCGTTTTAGGAATGTGTCATACTATGAAGACTCATTGTTTTTCCTGTCATACGCTTTGAGATGATCGTCCCTACTACTCCTTGGCCAATCTGTGGCTTGTCAGTTAATTTTTTTTTCTTTCTTTTTTTCAATTGCAATTTAGATGAAGGTTTGCAGACCAAATTAGCTTCTCATTAAAAGATTAATACACGTACTATTTTGTGACATTGGTTGCCAACCCCATGACATGTCAACACTCTCCCTTTCTCAACCTTGGGTTTCCTATATCCAGCTTTTCCCATAACCACCCCTCCTGCCTTCTCATCTTTGCTTCTGAGTTGGTATGCCCGTTTAGTCTCGTTTTGTTTTATGGGCCTGTCTAATCTTTTGATAAAGAGTAAGCCTCAGGAGCAGGTTCAATACTGAGTTAAAAGGGTGTCCGGAGGCCATATTTTTCAGGCTTCTCCAATTTCTATCAGACGAGTAAGTCTGGTCTTTTTTATGAATTAGTATGTTGTTCTACATTTTTCTCTACTCTGCTTGGGACTCTCTGTTGTAATCTCTGTCAGAGCAGTCATTGGTGGTAGCTGGGCACCTTCTGGTTGTGCTAGACTCTGTCTGGTGGAGGCTGTGGTAGTTGTGATCCATTAGTCCTTTGAACTAATCATTCCCTTGAATCTTTGGGTTTTCTCCGTTCTCCCTTGCTCCAGATGGGGTGGGACCAGTGGAGTATCTTAGATGGCTGCTCATAATCTTTGAGGACTCCAGATTCTACTCACCACAGTAGAATGTAGAACATTTTCTTTACAAACTATTGTGATTGTTAAGACAGTGTGTCAAATTGGCAGAGCCATGATTCTCAGTGTTTATATGTGATAACTCCCATGATTGAATCTGTTGTGAGTAGCGAATCAGTTGGAACGGTGTTTCATTGGGAGTGTGGCCTGCATCCAAATATAAGCAGCCATTCTGGCTTTTTTGTTCATTCTGGATCCTGTGCTGCCTCCTGTTTGTCTGACCCCCTGCTCTTGGGACTTGAGCTATCAGCTTATCTGCAGATTTGGAATTCGTCCATCTTCACAGCCTGAGAGCAGGTGTCCCACTCTCCGACCTGTCAATCTTGGGTTCACCAGCCCCTGCAGCTATGTGAATTGAGGGAAACCTCTATCCTAATACACAGACTTGGGATGTTTCAGCCTCTACAATTGCATGAGCCATTTCCTTGAAATAAATTGCTCTCTCTCTAAATTTATACACTTTACTGGTTTTGCTTCTCTAGAGAGCCCAGCCTACAACAACTATGTTATGCCAGTTGAGCTGGATGTCCCCTGAGAACATGGTCCCCAGACCTCAGCTGAGTAATTTGGTCCCTCAGGGAGTTTGGATGTGTCTATGAAGCTTCCATGACTTTGCCTTGGTCAAGTCGTGCTGACTTGATGAATATTCTGTACTAAAATTAGCACTTATATATTTGGTGGGTCTTTTTCCCTCTCCACTCATCCCCTCACTATTGTTGTTGTTGTTAGGTGCCCTTGAGTTGGTTCTGACTCATAGCTACCCTATGTACAACAGAACAAAACACTGCCCAGT
This sequence comes from Loxodonta africana, assembly GCF_030014295.1. Taxonomy (NCBI): domain Eukaryota; kingdom Metazoa; phylum Chordata; class Mammalia; order Proboscidea; family Elephantidae; genus Loxodonta; species Loxodonta africana. The sequence goes on along the minus strand of NC_087343.1, from coordinate 7,733,213 downwards.
CCTGCACCATCCTCAGGATCATTGTTATACTCGAGCCCACTGTTACAGCCACTGTATCAATCCATCCCCTTGAGGGTTTTCCTCTTTTTTTGGTGACCTTCTACTTTACTTAGCATCATGTCCTTCTCCAGGAACTGATCCTTCCTGATAACATGTTCAAAGTATGTGAGATGAAGTCTCGACATCCTTGCCTCTAAGGAGCATTCTGGCTGTACATCTTCCAAGACAGATTTGTTCGTTCTTTTGGCAGTCCATGGTATATTCAATATTCTTCTCCAGCATTACAATTCAAACTCATCAATTCTCCTTTGGTCTTCCATATTCATTGTCCAGCTTTCCCATTCATATAAGATAACTGAAAACACCACGGCTTGAGTCAGGTGCACCTTAGTCTTCAAGGTGAAATCTTTGTTTTTTAGCACTTTAAAGAGGTATTTCATAGCAGATTTGCCCAATGCGATGCGTCTTTTAATTTCTTGACTGCTGCTTCCATGACTGTTGATTGTGGATCCAAGTAAAATGAAATCCTTAACTACTTCAGTCTTTTCCCCGTTTATCATGATGTTGTTTATTGATCCATTTGTGAGAATTTTTGTTTTCTTTATGTTGATGTGTAATCTGTACTGAAGGCTGTGGTCTTTGATCTTCATTAGTAAGTGCTTCAAGTCCTCTTCACTTTCAGCAAGCAAGGTTGTGCATCTGCAAAATGTAGGCTGTTAATGACTGTTCCTCCAATCCTAATGTTCCGTTCTTCGTATTGTCCAGCTTCTAGAATTATTTTCTCAGCATGTGAATTGAATAAGTATGGTGGAAGGATATCACCCTGATGCACACCTTTCCCGACTTTAAACCACATGGTATCCCCTTGTTCTGTTCTGGGACTGCCTCTTAATCTATGTACAGATTCCTCATGAGTACAATTAAGTATTCTGGAATTCCCACTCTTCGCCAGGTTATCCACAAATTGTTATGATCCACACAGTCCAATGCCTTTACATAGTTAATAAAACACAGGTAAACATCTTTTTTGGTATTCTCTGCTTTCAGCCAGGATCCATCTGACATTAGCAATGCTATCCCTGGTTCCACATCATCTTCTGAATCTGACTTGAATTTCTGGCAGTTCCCTGTCGATGTACTGCTGCAGCCACTTTTGGATGATCTTGAGCAAAATTTTATTTGTGTGTGATATTAACGATATTGTTCAATAATTTCTGCATTCAGTGGAATCATCTTTGTTTGGAATAAGCATACGTATGGATCTCTTCCAGTTGGTTGGCCAGGTAGCTGTTTTCCAAATTTCTTGGCATAGACAAATGAGCCCTTCCAGTGCTGTTTGTTTTAATATCTCAATTGGTATTCTGCCAATTCCTGGAGACTTGTTTTTCGTCAATGCCTTTAGTGTAGCTTGGAGTTCTTCCTTCAGTACCGTTGGTCCCTGATCATATGTTACCTCCCAAAATAGTTGAATGTTGACTAATTCTTTTTGGTATGGTAACTCTGTATACTCCTTACATCTTCTTTTGATGCTTCCTGCATTGTTTAATATTCTCCCCATAGAATCTTTCAATATTACAACTCAAGCATTGAATTTTTTCTTCAGTTTTTGCAGCTTGAAAAATGTAACGTGTTCTTTCCTCTTGGTTTTCTATATCTAGGTCTTTGCACATGTTATTAGAACACTTTACTTTGTACCCCTTCCTAGTAACCATCAAAGATTGTTTCTTCCTGTGTGTAAACTTTTCTATGAGGCTTTTTTTTTTTTTAAAATAGTGGTCTTACACCAGGTTTGTCCTTTTGTGATTGAATTATTTCATTCAGCATAAGGCCGTCCAGATTCATCTATGCTGTGAGAGATGTTTCACAGATTCATTATTCTTTATTGTTTTGTAGCATTCCATTGTGTGTACATACTATAGTTTGTTTACACATTCTTCTATTGATGGACACTTTAAGTGGTTTCCATCTTTTTGTTATTGTGAATAACACTGCAATAAACATGGGTGTGCATATGTTTATTGGCATGACAGCTCTTATTTCTCTAGCATATATTCCTAGGGGTGGAATTGCTGGATCATATGGTAAAGCTACCTCTAGCTTTTTAAGGCACCACCATATCATTTTCCAAAATAGTTGTACTGTTTTGCATTCCCACAAGCAGTCAATAAGAGTTCTAGTCTCCTGCAGCCTCTCCAAAATTTTTTATTTTCTGTTTTTTTTCTTTTGATTCCTGCCAGTAATCTCTAGGTGAGATGGTATCTTATTGTAGGTTTGATTTGCATTTCTCTAGTGGTGACTCTCAGTTATCTAGTACTGCTGTAACAGAAATACTGCGTAAGTGGAAGGGTTTAACAGAATATACCTTTGTCGGATTTGTCATACATAGCCAATTTTTTTTCCTAGGCTGTATATTCTATTTTTACTCTTATGGTTAAGTCTTTTGATGAGCATAAGCATTTCTAAGATCCCTTTTATAAAGCTTGCGTTCTGGTGTTTATGTATTGTTAATTATGGTTTGTATGCTATTTTTTTTTTTATTATTAAGGCCTTTTTTTTTTTTTTAGCATTGGCCCTATTTTTACTTCTATGATCTTTATAGCTTTTTGTTTTATATTTAGGTCTTCAATCCATTTTGAATTAGTTTTGATGTATGGTGTGAAGTATGAATCCCATTTCATTACAGATGGACATCCAGCTTTGCTAGCACCTTTTGTTAAAAATCCTGTCTTTTCCTCCATCTAATGGACTTTGGGCCTTTGTTGAAGATCAGGTGAACGTGCGTGGATGGATTTACACTTTTTTTTTTTTCTCAATTCTGTTCCATTGGTCAGTGTGTCTGTCATTGAACCAGTACCAAGCTGTTCTGACTACCACAGCTGTATAGTAGGTCCCAAGGTCAGATAGCGTGAGTCCTTCTACTTTATTATTTTTCTTCAACACTGTTTTACTTCTCCAGAGCCTCTTTCCTTTCCGTATAAAGTTAATGATTACTTTTTCCATCTCCATAAAGAATGCTGTTTTTATTTGCATTGAGATTGCATTCTATTTGTAGATTTCTTTGGGTAGAATTCACATTTGCATTCAATTTGTTCATTGCTTTTGGTAGAATTCACATTTCCACAATGTTGGGTCTACCTATCCATGAGCATGGTATGTTTTTCCACTCATATAGGTCTCGTTTGATTTCTTGCTGTAGTGTTCTGTGGTTTTCTTTGTACAGGTCTTTTACATCCCTGGTTAGATTATTCCTAAGTTTTTTTTTTTTTAGGGCCTATTAAAAATGGTATTGCTGGGGGCGGAGCCAAGATGGCAGACTAGGCAGACGCTACCTCGGATCCCTCTTACAACAAAGACATGGAAAAACAAGTGAATCGATCACATACACAACAATCTACGAACGCTGAACAACAAACACAGATTTAGAGACGGAGAACGAACTAATATGAGGAAGCAGCGATTGTTTCCAGAGCCTGGAGCCAGCGTACCAGTCAGGTACGGCACAAGCACAGAGAGCTGCTCCACCCCCCTGAACTAACCCCGGGAGGGGGACCAGCCGGTTCCACGGGCGGTGTGGGACGCAGCCGGTAGGAAAAGTCCCCAGGAGGCAGTGACTGCTCTTGGAGCAGAAAGAGCAGCGTCCGAGCCGGGGAACCGTCCTGCAGGGATTTGGACTGGACGCAGGTACGGCATAAACACGGAGAGTTGCTCCACCCCCCTGAACTAACCCCGGGAAGGGGCCCAGCCAGGTCGCGCGGGCAGCGTGGGATGCAGCCGGTAGGAGAAGTCCCCGGGAGGCAGAGACTGGTATTGGAGTGGGGAGAACAGTGTCCCAGCCGGGACGCTCGGTCACGGCACAAGCACGGGGAGCTGCTCCACCCATCTGAACTAACCCCGGGAGGAGGCCCAACTGGTTCGCGGGGCGGCATGGCCACGTGGCTGGAGGGACGAGAAGTCCCCGGGAGGCAGCGTCTGATTTTGGAGTCGAGAGTGCACCGTCCCAGTAGGGGAGCCTTGACGCTGGGCGTGGGGCTGGAAGCGGAGGATCTGACCGTGACTCCAGTGGGCCAGACCCCCCAGGGGCAATCTCCACACAGCCAGCACACATAGGCGACGAGCCCGCGGGAATCTCAGATATAATAGTCATTACAAGCAAGACAAGCAACTCTGGCTATATTCTGAGGTGCTACTCTCCTATCTCTCTGTTCCCTCCCCCACCCTCCCCAGGCGGCTTCATTAACATCTGAATAGCCTGAGCCAGAGGGAGAACTCTGATAGGGATCTGACTGCATTTTTTTTTAGCAGATTTTCTGGAAAAACTAGTTTCCCAGTGATGGCTCGGAGACAACAGTCCATATCAAACCACTTAAAGAAGCAGACCATGACAGCTTCTCCAACCCCCCAAACAAAAGAATCAAAATCTTTCCCAAATGAAGATACAATCTTGGAATTATCAGATACAGAATATAAAAAACTAATTTACAGAATGCTTAATGATATCACAAATGAAATTAGGATAACTGCAGAAAAAGCCAAGGAACACACTGATAAAACTGTTGAAGAACTCAAAAAGATTATTCAAGAACATAGTGGAAAAATTAATAAGTTGCAAGAATCCATAGAGAGACAACATGTAGAAATCCAAAAGATTAACAATAAAATAACAGAATTAGACAACGCACTAAGAAGTCAGAGGAGCAGACTCGAGCAATTAGAATGCAGACTGGGACATCTGGAGGACCAGGGAATCAACACCAACATAGCGAAAAAAAATCAGATAAAAGAATTAAAAAAAAATGAAGAAACCCTAAGAATTATGTGGGACTCTATCAAGAAGGATAACCTGCGGGTGATTGGAGTCCCAGAACAGGGAGGGGGGACAGAAAACACAGAGAAAATAGTTGAAGAACTCCTGACAGAAAACTTCCCTGACATCATGAAAGACGAAAGGATAGCTATCCAAGATGCTCATCGAACCCCATTTAAGATTGATCCAAAAAGAAAAACACCAAGACATATTATCATCAGACTCGCCAAAACCAAAGATAAACAGAAAATTTTAAAAGCAGCCAGGGAGAAAAGAAAGGTTTCCTTCAAGGGAGAATCAATAAGAATAAGTTCAGACTACTCAGCAGAAACCATGCAGGCAAGAAGGGAATGGGATGACATATACAGAACACTGAAGGAGAAAAACTGCCAACCAAGGATCATATATCCAGCAAAACTCTCTCTGAAATATGAAGGCAAAATTAAGATATTTACAGACAAACACAAGTTTAGAGAATTTGCAAAAACCAAACCAAAGCTACAAGAAATACTAAAGGATATTGTTTGGTCAGAGAACCAATAATATGAGATATCAGCACAACACAAGGTCACAAAACAGAACGTCCTGATATCAACTCAAATAGGGAAATCACAAAAACAAACAAATTAATATTAATTAAAAAAATAAATAAATACACATAACAGGGAATCATGGAAGTCAATAGGTAAAAGATCACAATAATCAAAAAGAGGGACTAAATACAGGAGGCATTGAACTGCCATATGGAGAGTGATACAAGGCGATATAGAACAATACAAGTTAGGTTTTTACTTAGAAAAATAGGGGTAAATAATAAGGTAACCACAAAAAGGTATAACAACTCTATAACTCAAGATAAAAACCAAGAAAAACGTAACGACTCAACTAACATAAAGTCAAGCACTATGAAAATGAGGATCTCACAATTTACTAAGAAAAACGCCTCAGCACAAAAAAGTAGGTGGAAAAATGAAATTGTCAACAACACACATAAAAAGGCATCAAAATGACAGCACTAAAAACTTATTTATCTATAATTACGCTGAATGTAAATGGACTAAATGCACCAATAAAGAGACAGAGAGTCACAGACTGGATAAAAAAACACGATCCATCTATATGCTGCCTACAAGAGACACACCTTAGACTTAGAGACACAAACTAAAACTCAAAGGATGGAAAAAAGTATATCAAGCAAACAATAAGCAAAAAAGAAGAGGAGTATCAATATTAATTTCTGACAAAATAGACTTTAGACTTAAATCCACCACAAAGGATAAAGAAGGACACTATATAATGATAAAAGGGACAATTGATCAGGAAGACATAACCATATTAAATATTTATGCACCCAATGACAGGGCTGCAAGATACATAAATCAAATTTTAACAGAATTGAAAAGCGAGATAGATACCTCCACAATTATAGTAGGAGACTTCAACACACCACTTTCGGAGAAGGACAGGACATCCAGTAAGAAGCTCAACAGAGACACGGAAGATCTAATTACAACAATCAACCAACTTGACCTCATTGACTTATACAGAACTCTCCACCTAACTGCTGCAAAATATACCTTTTTTTCTAGCGCACATGGAACATTCTCTAGAATAGACCACATATTAGGTCATAAAACAAACCTTTGCAGAGTCCAAAACATCGAAATATTACAAAGCATCTTCTCAGACCACAAGGCAATAAAACTAGAGATCAATAACAGAAAAACTAGGGGAAAGAAATCAAATACTTGGAAACTGAACAATACCCTCCTGAAAAAGGACTGGGTTATAGAAGACATCAAGGAGGGAATAAGGAAATTCCTAGAAAGCAACGAGAATGAAAATACTTCCTATCAAAACCTCTGGGACACAGCAAAAGCAGTGCTCAGAGGCCAATTTATATCAATAAATGCACACATACAAAAAGAAGAAAGAGCCAAAATCAGAGAACTGTCCCTACAACTTGAACAAATAGAAACTGAGCAACAAAAGAATCCATCAGGCACCAGAAGAAAACAAATAATAAAAATTAGAGCTGAACTAAATGAATTAGAGAACAGAAAAACAATTGAAAGAATTAACAAAGCCAAAAGCTGGTTCTTTGAAAAAATTAACAAAATTGATAAACCATTGGCTAGACTGACTAAAGAAATACAGGAAAGGAAACAAATAACCCGAATAAGAAATGAGAAGGACCACATCACAACAGAACCAAATGAAATTAAAAGAATCATTTCAGATTATTATGAAAAATTGTACTCTAACAAATTTGAAAACCTAGAAGAAATGGATGAATTCCTGGAAAAACACTACCTACCTAAACTAACACATTCAGAAGTAGAACAACTAAATAGACCCATAACAAAAAAAGAGATTGAAACGGTAATCAAAAAACTCCCCCCAAAAAAAAGCCCTGGCCTGGACGGCTTCACTGCAGAGTTCTACCAAACTTTCAGAGAAGAGTTAACACCACTACTACTAAAGGTATTCCAAAGCATAGAAAATGACGGCATACTACCCAACTCATTCTATGAAGCCACCATCTCCCTGATACCAAAACCAGGTAAAGACATTACAAAAAAAGAAAATTATAGACCTATATCCCTCATGAACATTGATGCAAAAATCCTCAACAAAATTCTAGCCAATAGAATCCAACAACACGTCAAAAAAATAATTCACCCTGATCAGGTGGGATTTATACCAGGTATGCAAGGCTGGTTTAATATCAGAAAAACTATTAATGTAATCCATCACATAAATAAAACAAAAGACAAAAACCACATGATCTTATCAATTGATGCAGAAAAGGCATTTGACAAAGTCCAACACCCATTCATGATAAAAACTCTTACCAAAATAGGAATTGAAGGAAAATTCCTCAACATAATAAAGGGCATCTATGCAAAGCCAACAGCCAATATCACTCTAAATGGAGAGGACCTGAAAGCATTTCCCTTGAGAACGGGAACCAGACAAGGATGCCCTTTATCACCGCTCTTATTCAACATTGTGCTAGAAGTCCTAGCCAGGGCAATTAGGCTAGACAAAGAAATAAAAGGTATCCGGATTGGCAAGGAAGTAAAGTTATCACTATTTGCAGATAACATGATTATATACACAGAAAACCGTAAGGAATCCTCCAGAAAACTACTGAAACTAATAGAAGAGTTTGGCAGAGTCTCAGGTTATAAAATAAACATACAAAAATCACTTGGATTCCTCTACATCAACAAAAAGAACACCGAAGAGGAAATAACCAAATCAATACCATTCACAGTAGCCCCCAAGAAGATAAGATACTTAGGAATAAATCTTACCAAGGATGTAAAAGACCTATACAAAGAAAACTACAAAGCTCTACTACAAGAAATTCAAAAGGACATACTTAAGTGGAAAAACATACCCTGCTCATGGATAGGAAGACTTAACATAGTAAAAATGTCTATTCTACCAAAAGCCATCTATACATTTAACGCACTTCCGATCCAAATCCCAATGTCATATTTTAAGGGGATAGAGAAACAAATCACCAATTTCATATGGAAGGGAAAGAAGCCCTGGATAAGCAAAGCACTACTGAAAAAGAAGAAGAAAGTGGGAGGCCTCACCTTACCTGACTTCAGAACCTACCATACAGCCACAGTAGTCAAAACAGCCTGGTATTGGTACAACAACAGACACATAGACCAATGGAACAGAATTGAGAACCCAGACATAGATCCATCCATGTATGAGCAGCTGATATTTGACAAAGGACCAGTGTCAATTAACGGAGGAAAAGATAGCCTTTTTAACAAATGGAGCTGGCATAACTGGATATCCATTTGCAAAAAAATGAAACAGGACCCATACCTCACACCATGCACAAAAACTAACTCCAAGTGGATCAAAGACCTAAACATAAAGACTAAAACGATAAAGATCATGGAAGAAAAAATTGGGACAACCCTAGGAGCCCTAATACAAGGTATAAACAGAATACAAAACATTACCAAAAATGATGAAGAGAAACCCGATAACTGGGAGCTCCTAAAAATCAAACACCTATGCTCATCTAAAGACTTCTCCAAAAGAGTAAAAAGACCACCTACAGACTGGGAAAGAATTTTCAGCTATGACATCTCAGACCAGCGCCTGATCTCTAAAATCTACATGATTCTGTCAAAACTCAACCACAAAAAGACAAACAACCCAATCAAGAAGTGGGCAAAGGATATGAACACACATTTCACTAAAGAAGATATTCAGGCAGCCAACAGATACATGAGAAAATGCTCTCGATCATTAGCCATTAGAGAAATGCAAATTAAAACTACGATGAGATTCCATCTCACACCAGCAAGGCTGGCATTAATCCAAAAAACACAAAATAATAAATGTTGGAGAGGCTGCGGAGAGATTGGAACTCTCATACACTGCTGGTGGGAATGTAAAATGGTACAACCACTTTGGAAATCCATCTGGCGTTATCTTAAACAGTTAGAAATAGAACTACCATACAACCCAGAAATCCCACTCCTCGGAATATACCCTAGAGATACAAGAGCCTTCATACAAACAGGTATATGCACACCCATGTTTATTGCAGCTCTGTTTACAATAGCAAAAAGTTGGAAGCAACCAAGGTGTCCATCAACAGATGAATGGGTAAATAAATTGTGGTATATTCACACAATGGAATACTACTCATCGATAAAGAACAGTGACAAATCTCTGAAACATTTCATAACATGGAGGAACCTGGAAGGCATTATGCTGAGCGAAATGAGTCAGAGGCAAAAGGACAAATATTGTATAAGACCACTATTATAAGATCTTGAGAAATAGTAAACCTGAGAAGAACACATACTTTTGTGGTTACGAGGGGGGGAGGGAGGGAGGGTGGGAGAGGGTTTTTTATTGATTAATCAGTAGATAAGAACTGCTTTAGGTGAAGGGAAAGACAACACTCAATACATGGAAGGTCAGCTCAATTGGACTGGACCAAAAGCAAAGAAGTTTCCGGGATAAAATGAATGCTTCAAAGGTCAGCGGAGCAAGCGCGGGGGTCTGGGGAACATGGTTTGCGGGGACTTCTAAGTCAATTGGCAAAATAATTCTATTATGAAATCATTCTGCATCCCACTTTGAAATGTGGCGTCTGGGGTCTTAAATGCTAACAAGCGGCCATCTAAGATGCAGCAATTGGTCTCAACCCACCTGGAGCAAAGGAAAATGAAGAACACCAAGCCCACATGACAACTAAGAGCCCAAGAGACAGAAAGGGCCACATGAACCAGAGACCTACAACATCCTGAGACCAGAAGAACTAGTTGGTGCCCAGCCACAATCGATGACTGCCCTGACAGGGAGCACAGCAGAGGACCCCTGAGGGAGCAGGAGATCAGTGGGATACAGACCCCAAATTCTCATAAAAAGACCAAACTTAATGGTCTGACTGAGACTGGAGGAATCCCGGTGGCCATGCTCCCCAGACCTTCAGTTGACACAGGACAGGAACCATCCCCGAAGACAACTCATCAGAAATGAAAGGGACTGGTTAGCGGGTGGGAGAGAGACGCTGATGAAGAGTGAGCTAATGATATCAGGTGGACACTCGAGATTGTGTTGGCAACTCTTGTCTGGAGGGGGGATGGGAGGATAGAGAGAGAGGGAAGCCGGCAAAATTGTCAAGAAAGGAGAGACTGAAAGGGCTGACTCAAGAGGGGGACAGCAAGTGGGAGTAGGGAGTGAGATGTATGTAAACTTATATGTGACAGACTGATTGGATTGTAAACGTTCACTTGAAGCTTAATAAAAGTTATTAAAAAAAAATGGTATTGCTTTCCTAATTTCCTTTTCATAGTTCTGTTTATTGGTGTATAGGAATCCAACAGATTTTTGTATGTTTACCTTGTATCCTACTACTCTGTTGAATCTATTAGTTTCAGTAGATTTCTTGTGGAATCCTATGGGTTTTCTATGTATAGTATCATATCATCTGCAAGTAGGGAGAGTTTTACTTCTTCATTCCTATTTGCATGCCCTTCATTTCTTTTTCTTGCCTTATTGCTCTAGCTAGGACTTCCAACACAATGTAAAATAGGAATAGCAATTAAGGTCATCCTTGTCTTGTTCCTGTTCTTAGAGGGAATGTTTTCAGCCTCTCTCCATTAAGAAGAATGTTGTCTGTTGGTTTTGTATAGATGCACCTTACTATGTTGAGGAATTTCCCTTCTATACCTACTTTATTGACAGTTTTTATCAGGAATTGCTATTGGTCTTTATCAAATACCTTTTCTGCATCAATTGAGATGATCATGTGATTATTTCCTCTTGTTTATGTGGTAGATTACATTGATTGATTTTTTAATCCTGAACAACCCTTGCACACCTGGAATAAATCTCACTAGGTCTTGGTGTATTATTTTTTTGATATGATGCTGAATTCTATTGGCTAGAATTCTGGTGAGAATTTTTGCATCTATATCCATGAGAGATATTGGTCTGTAATTTTCTTTTTTTGTGGTGTCTTTGCCTGGTTTTGGTGTCAGGGTCATGCTGGCTTCATAGAAAGAATTTGGAAGTATTCCTTCCTTTTCAGTGTTCTAAAATAGTTTGAGTAGTACCAGTAAAAGCTCTCCTCTGAATGTTTGGTAGAATTCTCCAGTGAAATCACCTGGGCCAGGCCTTTTTTTTTTTTTGTTGGGAGTTTTTTGTTTAATTTTATTATGTTTTCAATCTCTTTTGTAATGGCTCTGTTCAGTTTTTTTTTTTTTTTTTACTTCAGTTTGTGTTAGTTTAGGTAGATAGTGTTTTCTAGAAATCTGTCATTTCCTCTAGGTATTCAAATTTGTGGGAATATAGTTTTTCATAGTACTCTGTTATGATTCTTTTTATTTCAGTTGCAATGTCCCTCCTTTTGTTTCTTATTTAGGCTGTTTGTATGTTCTCTTTTTTCTTTTGTAAATTTTGCAATGGTTTGTCAATTTTGTTGATTCTTTCAAAGAACCAACTTTTGGCTTTGTTGATTCTTTCTATTGCTTTTCTCTTTTCTATTTTGTTTATTTCTGCTCTGATCTTTATTATTTCCTTTCTTCTATTGGCTGTGGGCTTCTTTTATTGTTCTCTTTCTATTTGTTGAAGTTGTATAGCTAAAGTTTTGATTTTGTCTCTTCTTTTTTTGATGTGTGCATCTATTGGTATATACTGACCTATGAGCACTGCCTTTGCTGTGTCCCAGTGGTTTTGGTGTGATGTGTTTTCATTCTTTGATTCTGGGAATATTTTTTTATTCCATCTTTGATTTCTTCTAGTACCCAGTGGTTTTTAAGCAAGATGTTATTCAGTTTCCATGTATTTTTTTGTTTGTTGGTGTCTTAGGCTGGGTTCTCTAGAGAAGCAAAACCAATAACTATATAAATATATATATATAGATTTATATCAAGGAAACAGCTGACATGATTGTAGGGGTTGGAACATCTCAAGTCCTTTGATCAAGATAGAATCCTTTCCCAATTCATGGAACCACAGAAGCTGGTGAACCCAAGGTGAGCAGGTCGGAAAGCAGGGCTCCTGCTCACAGGCTGTGACAGTCAAGGAATCCCCAAGGTTGGCAGGGAAGATGGCAAATTTTCTCCTGAATCATGTAGCTGCAGGAGCTGGCGAAGCCAAGATAAGTAGGTTGGGAAGCAGGACTCTCGCTTGCAGGCTGTGAAGATTGGCGAATCCCAAGATGGACAGGTAAGCTGCTAGCTCAAGTCACAAGAACCAGAGATCAGACAAGAGACAGCTGCTGGATCCAGAACAAGCCAATAACATTTGCAAGGCAAGCAGGAAGGAAGTAGGTGGTGGAAGGCGGAGAGATGAAGGCTGAGGGGGTGGTGAGCTGACACAGGCCCCACCTTCACCAGTACCGCTCAGCAGATTCCATCATGGGGGTAATCACATATCAAATTTGGACAGGGAAGTGATCACAACAGTATACAACTGCCAAAACACTGAGAATCATGGCCCAGCCAAGCTGACACACAATCTCATCCATCACAGCTGATTTTGTGTTTTTGTTTTTTCCCTCTTGCTCTTCCTGTTATTAATTTTTGCTTTTATGATGTCATCGGAGAAGATGCTTTGTATTATCTCAATGTTTTGGGTTTTGTTGAGGGTTGCTTTGTGGCCTAAGGTGTGTTCTATTTTGGAGAACGTTCCATGTGCTTTTGAAAAGAATGTGTACTTTGCTGCTGTTGGATAAAGTTCTATATATGTCCATGAGGCCAAATTTTTTGATTGTGGTCTTTAGATCTTCTGTATTTTTGCTGTTTCTTTTTAGATGTTCTGTCCTTTACCAAGAGTGATGTGTTGAAGTCTCCTGCTGTTATTGTGGATCTGTCAATTTCTCTTTTCAGTGCTGTTAGAGTTTGTTTTATGCATTTTGGAGCCCTGTCATTGGGTGCATAGATATTTGTTATGGTTATGTCCTCCTGGTGGATTGTATCTTTAATCATTATATGTTGTCCTTCCTTGTCTTTTATGGTCAATTTTGTTTTAAAGTCTATTTTATATGAGATTAGTATTGCCACTACTGTTCTTTTTTAGTAGCTGTTTGCTTGATATATTTTTTTCCTTCTTTTGAATTTTAATACATTTGTGTCTTTGTTTCTAAGGGGTGTATCTTGTAGACACCATATTGAAAAGTCTTTTTTTTTTTTTTAAATCCATTCTGTCGCTCTCAGTCTGTTTATGGGTGCATTTAAACCATTTACTTTCAGTATGATTATTGATAGGTGTGAGTTTATTGCTTCATTTTGTAGTGCTTTTGTGTGTGTGTGTGGTGGTGACATTTTCTGTTCCTCTTAGTCTTCTATGCTGAATTCCTTTTGTTTGTTTCTTTAGTTTTTTGTAGATTTTGTGTTTAGTAAGGCTTTATGTTTTTCTTCTTTATTTTGATCAGTAGATTTGTTAACCTTCTTTGTGGTTACCTTGAAATTTATCCCCATCTTCCTAAGTTTAAACCAGTCTTTTATTACTTGATATTGTCCTGACTTCATCTCCATTTGAAAGTTCTATATCTACAAGATTTAATCCTTTTTTTTGTTGTTCTGATGTTGTTGTCATTTATAGATTGACCTATTTAGTTCCCTGTTGTAAATCTTTTAGTTTTGTTTTATCCTTGAGAGTTTATTATTTAGGTTGGCATCTGGCTGATGCTGTCTTGTGTTCTAGATCCAGGTTGTTTTCTAATATTGTTGGTTATATAACCGAGGGACTCCCTTTAATAATTTTTATAAGTTTGGTTTGGTTTTTACATATTCCCTTAATTACTGTCTATCTGGAAATGTCCTAATTTCACCATCATATTCGAGTGAGAGTTTTGCAGGATACATTATTCTTGGTTGGTAGTTTTCTTTTTCCCTTTCAAGATTTTCTATATGTCATCCCATTGCCTTCTTACCTGCATGGTTTCTGCCAAGTAATCAGAATTTAGTCTTATTGTTTCCCCTTTGTATGTGACTTTTCATTTTTCTCAAGATGCTCTCAGGATTCTTTGTCTTTGGTTTTAGTACGTGTGATTACGATATATGTTGCTGTTTTTCTTTTGGGGTCTATCCTGTGTGGGGTTCGTTGAGCTTCTTGGATGGTTGGATTTTCATCTTTCATATTAGTGAAGAATTTCTGTCAACAAACCTCCAATTATCTTCTGTTTTTTTCCATTTTCTTCCCCTGTTTTGGAACTCTGCTAAAAGGCAAATTTTTGCTTTTGATTTTGTCTCACATCTTTCTCAGGCCTTCTTAATTTTTATTCATTTTTTTTCTCTGATTTTTCCTCAAACAAAGTGGTATCCAAGGATTTGTCTTCAATTTTCCTGATCTTATCTTCCACTGTTTCAAATTTGCTCCTAAAATCTTCTATTGCACTATCCATTTCTGAAATCTTGTTGCTTATCTTTTGGATTTATAAGTGCTGTTTGTGTATTATTTCTAGTTGCTTATTTGCCGGGGGCCAGCCTCAGCAAAGAACAGGGTCACCAGAGGAAGGGTAGAGTTTGGCGAAAAAGAATGAGACGTAGTGTGTCTTATTTTTTCATTCTGCAGAAAAAAAAAAAGCCTCCTCTTTATTTTTTACATGGTCTTTTATATCATAAGCTTACATAAGCATAACATCACATGATCAACAAAGGGGCAGTACAAGATATAATCATCATAGATAACATCATTTTCCAGAGACATAATTTTCCAAGTGACACATAGTACAGTTCCGCATACGCACACAAGTACAATGAGTTTTTGTTTAATTGAAGAGAACATTTTGTTGATTTATTTTTACACAAAGTAACAATTGACTTCATACTGCTTTACACTTATGCTTAATCTTGCAATACCTTCCACAGTGTTTATAACAATTAATCTTTTTGCAAAACCATTGCCACATAGGCTTTGTCCCTCTTGTCCAGGGTGGCCAAGTTCTTGAAGTCCAGCCACTTTGGGTTACATCATATTGTCCACGATTATGCCAAGGACAATTAGCCCAATCTCTACACCCAAAGACCAGTCAAGCGCAGCAGTGAGCGGGGTAAACGAGAAGGTCGACCTGTAATTGGCTGAGAAATCGGCTGAGAGAACTCACTGCCTTTTGTTTTTCCACTTTTATGGGATCATGTGTGGGTGGTGGTTTAATCACAAAAGGGCCTCGGTAAATACCAGGATTCCACCATCCTGTTTTTGTTTTCCATAGTCGAGCTATTCGTTTTTCCCCTAAGACAACTTCATGTTGATCCCCAGGTAATACACGGGCTGTCCCTACCCGGGATTTCACCAGGGGATTATGAGTAGGACGCCCCCCTCCTTTAGGCCAAAGGTCCCTAAATCTATAATGGAATTTTATGCTTATACATTCTGCTATACACAGGCTGAAAATGAAACAGAAACATAACACAGATGACAGAGATATTCCTGACTTTTCAGGAATTCTTCAATGTTTATGCTGGGGGCAGTGGGTGCAGAGGGGCCGCCCTTGCAGCCTGGCTCCCAGCACTTATTTATTTTTCCATTGTGTTCCTGTATTATTTTTCTGAATTCTTCTATTGTTTTGTGTTTTCCCTAAATTTCTTCCGTGTCTTCCATGATTTTGTCTGTTTTTTCCTTGCTTTTGTCTATAGTTTCCTTCATCTGTTGGAAAACCCTGAATATTAGAGTTTTGAATTCCCTATCAGGTATTTCCAGTGTTTTTCTTCTACCAGAACATCATCTTGTCTTTTATTTTGGTCTCTTTCTGAAGCCATCCTCTCCTTTTTTTTTTTTCTTTAATAATGTGTTTTCATATTGTCTGCTATCTCTAGCACATTCAGGAATTATTTTCTTTATTTATTGATCACAGTTTTGATTGTTTCATCCTGATATTTTGTTCTATTTGGTTATGTCTGAGAAGCGGAATGGGTGTATTTTGTTGTTTGCTCTCCTATGGGCATGATACTTCTCATCGCTTGCAGCAGGGAAGGTCCAGTGAGGGTGGAGGGGTGAGGATGAGTAGTTTGTGGCACAAACTTCGGTGGATGGGGCAGGGTTGGATGAAGTGCAGGGTGGGTTCCAGGGGACCACATTGGTGCCACTCAGGTGCGTGGTGCTCAGTGTATGCTGCAGATTGGCAGGAGGTAAAGAAGAGGATGTGATGTGAGAAGTTAAGTGGGTGGTTGATAGAAGAAAGAGAAACAAAAGCAAAAAAAAAAAAACAAGAGAAAAAGTAAATAAAAGTTTGCCATGGTAGGATTCGGTGGGTGGGGGTGAGGCAGACCCAATGAAACTGTGCCCTGGTGGCTCTCTAGCCAAGCACTGTGGCTTAACCTGTTAGAAAGGGACATCCACTACACATGGAGCTTGGTGCGTGAGAGAAAAGAAAGGAAAGGGGAGAGAGAAGAAACCAACAATCAAATAAACAAAATAATTAATTAATTGTTCTTGTTGTTGTCATTGTTGTTAGGTGCCATTGAGTCAGTTCCGGCTCATAGTGACCCTATGCACAACAGAACGAAACACTGCTGGATCCTGCACCATCCTTACAATCATTGTTATGCTTGAGCTCATTGTTGCAATCACTGTCAATCCACCTCATTGAGGGTCTTTCTCTTTTCCACTGACCCTGTACCTTGCCAAGTATGGTGTCCTTCTCCAGGGACTGATCCCTCCTGACAACATGTCCAAAGTATCTAAGACCCAGTCTCACCATCCTAGCTTCTAAGGGGCATTCTGGTTATACTTCTTCTAAGACAGGTTTGTTTGTTCTTTTGGAAGTCCATGGTATATTGAATATTCTTCTCCGATACCACAATTCAAAGGCGTCAGTTCTTTTTCAGTCTTCCTTATTCATCATCCAGCTTTCACATGCATATGATGTGACTGAAAATACTATGGCTTGGGTCAGGTGCACCTTAGTCTTCAAGGTGACATCTTTGCTCTTCAACACTTTAAAGAGGTCCTTTGCAGCATATTTACCCAATGCAATGCTTTGTTTGATTTCTTGACTCCTGCTTCCATGGCTGTTGATTGTGGATCCAAGTAAAATGAAATCCTTGACAACTTCAATCTTCTCTCCATTTATCATGATGTTGCTCCTTGGTCAAGTTGTGAGGATTTTTGTTTTCTTTATGTTGAGGTGCAATCCATACTGAAGGCTGTGGTCTTTGATCTTCATTAGTAAGTGCTTCAAGTCCTCTTCGCTTTCAGCAAGCAATATTGTGTCATCTGCATAACACAGGTTGTTAATGAGACTTCCTCCAATCCTGATGCCCCATTCTTCTTCATGTAGTCCAGCTTCTCATATTATTTGTTAATATAAAAATTTTAAAAATAATGACAACAAAAATATTGTGGTGGGGGAACCAGCCATTGGGGGCTATGTGGAATTGGGGTTGTGGTGACCTGATGACTCTTTAGTCAAAGGGTATAGTCTGTCAGGGAGGGACAGAAGCTGTGAAGGGCCTATGTGGAAGGGGAAGGAAAAGGGAGAAGTGGTAAGATAAGAAGTATATATATGGCCCTGAAGGAGCTAGCCTGTGAGGGCTGTGCAGAACTGGGGAGGCCATGTGCCAGAGGCTCTCCAGCCAAGCAAATACAGCTCAGCCCACCAATAATGGGGTGGGGTGGTGCACAGGGCTAGGAAGGTGGGAGAAAGGAAAGGAAGGAAGGGAGAGAAGGAGAAGAAATAACAATAATAAAAAAAGAAAAAAACAATAAATAAATAAATAAAATTTTTTTTTTTTTTTTAAGCCAATCAGTGATGGCAGCTCAGCATGGCCCTTGAGAAGGAGTGGGGGTGGTGCACATGGTTGGGTGGGTGGGAGAAAAGAAAGAAGAAACAACAAACAAAAAAGAACAAAGCAAACAAACCAAAAAAATCACACCTCATTAAGAAGGGGAAGGGACGGCACATGAGGCTAGCTGAGCAAGAGAAAGCAACAAAAAACAGGCAAACACAAAAAAACAAACTAAATAAATAAATAAACAAAAAAAGGTGCTGAAGGGGCTGGCTGCTTTCACGGGTGCTGATTGTGGATACAAGTACTCTGTCACTCTGTCTCCTGTTAGAAGCTCCATGAATTTGCCTTCCTGTACTCCCTGTCTTTGTTGGTTGGTGGCTTTAGTCCAAGAAGATGAATTCATGCTGCGTCAGCTGGTAGGGGACCTCTGCTTTGTAGCTCTCCTCTTTCTCTGTCCTTTGTTAGTTTCTTATTCTATTCTGTGCTTGATTGAGTTCTTTATTACTTCATTTGGTGCTAGGGTCCCAGGATTGACATTTGTGTCTGTTTGCCTTAGTTTTCAGGTCTTTGCTGCAGAGGGACAGCATGGTGCTTCTATCTATAGTGCCATGTTAACTCCCCCTCCTCAATTAACATTTTAATATTGTGAAAATTATAGTGCTCTTTTCTCTCCCCCTTTCCATTTTTATATGTTATTCAATAAACCATAATGTACATGGTGGTCATAAATACATCTCTTCACACAACTTGTTTCTCTCATTTAAGTCATTAACACATATGCAATTCAATTAATTTTAATTTTTCCATATGTATAGCTAGTTATTCCATTGGCTTGCAGAGCCATATCACATGTTGATTTCATATGTGTACATGTAAATATGAGGGCATATATCCATTTCTGTGCTTTTTACTCTGTTCCATCAGTTTATTTGTACATCTCTGCTCAATTACTACACCTTATCAAGTAAAAGTAGCAGGCTTTATAATCATTTTTACAATTTAGTAGTGTTAGAGTTTCCTTTCATTACTCTTCAATGTTAGCTACTCTAAGACTTACTAAATTTTAGGATGAATGTATCCCATTTGGTGGGAAAAAAATTAGAAATTTTATGTAAATATCATTATTTTTTAATAATTTAAGGAAAATTACATCCTAATCCTATCCACTAATATATTCTATTTAGCTAACCCTTCCTTTATTTATTTCAGTAAAACTTACGGTTTCCAAAATGAAGCTGTTACATGTCTATGATTTTCTTATGCATATATATATATGTGTTTTCTATTTTCAAGTAGATTTTTAAATTACATTGTTTAAAAGGTTATCATTGACATTTAAGAGTGTAATGGATATTTTTCTACATTGACTTCTTATCCAACAGTTCACTGAACACTCCATTAACTCTAATCATTGTTGTTATGAATTGAATTGTGTCCCCTAAAAAGATATGTTTTAGTTCTAACCCCTGTATCTGTCAAAGTAGCACTGTTTGGGGAAATAGGGTCTTTCTTTAAGAAATTATCTGTTAAATCATAGCTGAGTAGGTTGGGTTCTAGTGCTAATCCCTGCTGAGCGGGGTCTTCTAAAAGAGGAGAACAGACACAGATACACAAGGGGAAAGACAGACTTCGTATGATGATGGAAACAGATGCATCTATAAGCAGCAAAGGTTGTCACGTTTGCCAAGAGGCACCAGACACTAGGAGAGAGCCATGGAACAGTTTATCAAAAATTCCTCAGAAGGAATCAACATGACCCGTAACCTAATTTGAACTTCTAGTCTCCATAGCTGTGAGGCAATATATTTCTGTTTTTTAAGGCAGTTTTCTCAAGATTTTCCTTTGATTTCCAAGAACACAATCATATCCAGAACAAAAACGATTTTATATCTCACCTTTCAATAATCTTACCTCATATGTAACATTAGACTATCTATTAACACAATTCACTTCATTAGCAAATTGAAGAGGAAAACTATCTCTCAATATATGTATGTGGTGGGGCAGATTTAATCTACTAGAAAGCTTCCATGATGCAGCCTCTCAGCAGTAGCAACTGGCAGCATAGAACTAATAGCCCTCAGGCACTGGGGTCATGTCTTGCAAACCCATTTACTATGTGAACAAATGTGTACGCAAAGAGTTTAAGTACTGGCATACCATTTTGCCCAAAGGCAAAACTAACTTGTCATAGAAACCCACTGAAGTTTGAATATGAATGCAGGAACATTTTTACCCAGCAGAGTCAGGAATAAGTCCATTCTCTGATTGAGGGACCAGAGTCATCAACAATAGCCCAAGATTTGTGACATAACACCAGGGGGCCACTGTCAGCCTCAAACTGTCCATGAATCTCTGTACCTAGTCCATCTTTCAGTAAATACCATTGCTTACTATTTCCTGCTGTGGTTATTTAAAGAATGTACAGTGCATTATTTGAAAATGCTGATAATGGCTTTAATGTTTGTGCAAATCTCACATACTCAAGTCCACTGACTGGGCTTCAAAACTCATAACTGGCTACATACCTGGCACAGGGAGACGGCTTTGGTGAATACTGCAGTGTATTTTACTTTCCTGTTAGGTGTTTTGAGTAGAGTGACTTATATATTTATGTTTATATTTGTCTGTTTGTTCTGCAGGCTTTCTGCTTTTGTTTTAAAAAATCTGTTTTCTGTTAAATTATCTGATATTTAATGCAAAAGCCTTTTCGTATCAGGTGATAAAAGAAAATATCCTCAGCCTAAGGAAGAGTTTTAAGGCAGAGATTGTTGATTTTTCTCCCATAACAATCCATCCTCTGTTTCTTGACAAAAGATATTCCAATAACTGGGCACGTGCTTACACATAACGAAGATCATATCTTCCAACCTCCCTCACAGCCAGGAGTGGCCATAGGTTTAAGTTCTAGATAACGGCATGTAACGTGAAGGTGGTACTTGTGGTAGATCCTTCTTCACCTTTTGGCCTCTCCGTTGGTTGGAAAGCAGATGTGATGGCAATTGCTCAAGAAGCCATCTTGGACTATGAAATTTTTGCTAATGACACCAGTGCAGAGAGAAAAATGCACCTTGGTCCCCAAAGATCAAGGGACTCCAGAATGCCTGCTTCCAGGCTTCTCTCATGCAGAGGAGAATTAAAATTTCTTCCTATTTAAGCCACTATCAATTTCTGTTTTCTGTCACTTACAGCTGAAATTAATTGCTATTGCTACAAGAATCTACCCAAATGCAGCCCAGCGTCATGTGTAATAGCAAAACATGGAATCTGTTCCCTATAAAGGTAGGGAAAACACTTTGAAGAGAAAGTTCTTCTCTCCTGTGAATTTGAATGCTGCTGTGGATAATTTAGAGGCCTGACTTGTCCTACTTAATTGGGAGAAAATCCAATATTTTCTCCCATTTATGGGGTGATTTTTCCAATTGGATGATGTTTTCTTTATTCTTGATATCCATGGTTGCAAACAAGATATGTCTTGATGTTGATCATTGCTAGCAGTCAATTTTTCCTATGAACTGGAAGTCTTTTTATTCAGAAAAAATGATTTTGGGGTAATTATGTCTTTTTACATTGTAACTATTTTTCTTTTCTCCAGTATCATCCATTATATTCTATATCTGTGACCTATTCTATAATTACTTCTTTAACTCTGTTCTAGTATTCGCTTTTATTTCTTCAAACCAATTTATACCTGATTGCATTTTCGGTTCTGACGTTTCCAATATATGTTTTTAATTGGCCTTCATCTAAATAATGTTTTTGTCTTTCTCTTCCATGTCTAGAACACTTGGCCAAAGTTTTTTTTTTTTTTTTTTTTTTTTGCCTTAGAGAAACTCTGCTTCTAAGTTTTTAAAGATCTGTGTGGCTAAGCTAGGTCTTTAAACTGAAGTCCATCCTATTTTCCATGTCCTTGTGTTATTTCTTTCCTACCTTACTTCCTAAATATGTTCACTATATTTCTACCTCCTAAGACCTCCTTGGTGATGGCACCATGACATAGACCATAAAAATGGGTGATTAGCAACTTTCTCTTTTACCTCCATCTACTTCATCATCCTTTGTCAAACATGATTTAGAGTAATTATTTTGGCTCGTCTCTTGGGTTGCCCAGGCCTGAAGACTTCATCTCTCAAATAAAAGAATTACTGAATGTGTCTCTCAGAGAGGTAAGTAATTTGCTTTTAGGGAAACTGATGTCCTATTCAAACTGTGAGGGTGTTCATTGCAGCTTTTACCATCCTTCCTCCATTTGGTTTAGTGAGAGTTTCTTTATTCACTGAACATGGAAATTTTAATCTCTTATTATTAATATTTTTAAATAGTTTTGACACTTTTTGATGGAGGGAACTGGATTAATGATTCTTTTCATCTCATGAATATTTTATTATACCATGAAAAAAATCAATAACAACCAACACATCAACCTAGTTTCTTTATCTGATCTTTTTCTTTTTCATACTTTTAATCCTATATCAGTTTTGATGAGAGATAATCTACTCAGCCTTGATTGATTATTGTTGTGGATTGAATTTTGTCCCCCCAAAATGTGTGTCAACTTGGCTAGGCCAGGATTTCCAGCGTTGTGTGACTGTTCATGATTTTGTCATCTGATGTGATTTTCCTATGTGTTGTAAATCCTACCTCTTTAATGTTAAGGAGGCAGGATTAGAGGCAGTTATGATAATATGCAGGACTCACTTTATAAGATTAGATTGTATTTTGAGTCGATCCCTTTTGAGATATAAAAGAAAGATGTGAACAGAGAGATAGGGAAAAAATTGTGCCACCAAGAAAGCAGTGCTGGGAGCAGAGTGTGTCCTTTGGACCAGGGGTTCCTGCACTGAGAGGCTCCTAGACCAGTGGAAGATTGATGACAAGGACCTTCCTCCAGAGAGAGAAATCTTTCCCCTAGAGCTGGTACCCTGAATTCGGTCTTCGAGCCTACTAAACTGAGTGAATAAGCTTCTGCTTGTTAAAGTCATCCACTTGTGGTAGTTCTATTATAGCAGCACTAGATTACTAAGACAATTATCTGATAACTAACATGCCTCCTGATCATCACATTTGCCAACTTGGCTAGGAGATGTAACCACTGATGAGGAGGTAGTGATAGCCTAGTGAAGTTTTTGTGTTCCCAATTATATTAAAATTCTTTTGAGGACAGAAATATTTAGAGACAATCATTTTAACCTCATTAGTTGGCATAGAGTGTGCACTCAGCTCAGTTTTATGAATGAGTACTGTTAGGTGGGAAACTATCATCTCCAGGATCACTGACATGTCCACAGTTCTGTTCCACTTTCAGACTGACTGCATAATTTGTGTGGCCTAATGTAAAATGGCCCTGGTGGCACAGTGGTTAAGAGCTGTGGCTGCCAACCAAAAGGTCAGCAGTTTGAATCCACCAGCTGCTCCTTGAAAACACTATGGGGCAGTTCTACTCTGTCCTATAGTATTGTATGAGTTGGGATCAATTCAACGGCAACAGATTTTAATGTAAAATGAAAACACAAAGACCTTTGTTCACCAACAATAAAAAAGTGCCATTAAAATATTACCTATATCTTATTACCTATCAAATATAATAGGAATAATAAGGACACACAAGTAAAAACAACTCCTAAGACCTAGGCCCTATGCAACTGCACTAATCGCATTCCCATGAGGCCAACTTTGCTTCAGAGCATTTAACCTTGATCCCCACTATATTCATTTCCAGTGCTGCCTTATAAATGACAAGAAAGGAGGTGGCTTAAGCAACAGAAATTTATTTTCTCACAGCTCTGGACACTAGAAATCTGAAATAAAGGCTTTGGCAAGGCTGAGCTCCCTCTGAAGCTTCTAGGGGAGGACGCTTCCTTGATTCTTCCAGCTTCTGGTAACCCCAGACATACTTGGCTTGTAGACAAATCACTCCAATCTCTCCCCCCCATCTTTGCATGGAGTTTTCTCTCTGTCTGTCTGTGTGTCTCTTCTTGTCCTCTTAAGAGAACACCAGTCAAGGGTTTAGGGCTCACCCTGAGCCAGCTCACTTCACAACTGTACCAATAAGCAACCTCATGATAAACAGAAAATATTTGAAGTTGTCAGGGATTTCACTTTACTTGGATCCATAATCAATGCCCATGGAAGCAGTAGTCAAGAAATCAAACAACATATTACATTGGGCAAATCTGTTGCAAAAGATCTCTTCAAAGTATTGAAAAGCAAAGATGTCACCTTGAGAACTGAGGTGCATTTGACTCAAGCCATCACATTTTCAATCACCTCATATGAATGTGGAAGCTGGACAATGAATAAGGAAGACTGAAAAAGAATTGATGCCTTCGAATTATGGTGTCGGTGAAGAATATTGAATATACTATGGACTGCCAGAAAAAAGAACAAATCTGTCTTGGAAGAAGTACAACTAGAATGGTCCTTAGAAGCAAATATGGCGAGGCTTCATCTCATGTATTTTGGATATAGTATCGGGAGGGATCAGTCCCTAGAGAAGGACATCATGCTTGGTAAAGTAGAGAATCAGCAAAAAAGAGGAAGACCTCAACGAGATGAGTTGATGCAGTGGCTGCAATAATGGGCTCAAACATAACAAGTATTGTGAGGTTGGCACAGGACCCAACGGTGTTTCCTACTGTTGTACATGGGGTCTGTATGAGTCAGAACTGACTTGGCAGCACCTAACAACAACAACTAAACCAGAATGACTTCAGTTTAACTTAATTGTATCTGCAAAGAACCTATTTCCAATTAAGGCCACACTCACAAGAATTAGGGGTTAGAACTTCTATATTTTTTGGGGGGAAAGACAATTCAACCCGCAACAACCACCATCTTTTCCATTCAACTTGTAAACATGGTCAGGGCTCTATTAAAAAAATAAATAACAAGGGATAAACGGCTTTTTTGTTGTCGTTGTTGTTTTTCAATTGGTGCTGTACGTATCATTTGCCTTTTAAAAGTAAGATAAAAAAATAGAATAGTTTAGTGTATTTTTTTATTTTCTTGAAACTCTTGTTTATTCTTTGCATTAATAGAATCTGTAACTGTATATTTTATACTGAATCACTGAAATAACTAGTGACTAACACAAAAGTCCATTAAAACTAGACTACTTTCTTTTTACTGCACTTTTTCCATTTATTACTAAAATTTATATTGATATCCTGCTGCATGTTAGGCACTATACTAAGCTTTGAGGTTTCAATGGTAAGTAAAAATATACATACTCTTCATCTTTCATTTCAGCTCAAATACATATGTGAAGGCAAGGACTCAAGTACTGTGAGATGAGTGTGAGGCTGTGTGCTAATGATTCCAGAAAGGACAGAGCTAAAGCCTTGGCTCTGGAATAGAGCTCCACTGGAGGTCCCACATGGTATATCTATCAAATAATCAAACAAACAAATTTAAATACCTACTTTAAATAAGTGCTACCCAGAGCCAAGGCCGTGCAAGGGTTATGTGCTTAGCTGCTAACTGAAAGGTTCTTGGTTCAAATCCACCCAGAGGCTCCAAGGCAGAAAGACCTGGATATTTGCTTCCATAGAGGTTATATAGCCTAGGAAACCCGTGGGACAGTTCTACTCTGCCACACTGGAGTCGTTATGAGTCGAAACTGACTCAATGGCACCCAACAACAACAACTACCCAGAGTACATAAAAGGGGATTTGATCATATAATCAGGGGTCATATTAACAGATATTAAGTTAAAATCTAAAGGAATAATAAATGTTAATGAAGTACGGACAAAGAGAGGAGCAGGAGAAGTTTAAAGGAGCAGCAGAAGTTTAAAGAAAAGTATCTGAAAGTACACATGATGGCGGGTAATTTAGATTGTTCAAAACTTTCAAAAGACCCAGGTACTACCCCAGGGTGTAGAGATGAGTAAGAGGGTTAAATGATGATGGTAACCTGCCACACTGTATTGTCCATACTAGAATTTTTGTTCTACCTTAGGAACAATGAGACATTTTTCAAGAGCTTTACTTTTTTGCTGTCAGTTGCCATCAAACTGGCTCCAACTCATGGTGACCTTATGTATAACAGAAGAAAACATTGCCCTGTCCTGCATTGTCTTCATGATCGTTGGTATGTTTGAGTCCATCATTGCAGTCATCGTGTAGTGCCTTCCCTAAAGGGCTCTCTTCCAACACTATATCAACCAATGTGCTCTTCTGATCCACAGGGTTTTTAGTGACTGATTTCAGGAAGTAGATAACCCGGCCTTTCTTTCTAGTCTCTCTCAGCCTGGAAGCTCCACTGAAACATGTCCACCATGGGTGACCCTGTTGGTATTTGAAACATTGGTTGCATAGCTTCCAGCATCATAGCAATATGCAAGCCATCACAGTACAACACACTGACAGATGGGTGGTAGAAAGTAACTTAAGCAATAGAAAAGATCAGACCTATGTTTTGAGTAGATTCCTCTGCCTACTTTGGCTTGAGCCATTTCCTTCATATAAATTTCTATCTCTATATATTTATACTCTTTACTGGTTTTGCCTCTGTAGAGAACCCTGCCTAAGACACTGACCAAATACATAGATAACTTTTCTCTGTTAAATCATTTTACATTATTCTTGTTTATAAAGCAGCTCTAAAATATTTTGGGATAATATTTCATAGTTTTATCATGCATATTATTTCCAAAAAATACTGTACACTACTTGAGGATAGGGACAAACTTTTGTATTTTTACTATTTTCTAATAGGCCTAGTACATAGATAGGCATCAAGTGAAAAATCCATAAAGAGTTTTTCACTAAATGGTAATTAAGAGTTTTTTGTGTAATGGAGTATATACTTTATATAAGCAAAATCCAACATAGTTGATGCTCATGGACTACCGTCACTTTATAATGAGAGAGAGAGAGATAGAGAGATGCGAGAAGAGAGAGGATGATGCCTTCTTCTCTTGCTGTTAATTTTTAATTCCTGTTTTCTACTTGAAATTTGTCTTTTTTTCAAGATGAACTGAGTACCTACCATATTAGGTGCTGTTTTCTCAAGAGAAGCCCTGGTGGCACAGTGGTTAGGAGCTATGGCTGCTTACCAAAAGGTCAGCAGTTCAAATCTACCAGCTGCTCCTTGGAAAGCCCAGGGTGTAGTTCTACACTATCCTATAGGGTTGTTATCAGTTGATTCCAGGTTTTTTATGGGTATTTTCTCAAGAAGATCAGGCTGGTGGACAACTTTCCTTCCAACACTTTCAAGTTATTTTATTGGAGAAGTATGATAAAAACTCAATCTTGTAGTATAGTTCTCGATCTTAAATTTATTGACATACTCTAAAGTAAGAACTAGCTTCTTTCCCCTTTGCCTTTATTAAATAATATATTTCAAACATCCATGCAAGTTGCAGACAAATGCTGAGATGAAGGCTAATGGGGGTTTATTTAGAAAAATAGATTAAAAATGGTTTTATGTGTTCTGCGAGGATGGGAATGATAAAGAAAATCTCTGATTGGAAAACTGTAAGGACTGGTGAAAGAAAAGACATTTTCTCAGGATTATAGAGATTCCTTTATTTGTTTTCTCTTATTTTCAAGTCTGCTGTGTATATTAGGCTTTGCCTTGGAGACCCTTAACCTGTCAGGATTATAAATGATTATTGAGTTTGTCTATCAAATCTCCAGTGCTGATTGGCTTGTCTAAATAACTACACAGATTCAGAGTTTGGTAGGAACCAACTCTAAGTTTATATGTCCTAAACTGGTATTCCCAGAGTGCCCAGGCCTTTCACATCCCATTTCAATCTGTTCTGATCTGGCCAGCACACCCCAGAAGGGGCAGATGCCCACCCTCTCTGTGGGAAGGGCAGAGTTGGGCAGCACATTTCGGGGTTGTTCCTTAGCGTTCCTGAGTAGCTTGTGTAATTGGACACATCACATCAGTTTAACGCATACATAAGGCAATCTAGGATGCCAAATGACAGTCAAGTGTGGCACTGGGAGGGGTATTACCATGCAGCTTTCTCTTCTTTCAGGGTCCTAGTTCATTAATGGAGCCCTGGTGGCACAATGGTTAAGAGCTACAGCTGCAAATCAAAAGGCAGGAAGCTTGAATTCACAGCCACTCTTTAGAAACCCTATGGGGCACTTCTACTCTGTCCTATAGCATCACTATGAGTCAGAATAAACTAGATGACAATGGGTTTTGGTTTTAGTTCACTAATAAATAAAAAAATTTATGGAAGCGACTCACGTCGCTTACCAGCTTTTGACCATCTTTCCTTGTTTGGCACAACACAGAAACACTGTGATCTGTTTTGCTGCTTTATGTACACATAATATTCTACATGATTAGCTATGTCCCAACATTAATAATGTCTGTGTCTATATCTTCATCTGTATCTACATTTCTATCATCCATACACATCTACCCTGTTGTACTAGTGATACCAAATTGCAAGAATCTGTCCTCAGTATAAGTATTCAAGAAATTTTATAACTCTGAAATAAAATTGTCTGCTAGAAATGCTGATATATATATAGTTGACATTATTATGACACCCTGAAATTAAATATTTTAGCCAAATTTTGTTCTAGCTCGCTTTTAAGAAGGAAACCCCTGCCCATTTATCATAGCTGCAATCAGCATCTGTTATTACTTTCTTCTTCTTTCTTTCCAACATTTTTCCTCAGATTCCATTTATATGCCACTCTCATTGGTATATTTAAATCCTGCATATAAACCTATTTGAATAAAAATATGGCAACCTTAGTCATATTTGTATTGCCTGAAATTACAAGCAGGTGAGAAGCAAACAATTAATACTTCTTTTCTCAGTAGCAGTACGAGTAGGCTAATTTAATGCTGCTTAAGCTTATTATCTAATTGCATGCTTCCACTGGCTTCAGAACCGGCATGACATGAAGGCAGCCTTGTGCTGTGTTCCCTCCACAGCAGAATATTCAATTATTTGTTCTGACTCATGTAATTCCCTGTATTCCAAGCTTGTTAATGTCATTACAGAGCTGAAATAAAGTGATTACTCTTAATGAGTATTTATCTGATAGGTAATGTAATTCCTGCACCGTCTAGCTGACAGTGGGCGATTATGGATTTTGCTCCCTGGTCCTTTCACTCCCCCCATAGGTGCCATCCCCCACCTCTTGACTTCCCTGTCAGGGAGGCAACATCGCATTGCCGAGCTTTGTGAAAAACTGTCAGATGATGGGGAAAAAATAAAAATCTAAAAAAAAAAAAAAGGGAAAAGGAGACTCACAACCTCCCCAGGCAGAGTTCAGGCTAATGACCACCACTTCCACTTGCTGGCAGTGATGACAGCTCGCACTAAATGATAATGGCACGCCTGCTGTTGAGCTTGCCCACTTATGTTATTTCTCTTGACATGGTGCTGGGGAAGGCCTAATTTTTTTGACATTTGACCATGCAAATTTGAGTCCTGATACATTATTCTGCATTTACATCCTCCCAGTGTTGCTGTTTAAAATGTGCTACAAGCTCCAGGAGATCAGCTAATAAAGGCCAGAGAATGAAAGGAGGCTGAATACGAATGCAAGGAGAGACCTCAGTGAAGGGCTGGCTTGTACACCTCAAAGATGACCTTCTAGAGATGAACGAGTGGAAAATCCTTTTTACAGCAAATGCTAAAAATGTAACATCCATTTTTTTTTCCTGGAATATTTTTAAAGGCTCTTAAATATACACCAAAGAGAGGGAAGAAAGGTCCTATTATCTTGTACATGGAAATTTTTTCTACTCGGCTGATAAGCTAGTAGATTATTCATAAATTTCAAAAGCGCTCGCAAACTCTGAGACTCAGGGTTTTACAGGGTGCATCTTTGATTGCTGGATCTAGTGGAGGCCCTTAACTTACGAAACACTTTCACACCCCCAAATGCCAGGCCTGTCAGTTATAAGAAGATCCTTCCATATTTCAATGTTCTGTGGTTTTTGGAGCAAATTAAATCTCACACTATGTCATCATTGGCTCCAGAACAAGATTTGGGCCTGACTTAATGAAAATTAGGAAATCTAATTTTTATTAAATCTAATATAGTAGTATATTGTACCATATTGACTCAAGTACTAATAATAAACCCTAATAATGAAATAAATGAATGTTCACAGACTTTGTTATGGATATCAACATTAACTTAGATAATTCATTAAAATACCATTTTATTCTACCATGTTAGCTAAAGGAAAAACATCACTGTTTATCACTTGCTCTTTGCATTTTTATTTACTTTTTTCCTTTGTATATTTTTATTTTCATTCCTTCAGTTCACTAAGTTGGTATTCGGTCATAAATTTTGAAGTGCTTTATACTATGCAGTCTCTGCTATGGCTAAATATGTTAACGTAAATAAGGCTTTATGTTTGGATAGTGTAAAAGCTATTTCAGGAAACCCTCTTTGAGATTAGTGGGTGGTCAACATTTTCTTTTTTCCCCCTTCCTCTCTCCATTTCTTTGTTACCTTCTCTGTCCATTCTTCCTTCATCTCTTTTTTCCTCCACTCCTTCTGTCCTTTCTTCTATACATATTTGTTGAATACCCAATGTAAGTATCTCTAGCTGTAAGATCTCTGGTGGTACAATGGTTAAGCACTTGGCTGCTAACCAAAAGGTCAGCAGTTAGAACCTACCAGTGGCTTCCCGGGAGCAAAGACATAGCAATCTGTCCCTGTAAAGTTTACAGCCAAGAAAATCCTATGGGGTGGTTCTACTCTGTCATAAATGGTCACTATGAGTTGGAATCAACTCAATAGCACACAATATTATCTATATCTGTGTCATCTATTCCTATATATCTACATCTATATCTACATTGTGCTTAGCTGCCATTTAGATGACTCCGATTCATGGGAACGCCATGTACAACAGAGTGAAATATTACCAGTACTGCTTCATCTTTACAGTCATTGATATGCTCGAGTCCATTGTTTGGAGCCACTGTTTATTTTGAGTGCCCTCCAAACAAGGAGGTTCCTCCTCCAGCACCATTTCAGACAACATTCTGTTATGATCCATAGGGTTTTAATTAACTAATTTTTGGAAGTAGATTACCAGACCTTTTGTCCTAGTCTGGCTTACTCTGGAAACTCCACTGAAACCTGTCTACTATGGGTCACACTGTTGGTATTTCGAATAGTGATGACATAAGTTCCAGCATCATAGCAACACATAAGCCCTCATAGTATATGTTGTTGTTGTCATTAGGTGCTTTTGAGTCAGTTCTGACTCAAATGACCCTATGTACTACAGCACAAATACTACCAGGTCCTGCACCCATCCTCACAATCATTGCTATGCTTCAGCCAATTGCTGCAGTCACTGTGTCAACCCATCACTTTGAGGGTCTTCCTCTTTTTGGCTGGTCTTCTCCTTTACCAAGCAATATGTCCTTTTCCAGAGACTGGTCCCTCCTGATAACACGCCCAAAGTACATGAGACGAAGTCTCACCATCTTTGCTTTTAAGGAGCATTCTGGCTATACTTCTTCCAAGACATATTTTTGTCTGTTCTTTTGGCAATCTATGGTACATTCAATATTCTTCATCCACACTATAATTAAAAGTCATTAATTCTTCTTCAGTATTCCTCATTTATTGCCCAGCTTTCACATGTATATGAGGTGATTGAAAATACCATGGCTTGGGTCAGGTACACCTTACTCTTCAAGGTGACATCTTTGCTTTTCAACACTTTATAGAGGTCTTTCGCAGCAGACTTGCCCAGTGGAATGTGTCATTTGATTTCTTGATTGCTGCTTCCATGGGCATTGATTGTGGATCCAAGTAAAATGAAATCACTGACAACTTCAATCTTTTTTCTGTTTATCCTGATGTGGCTTATTGGTCCAGTTGTGAGGATTTTTATTTTCTTTGTGTTGAAGTGCAATTTACACTGAAGGTTGTAGTCTTTCATCTTCATCAGTAAGTGCTTCAAGTCCTCTTCACTTTCAGAAGACAACATTGTGTTATCTGCATATCTTAGGTTGTTAATGAGTCTTCCTCCAATCTTGATACCATGTTCATCATCATATAGTCCAATTTCTCAGATGATTTGCTCAACATACAGATTGAAAAAGTATGGTGAAAGGATAGAACCCTGACACACACATTTCCTGACTTTAAACCACACAGTATCCCCTGTTTGAATGATTGTTCTATTTGAATCACTGCCTCTTGGTCTATGTACAGGTTCCTCATGAGCACAATTAAGTGTTGTGTGTAGTAAATATACATAGTACACACAGGGATTTCATTTTACTTGAATCTCAAATCAGCACACATGGAAGCAGCAGTCAAGAAATCATATGACGTGTTACATTGGGCAAGTCTTCTGCAAAAGACTCCTTTAAAGTGTTCAAATGCAAAGACGTCACCTTGAGGACTATGGTGTGCTTGACCCAAGTCACGGTATTTTTGATCACCTTGTATACATGCAAAACCTGGACAATAAACAAGAAAGACTGAAGAAGAATTGATGCATTTGAATTACGGTGTTGGTAAAGACTATTGAATATTCCATGAGCTACCAGAAGAACAAACAGATCTGTCTTGGAAGAAGTACAGCCAGAATGCTCCTTAGAAGCAAAGGTTACTTTTTTGTTTTTATTGTTGTTGTTAATTGATTGGGGGACAGAATTCCTCATATTCTTATTTTCCTATTGTGCTAGTCTTCTGGAAAGCATCAGAGCAGAGACTAGGCTTGAAATACTGCAACAGTAATAAACTTCATTTTCTCTTTTGCTTGGGAGACCATCAAATTGCAAACATGGCATTCTGCTCCCACGGAATTTCCATAAATCTTGTGACTAACAATCACAAGTTCAAAAACACCACGTAAGTTCTGAAATTTGGAATTGAATGTGTACCAAATATAGAATTCTGACCCAAAGGAGCAAGTAGGTGATAGTATTTATAAGAAGTACTCCTGCAGCTTTTGGAGTTACAGACACAGCAGAGTCCATGAATATTTTGAATTTTTTCAGTCATTCAAAATATATTTTATTTATAAAAAATAAAAGACTGTGTGGAATTTAGTTTTAAATATGTACTTTGCATTTAATTTAATGTTCAAATGATTAAGCACTCGACTCTCCAAGAGGTTGGCAGTTCGAACCCATGCATCTGCTCCATTGGAGAAAGGCTTGATGATCTGCTTCTGTAAAGGTTACAGCCTAGAAAACCCTATGGGGAAGAAGTTTTGCTTCATCACATGGAGTTACTGAGAGTCAGAATTGACTTGTTGGCATCGAACAACACAACAAATCTTAAGCGTAAACAAGCGAATGATGTTTATAATGGCAAGAGTTGTTTTCCCAACCAGTATGAGGAGGTCAAACATTAATTTTCCATTTTGGTGAAGGTGAATGTGACAGCCTTGCTCACACTTCTTAAGCTAGAGAGATCAATTAAGGAGATATATATAAACTCATTTGCCTCTTATCTCCCACCCTCACCACTCTTAGTTCTTAAAATGATAAATAAGCTGTATATGTGCCCTGTGAAGTAAGTCCTTGTTGTCAGGAGGGTTTAGAAGACGACACTAAAAAGCATGTGTTATTGTCACACTCATGGTCACTGCATAACAATATTACTACAAATGCAACGACTTGGAGAAACACACATTTATTATCTCACAGTGCCTTCATACAGCTTAAATGACTCCTCTAATTCAGGGTCAGATTCAGGCTGAAATTGAGGTGTGGGCCAGGACTGAGGTCTCATCAGAGACTCAAATGAGAAAGAATCTGCTTCTAAGCTTCCTCAGGATGTTGGCAGGATTTATATTTTTGCATCTGTAGGACAAGGCTAGGACAAGGGTTACAGGCTGCATTGCTGGCTGTCAGAGGCCAGCCTGAGCTCACAGAGGTTACTCATAGTTCTTTACAGGTGGGTTTCTCCAACATAGCCACTTACTTTGTAGCAGCTCTCTTCTTCAAATCCAGCAACAGGGAAACAGAAACTCCAGCAAGAGAGGCACTACAATCTTATGTGGCCTGATCATGTAATCATATCTACAAAATCATGCATATCTCCTCACTTTTGCTGTATTCTGTGCTCTATTCCTCCTTTCTCTCTCTCTTTCTATCTTTCCTTCCATTCATCTATCTACATAAACTGCCACATGCATGTCAGTTTGTCATACTGTGGTAGTGTGTGTTGCTATGATACTGGAACTTTGCTACTGGTATTTCAAAAACCAGCAGGATCAATGTTGGTGGACAGGCTTCAACAAAGCTTTCAGAGTAAAAAAGACTAGGAAGAATGACCTGGAGGTCTATTTCTGAAAAAACTGGCACGTGAAAACCTTATGAATAGCAGCGGAACACTGTCTGATATGGTGTTGGAAGATGAGCCCCTCAGGTTGAAAGACACTCAGAGTATGACTGGGGAAGAGCTGCCTCCTCAAAGTAGAGTCGACCTTAATAATTTGGATGGATTCCAGCTTTCGAGACCTTCATTTGCTGAAGTGGCAAGACACAAAATGAGAAGAAACAGCTGCAAACATCCATTAATAATTGGAACGTGGAATGTATAAAGTATGAATCTAGGAAAATTGGAAGTCATCAAAAATGAAATGAAACTTAAAGATCAATATTCTAGTCATTAGTGAGCTGAAATGGACTGGCATTGGTCATTTTGAATCAGACAAGCATATGGTCTACAATGCTGGGAATGACAAATGGAAGAGAAACGGCATTGTTTTCATCATCAGAAAGAACATTTCAGATCTATCCTGAAGTACAACGCTGTCAGTGATAGGATAATCTCTATACACCTGTAAGGAAGATCAGTTAATATGATTATTATTCAAATTTATTCACCAAACACTAAGGCCAAAGATGAAGAAAATGAAGATTTTTATCAACTTGTCCAGTTGGAAACTGATCAAATGTGCAATCAAGATACATTGATAATTTCTGGCAAATAGAATGCGAAAGTTGAAACAAGGAAGAAAGATTGGTAGCTGGAAAATATGGTCTTGGTCACAGAAATGGTGCTAGAGAATTTTGCAAGACCAAAGACTTCTTCATTGCAAATACCGTTTTTCAACAACATAAATGGCAATTATACATGTGGACCTCACAAGACCGAACACACAGGAATCAAATAGGTTACATCTGTGGAAAGAGACAAGATGATGGAAAAGGTTCAATATCATCAGTCAAAACAAGGTCAGGGGCTGACTGTGGAACAGACCATTAATTGCTCATATGCAAGTTCAAGTTGAAGTTGAAAAAAATTAGAACAAGTCCATGAGAGTCAAAGCACTACCTTGAGTATATCCTAACTGAATTTAGAGATCATCTCAAGAATAGATTTGATGCACTGAACACTAATGACCGAAGACCAGACGAGCTTTGGAATGACTTCAAGGACATCATAAATGAAGAAAGCAAGAGGTCATAAAAAGACAAGAAGGGTAGAAAGACCAAAATTGATGTCAGAAGAGACTCTTAAAGTTGCTCTTGAACATAAAGTAGCTACAGCAAAAAGGAAGAAATGATGAGGTAAAAGAGCTGAACAGAAGATTTCAAAGGGCAGTTCATGAAGACAAAGTGAAGTATTATAATGAAGTGTGAAAAAATCTGAAGATAGAACACCAGAAGGGAAGAACATGTTCAGCATTTCTCAAGTTGAAAGAACTGATGAAAAAAAATCAAGCCTTAAGTTGTAGTATTGAAGGATTCTATGGGAAAAATATTAAATGATGCAGGAAGCAACAAAAGAAGATGGAAGGAATACACAGAGTCACTGTACAAAACAGAATCAGGTGTTCAGACATTTCAGGACATAGCATATGATCAAGAACCAATGGTATTAAGGAAGAGGTCCTAACTGCACTGATGCCAATGGTGAAAAACAAGTCTCCAGAAACTGACAGAATATCAATTGAGATGTTTCAGCAAATGGATGCTGCCCTGGAAGTGCTCACTCATCTATATCAAGAAGTTTGGAAAACAGCTACCTGGCCAAGGGACTAGAAGAGGTCTACATTTTTACCCATTCCAAAGAAAGGTAATCCAACACAATGCAGAAATTATGAAAAACATCATTAATAACATATGCAGGTAAATTTTTGCTAAAGATATTTCAGAAGCAGTTGAAGTAATATATTGACAGGGAACTGCCAGAAATTCAAGCCAGATTCAGAAAAGGACATGGAACAAGGGATATCATGCTGATGTCCCATGAATCATGGCTGAAAGCAGAGAATACCAGAAAGATGTTTACCTGTGTTTTCTTGACTATGCAAAGGCATTCGATTGTGTGGATCATAACATATTATGGCTAATGTTTTGAAAAATGGGAATTCCAGAACACTTTATTGTGCTCATGAGGAATCTGTACGGAGAC
The DNA here is from genome assembly GCF_030014295.1 of Loxodonta africana. Lineage (NCBI taxonomy): Eukaryota > Metazoa > Chordata > Mammalia > Proboscidea > Elephantidae > Loxodonta > Loxodonta africana. The sequence goes on along the minus strand of NC_087343.1, from coordinate 7,696,832 downwards.
AAAGAAGCAGTCATTTAAACAGGACAGGGGAATATTGTGTGTTATAAAGTCAAGAAAGATGTGTTCAGAGTTGTATCCTTTCACCATCCATATTCAATCTGTATTCTGAACAAATTGTCCAAGAAGCTGGACTAGATAAAGAAGAATGCACCATCAGGACTGGAGGAAGACTCACTAACAACCTGTTCTATGCAGATGATACACCCTTGCTTACTGAAAGTGAAGAGGACTTGAAGCACTTGAAGATCAAAGACCATAGCGTTCAGTATGGATTACAGCTCCAACACAAAGAAAATAAAAATTCCCACAACTGGACCAATAAACAACATCATGATAAACTGATTTGGTGGCTCCTAACAACACAATGACATATGTGTAGGACCAATGAAATAGAATTGAGAATCCAGAAACAAACCCATATGTAAAACCAAAAGAATAAGCAACAAAAACAACATTTTAAAAAATGGACAAAATGTGCTTCATGAAAGTTAAAAACTTTTTTGCATCAAAAAACTTTATCAAGAAAGTGAAAAAATCTAAATGAGAAAAAATACTTACAAAATGTATACCTGATAAGAGCCTATTATCCAGGAACATAAATACCTCCTATAACTCAACAACAAAAAAGACAAATAATCCAATTAAAACATCAGTAAAGGACTTGAATTAAGATTTCTCCAAAGAAAAAACACAAGTAGATAAATTATCAATGACATAATCCTGTGTGAAGAAACCTGAACCCTCATACATTGCTGCTGGAAACCTAAAATAATGCAAACGTGTAAATAGCCATGCATGATTCCTCAAAAAGTTAAACATTAAACATAGAATTTCCATGTGACCCAGCAATCCCACTCCTAGGTATGTAGAATCTGAAACAGATCCTTGCATACCAATGTTTGTTCATGCGATCATAATAATAGCCAAAATATGGAAACAAGCTAAGTGTCCATCAACAGAAGAATGGATTTAAAAAATGTGATATGTGCATACAATGTAATTATATTCAATCATAAAGAGAAATTAAGTTATGATATGTGTGAGGGAAGAGGGAAAACACTAACTAGATAGCAGGTAAGCGGTAACTTTGGTGAAGGATAAGACAGTACACAGTACTGGAGGAGTCAGTATAACTTGACCAGGGCAAAGTCATAGAAGCTTCACGGACACCTCCAAATGACCTGTGAAACCAAGCTACTGGGCTGAGAGCTGGGGACCAAGGTCTTGGGGTCATCTAGCTCAACCGGCATAACATAGCCTGTAAAGAAAATGTTCTACATCTTACTGTGGTGAGTAGTGACTCGGGTTTTAAAAGCCTGAGAGCAGCCAACTAAGATACATCTACTTACTGGTCCCATCTGGCTGCAGCAAAGAAGAATGAAGACTAAAGACACAAGGGAAAAAGATTAGTCCAAAGGACTAATGGGCCACAACTACCACAACCTCCACCACACTGAGTTCAGTACAACTAGATGGTGCCCAGTTGCCACCACTGACTGGTCTGGCAGAGATCATCACAATACAGGGTCCCAGACAGAGCAGGAGAAAAATGTAGAACAAAATAAATAATAAATAAGTAAAGACCAGTCTTGTTTGCCTGACAGAGAGAGTGGAGAAACCCTGAGAGTATGGCCCACTGACAACCTTTAAACTCGGTACTGAAGTCATTCTCAGGAGCCTTGGTGGCGCAGTGGATAAGAGTTGCATGATAACTAAAAAGGTCAGCAGCTCTAATCCACCAGCAGCTCCTTGGAAACTGTATGAGATGGTTCTACTCTGTCCCATAGGGTCACTATGAGTCAGAGTTGACTTGATGGCAATGGGTTTGGTTTGAATTTACTCCTGAAGTTCACCCTTTAGCAAAGATTAAACAGGTCTACAGGCCCAACAATAACACAATTGAGAGATGTGCTTCATAGTTCAACCATATATATAGTAGACTGATGGGCACACCAGCCCAAAAGCAAAGACAAGAAGGCAGGAAGGGACAAGAAAACTGGAGGAACAGAAACAGGGATCCTGGGGTGGAGAAGGGGAGAGTGTTGACACATTTCTCAATCTTGCATTGATCTTGTCGTTCGCTGACCTCTTGTTCTTGGGACATGAGCCAGCAGCCTGCCACCTGACCTGCAGATTTTGTGTTAATCACCCCCCTGCAACCATGTGAGTCAGGAGATGCCTCCAGCCTGACACCTGACCCATGGATTTGGGATTTGTCAGCCTCCACAATTGTTAAGAGCCATTTCCTTGAGATAAATCTCCATATATTTATATGCATGCTTCACTGATTTTATTTCTCTAGAGAATCCAGCCTAAGATATTAGGTGCTGATAGTGGTTGTAGAAGAACAAAATGTTAAGGATAAGTTTTCTGAATTAGTTCTCAAGTCAATGTAGTCTGAAAGGCACTGAAGACTCTTCCATGGCATGAGATTACAAAAGAAATATGCAAAACATCACCACCATTGAATAAAACATTTGTGAGAAATAAGGCTCTTGGTGATTGCATATTCCATACTTTAATCAAAGGCAGAAAACCAACAAGAAAGAAGGTAGTTCTTAATACCAACTAAGACCATGTAACCAGAAATAAGGACTGTAACTATTATAAGTATTCCTTCCTTCTTTTGTTATCCACGTGTGTACAGAAAACTCAAAACCCGCTGCTGTCGATTTGATTCTGACTCAGAGCTACCCTATAGGACAGCGTAGAACTGCCCCATAGAGTTTCCAAGGAATGCCTGGAGGATTCAAACTGCTGACCTCTTTGTTAGCAGCCATAGCACTTAACCACTATGCCACCAGGGTTTCCATGTATAGACAGTAAATATTTTTTTTTTCTTTTCTTCACTCCCTTACCCTTTTACTCATTATAAAATATAAGATATAAACATGGCTAGTGCTTTTTTTGGTCATACGTATGTTAGTTGCACCATGTTAGGCACAAGTATGACTTTAGGATCATCTTTATTTAGAAAAATTGCCATATTTTTACATACATAATATATACCTTCTATGTTTGCTTGCCAACCATGCCTTTCCTTCGCAAGGTATTTACATAAGCACGCTATGCTAATTTTTTCTTACGGCAACATGTAAAAAAAAATGGCATAGTGGTGTTTATGAAAATACCTCATAGGGTAAGGGTGTGATTGGAAAGCACATATAAAACATATAAAGGCATGTGTTATTTGTGTAAAAGTACAGTATGTATGGTCTAAGTAGATGTGTTCAGGTGTCAAGCTGACGAGGGGTTGACTGTGATGGTTAATGTGTGCATCAACTTCTCTAGGCCATGATTTTCAGTGGTTTGACAGACATTATGTAGTCATCCTCCGTTTTGTGATCTGACGTAAGCAGCCAGTCATGTTGGAAAGGGAGTTTCTCTGAACGTGTGGCTTGCATTCAACACTTATGGATGTTTTGGCATAGCTCATACACTCTCTTGATCCTGCATTCTTCTTGCCATCCTGTGACCTCTACTTTATGGGACATGAGTCAGCAGTCTGCCGCCTGACCTGCAGATTTTGGATTCAACAGTTCCTTCATCCCCAGAAGCCGGAAGATTGTTGACTGAAATACAGATTTTGGATTCATCAGCCCCTGCAACCACATGAGTTAGGAGAAGTCTCCAGGCTGCTGTCTGACCCATGGATTTGGGACTTGTCAGCCTCCACAATTGTGTGAGCAATTTCCTTGAAATAAATTTCTCTATATGCATTTATATATATACTTCACTGGTTTTGCTCCTTTAGAGAACCCAGCCTAAGACAATTTTCATAGTTAAACTTTCATTTGCCCAGATGACATTTACTTCGTATACATTAGACTTGTGGCTCACTAATCTTTTTGAATCTGTGGAAAATTTTCAGATTTTTTCCCCAAATATTTCTTGTTCCCCATTCAATTTCTTCCCTCATTCTGAGAAACTGACTGTACATTTGCTAGACTTTTGATTCTTTTCCTACATATCTTTCAAGTTTTTTAATTTTTTTATTATTTTTTTCTCTATTTAAATGTTTTCCATTGAGCTGCCTTCAAGTGTACTAAAAATATATTCTGCTGAATCCAGCGTGTTTTTTTTTTTTTTTGTATCAATTAGTTCATAATTTATTTATGTACTGTGATGCACAAGAATGCCCATTTGGTATTTATACATGCTAATTATCTTTTTAAATATTCCTTCTTTTTATATTTATTGTCTATTTTTTCCTGTATTTGCATTACCATATCTATTAATTTCCAAAGTCATTCTTTATTAACCATGATATCTGAATTATCTCTTCATCTACTTGGATTGACTATATTACCCCTTGATAAGTCACTTTTCTTCTACTTTGCAAATATACTAATTTTAAATTGTGCATTGAACATTTTAGATGTTACATTCTACACGATATCAGTTGTATTCTCTTCCATCAAAAGGTTGTTCTGAGTTAAAACTGAGTTAAATTATTAAAGATTTTTTTTGTTCAGTCAAGGCCTAATTGTAGGAGTGTGTGTGTGTGTGTGTGTGTGTGTGTGTGTGTGTAATTCCGTTTTAGTTCTGCCCTTCTGTCTATAGTATAGTCTTTACTCTTAAGATACAGTCTTTTTGATTTCTAAATAAAATGCCTGAGGTATTCAACAAGGGATCCACTTTAGCTGTGCCTGGACTTCAACGTCTTCCTAGCACTATAAATTCTCCAGAATATCTGTGCAGCAACACACCTACTAATAAATATACACTCAGCCAAGATGTTTTTTTCTTGTCCCCTCATTCTTTTTTCTGAGATGAAACTTTTAGAATATCTGTACTTCGCCCTTATTCCAGTGTCTCACATGCCCTTCCCTCGATTTTCCAATAATGTAGAATTCACAGTTCTAGGAATTTATGCTTTACTTTCCAGAAAAAAGAATATTTATTACTCAAATTACCAAGCATTATAAATATCAATTAAATTCATTTTATGCATTAAAGTATTTGCTTATTATTACTTCCTTACATCCAATATTCCCTTATCTTGATCTTTTTTTCTGATTAATTGTATTTTAGTTAAACTACTTCTTGAAAGAACTTGTTCAGGTGGTTGTTGTTGTTAGGTGTCCTTGAGTTGGTTCTGACTCATAGTGACCCTATGCACAACAGAACAAAACACTTCCCGGTCCTACGGCATCCTCAAAATTATTGTAACTTTTCAGCTCATTGATGCAGCCACTGTGTCAATCCATCACTTTTAGGGTCTTTTTCTTTTTCACTGAATCTACACAACACCAAATATGATGTCCTTCTCCAGGAACTGGACCCTCCTGATAACATGTCCAAAGTACGTGTGACAAAGGCTCACCATCCTAGCTCCTATTTTTGTTTGGGAGAAGGCTTAGATATTTTTGATATTGTTGTTAGGCGCCATCCAGTTGGTTCTGACTCATAGTGAACGAAACACTGCCTGGTCCTGTGCCACCCTTACAATTGTTGTTATGCTTGAGCTCATTGTTGCAGCTACTATGTCAATCCACCTCGTTGAGGGTCTTCCTCTTTCCCACTGACCATGTACTTTGCCAAGCATGATGCCCTTCTCCAGGGACTGATCCCTTCTGACAACATGTCCAAATTATGTAAGACACATTCTCACCATCCTTGCTTCTAAGGAGCATTATGGTTGCACTTCTTCCAAGACGGATTTGTTCATTTTTTGGCAGTCTGTGGTATATTCGACCGCACTGGGGGCTGGGTGGTATATTCAATATTATTTGCCAACACCACAATAACCAACATAAATGGGGACTATACACATGGGCCTCACCAGATGGAACACACAGAAATCGAATTGACTACATCTGTGAAAAAAGATGATGGAAAAGCTCATTATCATCAGTCAGAACAAGGCCAAGAGCCGACTGTGGAATAGGCCATCAATTGCTCCTATGCAAGTTCAAGATGAAACTGAAGAAAATCAGAGCAAGTCCATGAGAGCCAAAATATGGCCTTGAGTATATCCCACCTGAATTTAGAGACCTTCTGAAGAATAGATTTGATCCATTGAACACTAGTGACCGAAGGCCAGATGAGTTGTGGAATGACATCAAGAACATCATCCATGAAGAAAGCAAGAGGTCACTGAAAAGACAAGAAAGAAAGACCAAGATGGATGTCAGAGGAGACTCTGAAACTTGCTCTTGAGCATCAAGCAGCTAAAGCAAAAGGAAGAATTGATGAAATAAAAGAACTGAACAGAAGATTTCAAAGGTCTTCTGGTGAAGACAAAGTATAGTATTCTAATGACATGTGCAAAGAGCTGGAGATGGAAAACCAAAAGGGAAGAAGACGTTCGGTGTTTCTCAAGCTGAAAGAACTAAAGAAAAAATTCAAGCCTCGAGTTGCAACAGTGAAGGATTCCATGAGGAAAATATTAAATGACGCAGGAAGCATCAAAAGAAGATGGAAGGAATACACAGAGTCATTATACCAAAAAGAATTAGTTGATATTCAACCATTTCAAGAGGTGGCATATGATCAGGAACCGATGGTCCTGAAGGAAGAAGTCCAAGCTGCTCTGAAGGCATTGGCGAAAAACAAGACTCCAGGAATTGATGGAATATCAATTGAGATGTTTCAACAAACAGATGCAGCGCTGGAGGTGCTCACTCATCTATGCCAAGAAATATGGAAGACAGCTTCCTGGCCAACTGACTGGAAGAGATCCATATTTATGCCTATTTCCAAGAAAGGTGATGCTACTGAATATGGAAATTATAGAACAATATCATTAATATCACATGCAAGCACAATTTTGCTAAATGTCATTCAAAATTGGCTGCAGCACCATATCGACAAGGAACTGCCAGAAATTCAGGCGGGTTTCAGAAGAGGATGTGGAACCAGGGATACCATTGCTGATGTCAGATGGATCCTGGCTGAAAGGAGAGAATACCAGAAGGATGTTTACCTGTGTTTTATTGACTATGCAAAGGCATTCGACTGTGTGGATCATAATGAACTATGGATAACACTGCAAAGAATGGGAATTCCAGAACCCTTAATTGTGCTCATGAGGAACCTTTACATAGATCAAGAGGCAGTTGTTTGGACAGAACAAGAGGATACTGATTGGTTTAAAGTCAGGAAAGGTGTGCTTCAGGGTTGTATTCTTTCACCATACCTATTTAATCTGTATGCTAAACAAATAATACGAGAAGCTGGACTATATGCAGAAGAACGGGGCATCAGGATTGGAGGAAGACTCATTAACAACCTGCGTTATGCAGATGGCACAACCTTGCTTGCTGAAAGTGAAGAGGACTTGAAGCACTTACTAATGAAGATCATAGACCACAGCCTTCAGTATAGATTGCACCTCAATATAAAGAAAACAAAAATCCTCACAACTGGACCAATGAGGAACATCATGATAAATGGAGAAAAGATTGAAGTTGTCAAGGATTTCATTTTACTTGGATCCACAATCAACAGCCATGGAAGCAGCAGTCAAGAAAGCAAAAGATGCATTGCATCGGGAAAATCTGCTGCAAAGGACCTCTTCAGAGTGTTGAAGAGCAAAGGTGTCACCCTGAAGACTAAGGTGTGCCTGACCCAAGCCATGGTATTTTCAATTGCATCATATACATGTGAAGGCTGGACAATGAATAGGGAAGACTGAAGAAGAGTTGATGCCTTTGAATTGTGGTGTTGGCGAAGAATATTGAATATACCATGGACTGCCAAAAGAACAAACAAATGTGTCTTGGAAGAAGTACAACCAGAATGCTCTTGGAGGCAAGGATGGCGAGATTGTGTCTTACATACTTTGGGCATGTTGTTAGGAGGGATCAGTCCCTGGAGAAGGACATCATGCTTGGCAGAGTACAGGGTCAGCGGAAAAGAGGAAGACCCTCAACGAGGTGGGTTGACACAGTGGCTGCAGCAATGAGCTCAAGCATAACAACGATTGTAAGGATGGCAGAGGATCTGGCAGTGTTTCATTCTGTTGTGCATAGGGTCACTATGAGTCAGACCCGACTCGAAGGTACCTTACAACAACAACAACCTAGTTAGTGGAAACCCTGGTGGCATAGTGGTTAAGAGCTATGACTGCTAACCAAAAGGTCAGCATATCGGATTCACCATGTGCTCGCTCCTTGGAAACCATACAGGGCAGTTCTACTCTGTTCTATAGGGTATCTATAAGTCATAATTGACTCCAGGGCAATTGTTTTTTTTTTTTTTAATGTTGTTAGTAAGTTACCCTCTCCCTCCCTACCACCCTCATAACCATTAAATAATGTTTTCTTCTGTATTTTAAAGCTTTTCTTGAGTCCTTATTAACAGTGGTCTCATACAATATTTTTCCTTTTGCAACTGACTAATTTCACTCAACATAACGCCTTCCAGATTCATCCATGTTATGAGATGTTTCACAGATTCATTGCTGTCCTTTACCATGGCATAGTATTCCATTGTGTGAATATACCATAATTTGTTAATCCATTCTTCCATTGACGGGCATCTAGGTTGTTTCTATTTTTTGCTGTTGTGAACAGTGCTGCAATGATCATGGGTATGCATATATCTATTGGTGCAATGCTCTTATTTCTCTAGAATATATTCCAAAGAGTGGGATCACTGGATCTTATGGTACTTCTATTTCTGGCTTTTTAAGGAAGCGCAAAATCAATTTCCAAAGGGGTTGTACCATTTTACATTCCCACCAGCAGTGTACAAGCGTTCCATTCTCTCCACAATCTCTTTAACATTTATTATTTTGTTTTGTTTTGTTTTTCATTAATGCTAGCCTTGTTGAGGTGAGATGGTATCTCATTGTAGTTTTGTCCCTATTTTTTTTTTTTCATGATCTCTATCGTTTTAGATTTTATAGTTAGGTCTTTGATCCATTTTGAGTTAGTATTTTGTGCACGCTGTGAGGTATGTGTCTTGTTTCATTTTTTTCCAGATGGATATCCAGTTATGTCAGCACCATTTGTTAAAGAGACTGTCTTTTCTCTATTTTATGAACTTTGGGCCTTGGGCAAATATCAGCTGTTCATACATAGGTGGATGAATTTACATCTGAATTCTCAATTCTGTTCCATTGGTCTATGTATCCTTTGTTGCACCTATACCAGGCTGTTTTCACTACGATGGCAGTATAATATGTTCTAAAATCAGGTAATGTGAGGCCTCCCACTTTGTACGTCTTCTTGAGTAATGCTTTACTTATCCAGGGCCTCTTTCCCTTCCATATGAAATTGGTGATTTGTTTCTCCATCTCATTAGAAAATGTCATTAGAATTTGGATTGGAATTGGTTTGTATCTATAGATCACTTTGGGTAGAATAGACATTTTTACAATGTTGAGTCTTTCTGTCCATGAGCAAGATATGTTTTTCCACTTATGAAGGTCTCTTTTGGTTTCTTGCAGTAGTGTCCTGTAGTTTTCTTTGTATAGGTCTTTTATGTCTCTGGTTAGATTTAATCCTAAGTATTTTATCTTCGTGGGGACAATTGTAAATGGTATTGATTTGGTGATTTCCTCTTCTAAGTTCTCTTTGTTGATGTAAAGGAATCCAACTGATTTTTTTTTTTCATATATCTTGTATCTTGATACTTTGTTGAAATCTTCTATTAGTTTCAATCATTTTCTTGTGGATCCTTTGGGGTTTTCTGTGTATAAGACCATATCATCTGCAAATAGGGACACTTTTACTTCTCCCTTAACAATTTGTATGTCTTTTATTTGTTTGTCTTGCCTAATTGCTCTCGTTAGGACTTCCAGTACAATGTTGAATAAGAGTGGTGATAAAGGACATTCTTGTCCGGTCCCTGTTCTCTAGAGGAATACTTTCAGGCTCTCTCCGTTTAGGATGACGTTGGCTGTTGGATTTGTGTAAATGTCCTTTATTATGTTGAGGAATTTTCCTTCTATTCCTATTTTGCTGAGAGTTTTTATCATGAATGGGTGTTGGACTTTGTCAAATGCCTTTTCTGCATCAATTGATAAGATCTTGTGTTTCTCATCTTTTGTTTTATTAATGTGGCTGATTACATTGATTGATTTTCAAATGTTGAACCATCCCTGCAAACCTGGTATGAATCCCCCTTGGTCATGGTGAATTATCTTTTTGATATGTTGTTGAATTCTATTGGCTAGAATTTTGTTGAGGATTTTTATGTCTAAGTTCATGAGGGATGTTGGTCTGTAATTTTCTTTTTTGTGGTGTCTTTACCTGGTTTTGGTATCAGGGTTATGCTGGCTTCATAGAATGATTCTGAGAGTATTTCATCCTTTTCTATGCTCTAAAATACCTTTAGTAGTAGAGGTGTTAACTCTTCTCTGAAAGTTTGGCAGAATTCTTCAGTGAAGCCATCAGGGCCAGGGATTTTTTTTTTGCGGGGGGGGGGTTAATTACCTCTTCAATCCCTTCTTTTGTTACAGGATTATTTAGTCATTCTACCTCTGTTTGTGCTAGTTTCGGTAGACAGTGTGTTTTTAGAAATTTGTTCATTTTTTGGAGAATAATTTTTCATAGTATTCTGTTATGATTCTTTTAATTTCAGTTGAGTCTGTTGTGATATTGACCATCTCATTTTTTATTCAGGTGAATTTTTCCTGTCTTGCTTCTCCCTGGTACTGGAGTCTTGAGCAGACTGTCTGCCTCTCAGTTTCTCCCAATGTGGGAAATGCATCCTGAGTACTACTGCTTGCCTTAGCCAGCATATACCACCCAATCCAGCCTGCAGGGTGCCAGCCACATCAGGTCTGGCAAATCCTCACTGTTTCTGAACTGTCTCTCCCTTCCCATGCCACTCAGTCTGACTCCTCAATTTTGTCTTTGATATCTAGGGCTCCTAGACTGTTATATACAATCTATTCACTTGTTTTTTTGGGTCTTTGTTGTAAGAGGGACTATATGAAGCATCTGACTACTCCACCATCTGGCCCCACCTCCTGTTTGTTTTTTCATGTTGAGGTGTAATCCATACTGAAAGTTATAGTCCTTGATCTTCATCAGTAAGTGCTTTGAGTCCTCTTTACTTTCAGCAAGCAAGGTTGTACTATCTGCAAAATGCAGGTTGTTAAGGAGTCTTCCTCCAATCCTGATGTCCTTTTCTTCATATAGTCCAGCTTCTTGAATAATTTGCTCAGCATACAGATTGAATAAATATGGTGAAAGGATACAACCCTGACACACACCTTTCCTGACTTTAAACCATGCAGTAGCCTCTTGTTCTGTTCAAATGACTGCCTCTTGATCTATGTACAGGCTCCTCATGAGCACAATTAAGTGTTCTTGAATTTCCATTCTTCACAAAGTTATCCATAATTTTTTTTGTGATCTACACATTTGAATGCCTTTGCATAGTCAATAAAACACAGGTAAACATCTTTCTTATATTCTCTTCTTCAGCCAGGATCCACCTGACATCAGCAATAATATCCCTCATTCCATGCCCTGTTATGAATCTGTCTTGAATTTCTGGCAGTTCTTTGTTAATGTACTGCTGCAACTACTTTTGAATGATGTTCAGGCAAAATTTCACTTGTGTGTGATATTAATGAGATTGTTCGATAATTTCCCCATTCTGTTGGATCTCCTTTATTTGGAATAGGCATAAGTATGGATCTCTTCCAGTCAGTTGGCCAGGAAGCTGTCTTCCAAATTTCTTGGGATAAGGATTGGGTACTTCCAGTGCTGCATCCATTTGTTGACATATCTCAATTGGTATTCTGGCAATTCCTGGAGCCTTGTTTTTCTCCAATGCCTTCAGTGCTGCTTGGTCTTCTTCCCTCACTACCATCAGATCTTTATCATACGCTACCTCCTGAAATCATTGAATGTGGACCAATTCTTTTTGGTACAGTGACTCTGTGTATTCTTTCCATCTCCTTTGGATGCTTCCTTTGTCATTCAGTATTTTGCCCATAGAATTCTTTGATATTGCAACTTGAGGCTTGAATTTTTTTTTTTCAGTTCTTTCAGCTTGAGAAATGCCAAGTGACTCTTCCTTTTTTGATTTTTTACCTCCAGGTTTTTGCATATTTCATCTTAAAACTTTACTTTGCCATCTTGAGCTGCCCTTTGAAATCTCCTGTTCAGCTCATTTCCTTCATAATTTCTTCTGTTTGCTTTACCTACTTGGAATTCAAGAGCAAGTTTCAGAGTCTCTTCTGACATTCATTTTGGTTTCAAGTGTCTTCTTCAGCATTTACCAACTTCAGGTCATGATGTGGCTCTGTCCTCAGCAGGCAGCCAGGAAGAGGTGATATTAGGAAGAGGTAGAGTGTAGACTAGAGGGAAAGTGAAGATGTTCCCAAAGGGGTTAGGATTATGCACACATGTGACCAACCCAGCTGGGGGTCATGGAGTGAATGCCAGGTGAATCAGAAATACTACTAATAATAAATTACAGTAAAAAAGCAAGTCAGAGTTAGGACAGCTTTCAGATACCAGCGTAGGTGATATTTCCTCAAAGAGGATTCCCTGAACCTCTAATTTCCTGTAGGTATTGTCTTAGTTTCTTAGTGCTGCTATAACAGTAATGCCACAAGGGGTGGCCTTAACAAACAGAAATTTATTTTCTCACAGTTAGGAGGAAGTAAGTCCAAATTCAGAGAGACAACTCTAGGGGAAGACTCTCTCTCTGTCACCTCTAGGATAAAGATTCTTCTCGCTTTTCAGCTTCTGTTCCTTGGTTCTTTGGTGATCTCCATGTGGATCAATCTTCCCTGGTTTTTTTTCTTGCTTCTGCACCTAAGCTGCTCTTTTATATCTCTAAGGGGATAGGCTTAAGACACACCCTAAACTGATACAGCCTAATTAATGTAACAAAAAAAAATCTTATTCCTAGATGAGATTATAGCCATATGTATAAAAACAAACAAACAAACAAAAATCCATTGCCATCAAGTTTACTCAGACACATAGCAACCCTATAGGATAGAGTGGAACTATCCCATAGGGTTTTCAAGGAGTGCCTGGTGGATTCGAACCACCTAGCTTTTGGTTAGCAGCTAAACACTTTAACCGTTGTGCAACCATAACTCTACACGTATAATATGGGGGTGAGGACTCTAATAATATGACATTTTAACAGAAACTTGAAGGAAAAGTTATCATAGAAAGAATATTCCATGTTCAAAAAAGAGTGAATGTGAAGGCAGCAATAAAAGGACACACTGGGATGTTAGAAAAACAACTAGAAGGTTGAGTGGTAGGAGATAAAAGTGGAATTTGTCACTTGTAATAAAGCTTTTATATTGTTTGTTTGTTTTCTCTAAACTTTCCTAAACTCTTAGGCTTAAGTGATATATAGAGCCTCTTAAAGGAGACTTATTTATAGGGACACTTGGCAGTAATGATGATGCCAAATGAAACTTCTCTTTTGAAACCTGAAGAAAAGAAAGATACTATCAACCAAGCCAAACCCAAAAAACCAAAAATGATCAACAGAGACTAGTAATTATTGAATGTGTAATATGTTCATTATCCCCCTAAACTAGCTCAGGTTTCTCTAAAGCCTTCCAGGTGTAAACTCAGGCTGGTTGGAAGCTCCAGAACTCTTGAGGTAGTTATAAACACAATGTCATGGATTGAATTGTGTCCCCCCAAAATATGTGTCCACTTGGTTAGACCATGATTGCCAGTATTGTTTGGTTGTCCTCCATTTTGTGATTTTGTTCTGTGTTGTAGATCTTAATCTTTTCCTATGTTTAATGAGGAAAGATTTGATTATGTTAAAGAAGATTAGGGTGGGATTGTAACACCCTTACTAAGGTCACATTCCTGATCCAATGTAAAGGGAGTTTCTGTTGTGTGTGGCCTGCACCACCTTTTATCTTATAAGAGATAAGAGGAAAAGGAAGAGAGCAGTAGTGGACCTCATAACACCAAGAAAGCAACACCGGGAGCAAAGCGCATCCTTTGAATCCGGTGTTCCTGTGCAGAGAAGCTCCTAGTCCAGGGGAAGATTGATGACAAGAACCTTCTTCCAGAGCCGACAAAGAGAAAGCCTTCCCCTGGAGCAGACAGTATGAATTTGGATTTCTAGTGTACTACACTGTGAGAGTATAAATTTGTCTTTGTTAAAGCCATTCAGTTGTGGTACTTCTGTTACAGCAGCACTAGATAAACAAGACACACAAGAAGGACTAAATACTTATTTTAATACATATTGATTTACGTTAAATTTTTTTCTTAGTTCAAGACTGGTCATGAAGTTCCTTAGACTCTTAAATCCCTGTTTGCATGATACTGAGAGCCATAAAGATCTAAACATAGAGAGAGATGGATATTTCTAACAACTCTCTAAAGAAACTTTCATAAGAATACAACATCCATCATGTTGTCACCAATTTTATGGTTTACACAGAGTTTGAAGAGATGCTTAATTAAATTTGAAGCCTAAAATGTGGTTCTCAATACACATTTCAAAACACCAACATTCTTCAGGATTTTATCAGTAGTTATTACAACTGTGTCTGTGATGCAGAAACCTGTTTAAGAATATGTCACCACGGTGAATTCTTTACAGATTCAGAAGATTGTGTATGGTACATTCTAGGAACTCTGATTTGGTGAAGGAATTTAGACATACATTTAGGCTAAGGGAGTTATTTGAAAAATGGAGTAAAGAAATAATTGTATAAGTAATTTGTTACATGATATGCATGTAAATTATTACATAAATTAGATAACATAATTATAGTGAGAAAGGTGAAGCTCAGATGATCATCAGCGATCAGGTAAGCGGACTCATTATTATGAGGTAAAGAACAGTGGGATTTTTACCTGGGAAATTAGAAAAGATAAGTCTAGATCAGCTTTGTATTAAAAAAAAAAGGTAATAATCTCATGATTTTTAACAAGATCATTCTAGAAAAGATTGAGCTGACTTGAGAAATTGAGCCATTGGATCAAGTGTTTTATTTTCATTATTTCCAGGCTAGTGGAGAGATTGTTTCAACAGCTTTTATAATACAATGCTCAGCAATGTCTCAACGTAAAATTGTCCCCCATCTTTGTGGCTACATATTCAGTGATATTGCCTCTGGAGTGCTTTGGAGGTGGAATGTTGGTGATCCACTACCTTGTGACCCAGATTACCGTCCTTAAAATACACCTTTGAACCAGTACACACTGAGTGATTCACAGATTACACACTCGAGGATCTTAATCAGAGACCACCAAAACTGAGCTGCATACTGGGAATCAGGTACTAACTGCCCCCCCCCAAAAAAAAATCCCACTGCCATCGAGTTGATTCCGACTCATAGACTACTACTGTCCAATTGTCACAGCAGTGCTCTGCTGTTGCCTGCTGAGGTGGTGATATTTTCAATGGCCTTGTGTGCATGTGAAAGCTGGACAATAAATAAGGAAGACCAAAGAATTAATGCTTTTGAATTACAGTGTTGGTGAAGAATATTGAATATACCATGGACTGCCAGAAGAACAAACAAATGTGTCTTAGAAGAAGTAGAGCCAGGATCCTTAAAAGAGAAGATGGCGAGACTTTTCACGTACATTGGACTTGTTATCTGGAGGAACCAGTCCCTGGAGAAAGACATCATGCTTGGTAGAGTAGAGGGTCAGTGAAAAAGAAGAAGACCATCAATGACATGAACTGACACAGTGGCTACAACAATGGGTTCAAGGGTAAAAACTGTTGTGAGTGTGGTGCAGGGCCGGGCAGTGTTTGTTTTGTTCCATTGTACATAGTCTGCTATGCATGAGTGGGAACCAACTCAAGGGCACCTAACAACAACAACCTTTATGGAAGCATATTGACCCATCTTTCTACCGTGGAGTGACTGGTGAGTTCTCACAGCCAACTTTTTAGTTAATAGTCGAGATCTTAACCACTGTACCACCAGGGCTCTTTTTACTTTATTCTTTACTCATTATAAATCGATACAGATTTATGTTGTTTCTTGAGTCAGTTTAAGCACAGAGTTTCTTTCTAAGAAGTTTTCCATTCCATCTAACTTATAGAATTGATCTGCATACAGTTGTTCATAACTTTCCTTTATAATTATTTTTATTTTTATAAGGACTGTAGTGGTTTTCCTTCTTCCATTTATCGCTTTTAATAATTTGAGTCTTCTCCTTTTTCTAGGTCTCTTAAAGTTTTGTCAATGTTTTTTAAATCTTTTGAAAGAACTAGCTTTTAGTTTTGTTGATTTGCTCTAGTGTTTTTCTATTCAGTACTTTATTTCTATTTTAATATTTACTATTTCCTTCTTTCTGCTTTCATTGAGTTTAGTTTATCCTTTTTTCTGTTTCCTAAGCACTATTTTAGCTGCATCCCATCCATTTTGGAATTTTGTACTTCTGTATTCATTCATCTCAAAAAAAAAAATTTCATTGTGATTTCTTTGACACACTCATTATTTATGAGTTGTCATTGTTGTTAAATGCTGTCTAGTTGGTTCTGAGTCATAGCGACCCTGTGTATGACAGAATGAAACACTGCCCAGTCCTGCCAATAAATTGTTTAATTTTAACATATTTATATATGTTACAAATTTTCTTCAGTTATTCATTTCTAATGTAAGTTTATTTTTAATGTAAGTTTATTGTGGTTAGAGACATGCTTTGTATGATTTTAATGTCTATAAATCTACTTAGGATTGTTTTATGGCTAGCATATCGTCTGTCTTGGAGAAGGTTCCCCATGTCATTGAGAAGATTATGTATTCTGCTGTCTTTAGGTAGAGCTTTTCCTAGATGCCTGTTAGATCTATTTGTTTATTATTGTTCAAGTTTTTTACTTCTCTTTCTTGTTGATTTTCTGCCTTTGTTTAAAGCTGAGTATTTAAATATCCAATCATTATTACTGAATTATTTACATTGCACTTCAATTTTGTCAATTTTTCCTTCATGTATTTTGGAGATCTATTGTTAGGTGCATATGGATTTATAATTATTGTCATTTCCTGATTGAATTTTTCTATTATTAAAATGTTATTTTTTGTCTCTAGCAATATATATGTATATATATATATACATTTTTTGTGTTTAAGTCTATTTTTTTCTGATAATTGTATAGCCACTCCAGCTTTCTTATGGTTGCTGTTTGCATGGCATACATTTTCTATTCTTTTCCTCTCCACTTATTTATATCCTGAAATATGAAATTGGCTACATCTAGACAGCATATTTTAGGATCTTATTGTTTGATATTTTTCCAGCCTCATAACGTCTCTTTTGATTGACTTGTTTTATCCATTTACATTAACTAAAATAAATAGTTTGAATATATAAGTTCTTTGAATAAATATGTCATTCCACTGTCTTCTGACATCCATTGGTTCTAATGACAATTAGGCTTACTTTATTCACGATGAATCGATTTCCTCTTGCTATTTTTTAAATTTTCTTTTGTCTTTGGCTATCAGTGTTTTAACTATTACATGCCTGGCTATGGCTCCTACTTGAAGTTTGTTAAAATTCTTAGATGTGTAGATTAACAATTTTTGATGACGTTGAGGAGGAATTATTTCTTTGAACATTTTTTTCTGCATTTTTACCCATCTCCGCTATTTCTGGTATTCCCATTTGCATATGGCCGTGTGCTTAATGCCCCACATTTCTCTGAGATTTTATTCACTTTTCTTAATTTATTTTTCCCTCTGTTGTTCATATCGCATAGTCTTTAACAATCTATCTTCAAGTGTACTGATAGTTTCTTTTTTTTTTTTCCTGCCAGGTCAAATCTCCTATCGCACCTGTTGTTGTTAGGTGCCGTCAAATTGATTCTGGCTCACAGCAACCTTGTGCACAACAGAACAAAACACTACCTGGTCCTGTACCATCCTTACAATCATTATGCTTGAGTCCATTGTTGCAGCCACTGTGTCAATCCATGTCATTGAAGGTCCTCCTCTTTTCCGCTGACACTATACTTTGCCAAGCATAATGTCCTTCTCCAGGGACTGATCCCCCCGACCACATGTCCAAAGTGTGTAAGACCCAGTCTTGCCATCCTTGCTTCTAAGGGGCATTCTGGTTGTACTTCTTTCAAGACAGATTTGTTCATTTTCTAGCAGTACATGGTATAGTCAATAATCTTTGCTGAAACCATAATTCAAAGGCATCAATTCTTCTTCGGTCTTCCTTATTCCTTGTCCGGCTTTCATATACATATGATGCAATTGAAAATACCATGGCTTGGGTCAGACACACCTTAGTCTTCAAGGTGACACCTTTGCTTTTCAACACTTTAAAGAGGTCCTTTGCAGCAGACTTGCCCAAGGCAATACGTCCTTTGATTTCTTAATTGCTGCTTCCATGGGTGTTGATTGTGGATCCAAGCAAAATGAAATCCTTGACAACTTCAATCTTCTCTCCTTTTATCATGATGTGCTTATTGGTCCAGTCATGAAGATTTTTGTTTTCTTGATGTTGAGGTATAATCCATACTGAAGGCTGAGGTCTTTGATCTTCATCAGTAAGTGCTTCAAGTCCTTTTCACTTTCAGAAAGCAAGGTTGTGTCATCTGCATAACACAGGTTGTTAATGAGTCTTCCTCCAATCCTGATGCCGTGTGCTTCTTCATATAGTCGAGGTTCTCAGATTATTTGCTCAGCATAAGGATTGAATCAGTATGATAAAAGGATACAACCCTGATGCACATCTTTCCTGACTTTAAAACCACTCAGTATCCCCTTGTTCTCTCTGAACAACTGCCTCTTGATCTATGTAAAACTTCCTCATGAGCACAATTAAGTGTTCTGGAATTCCCATTCTTCGTAATGTTATCCATAATTTTTTATGGTCCACACAGTCGAATGCCTTTGCATAGTCAATAAAACACAGGTAAACATCCTTCTGGTATTCTTTGCTTTCAGCGAGGATCATCCTGACATCAGCAAAGATATCCCTAGTCCCACATCCTGTTCTGAATCCAGCCTGAATTTCTGGCAGTTCCCTGTCAATATACTGCTGCAGCTGCTTTTTAATGATCTTGAGGAAATTTTTGCTTGCAAGTGATATTAATGATATTGTTTGATAATTTCCACATTCAATTGGTCACCTTCCTTGGGAATAGGCAAAAATATGTATCTCTTCTAGTCAGTTGGCCAGGAAGCTGTCTTCCATATTTCTTGGCATAGATGAGTGAGCACTTCCAGTGCCGCATCCGTTTGTTGAAACATCTCAACTGATATTCCATCAATTCCTGGAGACTTGTTTTTCACCAGTGCCTTCAGAGTAGCTTAGACTTCTTTCAGTACCATCAGTTCCTGATCATATGCTACCTCTTGAAATGGCTGAACATCAGCTAATTCCTTTTGGGATAATGACTCTGTATATTCCTTCCATCTTCTTTTGATGCTTCCTGCTTCATTTAATATTTTTTCCATAGAATCCTTCACTGTTGCAACTTGAAGCTTGAATTTTTTCTTCAGTTCTTTCAGCTTGAGAAATGCCAAGTGTGTTCTTGCTTTTTGGTTTTCTATCTCCAACTTTTTGCACATGTCATTATAATACTTTGTCTTCTTGAGCTGCCCTTTGAAATCTTCTGTTCAGTTCTTTTACTTTACCATTTCTTCCTTTTGATTTAGCTGCTCAACATTCAATAGCAAGTTTCAGAGTTTCCTCTGACATCCATCTTCATCTATTGCACCTAAATAATTATTATTATATTATTACTATCATCTGGTTATTGTTTTAACTCAGAATTTTAACTCTAGAAATTAGTTTTTTAATATAATTTCTATCACTTTATTGATATTCTCTATTTAATGAAACTTTGATAACATACCTTTCTTTAATTCTTAAACATGGTTTCCTTCAGTTTCTTTTAACATGTTTATGATAGTTGCATTGGAGTCTTTGTCTATTAAGTCCAACATCTTGGGCCCCTCAAAGGCTATTTCTATTGCTGAATTCTTTTTTCCCTGTGTTGAGGCCACACTTTACTGTTTATTTGCATGCTTCATATTTCTAGTTGTTGAAAACTGTATATTTTATATAATCTATTGTAGCACCTCTGGATAAAGATATTCCCCTAGGGCTTGCTGCTGCTGTTTGCCTGTGTACTTCTGTATTTTTCTATTGACGTGGTTAGACTAATTCAGTGAAGTCTGTTTTCCCCACAGTGTGAAGCTTCTGATTTTATTCCTCAGAAGGTGAAATCTTGGGCATGCGCTCCAAGAAAACAGTTATAAGTTAAAGAGTAATCCACTGAGCACTACCTCCCTCAAATAAATTGCATAAAACTCAGGTCTTTATGCATTATATGGCCTATTATCAAGAGATTCCTTAAGTTATTTATGAATTAGAATAGATGAACACTTCATAAACCTAATACTGACCTATCAAAAGCACTTAATAGCAGATGATATTTGGGTATTGCAAGATGTATTGATACTATTCAACAAAAATAAAAACACAGCTGATTTTGATTATATTATAAACGATGCTAAATTAACATTTCTCAATTAATCTTTATCAATGCTTTCCAAAAACTAGAGATGCTTTTTGTACACTGCAATCTAGAATAATGCACTGGGTTTGGGCAAGAATTTTTTTCCAGTGTCACCCACGAAGAGGTTGATGCATTGAGGAAAACATCTACGCTGAAGACAGAAACTTCTGGAAACTCCAATTGCTCTTGAATTCTCCATTGCCATAATGGAACATTATATTTAAACCAAACACTAATCTTCATTCTGTGCTATGAAGTTGTGGGGGAAAAAATAATCAAAGATAAAAACCAGTGTTGGTGGTAATCAAATTCATAATCTTTATTTTCCCAGAAACTGACTAAGCCTGCAGCGTTTGTCTTGCCTCCTGGAAAGAATGGCTGACCTTGTTGGCTTTAATTGAGCTGGAACTCTTTTAAGGGACCCTTCACTGGCCACTCAGGATAGCATGAAGGAGAGCACATGCAAAAGGGAGCTTTGACTTTTGAACCAATATTAACTGATTGAGGAAACAAATTTGAACTCCCAGGGCCTTGGCACTCAATGATTTTCCTTGTTTGTCTCAGAAAAAAATGTTGCCCAATATCCTGGATACCAAATTCTTAACAGCAATCAGGACGCCTTTGACAGAGCAGATGAAACACTCTGGCAGTTTAAGCATCCCACCGGTTTCTGTCTTTATATAGAAGCTCTGGTGGCATTCCGGGGGCACTGGGAGAACCCAAGGCAATTCCTCTAGCCAGTAATAAATACCTCATTGACCTCTGAGTATTAAAATGCTCAGTATCCCAAAGGACAGCTGTGTCATATTCAAGAAAGCTTAAATGGTAGTTCTGAAATTGATGGATCCTTATTAATTTTATTTGAGCCTTACTTAAGCATCCCATTATGTTGTGTGAACAACACATAGTCTTAGTAGGGTAGTAGAAGCTGGAATCATTCTCAACTTTTACAAGTTTATAATAGACGGCTGTATCAAAATGTACTTGGGGGAGTTAGGGCCAACAAGGTGGAACAGTCAGATGCTTCCTGTGTCCCTCTTACAACAAAGATAAAAAAAAAAAAAGTGAATAGTTTATATATGAAAATCTATGAGCCCTGAACATCATAGACAAAGCTGAGGAGTCAGACTGAGTGCTGGAGGAAAGAGAGGCAGTTCAGAAGCAGCGAAGAAGTGCCAGACGTGAGCTAGCCAGTACCTGGCAGGCGGAATCAGCTGGTGCATGCTGGCTGAGGCAAGCAATAGCACTCAGGACATGTTTTACCACATCAGGAGAGTCCATGCAGCGGAGGGTATGCAGAAGCCTCCAAAGCCAGGGGGAGGCAGCGCTGGATCTGCTAAAGTTAAGTGCAAGTGTCTAACCTACTGTGCAGGACCAAAATAACCCTTCCGCCTCTGGAACTTCCATAGTAGGGAAGTGCTTCTCTTCTCCCATCCTGCCTCCTCCCTACTTTGCTCTGGTGACTGTCTGGCAGTGTTCAGCGGTTGCCATGACACCTAGGCCAGAAATGGGACTTGTTGTGCCCGAGCCAGACTCCCAGTTTAGAGGAGGGAACAAACAAACAAATGAACAAACAAGAAAAAAGAAACCGTCACCTCACCTAAGCTGGGTGCTCAGGACAAACCGCTCTCAAACAAGTCTCATGGCTTAAAAAAAATCTCTAAGCCAGAAACTCAGGACAGGCACTGCCTCTTTCCCTAGGCACAGGGATAAAATGCCTTCCACCCCTGCTGGACCTGTGTGGGTACATTCAACAGCATAGGCGCTCATGAGCATAGCATAAAAAGTATATACCTGAAGCGTATTTTCAACTGCAACAGCTAAAAGGGAGTAACAGATTTGTGACACTTGACACTGCCTTGTCCATTAAGCAGGGCTCTCACCCACTTATGTCAGGAGCCTGAGGGCTGGTGGTTTCACCCATTCTACCTAGCCACCCACAACAGAGGTCTGTGAGTAAATGGAGCCTCCCAGTCGGTATAATCAACAGCACTGACTGCCAAGGTCTGGCTGAAAAACTCATTCACCTGCATGCTCCAGGGGACAGGGATATGTCTTCCACTTGGGCGCTCAGGGGCAGCTGTCAGCCCCCTGCCTTGCTCAGCACATAACCCCCTACTGCAGCCAGATGCCTGTGCCTGCTCCAATCACCCCTACGTATCCCTGCCTGTCTAGGACTGTAGGTGAGAGCCTGTACCATACACTCAGTGACCAACTACCTGGACACCTGAGCTGAATCCACACAGGAAAAGTAAATGGACTCCAGGGCTCACACACTTCATAGCAGCTTTAACTGCCTGGTGACAGGACATGAGAGAGTCAAAGACTCCAATAACCAAAGTAGCTCACATGTCCACCCTATTTAAGCATGTCAAAACAAAACAAAAAGCAAGGACACGGTAAGCAAACATACAATAAACAAATATAATAACTTATTGATGGCTCGTATCAGTATCAAATCACATAAAGAGGCAGGCCATGATGGCTCCAGCAAGTGACCAAAACAAAGAACCAGGAAACCCCCCAGAGGAAGATAAAGTTTTAGAATTACTAAAGGTAGAATTCAAAAGATAAGTATACAGAGCTTTTCAACGCTTCAGGAAGGAGATCAGGGAAAACTCAGACCAAACCAAGGAACACATGGACAAAGCAAAAGATGAATTTAAGAAAGCTACACAAGAGCAGGGAAACTCTTGTGGCATAGTGGTTAAGAACTATGGCTGCTAACAGAAAGATCGGCAGTTTGAATCCACCAGGTGTTCCTTGGAAACCCTATGGGGCAGTTCTACTCCGTCCTATAGGGTTGCTATGAGTCAGATCCAACTCGATGGCAATGGGTTTATACAAGAGCAGAATGACAAATGTAACAGGCTGCTAGAGTCCATAGAGAAACAGCAAATAGAAACCCAAAAGATTAACAGTAAAATTTCAGAATCAGGCAACTCAATAGAAAGTCATAGGAGCAGAATTGAGGCAATGGAAGTCAGAATTAGTGAGATTGAGGATAAAGCACTTGACACCAATTTATTTGAAGAAAAATCAGACAAAAGAATTTTTAAAAAAGAAGAAAACCTAAAAATTACAGGGGACTCTATCAAGAGGAATAACCTATGAGTGACTGGAATATCAGATCAGGGAGGAAATAATAGAAAATAGAGAGAGAATTTTTGAAGATTTATTGGCAGAAAACTTCCCTGATATTGTGAAAGACAAGAAGCTTTCTATCAAAGAAGCTCATCGAACCCCACACAGGGTAGATCCCAAAAGAAAGTCACCAAGACATAAACAAACTTGCAAAACCAAAGATAAAGAGAGAATTTTAGGAGCGTCTAAGGATAAACAAAAAGTCCTCTACAAAGAAAAGTGAAAAAGGCTAACTTCAGACTACTCAACAGAAACCATGAAGGCAAGAAGGCAATGGAATGACATACATAATGCCTTGAAGAAAAACAAACAAACAACAAAAAAAACTGCCAGCCAAGAATTATGTTGTTGTTGCTGTTAGGTGCTGCCAAGTCAGTTCCAACTCATAGTGACCCTATGCACAACAGAATGAAAAACTGCCTGATCCTGCACCATCCTTACAATCATTGTTATGCTTCAGCCCATTGTTGGAGCACTGTGTCAATCCTTCCCACTGAGGGTCTCCCTCTTTTCCAGTGACTCTGTATTTTAACAAGCATGATGTCCTTTTCTAGGAACTGATCCCTCCTGACAACATGTCCAAAGTATGTAAGACCCAGTCTCGCCATCCTTGCTTCTAAGGAGCATTCTGGTTGTACTTCTTCCAAGACAGGTTTGTTCATTCTTTTGGCAGTTCATAGTATATTCAATATTCTTCGCCAACACCACAACTGAAAGACGTCAATTCTTCTTCGGTCTTCCTTACTCATTGCCCAGCATTCACATGTATAGGAAGATATTGAAAATACCATTGCTTGGATCAAGCACACCTTAGTCTTCAAGGTGGCATCTTTGATTTTCAACACTTTAAAGAGGTCCTTTGCAGCAGATTTGCCCAATGCAATGCGTCTTTCTATTTCCTGAGTATTGCTTCCATGGGTGTTGATTGTGGATCCAAGTAAAATGAAGTCCTTGACAACTTCAGTCTTTTCTCTGTTTATCATGATGTTGTTTGTTGGTCCAGTTATGAGGATTTTTGTTTTCTTTATGTTGAGGTGTAATCTATGCTTAAGGCTGTGGTCTTTAATCTTCAATAGTAAGTGCTTCAAGTCTTCTTCACTTTCAGTACATGCAGCAAAACTGTCTCTCAAATTTGAAGGTAAAATTAGGGCATTTCCAGATGAACAACAGTGAAGGGAATTTGTTAAAACCAAACGAAAATTATAGGAAATATTAAAGGGACTCCTCAGGCTAGAGAATCAATAATATAACATCTTAAGTCTAGAACACAAGATGGAACAACCAGATATCAACACAGTTAGGAAAGTCATAAAAATAAGTCAAAGCAAAAAGACTGAAAATAGGCATAACGATTTATAAAGAAAATGTTCTACAATCTACTTTGGTGAGTAGCGTCTGGGGTCTTAAAAGCCTGTGAGTGGCCATCTAAATTATTCCACTGGTCTCGCTCCTTTGGGAGCAAGGGAGAATGAAGAAAACTAAAGACACAAGGGAAAGATTAATCCCAAGGACTAACGGACCACAACTACCACGACCTCCACCAGACTGAGTGAGTCCAGTACAGCTAGATGGTGCCCAGCTGCCACCACTAACTGCTCTCACAGACATCACAATAGAGGGTCTCAGGAGAGCTGGAGAAAAATGTAGAACAAAATTTTAATTCACAAAAAAAGACCAGAGTTACTGGCCTGACAGAGAATGGAGAATCCCCAAGAGTATGGACCCTAACTAACCTTTGAGCTTCGTAATGAAGTCATTCCTTAGGTTCACCCTTTAGCCAAACATGAGACAGGCCCATAAAGCAAAATGAGTCTAAAGGGGCACATCAGCCCAGGGGCAAGGATTAGAAGGCAGGAGGGGACAGGAAATCTGGTAATAGGGAACTGAAGGTCAAAAAGGGATAGGGTTGACATTCTGTGGTGTTGTTAACCAATGTTACAAAACAATATGTGTACTAACTGTTTAACAAGAAGCTAGTTTGTTCTGTAAACTTTCATCTAAATTACAACTAAAAACAAAAATCATGGAAGAAAAAATAGGGACAATGCTAGGATCCCTAATACTTAGCATAAACAGAATGCAGACATAATGAGCAATACACAAACACCAGAAGAGAAACTAAATAACTGAGAGCTCCTGAAAATCAAACACTTAATGCTCATTAAAAGACTTCATCAAAAGAATAAAAAGAGAACCTACAGACTAGGAAAAAAAAATTGGCTGCAACATATTTGATCAGGGTCTAATCTCTAAAATCTGCAAGATACTGCAACACCTCAACAACAAAAAGACAACCCAGTTAAAAAATGGGCAAAGTATATGAACAGACACTTCACCAAAGAAGACATTCAGACTGCTAACAGATACTCAAGGAAGTGTTCAGGATCATTAGCCATTAAAAAAAAAAAAAATAGGGTAATGCAAATCAAAACCACAATGAAATACCACCTCACCCCAAAAAGGCTAGCACTAATCCAAAATACACAAAATAGTAAATGTTGAAGAGGTTGTGAAGAGACTGGAACACTTATACACTGCTGGTGGGAATGTAAAATGGTACGACCACTTTGGAAATTGATTTGGCACTCCCTTAGGAAGCTAGAAATAGAAATACCATATGATCCAGCAATCCCACTCTTTGGAACATATCCTAGAGAAATAAGAGCCACCACACAAATAGATATATGCACACCCATGTTCATTGCAGCACTGCTTACAATAGCAAAAAGATGGAAACAACCTAGTTGCCCATCAACAGATGAACGGATAAACAAATTATGGTACATACACACAGTGGAATACCAAACCAAACCAAAAAAAAAAAAAAAACCCACTGCTGTCCGGTCGATTCCGACTCATAGCAAACCTATAGGACAGAGTGCAACTGCCTGATAGAGTTTCTAAGGAGTGCCTGGTGGATTTGAACTGCAGACCTCTTGGTTAGCAGCCATAGCACGTAACCACTATGCCACCAGGGTTTCCAATGGAATACTAGGCAATGATAAAGAACAATAATGAATCTGCAAAACATCTCACAACATGGATGAATCTGGAGGGCATTATGCTGAGTGAAATTAGTCAGCCGCACTATTATAGGAATTTAGGAAAAAGTTTAAACACAGAAGAACACATTCTTTGATGGTTACAATGGTCGGGAGGGAGAGAGAGGGGAATTCACTAACTAAATAGTAGACAAGAATCATCTTAGGTGAAGAGTCAGACAACACACAGTACACGGGAAGTCAGCACATTTGGAATAAACCAAAAGCTAAGAATTTTCCTGAACACAAGCAAACACTTCCAGGGACAGAGTAGCTGGGGCTGAAGTCTGGGGACCATGATTTCGGGGGACATCTAGGTCAGTTGGCATAACAAAGTTTATTAAGAAAATATTCTGCATCCCATTTTGGCGAGTGGTGTCTGGGGTCTTAAAACTAGCAAGTGACCATCTAAGATGCATCAATTGGCCCCAATACACTTGGAGCAAAAGAGAATGAAAAACACCAAAGACACAAGGAAAATATTAACCCAAGAGACAAAATGGCCATATAAACCAGTCTCCATCATTCTGAAGCCAGAAGAACTAGATGGTGCCCGGCTACCACCAATGGCTGACCTGATGGGGAACACAACAGAAATCCCTGACGGAGCAGGAGAAAAGTCTGGTACAGAATTCAAATTTGTGTAAAAAACCAGACTTAATGGTCTGAGACTGAAGTAACCCCCAAAGCCATGGCCCCCGGAAGTTATGTTAACCCACAACTAAAACCATCCTGTAGCCCACACCTTTGAGATTAGACTGGAGTATAAAACATAAAATACTCATGAAGGCTGTCCTTCTTAGTTCAAGCAGACACATGAGACCAAATGGGCAGCTCCTGTCCAGAGGCAGGATGAGAAGGCAGGGACAGGAGTTTGTTGAATGGACACAGGAAACCCTGGTGGAAAGGGGGAGTGTGTTGTCACATTATAGGGATTGCGACTGATGTCACATAACAATATGTGTATTAATTTTTGTATAAGAAATTAACTTCAGCTGTAAACTTTCACCTAAAGCACAATATGTGAACATTCAGATTTAAATAGAAAATTCATTCTCAAACAGTTACAACATCTTCTGTTATATTCGCTGGGAACAATTATATATATATATATATATATATGTATACATATATATATATATACATATACTTGGTTGGGAATTTCTCTTCGTGCCTCAAATCATTATATATGTATGTCATTAACCCTGAGAAATACACATATTTGATACCACAAAAATGCCAATCATATCATGCTATGAATATAGAGCACTGTAACCCCAAGAAATGAAGCATTTCCATTCTTCATCATGATTTAAAAACTGGGCACTCTCTTCCAAACTATCCTTAAAAATCATGATATTGCTCAATTGAATCTTTTTTTGAAGAGAAAACCTGGGTTCCATGACCTGCTGCACATCTTGCCCTAGCTCTACAATTGACCACATGCTCTTAAAAGTATACAATTGCTGCAGTAAGGCTTACTGGGTATCTAGGAATTAGAGTCTATCCAGAGCTACACAGTCTTTCATCCCAGTTTTACAAACCCTATCGTCAACAGGCTCATCTCATCGCTATGAGTCGGAGTCGACTCGATGACACTGCGTTTTTTGGGTATCATCAACAGACCTTCATCAGTAAGAGGTACCACCTGTAGCATTCTGAAATTGTGATCTCGGAGTTTACCCAAGGTAGTATAAAATCAAGAATCCCTAATTGCAGCTAGACAAAAGCACCAGGATTTCTATCATTGTGGATGTCATCCAACAGTATTCAATGTCTGAAGTTAGGGCTCTAAGCCAGCAAAAGGTTCTTATCCCATGAAAACTGATTATTTCATCCAAGAGTCTGGAACACTGTGCATTTCTAGCAGTTCCTCACATTCTGAAAGAAATGAGATTCCACAATAGACTACAAGCATCTCCAGATCCCTTGGTTCTGATAACTGCACGTGGAGACTACATCTCCTCCTTCTTAATGTTCTCATACTATCTAGTGATCTGTGGAATACGGTGAGATTTCAAATAACACTACTGTAGTCTGCAGTCTCTTGGCCATCTGTCTTATTAGATGGTGGGAATGGGAGGAATGAACTTTGAACAAGGGGATGTTTGAATTAGTGACTCTGAGAAGCTCGTAGCACCTGTGTCATCTTTATTTGCATTTTTAAAATCTCTTAGCAATGATATAAGTCTTTCATCTTTTTTAACTTCATTTTTAATGATTCTGATTTAAATAGAACATTTATTCTCAAATGATTACAACATCTTCTGTTATATTCTCTGGGAACAAATTAATTTATTCTTTTGAGAATAAATGTGCTTAGTAATGCATCTTTAATTGCAACAAAGCATGCTGTACTTTTAAAATAATTGGACTGTTCAATGTCCACACATCACTAGGGCATCTTTATCTCTTAGTGAAGACTACCTCTACCACCCATCTGTCAATTTGCTGTATTATGGATACTTGAGTGTTAGAAGCTATGCCACCAGTATTTCAAATACCAGCAGGGTCACTCACAGTAAGACAGACTAGGAAGAAAGGCCTGATGATATACTTCCAAAAATTAGCCAATAAAATCATATGGGTCACAATAAAACATTATCTATCTTGCTTGTTTTGAACATATCATCAGGAGTGATCAGTCACTACAGGAGGACATCATGTTTGGTGAAGTAAAGGGCTAAAAAGACCCTCAGTGAAATGAATTGGCACAAGATTTCCAACGATGGACCTGAACATGCTGGTGACTGTGGAAATGGTGCAGGACCAGGAAATGTTTTGTTCTGTTGTACATAATGTCACCATGAGTCAGGGTTAACTGGGTGGCAGCTAACAACATCAGTAAAGTCTTCCTATAACACACAAGGCATTGACGGTAGTTACCAAAACCTTAATAGTGGTATCTCTTACCTCTGATAAGCAATTTTTATTCTTTTTACCACTCCTACAAGTCACCTAATTAACTTTCTGTGCTGATTATAGTTGTTGTTGTTGTTAGGTGCCATCGAGTCGGTTCCGAGTCATAGCGACCCTATGTACAACAGAACGAAACACTGCCTGGTCTTGCGCCATTCTTACATTGTTATGTTTGAGCTCATTGTTGCAGCCACTGTGTCAATCTACCTTGTTGAGGGTCTTCCTCTTTTCTGCTTACCCTGTACTCTGCCAAGCATGATGTCCTTCTCCAGGGACTGATCCATCCTGACAACATGTGCAAAGTATGTAAGATGCAGTCTCGCCATCCTTGCCTCTAAGGAGCATTCTGGCCGCACTTTTTCCAAGACAGATTTGTTTGTTCTTTTGGCAGTCCATGGTATATTCAATATTCTTCGCCAACACCACAATTCAAAGGTGTCAACTCCTCTTCGGTCTTCCTTATTCATTGTCCAGCTTTCACATGCATATGATGCGATTGAAAATACCATGGCTTGGGTCAGGCCCACCTTAGTCTTCAGGGTGACATTTTTGCTCTTCAACACTTTGAAGAGGTCCTCTGCAGCAGATTTGCCAAATGCAATGCATCTTTTGATTTCTTGACTGCTGCTTCCGTGGCTGTTGATTGTGGATCCAAGTAAAATGAAATCTTTGACAACTTCCATCTTTTCTCCGTGTATCATGATGTTGCTCATTGGTCCAGTTGTGAGGATTTTTGTTTTCTTTATGTTGATGTGTAATCCATACTGAAGGCTGCAGTCTCTGATTTTCATTAGTAAGCGCTTCAAGTCCTCTCCCCTTTCAGCAAGGAAGGTTGTGCCATATGCATAACACAGGTTGTTAATGAGTCTTCTTCCAATCCTGATGCCCTGTTCTTCTTCATATAGTCCATCTTCTCGGATTATTTGTTCAGCATACTGATTGAATAGGTATGGTAAAAGAATACAACCCTGAGGCACACCTTTCCTGACTTTAAACCAATCAGTATCCCCTTGTTCTGTCTGAACAACTGCCTCTTGATCTATGTAAAGTTTCCTCATGAGCACAATTACGTGTTCTGGAATTCCCATTCTGCGCAGTGTTATCTATAGTTTGTTATAATCCACACAGTCGAATGCCTTTGCATAGTCAATAAAACACAGGTAAACATCCTTCTGGTATTCTCTGCTTTCAGCCAGGACCCATCTGACATCATCAATGATATCCCTGGTTCCATGGTCTTCAGCAAAATTTTGCTTGCATGTGATATTAATATTTTTCTATAATTTCCACATTCGGTTGGATCACCTTTCTTGGGAATAAGCATAAATATGGATCTCTTTCAGTCAGTTGGCCAGGAAAAATGCAAAATCAATGTTTTTAAAATAGGGTTGTTCAGTCATTAAGGAGTAGTTCTCAGTGCACAATTAAGACATTTCATCTTGGTTTGGTTTGACAAACAGCTTTTATGACTGCATGTGTGTCTTAGTCATCTCGTGCTGCTGTAACAGAAATACCACAAGTGAATGGCTTTAACAAACAGAAGTTTATTCTTTCACAGCCTAGTAGGCTGTAAGTCCAAATTCAGGGCATCAGCTCCAGAGGAAGACTTCTCTGTTGGCTCTGGAGGAAGATCATTGTCATCAATCTTCTCCTGGATTAAGAGCTTCTCTGAGCAGGAACCCCGGGTCCAAAGGACACGCTCTGTTCTAGGTGCTGTTTTCTTGGTGGTATGAGGTCTCTCTGTCTCTCTGCTGGCTTCTGTCTTTTATATCTCAAAAGAGATTGGCTCAAGACACTATCCAATATTGTTGATTAAGTCCTGTCTCATTAATGTAACTGCCTTCTCTTCCACCTCATTAACATCACAGAGGTAGGATTTATAACACATAGGAAACTCACATCAGATGACAAAATGAAGGACAATCACATAATACCAGGAATCATGGCCTAGCCAAATTCATACAAATTTTTGGGGGGCAAAATTCAATCCATGACATTGTGCAAAACTAAAATACCCTCTGAAATCATTATTATATGCATAGAGCGTATATCCATACATGACTTCCTACAGCTCAGAGTCTTTGCCTCTTTCAAGCACTTGAACTTTAAGGGAAGTTATGTGCTCCAGGTCCATATTTTTTAGAAGTTATGGAAATATGAATACTGTCAGTCCTATGATTTCTCAAATAGGTCAAAGCACTGAAAAAGCTACCATCAACTACTGTGATTTACCTGCAGCTCACCCAGAGGTGTTACCTGCACAGGTATTGTAATTTACCATAACAACAAACACACAGATGGATCATATTTACTAAGGGTGGCAGAAGTTCAGGTCCTATTCTGAATTTCACAAAAGAGATGATGCAGTTGTATTTTTTGGGTGATGGTGGACATCTTATCTTACAAACAATTGTGTAGAGATTGAGATCAGTTGACCAAAAGTTAAACAATTTGATACTGAAAAATAAATGGAATGGAGGAAATTGGCAGCAAGTACCCTCTAAACTCCATTTTCTTATTTGGTTTATGAGTTAACATTATCCTCATTTTACATTTGAGGAAACTATAGCACAGAAAGGTGAATTGCTTGCCCAAAATAACACAAACAGTATCAGAGCTGGAGATTTAACTTGATCCTCAGGCTTTCAATCTCACAGGCAAGTCTGAGTCCACAAGCAAGTTTGAATCTACAAGCAAGTATGTCTTGCTGCTACTTTCTGTTAGTCAGCTAGGTAGTTAATTCTAGAAACAGTTTTCAAGGACATGAGCTCACCACTGTACTAACAGGAACACTCATCCCTAAATTGTATCTCAAACCAAATCCCCATTTGTCTAGATTCACTCTGCACAGGCTGCAACATTTCCCTCCAGGAAAACGTGTCTTTTTTCCTTCCTTCCCTCCCACCTTCCCTTCCTCCCTCCTTCCCTCCATCCTTCCCTCCCTCCTTCTTTCCCTCCCTCCCTCCCTCCCTCCTTCCTTCCTTCCTTCCTTCCTTCCTTCCTTCCTTCCTTCCTTCCTTCCTTCCTTCCTTCCTTCCTTCCTTCCTTCCTTCCTTCCTTCCTCCCTTCCTTCCCTCCTTCCCTCCTTGCCTTCCTCCCTCCTTCTCTCTCCTCTTCTTCCTCCCTTCCTTTCTTCTTTCCTTCCTCTCTTACACAGTAATTTTCTTCAACAGGACCATCATAAGACTGGAAACAAAAATATAGCTAACTAAAATTTCAAAATACTGGAAAAGCACTAAAATCTTGTTTCCAAAATTTTATCATATTTGGAAGGCATTGTTTTCAATATCTTTCTCATTCACTCCAATAAAACCTTTTCACTTCCTTGCTGGAAGTTCCTCAAATTACATTATCCAGAAGAATGAGGCTTCAACTGGGCAAGTGTAGATCTCTTTCACAGCTTTTAAAATATCTTTATGACAATGGCTAGCAACAAAACTCCATAAATGTGAAGGTTATGGGGTAGGTATGTGTGTGTGTTTAAACCCTGAGAAAATGTTTCTTGACATAATGTTTGCTAATTGTGATTTCAAGTGCCAGAGAAGGGATCCACCACCTAGGCTTTTGGCCAGTAAGTACAAGAATGATTTCCAAGGGTGAAGGCAGGAACTTGGTGCTGCCTCCTAGAATCACCAGCTCCACTGTGCATTTGGAAAATCCATTAGAAAAAGCATGGTAAGAGATCATCTTTCTGGAGCATGCTACATATGATCAGGGCTCTGCTGGGAAAATCTCTCCAAGTAGTAATGCTCTGGCCCTCTGAAGTAAGCTCTCCTCTCTCCCCATCCCACCCGCCCTCAATTAGGGGTGTCTGCCTCTCATTTTGAAGCAATCTATAGGGAGACCCCAAGATAGGTTGGATCAGGTACTTCTCTCCTTCTTTAAGGAGATTTCAGAAAAAGGATGTTTGCGTGGAATTTCAGCTTTCTTTAAAATTATTATGTAGTAGTTTTCTTTAAAGTAAAAGCATTTAGCTTTATTTGTTGGTGTTTGTTTTGTGTTGGAAAAATAGTTCCTAAACTTTAACAAAGCATGGCTTATATAAATCAGAACTCTGAGGGAAGATTCCTTTATAATGTAACATTAAGTTTTAGGGTGTACTTTATTTACAAAGAAAACAGAGACCAGGGAAGGTACAGATTGTTTGTTCTTAAACCACTTTTTTTTTTTTTTTTTCCACTTTTCCTGTCTATAGGTCTTCAGAAATCTTTTTAGGAAGTCTCCTTTAAAAGAAAAGAAAATATAGGTTTTTTAAGGCTTTGGATACATTTATTAAAAAAAGGAAAATATGGATGTGGGTTTGGGACAATTGTGACATTTGATAGAGCTTACATTTGGGTAGGATGGAGGCTACGGTTGGGACTAGAGTTTGTAGCTGAAGTTGGTGCTAAGGTTGGGGTCACAATGGCATGACGGGGATTGGGTTGAGGGTTGATTAGATTTGACACTGATTTGGAAAGAGACTGAGATGATCTATGAAAGTAAACCAATGGAATTTGGGCCCAGGCCTCATTTAAAACTAGTCTATTTCCTTATGATATTTTTGGAATAGTTCCTTTCCTGGGAATTCCCAGTACAGTGCCAGATGCCATCTTTGTTCAAGGATTTAGTCCAGTTTGGTGGCTTAGGTGTCTCTTTTGCATCATGTAAATAAGTCTCTCTTTTCTCTTGACTGCTAGATACACACTTTCCCCCAGCATACACAGAAGACCTACGCTTGTTTTATTCCTCTTTGCGTGTGATTGTTCTTTTGCATATGATAATAAACAAGCACGCTTCCACAATGCTTTTGCTTATTATGCACTATTTGATTCTTACATAAACACTGTGAGATATGATTATTGTTCTCATTTAACAGAGGTAGAATGTAAGGTTCAGACAACCCAAGATCATAACTGGCATAACAGACAGAAAGTCAGGTAGACAGACAGATAGATAGATAAAAGAGAGAGAGAAGGAAAGATCAACAGACAGACATAGAAAGAGGGAAGGCAGAAATAAGGAAGGAAGGAAGAGAGGGAAGAAAGTAGGGAGAAAGGTAGGAAAAAAGGAATGAGAAATATTAGAAAAGGAAGGAAGAAAAGAACCATAAATTGTACCAGGTTTTCAGAAATTTTCTGTTGTGTCTGCAGCTGAATCATTTCCTACACCACCTTGCTAGCTACTACCACTTACTGAGAATTAAAGCTGAGTGGCCCTGTTAGCTAAGAAGCCACCGTCTACGGCACACACATTTGTAAACGTAGATAGGAAATACCCGCAGTTAAATATACTATGGTCAAAACATTAAACTATTATATGAACGGAGAATGGGAAAGTAAGATTTAACTTTAAAAGGAAATTTTAAATCTTTCTCTGTTATTATCTGCTTTAGGAGTCTTTAAAAACACGTTGGAAGGAGCCCTGAGAAGTATATCCACATCACGGCAAATTCCACTTAGATCGTGATGGGGATTAGTGTGACTCAGGAACCAAGCCCTCATCCCCGTATGGAGCGGGAAGCCTCGCTGCAGCCTCATTTCCACTAATCTGGGGCTGCTGTGTGATCTTTGATCACACCAAGTATTACAGATGGAAAAGTACTCTTTTCAAATCCCCAACGTGTCTCCAACTGTCAATAAAATCCTTTTTAAGTGTCAAAAGCAATTGCTCTGGTTTACACATATGCTGCTAACCATAGCAGCACTTTCTAGTACTTCTAAAGCAAAACAACAGCCAAATGGCATGACTGCAGGCCAGAATTCTGACGGGCACCTTCACCCTCGGCTTTAACAGCATTAGGGATTCCTTTGGAGAAGTTGTCATTTACGTTAACTGCACTTTAAAGATTAGGTATTGCACTCCAAAATACCTTATCTGGGAGGCAAAACAACCACCACCCCAACCTTCAACTTAAACAAACCATTTATACAGGTTACACGTCTAGCCAGATGTTTAAATTCACAAGCTTTCCTAGAAAATGTGACTTTTTTTTTTTTTAGTATTTGGAAGCATGTGAACAAAGGATGATCTCAATGCAGTTGGATTCTTCCCCATAAATTATACAAGACGATGGTTTGCAGTAATTGATGTAATAAACTAGCGGGCAGAAAGAAGCACAATTCCCTAAACTAGATAAAATAAGCAATTACTCTTGCTATCAGAATGGCCCCGTCAAGGGGAAAGTTGCCCGTGTCACAACAGAATCTAACAAACCCTGTTGCATTTAAGCATCAGAGGCTTCGGCCTTATTATTTTTCTGGGATGTGCATACATAATCAGCTTCTCCCACAAATGAAGGGGGGATATTTCTGGCAAAATGAAAAACGGTGATAAGCTGTGTCCAGATGATGATTTCACAGAAACTCCTCATCACGCATCGGCGACATACGCCCATCTTCTTGGTTGTCCCCTTGGAGATTTTCATACTAAACATATGTGCATATTTTTCATGGCCACTGAGATTTGAATTGCAGCCTGCTCCCATGCAGAACATGAAACACTTCAAACTGCATAATGCTGACTAAATTATAAAGTCCCCAGTGGCCTGAGGTAGCAATAGCCATAATAATGAGTGTGCTTAAGTGGTTTGCGCACTTTCTCTTGCCCCTGAACTTTAATGTCCTGACTTATCGGTTTGCTTCCCCCCCTTTCCTTGCTAGAGATCGTCTTGCATAACATTACTGACTGCTTTTGTATTGGGGGAATGCAATGGCCTGTCATTTTAAATGAAGGTAAAGGAAGAAGACAAGAACCAACGGCCAATTAATAATCATGACTTCATTGAGTAAAACAGTTGTATGAGGACTTTTTGTCAGTTGTTCCATCTTGTTTAAATATAGATAATGTGATCTTTTGGGCAGATTAAAGTTTTCAGCTTGTGTTACTCTAAATGGTATCGCATCAACCCTGAAAGATTTCCATCATTTAAGATATTTTGAATGAATCATTGTTTCCCATAATTTAATATACTTTTTGTTATACATTTTGAAGAGAAAAAAAAAAAAACTACCTAAAAAAAGTGCACACATATATTTACTAGTTAAGTAATTAAAAATGTATTTTAACATTTTGATGATGATTCTGTCAGGATCAGAACTCAGCATGGAAAAGTGAGACTAGGTCATGCGATATCTGCTATTGATGAGACCCAGGGAAGAGTGAGACCAGGTCATTCAATATTTGCTATTGATGAGACCCAGGGAAAGTGAGACCAGGTCATTTGATATCTGCTATTGATGAGACCCAGGGAAAGGTGAGACTAGGTCATGCAATATCTGCTATTGATGACACCCGGGGGAAGTGTGACTAGGCCATTCGATATCTGCTATTGATAAGACCCAGGGAAAGTGAGACTACGTCAATCGATATCTGCTATTGATGAAACCCAGGGAAAAGTGAGACCAGGTCATTCAATATCTGCTGTTGATGAGACCCAGGGAAAAGTGAGACCAGGTCATTCAATATCTGCTGTTGATGAGACCCAGGGAAAAGTGAGACTAGGTCATTCGATATCTGCTATTGATGAGACCCAGGGGGAAGTGAGACCAGGTCATTCGATATCTGCTGTTGATGAGACCCCGGGAAAAGTGAGACTAGGTCATTCGATATCTGCTATTGATGACACCCAGGGGGAAGTGAGACCAGGTCATTCGATATCTGCTGTTGATGAGACCCCGGGAAAAGTGAGACTAGGTCATTCGATATCTGCTATTGATGACACCCAGGGGGAAGTGAGACCAGGTCATTCGATATCTGCTGTTGATGAGACCCAGGGAAAAGTGAGACTAGGTCATTCGATATCTGCTATTGATGACACCCAGGGGGAAGTGAGACCAGGTCATTCGATATCTGCTATTGATGAGACCCAGGGAAAAGTGAGACTAGGTCATTCGATATCTGCTATTGATGAGACCCAGGGGAAAGTGAGACCAGGTCATTCGATATCTGCTATTGATGAGACCCAGGGAAAAGTGAGACCAGGTCATTCGATATCTGCTATTGATGAGACCCAGGGGAAAGTGAGACCAGGTCATTCGATATCTGCTATTGATGAGACCCAGGGGAAAGTGAGACCAGGTCATTCGATATCTGCTATTGATGAGACCCAGGGAAAAGAACTGTGAGATTTAAACTCAAAACGGAAATACGAATTTGTCAAATGAAAAAGAGGCAATGAGATAAAATACAAGGGGTGGGGGTGGAATTCAGGAACTCTGAGTTTCTCAAGCCAACCAAATAAATCACTGTACTTCTCCAGGTCTCTGTTTCCTCAACCATAAAATTTAGTTTTGCCCAGAAAACTGAATAAGGGCTAATTAGCCAATTAATTACAGCCAGAATATTCCTTAGAAGTGAGGGTGACGAGACTTTGTTTTGCTTACTTTGGATACATCATCAGGAAAGACCAATCTCTAGAAAAGAACACCATGTTTGGTAAAGTGTAGGGTCAGCAAAAACCTGGGGAACCCTCTATGAGATGGACTGACATCACCGGCACCACAGTGGACTCAAACATGTCAATGATCATGAAGATGGGGCAAGACCAGGCACCATAGGGTGGAGACTTTTCTATTTGTAGATCAATTCCATGATATTAATATTGAGTTTAGCAACAGAATACCTCTTTGTTTTCCACCTTTTTTGCTATTCTTACATAGTTCTTTACATAATTCTCACACATTTATTGCTTTGTTTATATCTAGAAATATCTGTTCTTTTTTTTTTCTATTGTAAACGGAAACAGTTATTCTGTTACAGGTTTTGTTATTTGTTTAGAGCGACATTAATTTTTTTCATATTGATCTTAAAATATTCGGTTTACTGAATTCTTCACTTGCAATTATCAATGGTATATGAGCTTCATAAAAATAATGTGTAAGTTTTTCTTCTGTGCTTTAGATCTTAAAAAAAGAAATTTGGAGTTGTCTGTTCTTTAAAAGATGTAGTAAAATATCCCCTGTGAAAACTTCTAGGTTTGGTGCTTGGTTTCTTGATTCATTCATTCACTCACATATTCATTCGTTAGGTGGTGAAGAAAAAGTAGTATATTGACAACTTTTTCTCTTCTATGATTACTGTTCTGTTTTGATAATTTAATATTTTATTTTGTTAGGATTATTTTGGAGAGTTTATTTTTTCTTAGAAAATCATTTATTTTGTGTTTTAAAACGTAACTCCTGACATTGAAGCAAAGTAGACAAGTATATTATTTTGTGCATCTGGTTAGCTTACCATTCTCACTTCCCATTTTACATAATTGTGTTTTCACTACTTCTGCCTCTTTTTTGTCATTAAGATTAGCTACTGTATAAACAGCTCTTATTTTTATAAGTTTTATCATTTACCAATTTTCTAAACTTTTTACTTGTCCATGCATTGATTTTTTTCTACAAAAATGTATAAGCCCTCATTCTGTGACATGCACTTTACAAAATAAAAATATTCAGTGCTCATGAAATCCATTTTAACAGTGAGGAAACTGAGGCATACTCTTTTAAGGTATCATGTCCAAGGGTGCGTGACTTGTAATTGGCAGTGTCTGATATAAACCCAGTTTTTTTTAGTCCAGCTCCAGAACTGGTTATTATTTTTATTTCCTCTCTTACACTGTCCTTAAATTTATTTTACTTTTTCTAGCTTACTAATCATACAGCCTTTTAAGCTTTTGTGTATTTTCTCTGTGAAGGATGATGAATCTGTGCTAATTACTCTCATAATTTTTTGTTGTTTCTGCCTTTACTTGGACCTATATACATTTTTCTACTTTATTATTTCAATTCCACATTATACAGAATATAATGGTTTCCAGTCATCTGAGATTATTGCTGAATATATAAGTAAATTTTAAAATTATCACTTTTCTTAGTGCTTGTTCTTACAAATCTGACTTCATTTGACATCAACACTAAGATTGTTTCTTTATTGTATTAATAACATCCTTTTAACTGCAACTTTTCTCTCTTATAGCTATAGGTATAGTTCTCAGAGATTTCATCAGTTAAATTTGATTTTTCATTCCAATCTTTATTCTTCACTGTTTCTAAATCTAAAACGTTTAAATGGAACTGATACTAAGTCATTTTGTGTGAGAAAGGGTATCTCTTCCATACATCATTTAATTTTGAAATCTACCTTTGCTGGTTCCGAAAAGTGCAACGGTCTTAACTACAGAATTTATTACATTTTAAAATTAGATGCAAATAACATTTTTGAGAGTTTTGCCATTTTTACTGAAGTCATTGGAAACAATTTGTCGTTTGGGATACACTTTTTCTGTTGATCTTCCCCTGCCTCCGCCCCCTTTTTAGGTTGGGAGAGTAAAGAAGAATCATTTTTATATGAAACATAAATCACATTTGGGTACCCTATACCTTTCACTCTAGAACCAGGACCCCAGAATCTAGAGCTCCTGGTACAATTTCTCTATAGCCTAAAAGATTTTTAAACAAAATGAAAGTTATACAGATATCTGCAAATTGAAGGAATAAAAGTTCACCCTTCAGCAGAATACACTCAAACAGGAATTGTCATTTTTTTAAAGAACATTAAGTAGTCACAATGTTCTCCATGTTGGCAAGAAAGGATAGCCTGATTATTGCTATTTCAAATATATGAATATTAATTAATACCTGAGAGGTTGCCTAAATGTCATCCTGACCCACAACTAGACAAAAGCTAAGCCCATGTTTGGAAAAGGGGCAAAGAATGATCTGGTGACTAAATTTGATAACCAGGTTTTGCAATTTTCTAAAATTAAAAAAACAAACAGCTAACCAGGAGCTCTGGTGGCAAAGTTGTTAAGAGGTCAGGCTGCTAACAAAAAGGTCACAGTTTGAATCCACCAGCTGCTCCTTGGAAACCCCAGGGGCAAGTCTACTCCAGCCTATAGGGTCGCTATGAGTCAGAATCAACTTGATGACACACAACAACCAACAAAAGATAGCCAAAAGTAAAAATATTTAAAACATACATCAAATTGAAAAAAAAAAATCCAGAAACTGGCATTTTCTAGAATAGAGAAAAATAAGTTGAACTAAAATGTAAGATTCTTATCTCAGAAAGATTTCCATGTTTAGCCTGATTTTTCATAATAAAAATCCAGAAGTAGACTAGATTCTTTAACTCAAGGGATGATTTCCCTCAAGGCTAAAGCTTTTATTCATGCAAAGTCCATGTTTTCAGTTCATAAAACTGTGTGTTCAGAGATTAGTTCTGGATTGAAGAGAGGCTACCCACCCAGTGGTCAAAGAGGATGCCAAGTGCTGGGGAGATGCCTGAGGAGGCCCAGTTCCCCCTCTGGGGTGAGCATGAAACTGCTCCTTCAAAAGATGACAGAAAGGGAAGGTCAGGATAACATGGAATGTGGGGAAAGAAAATGGAGATAGGGGAATGATCTAAGTAGAAAGACACAGAAACAAGGGGAATTGAGGAGTGTGCCCCATTGGAGGTATAACTGTTGTTGTTAGCTGCCATCGAGTCAGTTCCTACTCATAGTGACCCTACATACAACAGAAGGAAACACTAGCTGGTCTGGTGCTATCCTCACGATCCTTGTTATACTTGAACCCATTGTTGGAGCCACTGTGTCAATCCATCTGGCTGAGGATATAAATAATAAGCCACTAAATCAATAATAAGCCAATAAATCAAAACCAAGCCCATTGCTGTTAATTCAGTTTTGACCTACAGTGACCCTATATGACAGAGTAGAACTGCTCAATAGAATTTCCAAGGCTGTTATCTTTACAGGAGCAGACTGGCACACCTTTTTCCCATGGAGAAGAGGTGGGGTTCAAACTACTGACCTTTTGGTTAGCAGCCAAGCATTTAACCACTGTGCCACCAGGGCTTCTAATAAACCAAGAGTGGAGATAAAATGAGAATACTCGACTAATCCAAACAAAACAGGCAAAAAGGAAAAGTAAAGAACATATTTTGTTGTTGTTAGGTGCTATCAAGTCAGTTCCAACTCACAGCAATCCTGTGTATAACAGAATAAAATACTGCCTGTTCCTGAATCATCCTCACAAATGTTGGTATGTTTGAGCCCATTGTTGTAGCCACTGTGTCAATTCATCTCATTGAGGTTCTTCCTCTTTTTCACTGACCCTCTTCTTTACTAAGCATGATGTCCTTCTCCAGGGACTGGTCCCTCCAGATAACATGTCCAAAGTTTGTAAGACAAATTCTCACCATTCTTCCCTTCTAAGGAGGATTCTGGCTGTATATCTTCTGAGGCAGATTTGTTCGCTCTTCTGACAGTCCATGGTATATTCAGTATTTTTTGCCAACATCATAATTCAAAGACATCAATTCTTCTTTGGTCTTCCTTATTTATTCTCCAGCTCTCCCATGCATGTGAGGCAATTGAAAAGACCATAGCTTGGGTCAGGAGTACCTTAGTCTACAAAGTGACATCTTTGATTATACACACTGTAAAAAGTTTTTTACAGCAGATTTTCTCAATTCAACATGTCCTTTGATTTCTTGACTGCTGTTTCCAGGGGCGTTGATTGTGGATCCGAGTAAAATGAAATCCTTGACAATTTCAATACTTTCTCCGTTTATTATGGTGTTGCTTATTGGTCCACTTGTGAGGATTTTTGTTTTCTTTTTGTTGAGGTGTAATCCATACAGAAGGCTGTAGTCTTTGATCTCCATCAGTAAGTACTTTAAGTCCTCTTCATTTTCAGCAAGCAAGGTTGTCTCATCTGCATAATGCAGGTTGTT
This sequence comes from Loxodonta africana, assembly GCF_030014295.1. Classification (NCBI taxonomy): domain Eukaryota; kingdom Metazoa; phylum Chordata; class Mammalia; order Proboscidea; family Elephantidae; genus Loxodonta; species Loxodonta africana. The sequence continues at coordinate 7,654,611 of NC_087343.1, read as the reverse complement.
AATGAGTCTTCCTCCAATTCTGATACCCCATTCTTCTTCATTTAGTCCCGTTTCTCCAATTACTTGCTCGGTATACAGATTGAGTGGAAACCCTGGTGGCATAGTGATTAAATGCTACGGCTGCTAACCAAAAGGTCGGCAGTTTGAATCCCCCAGTATTTCCTTGAAACTCTATGGGGCAGGTCTACTCTCTTTTATAGGGTCACTATGAGTTGGAATCAACTTGACGGCAACTGGTTATACAGAATGAGTAAAAAAAAAAAAAGATTGAGTAAGTAGGGTGAAAAGATACAACCATGAAGCAAACCTTTTCCATCTTAAACCTACTCAGTATTCCCTCTTTGTGTTTGAACAACTGCCTCTTGGTCTATGTACAGGTTCCTCATGAGCACAGTTAAGTGTTTTAGTATTCTCATTCTTCACCATGTTATGCATAATTTGTTATGATCTACATGGTCAACTACATTTACATTGTCAACAGAACACAGGTTAACATCTTTTTGGTATTCTCTGCTTTCAGCCAAGATCCACCTGACATCAGCAATGAGATCCCTCATTCCATGTCCTTTTCTGAATCCAACTTGAGTTACTGGCAGTTCCCTTTGGATGTACTGCTGCAACAGTTTGGATTCTCTTTAACGAAGTTTTACTTGCATGTGATATTAATGATATTGTTTGATTGTATAGGAATATATATGTATATGTGTATATATATATATATACACACACATAATATCTGGGACTAATAAAAAGCAGCTAGCAAGATTGTAGATTTAAGTCATATTAATTTAATTGAATTAATGGTGAATATGTTGTTGTTGTCAGGTGCCGTCCAGTTAGCTCTGACTCATGGCAATCCTGCGCATAATAGAATGAAATGTTGCCCAGTCATTTGACATCTTCATAATAGTATGTTGAGCCAATTGTTGTAGTCACTGTGTCAATCCATCTCATTGAGGGTCTTCCTCTTTTTCGCTCACCCTCTATTTTACCAAGCATCATGTCCTTCTCCATTGAATGGTGCGTATAAACTATATTAATGATGCTTATTAAACGTATTAATAAGCAATTAAGTACAAATGATCTAAACAGACAAATGAAAGGCAGGGATTCTCATGAGGAATAAACATACTTTTAATTAAACAAATAAATAAAAAGGTAGTTTAAAAATAGATGAAAAATATATACCACGTGAATACTAAGCTAAAGAAAGCCCAAGAGGCTATAGTAATGTCAAATGAAGTAGACGCTAAAGCATGGAATATTGCCACGGATAGGAAAGGACATTTAATAATGAAAAAGGGATAAATTTATCAAGAAAGCATAACAATCCTAAATATGTTAAAAAAAATCCAAAATCAGAGATGCAAATTAATAAAAATGAATAGAACTGAAAGAAATAGAAACCTCCACAATTATACTGGAAGACTTCAGCACCCTTTGCTCTAATAGTGATAAATCATGTAGACAGAGAATGAGTAAGGATATAGATAACCCGAGAAAACACTAGCAACCAACCTGGCCTAACCGACAGTATAGAACACTTCACCTGTAACAGCCAGTGCACTGAACAGGTGTCCTTTCATTAATGTGTGTGTAGAACATTCATCAAGATAGACTGTATTCCATGCTATAAAATAAAATAGACCCTAAAAATTTTCAAAAAATTGAAATGAAAGTACATTTTCTGACATTTAATGGAATTAAACTCAAAAGAAGTTACAGAATACTATAGGTAAAATTCTAAAACACTTGGAAATTAAATAAACCACACTTCTCAATATCCCACGAGCCAAAGATGAAATCGGAAGTGAAACTGGAAGATAATTTGAATTGAATAAAAGAAAGTGTAAAAAAGACAGGAATCACATATCAAAGTTTATGGCACACAGAAAAATTGATAGCATTCAAAATGCTTATATTAAAAACAAGACATTTTAGATCAGTGATGTTCACTTCTGCCTTAAGAAAATTAAAAGGAAGAGTAAATTAAACCCAACAAAGACATAATTAGTTGAAAAATAAAGATAAACGCCAAAAATGAACACAATTGATAACAGAAAAACAATAGGAAAAAATCAGTGAAACCAAAAACTGCTTCTTTGGGTAGGGGGGAACCAAAGGAGGGATTTGAGTTCTTTGGGAGCTGGGGTAGGGAGAAGATAATATAGGTAATGAATCATATTAATATAGCCACGCTCGCTTTCTTTTGCTTAATGTTCACTTGGTATGTATATTCCATCTATTTTTAAACTATCATTGTCTTTTTCTGTAAAGTATGTTTCTTCCGCATAGTAATCTCTTATTGTCCTCCTGTATCCCAGGGTAACGTGCAACTCAAGAGATGCTCATATCTTTCTTTGAAGGCTACGTCTTTCCATATTGAACCTAAACTCTTGGATTTTTAATCCTGGTAGTTTAAAAATAAACAAACAAGCAAACTCACAGCCATGAGGTCGACCTGGGAAGTCTGGACTCAAAAGGAATCATCCATGAGGAAATTCAACGGTACTAAAATTATGAACATCACCCTACTCCTTCACTTAAAGCAGAGTGGGGCATTTTGCAAGTGTTCTGTAAATCACAGTAGTCTCATCAAAGGTGGGGGGGTCTTTTAAGATATTGACGTGCCCACCTGTCTTCTTCCACAAACTACTTTAGAGAAGCAGGTGTTTTTGTTTCTGATCTTCACAAATTTCCACTCAGAAGGCCTGAATCTGAACTACAAATTATTATTACCAGGTTTAGGATTGTAAAGAAAAAACAACAGTATTTCTAAACTTTTTTTTTTTTTTAAATGTATTTTCAATAGAAGAGAATGAAGAGAAAGTCAGGGGGATGGGCTTACTGTTCACAGTTAAGCATGCAAATAAAATGAGAGAACCTATGTGTGAAGAAAATTCTCCACGGGGTCAAATCCATATTGAGATTCTGATTATCACTCGATCAAGCTGCCTCCAAGGAGAACTGGTTTAGATCAGCTGACCATAGTTTATGTACTTGATAAACTGAGCAAGATAAATAGTCTGTTAAGGCTTTATGGACTTGTTATGACAGCTAATTTCATATCGCCTGACATAGTATCTGAGCAAATGTACAGGTGTTCATTCATTTTCACTACACTATAAAAAAATAGATACTGTAAATTGAGTACCTCTGAAAGTCCAGTCATAATAGATGACAAATATCCCTGCAACCCACAAGAATGAAAGTTGTAAGTCACTGGACTTGGACACTGAAAGTTAGCAGAGAACTCAGGAGCTCATGTGTCTTTTTAATGGCTCTACAGCAGAAATGTGTGGGTTTCCTCTGACAGCCTACCAGAGGACTCAGAGGACACCTAATGAATCAGCCATAACTTTAATTTAAATGACGTGAGACCTAAGAAACGGGGGACTTCTGACATGTCTCTGAGTTTACCAGCCTCTCCATGTAGCCACCCATTTTGACTGAAGCTTTGACTTTGTTTTCTCCTTTAATGAGATATCTTCTTGATTTTAAAAGGGTTGAAGAGCTGTTACAGAACAGTGGCCTGCAGTCCTTCCCACAAGTGCTGTACCCAGAACATAACCCTGTAATATTTTCCTGCTGTGAAGGCCACTCCATCATTCCACATGGCAGCTCATTTTCCAAACGTTCTTCCTCTGTTGTTGGTGTTGGTTGTTATCGAGTCGACTCAGGCTCCTGGCGACCTCAGGCATAACAGAGCAAGACATGCCATCTTCATGATCACTGGTAGGTTTGAGTCCATTGTTGCAGCTATCGTGTAGTGTCTCTCAGAATAAATATTTGTGAGACCTCATATGTTGGCTTAAGGCAGATTAAAACTTGAACTTCAAGATAAAATACAATTTTAAAATCTTGTCAACTGACTAAAGTAGATGTGGGATTATCTCACAGTTTATGAAAAATTGTATGTAATGGCTTTAACTGTTTATAATGTTGCATGCATCATTATACAACACTCAGCTTTCTTGGGTTGCTTCTGGAATAAGCTTGAAAATAAAAGTTATATAAGTAAGCCAGTTTTAGAACTTATCATATTTTGTATTCATAGATGAATTTTTGTTTTACCTCGAGTGTAAAACTTGAGATATTTGTATCACATTAAAGACTAAAATTATAAATCAAACTTTTTCTAGACTTTCATCACCAACTCTCATCAAGAACTCTTGCAAATTTCTCCATCTCTTAAGACGAACTATTACTTCCAGAAGGAAGCTGCAACAAAACTTTACTTTTGAGCCAACAGCCATTTGCCATGTACAATGGGTTTCCCTACAGTTAGTTCAATTAATCTTCAAAGGTTCTTATTTTGTTACATAACACATATAGTGTCATGTTAATACTGTTAGAAAGAGTAAATTTTCATCCAAATTGTCTGCTCTGGAAGTTTTCTTATTCAATGTTTCTGTGAAAATTATAGCCTCTCAGTTTATCTAGGTAATTTTCTCACTGATAACAGAGTATTGGAAAAGGCCACGTTGATAACAAAGGAATACAAGCTTCATTTACTGCTGGTAGGACCTATGGAGCAACGGGTAATGCATATAATTATAGAATAAAAAATGTACTTGGATGAACTATTTCAGATATAATTCCACATTAGTGCCCTTATTTTGTATCGATAGCTGTGTCATAGCTCATAAACATACTCACTAGAAGTGACTACGGCAAATGAACTTCAGAAAGCATCCCTAGTTGACAAGCATGGGCAGACACCATTTGAGATCATTAATTTTTCAACATCAGGGGGCAGTTTGCCTCTTTTGGCTTTGGCAAACGGAGGGTTGAATGCAGAAAACAGTTATGGAGGTAAAAGCGGTGTTGAGTTTTGTTTTTCAATGATGAAACCAACACTAAAAAACAATTGGGTTTATAAATGCTACCTAATATGTTCACTCTTCTAGTACAGCATGCAAAAGATAATTCCCTGTCATTACCTTATCACCATGTTTCCCTTCACTGAGATGCAAAGACCAGTAATTATGTATCTGTGTGTGTGTGTGTGTGTGTGTGTGTGTATTCTAATGCCAGGTACTATTAATTCTTTTAATTCCCATGAAGACAAATAATTCAAGCAAAGCGTATATAAAGTGGCAAATAGTGATTTTTTAATAGGAGATTCTGGTAGGGGATATATATGAGTAGAAATCTAGACAAAGTAAAAAAAAAATAAAATTAATATGAGGAATCTACCCATTACAACTCTGATTTCTATGAAGCACCACTTTTTAAGAAAGAGTATTTAAATTTCAAGTACCAGGAATTCCTTTACGCATTACTTTGTCTCAGTATAACAAATAACTGAATATAGATTTACTTTCTGCTCCAAATTTTCATTTATTGCCATATGGAAATTAGTTGCCTAATTTTTGAACTATGTTATATGAATTGTATAATTTTGAACTCTATCCCTTGAATCCTTAAATATTAAAAATATTTATTACTTCTATATGTATTTAAATAACCATTTGGATGGGTATATCATTCTTGATATGAAGAAGAACACGGCATTAGAGACTCATGAACAACCTGCGTTATGCAGATGAGACAACCTTCTTTGCTGAAAGTGAAGAGGACTTGACGCACTTACTAATGAAGATCAATGACCACAGCCTTCAGTATGAATTACACCTCAACATAAAGAAAACAAAAATCTTCACAACTGGACCAATGAGCAATATCCTGATAAATGGAGAAAGTACTGAAGTTTTCAAGGATTTTCATTTTACTGGATCCACAATCAATGACCATGGAAGCAGCAGTCAAGAAATCAAATGCCATATTGCATTGGGCATATCTACTGCAAAAGGCTGTTTAAAGTGTTAAAAAAGGAAAGATGTAACTTTGAGGACTAAGGTGTGCCTGACCCAAGCCATGGTATTTTCAGTCACCTCATATGCACGAGAAAGCTGGACAATGAATAAGGAAAACCAAAGAAGAATTGATGTCTTGAATTATGGTGTCAGCAAAGAGCATTGACTATACCATAGACTGGCAGAAGAATGAACAATTCTGTCTTGTAAGAACTACAGCCAGCATACGCCTTAGAAGTGAGGATGATGAAACTTTGTCTTACGTACTTTGGACATGTTACCAGGAGGGACCAGTTCCTGGAGAAGGATATCATGCTTGGTAAAATAGAGGGTAAGCAAAAGAGAGGAAGACCCTCAAGTGGATGGATTGACACAATGGCTGCAACAATGGGCTCAAATACAGCAATGGTTGTGAGACTGGCACAGGACCCAGCAGCCTTTTGTTCTGTCGTACCTAGGGTCGTTAGGAGTTGGAACCAACTAGAACAGCACCTAACAACAATAATTCTTGAATAACATAGGTTTTTTCCTGAGGAATTAATTGGAACTGTTACATGGCACATGTTACAATCGAAAACCATTGTGAAGAGGCATGGGAAATCACCACCCACGGATGATACTATCATTTTCCTGCTTGTCCCAAAAATTCTTTCTATATCTTTCTAGTCTACCAATTTTGCTAACCTCTCTCTTATTGCTGATTAGTTGGTATCTTATTACCATTTCATACTGCCCTTTCCATCCTTGAATACATGTTTTATTTCGTTTTAGGAAAGTGTTCTTATATTCTATCTTGTAATTTTTTATTCCTTCTTATTTAGGTCTTCTTCATCAAGGATATCGTTTCTGTGTATGTTGCATCTAACTTGTCTTCTATATGCCCACTTTCCTCTCTATCTCTTGATTTTTGCTGTGATAAATATGTATGGAACAACGCACTTGCTGTTTCAACATTCTTCACGTGTACAGTTCAGTGAGAGTAACCGTGTTTGTCATGTTGTGCAGCCATCGCCATTATCAGTTTCCAACTTCTTTCCATCATTCTTAACAGAAGCTCGATGTCTCCTAAACAGTGACACCCTAATAGCCTTAGGTCTGTATACATTTGCCTGTTCTAGATATTTCATTTGAGCGTAATCATGCAATATCAGTCCTTTTGTGAACTTATTTTACTCAGCATGTTATTTCTAAGGTCATCCATGCTATAATATTTATAAGGACTTCATTTCTCTTTGTGGCTGAATTTATTTTTTAACTACTTATTTTGAGGTAATTACAGATTCACGGGAAGTTAAGTCTGTAATAGTACATACAGTCCCTTGAGCCCTTGAACCCCCCATCCAGTTTTCCCTAACAGTGACACTTTATGTACGTGCAGTGCAATATCAACACCAGGAAATTGACATTGGTTAAGACAGGTAACTAGACTGAAGATCTTATTTAATTTTTTCATTTGTGTTTGCATGCACTGACTTTTATTTTAATGTTTTTGTCCTGTGGTATTGTTATACTAGGTGTAGTCATCCCATGTGGACAGGAAACCTGCCCCTCTCAGTATTAATTAGAGATGTCTAGTGGGAAAACCATACATTCTACCAGTGTCTTCCACAATAAACCTTTGCAATAATTGATGCCCTCCAGTGGGTCACATCTCATTATATTGGGTGACTTCATAAACTGATTTGACAGGCTAGCTGACCACATGATTCATCAACTTCAAAAACAGGTTTCTGTGGTGGTAGACAGAGCCGCTGTCTGAGCTACCGTAAGGTGGGTAAGTAGAGAGAGTAATTTTCATAATTTCATAAATAGTTAAATACTTTGATATCTTTGCTCACAAGCGAATGTATCTGAAGTTTGCATTCCATCTGAGCACATGAAATGAAGCCTTGCATATAGCACAGAAGCCAGCAGTAGGGCAGGGTTTTAAACAGAAGATATTCCATTTCCTCTAGAATATCAGGGAAAAGCAAATGCCCACCCCTTAATTCTCAGCTTTAATTAGTTGTAGGACTGTCATTACACAGAAGAATGAGAAGGAGCGAAATCTCGACAACCCCTTTGCAAGTCTTCCAAGGATTTCTCCGTTGAGGGAGGTTATGTTCCAAATACTGCTTATAGAATCATTCTATAGGAACAAAACAGACAACAGTGTGCCAATAATGCACCCTGAAATCTGATTTGATATTTCTGGTTTTTTTTTTTTTTTTTTTTATATAATTTCAATCAATATAAAGAAACATTTATCATAGCAAAAGATACATTTTCGACTTGGGATGTGTTTTTAAATTAAATTTATCTAATAAAACAATATACTCAGGATTCTATATGGTCTAATAATAAGTTAAAACTACGAATTAAAATGATGTTAGTTACTTGTGACTCTTTACAAATGTCCTTTTCTCCTCTCCTAGTGATACCCCCAGGAGTAGAAGCTCTGGTGATCTTATTTAGCAGTGTAAGTAATTTGGAATACTAAATAAGAACTTAACTCCTGTGGTTCGGGAAGTTTTTCTTCTATGCAAAAGCATATTATTTTTTTCTTCTCTAAACCTCTGACAGAAGAGCCAGATAATATGGAAACTTCCTAGAATAAGGTTCACTGATTCTGTGGGAATGCAAGAAAATGTCTGCATCCCCACAGACATTGCCAGTTTTCCCACCTGTGGGTGTAGTTCTAGAAACCAAAGAATTCCATCATAGTGCTGTTCATCTAGACTGAGTCCCTCAGAAGATCAATGGATCCCGGCTGATGAGGCTTCGTCTGAAAAGCCTTAGTATCATAGCCTCAACCCCAATTCACCAGACAACCATATGGGTCTACCAAGGCACCATGACTCAAAAACTGTAATCTTGTCACTGTATAGGATGCACACCATCTGTATCATCTTTAGTTTTGAATATTGCTTCCAGAACATGGTCCTGCAATTTGGCGTAAAAAGCCCCGGTCCTTTGGTGAGCTTGTCATTCCATAGGTACCTACTCACGTTCATTACTCCAACTCCCTCAGCACTCAAACCATTCCTTCAGGTTTGTTTCCTCATGGCCTTCTTCTCCATCTCAATGTTTGCTCTTGTCATAAGTGGCCTCAGAGTTCAACTGGACTGTCCTCACAGGTCCTCAGTCTCCACACTCAGCCAACCATGCGGGGTCAAGCCACAGGCCACACTTGTCTTTCCATCACCTGGGATGTTGTCATCGCTTCAGTCCACACAGAAACATCCACTCATTGAATATAACTCCCCTCTTGCCATCTCTCATAGTTTCTCTCCCACTATACCTGTTGCGGGACCTCGCTGAGGGTCAATTTGCCTTCACATAAAAGTGTATTTTAAAATCAGTGTCCCCTCTTGTACCTCCTCTAGCAGAGAAGCTATTGTATGTAGATTTCCATTTAACCAGTCTGCTGAGGACATAACCAACCCTCTCGCCTTTTGCCATTTCTTTACACCTGTCCATCAAATGCCAACCCTTGATTAATCTATGTGCCTGCTTTCTTGTGCCAGCACTAAGACTTCCAAAAGAACCATACGAATGTAAAAGTGCTGCTAAAATTCTTGATTTCCACTGTTTTCTGTGCAAAAGCTGGGTAATGAAAAAGGAAGACGGAAGAGGAATTAATACATTCAAACTGTGATGTTGGTGAAGAATATTGAATATACCACGGACTGACAGAAGAGTAAACAAATCAGTCTTAGGAGAAACACAACCAGAATACTCCTTATAAGTGATTATGACAAGGCTTCGGCTTGCTTACTTTGGACATGTCATCAGAAAAGACCAATTGCTAGAAAAGAACATGATGTTTGGTAAAGTAGAGGGTCAACAAAAATGAAGGAAACCCTCCATGAGATCAGCTGGCAAAATAGCCACAAAAACGGACTCAAACTTACCAACGATCATGAAGATGGCACAGGACCGGGCAACGTTTCCTTCCTTATGTATAAGGTCACCACGAGTCTAAGCGGACTCGACAGTAACTAAGTACAACAACAACAACAACATAAAATGGATCCTTCATCCTAGTTGCCGATATTTTTATATGTCCCTGGACAATTCTCACTCTTAAGCTCTCATTCAAACGCTTCTTCTTTCTTAAAACATTGCACATCTTTACCTTCTCCATGTCTCAGAGAATCAGGATTTCTCACACAGAGAATAGAAATGCCCTGAACTTCAGACGGAAGATGAAAGTGCTAAGTGTCTCTGCCCACCTAAATGGCAACTGAAAATAAACATAAAAAGAAAGGGGCGTTAAGAACAGACATATACTTCTACAAACATCGTTCAGGGTGAAGAGTCACCCAAATAGCAAGGCCAAGAAATAAACCCACATTGTTTGGGGGCAAGGATATAGGCTTCAGGAACAACACTGACACTGTCCTGCACCCTGATCGCAGCTGCGCCTGGGCAGGAGCCAGGCACCTGCATGTCTATATCATCTCTGAAGAAAGTCAACAGGAAGACGTGCAGGTAGACAAAGGAGTACGCACAGCCCTCAGCTTGACCAAAGCTGGTGAGAGAGAGGTAAGTCAAGGGACCACGTAGAAACCTGCCTCAGCATAAGCTACTTGTACACCTCTTGCTCACCAAGTACCTTATGTCAATGAGCAGTAAGTGGAGACACGTCCCAGACCAGAGAAGACAGCATGTTTTGTGGGAAACTGTTTGAGGTCCACGTAGCTGAAGTAAAATGTCTGCAGCCCCAGTTTAGGCCTGATTCTTCTTCCCTTCCCACAGACTATTTAGAAAATATCTGGATATGCCTTCTCCTTCCAAATCACAAAAAGAAAAAGAAAAAAAAAGCTGAGAAGTGAGTAAGTATAGGTAAAGAGGGAATTAGAAAAGTAAAGCTATTTCAGAACAGCAAGTCCCACTGAGAAACTTACCAAGTTTGTTAAGAATAAATCAGAAAGGAAAAACTGAAAACCACAAATAGAGTGAAAATTATATACAATAGAGACAAAGGAAATTCAACCACCTGTATCTAGATACGATAAATCAAGTTGTAGACATTCTGTACTACAGCTTACGTTTAATAAGTACTAAAAGGATACTATAACTAAAAAAGGAAAAAGTGGAGATCGCTTGCAGGAAGAAAAGACGGAAGGACATTTAGTCTTCACAAATCATACAGTTCAGATTCCAGCCAAAGTGAACCCCATGAGAGAGAAAAAACAAAAGATGTAACACTTCTTTTAATGAAACCAGCATAACACCGATGCCAAAATCTGCCAAAGACACACACACGCGCGCGCACACATACAAACAACAGGACAAACTCACTTCAAATATCAGTGTAAAAATCCTAAATAAAACATGAACAAATAAAATTAAGCAGGGCTTTAAATAATATTAAATGTGATCAGTGAGGTTCATGGATATAATGAAAATTCAATACCATGATGTCTATTAACTAATCCAGGTTATCAGGAGGGGCTAGTCCCTGGAGAAGACTTGGTAAGGAAGACGGTCAGCAGAAAAAGAGGAAGGTCCTCAATGAGATGGACTGACACAGTGGCTGCAACAATGGGCTCAAACATAACAGTGATGGTGAGGATGGTGTAGGACCAGGCAGTGTTTCGTCCTATTGTACATGGGGTCACTACGAGTCAGAACCAACTCAAGGGCACCTAACAACAGCACAATTAATTAATCAACCATATGGCTAAATCAAATCATATAAATCATAAAAATTGATGCTAATGTGATATTTAGTGAAATGTAACATATTCTTAAATTTAACATACAAATATTTACATAAAAATGTTTAGATAGATATGCAGACAGACCATTCTTTAAAGATCGAGAGATAATTCTCCACAGTGTAGTGATGTCTAGTAATCCTGTTGCTCGACTTGGCAATGGCCAAGCCTGTAGGACCAGAGCTCGAAGCCTCCATGTTAAAGGACAGGGCAGAGAAGAGCACCCATCCAAGGCTGGAGGTGTGGTCTGGGAATAAAGTATGGCAGTTCAGGCCTTCTGCACTAGCAGAGGCAGTGGGAAAGACAGCCAATATGACTGGCATAGCCCATGAGCCCTTTGTTTTAAAGAAGAGGCTGGTGAGGCCCAAGGGAGATGCAATTAGACAAGCTAATTATTTAGTTCACAGCCCTAGCTTTCAGCACCTTCATTTCAAGAGGTGGAACTCAGTTGTCTGAACTGGACGTTCCAACCAGAGACCCTGCTCCACGGGGATATTCTGTCATCGCTTAAACACTTTCTATTTCATATCTTCTTCCAGTAATACCAGGCTATTGTTTATAATACCAAATAAAATATTTTTTCAAAATAAATCTAAAATAGAAAACGTAAGTGCTACTTCTGCGAAGTTCCAAAAGGGGCAGTTGTGTGGCAGGATAAAATCTTTTATACCCCATACAGCTTTGCCACCCCAAAAGAGAGATCCTACTCCACCCTTCGCCCCCGCCCCCAAATCAAATACCAACATGAAATATAGTCTGTTTCGCTCGGTAGTTTGGAGAAAGAGATGAATTTTAGTAATATGAAAGTATCAGCCATTTTAAATAAAATTCAATTTATGAATGATTTATCAAGCTTAGAAGGATGTTCTCTCCTGGACCATTTTAGCTACTTCTGGGAGGCAGGTAATTTAAATTCATGAATTTATTCAAAACGGTATTAGATAAGTTTATCTGTTTTCTAGATAGCTGTCAACTGGTCAATTCATATTCAGTAGTTGACCTAAATGAGAGAATAACTAGCAAATAAAATCCCCTTATCCAGTCCTAAGTAATGCTTTTAGATGCCAATATCCATGGAGAGCTCCTTGTGGAGAAAGCTGTGGATACAATACAAACTTCTGGACAGGCAGCCTTTGAGAGGACATATTCTCGTTGTAAGTACTTCAGGAAACCATAGCGGTCTTATGTGTAAACAAAGGCAGCAAGCAGGTAAAGGAGCTGTGCTCTGCCTTAGCCTTCAGCCTCATTTACTTAATTGAGAACGCAGAGAACACATGTGGCAGAGATCACACTAAGGAATAAATATCTGACTTCTGACATTTGCTTATGGATACAGTAAGTCCTGGGTTACTAACATCTGACTTGGGAACGACTTGTACTTGCCCTTCAATGTTGTGTAAATTGCCCCACTTTGAAATGACTGAACCAACCTCTAGTCCCAACAAATTTTTCATCAGTCACCTTCGCTTACCGCCCGTGCAGTTTTTAAATCGCTGAGAAGGCTTCGAGCCTGTTCTCGAGCTAAAGTCAGGTTAAATTAGAACCATAGGCACGCACTCTGACTTACCTACACATTCCAACTTAAGACACACGAATGGATCTTGTTCGTAACCCGGGCACTGCCTACTGCAAAGGAAATCATAAATACGTTACATCAATCCCTTGGAATGACTGCCAGTCTCTTAAAATGCCCCTTCTTAGAATGGATGTAAATACGTTTCAAAACCTCCACCAGCAAATGTAAAAAGTGTTCTACCTTGTTTCCCCCTAAAAGTCCAGGCAAACTCTGATTAGACAGAATTGTTAAATACAAAAATATTTCTAAAAGAGGACCCAGGAAGGAAAGAGTTCAACACACACTCTGGCCTGTATTCTGGCAAACTACCTTTACTTTTTTTTTTTCCTGTTATTGTTCTTGTAAAAGAAAATGCAGTACACCTGATACTCACAGAGGGCGTTCTAACTGACTTGTGCTTGATTGAGTTGGACATTTCGAAACGCTTTTAACAGAAATGCACACCAAAGTTTAGCTCAGAGCGCCCTCTGCTGGCCACTGCTCATATACACGTTGAAATTGTTTTTCTATTGTAACGTGACTTGGATCAAACAGATTACTGATAGGCCTATAGCTTTAATCATCTAAGCATGAACAGATGTTTTGCATAGCCTCCTTTGAAAGGCAATTTCTTAGTGAATGAATAGCACGTGTGACTGAAAATAATATCCTCTATACAGAGAAATGGAAACCCTGGTGGCATAGTGGTTAAGTGCTATGGCTGCTAACCAAAGGGTTAATAGTTCGAATCCACCAGGCACTCCTTGGAAACTCTATGGTGCAGTTCTACTCTGTTCTCTAGGGTTGCTATGAGTCAGAATCCACTGGACGGCACTGGGTTTGGTTGGTATATAGAGAAATTGGCATAGATGTAGACATTTTACGTGAGCAACCTCCTAATCCAAGCTCACATATCAAATATTTTATATAAACATAACTCTGTATCTCATGTGTGATGCTAATTTGGATGTGGTTCCTAAAATAGTGCAAAGTTAGCAAGACAAAATCACTACCACGTTATGGTTGCGATGGTATAAAGTACAATGTGACAACCACCATGTGTCCGTGGTCTGCAGTTCCTGTGGGATTCTCTGACATCATGGAGGTCAGCAGCACCATCACCATTTAACATACAGGAAGCCCTGATGCTCTGAGAAGCGGGCAAGCAGTTTGGGAGCAGCCAACCTTACATGCAAACTCAGGTCCATCTGCTCCCCCAGTTCAGACTCAGCCGCTTCCGCTGGACTGTGCTCTCCCCAGCTCTGGTGTGTGTGAACAAACACACATGCACACACACAAGTGTGCACACATGCACACAGGTAAAAACCTGCACACACCCAGTCACAGCGATGACCAGAAGAAAGGTCAAGCTTTACAATTACTGCTCAGCAAAAGCAATTACCCTGCACCTGTTGCAGTCTCCTTATTTTAAGAGACGAGAGTTGCCTTACTTCCTGCCATGACATCCTACACAGCTTCAGTGTGAACAGGCAACTCTTCACAGCAAATGAAGCAAGTTTCAGAAATGAAGAGTAGGGTAGCTGTGAGGCTGTTTCCTTATTTTGATATGAAATATACCTTCTCTTCACTTATCAACTGTCTCTATCAGACATTTCACATTTACAACAACAGTAAAAAATCTACTATCTGATTAATTTACACATTAACAACTACATCTGGCAGTAATCATTGCCTAGGTGTGAGGAGAGAGAAACACTGGCTGTGGTGATTATGTGTCAACTTGTCTGGGCCGTGATTCTTAGTGGTTTAGCAGTTGTGTAGTGAGGTAATTTGGAGTCACCCAATGATGTAGTCATCCTCCATTTTGCAATCTGATGTGGTTATCTTCCATTTTCACACAATATGATTTTCACACGATGACCTTGTCTTTGGAACCTAACCATGTCAATAAGTGAGGAGGGGGGTATCTGTGAATATATTAACTGTGTTTTTTTTCTATCACTGCTGTAAAAAAGTTACCACAAACTTTGTGGTTTAAACCAGTACAGATTTATTCTTTTAGCGTTCTAGAAGTCAGAAGACTGCCATGGGTCCCACTGGACTAAACTCAAAACGTCGACAGGCTGTGTTCCTTCCTGGAGGCTCTAGGGAAGAGTCTGATCTCGTGAGCCTGGGTGGCAAAAGTGGCTAAGAGCTCAGCTGGCAATCAAAACGTTGGTGGTTCAAACTGCCCAGTCATTCCATGGGAGAAAGGCCTGACAGTCTGCTCCCGTACAGATTACAGCCGAGGAAAGCCTGTGGAGATCAGTTCTCTGTAACACCTGGGGTCGTCATGAGTCAGAGTCCACTTGAGGGCATTTAGCTTGGATTTTGCTTTTAGAGGCCATCCACATGACTTGGCTTAAGGCTCCTTTCTCCACCTTCAAAGCCAGCAGCAACGAGCTGCACCTTCTCACATCACATCACACTGACTCCTCTGCCCACATCTTCTGCTTACAATTTCCCTGTGATAATACTGGATTCACCTGGGTAATCCAGGCACTCTCCCTATCTTAAGGTCAGCTAATTAGGAACCTAAATTCCATCTGCTGACTCAATTCCCATTGCCATGTAACAGGTAGCATAGTGACAGGTTCCAGGGATTGGGGTGTGACAGTTTGGGGGCTAGTGCTC
Source organism: Loxodonta africana (assembly GCF_030014295.1). Taxonomy (NCBI): domain Eukaryota; kingdom Metazoa; phylum Chordata; class Mammalia; order Proboscidea; family Elephantidae; genus Loxodonta; species Loxodonta africana. Next base: position 7,638,898 of record NC_087343.1, on the reverse strand, counting down.
TGCCTATCGCTTTAACCCATGCACATCTCCTCCTCTCCCCGTTCTCCTAATCAGTTGCCATTAACTCAGTTCCAACTCATGGTGACCCATGTGTGTCAGGGTAGAACTGTGCTCCATAGGGTTTTCAACAGCTGATTGGTTTGGAAGTAGATCACCTTTCTTCCAAGGCACCTCTGGGTGAACTCCAACTCCAGTCTTTCAGTTAGCAGCTGAGCTGTTAACTGTTCACACCACACAGGGACTCTCCCCGTTCTACTATGAACAAACAAAAGATGTGCTAATAGTGGCCATTCTTTATCTCATTATTTAATTTGTTGTTTTTGTTGTTGTGCTCTCAAGTTGATTCTGATTCACAGTGACCCCATGTGACAGAGTAGAACTTCTCCATAGGGCTTTTTGGCTATAAACTTAGTGGAAGCAGATCACTAGGCCTGTCTTCTGAGGCGTTCCTGGGTGGGTTCAAACCACCAACCTTTCAGCCGAGCACAAAACGCTTGTGCCAACAGTGATCTGTGTTAAAGGTACAGGATAGCAATGGACTGACTGTGTGACTTAGCCGGAAAAGAAATGAACATCTCCAAAGATGCTAATGTGACAGGTGAAGCTTTATGTAAAGCTTATAAGACATTCGAGGAGCAAGTTTGTGTCTTTTGTTCCTGTTAGGGATAATAGTATCAAGGAAGCATATTCTTGTATTTGTCTTTACTTGGAAGTCATTGTTGTTAGGTGCCATCAAGTTGATTTTGACTCAAAGATTCCCCATGTAACAGAGTAACTGCCCCATAGGGTTTTCAGGGATGTAATCTCTATGGGAGCAAATTGCCAGGTCTTTCTCCTGGGGAGCTACTGGGTGAGCTCAAACCACCAACCTTTCAGTTAGCAGCCAGGTACTTAACAATTTGCACCATCTGGGGTCCTGTTTGAAAGTTAAGAACGGTTAAAACACATGGGTACGGATGCAAGCACACAGTGATTCTTAGCAGTTTTGTTCTGTGTTAGCAGAACCAATCTGGGTCTTCATCCTCAGAATGCCCTTCCCTGTGTACTTGACTGGCAGAAACGTCAGTGAGAGATTGAGAAGAGAGCACTTGCTGAGAATTGTGTGGGGTCTCATTATCGCTGTGGCTGGTCTGTGGGCTCACCTTGTTGAGATGGGGCTCTGGCTGAGGACACAGCTCCTCTGTGGACACTCAACACCCTTCCTCGGGCCCCTAAGTCCTGGGAGTATGTGTGAGAGACCCCTTCTATGGAAGCCCACATCTTCATGTGGCCAGGCAAAGACATGGGTCTTTCTGGTTTTCCTCCTAGGTCAAAATCTGCTTTGCTAGTCAGCTCTGTGTCCAGCTTGGCTTCCCACCTGCCAGGCCTGTGGGACAAGTGATCCTAGGCTTCTACCAGCCATAGGGGAGCAACCTTACCGGTGCTTCTTCACTAGCAGTCTTCCTGATGCTTCTTCACCAGTTCCCACAGCTCCCTGAGGTTGCATCCATATCATAGAACCCTCATTCCATGTCACTCATGATGACTCTGCTTCCCTGGATCATGGCTCATCCTCTTCCCAGAGAGAAATGGACTGCAAATGGGAACCCCTTGGCCTCTATCCCCAATCCTAAGTCATTTCCTCTGCCCTCCTCCTCACCAGTCCACCCTGTTACCCTAGAAGAAGGGTCCCTCCTATGTCTGCAAATACATATATGCAACCACACACACACAGATGTATATCACATTGGTTATGTTTCTCTAGATAACTCTAAGAAAATTGATTATCTTAAGTTAAAAAGAAGAAGGAGAAGGAGGACAAGAACAAAAAGGGGAAGAACTCAAAATCAAAATGACCATCTGTGGTTTTACTCTCTTCTCCAAATGGGGAGTGGAATCTTGGAATCTCGCCTTCACAGGAAATCTTAAGAGTTGCCTACACTCAGTATCTTCCACTTTCTTACCCTTTGCTCTGATACGATGACATCACCACTCACCGGGATTATTAACTGAGGTGGGTCTTCTTCAGACCTCTCTGCAACCTTTGGTACAGCTGATTTGTTCCTCCTTTCTTCTCTTGGCCTCTAAGATGTCACTGGCCTTGGGTTTCCTCCTTCATCTCCAGCTGCTTCTTCTCTATCCTGTGCCCTTTTTTCCCCCTTTACCCAAGCATTTTGTGCTAGAGTCCCTCAAGGCCTGACCTCTCTTTTCCTCTCCTGATTCTCTCCTCTTCTCCTGAGTAACCTCATAGTTTAAGCTACCATCAATACACAGAAACGTGTGTGTGAGCGTGTGTGTGTGTGTGAATCCAGACCTCATTTGAGAATGTTCACCAATTTTCCCAATTGCCTACATGGCATTTTCTCACGGAAGTTATAAAGGCATCTCAAATGCAACTTGTACAGGACTACGTTCTTGCTCTCCCCAGGGAGTTCAGTAAGAGACACAACAACTCACCTGTATTTAGGAGGCAGACACCCTGGCTTTCTCCCTGCTCTTCCCATTCCTTCCTCCACACACCCTGTTTATTGCCAAGAACAGTTGCGTTTTACCTTCTAAATCTCTCTGATGCCTTTTCATTCCAGCCTGTGCTACCATCACCAACCCGGGATAAGCTACCAAGGTCTTAAAGCCTGTGTGCAAGCCTCCATCGCACCCAATGCGAAGACTGAGCTTTAGAGCCTCCAGAGTCTGCTCCCGTGCACCCGCTCCTCCTCCACCATCACATCCCACAGGGTCCTCTCCTGTCCTGTACCTGGCGAGGCTGGCCTTCTCTGAACTTTCTTTCACATATGCCACATTTGTTCCTCCTGCCTCAGTTTCTTTTCAGTCCTGTGTCCTGCATCAAAGAAAGAGTGGCAGAATGTATTTGGCCCTTCTTTCTTTCTGTGGTCCATGATACGTGACCACTAGGTTAGATTCCTTTGTCATAACCCCTCATGGAACTGTGGTTCTTTCTGAAGAACACTGATCTCTCATTGTGATTATACCTTCACTGTGATGATTAATTAAGGATTGTCTTACCTACAGACATAAACTCCATGAAGTCAGCTTGTTTGTGTTAATTGGTACCTCCAGTTTCCAGTGTGGGCTGGCCCTCAGCATGTGCCATGTAAATATTTAAGAAATGTATAAATTGCCTTGTGTTAAATAATCTTCTTGAGTTTCTTCTTTTAGTTAGAAAGATGTAGGGAAATAAAAATATACATACATCATTTTGGGGAAAGGATATAGCAGGCATTTACTGACTTGGGAAAAGTCAGGTCCCAGTTTTGCATGAAGACAAAGAAGTACTCCTACAGGCCAATCCACTTAGGATGGAGGAGTGTAAAGCTTTTGGAGGGGGCTAAGTGGGCAACTCAGCCTGGTAGCCAAAGCACTTTTCAGGAGAAATGGGAATGATATCCACAAGAATATTGATCATGTGGACCTGCCAAGCAACCATCCTTCCTTCCTTCCTTATGGTTTTCCCTTGTCCTGAGTGGAAATTATCCTCCCACCAGGACTGCACCTCATGGAGAGGGGGTCATTCCTGGTGCCTCTTCCCACAGTTGAAGTATAGGTCAGATTTTTAATACATACCAGGACAGGAGAGGTGCCAAGTTCATCCGTTTTCAGCCTCTCTTCCCAGGCTTTCAATGTTGAGCCATGTATTAGTCTGCTAGTGCTGCTGTAACAAAACGCTACAGGCTAGCTGGTTTGTAAGAACAGAGACTTACTGTCTCAGAGTTCTGAAGGCTGGGGGTCTGAGACCAAGGTTTTGGTCTTATTCCTCCTGAAGCTTTGAAGGAAAATCTGTTCCACGCCTCTCTCCTAGCTTCTGGTAGCTCCAGGCATGCTTTGGCTTGTAGCTGTAGCATCTCATGGCATCTTCCCTCTGTCCTGTCTCTGTATCATCTCCTCTTTTGTAAGGATACCAGTTATATAGGATTAAGTCTCACTCTACTCCAGTATGATCTCATTTTCACCTAACTGATAACATCTTAAAAGACCCTATTTCCAAACAAGGTCACATTCACAGGTATGGGGTTAGGACTCCAGCTTATCTTTTGGGGGGACAAAATTCAACCCGTAACAGACAGTAACATAAAGATGAAGGACATGGCTGGAGGATCACATGGCACTGTCAGCAGAACCTTTAGTTCCATCTCTTCTTGCCAGTACCTTGAGCTCCTTACAGCTTCCTCTGCACCTCTATTGTTTCTCAGGTCAGCCAGAGACACTTTCCTTCAACTTTTTAGGTCAATATGGAGATCAACATATAAGAGTCTGTGGATCTTTCACTCATGTTACACCAAGAACACACATCAGCTGCTCCAGAGAAGAATCTCATGGGAAAGTTGTGGGGAGGAGTCTGGATGACTCCCCTGGCTTATACTCAAGGGTCTAGATGGTGGAGGGCTCTTTCTACAGCAGCATATGGTGGACAGTGGGACCATTTGTTACCCAATCAACCAAATATTGGAGGTGTGCCTTAAAGAGAACTGCTGTGGCTGGTGCAGGAGTGTGCCTGTGCGTGAGCGTGTATGCTGTTGTTGTCAGGTGTGATTAAGTCAGCTCTGACTAATAGCGACTTTATGTATAACAGAACGAAACACTGCCCAGTCCTACGCCATCCCCACAATACTAGGTATATTTGAGCTCATTGTTGCAGCCACTATGTGGCTCACTGAATCCATCTCATTGAATGTTTTCCTCTTTTTCACCAATCCTCTACTTTACTAAGCATGGTGTTCTTCTCTAGGGATCGGCCCCTCCTGATGACATGCCCCAAGTAAGCAACACAAAGACTCACCATCTTCACTTCTAAGGAGCATTCTGACTATACTTCTTCCAAGACTGATTTCTTCATTATTCTGACCAACATCAAAAAAACCAAATCCGTTGCCATCGAGTCGATTCCGACTCATAGCGACAGTTCATGGTAAATTCACTATTCTTAACCAACACCATAATTCAAATGCATTAACACTTCTTTTGTCTTCCTTTTTTACTGTCCAATTTTTGCATGGATATGAGGCGACTGAAAATGACATGCCTTAGTCATCAGAGTGACATTTTTGCTTTTTAAGATTTTAAATCTTTTGCAGCAGATTTTCCCAATGAAATTGTCTGATTTCTTGCCTGTTGCTTCCATGGACATTTATTGTTGATCCAAGTAGAGTGAAATCCTTGACAACTTAAGTGTATATGAAAGGGAATCACAAGAACACCAAAGGTCTGTAGTATTCGGAACCCAGCCCTAGGGTGACAAAGAGCTTGGCCATAACTTAGCCTCAAACCTTAGGAAAGAGGCTTCCTGTTCCTCTACTTCAGCTTCCTTCTGAGAAAATACTGCTGAGCCAGAAGTCCCAGTGGGAACAAGAAGGATTGTGGTTGCTGTTGTGTACCCTCGAGTCTCTTCCAACTCATAGCCACCATATAAGACAGAGTAAAACTGCCCCATAGGGTTTCCAGGGCTGTAATCGTTACAGGAGTAGATTGCCACATTCTCCTACAGATCAGCTAGTAGGTTTGATCTGTTAACCTTCTGTTAGCAGCTGAGTGCTTAAACACTGTGCCACCAGGCCTCCTTGTTACCAACAGTTGATTGAGCAATTATTATATCTCAAGCACTCTGATAACTACCTTTTTCCTCAGGATCTCGTTTAACCCTGAGAACAATTTTATAAAGTTTAGAAAACTGCCCAGATAAAAAACCTGTTATTTCCCTATTTATTTGAAATATATAATAGCAAATATAAATGTAAAATATGGTATACTAAAAAACAGAAAAGGGAAATTCAACAAAGTTTGGGCATATATTAGGGTCTCAGTAGAAGAGTTATTTATCTTCATCAGGCTGTAGATGACTGGTCTCAGGACCAAAGGGAGGAGGAGCAGCTTTGGTTTTTAACTGGGTTTCTTTTGAACTTGCTATTGTTACCATGATACAATCTATTGATAGAGAACATCATCACAAATATATTAAAGTGGGTACCTACGTCAGAGAAGGAAAAATGTGGAACTTCTGAAAACATATTCTTCAGTCACCTGCAGTAAAGTAGCACGTTGTTGTTAGTTGTTATCGGGTCAGCGCCGACTCATGGTGATGTTACCTAAAGCAGAACAAAATGTTGCCCAGTCCTGTACCATCTTCATGATCGTTTGTTTGTTTGTGTCCATTGTTTCAGCCACTGTGTCAATCTTTCTCACTAAGACTTTTCCTTGTTCGCTGCTGACCCTCCGCTTTACCAAACATAACGTCTCTTTCTAGCAGGGTCTTTCCTGATGATGTGTCCAAAGTAATTGAGCTGAAGTCCTGTCATCCTTGCTTTTAAGGAACATTCTCATTGTATTTTTTCTCAGACTAATTAGTTCATTCTTCTGGCAGCTCACAGTATATTCAATATTCTCTGCCAACACCACAATTCTAGTCCATCAATTCTTCCGTCTTCCTTTTTCATTGCCCAGCTTTCTCCTGCAAGTCATTAATGGCTCGTCCACTGTAACTACCACCAGGGGGAGCTTCTGAGCTGGGAACCACTTTGGTCTGAAGAGGCACAAAACTGCTTTTAAGCGGCAGTGATAAATGTCAAAGGCAGCTGGGGGTTTTGTCAGGAACACATACAGACCTTTGGGTGATAGTAGGAAAGTGCTTTATTCAGACCAGTTTAGTAGCTCTTTAATTTTTTTTTAAACAAGATTTTTGTACAATTTTTACTTCTTATGTTTTTCACCATGGTGTGCATTTAAAATTTCTAAGTGGGCTATTTCCTTTAACTTCTAAATAATTTCTTTCAGTTGAAAAACATAGTACCATCCTCTTTGGACTAGAATGTACAGAGCCACACTCATATGTGTTTAGCAGATTTCTCCCAAGCACGAGTTCTTAGTCTCTGTGTGGCGTCTCAGAAGAAAAGACCTGGTGATCTACTTCCAAAAATCCAGCCACTGAAAACCCTATGGGGCAGAGTTCTAGTCCGACACTAATGGAGTCGCCATGAGTCAGAGTCCGCTTGATGGCAACAGTTTTTTGTCATGGGGCTCAGAACTCAGCTCTGTTGGAGTCCCTGTCTGTGGTCCTAGAAATGTACTGTGAGGAGTCCTTGCCAGGGGGTAGGAGGCAGGGAGAGGATGAGCCAGGACAGGAGGGAGAACAGTCCCTGCAGAAGCTGCAGGGGGACCCTGTCAGGATTTGGACAGCACAGGTCTGTTTTTAAAACTTCACCCACTTGAGACAAAAATAAACTTCAGTTACCTACCAAATTCATGTGACGGGATGTACCTCTATTTTGGTACCTCTGTGATGTTATCACGGAAACCCTGGTGGTGTAGTGGTTAAGTGCTGTGGCTGCTAACCAAAGGATCAGCAGTTTGAATCCACCAGGCACTCCTTAGAAACTCTATGGGGCAGTTCTACTCTGCCCTATAGGGTCACTATGAGTTGGAATCGACTCGATGGCACTGGGTTTTGTTTGTTTTTTTTTTTTTTTTAATGATGCTACCCAGAGCCCTAGTGTCTCAGTGGTTAAGAGCTTAGCTGCTAATCAAAAGGTGAGCAGTTCAAATTCACCATTTGCTCTTTGGAAACCCTACGGGGTAGTTCTACTCTGTCCTGTAGGGTCGCTAGGAGTTAGAATCAACTAGATGGCAATAGGGCTTTCTGGTTTTTGATAATGTTGCCCACACATTATACTTGTAGGTGTATCTGTATAAGCTCATGTGGACACGCACGCCATGAAAGACCCAGGTGGAGATGTGTCCATTTATAACATGTGCTCACATGGACATGCACACCATGGAAGACTCAGGTGGAGATGTGTCCATTTATAACAGGAGCTCACATGGACATGGAGCTCACATGAAAGACCCAGGTGGAGATGTGTCCGTTTGTAACATGAGCTCACGTGGACATGCACGCCATGGAAGACCCAGGTGGAGTTGTGTCTGTTTATAACAGTAGCTCTTTTGTTTACCTTTCCCTTGCCATAAACAGAACCTTCAGTAATTTGTCTATTTTTGTCTAGGTGTTGTATGGGAATTCTTTTAGAAATTGCTGTTGCCTGGGAGTCAGTAAGATTTGCAAATAGTGTTTGTTCCCCCCACCCTTAATCAACGATTGATATGTTTGCTGTTTGTATTAATCAACACAGATTTTTTTTGACTTTTTTCTGGCTTTGTGTTAAAAAATGTGTGAGTGTGTATATATTGGGAGATGAAGAGAAGGGCACCCTGTGGTTAGAAGCCAGCCACAGCTAATTCTTGTTGCCAGGCTGCTTGGCAACCACCTGCACCCTTGACCTTCTTACCTACGGCCAGCAGTTCAAATTCAGGGAAGGGTGATGAAAAAAAAGAAGATGAAAGGAAGAAAGAAAAATCACACTTGCAAATATTTGCTTTCTATTTTCTCTTTTTAAGTAAAAAGTTTCTATTTGGAAAAGGAGCTTTGAAATGATTGTTTCCCTGTAGAAGAAATGGACAGAAAGCCCCTTTCTACAGCCCTGCCACAATTATTGGTGCTATTAATCTGCCCAGCAAACCTCCTTTCAGGGTTGTTATAGCTTCCAGATGAAGAATTCTTGGCTACAGGGTTTTTGTCCTGCGGTGGAGGTCAGAGCCATCCACTGAGCTGTGTTCTTCTTATTGATCGTCCTCTGTACAAACAAGTGTCCGGTCAACCCTTCCCCTCCCCTCAGCATTTCCCAGATTCCTTTCACACACATATCCTGTAACATGAAAACCATAGGCTTTGATTTTCTTCTTTTTACCCTTAAAGATGCGTGCTTCAAACACGGTGACTGGATGGAAAGGCTAAGCCTCCTCTTCTGTACCCTCTTCTTCGAGTTAGTTAGTCCGTGGCATCCTGTTGCGTCAGCTCTAATTTTTCCTTGGGTGTGTGTGGATGAGGGGGGGTATGTCAAGCTCTCCTCTTATGAAACTCAGTTTCCAACAGAGACACAAATTTTAGTTTCATTCACCAGCCTTTCACTTGATTTCAAACCGAAGGCGACAGGCTATAAGTGAAATACAAATTATCCGGTGTGCCGTGAACATTTGGACTGGCAGGGAATTTTGCTTCCTGTAAAAGTAGCTCATTCTGACTCATCTTTCAGTACTCTCACTTACATGAAGCACTTTTTTTGGCCAGGGGCCAGGGATCAGCCCTGTTTCTTTCTATAACACCAAATCTTATGGTAGGAGTCCCTGGGTTGTGCAAATAGTTAATGTGCTCAGCTGCTAACTGAGAGGTCGGGGGTTTGAAATCAACCAGAGGCACCTCAAAAAAAGGACTGGAAATCTTCTGAAAAGCCGGCCTCTGAAAACTCCGTGGAACACAGTGCTAGCCTGCACACAGAGGGTTGCCACGAGTCGGAAGCAACTCCAAAGCGACTGGTATACCTTGTGGTGCGACTAAAGAATAACCGCAGGGCCAGGGGCGTGGTTCAGTGCTCCCCAGCCAAAACGTGGGTGCCCTCGTAGGGACCAGGCAGCAGTTGCCAACAAACAGGCACCATTTCGTCAGACTTCTACAGGTCACCATCTTGGGCCCTTGGGGCTGCCATAACAAATACCACCAAGCAGATGGCTTTAAAGAATGGAAATGTATTGTCTCACAGTTCTGGAAGCTAGAAGTCCAAACCAGATGTCAGCAAGGCCGTGATCTCTCTGCGGGCTGTAGGGGAAGATCCCTCCTTGTCTCAGCAAGGCCGTGATCTCTCTGCGGGCTGTAGGGGAAGATCCCTCCTTGTCTCTCCTCCTTGTCTCAGCAAGGCCGTGATCTCTCTGCGGGCTGTAGGGGAAGATCCCTCCTTGTCTCTCCTCCTTGTCTCAACAAGGCCGTGATCTCTCTGTGGGCTGTAGGGGGAGATCCCTCCTTGTCTCTCCTCCTTGTCTCAGCAAGGCCGTGATCTCTCTGCGGGCTGTAGGGGAAGACCCCTCCTTGTCTCTCCTCCTTGTCTCAGCAAGGCCGTGATCTCTCTGCGGGCTGTAGGGGAAGACCCCTCCTTGTCTCTCCTCCTTGTCTCAGCAAGGCCGTGATCTCTCTGCGGGCTGTAGGGGAAGATCCCTCCTTGTCTCTCCTCCTTGTCTCAGCAAGGCCGTGATCTCTCTGCGGGCTGTAGGGGAAGACCCCTCCTTGTCTCTCCTCCTTGTCTCAGCAAGGCCGTGATCTCTCTGCGGGCTGTAGGGGAAGACCCCTCCTTGTCTCTCCTCCTTGTCTCAGCAAGGCCGTGATCTCTCTGCGGGCTGTAGGGGAAGACCCCTCCTTGTCTCTCCTCCTTGTCTCAGCAAGGCCGTGATCTCTCTGCGGGCTGTAGGGGGAGATCCCTCCTTGTCTCTCCTCCTTGTCTCAGCAAGGCCGTGATCTCTCTGCGGGCTGTAGGGGAAGATCCCTCCTTGTCTCTCCTCCTTGTCTCAGCAAGGCCGTGATCTCTCTGCGGGCTGTAGGGGAAGACCCCTCCTTGTCTCTCCCCATGTCTGCAGCCCTGGGGATTTCTTGGTGTCCCTTGGCTTGTAGCCGCATCGTCATCTGCCATTTTCCCCGTGTGTCTCTGCCTCCCTGTCTGTTCTCCTCCTTTATGAGACGTCACTCAGAAGTGACTACGATCCACTCTACTTCAGCATGACCTCATGCTGACTTAAGTGATAGCATCTTCAAAGAGGAATGCCATCTCCTCAAACAAAATCCCGTTCACCTGTACAGCAATTAGGGCTTCACCATGTCCTTTTGGAGGACACAATTCAATCCCGAAGTCCCTTTCTCAGCCACCCACACAGCAGACTCAGGTGGATTCTGAGCGAAGCAGAGCTGAGGAGACGGGTCTCGTGCAGAGCTTCCCCCCAGTCGGCTGGAGGCGCTGAGTCCTGAGTTCAGAGCTTCCCCCCAGTTGGCTGGAGTTCTCCTGGATGGGCCCTGTCGCTGACTTGGAAATTGGCCCCTGTGGCTTCCAGCTGCAACTGTGATTCCACTGCACCAGGAAAGGTCCTTGTTCCTGAAGTCACCATGGAGTGGCACACTCTCTGCTGTGTGTGGTGATGGGACAGCGGAGGTTGAATTTCTCCATGAGATCATCACTGCATGGTGACAGGAACACATACAGCCTGAGCCCGGCCCTGAAGATATACGTAATCTTGATGAAGACCATGCTTCAGCAGGTCATACACCCCAACCCGAAGGGGAGAAGGAGTGCCAGGCAGGGGCCTCGGGCTGAGAAGGGGACTGTCCTGATGGAAGTGACCATGGCTGGGCTGGAAGAGGAGCTGGAGGTGCCAATAGAGCAGGTGGGCAGGGCTGTCCGGACTGGGAGAATGAACACACAAGCCAGAGAGTGTGTAGCTGAAGATGTGAAGTAAGGTAGGCAGGGCTGCACTCCAGGTCATGGACAGCACTCAAGTGCAAATATGGGGGCACCCACCTCACAGGGTCCCTAACTAAAAGAATGTGAGTACTGTACTAGCCACAGTACACACCCGATACAGGTTAATGCTTTTCGATAGATAATAATGGGTAAAACCACGACCTGTCTGTCAGTTTGTTGCACTGTAGTGCTTGTGTGTTGTGATACTGGAGTATATGTCACAAGTATTTCAATACCAGCCATGTCACCCATGTTGGGCAGGTTTCAGTGGAGCTTTCAGACTAAGGCAGACTAGGAAGAGACGCCTAGGGATGGTTTCTGGAAATTAGCCGATGAAAACCCTGTGAATCACAACAGAATATTGTCCGATACAGTACTGAAAGATGAGCCTCCTAAGTTAGAAGTCACTCAGAATATACAGAGGCTGCGACAATGAATGCAAGCACCCCAACGACTGTGAAGATGGTATAGGACGAGGCAACATTTCATTCTGTAGTGCACTGGGTCACCATGAGTAGCAGTTGACCTGATGACAACTAACAAGTACAACAGGAACAGATAAAAGGAAAACTGAATCCACATAGAATCCCATTACACCAAAACTTGTTTTCCCATCCCTTGCTTTTATAATACAGGATCCTACTTTACTTTTTAATGAATCATAAAATGGATTTTAAGCCAAGCAAGTAATTGAGATGAAACCGAATTGAGGAGGGGTAGTCAACGTGTAACAGGAACCATCACCTCCACCACTTCAGGCCATGTGGTCCTGGCCATGGTCCCCAAGACAAGTGCAGGAATTCAATATGGAGCTAGGTGACCAACTCCTTCTGGCTGGCCTGAGCATGCCTGGTTTAGCACTGAAAGCCCCACATCCTGGAAGCCACCTTCCCCCACCACCACCAGTTCCAGGCAAACCCAGACTCACTGAAAACCCATGAAGCCCGGTTCTGCTCTGACACACGTGGGGTCACCATGAGGCAAAGTCGATTCCACAGCCACTGGCTGGCTTCTTTCTTTCCTTCTTTGATTTTCCTTGGAGGAAATGTTAAGACCAACCCGTACCCAATGCCAGCTCTGCAGGGATTTGAAAACCAAACTTTGCAGAAGCCCCTTGAAGCTCTCGTGGTGCGATGGTTAAGTTCTTGGCTGCTAACCGAAAGGTTGGCAACTTGAGCCTACCCAGTGGCTCCACAGAGAAAGACCTGGTGATCTGCTTCCATAAAGATTTCAAACAAAACTCAACCCCCTGCCATCAAGTCCATTCCAACTCATAGAGACCCTACAGGACACAGTAGAACTGCCCTATAGTGTTTCAAAGGCTGTAAATCTTTAAGGAGGCAGATTTCCACATCTATTTCCTGCGAAGTAGCTTGGGTGTTCCAACCACCGACCTTTGGTTAGCAGCCGAGAGCTTTAGCCACTGCTAAAGCCAGCTCTCCGCAAGAAGAACCTACGGGGCAGTCCTACTCTGTCACCTGGCATTGCTGTGGGTGGACTCGGGCACCTAACAAGCCATCCAAGCTGTTCCGGATCCAGTCACCAGAGGGCAGCAGAGGACCGTCACCACCAAACAGACACACTTCCCCATAGACCGGATTCCTGCTCTTTGGCCTCTGACCCCAAAGGAGAACTTGGGGATTGCTGCGGATGGTGATGAATTTGTACTGATTGCCATGAAGCCGAAGAGGCCTCTTTTACTAGATAACACAGTGGACGAGTGTAACTTTTAAAGGACCATGAGGCCATTGTTTGTCAAACACCACTTTTTCCTGGTGTTCGCAGATGTCTGCAACGTCTGATCTATTTTGATATTTTTTAGAGAGAAGTGTGAATTGAAAATATTTGTTCTTTTTTCTTTTTATATTTGAAGGATGAGTTCTTCTAGTAGTTTAGCAGAAATGACAACCCGATTCTGAAGAAACAAAAACCTGACCTTTCCATCAGGTATTTGGAAAGACATCATAAAGAGGTTTTTGCCTCATTAATTAGTACAAAACCTGTCTGTCAGTTTGTCACACTGTGGAGGCTTGCGTGTTGCTGCGATGTTGGAAGCTATGTCACCGTTATTTCAAATACCAGCAGGGTCACCCATGGTGGACAGGTTTCAGGGGAGCTTCCAGACTAAGACAGATTAGGGGGAAGGACCTGGCGATCTACATTCAATAATCATCCAACGGAAGTCTTGTGAATCACAACCAAATATGGCCCAATACGGTGCTGAAAGATGAGCCTCCTAGGCCAGAAAAGGCACTCAAAATACACAGTGGCTGAAACAACGGACTTGGTTGTGAAGATGGTACGGGACCAGGCAATGTCATGTTCTGTCGTACATGGGTTTGTCATGAGAGGGAGCTTACTCCGCAGCAACTAACGACAAGCACCGGGTGCGCTCTGCTTTCTCGGGCTGGGCTGTCTCAGTCAGCAGGAGGTGACAGCCTGCGCGGGAGCAGGCCCACCAGCAGGAACACGCAACTCTGTGGTTCTCTTCAACCACTGGATGCATAGTCTTCCTCTCGTCCTGAGAGCATGCAGGGAGGCAGGCTCTGGCAACAGGTCCACGTGGCAGGTGGACTGAGCAGGGGAGTACCCCCAGGAATGAACCCAGGCCTGAGCTTCCCCACTACGCGGTGCTCACTTAGCTTGCAAGGTGATCCTCTCCCCACACAGCATGCAACAAAAACAACCCAAACCTGTGGCCATCAGGTCAATTCTGACCTATAACAACAGCCTTAGTCATATATGTATATATACTCCATATATATATATACACCAAATCATAAGACCTTATGTACCACAGAACTAAACACTGCCCAGTCCTGTGCCCTGCTCACAATCTCTGTTATGCTTGAGCCCATTGTTGCAGCCGCTGTGTCAATCCAACTCATCGAGGGTCTGCCTCTTTTCCGCTGACCCTGTACTTTACCAAGCATGATGTCCTTATCCAAAGACTGATCCCTCCTGACAACACGTTCAATGTATGTAAGACCCAGTCTCGAAATCCTTGCTTCTATGGAACATTCTGGTAAGTCTTAGTCCAAGACAGATTTGTTTGTTCTTTTCGCAGTCCATGGTATATTCAGTATTCCTCACCAACACCGCAATTCAAAGGTGTCAGTTCTTCTTTGGTGATCCTTTGCAGCAGATTTGCCCAATGCAATGCGTCTTTTGATTTCTTGACTGCTGCTTCCATGGGTGTTGATTGTGGATCCAAGTAAAACGAAATCCTTGACAACCTCAGTCTTTTCACTATACATCATGATGTTGCTTATTGGTCCAGTTGTGGGGATTTTTGTTTTCTTTATGTTTAGGTGTAATGCATACTGAAGGCTATGGTCTTTGGTCTTCATCAGTAAGTGCTTCAAATCCTCTTCACTTTCACCAAGCAAGATTGTGTCATCTGCATATCTCAGATTGTTAATAAGTCTTCTACCAATTCTAAGGCCCCATTTTTCTTCATATCATCCAGCTTTTTGAATTATTTGCTCAGCATACAGATTGAATAGGTAATGTGAGAGGATACAACCCTGACGCATACCTTTCCTGACTTTAAACCATTCAGCATCCCCTTGTTCTGTCCGAACGGCTGCCTCTTGATCTATGTACAGGTTTCTCATGAGAGCAGAATTAAGTGTTTTGGGATTCCCATTCTTCGCAATGTTATCCATAATTTGTTTTGATTCGCACAGTCGGCTGCCTTTGCATAGTCAATAAAACACAGGTCAACACCCTTCTGATATTCTCTGCTTTCATCCAGGATCCCTCTGACATCAGCAATGATATTCCTGGTTCCACATCCTCTTCTGAATCTGACCTGAATTTCTGGCAGTTCCCTGTTGATGTACTGCTGCAGCCGTTTTTGAACGATCTTCAGCAAAATTTTGCTTGTGTGTCATTTTAATGATATTGTTTGATAATTTCCACGTTCAGTTGCATCACCTTTCCTAGGAATAGGCACAATTAAGGATCTCTTTCAGTTGGTTGGCCAGGTAGCTGTCTCCCAAATTTCTTGGTATAGACGAGCGAGAATTTCCCTTTGTTGAAATATCTCATTTGGTATTCCCCCAATTCCTGGAGCCTTGTCTTTCACCAATGCCTTCAGAGCAGCTTGGACTGCTTCCTTCAGGACCATCGGTTCTTCATCATATGCTACCTCTTGAAATGGTTGAATGTCGACTAATTCTTTTTGGTATAATGACTCTGTGTATTCTTTCCATCTTCTTTTGATGCTTCCTGAGTCATTTATATTTTCCCCACAGAATACTTCACTGTTGCAACTCAAGGCTTGAATTTTTTCTTCAGTTCTTTCAGCTTGGGAAACGCCAAGCATGTTCTTCCCTTTTGGTTTTCTATCTCCAGCTCTTCACACATGCCATTATAATGCTTTTACTTTGTCCTCTCAAGTTGCCCTTTGAAATCTTCTGTTCAGTTCTTTTATTTTATCATTTCTTCCTTTTGCTTTAGCTGTTCAATGTTCAAGAGCAAATTTCAGAGTCTATTCTGACATCCCTTTTGGTCTTTTCTTTCTGTCCTGTTTTTTAATGACCTCTTGCTTTCTTCACGTATGATGTCCTTTCACAAATCATCTGGTCTTCAATCATTTGTGTTCAACGCGTCAAATCTATTCTTGAGATGGTTTCTAAATTCAGGTGGGATATACTCAAGGTTGTACCTTAGGTCTCATGGACTTGTTCTAATTTTTTTCAGTTTCAATTTGAACTTGCATATAAGCAATTGATGGTCTATTCCACAGTTGGCCCCTGGCCTTATTCTGACTGATGATGTTGAGCTTTTCCATCATCTCTTCCCACAGATGTAATTGATTTGATTCTCGTGAGTTCCATCTGGCAAGGTCCATGTGTATAGTCACTGTTTATGTTGGTGCAAAAAGGTATTTGCAATGAAGAAGTCACTGGTCTTGCAAAACTCTATCATGTGATCTCTGGCATCATTTCTATCCCCAAGGCCATATTTTCCAACTACTGATTCTTCTTCTTTGTTTCCAACTTTGGAATTCCACTCCCTGTAATTATCAATGCATCCTAATTGCGTGTTTGATCAATTCAGACTGCAGAAGCTGGTAAAAATCTTCAGTTTCTTCATTTTTGACCTTAGTCATTGGTGTGTAAATTTGAATAATATTTGTATTAACTGGTCTTCCTTGAAGGCATACCAGATATTATCCTATCACTGGCAGTGTTGTGCTTCAGAACGGACTTTGAAATGTTCTTTCTGACAATGAATGCAACACCATTCCTCTTCAAGTTATCATTCCGGCATAGTAGACCAAATGATTGGTTTTGTCCCCCCAAAATGTGCGTATCAACTTGGCTAGGCCATGATTCCCAGTATTGTGTGATTGTCCTCCATTTTGTGATTATAATTTTATGCTAAAGAGGATTAGGGTGGGATTGTAACACCGCCCTTACTCAGGTAATCTCCCTGATCCAATGTAAAAGGAGTTTCCCTGGGGTGTGGCCTGCACCAGATTTTATCTCTCAAGGGATAAAAAAGAAAGGGAAGCAAGCAGAGAGTTGAGAACCTAATACCACCAAGAAAGCAGTGCCAGGAGCGGAGCCCATCCTTTAGACCTGAAGTTCCTGTGCTGAGATGCTCCCAGACCAAGGGGAAACTGACAAGTAGGACCTTCTGACAAGTAGGACCTTCCTCCAGATCTGACATAGAGAAGAAGACTTTCCCTGGAGCCGATTCCCTGAATTTGGACCTGTAGCCTACTATACTGTGGGAGAATAAATTTTTCTTTGTTAAAGATATCCACTTGTGGTATTTCTGTTAGGGTATCACTACATGACTAAAACAGGCTGTCTGATTCAAAATGGCCAATACCAGTCCATTTCAGCTTGCTAATGCCTAGGATATTGATGTTTCTGCATTCCATTTCATTTTTGATGATTTCCAATTTTCCTGGGTTCATATATCGTATATCCCATGTTTCAATTATTAATGGACATTTGCAGCTGTCTCTTCTTATTTTGATTTGTGCCACAACAGCAAACGAAGGTCACAAAAGCTTGACTCCATTCACATAATTAAGGCCAACTCTACTTTGGACAATGAATAAGGAAGACCAAAGAAGAATTGAAGCCTTTGAATTCTGGTGTTAGCGAAAAGTATTGAATATACCATGGACTCCCAAAAGAACAAACAAATCTGTCTTGGAAGAAGTGCCACCAGAATGCTTCTTAGAAGCAAGGATGGCGAGACTGCGTCTTACATACTTTGAACATGTTGTCAGGAGGTATCAGTCCCTGAAGAAAGACATCATGCTTGGCAAAGCACAGGGTCAGCAGAAAAGAGGAAGACCCTCCATGAGGTGGATTGACACAGTGGCTGCAACAATTAGCTCAAGCATAACAACAGTTGTAAGGCTGGAGCAGGACCAGGGAGTGTTTCCTTCTGTTGTGCATAGGGTCAATATGAGCTGGAACCAACTCGATGGCACCTAACAACAGCAACAACAAGTACTTTGAGGAGGCAGCCTTCCCCAGTCATTTTTTGAGTGTCTTCCAACCTGGGGGGCTCATCTTCCAGCACTATATCAGACAATATTCTGCTGCTATTCATAAGGTTTTCACTGGCCAATTCTTTTCAGAACTCTTCTGGGTCCTTCTTCCTAGCCTGTCTTAGCCTGCTAGCTCAGCTGAAATCTGCCCACCATGGGTGACCCTGC
Organism: Loxodonta africana; assembly: GCF_030014295.1. NCBI lineage: Eukaryota > Metazoa > Chordata > Mammalia > Proboscidea > Elephantidae > Loxodonta > Loxodonta africana. The sequence goes on along the minus strand of NC_087343.1, from coordinate 7,620,889 downwards.
TGGTATCTGAATACTGGTGATATAGCTTCTAGCATCGCAAAAACATACAAGCCCTCACAGTAGGACAAAGTGACACGCACGTGGAGGTCTTAGTCATCTAGTGCTGCTACAACAGAAATACCACAAGCTTAAAAGAGAAAAAAATTTTTTTTTCTCTTTTTATGGCTTTAACAAAGATAAATTTATTTTCTCACAGTCTAGCCAGAAGTCCAAATTCAAGGCACCAACACCAGGGGAAGGCTTTCTCTGTCTGTTGGCCTTCTAGTCAATCTTCCCACTGACTAGGAGCTTCTCTGAGCAGGGATCCGGTTCAAAGGATGCGCTCTGCTCCTGGCACTGATTTCTTGGCCGTATCGAGGTCTCCCTGTCTCTCTGCTCACTTCTTTATTTTATATCTCAAGAGATTGCCTCAAGACACAATCCAATCTTGTAGGTTGAGTCCTGCATCACTAACACAATGGCCGCCCATCCTCCCTCATTAACATCATAGAGGCAGGATTTACAACATACAGGAAAAATAGGAAAATCACACAACACCGGGAATCATGGCTCAGCCAAATTGATACACATTTTTGGTAGGGCATAATTCAATCCATGACGTTCCATCCTTTGCCCCCCCCCCCGCCAAAATCACATCCTTACAACATGCAAAATATATTCACCTCTTCATATCATAGCAAAAATCTTAACTCCAAGTCTAAAATCCAAAAATTCCCATTCATCTGTGAAATCTAGAATACAAGTTATCTGCTTCCAAGGGTACGATGGTAAAACAGGCACAAGCTAAACATTTCCATTACAAATGGGAGAAATTGGAGGAAAAGAAGGAATAACAGGTACCAAGCAAGTCAGCAGAACACATCACATTAGCCCTCAAGGCTTGAAAATAATCCTCTCTTCTCTGAGACAATTTATACAATGACCCTGCCCTTCAGCCTCTATTTATTGGCCACACGGGAAAGGGGGCCTCCACTCAGAATCCGGACAGCAACTCTGCTCCCTTGACTTTAGGTGCACCATTCTCCTATTCCATCTGAGTGGTAACTCCAGTCTTAGAAACACCAGAGGCCATGGCTCCACCCTTTGAAACCCCAGAGGTCCTGACCACACCTTTTGAGACTGAGGAAGCTTGGCTTCTTGTGTTCCTTGTCTCTTCAGTTTCTGCTTCCTGTGGCCTCTTGGCCCTTGGGCCTCCTGCGTGCATCCACCCTGCTGGGGCAATTGTTCCAAAGCTCTGTACCTGCACCAACAAGTGCCTGGAGGCACCCCACTCTGCCAGGAAGCCTCCTGCACACAGGTACTCAGCTCTCTTGGTCCGTAGGTCAGCTCCAACACTGTCTGATGCTGGTCTTCTGGTTCTGCTATTGCTGGTTCTCTGCTGCTGCTGCTTCTCGGCTGCTACAAATTCTCTGCTGCTGCTGGTTTTCCATTGCTGCCGCTGCTCTATCCATTCACAGTTTCAAAACCACTTCCACATTTTAGGTATCTGTTAGAGTAGCACCCCACTCTCGGTACCATATTCTGTCTTAGTCATCTAGTGCTGCTATAACAGAAATACCATAAGTGGATGGCTTTAACAAAGAGAAATTTATTTGCTCACAGTCTAGTAGGCTAGAAGTCCAAATTCACAGTGTCAGCTTAAAAGGAAGGCTTTCTCTCTCTGTCAGCTTTCTCATCAATCTTTCCCCAGACTAGACGTTTCTCTGTACAGGGACTCCAGGTTCAAAGGATGCTCTCTGCTCCTGGCAGTGCTTTCTTGGTGGTATGAAGTCCTCCGTCTCTCTGCTTGCTTGTCTCTTTTGTATCTCAAGAGATTGCCTTAAGACACAATCCAATCTTAAAGATTGAGTCCTGCTTCACTAACACAGCTGCTGCCCATCCTCCCTCCTTAGCATCATAGAAGAAGGATTTACAACCTATAACAAAATCACACAATACCAGGAATCATGGCCCAGCCAAATCGATATACACATTTCTAGGGGGGCATAATTCAATCCATGACAGCGATCCTATAGGGCAGAATAGAACTGCCCCATACGGTTTCCAAAGAGCCCCTGGTGAATTTTAACTTCTGACCTTTTGGTTAGCAGCAGAATTCTTAACCGCTACACACCATGGTTTCCAGGTTATACCAGCAGGACCTAATTCCAGAAATCAGGACCTGTGCTAGGGGAACCACTGCCTCCAGATGACTATGCCCTCCTGGCACCTTAAGCAGTGTGGCCAGCCACTAGGGTACAATCCCATGAGATCACGAGGTAGGAGGCTGGGAAGGTCCTGCATGTCATTTTCTGTAGCAGTTCCTGGCATGTGATGGATGCTTCTTATTAAATCTGTGTTGGATGGATGATGACACAATAGTTTCTCAAGAATGCTTTCCCTAGAATTGTGTGGGCTGTGGTTGGTTTGTCCCTAAGTACTTCATATTATCGTACACAAAAATGATAGGCTTTATGGGGCCAAGAGCCATGGATGCTAACCAAAAGGTCGGCAGTTCGAATCCACCAGGCACTCCTTGCAAAACTTACGGGGCAGTTCTCTTCCGTCCCATAGGGTCATTATGAGTTGAAATGACTCGGTGGCAACCAGTTTGGTTTTTGGTTTTATGGGACCAAGAAATCTTATGAAGCTCAGTTCTACTCTGTAATGCATGGGTTTGCCATTTGTTGGAATTGACAGTTCTTATTTATTTATTTTTTTTGATTTATGGGACACTGTCTTGGTTAAACTAGGAGCCCTGGTGTTGCAGTGATTAAGAGCTTGGCTGCTGACCAAAAGGCTGGTGTTTAGAATCCACCAGCTGCTCCTTGGGAGACTGTATGGGGTAATTCTATGCTGTCCTATAGAGTCAGAATTGACTTGACAGCAACAGGTTTGTTTTGTTTTTTTAGGTCTTGATTAAATGGAGCCCTGATGGAGCAGTGGTTAAGAGCTATGCTGCTAACCAAAAGGTTGGCAGTTCAAATCCACTAACCACTCCTTAGAAACCCTATGGGGCAGTTCTACTCTGTCCTATAGGGTCACTATGAGTCTGAACTGACTCGACAGCAATGGGTTTGGTTTTTGCTGTTCTTTTGGTTTTGGTCTCGGCATTGGGTACCCACACTAACTGCTTTACTTGTGTTTTCATATTTGAGTCTCAGCCAACCCTATGAGGCACATACTATTATAATAATGATGTTCACTTCACAGATAGAAAAACTGAGACCTGGAGAAGCTATGTCACTCATCTAAGGCCTCTAAGCAGAGCCAGGACTGGAATACAGGTTGACATGAGACTAGATGCCCACGTATAGTCACCTCCATATTGATTTTCCAACACTTGTCTCAGCTAGAACATCTCCAGTGAATCATTAGAACCTACTGAAATTCTATCTTTGTGACTATTTTTAAAATGGTGGACTACCCAATAAACAAATAGTGGAAAGAATAAGACCAGCTGTTGGTGTCCAGATGTCCACCCCAAACTAACATTCTTGGCCTACCGCACCCCTGAGGGAGTTCTCCCTAATCTTAGATGTGTTGGTGTGCCAAAGATGAGATCTTCATAACTTTTAAGGCTGCAGTTTGAAGTAGAACAAGGGAGGACAAAATAAATTATATGGAAAAAAATGTGTCTTCACTTACTCAGTAATAAAGCTGTTAATGATACACGTCTGGTGACAAAGTTGGCCACACTGACCCCACCAGCTCTATAGGTATTTATGTGGGTACCTGCCAGTTCAGGTAGTCCAGAAATCCACAATCCTTGCAGAGACAGCTAGGGGATAAATGGTGATAACACTGAAAAGCATGAGTCAAATGACAGATACATGCAATGCTAAAAGAAAGCAGAGAAAACAGTTTTTTTTTTTTTTTCCCTGAAGCAGAGTTTAAAGAAGAGAAGCCAGTTGAGATAGGCACTGAGCAGAAATAAGAGGCCCCCAGCAGACAGGGGCCAGAGGGTGGGGCAGGAAGAAAAGGGCATTTGAGCCACAGGGCAATGTGGACATGGGTGTGGCATTCAGGTTTCTCAGAGCACTGCTGCCATGCTCCTCGTCGTTGATAGTTGCTGTTGAGTTGGTTTCACCTCATGGCAATCTTACATATAACAGATCACAACATGGCCTGTTTCTAAAGGAGCCCTGGTGGTGTAAAGGTTCAGCACTTGGCTGCTAACCAAAAGGATGGCAGTTCAAATCCACCCAGGGACTCCGCAGGAGAAAGATCTAGTGTTATGGATTGAACTGTGTCTCCCCAAAATACATGTCAATTGGCTAGTCTGTGATTCCCAGTATTGTGTAATTGTACACCATTTTGTCATCTGATGTGATTTTCCTATGTATTGTAAATCCTACCTCTGTGATGTTAATGAGATGGGGTGAGTGGCAGTTATGTTAATGATGTAGGACTCAATCTACAAGATTCAATCATGTTTTAAGCCAATCTCTTTTGAGATACAAAAGAAAGAAGCAAGCAGAGAGACATGGGAATCTCATATCACCAAGAAACCAGAGCCAGGAGAATAAAATGTCCTTTGGACCTGGGGTCCCTGTGCTGAGAAGCTCCTAGACCAGGGATGACTGATTACAAGGACCTTCCCCCAGAGTCCACAAAGAAAGCTTTCCCCTGGAGCTGGAGCCCTGAATTCAGACTTGTAGCCTACTAGACTGTAAGAGAATAAATTTCTCTTCATTAAAGCCATCCACTTGTGGTGTTTCTTTGTAGCAGCACTAGATGACTAAGACACCTGGCAATCTGCACCCTTAAAGATTGCTGCCTAGAAAACTCTATGGGGCAGTTCTACTCTGTCACATGGGGTCCCTGGGAGCCAGAATTGACTCAACAACACCCAATGACAACAACATGCCATCTCTATGATAGTTGGTATTTTGAGCCCATTGTTTTGCCTTGTGCCAATCCATCTCGTTGAGGGTGTTGCTTGTTTTAACTGACCCTGAACTTTACCAAACATAATGTCCTTTTCTAGCAATTTGTCTTTCCTGATGATGTGCTCCAAGGAAGCAAGTTGAAGTCTTGCCATCTTTGCTTCTAAGGAACGTTCTGTTTGTTTGTATTTCTTCTAAGACTTATTAATTTGTTCTTCTGGCAATCCACAGTATATTCAATATTCTTCCCCAACACCACAGTTCAAATATGCCAATTCTTCCTCAGTCTTCCTTTTTTCTTGTCCAGCTTTCACATGCATATGAGGTGATTGAAAAGACCATGGCTTGGGTCACTACATCTTAGTCATCCAAGTGATATATTTGCCATACACCTTAGTCATCCAAGTGATACCTTTGCTTTTTCACCCTTTAAAGAAATACTTTTCACCAGGTATGCACAGTGCAATAAGTGGTTTGATTTCTTGACTGCTATTTCCATTCAGGGAGCCTTGGTGGTGCAGCGGTTAAGAGCTCAGCTGCTAACCAAAATGTTGGCAGTTCAAATCCACCAGCTGCTCCTTGGAAATGAGATATGTCTGTAGGGCAGTTCCACTCTGTCCTATAGGGTTGCTATGAATTTGAATCTACTCAACAGTAACAGGTTTTTTTTGTTTGTTTGTTTTTTGGTTTATTTCCTTTCAGAGGAGTTTCTGGGTGGGGCAAAGGGTTAAGTGTTTGACTACTAACCAGAGGATTTGCTGTTTGAACTCACCCAGACGCTCCTGGGAATTAAGTTCTAGCCATCCACTTCTGAAAGTTCACAGCCTTGAAAATCTTATGGAATACAGTTCTGTTCTACAACACATGGGGTTGCTATGAGTCACAATCAACTTTTTGGCACCTGGTTTTATTTCCATGGCTATTGATGACATGTCTGAGGCCTCATTCAAGCAACTTCAGTTCAGTCAACACTGTGCGGAGCGCCTTCTGTGCACATGCTCTGGTGGAGGCACCAGAGAAGCCAGGAAGTTGACTTAAAGAAATTCATGGTATCTGGCTAAGGAGAAACATCTTCTCTGGTCCGCCAGTCACCAGCTAAAAGGGTGACTTAGCCTTTTGAGATTAAGAAACAGTAAGGGATAGAGACCATTTTGAAAGGTTTGGCTCTAGGCACCTAAATTAATGGTGTTTTTCATTAGCTTCCCAATAACTACTCAGGGTCTTAGATTGTATGTACTATGAATTCTTTAGTGTGTCAACTCATTTTTGACAGAACTGTAATAGTAACTTTTAAAAATATATATTTAATATGAACTACTCTGAGGGGGATGAGGAGGCTGCAGTATGGCAATTAAAAAAAAAACAAAAAAACAGAGACCCAAGCAAAGAAAAAACAATGTCATGAAGCATTCAGTGTGGTGAACAAGATAAATTTCAAGTGTACAAGCAAAAGGCATCCTGCTAATATCACAAAAGAGCCAGAGTGCAAGGGGATAATATAACTGTCACCTCCAAAAAGCCAGGGGTTGATGCATGAATAAGTCAGGATATGAGCCCTTGATTCATATTCAACGCATGACACTCACCCATGTTACTCTGCCAATAACTTTAATTTAATAAGCCCATGTGTCAAGGGGCCACTTCAGAAATGTTACAGCTGCTGCCGCCCACTCCCTCATCCCTTGGAAAACTCAGCCTTTTGGCTTGTTCTTCCCTCCAGCTTCTACAGGGACACTCTGCTGGCATCCACAGTGTCTGTGTACCCTTTCTCCATGAGCCACTCGATATTTCTGTAGGTCACCCCAGCTGGAATGGCCTAAATTTAGTCCTCAGGACTCAGTCTATGAGCTTGGACTTCAGAGTTCTTGGGAAAATTTCTGTGCGGTAATTTTATCTTGGGTGTTACAAGTCAAGCTCTATGATGATTACCCCTCTCAATAAGTGTAAGCAACAGAAAGGAAATACAGGGGCTATTTTTATGTTCTCTTAAGAAAAAATATGGGAAAGAAATTAACGTCTGGCCTAATGGTTAATTGGGGAGTGGATGTAACAAAGGGAGGGGGTTAACTTTTAAAAGGATTTATTTTTTTCTCACTGGTCCAACAAAGCCATAAACTTGGCCAGGATTCGGAGTAATGTTTCTCCCCAAATTACAAAAGAATTGCATCCTTAAGTAATGAGTGGGAAAAAAATCAGAGGAAAAGAAGATCGTACGTGGCACAGTGATGTGTAGAATCTCCAAAAAGAAAGACCCTAGTAAAGGCAACTGTTTGTCAAAAGTGATGCCCACTTTCTGAGCATCAGACCATTGACTTTCTGCTGGTAGAGTTGATCTTTGTGTCTCTAGGTAACGATATCTGGAGAGACTTTATATATTTTTTTTAATCCAGGAATATATGACAAGGCCAAATTTTTTGAGAATAACTGAACCAACATGGTGTACTGAGAACTGCATATAAATTTATCATGGGTAAACTCAGCCACAGATAATACAACTAAGAGACATCCACTGAGTTCTGATATACATAGCTGATATTCAACCATTTCAGGAGGTAGCACCTGATCAAGAACCACCGATGCTGAAGGAAAGGTTCAAGTGACACTGAAGGCATTGGCGAAAATAAGGCTTCAGCAATTACGGAATAACTATGGAGAGGATTCAATAAACCCGTACAATGCTGGAAGTGCTTACTCATCTATGTCAAAAAATTTGGAAGACAGCTACCAGGCCAACCAACTGGAAGAGATCCATATTCATGCTCATTCCAAAGAAAAACAATCAAACAAAATGCAAAAATTACCCAACGATATTGTTAATATCACATGATAGCAACGTTGTGTTGAAGATAATTAAAAAATGACTGGAGGCTGTACATTGACAGATGACTGCCAAAAATTTGAGCTGGATTCAATAGAGGATGTGGAATGAGAGACATCATTGCTGATGTCAGATGAATCTTGGCAAAAAGCATAAGATACTAGAAAGATGTTTACCTGTGTTATATCAACTATGCGAAGGCATTGAACTGTGTGGATTGTTACAAATTACGGATGACATTACAAAGAATAGGAATTCCAGAACACTTAATTGTGCTCATGTGGAACTTGTACCTTGGTCAAGAGGCAGTCATTCAAACAGAACAAGAGGATACTACAGGGTTTAAAATTGGGAAATGTATACAGCAGGGTTGTATCCTTTCACCTTACTTATTCAGTCTGTATGCTGAACAAATAACCCGTGAAACTGGACTATATGAAGAACTTGGCATCAGGACTGGAGAAAGACCCATAAACAACCTGTGATATGCAGATGACACAAACTTGCTTGCTGAAAGTGAAGAGGACTTGAAGCACTTACTGATGAAGGTCATACCTCTCTTCAATAGAACCATCAAATCATAAAACAGAGTCCATTTCTTTTTCTTCCATTGTGTCATCCCTATTTCCCTGAGTGTATGGAATAATTTATATTTGTTTCTCATCCAGTTAATATCAACTTGAGTGAATGGGCTACCTTCCAAGTGTTTTTCGTAGGTTTTCACCTTTTAAACCCTCAGAGCTGAACTTAAAGCATCTTTAAAATGTTAGCAATCAAAACCAATATGCATTAAGACAAGAACAACGATTGTATAACCATTCAGAATACTATTGCAAAACTCAACATGAGCCCCACAAAGTCCAGCAAACACGCTGGCCTTTCCTACGATTGCGCGTTGAACCTCCTTGCCAAGCACTCCATTATGCAAAAGTAGGTGCTTCCCCAGTGTTCTGTCTGACAAGGATAGCACAGGAGGATTTTGCCAAATTAAATCTGTCCCATGTAGAAAAGGCCCTTCTTGTTGAGTTGAGACGTAGCTGAAGAAAACAACAAAGGCACACACACAAGTCTGGAGGAGAACAAAGTACATAGCCTTCCTGACAGTAATAAAACATTATGTCTGGACTAGCCCTTCTTGACTTAGAGAAAGTGGCACGGCCTAGCTTCTCTGATCTGTGTCAAGCACAAATCCCTAAAATGACACCTTCATGCTCATCACACAAAAGGTAAGAAATGAGTCCTTTGAGATTGCAGAATCTACACAGTTATTGTTTTTGTTATTGTTTGTTGCTGTAGAGCCTGAGCCCACTCATGGTGACCTTCATGGGTGGATTAACCAGTAAGGAAGGTATGCACTGGCTTGCATTGAGCAAGGTATGCACGGGTTTAATTGTATTTACTTCCTAATCTGTGGTGAGTAATTTCACAAGGGTTTCACCACATCTTTGATGTGGGAAGGCACAATTGGGCCCATGCGTACCTTGCTTATTGGATAATCCGCCCCTGGTGACCTTATGTGTAACAGAACAAAATGTCACTCCTGTACCATCTTCATGATCATTGGCATGTCTGAGTCATTGTTACTGCTATTGTGTCAGTCCATCTCATTGAGGGTTTTCCTTGTTTTCACTGGTCCTCTGCATTACCAAACATGATGTCATTTCTTAGTGATTGATCTTTCCTGATAATGTGTTCAAGAAAGCAGGCCAAAGCCTCACCAGAGCTTTGACGCATTAGAATTCCCTAATTTCCAATTAACATTAAAAAAAAAAATGTGGTTGAGTCAATTCCGACTCATAGTGACCTTACAGGACGGAGTAGAACTGCCCCATAGGATTTCCAAGGAGCAGCTGGTGGATTCAAACTGCCAACTTTTTGGTTAGCAGCCGTGGTTCTTAACCACTGTGCTACCAGGGCTCATTTAGTAAATTTGGAACCCCTTTTTTCCTTTCAGCTTCCTTAACTCTCCTTTGTAACAGGAAATGATAGAGTGGTGCATCGGCTTCCATTTTGGTGACCAATAAACTCATTTTAAGATTTTTTTAAAAAACAGATTTCTGGGCCTTAGCCCCAGATGTTCTAATTGGAAAGTCAGGTGGGGCTCACTAATGATTCTCGAGGTCTTTTTCAGTTCTGACACTCAGCCCTTCTTCATTACATCTTTTCATTCATCTGCTCTTTGCTTCTCTAGTTGATTGGCCAGGCCCACTCCTGAAAATAGCCAGCTCAGTTTTATTTTTTCCCCACTTAGCTTGGCCCTCATAATTTAGTTGGCTATTCTGCTCTTTAGACCTATTTTCTGACCTTTCAATTATGTTCTCTATTTTCATTTAATCTTCTCAAATTTCCATCCCATTTAAAAATGTGACCATCACTGATAATATTTCCAAAGGCAACACTTGCCACTGTCTGATAGTCCATGCAGATATATATTTTCCAAATTATCTCTCAGATAAATTAAGCGACTCTGGGGAAGTAATGACAAGCTGTTTTTCCACTGACTCAGTAAGGTCTACTGTAGTATCTTTACTGCTACCATCATCTGTCAAGGAGCTGTTCTCTTCCTCTCAAGTTCCCCTGAGAGGAAGAGATTCCCTAGAACATAGCACTGTCTGTGGGGTGGTTTATAAATTGGAAGAAATGCGATCACGTGCATTTGAAAGTATACTGCACATACCCGTGAGACTTATAAATATGTTACAAATAATTTTGTTTAGGTTTTCTTTTCAGAAGAGGATTAGTTAATCCCAAATGAGTATGGCTGTCCTACTTCTATTGTTTCAGAACTGGAAATGTAATATGTAGCTCTGTGGCGGGGTCATTAATTTATATAGGGAACACAACCACTGACCACAGATTATTTTCATTAAATCATGCCTATAGCACATATTGCTTTCCATTTTGTTAGGGACCTGAGTCTCTTGTTGGTGCCTCCTACTGTTAAGTTTATTGTGTTCTGTTGGTGAGAGCTTAAGCATTTATTCTCCAAGGAGACATTATGGGTCATATATCTGCACATGGTTTCTGCTGCGGGAAAAAAAATCATCTCATATATTTCTACCAAGTTTTACACTCTTAAAACAAGCTCTAGGTCTAACAAGAGCTAGTCAAAAATGCAGGATCCTGCAACTACCTGCTTGTGTGCCAACTCTTTAGCACACTGACCTATTCTGACCTCTTGCTTTTCATGCTACCTGAGTCCTGAACTGCAAGAGTTTAAAGAATTAGTCCATCACAAATCTGTCAGTTTGTTATAGTGTGATGGCTTGTATGTTGCTAGGATGTGGAAGGCGTGACGCCGGTGTTTCAAATACCAGCAAAGCTCACCCAGGGTGGATAGGTTTCACCAGAGCTTACAGACTAAGACAGACTAGGAAGAAAGGCCTGGAAATCTTCTGAAAATTACAGAAAAAACAGAACATTGTCTGAAACAGTGCTGGGAGATATGTCCCCTAGGTTGTAAGACACTCAAAATAGAATGGCCAAAGCAATGGACTCAAGACACCAAGAATTGTGAAGACGGCACAGGGTCAGGCAACATTTAGTCCTGTTGTACACGGGGTTGCCGTGAATCAAACCTGACTCTATGGCAATTAACAATAACATAAACAGCAAATAGTGTGTTCTGATCCTTCTCTGTCATTCCCTGTTGTTTGTATATTCGGACTCCTGGTTGTCTCCATGCTTTCATTTGGTTTTCAAGTCTCTCACTGCTTGGAAGTATAGATGTCCACCTTCTTGGTCTTTAGTTCCCTGATTGGAGTGTCTGGGCCCCTTACAGATCAGCCCATGCTCATGTTTGGTTTTTGGTCAATGCTTTATCCTCTCACCCTCTTTACTTCCTGCATTCTAATGACATCATCCATATACAATTTCAGCAAGTCCATCACCTCATATCATTGCTGTGACTCAAACATCTGAAGCCCCATTAGACCTGTGTCCCTCCATCTCATCAGCACCCTGCCCTTCATCCCACTCCAAGTGTGTATAGTCCTGCCATCAGGGTGTCCCTGTGCCCACCCTCAAGCTTCTGAGGCCTGAGTTAGAACTTTTACTCAAATATTAGAACACGTTGTATGAGTGATTTGGTGTGTGTGTGCCAAAAAAATGACTGTATGATTCTCAGACTTGATACTTGTTGGTGTTAGGTGCCGTTGAGTCTGTTCTGAAGCATAGCAACCTTAGATTTAACACAAAGAAATGTTCCCCGGTCCTGCACCATCCTCACAATTGCTGCAATTTTTTGAGCCCATTGTTGCAACCACTGTGTCAGTCCATCTCATCAGGAGGTCTTCCTCTTTTTCACTCACCCTCTACATACTTTACCAAGCATGATGTCCTTCTCCAGGGATTGGTCTCTTCTTGATACTAAGTCTTTCTTTTCCTGTATCATGGCCTAGTGGCTCGAGTATGGGGCTTGGAAGGAGACATAAAGCCCCATCTATTTCTAAGTGGTAGTGACTGTGTTTACCCAAGGAACTGACAATTGCTAGGAGAACAAATTCACTTAGGTCCATTTCCCACATTGTTTCACTGGCTGATACCTCTGGGATCACACCCCCAACCTGGGTTATTATTTTTCTATGTAGTCAGTTTCATTCCCATCTTACATCTCCTACCACACATCCTCCGGGCTCCTCAAGTGGGGACTGTTCCTCCTAGTTTCTCAATTTCCTGTCTCTGTAAATACAGTCCCTTGTAACTTCACCACATAGACCCTAATCAGTCCACCTGGCACAAGGAGAGCCCAATCCCTGTCATAGCCAAGGAGAACCACCCCTCCTTTCAGAAACTCACAGTTCCCCTCAACGTGATAAACAACCCCATCCAGATCTGGAAGTCCCCATTGTCTTGCTTTGCAATATTTAAGTTGGCACTTTTGCATTTGCACATGTTAACTGCTAACTCACATCTGGGGTTTGCTCTCACCCCTTAAGCTTATGAATCACACTTACCCAGAGAAAGATATGGTGGCTGGCTCAGCAGGAAGCAAAAGAGTTATTTTGAAATCAAGTGTGATCATCTCAGCCAGGACTTAGACATACCTACAAGAGATGGGAAGTTCTGGAACCTGTTGACAATTATTAAATAGAGACAATTCAATGCATGCAAGGAAGGCTGTGGACGATTTATGAGCCTAGTGTTTCCAACACATACTGAGAACAATACAGTCTTTCTCTGGGCAGTTTCTATACAAGGCATTGTACTAGGTTAAAGTACATTTGGAAAATGTCTGTCTTCACTGGGGGACTGGGGAGTGGACACTGCCAATTACTCGTGGTTAAATTATTTTCTGTCATTCACCAAAGATAATGATAATGGCTAGCCTTCAAGACTTTATATAAAAAAGTAAATTTAACAAGGAAAATATGGCCTGGAGCACCCTTTATAAAATATTGCAATGAGCACACTGGTTGTATGTCAATTCTTCATATCACCAGTGAGGGAAATTAGGAAATACAAAATGAGGGAAACACAAAAGTCAGCCCTAAAGCCAGTACTGGAAACCCTGGTGGCATAGTGGTTAAGTGCTACGGCTGATTGCCAAAGGATCAGCGGTTCAAATCCTCCAGGCACTCCTTGGAAACTCTATGGGGCAGTTCTACTCTGTCCTATAGGGTCGCTATGAGTCGGAATCGACTCGACAGCACTGGGATTTGGTGGGTGGGTCAAGCCAATATTTGGGGCAAATATTGTTATAGAAAAACAGTCCATTGGATATAACATATTTATTTCTTTGCTACCAAATGGATTACGAAGAGAAACCTATTTTCTAACTTGATTTATTCAATGGCAACTACTAGAGTCAGATGAGTCCCCCAAAGCAGGGGGCGTGCCAAATTGCAAGGGGGTATTTGGAGTTTTCACAGAGAGAACAAGGCTCCAAAGTTTGAGATGTGAACAAATACATGATTGAACACATGTAAGATCATACTTAAAAAGAAACACAGGAGGCAGAGACAAGATGGCGGAATAGACAGATGCTTCCAGCCAGCCCTCTTTACAACAAAGACTCAAAAAAACAAGCAAAATGAGTATATTCCTGACAAGCTGGGAGCCCTGAGCTTCAAAGGCAAGCTTAGAAAACGAACCAAGGGGCAGTGGGAGGAAAAGACGGTTCAGAGGCGGAGAGAAGTTACCAGACCTGAATCGCGGGGATCCCTCAGGCACCATTCCTGGGAGTGGCGGCAGTGGACTGGTACTAGCAGTCGGCTGCAGTTTCCTCAGGGAGAAGTAGCCAGCTACACAGCATACTCGCACCTTCGGAACCAGAGAATAATGGCGCTCTCGGCAAAAGCTAAGTGCTTGTGTATATTTTACTGTACCCCTCCGCCCCCAAGCTGACTTCAGCAGCTGACTTCCCAGGGCCTGAAATAGGCCCCGTTGAGTGCCTAGAACCATCTTCCTGGCCTTGGAGGAGGAATAAATTTCCAATTTTGGGGAAAAGATAATTTGCTAACTCCACTAACCAGGAGAGCTCAGGACAGAAGTGGCTCCTATCCAGGCATAAACAGTCCGTGGACTTTGAATACCTTTCCCCTCTGCGTGGACTTGTGTGGGCCTATTTCAGAATAGGACCTTGTTGGCAGACTACAACTGTTTCAGCAGTGTGGCAGAGAGGTGAGAGTTTTATTTTTGACATTGCTTCACCTATTAAACATGGTCCTCACCTCCCCACAAGTGGGGCTTAAGGATTGGTAGCTCCACTCAGGTCACCCAGCCACCTGCGACAGGGGTCCGAGGATAACTGGTACCTCCCAGTCCTTACAACCAAAAATATTGGGTGTCCATGGTCCACCTGCAGGACCCACCCACCTGTACACTCTAGGCAACAGGGACATGCTTTCCTCAGAGACACATGGGGGACAATTCTTAGCCCCCTGCCTTGTTCAGAGTGTGACCCACTGCTGCAACCAGATACCAGTACCTACACCAATCACCCCTGCTCCTCTAAGACTGTAGGACAGAGCCTGTACCACACACTTGATGAGCAGATACCTGGACACCTGAGGCAAATTCATACAAGAAAAGAGAATGGACTCCTAGATTAATATACCTGATATCAGCTCTAGCCATCTGTGGACAGGACGTCAGAGCTCCAAAGGCAAAAATAATAAAGCTACCTCACTCGAGCAACCCATTTGGGCATATCAAAACAAAACACATCAAGAAGCTATAAGTGAACATAAAATAAACTAATACAATAACTTATAGATGGATCAGAGACAACAGTCAATATCAAATCACATAAAGAAACAGACCATGATCGCCTCAACAAGCTCTCAAAACAAAGAATCCAGGGATCTTCTAGATGAAAGTGTGTTCCTGGAATTAACAGAGGCAGAATACAAAAGATTAATATACAGAACTCTTCAAGACATCAGGAAGAAAATCAGGCAATACACGGAACAAGCCAAGGAACACACAGATAAAGCAATTGAAGAAATTTGAAAGATTCAGGAACATAGACAGACAGCAATCAGAAATTCAAAAGCTTAACAATAAAATTACAGAAGTAGACAACTCAATAGAAAGAGAAGCAGGATTGAGCAAGTGGAAGGCAGAATTTCTGAACTTGAAATAAAGCACTTAGCACTAATATATTTGAAGAAAGATCAGATAAAAGAATTAACAAAAAAAAAAAAAAGAAAGAAACTTTAAGAATCATGTGGGACTCTGTCAAGAGTAATAACCTATGAGTGACTGGAGTACCAGAACAGGGAGGGAGAACAGAAAATACAGTGAGAATTGTTGAAGATTTCCTGACAGAAAACTTCCCTGATATCGTGAAAGATGAGAAGACATCTATCCAAGATGCTCATCAAACTCCACATAAGGTAGATGTTAAAAGGAAGTCACCAAGACATATTATAATCAAACTTGCCAAAATCAAACATAAAGGGAGAATTTTAAGAGCAGGTGAAGATAAACGAAAAGTCAGCTACAAAGGAGAGTCAATAGAAATAAGCTCAGACTACTTGGCAGAAACCATGCAGGCAAGAAGACAATGGAATGACTTATACAAAAAATTGAAAGCAAAAAATTGCCAGCCAAGAATCATATATCCAGCAAAACTGCCTCTCAAATATGAAGGTGAAATTAGGACATTTCCAGATAAAAAGAAGTTTAAAAAATTAGTAAAAACAAAAACAAAACTACAAAATCAATAATATCAGGTATCAACCCAAAATCTTTGGTTACAAAATCAATAATATCAGGTATCAACCCAAAACTAGAACACTGGGTAGAGCAATCAGAAGTCAACCCAGACAGGAGAATCAAAAAACTTAATCAAGATTAAAAAAAAAAAAAAAAAAAACACTCAAAACAGGGAAACAGTGATGTTACTACACAAAAGAAGACAACGCTAAAACAAAAAAGAGGACTAAGAAATGTAGTCATAGATCTTCCACATGGAGAGGAAGATAAGGCGACACAAAGAAATAAAAGCTGAGTTTAAATTTAGAAAAATAGGGGTAAATAATAAGGTAACAACAAATGAGACAAACTATCCTACACATCAAAATAAAATACTAGAAAAAAATAGAGACACAGCAGAAACAAAATCAACAACAAATATGAGGAAAAGACAGTATATAAAGATAATCTAGCCAGCAAATAAATTAAGAGGAAAAAGGAACTGTCAACAACACAGAAAAAAAGACATCAAAATGATAGCACTAAATTCATACCTATCCATAATTATGCTGAATGTAAATGGACTAAATGCACCAATAAAGAGACAGAGACTGGCAGAATGGATTAAAAAACAAGATCTGTCTATATGCTGCCTACAAGAGACACACCTTAGACTTAGAGACACAAACAAAATAAAACTCAAAGGATGGAAAAAAATATATCAAGCAAACAACAATCAAGAAAGAGCAGAAGTGGCAATATTAATTTCTGACAAAAGAGACTTTAAGGTTAAATCCATCATAAAGGATAAGGAAGGACACTATATAATGATTAAAGAGACAATATACCAGGCAGATATAACCATTTTAAATATTTATGCACCCAATAACAGGCCTGCAAGATACATAAAACAAACTCTATCGGCATTGAAAAGTGAGATAGCTCAACAATAATAGTAGGAGACTTCAACACACCACTTTTAGTGAAGGACAGGACATCCAGAAAGAAACTCAATAAAGACATGGAAGATCTAAATGCCACAATAAGCCAAATTGACCTCATAGACATATACAGAACACTCCACCCAACAGCAGCCAAGTATTTCTTTTCTAGTGCACATGGAACATTCTCCAGAATAGACCACATATTAGGTCATAAAGCAAGGCTTAGTAGAATCCAAAACACTGAAATATCACAAAGCATCTTCTCTGAACATAAGGCCATAAAAGTGGAAATCAATAACAGAAAAAGCAGGGAAAAGAAATCAAACACTTGGAAACTGAACAATACCCTGCTCAAAAAAGACTGGATTATAGAAGACATTAAGGATGGAATAAAGAAATTCATAGAATCCAATGAGAATGAAAACACTTCCTATCAGAACCTTTGGGACACAACAGAAGCAGTGCTCAGAGGTCAATTTATATCAATAAATGCACACATCCAAAAAAGGATTATCCCTACAACTTGAACAAATACAAAGAGAGCAACAAAAGAAACCCTCGGGCATGAGAAAAAAGCAATAAAAATTGCAGCAGAACTAAATGAAACAGAAAAACAATTGAAAAAATTAACAAGACCAAAAGCTGGTTCTTTACAAAAATCAATAAACCTGAATAAGAAATGAGATGGGCAGTATTACTACAGACCAAAATAAATTAAAAGAATCAGATCAGATTACTTTGAAAAATTGTACTCTAACAAATTTGAAAACCTAGAAGAAATGGATGAATTCTTAGAAACCCACTACCTACCAAAACTAACAAAAACAGAGATGGAACAACTAAATAGGCCCATAACAAAAGAGACTGAAAAGGTAATCAAAATACTGCCCCCCCAAAAAAGCCCTGGCCCAGACGGCTTCGCTGCAGAGTTCTACCAAACTTTCAGAGAAGAGTTAACACCACTACTACTAAAGGTATTTCAGAGCATAGAAAAGAACAGAATACCACCAAAGTCATTCTAAGAAGTCCGAATATCCCCGACACCAACACCAGGTAAAGACACCACCAAAAAAGAAAATTATAGCCTTATATCCTTCATGAACACAGATGCAAAAATCCTCAACAAAATTCTAGCCAATAGAATTCAACAACATATCAAAAAAATAGTTCACCATGACCAAGTGGGATTCATACCAGGTATGCAGGGATGGTTCAACATTAGAAAAACAATTAATATAATCCATCATATAAATAAAATAAAAGTCAAAAATCACATGATTTTATCTATTGATGCAGAAAAGGCATTTGGCAATGTTCAACACCCATTTATGATAAAAACTTTCAGCAAATAGGAATAGAAGGAAAATTCCTCAGCATAATGAAGGGCATTTATACAAAGCTAAGAGCCAACATCATCCTAAATAGAGAGAGCCTGAAAACATTCCCCTTGAGACAGAGAACCAGATGAGGATGCCCTTTATCACCACTCTTATTCAACATTGTGCTGGAGGTCCTAGCCACAGCAACTGGGCTAGATAAAGAAATAAAGGGCATTCGGATTGGCATGATCTTCTACACAGAAAACCCTAGGGAATCCTCCAGAAAATTACTGAAACAAATAGAAGAGTTCAGCAGAGTATCACGACACAAGATAAACATGCAAAAATCAGTTGGATTCCTCTACACCAACAAAAAGAACATTGAAGAGGAACTCACCAAATCAATACCATTTACACTAGCCCCCAAGAAGAAAAAATACTTAGGAATAAATCTTACCAGAGATGCAAAAGGCTTATACAAAGAAAACTACAAAACACTTCTGCAAGAAACCAAAAGAGACCTACATAAGTGGAAAAACATACCTTGCTCATGGATTGAAAGACTTAACATTATAAAAATGTCTATTCTACCAAAAGCAATCTACAGATTTAAGGCAATTTCGATCCAAATTTAAACGATATTTTTTAATGAGATGGAGAAACAAATCACCAACTTCATACAGAAGGGAAAGAGGCCCCGGATAAGTAAAGTATTACTGAAAAAGGAGAACAAAGTGGGAGGCCTTACTCTACCTGATTTTAGAACCTATCATACAGCCACAGTAGTCAAAACAGCCTGGCATTGGTACAACAACAGATACATAGACCAATGGAACAGAATTGAGAATCCAGACATAAATCCATCCATGTATGAGCAGTTGATATTTAACAAAGGCCCCAAAACAGTTAAATGGGGAAAAGACAGTCTTTTTAACAAATGGTGCTGGCGTAACTGGATATCCATCTGCAAAATAACGAAACAAGACCCATACCTCACTCTATGCACAAAAACGAGCTCAAAATGGATCAAAGACCTAAATATAATATCTAAAATGATACAGATCATGGAAGAAAAAATAGGGACAATGTTAGGAGCCCTGATACATGGCGTAAACAGTATACAAAACATTACTAACAAAGTAGAAGAAAGACTAGATAACTGGGAGCTCCTAAAAATCAAACACCTATGCTCATCCAAAGACTTCACCAAAAGAGTAAAAAGATTACCTACAGACTGGGAAAAAGTTTTCAGCTATGACATTTCCGATCAGCGCCTGATCTCTAAAATCTACACGATACTGCAAAAACGCAACTACAAAAAGACAAATAACCCAATTAAAAAATGGGTAAAAGATATGAATAGACACTTCACTAAAGAAGACATTCAGGTAGCTAACAGATATATGGGGAAATGCTCACAATCATTAGCCATTAGAGAAATGCAGATCAAAACTACAATGAGATTTCATCTCACTCCAACAAGGCTGACATTAATCCAAAAACACAAAGTAATAAATGTTGGAGAGGCTGTGGAGAGAGTGGAACACTTACACACTGCTGGTGGGAATATAAAATGGTGCAACCACTTTGGAAATCAATTTAGCACTTCCTTAAAAAGCTAGAAATAGAAGTACCATGTGATCCAGCAATCCCGCTCCTTGGAATATATCCTGGAGAAATAAGAGCATTTACACAAATAGATGTATGCATACCCACGTACACTGCAGCACTGTTTACAATAGCAACCAAGGTGCCTATCAATGGATGAATGGGTAAATAAATTATGCTGTATTCACACAATGGAGTACCATGCATCGATAAAGAACAGCGAGGAATTATGCCGAGTGAAATTAGTCAGCTGCGAAAGGACAAATATTGTATAAGACCACTGTTATAAGAACTCAAGAAGTAGTTTAAACAGAGAAGAAAATATTCTTTGATGGTTACAAGAGTGCAGAGGGAGGGAGGGTGGGAGAGGAATATTCGCTAATTGTTGTTGTTGTTGTTAGGTTCCATCAAGTCGGTTCTGACTCATAGCAACCCTATGCACAACAGAACAAAACATTGCCTGGTCCTGTGCCATCCTTACAATCGTTGTTATACTTGGACTTATTGTTGCAGCCACTGTGTCAATCCACCTTGTTGAGAGCCTTCCTCTTTTCCGCTGACCCTGTACTCTGCCAAGCATGCTGTCCTTCTCCAGGGACTGATCCCTCCTGACATGTCCAAAGTATGTAAGACACAGTCTCGCCATCCTTGATTCTAAGGAGCATTCTGGTTGGACTTCTTCTAAGACAGATTTGTTCGTTCTTTTGGCAGTCCATGGTATATTCAATATTCTTCACCAACACCACAATTCAAAGGCGTCAATTCTTCTTTGGTCTTCCTTATTCATTGTTCAGCTTTCACATGCATATGATGCGATTGAAAATACCATGGCTTGGGTAAGGTAGGTGCACCTTAGTCTTCAGGGTGACATCTTTGCTCTTCAACACTTTGAAGAGGTGCTTTGCAACAGGTTTGCCTAATGCAATGCATCTTTTGATTTCTTGAGTGCTGCTTCCATGGCTGTTGATTGTGGATCCAAGTAAAATGAAATCCTTGACAACTTCAATCTTTTCTCTGTTTATCATGATGTTTGTCATTGGTCCAGTTGTGAGGATTTTTGTTTTCTTTATGTTGAGGTGTAATCCATACTGAAGGCTGTGGTCTTTAATCTTCATTAGTAAGTGCTTCAAGTCCTCTTCACTTTCAGCAAGCAAGGTTGTGTCATCTGTATAAGCAGGTTGTTAATGAGTCTTCCTCCAATCCTGATGCCCCATTCTTCTTTCTATATCCCAGCTTCTTGTATTATTTGTTCAGCATACAGATTAAATAGGTATGGTGAAAGAATACAACCCTGACGCACACCTTTCCTGACTTTAAACCAGTCAGTATCCCCTTGTTCTGTACGAACAACTGCCTCTTGATCTATGTAAAAGTTCCTCATGAGCACAATTAAGTGTTCTGGAATTCCTATCTTCACAGTGTTATCCATAGTTTGTTATGATCCACACAGTCAAAAGCCTTTGCATAATCAATAAAACACAGGTAAATATCCTTCTGGTATTCTCTGCTTTCAGCCAGGATCCATCTGACATCAGCAATGATATCCCTGGTTCCACGTCCTCTTCTGAAACTGGCCTGAATTTCCGGCAGTTCCCTGTCGATATACTGCTGCAGCCGTTTTTGAATGATCTTCAGCAGAATTTTGCTTGCGTGTGATATTAATGATATTGTTCTATAATTTCCACATTCGGTTGGATCACCTTTCTTGGGAATAGGCATAAATATGGATCTCTTCCAATCAGTTGGCCAGGAAGCTGTCTTTCATATTTTTTGGCATAGACAAGTGAGCACCTCCAGCGCTGTATCGGTTTGTTGAAACAGCTCAATTGATACTCCATCAATTCCTGGAGCCTTGCTTTTCACCAATGCCCTCAGAGCAGCTTGGACTTCTTCCTTCAGTACCATCGGTTCCTGATCATATGCCACCTCTTGAAATGGTTGAGTATCGACTAATTCTTTTTGGTATAATGACTCTTTGTATTCCTTCCATCTTCTTTTGATGCTTCCTGCATCGTTTAATATTTTCCCCATAGAATCCTTCACTGTTGCAACTCGAGGCTTGAATTTTTTCTTCAGTTCTTTCAGCTTGAGAAACACTGAGCGTGTTCTTCCCTTTTGGTTTTCCATCTCCAGCTCTTTGCACAGGTCATTGTAATACTTTACTTTGTCTTCTCGAGAGGCCCTTTGAAATCTTCTGTTCAGTTCTTTTACTTCATCAATTCTTTCTTTTGCTTTAGCTCCTCGAGGCTGAAGAGCAAGTTTCAGAGTCTCCTCTGACATCCACCTTGGTCTTTTCCTTCTTTCCTCTCTTTTCAGTGATCTCTTGCTTTCTTCATGGATGATGTCCTTCCACAACTCATCTGGTCTTCAGTCACTAGTGTTCAGTGCATCAAATCTGTTCTTCAAATGGTGTCTAAATTCAGTTGGGATATACTCAAGGTCATATTTTGGCTCTCGTGGACTTGCTCTGATTTTCTTCAGTTTCAGCTTGAACTTGTATATGAGCAATTGATGGTCTGTTCCACAGTCGGCCCTTGGCCTTGTTCTCACTGATGATATTGAGCTTTTCCATCATCTCTTCCCACACATGTAGTCAATTTGATGTCTGTGTGTTCCATCTGGTGAGGTCCATGGGTATAGTTGCCGTTTATGTTGGTGAAAGAAGGTATTTGCAATGAAGAAGTCCTTAGTCTTGCAAAATTCTATCATTCGATCTCTGGCATTGTTTCTATCACTAAGGCCATATTTTCCAACTCCTGATCCTTCTTCTTTGTTTCCAACTTTTGCATTCCAATCGCCAGTAATTATCAATGCATCTTGATTGCATATTTGATCAATTTCAGACTGCAGCAGCTGATAAAAATCTTCTATTTCTTCATCTTTGGCCCTAGAGGTTGGTGGGTAAATTTGAATAATAGTCGTATTAACTGGTCTTCCTTGTAGGTGTACGGATATTATCCTATCACTGACAGCGTAGTACTTCAGGATAAATCTTGAAACGTTCTTTTTGACGATGAATACAACACCATTCCTCTTCAAGTTGTCATTCCCAGCATAGTAGACTATATGATCGTCTGATTCAAAATGGTCAATACCAGTCCATTTCAGCTTACTAATGCCTAGGCTATTGATGTTTATGTGTTCCATTTCATTTTTGACAATTTCCAACTTTCCTAGGTTCATACTTCGTACATTCCAAGTTCCGATTATTAATGGATGTTTGCAGCTGTTTCTTCTCATTTTGAGTCATGCCACATCAGCAAATGAAGGTCCCGAAAGCTTTACTCCATCCACATCATTAAGGTCGACTCTACTTTGAGGAGGCAGCTCTTCCCCAGTCATCTTTTGAGTGCCTTCCAACCTGGGGGCTCATCTTCCAGCACTGTATCAGACAATGTTCCACTGCTATTCATACGGTTTTCACTGGCTAATGCTTTTCAGAAGTAGACTGCCTGGTCGTTCTTCCTAGTCTGTCTTAGTCTGGAAGCTCAGCTGAAACCTGTCCTCCATGGGTGACCCTGCTGGTATCTGAATACTGGTGGCATAGCTTCCAGCATCACAGCAACACACAAACTCCCACAGTATGACAAACTGACAGACACGTGGGGGATTCACTAATTAGATAGTAGATAGGCACTACTTTAGGGGAAGAGAAAGACAACACACAATATAGGGGAGGTCAGCACAACTGGACTAAACCAAAAGCAAAGAAGTTTCCTGAATAAACTGAATGCTTTGAAGGCCAACGTAGCAGGGCCAGGGGCTTGGGAACCATGGTTTCAGGGGATATCTAAGTCAATTGGCATAATAAAATCTATTAGGAAAACATTCTGCATCCCACTTCGGAGAGTGGCGTCTGGGGTTTTAAATGCGAGCAAGCGGCCATCTAAGATTCATCAATTGGTCTCAACCTACCTGGATCAAAGGAGAATGAAGAACACCAAGGACACAAGGTAAATATGAGCCCAAGAGACAGAAGGGGCCACATAAACCAGAGGCTACATCAGCCTGAGACCAGAAGAACTAGATGGTGCCTGGCTACAACTGATGACTGCCCTGACAGGGAACACAACAGAGAACCCCTGAGGGAGCAGGAGAGCAGTGGGATGCAGACCCCAAATTCTCATAAAAAGACCAGACTTAATGGTCTGACTGAAACTAGAAGGACCCTGGTGGTCATGGCCCCCAGACCTTCTGTTTGTCCAGGATAGGAACCATTCCCAAAGACAACTCTTCAGACAGGGATTGGACTGGACAATGGGTTGGAGAGGGATGCTGGTGAGGAGTGAAACTCCTGGATCAAGTGGACACTTGAGACTATTTTGGCATCTCCTGCCTGGAGGGGAGATGAGAGGATAGAGGGGGTTAGAAGCTGGTGAGGTGGACACGAAAATAGAGAGTGGAAGGGGGGAGTGGGGTGTCTCATTAAGGGGAGAGCAATTGGGAGTATGTAGCAAGGTGTATATGGGTTTTTGTGTGAGAGACTGACTTGATTTTTAAACTTACACTTAAAGCACAATAAAAATTAAAAAAGAAAAAGAAACACAAATTTTCCCTAAGATAGCATGCATTAAATTTCAAAATTCAAATATGAATTTTAAATTCATATTTATTTTACCAACTGTGTTTGGCAGAGTCAGTAGACTGCACTACACGAGGTGAATATACCCCTTAAAATATATATATTAATTCTTAAACCCCCAGAGGATGGTCCCTGGATACCCTTTTAGCTCAGTAGTGAAGTCACTTCTGATGTTCATCCTTCATCCAAAGATTAGACAGGCCCATAAAACAAAAAGAGACCAAATGGGCACACCAGCCCATGGGCAAGGACTAGAAGGCAGGAGGGGACAAGAAAGCTGATAATAGGCAACCCAAGGTCAAGAAGGGAGAGTGCTGACATGTCATGGGGTTGCTAACCAATGTCATAAAACAATATGTGTACTGTTTAATGAGAAGCTACTTTGTTCTGGAGACCTTCATCTAAAGAACAATAAAAAATAAATAAAATGTATATATTAAGTCTTATTATCAATCCTCAGATATAACATTGGAAGCTTGAGTTAAAAACCGCAGTCGGGATTAAAATAAATTTGCTCTTTCAATTGCACAATACCTATCTATCAATCGCCCGTTAATGTAACAGGCCATGTGAGGCCTTGGGGGTGAGTATGTGGCCATTTTATCCAGTGAGACACCAGGTTTTCAGTATTTTAAATCTCTGTCTTCTCTCTCTCTCCCTCAGATGTTTCTCCCCTTTTATCTTATAATTTATAATTGCCGTAGTTTGGGTTCTTTTAATTTCTAGTCCTTATTAACAAAGTAACTTCCTAACTGGAAGTTTGATTGGATCCCCTATGGCCCTTCTTGAGGTTCAGGATGAGGGATACAACTGTAGCTTGTCACACAGTGGAGGGAGCTGGGGAGGGCCTGGCTATCTCTCTGGTTCCACTGCTGTTTGAACACCTCCCTTCATCCTGTAGAAAACCTGGTGGTGTAGTGGTTATGAGTTTGGCTGCTAACCAAAAGGTTGATAGTTCGAATCTATCAGGCAGTCCCTGGAAACCCTATAGGACAGCTCTACTCTGTCCTACAGGGTCGCTGAGTCGAAATCAACTTGACGGAAATGGGTTTGGTTTTGAGTCTCCATCCTGTACCTCCTGCATATTTACATTCCAAGAGGTCTAGCTTGTGCCCCCACCTACTGCTTCCCTGCCTGAAATACCACCCTCACCATTTCTGTGTCAGCTAACATGATAAAAACTGTAGTAGGCTATAAATAACAAGGGCATAAAAAACAGAGGCTTATACAACAGAGGAATTCATTTTTTCCTTTCTGATAAGGAGAATCATTATATTTTCTGTACTTTTAGTGGGGTTTGTGGAGAGAGCCTCCCTACTTCCAATTCAAAGCTTCACTCTGAAAGCCGGTACTTGCTTATACTGACTCTGGCCCACCCGCCTGGGGGATAAGTAGGATGATGATGGCAGAAGTGCCAAGACAAAGAAACAGGCAACATCCAGGCTCTGTTGATTATTTGTTGCTTTTTTCTTCTAGTTGATCTTCAGGATCGGGTGAGGTTTCATTCTGTTATACTTTAGACCCCCATGAGTGGGAGCTGCCTCAACAAGACATAACAATAAGAACAATTCTTTGAAGAAGGGCAAGGGAGGGCCATCAGATGAGCAAGACACAGTGCTTAAGCCATGTCAGCAAAGGGAAAGAGATGATGGTGACCCCTTGATCCCTGTCAGAGTCACCTGGGCTGGGAGCTAGAAGGTGGCCATGGTGGACAAGGAACAAGCGGACGTGGAGAGGGCAGGTCAATGTCACAGCAAGCAGGCTTTGCTACCTGTGCTAGGTGCATCAAGGAAGCACTTTCCCCATCCAGAGAGCACCTACAGCCTGAGCAATGGCTAGCTGTTGTACTTAGCCTAAGGCTGCAAGCACAAGCCTGCGTGGTACCCAGCCAAAGGACGTTGAGCCCCACCCCAAGCCAAACTGCCCTGTGGCCAAAGAAGAAGTTGGTGGCCTTAAGAACCCTGGGGTAGCTGTGGCCTGGGAAGTGGTCTTCCACATGAATTCCCAAGGGCCTAGGTTTCCATCTTTTGGCCTCCCCATCCCCACAACCAGTAAAAACCAGTTGCCATCTAGTCAACCTTGACTCATGGTGCCCCCTTGCATCTCAGATTAGTATTGTGCTCCATTGGGTTTTCAGTGGCTGACTTTTTGGAAGTAGACTGCTAGGCCTTTCTACTGAGGTGTCTCTGGGTGGACTCAAACCTCCAACCTCTTGGTTTATAGCCAAGTGCATTAATGGTTTGTTTGTACCACCCAGGAACTCCTCATCTCCAAGGTCCTCAGAATCCTCTGCAGGATCCTTTGCATACAGCCAGGGAAGGGTGAGCAAGTGGGGGATCACACGGAAAGTTCTCATGAGCCCCAATCGGAAGTGGCATGATCACTTCCATCAACCAAACTCCATCCCCATGGCCACCCCAAACTTCTAGTGTCTTGGAGAAAGTGGAAAATGTCAACAGCTTGTCAGTGTTTGCTATAAGAGAAAAACTGTGTCTCATTATGAACAAACATAACGCTAAAAATTGAAGATGAGAAAAAGAAGTGTTTACAGAAATGTATATGGGGCATCAGGATTGGAGGAAGACTCATTAACAACCTGTGGTGCACAGATGACACAACCTTCCTTGCTGAAAGTGAAGAGGACTTGAAGCACCACTGATAAAGGTCAAAGACCACAGCTTTCAGCATGGATTACACCTCAACATAAAGAAAACAAAATTCCTCACAACTGAACCAATAACCAACATCATGATAAACAGAGAAAAGATCAAAGTTCTCAAGGATTTCTTTTTTCTTGGATCCACAATCAACAGCCATGGAAGCAGAAGTCAAGAAATCAAAAGACACATTGCATTGGGTAAATCTGCTGCAAAGGACCTCTTTAAAGTGTTGAAGAGCAAAGATGTCACCTTGAAGACTAAGGTGTGCCTGATCCAAGCTGTGGTATTTTCAATCTCAAGATATGCATGCAAAGGCTGGACAATGAATAAGGAAGACCAAAGAAGAATCGATGCCTTTGAATTGTGATGATGGCAAAGAATATTGAATATACCATGGACTGCCAAAAGAATGAACAAATCTGTCTTGGAAGAAGTCCAACCAGAACTCTCCTCAGAAGCAAGGATGGTGAGACTTTGTCTTACATATGTTGGTCAGGTTGTCAGCAGGGATCAGTCCCTGGAGGAGGACATCATGCCTGGTAAAGTACAGGGTCAGCGGAAAAGAGGCAGACTCTCAATAAGATGGATTGACACAGTGGCTGCAACAATGGGCTTAAGCATAACAGCTATTGTGAGCATGGCTCAGGACTGGCCAGTGTTTCCTTCTGTGGTACATAGGGTCGCTATGATTTGGAACCAACTCAACGGCACCTAAAAACAACAACAGAAATGTAAATATCTTAGATAATTGGAAAAAAAAAAAAAAAACTATAAACATCATCTCTAAATAAAAAGACATCAGGGAGAAATAGTGTAATAATAGGAGTTAAATATATTTTAGATCTGATTTTATTTAGGAAAATTGCATTAATATGAATGATTTTGCTGACCTATTTCAGCTGTATTTCACAAATTGTCATATTTAATAAATAATTACTTGGAATCAAAAATAAACAATAGCTTTTGTTAGCGAGGATTACCTGGGTGGTACAAATGGTTAATGAACTCAGCTGCCAATGGAAAGATTGGAGTCTGGAGTTCACCCAGAGGTGCCTTGGAAGAAGGGCCTAACAACCTAAATCTTCCATTGAAAACCCTAGAGAGCAATTCTACTTTGACACACATGAGGTTGCATGAGTAGGGCTCTACTCAACAGCAACTGGTAAGCCCTGGTAATTTGCTAGTGATTAATCTCTGGTAATTTGCTAGTGAGTAGGGCAAATGTTATGTGCTCGATCACTAGCCAAAAAGTTGGCAGTTTGAGTCCATCCAGAGGTTCCTTGGAGGACAGGCCTGGAGGTCTGCTCCTGTAAGGTCACCACCTTGAAAACCCAGTGGAGCAACTCTACTCTGACATTCATGGGGTCACCATGAGCTGGAATTGACTTGACAGCAACTAACAACATCAACAAGTCATGGAAACGTATAAGATAAATCCATATAAACAGTATAGATTATAATTGTTCTTATTGGAAAAAAATTATTTTAAATTATCTGGAAAGCTGGCTGATGGTTTCACTATAGTACAACTTAAAATGATGAAGAGATTTTGCCCATTTCTTAATGATGCTTAAAACGATGCAGAAAACAACGCAAAACCAATGGAAAGGAATAAACATGTTAGCACAGACATGGAGAGCCGTAAACCATTCTGGCAGCCTGTATCTTGTTAGTGATCATAACCTGCTGCCTTTGTCTATGCAGATGACTCGGGAGGCTCAGAGCCATGCGCCATGTGCTTGGAGTCATTTTTACTGGTAGTGATGGATTTGAACTCATCCATTCACAGTCTCCCACCAAGTGCCCCTTGTGACCCTCGGCATGTGTTTGCAGAGAGCTGGATGTTGTCAGGGCTGAGACTGGTGATGATGTAAAAAGAAAAAAAAAAAAAGGTCGGTGCAGCAATAAATCCTGTGCAGCATGTTCTAATCAACTAAGCTAACAGACTCGCTTGCCTGCAGCCCTAGAACAGAGGACGCCAAAAGGAGCTAAAGGTGTGACATCTGTGTCCAGAAACCCCTGTTACTGCTAGGCCCGTTAACTAGTTGCCGTCAAGTTGATTCTGACTCACAGTGACCCTACAGAACAGGGTAGAACTGCCCCATAGGGTTTCCAAGGAGTGCCTGGTGAATTCGAACATGCTGACATTTTGGTTAGCAGCCGTAGCTCTTAACCACTACACCACCAGGGCTTCCAAACCAAAACCAAACCCATAGCTGTCAATTCCCACCCACTGTG
Organism: Loxodonta africana; assembly: GCF_030014295.1. NCBI lineage: Eukaryota > Metazoa > Chordata > Mammalia > Proboscidea > Elephantidae > Loxodonta > Loxodonta africana. Next base: position 7,591,713 of record NC_087343.1, on the reverse strand, counting down.
AGCCTGTGAGTCAGAATTGCTATACAGAGTCTCCGCAAAACAGATTCCCCAGGGAAATAAGAACAGCAGCATGCAAGAACAAGAAAAATCAGACTTCCATATAGCCAACCGCTGAACTTAATATAAAATTTACCTTAAAATTCCTTTCCTGAAGTTTACTCTCCTTTTGCAGCTTTCTCAGAGTGCTACCAGAAAACAGGAGATCAAAGCGTTGATTGAAATATACTCCTTCCTGAGCCTTTCCATAAAATGAAAAGGATGACTTTCTCTTGAAATAAAGGTAATAAACCAAAAAATAATTCAATAGAAATTTCCTATTAAGCTGAATTAGGAATCTTCAAAAGGGCATTTTTTTCTTCTTTTTAGCTGTCTGTGTCAAGCAAAATTAGATGTGTAGTTTGCCACTTCCTGAACATTTTTGCAGAATTCAACCTTTTAGGGAGGGAAGGATGGCAGCAGGCGCTATAGTAACTTAGAGAGACTGGGCAATTTTTTAAAAGTAAAAATTGATATAAAACTAAAGGAAGAAATCTTCTGCTCCCCCTTCCTCACTTTGGAATAATTTCAAAAATTGAATTATTTTATGAATCTGCATTCCCTGTTAAGAGCAATGGAAAAACTCCAAGACAGGGACCTGCCAAGGCATGAGCTTAGCAACAACAAATTAGAATATGTGAGATTTATTATATAAAGAAGACAGGAAAGTAGGACAGTGCACTAAAACCTACAAATGAAAAAAAAATTCATATAAATTAAGGTTTTTTTTTTAATTAAGGACCTCCTTTAATAATTCATCTTAACATAATTTGACCTAAATAAAAACAACACCATCATCAATCATCAATAATAACACCAATAAAAAAAAAGTTTTATTGATAAAGCCATCTGTTGCTTAATAGCTTTTGAAAGCTATGTAAACATCTCACCTAGCTCATTTTCAACATACATATTTCAATCACTGTTCTGACTTAATATGCTCAAAATGTGTTATTTGACTATAGTCATCAACATTATAGGGACCACATTGTTATGGATTGAATTATGTCATGGTTAGGCCATGTGTGGTTGTCCTCCATTTTGTGATTGTAATTTTATGTTAAGAGGATGAGGGTAGGATTGTAGCACCACCCTTATTCAGGCCACCTCCCTGATCCAAGGTAAAGGAGTTTCCCTGGGGTGTAGCCTGCACCACCTTTTATCTCTCAAGAGATAAAAAGAAAGGGAAGCAAGCAGAGAGTCTGGAACTTCATACCACCAAGAAAGCAGGACTGGGAGCAGAGCACGTCCTTTGGATCTTGCGTTGCCTGAGAAGCTCCTCCACCAGCGGAAGATTGATGACGGGGAATCATCCTCCAGATTCTAGGGAGAGAGAAAGCCTTCCCCTGGAGCTGACACCCTGAATTTGGACTTTAACCTACTAGACTATGAGACAATAAATTTCTCTTCGTTGAAGCCACCCATTTGTGGTATTTCTATTATAGCAGCACTAGATGACTAAGACAAAAAGTTTTATAGATAAAGCCATCTGTTGCTTAATGGCTTTTGAAAGCTACAGAAACATCTCACCTAGCTCATTTTCCAGACGCATATTTCAGTCATTGTTCTGACTTAATATGCTCAAAATGTGTAATTTGACTATATATATAAAAAAAAAAAACCCAGTGCCGTTGAGTCGATTTTGACAGAGTAGAACTGCCCCATAGAGTTTCCAAGGAGCGCCTGGTGGATTTGAACTACTGACCCCTTGGTTAGCAGCCGTAGTACTTAACCACTACGCCACCAGGGTTTCCATAATTTGACTATAGTCGTCATCATTATAGGGACCACATTGCTGGTGTCTTGGGACCTGTTGCTCAGTGAGTGAGCTTATAAATGGAGACCTTCTCAGAACCTGGGACCCCAACACTTAGAGTAAGAAGCATCTAAGACCTTGCCGTTCAGAGTGAGCTTAACATGCAAGACCACCATTGTCCTATCATGTTAGTCTCCTCTAAGGGACAAAAATATAAAAGGTCTGCCTTTGTCTGGCCCATAAGCTAAGACTATGTTTTATATTTTTAAATGGCTGGGGAAAAAACTGAATAAAGAATAATATTTTGTGCTATGTAAAAATTACATGAAAGTTAAATTTCAGTGACCATAAATACAGTTTGATTGGAATGCACCAACACCTACTCATTTATGAATGTCTAGGGCTACAATCAGGATGCATTGATAATTACTGGTGAAAGGAATGCAAAACTTGGAAGTAGGGAAGAAGGATCAGCAGCTGGGAAATATGGCCTTGGTGATAGAAATGATGCTGGAGATCGCATGATAGAATTTTGCAAGAGCAAAAACTTCTTCATGGCAATACCCTTTTTCAACAACACAAATGGAAACTATACATGTGGACTTCCCCAGATGGAATACACAGGATTAAAGCCAATTGCATCCATGGAAACAGATGATGGAAAAGTCCAATATCATCACTCAGAACAAAACCAGGGGCTGACTGCAGAACAGACCATCAATTGCTCCTATGCAAGTTTAATCTGACACTGAAGAAAATTAGGACAACTCCACAAGAGCCAAAGTACCACCTTGAGTATATTCCACCTGAATTTAGAGACCATCTCAAAAATTGATTTGACAGGTTGAACACTAATGACCAAAGGCCAGATGAGGTGCGGAATGACATCAAGACCATCACACATAAAGGAAAAAAAAAAAAAAATCATTAAAAAGACAGGAAAGGGAGGCGGAGCCAAGATGGCAGAAAAGACAGACGCTTTCGTCGATCTCTCTTTGCAACAAAGATCCAAAAAAACAAGTGAAACGAGTGTATTTGTGACAAGCTGGGAGCCCTGAGCATCAAAGGCAAGCTTAGACAATGAACTGAGGGGCAGGAAAAAGAAGAGACTGTTCAGAAGCTGAGAGGAGTTGCCGGACCTGAATCACCAGGAGCCCTCAGGCACCGTTCCGGGAGCAGCAGCGGGCTGGTCCTAGCGTTCAGCCGCAGTTTCCTCAGGGAGAAGCAGCAGCCACACAGCCCACTCACACCTCTGAAACCTGAGCAGAAGGGCGCTCTTGGCAAAAGCTAAGTACTTGCGTATATTTTACTGCATCCCCCCCCAACCCCCAAGCTGGCTTCAGCGGCTGAATCCCTGGGCCTGAGATAGACCCTGGTGAGTACCTGGAGCCGTCCTCCCGGCCTTGGGGAAGGAAAAGATTTCCAAATGGGGGGAAAAGATAATTTGCTCGCTCCATTACTGGGGGAGCTCAGGACAGAAGCGGCTCCTGTCCAGGCATAAACCGTCCGTGGACCTTGAGCACCTTTCCCTTCTGCATGGACCTGTGTGGGCCAAAATAGGCCCTTGTTGGCAAACTCCAACCATTTCAGCAGAGCGGTGGAGAGGTGGGTGTTTGAAGTTTGACATTGCTTTGCCTATTAAACAAGGCCCTCACCTACCCACAGCAGGGACCTAAGGACTGGTGGCTCCACTTGGGTCACACAGCCACCTGGGACAGGGGCCCCGGGATAACTGGTACCTCCCAGTCCTTACAACAAAAGCTTTGGGTACCCATGGTCCCTCTGCAGAGCCCACCCACCAGCACACTCTAGGGAACAGAGACTCGTTTTCCTTAGAGACACTTGGGGGTCGGTTCTCAGCCCCCTGCCTTGTTCAGAGCGTGACCTGCTGCTGCAATCAGATATGGGTATATAGGCCAATCACCCCTGCCCCTCTAAGACTGTAGCACATAGCCTGTACAACACACTTGATATCAGCTACCTGGAAACCTGAGCTGAATTCATACAAGAAAACTGAATGGACTCCTAGACTGATATACCTGATAACAGCTCTAGCCAGCAGGAGACAGGACACCAGAGCCCCAAAGGTGAAAATAATCAAGCTAGCTCACTCAAGCAACCCATAAACCCAGTGCCCAGTGCCGTCGAATAGGGGTATACCAAAACAAAACAAAGCAAGCAGCTATGACACAGTAAGCAAGCATAAACTAATACAATAACTTATAGACGGCTTGGAGACAACAGTCAATATCAAGTCACATAAATAAACAGGCCGTGATCCCCTCAATAGGCTCTCAAAGCAAAGAATCCAGGGATCTTCTAGATGAAAGTGTGTTCCTGGAATTACCAGATGCAGAATACAAAAGTTTAATATACAGAACCTTTCAAGACATCAGGAAGGAAATGAGGCAATATGCAGAACAAGCCAAGGAACACACAGATAAAGCAACTGAAGAAATCAGAAAAATTATTCAGGAACATAATGAAAAGTTTAATAAGCTGGAAAAATCCACAGACAGACAGCAATCAGAAATTCAGAAGATTAACAATAAAATTACAGAATTACATAACTCAATAGAAAGTCAGAGGAGCAGAATTGAGCAAGTAGAAGCTAGAATTTCTGAACTCGAAGATAAATCACTTGGCACTAATATAAAAAAGAAAAATCAGATAAAAGAATTAAAAAAATGAAGAAACCTTAAGAATCATGTGGGACTCTACCAAGAGAACCTACAAGTAATTGGAGTACCAAAACAGGGAGAGATAACAGAAAGTACAGAGAAAATTGTTTAGGATTTGTTGGCAGAAAACTTCCCTCATATTGTGAAAGATGAGAACATATCTACCCAAGAAGCTCATCAAACTCCACATAAGGTAGATCTTAAAAGAAAGTCACCAAGACATATTATAATCAAGCTTGCCAAAACCAAAGATAAGGAGACAATTATAAGAGCAGTAAGGGATAAAAGAAAAGTCACCTACAAGGGAGAGCCAATAAGAATAAGCTCAGACTACTCGGCAGAAACCATGCAGGCAAGAAGACAATGGGTTGACATATTCAAAAAATTGAAGGAAAAAAATTGCCTGCCAAGAATCATATATCCATCAAAACTGTCTCTTAAATATGAAGGTGAAATTAAGACATTTCCAGATAAACACAAGTTGAGGGAATTCGTAAAAACCAAACCAAAACTACAAGAAATACTAAAGGGAGTTCTTTGGTTGGAAAATCAATAATATCAGGTATTGACCCAAGACTGGAACACTAGGTAGAACAACCAGAAGTCAACCCAGATAGGGAAATCCACCCCCCCCCCAAAAAAAGAAACAAAGCAAGATTAAAAAAAAAAAAAAAGCCCAATACAGGGTAACAGCGATGTTATTATATAAAAGAAGACAACATTAAAATAATAAAGAGGGACTAAGAAATGTAATCATACACCTTGCATATGGAGAAGAACCCAACCCAGTACCCGGTGCTATCGAGTCGATTCCGACTCATAGCTACCCTATAGGACAGAGTAGAACTGCCCCACAGATTTTCCAGGGAGCACCTGGTTAGAGGAAGATACAGCGATACAAAGAAACAAAAGTTAGTTATAAATATAGAAAAATAAGGGTAAATAATAAGGTAACCACAAAGGACAGAAACTATCCTCCTCATCAAAATAAAATACAAGGGAAAAATACAGACTCAGCAGAAACAAAATCAACAACAACAAATATGAGGAAAGGACAATATATAAAGAAAATCTACTCAGCACATAAAATCAAGTGGGAAAAGGAAGCTGTCAACACACAAAAAAAGACATCAAAATGATAGCACTAAATTCATACCTATCCATAATTACCCTGAATGTAAATGAACTAAATGCACCAATAAAGAGAGACAGAGAGTGGCAGAATGGATTAAAAAACAAGATCCGTCTATATGCTGCCTACAAGAGACACACCTTAGACTTAGAGACAAAACAAACTAAAACTCAAAAAAAAAAAAAAACAAAACTCAAAGGATGGAAAAAATATATCAAGCAAACAACAATCAAAAAAGAGCAGGAGTGGCAATATGAATTTCTGAAAAAATAGACATTAAAGTTAAATCCATCAGAAAGGATAAGGAAGGACACTATATAATGATTAAAGGGACAATACACCAAGAAGATATAACCATATTAAATATTTATGCACCCAATGACAGGGCTTCAACATACATAAAACAAACTCTATCAGCATTGAAAAGTGAGATAGACAGCTCCACAATAATAGTAGGAGATGTCAACACACCACTTTTGGTGAAGGACAGGACATCCAGAAAGAAGCTCAATAAAGACATGGTATCTAAATGCCACAATCAACCAACTTGACCTGGTAGACATATACAGAACACTCCACCCAACAGCAACCAACTATACTTTCTTTTCTACTGCACATGGAACATTCTCTAGAATAGACCACATATTAGGGCATAAAGCAAGCCTTGGCAGAATACAAAACATTGAAATATTACAAAGCATCTTCTCTGACCATAAGGCCATAAAAGTGGAAATCAGTAACGGGAAAATAAATCAAATACTTGGAAAACTGAACAATACCCTGCTCAAAAAAGACTGGATTATAGAAGACATTAAGGATGGAATAAAGAAATTCATAGAATCCAATGAGAATGAAAACACTTCCTATCAGAATCTTTGGGGAACAGCAAAAATGGTGCTCAGAGGCCAATTTATATCAATAAATGCACACATCCAAAAAGAAGAAAGGGACAAAATCAAAGAACTATCCCTACAACTTGAACAAATAGAAAGAGAGCAACAAAAGAAACCCACAGGCACCAGAAGAAAACAAAAAATAGAAATTAGATCTGAACTAAACGAAATAGAAGGCAGAAAAACAATTGAAAGAATTAACACCACCAAAAGCTGTTTTTTTGAAAAACTCAACAAAATTGATAAATCACTGGCCAAACTGACAAAAGAAAAACAGGAGAGGGAGCCAATAACCTGAATAAGAAATGAGATGGGCGATCTTACAAAGACCCAACTGAAATTAAAAGAATCATATCAGATTACTATGAAAAACTATACTCAAATTTGAAAACCTAGAAGAATGGATGAATTCCTGGAAACACACTACCTACCTAAACTAACACAAACAGAGGAAGAACAACTAAATAGACCCATAACAAAAGAAGAGACTGAAAAGGTAATCAAAAAACTCCCAACAAAAAAAAAAAGCGCTGGTCCAGATGGCTTCACTGCAGAGTTCTACCGAACTTTCAGAGAAGAGTTAACACCACTACTACTAAAGGTATTTCAGAGCATAGAAAAGCATGGGATACTACCAAATTCATTCCATGAAGCCACCATATCCCTGATACCAAAACCGGGTAAAGACACCACAAAAAAAGAAAATTATAGACCTATGTCCCTATGAATGTAGATGCAAAAATCCTCAACAAAATTCTAGCCAATAGAATTCAACAATATACCAAAAAAATAATTCACCATGACCAAGTGGGATTCATACCAGGTATGCAGGGATGGTTCAACACTAGAAAAACAATTAATGTAATCCACCACATAAATAAAACAAAAGACAAGAATCACATGATTTTATCAATTGATGCAAAAAAGGCATTTGACAAAGTTCAACACTCATTCATGATAAAAACTCTCAGCAAAATAGGAATAGAAGGAAAATTTCTCAACATAATAAAGGGCATTTATACAAAGCCAACAGCCAACATCACCCTAAATGGAGAGAGCCTGAAACATTCCCATTGAGATCAGGAACCAGGCAAGGATGACCTTTATCACCACTCTTATTCAACATTGTGCTGGAAGTCCTAGCCAGAGCAATAAGGCTAGATAAGGAAATAAAGGGCATCCAGATTGGCAAGAAAGAAGTAAAAGTATCTCTATTTGCAGATGACATATGCTCTTATACACAGAAAATCCTAAGGAATCCTCCAGAAAACTACTGAAACTAATAGAAGAGTTCAGCAGAGTATTGGGATACAAGATAAACATACAAAAATCAGTTGGATTCCTCTACACCAACGAAAAGAACATCGAAGAGGAAATCAACAAATCAATGCCATTTATAGTAGCTCCCAAGAAGATAAAATACTTAGGAATAAATCTTATCAGAGATGTAAGAGACTTATACAAAGAAAACTACAGTACACTTCTGCAAGAAACCAAAAGAGACTTACATAAGTGGAAGAACATACCTTGCTCATGGATAGGAAGACTTAACATTATAAAAATGTCTATTCTACCAAAAGCGATCATACATTTAATGCAATTCCGACCCAAATCCCAATGACATTCTTTAATGAGATGGAGAAACAAATCATCAATTTCGTATGGAAAGCAAAGAGGCCCCAGATAAATAAGGTATTACTGAAAAAGAAGAATAAAGTAGGAGGCCTTACTTTACCTGATTTTAGAACCTATTATACTGCCACAGTAGCCAAAACAGCCTGGTACTGATACAACAACAGATACATGGACCAATGGAACAGAATTGAGAATCCAGACATAAATCCATCTACATATGAGCAGCTGATATTTGGCAAAGGCCCCAAAACAGTTGAATGGGGAAAAGACAGTCTTTTTAACGAATGGTGCTGGCATAACTGGATATCCATCTGCAAAAAAATGAAACAAGACCCATACCTCACTACATGCACAAAAACAAGCTCAAAAGGGATCAAAGACCTAAATATAAAATCTAAAACGATAAAGATCATAGAAGAAAAAATGGGGACAATGTTAGGAGCCCTAATACATGGCATAAACAGTATAGAAAATATTATAAAGAACGTAGAAGAAAAACTAGATAACTGGGGGCTCCTAAAAATCAAACGCTTATGTTCATCCAAAGACTTCACCAAAAGAGTAAAAAGACTACCTACAGACTGGGAAAAAGTTTTTAGCTATGACATTTCTGATCAGCACCTGATCTCTAAAATCTACATGATACTGCAAAAACTCAACTGCAAAAAGACAAATAACCCAATTAAAAAATGGGCAAAAGATATGAATAGACACTTCACTGAAGACGACATTCAGGTAGCTAACAGATAATGGGGAAATGCTCACGATCATTAGCCATTAGAGAAATGCAGATCAAAACTACAATGAGATTTCATCTCCAACAATGAGATTTCATCTCCAACAAGGCTGGCATTAATTCAAAAAACACAAAATAATAAATGTTGGAGAGGCTGTGGAGAGATTGGAACACTTCTACACTGCTGGTGGGAATGTCAAATGGTACAACCACTTTGGAAATAGATTTGGCGCTTCCTTAAAAAGCTAGAAATAGAACTACCATATGATCCAGCAATCCCACTCCTTGGAATATATCCTAGAGAAATAAGAGCCTTTACACGAACAGATATATGCACACCCATGTTTATTGCAGCACTGTTTACAATAGCAAAAAGATGGAAGCAACCAAGGTGCCCATCAATGGATGAATGGATAAATTACGGTATATTCACACAATGGAATACTATGCATCGATAAAGAACAGTGATGAATCTGTGAAACATTTCATAACATGCAGGAACCTGGAAGGCATTATGCTGAGTGAAATTAGTCAGTTGCAAAAGGAAAAATTTTGTATAAGACCACTATTATAAGAACTTGAGAAATAGTTTCAAGTGAGAAGAAAACATTCTTTTGTGGTTAGGAGATGGGGGAGGGAGGGAGGGAGGGTGGGAGAGGGGCATTCACTTATTAAATAGTAGATAAGAACTACTTTAGGTGAAGGGAAAGACAGCACACAGTACAGGGGAGGTCAGCACAATTGGACTAAACCAAAAGCAAAGGAGTTTCCTGAATAAACTGAATGCTTCGAAGGCCAGTGTAACAGGGCCAGGGGCTTGGGGACCATGGTTTCAGGGGACATCTAAGTCAATTGGAGTAATAAAGTCTATTAAGAATACATTCTGCATCCCACTTTGAAGAGTGGCGTCTGGGGTCTTAAACGCTAGTAAGCAGCCATCTAAGATGCATCAATTAGTCTCAACCCACCTGGATCAAAGGAGAATGAAGAACACCAAGGACACAAGGTGATTATGAGCCCAAGAGACAGAAAGGGCCACATGAACCAGCGACTACATCAGCCTGAGACCAGAAGAACTAGATGGTGCCCGGCTACAACCGATGACTGCCCTGACAGGGAACACAACAGAGAACCCCTGAGGGAGCAGGAGAGCAGTGGGATGCAGACCCCAAATTCTCATAAGACCAGACTTAATGGTCTGACTGAGACTGGAAGGATCCCGGTGGTCATGGCCCCCAGACCTTCTGTTGGCCCAGGACAGCAACCATTTCTGAAGCCAACTCTTCAGGCATGGATTGGACTGGATAATGGGTTGGAAAGGGATGCTGGTGAGGAGTGAGCTTCTTGGATTAGGTGGACACTGGAGACTATGTTGGCATCTCCTGCCTGGAGGGGAGATGAGAGGATGGAGGGGGTTAGAAGCTGGCGAAAAGGACACGAAAAGAGAGAGTGGAGGGAGAGAGCAGGCTGTCTCATTAGCGGGTGAATAATTGGGAGTGTGTAGCAAGGTGTATATGGGTTTTTGTGTGAGAGACTGACTTGATTTGTAAACTTTCACTTAAAGCACAATAAAAATTATTTTTAAAAAAAAGGAAAGAAAGGAAAATCAAAATGAATGTCAAAAGAGACTCTGAAACTTGCTCTTGAACATCTAGTAGCTAAAGCAAACAGAAGAAATGATAAAGTAAAAGAGCTGGACAGATTTCAAAGGGTGGCTGGAGGAGGCATAGAGTAAAGTATTATAATGACACGTGCAAAAAGCTGGAGATAGAAAACCAAAAGGGAAGAACATAGTCAGCATTTCTCAAGCTGAAAGAACTAAAGAAAAAATTGAAGCCCCCAGTTGCAATATTGAAAGATTCTACAGGGAAAACATTAAATGATGCAGGAAGCATCAAAAGAAGATGGAAGGAATATACAGTTATTAATTTTTTTTTTTTTATATAAAAAAGAATTGGTGGACATTCAAACATTTCGAGAGGTAATGTATGATCAGGAACCGATAGTACTGAAGGAAGAAGTACAAGCTCCACTGAAGGCATTGAAAAACAAGGCTCCAGGAGCTGATGGAATGCCAACTGAGATGTTTCAGCAAATGGATGTAGTGCTGGAAATGCTCATTCTTCTATGCCAAGAAGTTTGGAAGACAGCTACCTGGCCAACCAACTGGAAGAGATCCACGATCATGCCTATTCCAAAGAAAGGTGATCCAACCAAATGCAGAAATTGTCAAAACATATCAGTATCACAGGCAAGGAACATTGTGCTGAAGATCTTTCAAAAGTGGCTGCAGCAGTATACCAGCAGGAACAAGTAAATCAAGCCAGTTTCAGAAGAGGACGTGGAACCAGGGATAGCACAGCTGATATTAGATGAATCTTCACTGAAAGCAGAGAATATCAGAAAGATGTTGTCCTGTGTTTTACTGACTATGCAAAGGCATTGGACTGTGTGATTGTAACAAATTACAGATAACACTGGGAAGAATAGGAACTCCAGAACACTTAATTGTGCTCATGAGGAGCTTGTACATAGAACAAAAGGCAGTTGCTTGAACAGAATGAGGGGATACGACATGATTCAAAGTCAGGAATGGTGTGAGTCAGTGTTGTACCCTTTTACCATACCTATTCAATCTGCATGTATACTGAGCAAATAATCCAAGAAGCTGGACTATATGAAGAAAGACACAGCATCAGAATTGGAGGAAGAGTCATTAACAACCTACAATATGCAGATGACACAACCATACTTACTGAAAGTGAAGGGGACTTGAAGCATTTACTGATGAAGACCAAAGACCGCAGCCTTCAGGAAGGATTATACCTCAACATAAAGAGAACAAAAATCTTCACAACTGGACCAATGAGCAACATCATGATAAATGGAGAAAAGATTGAAGTCAAGGATTTCATTTTACTTGGATCCACAATCATCAATACCCATGGAAGCAGCAGTCAAGAAATCAAAGGATGCATTCCACTGGGCAAACCTTCTTCAAAAGACCTCTTTAAAGTGTTGAAAAGCAAAGATGTCACCTTGAAGACCAAGGTGTGCCTGACCCAAGTCATGGTGTTTTCAACTGTCTCATATGCATGTGAAAGCTGGACAATGAATAAGGAAGACCAAAGAAGAATTGATGCCTTTGAATTGTGGTGTTGGCAAAGAATATTGAATATACCATGGACAGCTAAAAGAATGAACAAATCTGTCTTGGAAGAAGTCCAACCAGAATGCTCCTTAGAAGCAAGGATTGCAAGACTTCTTCTTACATAGTTTAGACATGTTATCAGGAGGGATCAGTCCCTGGCAAGGGACATAATACTTGGTAAAGCAGAGGGTCAGCAGAAAAGAGGAAGATACTCAAGTAGATGAATTGACGCAGTGGCTGCCACAGTGGGCCCAAGCATAACAATTGTGAGTATGATGCAGGACTGGGCAATGTTTCATTCTGTTGTAAACAGGGTAACTGTAAGTTGCAACTGACTGGCCAGCACCTAACAACAACAGAGATGTTTCCATGCTATAACTGCAGAGCTGAGTAATTGCAACAGAGGCTTCGTGGCCTATGAAAGTGAAACTATTTCCAGAAAAAGTTTGCCGTTACCAGATAACCTTGGCCTAGTGACTGAGATAAAGGAGTAGAAGATGAAACACACCTGCTTCTTAAGACATCTCTGGCCCTAGTGGAAGGAAGGCTGGCGTACACCATATGGGGATTCAACAGGGTGGGCCAAGTAGAAGTGAGAAGAAAACCAGGCGGTTGAAAATCTGTCACAGGTTCGTGTTTCAAAGAATACTCTTACATGGGTCACGAGAGGGCATCTTTCCTTATTTTCACAGTACTTTACACCATTTTCAATAATAATTTCAAGCCACTATGTCACAACTTGTTGAATCATAGGCAAAAAGGGACATTTGGTATTTTTGTCACGTAAGACACTGATACAGAGCTGGGCTTTGTGGCTGGAATAACAGGATGTTCTGGTAGAATCAGAACAGTTCCAAGACAATGTATGTTGGAAAAAGACACAACTCCTTCATGCTGTTGTTGTTAGGTGCTGTTGAGTTATTTCTGACTCATAGCGACCCTATGTACTGCAGAACAAAATGCTGCCTGGTCCTGAGCCATCCTCACAATCATTTTTATGCTTGAGCCCATTGTTTCAGCCACAGTGTCAGTCCATCTTGTTGAAGGTCTTCCTCTTTTTCACTGGCCATCTACTTTACCAAGCATGATGTCCTTCTCCAGGGACTGGTCCCTTCTCATAACATGTCCAAAATACTTGAGATGAAGTCTTGCCATCCTTGCTTCTGAGGAGCATTCTGGCTGCACTTCTTCCAGGACAAATTTGTTCATTTTTCTGGTAGTCCATGGTCTATTCAGTATTCTTCAGTAACATCATAGTTCAAAGGCAATGATTCTTCTTTGGTCTTTTTTATCCATTGACCAGCTTTTGAATTTATGTGAGGCAATTGAAAATACCATGGCTTGTGTCAGGTGCAGTTTAGTCCTCAAAGTACTTTTTAACCCTTTAAAGAAGTCTTTTGCAGCAAAGAACTCTTTCATGGAGGAGCAGCTATAATTAGGACGTAAAAGCACAGGTCATAAGAAGTTAATATTGCAGAAACATTCTTGTAGGCTTGAATCCCAAATGTGAGGAGGATCTAGAATGAATTGAGCATGTTTTCTGGAGGCGTGATTGCTGTTCACGCTCATCTTTTCTGGGAATCTCACTTCTGAGGTAAAAGCTGGCTGAGGGTCCCACCACAGGAAGCTTTGTGAGGAGCAGAGCCTTTCTCACTCAGACTTCAACTAGGATTTGCACTTTGTGTTACTTGCAGGCCTGGCCTGGGAAAAGGCAGCTGCCTAGCTGGCTTGCTACAAGGATCCAAGAGACTCCTGAGTGAAGGCAATGTTATAGCTACAGGAGAAGCTTTGGGTCTTCATTGTGGTTGTTAGTTTCTGTTGTTGTTAGTTGGCTCTGACTCCTGGATATTCCATGCACAACAGAATGAAATGTTGGCTGGCCCTGCACCATCTCCGTGATCACTGGTATTGCTTAAGTCCACTATTGCAGCCACTGTGTATTTTGAGTGCCTTCCAACCTAGGGGCTCGTCTTCCTGTACTGTATAAGACAGTGTTCTTTTGGGATCCACAGGGCTTTCACTGGCTGATTTTCAGAGGGCCTTTCTTGCTAGTCTGTCTTAGTCTTGAAGCTCCACTGAAACCTATTCAACATGGGTGGCCCTGCTGTTATTTGAGACACTGGTGGCATAGCTTCTAGCACCACAGCAACATTCAAGCCACCACAGTATAACAGACAGATGGGGGGTGGATTCAACCTGAAACTCCCTCATTTTGGCATGTGCAGCCACAAAAAAAAATATATTGAAATTGGTAATAAGACTGTGGCCAAAAAAAAAATAATTCAGATAATTTTTGCTCTTAAATAATTTTCTTTGACAAAAACTGAAATAAACCATGCTACTTCATGCCTTGGTTCAGGGTAGGCAGCGGCAACCTTATTTCAGAGTTGAGTCAATCCTGAAGGCCACTCCTTCCTACCTCAGGGAGCAGAAGAAAGCAATTACTCCTGCAAAAATAAGAGATACAAATAAACTGTGACAGAGACTGACACCGTTGATGGGGGTAAAATGGTTCAAACTTCTGATACATGCTAGGACATGAATGGACCTTGAAAACATGCTGAACGAAATAAGTCATAGACAATAGGACAAATATTGCATGATCCCACTTATGTGAAATATCTAGAATAGGCAAGTGTAAAGAAACCAAAGTTCATTAGTGGTCACTGGGGATGAGGGGTAGGAGGAATCATTGGTTAGCGGCACCAACCTTCTGTTAACGGTGATGGAAAAATTTGGAAGCAGATAGTGGTGATGGTTGCACAGCATGGTGAATGTAATTAATGTCACTGAAGTGTACATGTAAAAACTGTTGAAGTGGCAAATGTTTACTTACATATGTTTTTACTACAATACAAAAGAAAGCAAGAAATCAAGCAAGCGTGACAGCAAGAAAAGAAGAAATTCCTTAATAGATGGTAATTTTGTCCAGCATTCCCGTTCATGCAGGGGAAGTGGGAATGAGAGGCCTCTCCCCACACTGTTCCCTCGGAGAATAGTACTGAAGTCAGATTCCATGCAGACCAGGTAGGAAAGACAGTCAGAGTCAGGCCTGGTCAAAGTGAGAGAGAAGATCAGAGTCAGGCACCAACCGGGTAAGAGAGATGATCAGAATCAGGTATGAACCAGGTGAGAGAGACAATCAGAGTCAGGTGAAGACCAGGTGGGAAAGACAATCAGAGTCAGGTGAGAACCAGGTGGGAGAGGCAATCGATCAGGTATGATAAGGTAAATTCACACACACTCCTCCCAACTGCTTCAGCCAAGGAACCAGCCTAATTCTCAAGAATGCTGACCAGACAGAAGGGCACTGGCCCAGATGCCGTCAGCAACAAGTAGTACCAAATGTGAGTGTGACTGAGAGCACAATATTCCACTTATCTTCCTGGCTTAATTTGAAACATGTGTGGACAAAGAGTGTTCCACCAGCTTGTGTAAAGCAGACACATGGCCAGAACATGACACTTTTTATGGTCCTGACACTTCTTTCCTATTGGGGCAATTAGTGCTTCATGATAAGGGGCTCAGACCCTGTCACTTCCAATACCACTTTTACCCTTTAATGTTATAAAGTCCCACACTTGCCACTACATCACCTCCCCATGTGATCAGTGGCAGTTGCTGAAGGCCCTGGATGCTCCTCCACCAGAAGGCAATACTGCGCTTGGACACCTCTTTCTCCATAGGAAGGTGTGTTTTTGAGGTTTGCCACGGGGCAGGAGCACTGGGCTTATTTGTCCCCATCACTTTGGACACCCCTCCTCCAGCCAGTTGTCCTGGGCTCCATCTTTCCTGATGCTATGAAGACAGCAAGAGGTCATTGAAAAAACAGGGAAGAAAGAAAAGATCTAGATGGACGTCAGAGGAGACTCTGGAACTTGATCTCGAACATAGAGCAGCTAAAGCAAAAGGAAGAAACAAAGTAAAAGAGCTGAACAGAAGATTTCAAAGAGCCACTCGAGAAGACAAAGTAAAGTATTATAACGATGTGTGCAAAGATCTGGAAATAGAAAACCAAAAGGTAAGAACGTGCTTGGCATTTCTCAAGCTAAAAGAGCTGAAGAAAAGATTCAAACCTCGAGTTGCAACAGTGAAGGATTCTATGGGGAAAATATTAAATGATGCAGGAAGCATCAAAAGAAGATGGAAGGAATACAGAGTCATTATACCAAAAAGAATTAGCTGACATTCAACCATTTCAAGAGGTAGTATATGATCAAGAACTGATGGTACTGAAGGAAAAAGTCCAAGCTGCCCTGCAGGCATTGGTGAAAAACAAGGCTCCAGAAATTGATGGAATGTCAATTGAGATGTTTCAACAAATGGATGCAACACTGGAAGGGCTCACAGGTCTGTGCCAAGAAATATGTAAGATAACTTCCTGGCCAACTGACTGGAAGAGGTCCATATTTATGCCTATTCCCAAGAAAGGTGGATCAGGGCCAGCCAGAAGAAAGTTCACAGTGGCTTTGCATTCAGATGCTGGGAGAGGCTGAGTGGACAGGGTC
Organism: Loxodonta africana; assembly: GCF_030014295.1. Lineage (NCBI taxonomy): Eukaryota > Metazoa > Chordata > Mammalia > Proboscidea > Elephantidae > Loxodonta > Loxodonta africana. The sequence goes on along the minus strand of NC_087343.1, from coordinate 7,575,185 downwards.
AGCTGGTTCAGCCAACAGTGCCTCTTTCTTGGTGGCTTGTCCTTTGGCTTAAAAAGGCATCTGTCTTAGGCTGGATTCTCTAGAGAAGCAAAACTAGCAAAGCACACAAATATATATTAAAAAAAAGTTTATATAAAGGAAATGGCGCACGTGATTGTAGAGGCTGGAATGTCTCAAGTCTGAGGATCAGGATAGAAGTGTCTCCCAATTCAGGTTGCCATAGGGGCTGGTGAACCCAAAACCAGCAGATTGGAAAGCAGGGCTTTCCCTCACAGCCTGTGAAGATCGATGAATCGCCAGGTCAGCAGGTAAGCTGCTAGTTCAAGTCCCAAGAGCCAGAGGTCAGAGAAACAGGAGGCAGCTGGAGGATCCAGGGAGGGGAAAAGCCAGAACATCCACTTATATTCGGATGCAGGCTACGTGCCCAAGGAAACTCCCTTTCAACTGATTGGCTACTCACAGCGGATCCCATCTTGGGGGTGATAACATATAAACATTGAGAATCATGGCCTAGAGAAGCTGACACACGATCTTAGCCATCACAGAATCCATATCACAACGAACCAACTGCTATCAGTCAATTCCGACTCACGGCAGCCCCATGTATATCAGAGTAGAACTGTATTCCACAGGGTCTTCAATAGCTGATTTTTCAGAAGTGGATCACCAGTCCTTTCTTCTAAGGACATCTGGTTGGATCGGAACCTCTAAGTTTTCATTTAGCAGGTTAATGTGTTAACTGTTTGCACCACCCAGGGACTCCTCCATATCCCTAAAAGAACAAATGAACAAACCTATTGCCGTAGAGTCAGTTCAGACTCGTGGTAACCGCATGTGGTTCAGAGTAAAACTGCTCCATAAGGTTTCCTTGGCTGTAATCCTTATGGAAGCAGGTTGACAGGCCTTTCTTCCATGGTACTGTTGAATGGGTTCTAACTGCCAACATTTAGGTTAGTAGTCAAGTGCAAACTGCTTGCACCACCGAAGGATCTCCATATCATTACCCTCATCCCCCCCCAAAAAATACCAGTGTTTACTTTTTCACCCAGGGGCTGTGTTAAAGGAAAGGTGGTTTGACATGAGGTAGGAAGCATCTAAAGCAAGCTGGCTCCAGAGCTTTTAACTTTCCACAAGGTTAGATGCAATGTGCTCCCTCTCACTGTTTCTGCAGAAGCCTCGCTCAAATTTCCTCCTAAAGCCCAAACAAGTGAACACAGATACATACCTTCGAGTTCTGCAAATCTGCCCAGCACATCTCGTCTATGCCTTTGTAACACATCCAGGTAGAAGAGCTCAACAATTAGAAGTAATTAACATCTGTGGTTACATTAGAGTTATATTGATGTCTTCAACTAAACAACCCAAAAGTACCAAGGCGCAGGTAATCACCAAATTGGGTACCTTCCAGCCTGCAAAGTTATGTGGAGGATAAGGAGTACGCTCAGGTTGGCTGTCAGCTCTCTGCCTGACAAAATGAGGCAGTAAGAAAAGCAAAATATTTAAGGGCCATGAACAAGACATCCTTGAAAGATGTTTACCAATTTCTAAGTTCTTCAAATATAACCCTTTAACATTTCCACCTCTAAAACTTGCCCTGGTGGCACAATGGTTAAGTGCTCGGTAGCTAACCACAAGGTCAGCAGTTCAAATCCACCAGCAGCTCTGTGGAAGAAAGATGTGGCAGTCTCCTTCTGTAAAGATTGGCAGTCTTGGAAGCCCTGTGGGGCAGTTCTGCTCTGTTCTACAGGGTTGCTATGGGTTTAAATCATTTTTTTCGTTTTGGAAAACTTGGTTATTGAGTTGAGTAAAATCTGTGCATGACAATATAGAACTGTCCTTGATAGTTTAAAAAATTTGACAACTGTGTGTAAATAGCTCCCTGGGTGGTGAAAACAGTTAGTGCTTGACTACTACCTGGAAGGTTGGCAATTGCAATCTACCCAGAGGCTCCTTGGAAGACAGGCTTAGGGATCTTCTTCCAAAATGTCACATCCTTGAAACCCTATGCAGAAGTTCTCCTCTGCACACACGGGGTCACCATGTGTCAGAACTGACTCACTGGAGACTAACAACAACAACAACTGTATGTAAATACATGTGAATGCGCCTATGAGCCAGCGTTGCACCCTTGATTGAGTCTATTTAAAGCTTAACTCAATGTGAGGAGATAAATGATGTGATTATTAACAGGGATTTTGATATTTCATAGAAATGTCTGTATGAATCAGGGAGTAAGCTGTGACTAGATCTCTCAGCCAGGATGTAGACACAGGCTAAATTTAAAAAGACAAAGCTGACCCAACTCAGGACTTGTGTTATTGACCACTGTCTCTGTTACCTGGTGTTACTAATAAAAAAAGAAGAGAAAAGAAAAAAATATACATATATACATACATGCATACATACGGAGCCCTGGCGGTACAGTGTCTAAGTGTTCGATGGCAACCAAAAGGTCAGCAGTTCGAATCCTCCAGGTGCTCCTTGGAAACCCTATGCGGCAGTTCTAATCTGTAGGGTCGGAATTGACAGCAGTGGGTTTGGTTTTTAATACCTATGTCTATATCTATGTCTATATCTATATCATCTATATCATCCATATCTATATCTATATATCTATCTCACAAGTGGGTGGCTTTAAAGAACAGACATTTCTTTTCTCACAGTTCTGGAGGCTAGAAGTCCAGATCAGGATCTTGGTGGTGTGGATTCCGTCTGTGGGCCTTTCCTAATTTCTGGTGGCTACCTGTAATCCTTGGTATTCCTCTGCTGCTTATAGATGCGTCTGCGGTGTCTTCCCCTGTGTGCATCTCTCTGAGTCTGTGTTCCCCTTTATAACACTCAGAAGAGGTTAGGTTTAGTGCCTACCCTACACTGCCATGACCTTATTAACATAATAACACCCAACGCCCAATGCCTTTGAGTTGATTCCAACTCACAGCTGCCCAATAGGACAGAGTAGAGCTGCTCCCTAGGAGTAGTTCCAAGGAGTGGCTGGTGGAATCAAACTGCCAACCTTTTGTTTAGCAGCCATAGCTCTTAACCACTGTACCACAAGGACCCCAACAAAACAAAATAAAACCCTATTTCCAAACAGGATCCTAATCACAGGTACACAGGTTAGGGTTTCATAATTTTGAGGGGACACAAATGACTTAAATACATTACAGGATGGTGGGAGTCCCTGGATGGCACAAGTGGTAAATGTGCCTACCTGTTACCTGAAAGGTCAGAGGTTCAAATCCATCCAGAGGTACCCAGAAAGAAAAGGCTGGCAATCTACTTCTGAAAAAGCCACCATTGAAAACTCCATGAAGCACAGTTCTACTCGGACACACACAGGGTTGCCATGAGTGAGAGTCGACTCGAATGCAGCTGGTGACAGGATGGTAGACTGTGAATGACTATTTACATTCTGGCCCATCAGCCCCCTAGACACAGTCCGAGGGAGAGGACAGCCCTGTTTTCTAGCACTTATTTAAAGCAGTGACTTGTTGAAAACGATTAAAGCCAGTGGGGATGGCAAACCTGCTAGTTAGAGCCCAAGAACTCTCTTTTCAACTTTGCAAAGCTGTGCTCTGAGAGATGGGAGGGGGTGCAAAAGAAAGCATTTCTTCGTCTGTGGCTGCCCAGTGTGTAGACCACGTCCCTGCTGTAGCCACCACCATCACAATAAAGTATTAGTGCAAATTCTTTAGAAACAGTAAGTACTGGGTCTCACATGCAGTGCTGGAATCAGGTTAGCCTCCATCGCTGCACTAAATGTGGTGAAATTTCAAGGCCCATTAACTCTCAGGTTTAGGATCTGATTTGCTGCCCAGCTGGGATGAGCAAGCATTCCCAAAGAAGCTGTATCATCGTGAGCTCTGGAACCAGCATGCTCAGCCAGCCTCTGAAGTGTCCAGTGATGTACTGAAACCTGCTGGAGAGAAGATCCTGAAAGAAATTGACCGTGTTAGCCACGATTCGTTCTGATAAGACAGTGCCAGCATCTCCAAGAGACCTCTGAGGTATTAGATAAACTGATGCATCCAGCACCAGAAAGATTAGCTAAGATTTGATAATAATAGGTGGGCTTATTTTTGCACTTTTTTCCTATAAAACCAAAAAAGAATGATCGAAGCAAGAGTGGCTTTGATGCATTAACGTAAGCGAGACGGTCATTTCTGCGTGGTTGGAAAGGGCGGAGGCTCCGCGTTTTCTTTTGCTGCATTCCTGCTTATACTAAACACTGACCAGACATTGATGATGACAGATTCCACTGACCCAAAGGTACAATATGACTGCCAGCCCTGACGCCATGGACGGGCTTTGTGTATGGGCACATTTTGTTTTATGGCAACAGAACGTGGTTCACCAAAAACTCTAAAGAAATCACCTCCACTGGATTTCTTCATACACACACACAAATTTACTTATGTTGAGAAACATGAAAATACTCTTCTTACCCCCTTTCTTTTTTCCTGAGATGGCTTTAGATAATTGTCTTACATGGTTCAAATCTAATTAAGATAACACCTTAATTGTTAACTATGAAATCACCTTGATTTATCTCTGAAAAAGCAGATGTCCCCATCACAGAGACCCACACTGCGCTAGCGTGTGTGTTGCTGTGATGCTGGAAGCTATGCCACCAGTATTTAGCGGGGTCACCCATGGTGGACAGACTTTAGTGGAGCTTCTAGACTAAGACAGACTAAGAAAAAAGGCCTAGTAATCTACTTCTAAAAATCAGCCAGTGAAAATCCTATGGATCACAACAGAATATTGTCTGATATAGTGCTGGAAGATGATCGCGAAGGTTGGAAGGCACGCAAAATACATTCTTTACAAAAACAGGCTCAAGAATACCAACTATCGTGAAGAGGAACAGGACCAGGCTATGTTTCCTTCTGTTATGCACAGGGTTACAACGAGTTGGAGCCAACTCAACGGCAACTAAACAACGTCTTCCAAGAGACTAGAAAAGTAAGGAATGAAGCTTTGGTTTTCAGGCCTTGGCTCTGACCCTCTGGGCACTATGCCTCTTTAACTGCCCAAAGTTGTGTGTCCATCAGCTCCTGGCAAAACGGGACTCCCTCCTACAAAAATAAACTGCAAGCTGTCCTTTACTCATTTATTCAGCCTGTTGACTATGATTTTTTCAGCACCTACCATGCACCAGGCACTGGATGCTGGAGACTAATGAGGTCGGTTTCTACTCTCAGAGAACTCTGGTTATTTAGGGAAAGATGCGAATGCAGGGACAGCTCAAATATCGAATGCTGATGCGGGTTAGAGAGCTTTTAACGGGTGAGGTTATATGGGGCAATTAGGTAGATATCTCTTACCAGGTCATTGGGAGGAGCCGTTGGAGCTTAGCTGTGAATGATGGGATGAGCTGTGCAAACAGGAGAAAGCTGTTGCTGTCAAGTAGATTCTGACTTATAGTGAGTGACCCTATAGAACAGAGTAGGACTGCCCCATAGAGTTTCCAAGGCTGTAAATCTTTACAGAAGCAAACTACCACATCTTTCTCCTGTGGAGAATCTGGTGGGTTCAAAACACGGACGTTATGGTTAGCAGCCAAGCACTTAACTACTGAGCCACAGGAGGGTAGGGGGCCTTTGCAAGGGGAACAGACCAGGAGCTTGGCTTGTTGCAGAAGCAGGGCTGCACTGTTTCTGATATGAGATGCAGTCGAGGGCACAGGGCCCTGTCAAGTTAGGCTTTGGAAGCCATGAAAAGGGACTTGGACATCATTGTTAAATGGAAAGAGAAACATTGGAGTCTTTTAAGTTATAAAGCAAAGTGGCCTCATACAGGTTTTAAAGAGATGGCCAGGGCTGGGTTCAGAGAGGGTTATTTGTAGTATAGCTGGGCTAGGAGGGAGTCACCCAGCACATGTAGGCACAGAGGAGATGGGTCCGGGGAATGCAGGTCAGGAGCCCCTGACTGTGTGAACTTGGAGCTTAGGAGGCATCAGGCAGGACCTGGAGAGTAGCTGCTACCCAAGCAGCAGGCTCAGTGCCCGAGAGAAGAGGTTAGCAAGGGAGCAAAGCCAAAAAAAAAAAAAAAAAATCCAAGAAGAAATGACCAGCTCCGTCAACTTTTGTTGAAAGACTGAAACATGTTGTTGTTGTTGTCATTAGTTGCCATCAAGCCAGCTCTGATTCATGGTGGCCACAAGTACAACAAAGTGAAATGTTGCCTGTCCACCATGCATGTACCTGCTGGTATTCGAAATACTGGTGGCATAGCTTCCAGCATCACAGTAACACTTAAGCCACCACCATATGAGAAACTGACAAATGGGTGGTAGAAATAGGAATGTTGTTGTTGCTGTTAGGTGCCATCAAGTTGATTTTGACAGACAGGGAGAGAAGAGAGAAATGTCACTGGTATGGGGGAATATGCAGGCTCTGCAGGTTCACTGAGGGCAGCAGTGGGGACTGAATGGCCGATGGAGGCAGGAGTTCAGAGCTGTGACCATCCAGGCTGAGGAACTCCGGGGCAACCGTTGGTTCAGCTGTGCTGAGTGTCACACAACCAGAACCATAACCCAGAACAAAGTCTCTGCAGTGTGAAGAAGGCCAATTTATCTGAGTCAGCGGCAAGATGGTGGAGGTGAACACACATAGGAGCTCACTTCTGTACGCAGATGGAGAAGCACCGGAGCAGGTGGAAACACAACATTTTAAAGCGCCAGAGCGAAGTCCTGGCTGGAGATTAAGATTTATGAGTCATCTTCACAGGATGGATAATTGAAACCGCCCATTCTTTAGCTCATACCTTATCTGTGATATGATGTCAGCTTCACTACTCTGGGCACCACAGAGAAAGGTTACAGGCTCCTTCTGGAAAGAATGGGGTGAAGAGGTTGTGGGCAGTAGCCCTGTGTGCACTAATGGGATCTGACAACTTGGATCGCTCCACGATTTTGCTCTGGGTCAACCTAGCGCGTCTGAATTCAAGGAAGAGGTTACCTTACAAGGATTGCCTGGTGATGGCAATACTTATGCTGAGAGTTTTAATGATGAATTCTAATACAAATTATCAAAAACGCTGAGCTTTGGAGCTGCAATAATTCCATCTGTAGTGGCAAATGGTATGTGACTAAGACATTCTAATTCGTCACTGTTTTCCCTTGATGATGGTAGTTGCTGATCATCCTCTTTCTATTAAATATCTTAGACAGCTATGGGAGTGTCGTCACGATCCAGGGACACACATAAACATTGGACAGCTTTTAGGGGTAATGCTGGGACATACGCTTTGCACGTTAAATAGGCGCTGCTGTTTTTGCTTAGTATCACGAACCATGACAATCTGAACAAAAAAAAATCAACTGAGGTGACCTTGTAATGATTTAATAGTATATGTGTTTTTAAAGCCAGCTCACAAGTGCAATTCACTCATCATTGAGGAAATGTGCGTGGCAGCTGTGAACACATCTGTCTCAGCAATTTGCTTCCTAGAGAACAGACCCAGGCAGTGAAGTAAACCCAATGTACAGACCTGTGATACTGTTAGGGAGAGCGTCTATGCTAGTGTCAAACCACAGAAGGGAACAGTGTCCTGTACAAATGAGAAAACAAGTGGGGGTCATTTATAAAGAGTCAAATTCAATAGGAAAGCACATGGTTTGGACAAGGATAAACAAAATGGTATTTCTCCTCATCTACATTTCTGTTGTTGTCATGGTTGTTAGGTGCCTTTGAGTCAGTTCTGGCCCATAGCAACCCCATGTGCAACAGATTATTACAGCTAATGCATTTTTCAATGAGATTCCTTCTTGAGATACATTTCAGTAGAAAAGAAGAGATTGAAAGGCCCTTAAATAGCCTTTGAAGTCTAACTGCCAGTGCAGCTACCACGTATTATTATATTTTCTCTTTCTGAAGTGGTGCTTTGGTCAAAGATTCACACTTTTCAAAGCCATCATGCCTCCTGGTTCTAAATGTTCCAACAAGTAGCCTGATAGGAACGTGCAGCTCTGGCCATTGAAATGGCCTTAGAGTCTCTTGTTCGGGATCCAGGTGAATGTTCTCTGTTCGTGCAGCTCTGGCCATTGGAAAGGCCTTACAGTCTATCGTACGGGACTCCAGAGGAATGTTCTCTGTTCCTGAAGCTCCAGCCAATGGAACAGCCTTACAGTCTCTGTACCAGACTCGAGAGGAATGTTCTCTGTTCCAGAAGAATAAGCACAGTCCCTGGGTAGTGCAAATGGTTACCACGTTCATCTGCTAAACAAAAGGCTCCCAGTTCCAGTCTACCCAGAGGTGCCTCCAAAGAAAGACCTGGAGATCTGCTTCTGAAAAATCAGCAATTGAAAACCCTGTGGAGTGCAGTTCTACTCTGACACACACGGCGTTGCCATGAGTTGGAATCATCTCTATGGCAACTGTAAATGGAAGTCTGTACAGGTACCAAAAGAGAGAAGACCACAACACAAGGCCCTAAAGAAGGCCACACCCTATACATGGCATACATTGTGGTGCAGTGTGGCCGATGCCTCAGCAGTGAGAGAAGTGTGGAAAGTGAAGGAAGAGGCAGGGCTGGGCCACATGTTGAAAGCACAGCTTTGCGAGGGCTCCTGCCTTCCTTCCACAGGGCTGCTGGTCTCTGCTTTGCTCTCCTTCCTCCATGATGTCATCGCAGCTGGGGCTGATGTGTGGATTTCACAGATTAGCGTGGTCACGTTTTAACATGCTGCAACATCCCCTTTTAAACAAGTGGCCCAGGAGCCAGGGTACCTGTTGTGTACCACCTTCCACTTCTGCTGGTCTCTCCATGGGACTGCCTTGTGTGGAATTCCCTGGGTGCTGATGCGTAGCAACGGTGTACGAACCTCCCTCTCTGAGGTAACTAGCTATTGGTTACGGTATTACCAGGAGTAAGCCTTTCCAGCATAGTTTTATTGACCTTGCTGTATAAGACAGCTGGTCATTCTTTGGACATAGGCCACTGGGGATATACACATACTTCAGCAACAGGCTTTGCCTGCATCAATAGCGCAGAAGACCAATGGCCAATTCTGTCCTGTCAAATATCTTCCCAACCATGTACTTTCAGTGTTGGAAACGATTACGCTCATGAAGATGACCTTTTGATGTACCTATTAATCTATTAATTCTATAGGCCATTTTTTAAGTTGAAATTGTCAATGTTTTTCTCATGCTTCTCTACATGTTCTATGTCACAACGCAGAAGCTGGGCCTGGGAAATGGAGGTTCCAAATGTGCGAGGTACTGCTCACAGCTCAGAGGCGTAAGTAGGAGGGTTAACTGGTTCTAGGCCTGAAGAGGACCCCTGGGAGGAGGCATTTTTTGGTGTGGTGGAGAGGTCTCCAGAGTGTTTTGTATCCCTCCCTGCCCCTTGATGGTCATGCTCCGTGGGACCATGGGTAGAGGCAGGACCTTCCCTATCAGCTGAGCTTTTCCAGCTTTCTTAGTGGGTAAATAGGAAACTCAGAATTCCAGAATCTCAGAGAGAGTGAAGAGAGATACACTCCTACTTACAGGAGGGATGAAAGAATGTTCCAGAAACTGCACCCACCAAGACTTGTTGATTTCTCACATTGTGCTCTTCCTGTCCTTCCTTTTTCTCTCTCTAGAGCAGGGTACCTCAGCCTCAGTCCTACTGACACGGAGCTAAATAACTCTTTGTGTAGAAGGCCATCCTGTGCATTGAAGGATGTTTAAGAGCATCTCCAGTTTCCACCTACTAGATGCCAGACCGCCGATATCACCAGTTGCGAAGACCAAGATGTCTCCACCAGTTGCCGCTGAGTTAATTCCGACTCATGGTAACCCCATGGGTGTCAGAGTGGAACTGTGCTCCGTAGGATTTTCCATGGCTGATTTTTTGGAAGTAGATCACCAGGCCTTTCTTCCAAGGTACCTCTGGGTGAACTCAAATGACCAACTGTTTGGTTAGCAGCTGAGTGTGTTAACATCTGCACAGTCCAAGGACTCTTAAAATATCAGTAACTGTTGAGCCAATTCTGACTCATGGTAACCCCATTGCCAAATGACCCTCAGGAGGAAAAATTGCCTCCATTTTTTCTAGAATATTGCTCTAGAATAACAATAATAATATAATAATGAAAAATAGAATGCTGATGTTAACAATTAGATGTTCTAAGTGCTTTAAATATATTATCTTTTACAATTATTATGGATCTCTGGTAGCACAATGGTTAAAGCACTTGACTGCCAACCTAAAGGTCCTGGTTTGACACACTACCACTCCCTGGGAGAAAGACGTGGCAGTCTGCTTCGAAACCCTGTGGTGCCAATCTACTCTGTCGTGTAGGGTCACTATGAATTGAAATCGACTCAACACCCATGTTTTTTTCTTTTTTTACAATTATTAAAACATCCATAGTAGCCGATCCCATGATCTTCCTAACTTCATAGACGAAGAAACTGAGGCACAGGGAAATTAAGTAACTCCCTTAGGTAAACCGATTCTGGAATCCAAGCCTAGAATCACTGCACGTTATATACCACACTAGGTGCAGTTTATTACAGACACACATAAACTGAAGAATTCCAGTATACTTCCTGCGGCCAAGCCCATGATACTGTGAATAGGGCTGGCACTTTGCAGGTGGCTATCAGACAAACTTTAAAATCCTCTGTTAGAAGACGAGGTTTGCATGGTACGTTTAGAATTTCATCAAGAGTTTTATTCACTTTGTAAGCCAAGCAGATACTGACATTCCTGAGGCAGAGCCCTGGTGCCAGGCATGTTGCTCTCATCACCACGGGGGCATCTAGCTCTTCCTGTCCCTGCACTGAGGCAATGTAAAGAGTGTCTGCTGCACAATCATCACCCTGCTCACTCCCAAATGCCTCTCTCAGTGTCCTTGCCAGCAGGTTCTCAGTAACTTACAGTGCTTCCTCCCTGGTTACCTGTGTCTCTCTGAGACCTGAAGAATGTGAGACTTCATGCAAACATTCCTTAAGCAGATCAGAAGGTTTGAAATCTTGGATTTACACTTACATGTGTTCAGGTCCCAACAAAGGGGTCCCTTGGTGGCACAAACAAATAAATTCTCCACTACTAGCTGGAAGGTTGGAGGTTCGAACCCACCCAGAGCCACCTCAAAAGACAGGCCTGGATCAGCTTCTGAAAATTCACAGCCTTGAAAATCCCACAGAGTGGTTGTACTCTGCACGCACAGGTTGCCATAGATCAGAATGTACTCTACAGCAACTATTAACAACAACAGGTCCCAACAAGAAGGGGGGCCCAAGGGCTTCAGTAAGTTCCCACTTGCTGGGGCGGAGAATCATTTTGACAATCAGTTTTTCCCCTACGAGCAGGAGTGGGGTATGATCCTGAGGAGGGAGAGGTACTGGCATGAGTGAGAACATCTGGGAAACATCGGCTCCAATCATGGACCAGCCTAGCAGTAAAACGCAGCCAGGGATCAGAGGGTGAGCCCTTCTCTGACCAGGCTATGATCACTCTCTGAAGAAAGGGATTTTTATTTGAGCACCAGCAATGGGCATATGCTCTGATCTCACTTAGCTTCTATGCCAGGAACCAGCAGTACCCACCTCCAAAACCAAACCTTTCTCAGGCACAGCTGCGACAGTATTTAAGAAGCATCCAGGGAGTTCTACAGAAAGTGGAGGAGGCAACTCCTCAGGTGGGATATTTTAGAACAGAAGGCAGGCCTGGTCTAAGAGACCTGTGTTTCCACCACTGAATCAATGCTTCCTCCAATTCCACAGTTAGAGATTTATTCCTTTGTCACTAAACCTTGTGTTTTGTTAAGATGTATTTAACCTTGGAGAAACAGACATGCAAGTAATCTCATTCAGAGTTATTACACCCTATCAGATTCTTTCCTGAGAGCAGATTTAATGGAAGGAGTGTGCGCAGAACTTGAGAACCCCACACTATGAGGAGAGCATTAGGAGCCCCAGGAAAGATGGGAGAGAGATTGAAGGGCACTCAAGGCTGGAATACTAAACATATACTCAACACCACAATTCAAAGGCATCAATTCTTCTTTGGTCTTCCGTATTCATTTTCCAGCTTTCATGTGCATCTGTGGCAATTGAAAATACCAAGGCTTGGGTCAGGCACATCTTAATTCTCAAGGTGACATCTTTGCTTTTCAACGCTTTGAAGAGGTCTTTTGCAGCAGATTTGCCCAATGCAATATGAGTTTTGATTTCTTAACTGGTGCTTCCATGGGTGTTGATTGTGGATCCAAGTAAAATGAAATCTTTGACAACTTCAATCTTTTCTGCATGTATCATGATGTTGCTCATTGGTTCAGTTGTGAGGATTTTTATTTTCTTTATGTTGAGGTGCAATCCATACTGAAGGCTGTGGTCTTTGATCTTCATCAGTAAGTCAGTAAGTGCTTCAAGTCCTCTTCACTTTCAGCAAGCAAGGTTGTGTCATCTGCATAACACAGGTTGTTAATGAGTCTTCTTCCAATCTTGACATCCTGTTCTTCTTCATATAGTACAACTTCTCGGATTATTTGCTCAGCACACAGATTGAATAGGTATGGTGAAAGATACAACCCTGAAGCACGCCTTTCCTGACTTGAAACCATGCAGTATTCCCTTGTCCTGTTCATACGACTGTCTCTTGATCCATGTACAGATTCCTCATGAGCACAAGTGTTCCAGAATTTCCATTCTCAGCAAAGTTATCCAAATTTTTTTATGATCCACACAGTCGAATGCCTTAGCATTAATTTGAATATTGGGAATATCAACACTGGATATTTGTTGATATTAAGGAGCTATTTATTTGAGATACTATTGTATTCAATTTATGATTAAAAAAAGAGTATATTTTAAGATACTTTCTGAAATATTTCTGTCAAATTAGTATGGCACTGGGCAGGTGAATGGAGGTTGCATGTGCAAGACTGGCCATGGTGTACTTGTTGTCAAGGCTAGATAATGGTATAGTAAAGTTTAGTATACACGATTGGCTGCTTTTGTGTATGTTTGAAATAAATTTTCCACTGTGTATGTTATATATATGGTATATTATATATTTTATACTATCACATACATAGTACATGTACACTATTATATAAAGTATATATTATATACACACACACACATGTATATACACATATACACGTTCAGCACTACTGAATATTGGTGAGTATATGAAGCACCTGGAACTCTCAACTCAACTGAAAGGAAATAAATTGGTACAATCTCCTCTTTCAAAATCTTTTTGGCAGCTGTCTTCCAAAGTTGAGCATACACGTAAAATCTATCACGTAACTACTCCAATCCTAGGACGCTCACCAGAAATAGATGCACATGCACACCAAAAACATGTGCATGAAATATCGTAGTAACAGTTTTTATCGTTTCTAAGTAAAAAGAATGCAAACATCAACCAACAGCAAAATAAATAAATTGTGATGTATTCATAAATGATCCCCAAGCATCTGTCGGTTTGTAGTCTTGTAGTGTTTTACATGTTACTATGATATTAGAAGCTGTGCCAATGGTATTTCAAATGCCAGCAAGGCCACCCATCATGGACAGGCTTTAGAGGAGCTTCAAGACTAACACAGACTAAGAAGAAGGACCTGGGAATCTACTTCTGAAAAAATTAGCCAGTGAAAATCTTAAGAATATAGCTATAACATTGTCTGATATAGTGCCAGAAGATGAGCCCCTTAGGTTGGAAGGCACTCAAAAGACAACTGGGGAAGAGCTGCCTCCTCAAAGCAGAGCTGACCTTAATGACATGGATGGAGTAAAGCTTTCAGGTCCTTCATTTGCTGATGTGGCAAGACTGAAATGAGAAGTAACAGCTGTAAACATCCATTGATAATCAGAAAGTGGGATGTACAAAGTAAAAATCTAGGAAAGTCAATGTCATCAAAAATGAAATAGAATGTATAAATATTGATATCTTAGGCATTTAGGCATTAGGGAGCTTAAATGGACTAGATTGGCCATTTTGAATCAATCATATGGTCTACTATGCTGGGAATGACAAATTGAAGAAGAATGGCATTGCATTCATTATTGAAAAGAACATTTCAAGACCTATCCTGAAGTACGACCCTGTCAGTGATAGTATAATATCCATATGGCTTCAAGAAAGACCAGTTAATATGACTATTATTCAAATTTACCCACCAATCACTAAGGCCAAAGATGAAGAAACTGAAGATTTTTACCAATTTCTACAGTCTGAATTTGATCAAACATACAATTCAGATGTATTGATAATTACTGGTGATTGGAGTGAAAGTTGGAAACAAAGAAGACTGATTGGTAGTTGGAAAATATGGCCTTGGTGATAGAAATGAGGTGGAGATCGCATGGTAGAATTTTGCAAGATCAAAGACTTCTTCTTTGCAAATACCTTTTCTCAACAACACCAACAATGCCTATACATATGGACCTCACCAGATGGAAAGCACAAGGAATCAAATCTACTACACCTGTAGAAAGAGATGAAGGAAAAGTTCAATATCATCAGTCAGAACAAGGCCGCGGCTGACTGCAGAAGAGATCATCAATTGCTCCTATGCAAGTCCAAGTTGAAGCTGCAGAAAATTAAAACAAGTCCAGGAGAATGAAAATAGACCTTGAGACTATCCCACCTGAATTTTGAGACCATCACAAGAAGAGATTTGACTCATTGAACACTAATGACCAAAGATCAGATAAGTTCTTCATACATGAAGAAACAAGAGGTCATTAAAATAAAGGAAAGAAAGGGAAGACCAAGATGGATGTCAGAAGAGATCTGAAAATCGCTTTTTGAAAATAGAGAAGTTAAAGTTAATGGAAGAAATCACTTAAAAGCTCTGAAGAGAATATTTCAAAGAGCTGCATGAGAAGACAAAGTAAAGAATTATAATGACATGTGCAAAGACCTGGAGTTAGGAACCAAAAGGGAAGAACATGACCAGTAATTGCTCAAGCTGAAAGAACTGAAGAAAAAATTCAAGCCTGGAGATGCAATATCAAAGGATTGTAAGGTGAAAATATTAAATGACACAAGAAGCATCAAAAGAAGATAGAAGGAATACACAGAGTCACTGTTTCAAAAAGATTCGGTTAATGCTCAGCCATTTCAGGAGATAGAATATGATCAAGAACCAACGATACTGAAAGAAGAAATCCAAGCTACACTGAAGGCATTGGCCAAAAACAAGGCTCCAGGAATTGACAGAATACCAAACGAGATGTTTCAACAAACTGATGCAGGGCTGGAGGGGCTCAATCTGTCTTATACCGAGAAATTTAGATGCCAGCTCCCTGGCCAACTGAATGGAGGAGATCCACACTTGTGCTTATTCCAAAGAAAGGTGATCCAACCAAATGCAGAAACTATTGAACAATATTATTAATATCACATGAAAGCAAAATTTTGCTGAAGATCATTCAAAGGCAGCTTCAGCAGTACATAGACAGGGCACTGCTAGAAATTCAAGCCAGATTCAAAAGAGGGCATGGAAGGAGATATATCATGGCTGACATCAGGTGGATTTTGGTTAAAAGCGGAGAATACCAGAAAGATATTACCTGTGTTTTATTGACTATGCAAAGGCATTCCACTGTGGGGATCATAAAAACTACAGATAATATTGTGAAGACTGGGAATTCCAGAACACTTTTAACTGTGCTCATGAGAAACCTGTATATAGATTAAGAGGCAATCATTCAAACAGAACAAGGGAATACTGCATGGTTTAAAGTCAGGAAAGGTGTGCATCAAGGTTGAATCTCTTCACCATATTTATTCAATTTGTATGCCGAGCAAATAACCTGAGAAGCTGGATTATATGAAGAAGAATGGGGCATCAGAATTGAAGGCAGACTCATTAACAACCTGAGATATGTACATGAAACAACCTTGCTTGCTGAAAGTGAAGAGAGCTTGAAGCACTTATTGATGACGATCAAAGACTACAGACTTCAGTATGGACTATACCTCAACATAAAAAAAAAAAAAGCTGAAAGTGAAGAGAGCTTGAAGCACTTATTGATGACGATCAAAGACTACAACTTCAGTATGGATTATACCTCAACATAAAGAAAACATAATTCATAAAACTGGACCAATAAGCAACATCACAATGAATGGAGAAAAGACTGAAGTTGTCAAGGATTTCATTTTACTTGAATCCGCAATCAACACCCATGGAAGCAGCAGTCAAGAAATTAAATGGCTTATCACATTGGGAAATCTGTGGCAAGAGACCTCTTTAAAGTGTTGAAATGCAGTTTTCTCTTTGAGGACTAAGGGGGCCTGATCTAAGCCATGATAATTTCAATCTCCTCATACGCACACAAAATTTGGACAATGAATACGGAAGACTGAAGAAGAATCAATGCCTTTGAATTATGTTGTTGTTAGGTGCTGTCGAGTTGGTTCGTACTCATAGTGACTCCAGGTACAACAGGTCAAAACTGCCTGGTCCTGTGCCATCCTCACAACCATTGCTGTATTTGAGCCCACTGCTGCAGCCACTGTGCCAATTCATCTCATTGAAGGTCTGCTTCTTCTTCACTGACCCTCCACTTTACCAAGCATGATGTCCTTCTGCAGGGACTGGTCCCTCCTGATAATATATACAAAGCCTATGAGACCAAGTCTCTCCATTCTTGCTTCCAATGAGCGTTCTGGCTGTACTTCTTCCAAGACAGATTTGTTCATTCTTCTGGCAGTCCAAGATATATTCAATATTCTTCACCAACACCATAATTCAAAGGCATCAATTTTTCTTTGCTCTTCCTTATTCACTGTCCAGCTTTGACATGCATGTGAGAAGGGTGATAATACTATGGCTTGAATCGATGCACCTTAGTCCGCAAAGTGACCTGTTTACTTTTTAGCTCCTTAATGAGGTCTTTCTCAGCAGTTTACCCAATGTAATATGTCGTTTGATTTCCTGACTGCTGCTTGCTTCCATGGATGTTGATTGTGGATCCAAGTAAAATGAAACCCTCAACAACTTCAATCTTTTCTCTGTTTATCATGATGTTGCTTCATTGGTCCAGTTGTGAGGATTTTTGTTTTCTTTATGTTTAGGTACAATCCGTACTGAAGTCTGTCGTCTTTGATCTTCATCATTGAGTACTTCAAATTCTCTTCACTTTCAGCAAGCAAGTTTGTGTCATCTGTATAACACAGATTGTTAATCAGTCTTCCTCCAATCTTGATTCCATGTTTTTCTTCATATAGTCCAGCTTCCTGGATTATTTGCTCAGCATACAGTTTAAATAAGTATGGTGAAAGGAGTTAACCGTCATACATATATTTCCTGACTTCAAACCACAAAGTATCCCTTTGTTCCTTTCTAAGAACCGCTTCTTGGTCTATATGCAGGTTCTTCACGAGCACAATTAAGTGTTTTGGAATTCGCATTCATCACAATGTTATCCATAACTTGTTATGATCCACCCAGTCTAAAGCCTTTGCATACTCAATAGAACACATAGTCAATGATGCTATCAGTGTGCCTCTACATTTTAATAATTATCGTTATTTTAGGAACACATAACCAAAACAGTTGCCGTCAAGTCACTTCCCAGTCATGGTGAGCTCACTTGTATCAGAATGGTGCTGTGCTTCACAGGGTGTTCAATGGCTGATTTTTCAGAAGTAGATGGTCAAGTCAAAATGTCACTGGCTGGGTGGGCTCAAACCACCAACCTTTTGGTTAGCAGTGAGCACATTAAATGTTTTCACCACCCAGTGACCTCTTCTTCTTCAATCTTAGTTTGAACATCACAGTCCTCCTTGGTCCATGAGATCTTAGTTAGGAACATCGTTTCTGCTCCAGCAACAGGCTGCACTTCCACTTAGATTTACTTATCGCCCTGTGTCCAATCACCAATTAGCCTTTTGAATCCCTCCAATGAGCTATATCCTCACATAAGAACCTCATCTGTCAACAACATTGCTTTGTTCCCACTGAAAATGTTTAAGATGGTTGACTAAATAAATGAAAAAGAAAGGTGGCATTTGGCAGATTCATAGTTTTCTATCACATAAATGCCATGTTATCTCTTAACAGGTAATTCATTGCCACTCAGCCTTCCAAAATTATGTAAACCATCCTTCCGAGCTGATTTCCACAATGCTTAAGGGTGTATGTGCTAAGACTCTTCAGAAGTAGCAGAAGACTACTGTTTTCTGTGAAATCAGACTCTCAAAAGTCCAAGCAGAATTATCTAGCCTGGTGTTATGGTCTTATTTTGCACAAATCAAAAATGCTTATTCATGTATGTATTAGAGGGGGTCAGTGAAGGAACTGTTTTCAGAACAGTGTATATAAACATAGAGGCAAATGTCCGCATCCTTTGTGTCTCAGCACACGACTTCCTGGGGTAGTGGGGGGGAACTCCAAAATGGGATTTCAGAACAAAATAGGGGAGAATTTCTTCAAACCCCTACTGAAGAGTACTCTTTGAGTTCAAAGATTCAGGAGTGTTTAAGTCACTCTCGGGAAGGATCTTCTAGTAATTGGTGCCATCCCAAAGTATAAAAGCATGGGAAAGAAGTGGCCTTTGTTACTTAAAGTATCATGTCAATTGGCTAGCATTTGTCACTTTATGTGCAAAGTAGTGTGATAGCATGAGGCCACACTGGATGAACCCTGTAAGACAAACTCCTTCTCTGTAAAATGACATGTTTCTACGTAAGTAACAACAGAAATCCGAAGGTGTTAGAACCTTCATTCAGGAGCATCACCACTATTGTAAGGTGTGGCCTGAAAACTGCCATGGAGAGGCATTTATTTCTCAGCTACTTAAGACCCTTTGGCTTGCAGTCAACTTCTAACCAAAAGATAAGTGGTTCAAACCCACCAAGCCATGAAGCAGAACAAAGACCTGATGTTCTCTTTGCATTAAAATCACGGCCAACAAAACCCTATGTGACCCTATGAGGGTGGCCATGAGTTGAAATCGACTAGATGGAAACATTGGTTTTTTGTTTACAGCTACTTAAAGCATGGAAGCAACAGTCAAGAAATCAAACAACTTATTGCACTGGGAAAATCAGCTGCAAGAAAAACTTCTTTATAGTGTTAAAAAGCAAAGGTGGAGGCAGGGCCAAGATGGTGAAATAGTCAAAAGTTTTCTGTGGTCCCATTTACGACAAAGACGCCAAAAAACAAGTGAATTGATTAAATATGACAATCTACACCAACTAGAAGCCCTGAATATCAAAGACAAAGTTGAGAGAAGGACTGAGTGGGAGGGGGAGGGAGAGACAGTTCAGAAGCAGAGAGGAAGTGCCAGACCTGACCTGACCAGAACTCTGAAAGCTGAATCAGCTGGCATACATGGGCAGAGGCAAGCCATAGCATTCAGTATTCGTTTTCTACATCGGAGAAACTGAGCATCGGAGAGTCTGCACAAGCCTCTGGAGCCAGGGGAAAGCTGCACTAGATGTGTAAAAGTTAAGTGCAACCCTCAGAAAAAGGGATCAAAATAACTCTTCCCCCTCTGGGAAGTGCCTCTCTTCCACCCCCCTGTCCCCACTCACCGCTTTGCTCTGGTCCCAGTCCATCAGTGTTCAGGGGTTGCCCTGCCCAGTAGGCTGAAAATGGGACCCTTCACACCCAAGCCAGCTTCCTGACTTTGGGGCCGGAACAAATAAACAAATGAATAAACTTAGGAATAAATCTAAGCAGAGATGTAAAAGACCTATACAAAGAAAACTACAAGACACTACTGCAAGAAACCAAAAGAGACATGTATAAGTTAAAAAACATACATGCTCATGGGTAGGAAGACTCAACATTGTGAAAATGTCAATTCTACCTGAATTGATTTAGAGATACAATGCAATCCTGATTCAAATTCCAAAGACATTTTTTAATGAGGTGGAGGAACAAATCAACAACTTCTTACGGAAACAGAAGAGGGCCCAGAAAAGCAAAGTATTACTGAAGAAGAAGAACAAAGTGGGAGGCCTCATGCTACCTGATTTTAGGACGTATTATACCATGAGGGTATAGAGCCCAGTGATTAAGTGCTATGGCTGCTAACTAAATGGTTGTCAGTTCGAATCCATCATCCACTCTTTGGAAACCCTATGAGGCAGTTCTATTCTGTCCTATTGGGTTGCTATGAGTCAGAATCGACTCGAGGGCAATGGGTTTGTTTTTTTGGTTTATACTGCCAGAGTAGTCATAACAGCCTGGTACTGGTACAATAACAGATACATAGACCAATGGAACAGAATTGAGAATACAAATGTAAATTCATTCACCTAAGAACAGCTGATATTTGACAAAGGCCCAAAACCTGTTAAATGGGGAAAAAATAGTTTCTTTAACAAATGGTGCTGGCATAACTGGATATCCACCTGCAAAAAAATGAAACAAGACCTATACCTCACACCATGTACAAAAATTAACTTGAAATGGATCAAACACTTACATATAAAGTCTGAAATGAAAAAATAGGGACAACAGTAGGAGCCCTAATACATGGCATAAACAGAATACAAAACACAACTAACAATGCACAAGCATCAGAAAAGAAACTAGATAACTTGGGTCTTCTAAAAATAATACACTTATGCTCATCAAAAGATTTCACCAAAAGAATAAAAAGACAGCCTACAGACTGGGAAAAAAAATTTGGCTACGACATATCTGATAATGGTCTAATCTCTAAAATCTACGAAATACTGCAACACCTCAACTAGAGAAAGACAAATAACCCAATTTAAAAATGGGTGAAGTATTTGAACAGACACTTCACCAAAGAAGACATATAGCTGGCTAACAGATACACAAGGAAATGCTCACAATCATTAGTCATTAGAGAAATGCAAATCAAAACTACAATGAGATACCATCTCATTCCAACAAGGCTGGCACTAATCAAAAAAACACAAAATAATAAATGTTGGAGAGATTGTGGAGAGACTGGAACACTTATGCACTGTTGGTGGGATTATAAATGGTACAACCACTTTGGAAATCAATTTGGTACTTCCTTAAAAAGCTAGAAATAGAAGTACCATACCACCCAGCATCCCACTCCCTGGAATATATCCTAGAGAAATAAGAGCCTTTACGTGAACAGATATATGCACACCCATGTTCACTGCAGCACTGTTCAAAATAGCAAAAAGAAACAACTTAGGTGCCCATCAACAGAAAAATGGATAAGCCAATTATTGTACATGCACACGATGGAATACTACACAATGATAAGGAACGGTGATGAATCTGTGAAACATTTCACAGCATAGATGAATCTGGACAGCATTGTGCTCAGTGAAATGAGTCGCAAATGGACAAATATTGTGTGAGATCACTATTATAAGAACTCTATAAAGGGTTGAAACACAGAAGAAAACGTTCTTTGATGGTTACGAGGGTGGAGAAGGAAGAAGAGAGGTATTCATTAACTAGATAATAGACAAGAATCCTCTTAGGTGAAGGAAAGGACAACACACAATACACAGGAAGTCAGCACATCTGGACTGAACCAAAAGCTAAGAAGTTTCCTGAACACAACCAAACACTTGGAGGGACAGAGTAGCAGGGGCTGGGGTCTGGGGACCATGGTTTTGTGGGACATCTAGGCCAATTGACAAGAAAAAAAAAAGCTTATTAAGAAAATGTCCTGTGTTCTACTTTGCCGAGAGGTGTTTGGGGTCTTAAAAACTTGTAAGTGGCCACCTAAGATGCATCAGTTGGTCCCAACCCACTTGGAGTAAAGGACAATGAAGAATATCAAGGACACAAGGAAAATGTTAGCCCAAGAGACAAAAGTGCCACGTCAACCAGAGATTCCATAGCCTGAGACCAGAAGAACTAGATGGTGCCCAGCCACCACCAATGACTGCCCTGACAGGGAACACAACAGAGAATCCCTGGTGCAGCAGGAGACAAGTGTAGAGCAGCTCAAATTCACATAAAAAGACCAGACTTAATGGTGCAACTGAGACTGGAGGAACCCTCAAAGACATGGCCTCCGGACGCTCAGTTAACCCAGAACTAAAACCATTTCCGAGGCACACTCTTCAAAGATTAGACTGGACTAGAAAACAAAAATGATGCTTGTACAGAGTGTGCTTCTTAGTTTTAGTGGATACACAAGACGAAATGGGCAGCTCCTGTCTGGAGGCAGGATGAGAAGACAAGAATGGACAGGAGCTGGTTGGATGAACACAGGAAACCTGGGAGTGGAAAGGGGGAGTGTGCTGTCAACATTATAGGGATTGAAACTAGTGTTACATAACAATATGTGTATAAATTTTTGTATGAGAAGTTAATCTGAGCTGTGAACTTTCACATAAAGCACGATTAAAAATAAAAAACAAAAATGTCACTTTAAGGATTAAGGTGCACCTGACCCAAGCCATGGTATTTTCAATCGCCTCATATGCAGGAAATGCTGGACAATGAATAAGTAAGACCAAAGAAGAATTGACACCTTTGAATTATGGTATTGGCAAGGAATATTGGATATACCGTGGGCTGCCAGAAGAATGAACAAATCTGTCTTGGAAGAAATACAGCCAGAATGCTCCTCAGAAGCAAGGATGGCACAACTCATCTTAAATACTTTGGGCACGTTGTCAGGAGGAACCAGTCCCTGAAGAAGGACATCATGCTTGGTAAAGTAGAAAAAAAGTAGAGGATCAGCAAAAAAGAGGAAGACCCTCGACGAGATGGATTAACACAGTGGCTGCAACAATGGAAGCATGACAACTCTTATGAGGATGGTGCAGGACAGAGCTGTGTTTAGTTTTGTTGTACGTAGGGTGGCTGTGAGTTGGAACTATGAGCCGATGGCACCTAGCGACAACAACAAAGCAAAGAAGAAGGAAAGAAGCGGTGGCAGGGCATGCTTAAACTTGTCTCTTTCCAAAGCACGTGTCTCCAATCTTCCTTTGCTTGGAGGGTCTAAACCAGCATTCCTTATCAAGTCTCCATTGGGCACAGCAAATTAAATGAAATAACTCAGCCCCTAAATGTTGGACAGCCCTGATGTGACAAACCCCTCCACAGCTGGTGTGACCTGGAACCAGGAGCTGGGGGCCAAGGTGATGCCACCAGCTGGGGCTAAAAATACCTTGCGCATCTGTGCACAGGCACTCTCCAACTGTGGCACACCAAGCGTGTCAACGCCCTGTGCATAGAAGTAGTCAGATGCCCGAACAGCTGAACCACGAGTAAATCTCTGGAATGCAATTCTCAGCTGTAAAGTGAATGTACGAAGGGGCTTGTCGGGCTGCTGTCATGGAGCTCGACCATCTCTGTCCTCTAATTCGTTTGTGCACATACTCAAAAATATTTAACAGTTGTCTTGTACGTGCTAGGGACTCTTATAGGCACTTTGGACTTGAAGAGAGCTGAGGCCATTCTCCATGGGTCCCTTGTGTTTCTGCACGTCTTGCAAACAGCATCGCTGGCTGCCTTTTGTTCCAGACTACCTTTTCAAGAATATTTATATGGTGAGCAGTCTTGGAAGGCAGATAAATTGTCTTTTCCCTGAGCAGGGTACAGGCGTGCTTACCTCCCTTTATATTAGTGTCTCCCCCCCAGGGCAAGGTAGCAAGGGAAATTACATTTCTTGATAACTAAAACATTTATACATGTGAAACCTATTAAATGCAAACATTAGTTGCAGTTTATAAGCTTCTTTAGGAAAAGAATTTTCCCAGTTGTCATCCGGTCGACTCCGACACGTGGTGACTTCATGCATATCAGGGTACACCTGTGCTCCATGGTACAGCTCTGCACCACAGGGTTTTCAATGGCTGATTTTTTGGAAGCAGATTGCCAGGCCTTTCTTCCAAGATGCCTGCGGGTGGACTTGAACCTCCAACCTTTTAGTTACCAACCAAGAGTGTTAACCATTTGCACCACCCAGGGAGGGGCATTTTTTTTAATTGTATTTATTTTGCTGTTGTTGAGAATATACACAGCAAAACATACACAATTCAACAGTTTTTACATGTACCATTCAGTGACGCTGATTCTATCCTTTGAGTTGTGCAACCGTTCTCTCCCTCTTTTTCCAAATTGTTCCTTTCCATTACCATAAACTTACTGCCCGCTCAGTTTCCTGTCTAAGCTTGGGAGTTGCTGGTGTCAGTTTGATCCCTTGTAGATAGTTCTTAAAAGAGCATGATGCTTAAGGCAGATACTTTTTTTTAATAGTTAAGCTATTGTTTGGTTCTAAGAAGATTTCCTGGGATATTGTTTATCAGGGAAGGACTACTAATTTCCTTTACATCACTCCAAACGCATTGGTGCATTGAAACTCTAGTGAAATCATTCCAGAACTTTTACAAGGGCTCATGGTGTTTTTAGAACATGTCTAAAGAAAAGTGCTATGATTATACAAATTATAAGTTTTTTTTTAATGAGATAATCAATGTATTTGCTAGATCCTTTGAGCACGTGGCCATAGGAGATACACTGTAACCTAATTTACTTTCTTAAGTTCACTGCCATTATTTGCACTGTTTTCTTATTTGTAATGTTTACGGACGAAATCAGTCTCAATTTTTTGTCACAACAACAAAAAAATGATAAATTTAAATTAGAAAAAACAATCTATCAATAACAAAGTGAAAACGATCCCAAAGACTTTATTAAAAAGTTAGGGACCTGACTGGCGTAAGTCTTAAATCCTTTTCCATCCTTTTAAAACTCGTCCGTAGGCTTGCCCATGAAGGGAAACTCGGACATGCAATATGTGAATTCTGTAAGTGGTTTACTAGAACTAGGCAACTGGATTTCTCCATCTTCTTTGTGTGCAGTATCCCCTCAATTTGGACCAGGGGTTGCAAGTTAAGGAGGGAGAAATACTGTCAAAAGTGGATCACAGGAGAGAGACAGCCCCCTTTGGGGTAGAGTTTTTTAGCAGCTTGCATAGACTATGTTGCTGTTGTGTACCGTTGAGTTGATTCCGACACATAGTGACCCCCTGTGAACTGCTCCACAGGGTTTCTAGGTTTTGATATCTGTGAGCATTGATGGACAGGTCTTTTCTCCCAAGGAGCTTGTGGGTGGGTTCGAAGCGCTGACCTTTCAGTTAGCAGCTGACCACTTAATCATTTGTGCCATGAAGGATCCTTAACTTTTGCAAACATGGATGTTGAGAGTTGGAGATACATGATAGGTTTGTGTGTCCCAGGCTTCATAAGCAGAAGAGCTGACACACAAACCATGATATGTGTGCCCGAGTTTCTTGCTCTTTCATGACTCTGCCCTAGACACTTATTCACACATTCTTCTCTCCAACCTGGCCTCCTCCCCCCCTTCACTCCAAATCCTCCCAACAATGTCCTCTGCCGCAGAGCTGAGGGCAGAGGTGAGAATGGTGGGAGGGGTTCAGCAATAAGGTTTTCAGGTCAGTGACACAGTGAGTATTTGAAAAGTTAGTGACTCCCAGAGTCAGCTTCAGCTCAATTTAAGAACCATTTATAGACGTCATTTCTTGTACAGCTGCTAAGCCAAGTGCTGTGAGGTCCAGGATAAACAGCAAAACTGAGGCAGGACAGATCCTGCACAACTGATTAGAATGCCAAGGAATAGAGATGAGTACTCTTCTCTGAAATATATCGTGCATGAAATAAACGTTTCCAGGCTTTATTGACTTGGCACGCAGTGGCAACAACGCGTTTTCTCTCATGTCTCTTTAAAAGTCAATCTATATGCTTCATAATGTTCTTAAAAGTGATGATATCAGGCACCACCATTTCAGTATGGGGGATGACACTTTTAACCATGTTCTCTAAAGGTAACACTGAGCCAAACTAACAACCTGCTCCTTTGGGAACAGATAGCTCAAACTGTGACGCCTCAATTAACGGCAGAGTTGCATGTACTGTAAATTGTGATTACGGTTTGAGTCGACCCCCAAGGTTGTCAATGACAACTTACTCTTCTTCCTGAAGACTGCCTGGCCCTTTTTCCACATCAGGTTCAGGGGAGCCCACCATGGGCAGGCATTTATGGCTCAGTGACCCCCTGACCTCACCAAGACTCTTGCCAAGCCCCAATCTGGCCAATTCCTCCATACCTGACCTCAGCCCTGCTCATCCCTGATTGAGCCTGTGGTCCCTCATTGGAGCACTGAGACCTCTGGGGGCTGACGTCTCCTGGGTGGCCTCCTTGAGTTCTTTTTCTGGTCCTACGCACAGTTTCAATCCCCACTCCAGTGCCTGTTTCTACAAAGGTCTACCACTCCCCCTGGGCTTTAGCCCACTCCAGAGACTTTGGCTACAGTTACCCTGGAGCCCTCTCTGCCTTTCTGGGTCATACACATCCTGCCCACATGGCTGCCTAGCCAGGCACAATGCCTGGCGATGTCCAACTGGCCTTCCTGACAAGGTGGCTTCTGTCCATGGAGCCAATAGGTGCTATACTGCCACCTAGGGGACGTCACTACCTGCTGCGGGTCAATATCCTCCATGGTCCCAAAATGCCAACAATTTTTTCCTGTTATCTAAAAGTAGACACTCAAACCCACTCATTTTGAAGAATCCACTTGTCTGTCAGCTTTTCCCCCTGCCAGAGCATCTCCTGTTTTTACAGCCACTAACAAACATTGACACTGGGCAGCACAAGGATCAGGATAAGCCTGTGGCATCTGTGTGTGAGAGTTGGGGAGAGCTGTCAGCACAGTGCCCAGCCAGCTGTCCACTGACTGTATCTGGCCCATGACCCTAGAAGGGTTAGCAGCTACCCCGGGCCCCCTCACACAACCAGATTGGTGTTTTCAAGATTGCCCTGCAGAGCCACTACCCATGGGGACCGTGGGGGGCTAGAGTGTGGCTAGAAGCTCATCCATGACCCAGAAGCCAGCTCCGGAGGATCCCAGCTGACTTGCAAAAGCAGAGGAAGCTGTAGAGGAGAGGTGAATTGAGAGCTTCCATGAGAAACACTAGTAAGCAGCTCAGCAAGTCACAGCAAGAGGCGGATCATCCTGGGGCTTGCACATGGGCAGTGTGTGCACACCCAAGGCTACAGGAATATTGCACGGTAGAGCCAGGGGTCAGAAACTCTGAGTGGCGCCCAGACTGCCAGCCTCAAATGGCCAGGCTCCAAGCAGACGAGCCTTGGCACTGGGCAGTCACGGAGTCTTCTAAGCAGGGTTGGGCTTCTCGATCTGAGGACCAAACCACAAAAACCAAACCTGTTGCCATTGAGTCTACTTCAATTCATAGGGACCCTATAGGACAGAGTACAACTGTTCCATAGGGTTTCCAAGCAGCAGCTGGTGGATTAAACTGCTGACCTTTTGGTTAGCAGCTAAGCTCTTAACCACTACGGTGCCAGGGCTCCTGGATCTGAAGACAGCATGAGAGAAATTGTAGGCAGGACACAACTGGTCCCTTGGGAGAAGATTCCACATTCTAGGGAGTTCAGACTTAAAGGATGGGTGCTCACTTACCAAGACAATAAAATGTACATCCCAAATTAAGTCACTGGAGATAAAGGAGTCAATCAAAAATGTGTCTGAATATCTGCACTGTGCTAAAAGTGATAGAAAAGGTGGATGTTATTTATTTCCACCTCTATGAAACTTACAGTTATGAGCTCTGGTGGCGAAGTGTTTAAGAGCTTGGTGGCTAACCTAAAGGTTAGCAGTTCGAACCCACCAGCTGCTCTGTGAGGGAAAAGACATGGTGATCAAAAAAAAATAAATAAAATTGCAGCCTAGGATACACTATGGGGCAGTTGTACTCTGTCTTATAGGGTCACTATGAGTTGAAATCAACTTGATGGCAATAAGTTTGATTTTTCAGGTTTTATGAAGGTTATAATCCACTTGTCAGGGGAAGAGATGAGTCAACACAAGAACAACAGTAACGATGGTTGCATTTTCCATCAGTGTTTTTTTTTTTTACTTGGTTGCAACCAACATGGAAAGCAATGCTGACAATTGTAACCAATTATACGACTTTCTTTATCTGAAGAGTCATGGGACCCAAGAATATTAATGGACTATAGCCACAGTTTCCCAAAAAGCCTGTGCTCCCCACCCTTTCCCAAGGCTCAGGCTCCTTGCTTTTCCCTCCTTCTGGTGCTCCAGAGGGCAGACAAAGAAAGCCTATTATTTAACCTTTCCCTGTTCAGGGGTTAGGGACTTGGCTGCTCACTGAAAAGTTGGAAGTTTAAGTCCACTCAGAGACACCTTGAAAGAAAAGCCTTGAGAGCTTCTTTTGAAAAATCAATCTTTGAAAATCCTATGAAACATAGTTCCACTCTGACGTACATGGGGTTGCCATGAGTCAGAATCAACCTGACGGCGACCGGTTTGTTTTTTTGTGGGGCACTTACTTCCCTTTATTCATTACTACATATAGTGCTGCAATGTTTTGTATATATACCTACATACACACATATGCACACATATGCATATACTTACACTCCCCTGAACTGCCAAAACATATAAATTTGTATATATATATGTATATAAGACCCTCCTTCTCTGGTATTCAGGGAGATGCAGGGAGCTGTCATTTGCCACATAGTAAATCCCCAAAATCAGAAGGGTTGAACTTGCCAGAAAGAAAAAAGAATGATGAAATTCACATGTATGATTTACATATATATATACACACACGTGTGTGTGTGTGTATATTTTGTCTTTGTTGTTAGTTGCCATCAAGTCAACTCTGACTCGTAGCAACCTCGTGTCCAACAGAACACAACGTTGCCTAGTTCTGTGCCATCTTCACGATCATTGATATGTGTGAACCCACCGTTACAGCTGTGTGTGTTGTCGTTAGGTGCCATCACGTTGTTTTCAACTCATAGCAACCCATGCACAACAGAACGAAACACTGCCTGGTCCTCGCCATCCTCACGGTCACTGTTATGCTTCAGCCCATTGTTGCAGCCGCTGTGTCAATCCACCTCCTTGAAAAAGTGGTCTTCCTCTCTTTTGCTGATGGTCTAGTTTACCAAGCATGGTGCCCTTCTCCAGGGACCGATCCCTCCTGATAACATGTCCAAAGTATGTGAGATGTAGTCTCTCCATCCTTGCTTCTAAGGATCAATCTGGTTGTACTTCTTCCAAGACAGATTTGGAAGGCACACATGGCAAGTACACACACGTATACATACGTATATGTGTGAGCGTTTCTGAGAAGTGCTTTTCTTGTAGTGCAATTTCCAGCTAAAGCATGTGTGCACTTTATTTTTGATAGTTAATAACAAACGACCTACCAAAGCAGGTAAAGATGTTCTCTCATGTCAACCCCACACGTGAGTGCCATCATTCCTTTCTCTTCTGGCAATCTTCAATCCTTCTGATTTTAGGGATTTACCACGTGGCTAATGAGACCCCCTTTGTCCTCCCTGCATCTCCCTGGATATCAGAAAAGCGTCTTTCTGCATGTGACGGGCTATATCCCTCTCATTTCTCTGCCTTGCTGGTTCAGGCTTTCGCCTACTTTCCTAGTGGTCTTTGCTGTTTTTCTTCTTGGTTTGCAAGATCTCTTTATATTTATGGATATCATGGCAAATAGTTTTATCTAGCCTGCTGCTTGAATTTTACAGCCTTTATTTTAGTTCTGTCTTTGATGGCTTCTGGAATTTATTTCTTTCTATTAAAAAAAAAAAGCTATCTTCACTTCAAGATTGCCAATAATGAACAACATCTTGTCATTTTGTCCTATTATATTTAGATCTTTAAACCATCTGGCATTTCTGGTATTTCTACATGGTGTGAAGTAAGCATGTGGATGGATTTTTGTTCCAGACTTCTATGCAGAACACTTTGTTGAATGACCTACTCTTTTCACGTTTGCTTGGCTTGCCACCTTGATCACATGCTAAAGACCAAGATATACATGGAACTCTAAAGGGTTTCCTGTCCCACTGATCTTTTCGCCTATTCCCAAACAGTGCTTATTACTTTCTTCTTTTAAACAAGATTTGCTTGCTATTTTCAGAATGGTAAGTGCTCAATTTATGTGGCTTTCAGTGCCTGGCATATAATCACAGCTAACGTTTATTGAGTGCTATGTGCCTGATCCAAGCACTTACCAATTGTTAACACATTTCATCCCCACAAACCCACATGGTAGATGTGATTATTGTCTCTGTTTTAGGTATGACGGAGCTGAAGCATAGAGTGGTCAGGTAGCTTGCCAGATGCCCTTGGGATAGAGTCTGAGGTTGATACCAGCCACCTACCTCCAAGTCCATGCCCTTAAACACGAACCTGAGCTGCATAAATCCCTGGTCAGAGGCACCACAGTTCTCGATAAGTGGGAAAATGTTGCTTAGCCAGAATGTGTGGGGAAACGGCCAGGTTGCTAACTGACTTAAAAAAATTAGTTAACAGAAAGATTCAGCTATCTCTATCCCTTCAGAGGATATTTGTAGAATTTGTAATCTTAACAAATGGATAAAATTCCTTTTTTTGTTGATAATTCAAAGATCTTAGCTCTTTCATGTACTGTGTGACTTTGGCTAAGTCAGTTAACCTCTCTGTGTCTAAATCTGCTCTTATATTAATCAGAGGAAATGATAGAACATACTCCATGAAATTTTTGTGAGGATTAAAAGTTTGGCAAAATATCTAGCACACAGTAAATATTCACTAAACATTAGTATGTTCAGTGAATTCAGATTCGGTTGTACAATATCTTCATCATAGTTAAGTTTGTAGCTTATGCAGTGTCTTTAATATCTGCATGAGATGCCATCATTGTTCCCAAACAACTAAGAATGCAATTGGCCCAAGGAAATTAATATTTTGGCTAATGCCACAAACCTATCTTCATGCAGTGGGGACAGAAATCTGATGCTGTGCTTGCCCTCTAATCCCATAACCTGTGAGATTGTCCATGAAGAAGGTGGTAGTTGTTGTTGGTAGGTGCCATCAAGTCTGTTCTAACTCATAGTGACCCTATGTACAATAGGACACAACACTGTCAATTTTTCACTGGCCAATTTTTTTTAGAAGTAGAAGTGCCAGGCCCTTCTTTCTAATCTCAGTCTAGAAGCTCCACTGAAACCTGTCCACCATGGGTGACCCTGCTGGTATTTGAAATACTGGTGACATAGCTTCCAGCAACATAGCAACACCAACACCACCACAGAATGACAAACTGGGCATCTTTGGAGGATAAATCTACCTATGTTTGTGTATCTATTTGGTTTGTTTTGGTTTGCTTTTTGTTGGGATTTGCTTTTCCCTCTTAATATTTCAGTGTTATCATTTCTCTCTGAGGTTTCTAGTTGGTACTAAAGTGCTGATTAGTAAGGGTCTAGCTACCCCACAAGGGGACGTGGGTGGTTCAGTGGTGGAATTGTTGCCTTCCATGTGCAAGACCTGGGTTCGATTCCTGGCCAATGCACCTCATGCAGAGCTATCACTCATCTGTCAGTGGAGGCTTGTGTGTTTCTATGATTCTGGACAGGTTTCAGTGGAGCTTCCAGACTGAAACAGACTAGGAAGAAAGGCCTGGCCATCTGTGCCCCAAAATCAGCCAATGAAAGCCCCATGGATCAAAAATACTTGATCTGCAACAGATGGTGGGGATGGCACAGGACCAGGCAGTGTTTTGTTCTGTTGTGCGTGGGGTCGCCATGAGTCGGGGCCAACTTGGCAGCAGCTAGAACAGCTGCCCTGCAGTTTCCCCTGTCCCTCCCTCACGGGCTGCATTCCTGTTGTCCTGTGGGAAGCAGGATCGGATTCAGGGCATGGATCCTGTTGTTTCTCCAGCTGGACAATTGGAGAGTCAGCCTCTGCCCAGGGGAGAAAGGAGAAACTCTCCATCTTTTCCAAGTACGATATCACATGACTGTTGAACAGCAAGTCCACACTGGACACCTAGGGTCCAGGAAGGCCAGGTTCCAGGCTCCTTCCCCTGATGGGATGAAGCCTCCTGCTCAGCCCTCTGTGAGTTAGTCCCAGGAGTATTGAGTGTGGACCATCTCCTTGCCCCCCCTTTCTAATCGTCCCTCTCTTTTACATCTTCCTTCCTAAACCCTTCCCTAGGGTTCCTCCCTCAGCCTCCCACTTCTCCTTTCCAAGTAACAGGGATCAGGTCCCAAACTCTTCCACAACGCCAATGTCACAGGACCACACCCCAGAAGCCACTGCCTGTGGAAGAATGTTCTGTGGTAGGTGGAGGCCAGGTGTGAATGCTGTTCTCAAAGTCCTCTGACAAGGCCTGAGGGCGGGGAGTGGTCTTCCCTTCCAGACTGCAGTTCTTTCTCATAAAAAATCTAAAATAAATTGCATCATCTCTTCAAGGATTACATATATAATTATTTATTTATTTTGTGTATGTGTGTGTGCGTGCATGTGTAAGACATGAGAAGTTAGTCTCTCTAATCTCCAATGCTACCATACATTTTGAACAGATACTATGGCTTTGTTACACTACAAGAACATACCCCTTCCCTCTGCCTCAACACACACTCCCATTCCCAGGCCAAAGGACCACGAGGTCCATCTTGATTTCCCTTATTTCTCGAGATAGGATAAAGCCTCAATGAGCCCACACTTCCCCTGCCCCAGTAACAACTTCAGCCTCCAAGCCTCAAGACCCCTACTTGAACTACCAAGAATCTTACATTTCTAACTATTAAAATGATTTTTTTTTTTTTTGGCTCTGGATAATCTGATTTAAAATATAGGTTTTTTTCATGAGGAACAACTGGATCCTCTGTATTTTTGTGTTTGTGCTCTGACTTCTGAAAGGCCAAGAGCCAAAGCAGTATTTTAATATATTATTCCCAGGGCCAAAACTGCCGACTCATCTCAATGAGTTCCCAGAGAGAAACAATGAGGTTCAATTCCAAAGCACATTTCTTAATATTTTTCATATGCTTAATGAAGAAATGACAATGCATTTTAACATCATGAGCTCGAATTACATGAGATAGTCAGGATTGTTCCAGGACAGCCAGCATCTGGGACCTGTCCACAGTGACATCGAGTTCGAGTTCTTCTCCTTTGAAAGCACAAAACATTTGGTTGCCAAGAATAATGTATTCGGCATGATGAGGTGTTGCCTTTTAAAATATTTTAATTTACAAGGAGCGAGTCAAAGACTTAATTTAGACACTTGTCAGGAATTCAATGCAGACGTGTGATAAAACACTAGGCTGCCTTTTTCTTCATAACTCAGAGCTCTCTGCCATTTGATTTCCTGGAATACATTAACTCTTAGTTGGTTAGGAACACAACGCCTATATGGTTTATACACTCTTCTAGAATCTTCTCAATAAATGCACTAGAGAGCCATAGGTGGGTGGCCGAATTAGAGGATGGGAGGGGAAAATATCCGTTAGAATAATAAATTCCCTCAATAAATATAGCCAACACTCCCATGATATATAATCCATAGGCTAGATGGCTCTCCACTGAATTAAACAATTATATACTAACTATGTGATCGAGATCCTAAACAATACTTAGAATTATTACCTCCATGGGCTCTGAATTACAATATATTCAACCATACAGAAATGGTGATGAAGTCATCCTTCAATTGTGTGAATATGCAAGAAGTAGTAATAATATCACAGAAGCCTACAACTCAACTAAAAACTCTGGGTACTTATGAAACAATAAAAATGGTTCAAAATTAATCTCTTTGCCAGGCAGCAGTGGCTTCTGAGATTCAATATTTTTACTGTGTTAGGTTTTGGTGGTAAGTGACACAGTTCTGACTCACACAACTCACTGTGGCTAGGTGGGGTTGGACCAGGGAAGAACTGAGTAGATCGTATGGTATTTCCTAGAACAGGAATTCTGGACAGAAAATCAATGAAATATAATAATTCAAACAATTTATGCAAAGGGTGTCTAGTGCTGCTATAACAGAAATACCATAGGTAGATGGATTCAACAAACAGAAGTTTATTCTCTCACAGTCTACCCATTTACCCATTGTCGGCAAGTCAAGACAGAGTAGACTGCCCCACAGCATTTCCAAGGAGCACATGGTAGATTCAAATTGCCCACCTTTTGGTTAGTAGCTGAACTGTTAACCACCATGCCGCCAGGGTTTCATCTCACAGTCTAGTAGGCTACAAGTCCAAATTCAGGGCATCATTTGCAAGGGAAGTCTTTCTCTGTGGGCTCTGGAGGAAGGCCCTTGTCACCAATCTTCCCCTGGACTAGGAGCTTCTCAGTGCAGGGACCCTGGTCCAAAGGATGTGCTCTTCTCCTGGCACTGCTTTCTTGATGGTAGGTATGAGGTCCCCATATCTCACTGCTTGGTTCTCTCTTTTATATCTCAAAAGAGATTGATTTAAGATACAACCTAATCTTATATAGAGTCCTGCCTCATTAACATAACTGCTGCTACCCCATCTCATTAACATCACAGAGGTAGGATTACAACACATAGAAAAATCACATTAGATCACAAAATGGCTGACAATCACACAATACTGGGAATCATGGCCTAGCTAAGTTGACACATATTTTTGGGTGACACAATTCGATCACTAACGGGGGGTTTTGGCTCACAGAGTCCCAGGCACATTTTCATCCAACCCCAAGAAGGACAAAGATGTGACTGGGCTTTAAGACAAACCAGGACTAAAGATTAGAACAGAATCTTGATTCTTTCAGCCTGTTGACTTTACATTTTACAGAACAACATCACTTTTCAGAAAGCTCAACAGCCTTTAGTCAACTAGGAATAGACTGACCTGGCACTCCTTTTTTTTTTTTTTTTTCCCCTATATTTAAAATAGCCTATCATTGGCCCTGTCTATTTAGGAGTTGAACCTAGATGAATCAAATGGGCCAGACGGGGCCTGGAAGGAATCAGTCAAGGCATCACGACTGATGTAGGTGATTCCATATACCCAACACTGGACCAGTGATTGTGGGGACCCAGAATTGGATCAAGGAGTTCTGGTGGCATAATGGTTAAGTACTCGGCTGCTAATTGAAAGTTTGGCAGTTCAAACACACCAGCCACTCCATGGGAAAAAGATGTGGCAGTCTGTTTCCATAAAGATTACAATTTTGACACCCTATGGGGCAGTTCTACTGTGTCCCATAGGGTTGCACTGAGTCGAAATCAACTCGAAGAAAACAGGTTTGATTTAGAATTGATCAGGCAAGAACTTAGCAGGTCCCATAGCTTCTAGAAGAGGAATCCAGGACAAGAAATCATCATGGCGTACAATAGAAAAAGGCACGAGTGCTGTCTTACAGCCCTGTGGCTTATAAGCACTTTCACTTACATGATTATTCAGTTGCCATGCGCTGTAATGCAGAGTTTCTATCATCTTCCTTTTAGAAAGAAAGAAACTGAAACTTGGTTCAAAATAGAGCTCTTTGTATTCCACATCTCAGAAAATTTTATTAAACAAAATATAGATAGGTACATTGGCAGTCCAGTAGTAGAATTCTCTCCTTCCATGGGGGAGAACCAGGTTTGATTTCCAGCCAACGCGCTTCAGGCAAAGCCACCACCCATCCGATAGTGGAGGCTTGTGTGTTGCTATGATGTTGAACAGGTTTCAGCAGAGCTTCCAAACTAAGACAGACTAGGAAGGAAGCTCTGGAGATCTGCTTCTAAAACTCAAGTCAATGAAAACCCTATGGATTACATCAGCCCAGTCTTCGACTGATCATAGGAATGGGCTATGGCAGCATTTTGTTCCATTGTGCATGGTGTCTGTTGTACACTGACTCAATGGCAGCTAACAACAAACAAAATACAAAGTGAAAGTATGTTTTGTATCCTGAAAAAATGAGGTAAGAAAGACATCAAATATGCCTGTGCCCACTGGAGTCGAAGGAATGAGTACATGGGAAGAACCTTACCTTGATGAATACACAATCTGTCTCCCAGAGAGTAACGGTCTTCCTACAACTGGGCATAATATTCTTGATACATCCCAACCAGTGCAAAGAAGGGAGACACACCATTTTATTCTAGGCATGAGGCAGAAGGTGAACATATTGTTACCATATAAAATATGTGAAAGCACAGTGGTAGAATTTTCACCTCCTGTCTTAGTCATCTAGTGCTGCCATAAAAGAAATACCATAAGTGGATGGCTTTAATAAAGAGAAATTTATTGTCTCACAGTCTAGCAGGTTGTAAGTCCAAATTCAGGGTGTTGGCTCCAGGGGAAAGCTTCCTCTCTCTGTCGACTCTAAAGGAAGGTCCTTATCCTCAACCTTCCCTCAGTCAAGCAGCTTCCCAGGCGTAGGGAGCCCACGTCCAAAGGACACGCTCTGCTCCTGATGCTGCTTTCCTGGTGGTATGAGGTCTTCAACTCCCTCCTTGTTTCCCTTTCTTTTTATCTCTTTAGAGATGAAAGGTTGTGCAGGCCACACCCTAGGGAAACTCCCTTTACCTTGGATCAGGGAGGTGACCTGAGTAAGGATGGTATTACAATCCTACCTTAATCCTCTCAACATAAAATTACAATCACAAAATGGAGGAAAACCACACTATACTGGGAATCATGGCCTAACCAAGCTGACACACACCCTAAAAGCCACAACCCATGACAACTTCCATACAGGGTGTTGTTGTTGTTGTTAGGTTCCAACTCATAGTGACCCTATGCACAACTGGACGAAACACTGCCTGGTCCTGAGCCATCCCCACAAATCGTTGGTATGCTTGAGCTCATTGTTGCAGCCACTGTGTCAATCTACTTCAATGAGTCTTTCTCTTTTCCACTGACCCTGTACTCTGCCAAGCATGATGTTCTTCTCCAGGAAATGATCCCTCCTGACAACATGTCCAAAGTATGTAAGACGCAGTCTCGCCATCCTTGCTTCTAAGGAATATTCTGGTTGTACTTCTTCTAAGACAGATTTGTTCATTCTTTTAAACCCTGGTGGCACAGTGGTTAAGTGGTACGGCTGCTAACCAAAGGGTCAGGAGTTCAAATCCGCTGGGTGCTCTTTGGAAACTCTATGGGGCAGTTCTACTGTGTCCTATAGGGTCGCTATGAGTCAGAATCGACTCGATGGCAGTGGGTTTGGTTTGGTTTTCTGTGTTTTGGCAGTCCATGGTATATTCAATATTCTTTGCCAACACCACAATTCAAAGGCATCAATTCTTCTTCACTCTTCCTTATTCATTGTCCAGCGTTCACATGCATCTGATGAGATTGAAAATACCATGGCTTGGGTCAGGTGCACCTTAATCTTCAGGGTGACGTCTTTGCTCTTCAACACTTTCAAAAGGTCCTTTGCAGTAGATTCACCCAATATAATGCGTCTTTTGATTTCTTGACTGCTGCTTCAAGGGCTGTTGATTCTGAATCCAAGTAAAATGAAATCCTAGACAACTTTAATCTTTTCTCCATTGATCATGATGTTGCTCATTGGACCAGCTGTGAGGATTTTTGTTTTCTTTATGTTGAGGTGTAATCCATACTGAAGGCTGTGGTCTTTGATCTTCATTCGTAAGTGCTTCAAGTCCTCTTCACTTTCAGCAAGCAAGGTTGTGCCATCTGCATAATGCAGGTTGTTAATGAACCTTCCTCCAATTCTGATGCCCTGTTCTTCATATAGTCCAACTTCTCGGATTATTTGCTCAGCATACAGATTGAATAGCTATGGTGAAAGAATACAACCCTGAAGCACACCATTCCCGACATTAAACCAATCAGTATCACTTGTACTGTCCGAATAACTGCCTCTTGATCTATGTAATGTTCCTCATGAGCACAATTGTTTTGGAATTCCCATTCTTCACAATGTTACCCATAATTTGTTATGATCTATACAGTTAAATGCCTTTGCATAGTAAATAAAACATGGGTAAACACCCTTCTGGTATTCTCTGCTTTCAGCCAGGATCAATCTGACTTCAGCAATGATATCCCTGGTTCAACATCCTCTTCTGAAACCAGCCTGAATTTCTGGCAGTTCCCTATGAATATACTGCTGCAGCCATTTTTGAATGATCTTTAGCAAAATTTTGCTTGCATGTAATATTAATGATATTGTTCTATAATTTCCACATTTGGTTGGATCACCCTTCTTGGGAATAGGGATAAATATGGATCTCTTCCAGTCAGTTGGCCAGGGAGCTGTCTTCCATATTTCTTGGCATAGACGAGTGATCACCTCCAGTGCTGCATCTGTTTGTTGAAACATCTCAATTGATATTCCATCAATTCCTGGAGCCTTGTTTTTCACCAATGCCTTCAGAGCAGCTTGGACTTCTTCCTTCAATACCATCGGTTCCTGATCATATGCCACCTCTTGAAATGCTTGAATGTCTACTAATTCTTTTTGGTATAATGACTGTGTATTCCTTCCATCTTCTTTTGATGCTTCCTGCTTTGTTTAATATTTTCCCCATAGAATCCTTCAGTATTGCAACTTGAGGCTTGAATTTTTTCTTCAGTTCTTTCAGCTTGAGAAAAGCCAAGGTTGTTCTTCCCATTTGTTTTTCTATCTCCTGTTCTTTTCACATGTCACTGTAATACTTTACTTTGTCTTCTCGAGAGGCCCTTTGAAATCTTCTGTTCAGTTCTTTTACTTCATGAATTCTTCCTTTTGCTTTAGCTGCTCGATGCTCAAGAGCAAGTTTCAGAGTCTTCTCTGACATCCATCTTAGTCTTTTCTTTCTTCCTGTCTTTTCGGTGACCTCTTGCTTTCTTCATGGATGATGCCCTTGATGTCATTCCACAACTCGTCTGGTCTTCAGTCACTAGTGTTCAATGTGTCAAATCTATTCTTCAGATGGTCTCTAAATTCAGGTGGGATGTGCTCAAGGTCATATTTTGCCTCTTGTGGACTTGCTCTGATTTTCTTCAGTTTCAGCTTGAACTTGCATATGAGCAATTGATGGTCTCTTCCACAGTCATTCCAGGTCTTGTTCTGACTGATGATTTTGAGCTTTTCCATCGTCTCTTTCCACAGATGTAGTCAATTTGATTTCTATGTATTCCAACTGGTGAGGTCCATGTGTACAGTCGCCGTTTATGTTGGCGAAAGAAGGTATTTGCAATGAAGAAGTCGTTGGTCTTGCAAAACTCTATCATTCGATCTCCAGCATTGTTTCTATCACCAAGGCCATATTTTCCAACTCCTGATCCTTCTTCTTTGTTTCCACCTTTCCCATTCCAATTGCCAGTAATTATCAATGCATCTTGATTGCATGTTTGATCAATTTCAGACTGCAGCAGCTGATAAAAATCTTCTATTTCTTCATCTTTGACCTTAGTGGTTGGTACATAATTTTGAATAATAGTTGTATTAACTAGTCTTCCTCGTAGGCGTATGGATATTATCCTATCACTGACAGCATTGTACTTTAGGATAGATCTTGAAACGTTCCATTTGATGATGAATGCAAGTTGTCATTCCCAGCATAATAGACTATATGATTGTCCCATCCAAAATGCAGGATACCTGGGTTCAATTCCTGGCCAATGCATCACTTGTACAACCACCACCAGTGTGTCAGTGGAAGCTTGAGTGTTATCACAATACTGAGCAGGTTTCAGTGTAGGTTCCAGACCAAGATGGATGAAAAAGAAAGGCCTGCTGACTTACTTCTAAAAACCAACCAGTAAAGACCCTGTGGATCCCAGTGGTCTGATTCCACTTGCATGGGGTCGCCATGAGTTGGAGGCTGACTAGATGACATCAAACAACAACAACAAGAGCAACAAAGTAATTACATGAGAAAAATGAAAGCACCAATGAAAGAACAACAACAGCTGTGAAGCTCAATGGCCCCATCTCATAGGTGGACAGAGAAACTAGCAAGAGCTGACATGTCATAGATTGGAGCCAGGTGGCCCCAAAGGATGGATACACTTGACATGTGTACAGCAGCTGAGAGAAGATGTTC
This sequence comes from Loxodonta africana, assembly GCF_030014295.1. Lineage (NCBI taxonomy): Eukaryota > Metazoa > Chordata > Mammalia > Proboscidea > Elephantidae > Loxodonta > Loxodonta africana. Next base: position 7,535,423 of record NC_087343.1, on the reverse strand, counting down.
AGAGAAAGTTCTTTTCAAATGCATCTTCAATGCTTTTTTGGGACGACCCATCTTCAGTGTTCCTTCCCTGCTATAGGAATGTGGGCTCGCTACCACTAACTCTGACATGTCAGACCTATGCTAAGGACACAAGGGCTGGCTATTTCTTAGCTTAAATAGGAAGCTCAGACTGCCAGCTTGGAGAATTGAGGTTTTTCCAATGACCCACTCCAAGAGTTTGAACAATTTTTGTTTCTTTTTTTTTCTGGAAATTGAGGACTGATGAGACATTCCAAGATCCTGAAATAGTTACTTAGGCTAACTCATCTCAAATTACATTATGGATATTGTACTGTTGCTGTTAGCTGCCACTGAGTCTGCTCTTACACATGGTGACTCCACGAACAACAAAACAGAACTCTCCCTGGTCGCTGTCATCCCCATAATCAGTTGTGGCTCAGACCCTTACAATCCACATGGTTTTCCTTAGCTGATTTTTGAAAGTATATCACCATGTACTTCTTCCTAGTCCACCTTCATCTGGAAGCTCTGTTGAAGGCAATTCAGCATGATAGTGACACACAAGCCTCCAATGGTAGAAAGATAATAGCTGTGCAGGAGGGCAGAGGTGCATCGGCTGGAAATCAAACTCAGATATCCTGCATGAAAGGCAAGAATCCTACCACTCAACCACCAATGCCCCTAGGTCATGGATATCTATTGTATTTTCAAGAGCAATCTCCTTGGAGGAAGAAGCTCTGTTGTATTTTTCTTTGTGTTTAGCTCTTGGCATGCGAGAGCCTGGTGTTGATCGACGGTCATCTTTGGGGGTCTTAGACATCTTTGCAAACATCCTATAAGTACGTTGATTATCAGTCCAGTACCAGTGTGCGATTGAATAAGGGAGAGACTTGGTCTTTCACTAGGCTGCTGATTTACCATTCTGGGGTATGGTATCTTCTGTAAACATCAGAAGAACAGATCAAAATATCACCAGCAATTCTGGGATGTCATGAAAATTGTTCAGGGGAAAAGGGGTGAGGCCTCTAGTAGCTGATACTTATTCATGGAGATATAATCATAGGAAAATATTCCTCTGGGAGTGACATTTATTTTCCCCCACTGAGGGTTGGTATTAAAATTAACCACTGCTTAAAAAAAAAAAAAAAAAATTTTTTTTTTTTTTTTTAAATCTGAGGTGGTCATATCTTCCTGCCTTTCCGGACAAAGTCCAAAGTGTTGCCTTTGACAAGTTATTCACAGAGAGAAGGTGACTAGGACTAACACAGAGACCTTTCCCATCAGTACAACAACTTCTATTTCTTCTCACTTAAAGGGTACATTTCAGGCTTTTAAAAAATGTTTTGTTGATTTCATGGGACTCATGATATCTTAATTGATGCATTCACTTATTAAATACAGTAATAAACCTAGCAAATGGCCATAATTTCTATCAATAAATATGATCCTTGCAAGCTCTTTAGCACATCCCTAGTACCATCCTTCCAAAAACATGATGAGAATGATGTTCTTTATGTAAGTGAGCACACTTAGAATCTGTCCAGTTCTGGGATATCCTGTATAAGATGGAACATGAATAGGCAGGAATATTTACAATGACTAGAATTGTGAATAGTCTGGAACCACAGCATGTGAGGAATCAATGGAACAACTGAGGAAGCTGAGGCTGGAAAAGAGAAGGCACTAAAGGATGTGACAGTGCTTACCTAGATCAAAAGGTATTTTTCACCTTGTTATTTTGATGACTAAGGTGTGCTGTACCCAACCCATGGTCTTTTCAGTCACCTCACGTACATGTAAAAGCTGGACAATAAAATGGAAAAGTAGAGACAATGGAAAAGCTCAATATCATCAGTCAGAACAAGGCCAGGGGCCAATGGTGGAACAGACCATCAACTGCTCATACACAAGTTCAAGCTGAAACTGAAGAAAATCAGAGCAAGTCCACGAGAGCCAATATATGACTTTGAGTATATCCCACCTGAATTTAGAGACAATCTCAAGAATAGATTTGATGCATTGAACATTGGTGACCAAAGACCTGATGAGTTGTGGAATGACATCAAGGACATCATACATGAAGAAAGCAAGAAGTCATTGAAAAGACAGGAAAGAAAGAAAAGACCAAGATGGATGTCAGAGGAGACTCTGAAACTTGCTTTCGAATGTCGAGGAGCCAAAGCAAAAGGAAGAATTGATGAAGTGAAAGAACTGAGGATTTCGAAGGGCGGCTCGAGAAGACAAAGTAAAGTATTATGATGACGTGTGCTAAGAACTGGAGATAGAAAACGAAAAGGGGAGAACACGCTCAGCGTTTCTCAAGCTGAAAGAACTGAAGAAAAAATTCAAGCCTCGAGTTGCAATACTGAAGGATTCCATGGGGAAAATATTAAACGACGCAGGAAGCATCGAAAGAAGATGGAAGGAATACAGAGAGTCATTATACTAAAAAGAATTAGTCGATATTCAACCATTTCAAGAGGTGGCATATGATCAGGAACTGATAGTACTGAAGGAAGAAATCCAAGCTGCTCTGAAGGCATTGACAAAAACAAGGCTCCAGGAATTGATGGAATATCAATTGAGATGTTTCAACAAACAGATGCAGCACTGGAGGTGATCACTCGTCTATGCCAAGAAATATGGAAGACAGCTCCCTGGCCAACTGACTGGAAGAGATCCATATTTATGCCTATTCCCAAGAAAGGTAATCCAACCAAATGTGGAAATTATAGAACAATATCATTAATATTACATGCAAGCAAAATTTTGCTGAAGATCATTCAAAAATGGCTGCAGCAGTATATCGACAGGGAACTGCCAGAAATTCAGGCTGGTTTCAGAAGAGGACGTAGAACCAGGGATATCATTGCTGATGTCAGATGGATCCTGGCTGAAAGCAGAGAATTCAAGAAGGATGCTTACCTGTGTTTTATTGACCATGCAAAAGCATTCGACTGTGTGGATTATAACAAGCTATGGATAACACTGTGGAGAATGTGAATTCCAGAACACATAATTGCGCTAATGAGGAACCTTTACATAGATCAAGAGGAGGTTGTTCGTACAGAGCAAAGGGATACTGATTGGTTTACAGTCAGGAAAGGTGTGCGGCAGGGTTGTATTCTTTCACCATACCTATTTAATCTGTATGCTGAACAAATAATATGAGAAGCTGGAGTATATGAAGAAGAACAGAGCATCAGGATTGGAGGAAGACTCATTAACAACCTGCATTATGCAGATGACACCACCTTGCTTGCTGAAAGTGAAGAGGACTTGAAGCACTTACGAATGAGGATCAAAGACCACAGCCTTCAGTATGGATTACACCTCAACATAAAGAAAACAAAAATCTTCACAACTGGACCAATGAGCAACATCATGATAAATGGAGAAAAGATTGAAGTTGTCAAGGATTTCATTTTACTTGGATCCATAATCAACAGCCCTTGAAGCAGCAGTCAAGAAATCAAAAGACGCATTGCATTGGGCAAATCTGCTGCAAAGGACCTCTTCAAAGTGTTGAAGAGCAAAGATATCACCCTTAAGACTAAAGTGCACCTGACCCAAGCCATGGTATTTCCAATCTCATCAGATGCATGTGAAAGCTGGACAATGAATAAGGAAGACCAAAGAAGAACTGATGCTTTTGAGTTGTGGTGTTGGCAAAGAATACTGAATATACCATGGACTGCCAAAAGAACGAACAAATCTGTCTTGGAAGAAGTGCGGCCAGAATGCTCCTGAGAGGCAAGGATGGTGAGACTGCATCTTACATAATTTGGACATGTTGTCAGGAGGGATCAGTCCCTGGAGAAGGACATCGTTCTTGGCAGAGTATAGGGTCAGTGGAAAAGAGGAAGGCCCCCATTGAGGTGGATTGACACAGTGGCTGCAACAATGGGTTCAAGCATAACAATGATTGTAAGGATGGCGCAGGACTGGGCAGTATTTCGTTCTGTTGTGCATAGGGTCGCTATGAGTCGGAACTGACTGGACAGCACCTAACAACAACAGAGACAACGAGGGAAATCCTCAAAGAGATGGATTGACACAATAGCCGCAACAATGGGTCCACACGTACCAACGATCATGAAGATGGCACAGAACCAGGCAAAGTTTTGTCCTGTTATAGTTAAGGTCACCATGAGTCAGAGTTGACTCAATGGCAACTAACAACAACATTTTTTCACATAGTTCACTTATAATATTTTCTCATCTATTGCTCATTTCCCCTATGTCTACAAAACAATAAAATTAAACTATTTGTAACTGGAATTATTATTATTTTTTATTATCCATGTATGTATGAAGAAATGTCACTCACAACACTTTTGGAGGTGTCAAAGGATAAAACAATGGACATTCTTGACAGGGAAGAATATCCACTGGCTTCCAGTGTATAGTATTACAAATAGTAAATGTAAGAGAAATTCGCTGAGAAAAAGTAGCTGTCAAGTATAATTTTTTTTATTGTAACAGTTGGTCTAAACTTTCCAGCGTGTTTAGTGAAATGAAAACTTTATGAATCGGGAAAAGTCCGAGAATTTCTAAGACTTTCTCATCTAAGCCTGAGCTGATTACATGAAATTATCCCAGAATTCTTGCTGTTGTTTTGGTATATCAAGGGCATAATCTAGAGAGTTTTTAGAAATAAACCTCTTCCCCAAATAGCTAGATGGTCTTATTCAAAACAAGCTAAATAAAGATGAAAGCCTTCTAAATAATGCAATGGCTAAAATGAATAGTTGCATGCTTTTCTACAATGTTTTTGAATCCCTGTTTTAATTAGAACACAGATCTGAGTTTTGTAGTCTGTGTTTAAGAATTGTTAAAGGTTCCCTTGGGCTTTTCAAGTCTTGTTATTGAGCTGTCAAAGCCATCCTTCAATTTGTAATCCTTTAATCATAACCATTCTTAACCATTCCAGTGAATAGGTGGTATTAGAACATATAACCTTATTTTTTTTCATTAAACTCTTAAATTTAGTGCTTAAGTACATCATCTTCTAAAATGTTGTAGTAAGATCCCTGTGCACCTGCAATTTCCAAACTATTTCTTGGCTGTACATTCATTGGGGCATTAACCATGAGGAGAAGCTGCAGGCCAACTTCTCCTGGCCTCGGGCTTCAATATCAATGGCAGAAGTGTAGGTCACCCACCTACATTTCATAAGTCACCTAGAAGAAAAGATTTAAAGTATTGCCACAACCAGTAAACACAAATGAACAAGCAAAGACAACTGTCCTTTGGTTTATGATTAAAAACATTGTGTTGAGACGAAACAAAGGAGTATTTTGATTAATAATAATAATAAGTACTGAGTTTTATGCCTGTATGAGGAGGAAGAACAGCCCATGGTCATGTGGTGGCAATGACCCTTTGGGTTTAATGAGGCAGAGAAATTTGATGACTTGGGAATGGGATGATTCAGAAAGTGCAGAGCCAAGAAGGAGTGAGAATTGGTACTTTGGACTCACTGGCAACAACAGTGACATTGCTAATTGAGAGGACTTTTAGTTGTAATACTTTAAGTATCAATAAAACTGGTTGCCGTAGAGTCGGTTTAGACTCACAGCCACCCTATAGGACAGAATAGAACTGTACCATAGGATTTCCAAGGAGTGGCTGGTGGATTCTAGCACTAAACAAATGGACCAGGGCTCCATGTATGTACAATGTTATTCAAAATAAAATTTTGCATTTCAAAGACCAGAAAATGAGGCAAGAAGGCTCATACTTCAAGCAACGTCCATGCAAGTTTCTGGAACACACTTCTATTTTGTTTTATTACACTTGGCAGTGAACATGCACATCTAATTACGGTTACTAATTACTTAAAGGGGTTTTGTAATGTATTTTTAATTAAAATAAAGAAAGGTACTGCTTTCAGGTGGTTTTTGCATCTATCTCGCGCAAAGTAATGGCATTACAAAACAAACATATTTTTAATACTCATGTTCTACCCATCTGATTGCAATACAGTGACAGAAAATATATTCTTGTGGGTTCTTTTTCTGCTTCCAGACTGTCTCAGACACTATCCATTTTTTGTGTTCACAAAACCTAAACAGACTACCACCCTTCCCAATATGCAGATGCTGAAGACATGAAGCATGGGAACAAGAAATTCTTCGAAACCTTTCATTTACTTGATGTTTTTCTCATGTGTTGAATTTCAGTTTTTCTCAAGAGGTGTATATTTTATTACAGGCAGGAAACACCATCATTCCCTTTGTGCCACTGTTAGGATGCGTGTTGTGTCCTACGGATCTGTTTTGAGTAATGGTATGAATGAACTAGCTTCAATGCCTCCTAATAGCATATTCAGTCAGCTCCCTCCCACCCTTTGGTGATGCATTTGAACCTTCCACACTGTCTACATGTGCATATGGGGATGTGCCCAGATATATGGCTGCAAAAATAAAGAGCTATTTTGTTGTGCTTTGGAAAGAAATCTGCATAATTCAATTTTAGATGTCATTGGTAGCTAAAAATCATATTGTTGTTAAAATACCCTAGGTGATCATATCCTTCACCTATTTTTTAATTGGATTATTTGCCTTTTTGTTGTAGAGGTGTGTCATGGATTGAATCATACCCTGCACAAAATATGTGTGTCAATTTGCCCAGGCCATGATTCCCGGTATTATGTGATTTTCCTGTATGTTGTAAATCCTGCCTCTATGATGTAAATGAGCGGGGGGGGGGGGGGGGTAGTTGTGTTAGTAAGGCAGGACTGGATCTGCAAGATTAGATTGTGTTTTGAGGCAATCTTTTTAGAGATATAAAAGAGAGAAATTAAGCAGAGAGACGGGGGACCTCATACCACCAAGAAAGTGCCAAGCGCAGAGCACATCCTTTGAATTCTAGGTCCCTACGCAGAGAAGCTCCTAGTTCAGGGGAAGAGTGATTAGAAGGCCAACAGAGACAGACAGCCTTCCCCTGGAGCTGACACCCTAAATTTGGACTTTTAGCCTGCTTTACTGAGAGGAAATAAATTTCTCTTTGTTAAAGCTATCCACTTGTGATATTTATGTATAGCAGCACTAGATGACTAAGGCAATGTGTTAGATTTTCTGGTGGATTTTAGAGATTAGACCTTTGTTGGATCTGTCATAGCCAAAAATTTTTCCCCAGTCTGTAGATTCTCTTTTTACTCTTTCAATGAAGTTTTTTGATGAGTATAAGTGTTTAATTTTTAGAAGATCCCAGGTATCTACCTTATCTTCTGGTGTTTGTAAATTGCTAGTTACGGTTTATATCCTGTTTATGCCATGTATTAGGGCCTCTAGTATTGACCCTAGTTTTTCTTCTGTGATCTTTATTGTTTGGGGCTTTATACTTAGGTCTTTGATCCATTGTGAATTAGCTTTTGTGTGTGGTATGAGGTATGGGTCCTGTTTCTTTTTTTTTGCAGATGGACATTCAGTTTTGCTAGCACCATTTGTTAAAAAGACTTTCTTTTCCCCATTTGATGGACTTTGGGCCTTTGTCAAAAATCATATTCAGGTGGCTAACAGAAACATGAGGAAATGCTCACGATCACAAATGCAAATCAAAACCATAATGAGATACTATCTTACCCTGACATTGTTGACACAAATCAGTAAAACAGAAAATAAGAAATGTTGGAGAGGCTGCAGAGAGGTTGAAACTCTTAGGAACTGTGGGTGGGAATGCAAAATAATACAACCATTTTGGGAAATGATATGGCACTTCCTTAAAAAGCTAGAAATAGAAATACCATATGGTCCAGCAATCCCATTCCTAGAACTATATCCTAGAGATATAAGATTCATCACATAAATCGACATATGTACACTCAAGTTCATTGCAGCATTACTCACAAGAGCAAAAATATGGAAACAACCTAAGTGCTCATCAACAGATGACTTGATAAACAAACAATGGTACATATACACAATGGAATACTACACAACAATAAAGAACAATGATGAATCTGTGAAGCATCTCACAACATGGATGAATCTGTAGGGCATTATGCTGAATGAAATAAGTCAATCACAAAAGGATAAATACTGAATAAAATAAAAACTCATGAACAGGTTTACACACAAAAAGAAACAATCTTTGATGGTTGCAAGGGAAGGGAAGAGTGGGGAGGGAAAAACTGTACACAATAGATAAGTGGTGACTTTAGTGAAGGGTAATAAGACAGTACACACAATACTGGGGAAGCCACCACGACTTGACCAAAGCAAAGTCACTGAAGCTTCATAGACACATTCAAACTCTCTGGGGGTCCAAGTTACTGGGCTGAGGGCTGGGAACCATGGTCTCTGGGAACATCTAGCTCAAATGGCATAACACAGTTTATAGAGAATATGTTCTACATTCAACTTTGACGAGTAGCATCTGGGGCCTTAAAATCTTGTGAGAGGCCATCTAAGATACTCCACTGGTCTCACAATGTCTGGAGCAAGAGCGAATGAAGAAAATCAAAGACACAAAGGAAATATTAGTCCAAAGGACTAATGGGCCACAACTACCACAACTCCCATCAGACTTAGTCCAGAACATCTAGATGGTGCCTGGCCACAACCACCAACTGCTCTGATAGGGATCACAATAGAGGGCCCTGGACAGAGCTGCAGAAAAATGTAGAACAAAATTCTAACTCACACACACACACTCACACACAAGACCAGAGTTACTGGTCTGACAGAGATTGGAGAAACCCCAAGAGTATGGCCCCCAGACTTCCTTTTAACTCAGTACTGAAATCACTGCAGAGATTCAACCTTCAGCCAAAGATTAAACAGTCCCGTAAAACAAAACGAGGCTAAATGGGCACACCAGTTCAGGGGCAAGGAAGAAAAGACAGGCGGGAAAGGGAAAGTTGGAAATGGGGAATTCAAAGTTGAAAAGAGGAGGGTGTTGACATATTTTTGGGGTGGCAACCAATGTCACAAAGCAATATGTGTATTAATTGTTTAATGAGAAATTAATTTGCTCTGTGAGCCTTCATCTAAAGTACAACAAAAAACTGCCTTAGATGAAATATGCTGATAGGATGGAATGTACACCACGGGTCATAAAAAGTGTAGTCAGAGTGGTGAAGAGTAGACAAATCTCAGGTGAAAAACAAAGTGAAACAGTAATCAAAATTAAAAGTGTCTTCAAAATGTGATTTTTTCCTAAAAGCTGATGGAATTTTATTCTATTCCAAAAAGAGAGAGAGGAAGAGGGGGAGAGAAAGAGAAGGAAAAGGAGGGGAGAGGAGAGAAAAAGAAAAAAGAAGAGAGGAAAGGGAAGGGGGGAAGGCGAGGGGAGGGGAGGGGAAGGAGAAGAAGAGAGGAGAGGGGAGGAAAAGATAGCAATGACTCATGTAGTAAAATGGAAAATGTGAATTATCAAGGGAAGTGAACCTGGTCTTACAGAAATGTACTGCCCATTCAGATGTGGTTATTTGCTTTTAGTTTTTTTTTTTTTTTAAATGATCCCAAATGTCATCTGTAATATTTTGCTACTTTAAGTGTAAATCACTGATAACACTGATAGCCCTGATGGATGCATTTTATTCAATTAATCAAGTTGCTAGATTCGTTTCCAATTGCTCAGACTCACAAGGGAGATTGAATTGCATGATGCACAATTTTTCATTCTGATTCCTCTAATTACCCAATTTTAATGCAGTCATTGGTTAAAAAACACAAATGTATTTCATTTAGCAAATGCTCCTTTCTCCACAAACAAAGCCCTCGAGGTATGCTTTTAGAGGTGGAGATGGTTTTCCTCTTGGGCATTACCTAATCTGATAAAGTACAGCCAGATGATTCAAAGTGAAAGTCCAGATGCAGAAAAATACTTTAAAATTTCCAGAGTACTTTTTAGAATTCCTACTGGCTACTCATGTTTGCGTCACAGCAAGTTTAAGATATGTGAGATTTAACGTAAATTGGTGATGGTACTAATAGAATGAATACAGCTAGATCCAGTTTCCAAGTGTGCAAATTAGATCTGCTGGAAATCCAGGGCATTTGAAGCCAGAATGTGCTCTACAGTAGATCACAAAGCACAGATCTAATCTAGCTGTGTAGGAAGTAAATTAAAGAGACATGATCCTTTGGGAACCAGATGGAAGAAGTGTCCAAGGGAAGCTCGGAAATAACTTTTAGGGGAGAACACAAGAAGAGAGGACACTGGTAAATATAGAAGGATATTCAGCAGTGGCCATCAGAAAATGGAGTCCCCCATCTTCTCCAAAGGTACAGAGAGGATGGCGTTGAGCACCAGGCAAAACCACATGGGTGGTGGGTTCCCAACAGGAAGAGTTAGAGACCTCCTCTGTGGGGGCAACCAAGGATGGCTTTCGGTAAGTGCCCTGGGTTCTGAGAGGCATTTCTCTAAGGAAGTGGGAAGGTGGACATCTGAACTCAACAGTGAGCAAGCCCCAGGTTCTCTCACATCAGCTGGGAAAAGAAAAAAACTTCATGATGAAATGGGTCTTGGAGTCTGGCTAAGTATTATCTGTCTCCGTGCAGCCTCAGAAGAAATGCAACTAGAATATTTCTTAGAAGCAAATATGACAAAACTTCAGCTTACTTATTTGGACATGTCTTCAGGAAACCAATTGCTAGCAAAGGACATCATAGTTGGTAAAGTAAAGGGTCAGTGAAAATGAAGAAAACACTCAATGAAAAATGGATTGGACATAGCAGCTGCAACATTGGACTCAAGCATACCAATGATTATACAAACAGTGCAGGACTGGGCAACATTTTATTCTCTTATACACAAGATGGTCATGGATCTGAGCTGACTACAACAACAACTATGAAGCCTTCATACTTAATATTTGACATATGTGGCCTCTATTATATTTTGTTAACCAGACTTTTTCGTACAACATTGTGTTTACAACATCAACCTAATATATCATAACTTCACAGAAGTTCTGGAAAACAGGATGAATGCAATCCAGTTAGAGCCTAGAAGTATTCAGGAGATTATTGAAAATTATGGGAATAAAAGAGCTATACTCAAAAGAAAACAAGGGAGAAAACAAAAAAGCAATCAGAATAACAAGGGAGAAAACAAAAACTACAACACAATAAACAAATAATTGGAGCCAAGGCACTACAAATAAGCCCCTCAGGAAGAGTCTGACAGTGCTGCATACATTCACATCCAAGCTACAGATGGGGCTCCCAAGCCAGACAGGCTGTATCAGAGCTTATGGCTGAGCCTGCTAATTCCATTTCCCACCATCAAAATAATGAAGTGGGAATTTTAGGTTAATTTCAGTGGCTAAATTTGCAATGCAATGAGCAATTATCAGCTGGACCAAGTAGGTTTCCAGGTATACTTGTAGTAGCCTAGGTTCCTACTTGGGTTTACACACAAATGGATATGTCTTCCACCTGGTACAGATTGTCACAGTCAGCATCATGGGCTGTAGAGTAAGAATATCTACTGAGGTGACAATAGTGACTTACAAGGCAGGTGCATGGGCATCAACCCATGACATCAGGCAGAATGGACTCAGGAAAAACATTGCAGAATGGAACTGAATGCCCAGTGCTGCTGCCAGATTTCTTAGGGTTCCCTGATACGCACACACAACCTTCCTCACAAGGAAGGGACCAGGGCTTCTAACCGGTTCGTTCCTGTTGGTAACCCTGCTGAGAATGTGCATTTCTAACAAGTTCCCAGGTGATGCTAATACTGCTGGTTTGGGCCCAATTCTGAGAACCACTAGTAGAGCAGTGGTTCTCAAAATTTATTACACGTAGAATCACCTAGGAATCTTTTTAAAATGTAGATTCTGATTCAATGTACCTAGGGTGGAAATGAAAATTCTCACCACATGTTCAAACAGGAACAAACTGGTTTGAAATCCTGGAGGAGACTTTGGGAAGATCACTGGCCTGTCCACTGAAGGTCAATAACTCCATGTAAAGAAGTGTTTTTCAAACAGTCTTCGTCAGCCTGACCTGGGAAATCCCTGGAGCTGTCTTATGAACTGATAAGAGGGATGCTAGCAAGCGAACAACCCCAAATTGTTGGGCTCTGACCCCCATAACAACTTCATATACAGCTAGATCTTTCTCTTCCTTAATATCTTAAGCTGGTATATATGGTTTTACACGAGGAAACATTTTCATGACTGTAATGGTTAAGATTGTATGTCGACTTGGCTGGGCCATGATTCTCACTCAGTGTTTTTTGCAGTTGTGCAATGTTGTGATCACTTCACTGTTGAAATTTGATATGTGATATCCCCCATGATGGAATCTGCCAAGTGGTACTGGCAGGGGTGGGGCCTGTGGTGGCTCACCTACCCCACCTTCATCTCCCCACCCCCCACCACCTACTTTCTTTCTGCTCACCTTGCTAAGGCTTTTCGCTTGTTCCGGATTCTCCAGCTGCCTCTTGTTCATCTGACCTCCAGTTCTTGGGACTTGAGTTAGCAGCTTACCTGCCGATCTTGAAATTCATCAGCTTTCACAGACTGTGAGCAAAAGACCTGCTCTCTGTCCTGCCAGTCTTGGGTTTGTCAGCCACAGTGACTACATGAATGAGGAGAAGCTGTTATCGTGATCCACAGACTTGGGCCGTTCCAGCCTCTACAATCTTGTGAGCTGTTTCCTTGATATGAATCTTTCTCCCTATGTATATATGTTTATACCCTTTACTGCTTTTGCTTCTCGAGAGAGCCTAGCCTAAGACAATGACCTATAAAATGAAAGACTGTTAAACTATTGTAGTTAGAAATAATGATATATTAAAATTTTTGAGGCAAGAACTAAGAAGATCTCATTTTGGGGAGAAAGTTCATTCTGTTGACAAGATGAAACATGAATAGTAAAGGGTTAGACCTAGAATTAGGAGATCAGTAACGAAGTTACTACTCTTTGCTGTCGAGTCAGATCCAACTCATGGCCACCCCATGTGTGTCAGACTAGAACCATGCTCTGCAGGATATTCAGTGGCTGTTTTTTTTTTGAAGTAAATCACTAGGCTTTAATTCTGAGACCCCTTTGGATGAACTTGAGCCCCCAATCTTTAAGTTAGAAGCCAAACAGGTTAACTTTTTACACGGAAAGCTACTAGTGTTTAATTATGACACCGTGAGTACTCCACTAGGCCAGTAACAGTGAGACAGAAGGTATAAAACCTCAGAGTGACATTCAGCAGGCAGATGGCTAACACATAGTGATTGATCCCTTGTGGAGGGTGAGGCAGAATCAAGTAAATGTCCATGGCCCTGGATACAGCTGAGGTGACCATGGGAAAGGCAGGATTGTGCGGTAGGAAGAGCAAGAACTCTTAAGGAGCCAGTGTACATAGTTTATCATGGGCAGCTAGATGGAGAAGGTGCTGTTTCCAATTGAGGGCTATAAAAGGGTAAGCAAGTCTGGGAGCAGGGGAGGGAATGGGCTCATTTAAAGGAGCTTAACTGAAAGACAAGGAGCCACGGTGGTGCTCTGGTTAAGCACTTGACTGCTAACTGAAAGGTTGGCAGTTCAAACCCACAGCTGCTCTGCCAGAGAAAGATGTGGTAGTCTGGTTCCATAAAGATCACAGCCTTGGAAACTTTATGGGTACAAAAGAAGTGCTCAGAGGCCAATTTATAGCAATAAACATACACATCAAAAAAGAAGAAAGAGCCGAAATCAATACCTTAACCCTACAACTAAAACAAATAGAAAAAGAGTGGCAAAGAAATTCGCAGCTGCCAGAAGAAAGGACATAATGAAGATTAGAGCAGAAATAAATGAAAAACAGAAAAAAAATCAAAACAATCAACAAGACTGGAACCTTGTTCTTTTAAGGATCAATAAAACTGACAAACCACTGGCCAAAATGACAAAAGAAAAAAAGGAGAACATGCAAATAACCCAATAAGAAATGAGATGAGAAACATCAGAACAGAACGAACGGAACTAAAAAGGATCATAATAGAATACTACAAAAAATTATACTCCAAGAAATTTGAAAACCCAGAGGAAATGGACAAATACCTAGAAATCCTATGGAACAGTTCTACTCTGTCCTGTAGGGTTGCTATGAGTTGGAATCAACTTGATGGCAACAGGTAAAGAGTAAGTGAAAGACTTGCTGTTGTTGTCGTCAGGTGCTGTCCAGTTGATTCTGAATCATAGCTACCCTACGTAAAACAGAACAAAACACTACCTGGCATTGCCCCATCCTCAGAATCGTTGTTAAGCTTAAGCCCGTTTTTGCAGCCACTGTGTCAATCCACCTCATTGAGGGTCTTCCTCTTTTTCACTGACCCTTTAATTGAACATTAATGACTGAAGATCAGACGAGTGAAAGGCTAAGAGATATTTGTTATCTAATTAGATAAATAAGTTCTAAGAACAAAAGGACAGCTGAGTGCAGACAAAGAAAAATAATGAAGAGATGAAGGAAATTAGATTACAGGTGGTAGTTCAAGCAACAGATTACACCGTCTAGGAGTGTGTGCAAGATGAACAGACAGTCAAGGGCAGGGACTGAAGGACCACCAACATTTAATATATGGAGAGGGTGAGAGGAATCTGCAAAGAGGACCAACAAGGAGACACCAGAGAAGAAGTAGGAACCTGGAGAGTGAAACCCACACAAACATACTCACACACACACCAGAAATTAAGGTGATAAAAACTATATGATATGCAGATGACACAACCTTGCTTGCTGAAAGTGAAGAGGACTTGAAGCACTTACTGATGAAGATCAAAGACTACAGCCTTCACTATGGATTACACCTCAAAATAAAGAAAACGAAAATCCTCACAATTAAACCAACAAAAAACATCATGATAAATGAAGAAAATATTGAAGTTGTAAAGGATTTTGTTTTACTTGGATCCACAATCAATGCCCATGGAAGCAGCAGTCAAGAAATCAAAGGACTCATTGCATTGGGCAAATTTGCTACAAAAGATCTCTTTAAAGTTTTAAAAAGCAAAGATTGTCATGTTAAGGACTAAAGTGCACTTGACCCAAGCCATGGTGTTTTCAATCACCTCGTTATGCATGTGAAATCTAGACAATGAATAAGGAAGATTGAAGAAGAATTGATGCCTTTGAATTATGATGTTGGTGAAGAATGTTGAATACCCCAAGGACTGCCAGAAGAACAAACAAATCTATCTTGCAAGAAGTACAGCCAGAATGCTCCCTAGAACCAAGCATGGTGAGACTTTGTTTCACATACTTGGGACATGTTATCAGGAGGAACCAGTCCTTGGAGAAGGACATCATGCTTGGTAAAGTACAGGCTAAGTGAAAAAGAGGAAGACTCTCAACAAGATGGATTGACACAGTGGCTGAACAACGGGTTCAAGCATGACAACAATTGTGAGTATGGTACAGGACCAGGCAGTGTTTCGTTCTGTTGTGCATAGGGTCACAAAGAGTTGGTACCAACTTGACAGCACCTAACAACAACAAAGATGGAGAATATTTCAAAGTCCACCGTATCGAATGTCACCATGATACCAGCAAAGGCTGAATAAGCCCAATTGGTTAGCTTGCTGGTTACTCTCTGGGAACCTTGCAGAGAAGAGTTTCAGTAGAGTGTGGGGTAGCAGCCAGACCACCTAGGGTAGGGGTATATTTAATCAAAGGTAAAGAATCAGCATCAACAAATATAGGGTTGTTTTTCTAGAAACACAATCAAGAAAAGGAGAACCATCACGATTATCTGAAGAAGGACTAGGATCCAAGACAGGGTTTGGGTGGTTTTGTAAGTTAATTCTTTGTAATTTAGATGTGAGTACATTTTTATGGGAAAGAAAATAATGAGGAAGGACTGTCTGAAGAGGGGAGGAAGATAAACAAACCTGGGGACAAGGGGAAGCCTGGAGCTTTGTAGGAAAACCTCTGAGGATGAGTAGAAGGTGATGGGGCACAAGCAAAGAATATGAGATGGCAGGAAGGAGATTCCCTCCTGAGCACTTCTGCATTCTCCATGAAGGAAGAAGAAAGGTCACATTCAAGAATCAGCAAGAGTTAAAGAACTAGTGAATACTGGAAATGATTATTTAGATGAATGGAAGAGGAAACTGACAAGGAAAACACATTGAAGAAATCAATGCTCGGTTTTAAGGACCTAATAGATTAAAAAAAAAAAATTAAAATGCATGGATGCGTGTGATTTCTCTAACCACACTCACCTGCCCCACTGTCCCTGAGTGAAGGGGTCAGATAGCCAAACAATTAAAATAAAATTGCTTCTACAACAGGCTTGCAGCAAGCAAGCAAAGGAGCTGAGATTTCACGGGCCAGGGGTGGGGGGGTCCTGGTTGAATTCTTGTATCATGTATGAGGTCCCACCTGGAGAGTAAAAAGTGGACAGGGTATACTGGAAAATGGAATGTTGGTGTTAGTGGAGGGACTATTGTCACTGGTTCCGCCGTATCTTCATTAATGGAGAGTTTCCTCTTCTAGTCCCAGTGTGAGAAGAACATGTCTAGTCCTCTGTTAACTCCTGTTGCTCATGCCTCCCAAGGATAAGTGTTGACTGACTCTTAAGATTGGAGTGAAGGTCAAAGTGATGAAACTGGGCTTGACCTCTTTTGGCTGACTCTTGAGATTTGTGTGAAGGTCAGAGTGATGAACCTGGGCTTGACCTCCTTCAGTTTGTGAACTCTTCTGGATCTGCCTGTCCTACAGGGCACTCTCCTCTCTGCATCCCCCAGGTGGTGGTCAGTTGAGAAGAATACGGCTCTCCCACACCCATTATTCTTCCATTGGAGGCCACATAACACCCTACTTGGTGAGCATTCACCTGGCTGGGAAGTTGGGTTCAGGGTGGAAGAAATAAGAAGCAGCATTTTTTTCTCTCCTGGGCCAGACTGCATTCTCCAAGGCAGTGGTACTATTAAAAAGCTGATAATGTTCATCTTACTTCTTCGGGATCAGTGCTTTTTGTACTACTCCATTGCCCAAAATCCTGAAGGGGACAAGAGGTAAGATAGGATGTTGATGCCAAAGCTGTCAGCACTTTCTCAAACTGCCGGATCCTGGTTCCATAAAACTGAAGCAGGTTTTGTAACCATGACTTTTAAAAGAATCACTTGGGGAAATTTGCTGCCCAGCCCTGCTCAGACCACTGATCTGGTGAGTAAAGTAAGTCTGGAGGGAAAGTGGCCTGTCCTAAGTTCACATACATTATCAAGACCCATACAACAGCTCAAGCATCAAATGCCAGGGACACTGAGGACAGCCTTCGTGGATCCTTCGGGGTCCCGAACACAGTGTGGGAAACACCTTCCCTATGTAGAGCCAGCTACCACATCAGAAACAACTCAGTCCTTAAACTACAAAGGATATCCCAGCAAGTCCGACTCAGACCAGGAAGGTAGAAAGATGATGCTATTTGGACTTAAGTTTTAAAAATCCATTTAAGAAACTATCTACATTTTAAAATTTTGGATTTTCATTCCAGTTTTGTTCTCCATAAATGGAGCTCACTGACTGAAGTGTTAGATGCAGCCCAGAGAACTTTCTTGAATTTTTAATGCACATCAATTCATATCTGTTCAATTTATCTGCACTTGGACTTGACCGTTGCTTTACTAGGGATACTTGAGTAGCAGGATGGATCTAATACTGGAGGTTAATGTTGTGGGAATGGTCACAACCAGCTTTCAGTAGTTTGGAGTGCAGTACGAAGCCTGCAAGTCTGGAACAGATAAAAGAGGTCACTCAATATGAAAGCAAGGAGACCTGGTGGCACCATGGTTAAGCACTCAGCGGCTAACTGAAAGGTTGGCAGTTTGAACCCACCTAACAGCCTAGTGGGAGAAAGACCTGGTGATCTGCTTCTATGAAAATTACAGCCTAGAAAACTTGTGGGGCAGCTCTGTTCTGTCACATGAGGTTGCTATGAGTCTGAATAGACTCAATGGCACCCAACAACAACAACAATATGGAACCCAACATCTCTCCAGATTCCCATCATCAGGTTGCTTGGGCGACAGATGCCCAACCAAGCATGGCTGGGGCGGTATGGCAGAGAAGGATAGTGGGCAAGGGCAGGATGCGGAGCCCATCGGTAAGTGAACATGGATTGTGGATACGGTAGATTCCTTTAGGTCTATGTTTTCCCTCTTAGCTTGTGCCTGTCCACTACTAGGGAGGAGCCCTGGTGGCACAGTGGTTAAGAGCTATGGCAAGATATGACTATTAATCAAAAGGTTGGCAGTTTGAATCCGCCAGCCACTCCTTGGAAACTCTATGGGGGCAGTTCTACTATGTCCTATCGGGTCGCTATGTGTTGGAATAGACACGTCGGCAATGGGTTTTTGGTTTCAATACTAGGGAAAACAGGATGTATAATAGCAACAGGGAGTCCTGTGCCTATTGGTTGCATTTTCATTCTCTTCTTAAGATGCCCCAGTGGTTTCATAGGATCAGAGAAACACTGCGTTTCCAAGGATATAAGCCTTGTTTCAGAGCCTGAGCCAGAATCCATGAGCCCTAGCTTCTCGGAGAAGCAGAGGAACCTGTGGCTGCATTCTCTCAGCAGCCCCTACTGGTTGTATTCAGTCCTGAGGGATGCTGCTGTGTCGCTGCTGGCCCAGACAGTTGTCAAGTATGTGGGGTGTGGGAAGAATGTAATTTCAATAAGCACATTGGACTCAGCAGCAAACATCTCTTCAGGAGGCACAGAGAACAAAAGCGAGCTGCTCACACTCCCTTTCACTTCATGCACTGCCAGGGGGACTGAGCCACAGGATTTTAGTACTAGGACCCTTGCTTACCACCACCCTTATTTTTATTTGTCTGATAATTTTACAGATTAAATAGTGCCCCCAAAATGTATGTGTTATAAAAACTAGACCTCTATACCTGTGGATGTAATCTCATTTTTGAATAGAACTTTCTTTGTTATGTTAATGAGACCATATTAGTGTGGGGTGTATTTTAAGACCATCACTTCTGAGATACAAAAAGAGCATATTAGGCACAGAGAAGGAAATACAAACAGAGGGGAATGCATTTGCCATGTGAAGATTGCCAAAGAACCCAGGAACAGAAGCTGAAGAGACAAGGACTTTCTCTGAGAGCAGGCAGAGAGAGAGAGAAAGCCTTCCCCTAGAGTCAGCTCCCTGAATTTGTACTTCTAGCCTCCTAAATTGTGAGAAAATAAATTTCTGTTTGTTAAGGCCACTAATTTGTGGTATTTCTGTTATAGCAGCTCTGAGAAACTAAGACTAATTTTTTTTTTTTTAATGACTGGACTGGACATATGGGTTTTGGGGAAGATGACCATGGAAGTAAAACGTTTCCATCACATGTTATCATCATTACTTCCTATCACTGTTACTTATCAGTGTTAATGTTGACTTTGATCTCCTGGCTGATGGAGTGTTTGTCATGTTTATCAACTATAAAGTTACCCCTCGGCCTCCCTTTCCATTTGAGGAGTATTCTGCTAAATACCTGACCCATTCTGCTAAATACCTGACCCATCGTCAAAAACAAGGAAAGTCTGAGAAACTGTAACCAACAGGATTAAACTCTGAAATGTAACCAACAGGGTTAAACTATTCCCCCTCCTCCCATCACACCCAGGCTCTGTGAGTTCCTGAAAAGGCATTCTGTATAACAGCCAAAGTTATCTTACTGCTCCTCTGCTCAAGGACACTTCACTACCCATCACCACTCCCTCCACTCAGCCATAAACAATAAGCCGTAAAGCTGTCCTTAGATAAAATTCATGCGCCATACTCCTCAAAAAACACATTCCCTCAGCCACCATATTGGATCCCCATACATGTTAATTATCTCCTGATCTTGCCCACCTATTCCCAGAAACTTCATAAATTATGCATAAGTTCCCTATCCCGAATGCTATAACTGCCCTAGAATCCCCAACCTTGGGAAGCTTGATTTGAGACTTAGTCTTCGAGCTCCTTGCTTGACTGGCTTGCAATAAAGTCCACTTTCTCAAAGGCCTGGTGTCGTCAGGGGTCACATTGGGCATGACCTACCCACATCGGGTTATGAAACTGTCACAGCCAAGAGGAACCTAAAGAGACATGACTATTAAATGTTATGTGGTGTCCTGAATGGGACTCTGGGACAGAAAAAGGACATTAGGGAAAAACAAGAAAATGTGGATAAGGTACACATTTTAGTTAATAATACATCAACATTGGTTTCTTAATTGTAGTGAATGAATCATACTAATATTAGATATTAATAAAAGGGGAAACTAGATGCTAGGTATATGTCCATTCTGTACTATGTTCAGGAGCCTTGGTGGTGCAGTGGGTACGAGCTATGGCCGGTTACAGCTGCTAAGCAAAAAGGTCAGCAGTTTGAATCCACCAGCCTCTCCTTGGAAACCCTGTGGGACAGTGCTACTCTGTCTTATAGGGTCGCTATGAGTCAGAATCAACTCGATGGCAACAGGTACAATGTTCAGTTTGTTCTGTAAGCATAGAACTGTTCTAAAACAAAACATTTATTTTAAAAAACTAAAGGAGATACCTCTGAAAGACTGGATGCTTATCCCTAGAAAGACTGAGGTTAACCAGAAGAGGTTCTTAAATGGGATAAAAATATTGAATATTTAATCTCCTTATTAGAAAGAGACTCACAGAAACATTGGATTTGATTACTTAAAAAAAAAGATTATATCTTTTCACATCTGAATCATAATATGTAATTTTCAACCGAAATAGTTTTTTCTTCCAAACTGACGTGGCAAGTAAAAAAATGATGTTTTGTATTTCTTGCGAGGCTCATTAGACTCACAGAAATGTTATAAATAAATAAAGTAACTGTACAATCATCTTAATTCTTTTTGGGGGTTACTTCTGCTGCCAGTGTGATTAATGCACTCCTAGTCATTCACTTTGTTCAAAGATTTTCTGCATAATCTGGCCATCACCATCATCACTGTCACCATCAATATCACCACCGTCAACATCACCATCATAGCAAACATTTCATAATGCTTGACTGTGTCAGACACTGCTCTCAGAGATTTACATTACTCATCCTATTAATCCCTTCTAACACCCGGTGAGGTACGCTGTTGTTGTTAGGTGCCATCACGTTGGCTCTGACTCATAGCGACCCTATCTACTTACAAGAGGACAAATACTGCCCAGTCCTGCACCATCCTTACAATTGTTGCTATGCTTGAGTCCATTGTTGCAGCCACTGTGTCAATCCATCTCATTGAGAGTCTTCTTCTTTTCCACTGACCCTAGGAAGAAGGACCTGGCAGTCTACTTCTGAAAAGAATTAGCCAGTGAAAACCTTATAAATAGCGGTGGTGAGGTATATCCCTTTATTATCCCCATTTTTGGGATAAGGAAATTGAGACACAGAGAGATTACATCACTTTCCAGGTAGTCAATTAGGTGATATTGGAACTAGGATTTATCCACAAACTGGATTTATTCTATTCCAGTTGCAGAGTGCATGTTTATATCTACAATGCACTTCTGCCTTTCATGAAGAGCTTGTCCTCCAAAATTACAGGATTCTGATCTTTCAAAAAGCAAAGGACCTGTCATTAACTGACTATATCATGTGCCAATCTGGAAAAGACACATTTCACTTGTGCTATGGTAAGTAACAACCAGAACTGCTTGAACAGAATTAATGTTTACAGCATGGAAGAACTTTTTTTTTTTTTGATACACAGGCACTGTGTAAACATAATCTCATCCATTTAGCACTAAAGCATTGGGCATGGGAACTGTAGAGAACTGTGCGGGATCTGCCCCTCCCAATGACTCCATCGACCGAAAGGCATGTGCTTGACAGCTGGAGGAATGTGTTAGTTCAAAGGAAATAATAAAAGATAGGGAAAAAGAAGGAAATTGTGTGTTCTCCAATTATTTACTTGTAACGTATGTTAAATAATTGTAACGTTTGTTTTCATGTCTCGTTACTAAGAACTTTTACCTTATCTCCAATGAATAAAAGATAGCCAAGTCACAACATGTCTTGCCTCTTACTTAGTAAGTCGTTTATGAGCGGTGGGTGTAATGCTGACTCTCACTGCATTAGCAGAAATCCTGGCTACTTAAAAACTGGGAAATGGCTCACAGACACTTAATAACTAGCAGACTGGTTCTACTTGAAATCACTTTGTAAGCAATGCCTGTTGCCCTGCTTGCCGGGGCTTTGCAAGATGTGCAGACCATTCTACTAAAGGGACAATTAGCTACCCCAGAGAAGGCTTGTCTCATCACTAGAATTCTGAAATGCTCTTGGGCAAGCTTGAGAGAACCAGCCTCTAGACTGACCCAAGGAGCCAATCAAAAATTGTTCATATGTTCTTTTCTACCAAGAGCCAGTATGATCCAAGGGAGCAAGTTTGAGTTTTGGAGGCAACGATGTGAAGCATGACTCTAGCACTTACTAGTTGAGTGACCAGGGACAAGTCATTTCACCTCTTTGAGTCTCAGTTGCCTTATCCAAAATTGCTAAGATAACCAAAATTTCTTAGGTTGACATGACAGTTAAAATAAATATGTGGAAAATGTTCAGCAGTGATAATAACGTGCTCGGTCAGTGTAAGTGGAATTCAATTTCATTTATTTGTATATTACTCTCTGCACTGCACCCCCAAGTAATTGGGATGGAATTAAATTCAGTTGAATCTCTATGGTAGGTTGATCTCATACTTGTGGTTAGAACTAGCTCTTGAGCAAGGGAGATGTGAGAGAGAAACAAACCAACTCATTTGGCACCCTGTGACCTTCTCTGTTTCTTTTAGCAGATACATAACTTCTTTGGTTAAAATTTGAAAGAAATTAAGTAGAGAGGTGAAAATAGCTACCTGGAGTAGGAGTGATATTTGTTTGGAATAGTCAGAAAAAAAGTTGTCAAGATAAGCAAGAGTCAGAAAAAACTTGTCCTAAATGAAAGGTGGATGACTCAGTTGCCACCACTTTGGACATTTACTGAACGCTTGTTGGTCGATCATTCTTTGTGTGCTTTACTCATGTAATCCTACCTAACAAAAGGCAACAGTCCTGATGCCCATTTGGCAGTAGAGAAAGCTGGAGCACCCAGGACAGAACCACCTGCCCAAATTCACACATCCAAGGAGGATGAGAGCCTAGCTATAACCAGAGCAGGGGCCTGAGAACCTAAACACTGTGATTCCTCAGCCTCCAGCCTTCCACTGTAAGGACAGTGCAAATGGCATACTCAGATTTGCTTTGCTGAGCCCAGCAACCCAGACTGCCAAATGATAAATATTTCTTAGATGAATGCTGTCTAGGCTGTAACCATTTGACCTGGGGAATGTCATGATAAAATGAGAGCTTGGGGAGGATTAGTCTGATAGAGTGCAGGTTGGTTGGACTAGAAGTGTGGGAGTAGAGACAAGAACCAGAAAGACATCCTGGGGGACTATTACAGTGGACTGGCGTGATTACATCTGAGGCAGCCTGAGACCATGAGTCTCCTTTTTCCATTGTGTATAATACGGGTAATGGAAGTCAAAGGTCCTACCATATGTCATGCAGAGTGATATATCTTCCACACCTTACTCTTCTTCTCTACGGAGTTAGAGACCTTTCTGCCTCACTCCCGAAGGCCCTCAGTGGTGGTCATTCATTCCAGCAGCTTTCCAAAATGTCATTGGAAGGTCCCATTAGTGGCTAAAGAAGACTACATCATGCTGCATATCTTACTATCTGAGTATATATCTAGATTAATTACAAAGTCAGTTGTAATATAATTGCATAACTGTTTTATTACAGTTCTACTCACCTTATTATTTGCATTACTATCCAGAATCTGCAAAAGGACTTGGCCGTAGTAGTTCTTCACACTTGATGCTATTTAAAATATATATCCATTGATTTATTCAACAGATATCCATCATTGTCTGCTACGTGCAGACATCCTACTTGATTCCAGGAACAAACAAGCTTTTTGCTGTTTAGAATCCTACCTCTTAGTGGAATGAACAAGCAAGAAGGAAGGAATCTCCTCATATTCCCCTTGTTCTACACCTTTCAGCCATGTATCATTTCGTTTAGGAAGAAATCCAAACTCCTTAGTGTGGGACAGAAGTTCCAATCAGGACCTCACCCCTGCCTCCCTCTGCATGCCCTATTTCACCACTTTCTCTTGAATCAAATTCTCAAGTCATTCTGGAAGGCATATATTTTTCTCTAAATGTTCTGCGTTCTCTTCTGAACTTTTCAGTGCTGTTGCTACTTCCAGGACTAGAGTGGAGTCCTCCTCCTTCTCCATTGTTCACCAGCCATTCATTCTTTAACACTCAGCTCTGTTGACAACTCCTCTTTTAGGAAGGTCTCCACAACCCACCCAAGGGGATGGTTTCCCTTTTCTCTGCCATAGCATTTGTGACAACATTCTATAGTCACTTTCTGTTTATCTCTGTGAACTCAGTGCCTGGATAATTACATATATATAGAAGGAGCCCTGGTGGTGCAGTGGTTAAAGCAATTGGCTGCTAATGAAAAGCTTGGTGGTTTGAAACCACCAGCAGCTCCCCAAGAGAAAGATGTGGCAGTCTGATTCCATAGATATTTACAGCCTTGGAAATCCTATGGGGTCACTATATACCAGGAGTTCTGGTGGTACAGTGGTTAAGAGCTTGGCTGCTAACCAAAAGGTCTGCAATTTGAATCCAACAGAAGCTTCTTGGAAACCCTATGGAACAGTTCTATTCTGTCCTATAGGGTCGCTATGAGTCAAAATTGACTTGATGGCAATGGGTTTGGATTGATTTTATATGTATATGCATATATACATGTGGGTTTGGTTTTGGTTTTGGTATATTTGTTGTCATTGTTAGGTGCCATCAAGTCGGTTCCAATTCATAGCCACATTTGCACAACAGTGGGTTTTTACACACAACAGAACAAAACACTGCCTGGCCCTGCACCATCCTCACAATTTTTGTTATACTTGAGCCCATTGTTGCAGCCACTCTGTCAATCCAACTCATTGAGGGTCTTCCACTTTTATTTATGTATATATATTTGTGTGTATATATACATACATATCTGTAGATGATAGGTAGAAATATTATATATATATTATGTATATTTTATATATATATAAAACCCATTGCTATTGATTTGATTCCAACTCATAGTGACCCTATATATAGGACAGGGTATAGCTGCCCCATAGGGTTTCCAAGGCTGGACTCTTAACCATGGTACTACCAGGACTCCCCTCACTCTCTCTCTCTCTCTATAGATAGATAGATATATAGATAGATAGATATAGAGACAGAGATGATAGAGATAGAGATAAAGAGGATATATAGATAAAGATGATATAGATATGTATAAAGATGATATAGTTAGATATAGATGATATAGCTAGAGATAGATACAGACATAGCTATAGTGACAGCATTGGTTTTGGTATAGATAGAAACAGAGACAGAGATAGAGATAGATATAGATGATATAGATAGATATAGATAGACATAGATGATATAGATATAGATGATACAGATGTAGATGATATAGATGTAGATGATATAGATATAGATGAGCTAGAGATAGATAGAGATAGAGTTAGAGTTAGAGACAGAGATAGATGATATAGATAGATATAGATGATATAGATAGATGATATAGATAGATATAGATGATATAGATAGATGAATAGATGATATAGATGATAGAGAGATAGATATAGATAAGGCACTGGCGAAAAACAAGGCTCCAGGAATTGATGGAATATCAATTGAGATGTTTCAACAAACAGATACAGCACTGGAGGTGCTCACTTGTCTATGCCAAGAAATATGGAAGACAGCTTCCTGGCCAACTGACTGGAAGAGATCCATATTTATGCCTATTCCCAAGAAAGGTGATCCAACTGTGGAAATTATAGAACAATATCGTTAATATCACACACAAGCAAAATTTTGCTGAAGATCATTCAAAAATGGCTGCAGCAGTATATCAACAGGGAATTGCCAGAAATTCAGGCCAGTTTCAGAAGATGACATGGAACCAGGGATATCATTGCTGATGTCATATGGATCCTGGCTGAAAGCAGAGAATACCAGAAGGATGTTTACCTGTGTTTTATTGACTATGCAAAGGCATTCAACTGTGTGGCTCATAACAAACTATGGATAACACTGCGAAGGATGGGAATTCCAGAACACTTCATTGTGCTCATGAGGAACCTTTACATAGATCAAGAGGCAGTTGTTTGGACAGAACAAGGGGATACTGATTGGTTTAAAGTCAGGACAGGTGTACGTCAGGGTTGTATTCTTTCACCATACCTATTTAATCTGTATGCTGAAAAAATAATACGAGAAGCTGGATTATATGAAGAAGAACGGAGCATCAGAATTGGAGGAAGGCTCATTAACAACCTGTATTATGCAGATGACACAACCTTGCTTGCTGAAAGTGAAGAGGACTTGAAGCACTTACTGATGAAGATCAAAGACCACAGCCTTCAGTGTGGATTACACCTCAACATAAAGAAAACAAAAATCCTCACAACTGAACCAATGAGCTACATCATGAAAAACAGAGAAAAGATTAAAGTTGTCAAGGATTTCATTTTACTTGGATCCACAATCAACAGCCATGGAAGCAGTAGTC
Organism: Loxodonta africana; assembly: GCF_030014295.1. Taxonomy (NCBI): domain Eukaryota; kingdom Metazoa; phylum Chordata; class Mammalia; order Proboscidea; family Elephantidae; genus Loxodonta; species Loxodonta africana. Next base: position 7,508,841 of record NC_087343.1, on the reverse strand, counting down.
AAGAAATTAAAAGATGCGTTGCATTGGGTAAATCTGCTGCAAAGGACCTCCTGAAAGTGTTGAAGAGCAAAGATGTCACCCTGAAGACTAAGGTGCGCCTGACTCAAGCCATGGTATTTTCAATCACATCATATGCATGTGAAAGCTGGACAATGAATAAGGAAGACCGAAGAAGAGTTGACACCTTTGAATTGTGGTGTTGGCGAAGAATATTGAATATACCACGGACTGCCAAAAGAATGAACAAATCTGTCTTGGAAGAAGTGAGGCCAGAATGCTCCTTAGAGGCAAGGATGGCGAGACTGTGTCTTACATACTTTGGACATGTTGTCAGGAGGGATCAGTCCCTGGAGAAGGACATCATGCTTGGCAGAGTACAGGGTCAGCAGAAAAGAAGAAGACCCTCAATGAAGTGGATTGACAGTGGCTGCAACTATGAGCTCAAGCATAACAACAATTGTAAGGATGGCGCAGGAATGGGCAGTGTTTCATTCTGTTGTGCATAGGGTCACTATGAGTTGGAACCGACTCGACTACACCTAACAACAACAACATAGATATAGATATAGATGGTATATAGACAGAGATAGGGATAGAGAGAGATATAGAGATAGATACAGACACAGACATAGACACAGACACAGGCATAGACACAGGCATAGACACAGACACAGACACAGGCATAGACACAGGCATAGACACAGGCATAGACACAGACACAGACACAGACACAGGCATAGACACAGGCATAGACACAGGCATAGACACATAGACACAGACACAGACATCGACATAGACATAGATATGATAAAAGAAGAAAGGAAGGAATGAAGAAAAGAAAAAAGAGAGGGAGAAAAAGGATAGAGAGAGAAGGAATGAGAAAGAAAAGAAGTAAGAGGTCTTATAACCATCCCATGCATTATTTAGTGCTGTATTTAAATTATCCTCTTCACTGCGGGCATCTCTGTCCTTCTGTCAGTGACATCCAGACATGAGGTGGTGATGAGGACTGACCTGGGGTGATGGCAGCAGCAAGAGAGGAAGAGAAACAGATCTGGAGGAAACCTGGAAGGTAGAATCAGCAATAGCTGGTGACAGGTCTGATAATGAAGTAAAAGGAAAACAGGGTTTAGCTTGTCTTGGCAGAAAAAAGAGCAGAAGCCATATGACTTTTCACAGACCATTTTTATCTTCCGTTGAATGAGACTTGGGTATGTGGATTTGCCCATTCTAATCCAAGTACTCATAATAATATAATTTAGAACCAAACATAAAAAGCCCTTACATAAACACATAATAGAGAAGTTTCTGGATTGTATTAATTTAAATATATACAACAACAAAAAAACAGTGCTGAGTTGATTCTGACTCATGGAGACCCCATGTATTTCAAGGTAGAACTGCACTCCACAGGATTTTCAAGGTTGTGACCTTTGAGAAATAGATTGCCAGGCCTTTCTTCTGAGGTGTTACTGCATGGATGCAAATCTCTAATCTTTCAGTTAGTAGTCAAGTGTTTAACCTTTTGCATTACCCAAAGACTCCCTTCTTAAAATGTATAAAAACTCATAGCAAGCCTGGAGGACAGTGTAGAAATGCCACATAGGGTTTCCAAGGCTGTAATCTTTTACAGAAGCAGACAGCCACATCGGTCTCCCATAGAGCAGCTAGAGGGTTCAAACCGCAGATGTTTAGGTTAGCAGCTGAGCACTTAACCACTGTGCTACCAAGGCTCCTATCATTAAAATGTTTGTTGTCGTTGCTGTTGTTAGGTGCCGTCAGGTTGGTTCTGACTCATAGAGACCATATGTACCACAGAACAAAACAATGCCTGGTCCTGCACCATGCTAACAATCATTGTTATGCTTGAGCCCATTGTTGCAGCCACTGTGTCAATCCATCTCTTTGAGGGTCTTCCTCATTTTCACTGACCCTCTACCAAGCATGATGTCCTTCTCCAGGGACTAATCCCTCCTGACAACGTGTCCAAAGTATGTAAGACCCAGTCTTGCCATCCTTGCTTCTAAGGACCATTGTGGTTATACTTCTAAGACAGATTTATTCGTTCTTTTGGCAGTCCATGGCATATTCAATATTCTTTGCCAATGCCACAATTCAAAGACATCAATTCTTCTTTTGTCTTCATTATATCATTGTCTAACTTTGGCATGCACATGATGTGATTGAAAATACCATGGTTTGGGTCAGGTGCACCTTAATCTTCAAGGTCAACTCTCTGCTTTTCACCACTTTAAAGCGGTCCTTTGCAGCAGATTTGCTCAATGCAATCCATCTATTGTTTTCTTGACTGCTGCTTCCATGGTTGTTGACTGTGGATCTAAATAAAATGAAAGCCTGGACTACTTCAATCTTTTCTCCATTTGTCATGATGTTGATTATTGGTCCAGTTGTGAGGATTTTTGTTTTATGTTGAGGTGTAACCCATACTGAAGGCTGTGATCTTTGATCTTCACCAGTAAGTGCTTCAAGTCCTTGTCACTTTCAGCAAGCAAGCTTATGTCATCTGCATAACACAGGTTGTTAATGAGTCTTCCTCCAATCCTGATGTCCTGTTCTTCTTTATATAGTCCAGCTTCTGGGATTATTTGCTCAGCATACAGGTTGAACAAGTATGGTGAAATGATACAACCCTGATGCACACATTTCAGACTTTAAATCATGTGGTATTCCCTTTTTCTGCCTGAACCAACTACCTCTTGATCTATGTACAGATTCCTTATGAGCACAATGAAGTGTTCTGGAATTTCCATTCTTCATAGTGTTATCCATAATTTGTTATGATTCTCACAGTTGAATGCCTTTGCATAATCAATAAAATACAGGTAACTATCCTTCTAGTCGTCTCTGCTTTCAGTCAGGATCCATCTGACATCAGCAATGATATCCGTGGTTCCACGTCCTCTTCTGATTCTGGCCTGAATTTCTGGCAGTTTCCTGTCAATATACTGCTGTAGCTGCTTTTGAATGATCTTCAGCAAAATTTTGCTTGCATGTGATATTAATGATATTGTTCAATAATTTCTGCATTCAGTTAGATCACCTTTCTTGGGAATAGGCACAAATATGGATCTCTTCCAGTCGTTTGGCCAGGTAGCTGTCTTCCAAATTTCTTGACATAGATGAATGAGTACTTCCATACGGGCAACCATTTGTTGAGACATCTCAGTTGATATTCTGTCAATTCTTTTAGCCTTGTGTTTTGCCAATGCCTTCAGTGCAGCTTGGACTTCTTCCTTCAGTACCATCATTTCCTGAGCATATGCTACCTCTTGAAATGGTCAAATGTCAACCAATTCTTTTGGGTATAATGACTCTGTCATTTTATGTATAGACTATCCAAACTATTTTCTACTAAACTTTAACCAAGTGTGCCTCGAATGTGAATCATATGTTGCCTGAGATAGATTGTTGCCTGCACTCCCCTTCTCTTCTCCTGACTGAGACCCCTTGATGTTCAGGGACCTCTCCAAATTTGACACTATTTTTTTTTTTCTTTTGGAAGTGATTGTGTTGTTGCTGTTGTTAGCTACTGGCTAGTTGTTCCCAGACTCGTGGCTACCCTATGCAAAGCAGAAAAAAAAATGTTGCCCAGTCCTGCCTGTTCCATCCCCATGATTCGTGGCAGATTAGATCATTGGGATCCTGTAGGGTTTTCACTGGCTGATTTTCAGAATTTGATAGCCAGTCCTTTTTTCTGGTCTATCTTAACTTGGTGGCTCTGAAGAAATCTGTTCAGCATCACAGTAATACACAACCTAGGTCTCACATATAGAAGGCAAGAATTCTACCAGAGAACCACCAAATGCCCCCAAAGTGATAAACCAAAAAGCAATCCAGTGCTGCTGAGTCGATTTCAATTCAGAATAGAACTTCCCCACAGGGCTTCCAAGGGTGTAACTCTTCATGGAAGCAGGCCGACACGTTTCTCCTGTGGAGCAGCCGGTGGGTTTGAAGTGCTGACCTTCCATTTAGCAGCCGAGTGCTTTAACCACTACACCAGCAGGGCTACTTAAAGCGTTAAAAGTGTTGATAGGGCTTGTGAAATCCACAAAATTGCACGAGATTAAAAATAAAATTAAAGGAAACACATATGCAAAAAACATGCTAAATATTCAGTTGACTGAATCATCTGCCCTGTAAGACTCAGTCCAGGGTTGGCAAACCAGTGCTCAAGCTCTACAGACATAAGGTGAGATCCCTTGGGGATAGGAAAGACTTGCTGAAGGTTTACTTGAAGAACATCTGGCAATTGATCAAGAAGCAATTCAAGGTTTCAGAGTCCTCCTGAGGAAGGACTTTTGCATGGAGCTGAACATCAATGTGGTAACTGCACGAGAAGAGGGACATTTTCCAAGTGGCAAAACTTAGTACCTTGGAAGACCAACCTGATGTGAAGCTTATTTTAGATCTGAATTTAGGTTATTTCCAATAATAATTACAACAACAACAACCAGGTGCCATTGAGTAGATTCTGACTCGTGACAGCCCTATGTGTGTCAGAGTAGAACTATGTTTCACAGAGTTTTAAATGACTTATTTTCTGGGCACATACCAGCAGCCTTTCTTCCAGGGAACCTCTGGGTGGACTCGAACAGCCAATCTTTTGATTAGCAGCCAAGCACTTTAACCAATGCTTAATAGACAGGAAAATTCTAGAACCCCATGAAGCTTCTAATTTTGTTTGAAAATTCCTGTGCAGGCTCTAGACACCAGAACAGTCCGGAGGACTGCAATGAATGGAAAACTGCACTGCACCCAAAGAGTTTCTTCTCTAAGGGGTCATTAACATTGCGAAGAATGGGAATTCCAGAACACTTCATTGTGCTCATGAGGAACCTTTACATAGATCAAGAGGCAGTTGTTCGGACAGAACAAGGGGATACTGATTGGTTTAAAGTCAGGAAAGGTGTGGGCCAGGGTGGTATTCTTTCACCATACCTATTCAATCTGTATGCTGAGCAAATAATATGAGAAGCTGGACTATATGAAGAAGAACGGGGCATGAGGATTTGGAGGAAGACTCATTAACAACCTGCTTATACAGATGACACAACCTTGCTTGCTGAAAGTGAAGAGGACTTGAAGCACTTACTGATGAAGATCAAAGACCACAGCCTTCAGTATGGATTACACCTCAACATAAAGAAAACAAAAATCCTCACAACTGGACCAATGAGGAACATCATGATAAATGGAGAAAAGATTAAAGTTGTCAAGGATTTTATTATACTTGGATCCACAATCAACAGCCATGGAAGTAGCAGTCAAGAAATCAAAACACGCATTGCATTGGGCAAATCTGCTGCAAAGGACCTCTTTAAAGTGTTGAAGAGCAAAGATGTCACCTTGAAAACTAAGGTGCACCTGAACCAAGCCATGGTATTTTCAATCACATCATATGCATGTGAAAGCTGGACAATGAATAAGGAAGACCAAAAAAGAATTCATGCCTTTGAGTTGTGGTGTTGGTGAAGAATATTGAATATACCATGGGCTGCCTGAAGAACGAATAAATCTGTCTTGGAAGAAATACAACCAGAGTGCTCCTTAAAAGCAAGGATGGAGAGACTGCATCTTACATACTTTGGACATGTTGTCAGGAAGGATCAGTCTCTAGAGAAGGACATCATGCTTGGCAAAGTACAGGGTCAGCAGAAAAGAGGAAGACCCTCAACGAGGTGGATTGACACAGTGGCCGCAACAATGGGCTCAAGCATAATGATTGTAAGGATGGCTCAGGACCAGGCAGTGTTTCATTCTGTTGTGCATGGGGTGGCTATGAGCTGGAACTGGCTCAACAGCACCTAACAACAACAGTGGGGTCATGATTCTTACTAGCTTTTACCCCTTGCATCTGTAATGCTATCTGCTATGAATTTAATCGTGTTCCCCAAAAGGTATGTTGAAGTACTAACCCATGTACCTATGAATGTGGCCCTGTTTGGAAATAGGGTCTTTGAAGATGTTGTCAGTTAGGTTAACACGAAGGCAAACTGGAGAAGAGTGGACCCTAATCCTGTATGATTGGCATTCTTATAACAGAGAAGAGAGTAGGGATGGAAATGACAACCATGTGAAAACGCATCTGCAAGGCAAGGAATGCCAAGGATTGCCAGCCAGCGCCAGAAAGTACAAAAGAAGAATGGAACAGATTCTCCCTCAGAGCCTTAAGATGGAATCGAATCAGCCAACATCCTGATTTCAGACCCCTAGCCACCAGAACTGTAGGATGACAAATTTCTGTTCTTATGTCTCTCAGTTTGTGATATTTTGCTACAGCAGTCCTAGCAAACTAATACGCCCCCAACTCTACAATTCGACTGGCAATTATTTCCCAACCTGTTCTTGTTTTTAAATTGGTGCCATAACCAGTAACACCCTTGTCAGCCTCACAGCCTTCCTGCACTTACTTTTATCATATTGTCTGAACTGTTTGCATGTACTTCCACTATTTACAATAACTTGAACTACTGGAGCACTTTTGACTTTACAATGTTTTCAAATACATTATCTCATCTGGCCCAAGGATTTGGCACTGTTGTGCAGCATCAAGAACCATCTGGGAACTCTGATTTACAAGTCTATCCTTAACCCATCAACAAACAGTCACTGAGTAGCTACTGAAGGCCAATCACTGCTTGAGGTATGGCATAAACTGGAGGGGATTGGAAAAGAAACAAATAGCATGATAGAATGAGCTGAAAGAAGTTTCAAATTGGAGGCTAAAACTAACAGCCATGAATATTCATGTTTCACGAAAAATGCTGGTGTTGCCTGAAATTTTGTTGACCCTTGTCTGTTCTTTTCCAACACATCCCCTCTAGATGAGTTATCTCATTCTAACCCATCATTCTATCCCTGTCTCTAGGATAATGACACCAACATCTTACAGTCCAAGTCACTCTTGAGGGCTAAGGGTACCTGCAGAAAATATGTCCCTGCATGTCCCCTTGGTGTTTCAAATTAGCATGCCAAATTGATTATTTTGCCCCAAATCCATCTTCATTCTGCACTCTCATTACATTTTATGGGCTTGATTCTTAGATACAGGCTTCTAGTTAATGGTCAGAATCATAAATGCCTCCCTTTCCTTTCCTTAATCACCAAGTGATATTGCTTTGGCTTTATTAATGTCTTATGGGTCAGGTTACACCAATTTTGTTTCTGCTAACCCAGTATAAATAAACAATTGCCGTCCAGCTGACTCCAACTCATGGCGACCCAGTGTGTGTCAGAGAAGAACTGTGCTCCATGGGGTTTTCTGTGGCTGATTTTTCAGAAGTCACTAGGCCTTTCTTCTGAGGCACCTCTTTGTGGACAGGAACCTCCTACCTTTTGGTTAGGAGTCAAGTGCATTAGCTATTTGCACCATCCAGGGACTCCTACTACTTAATGAGTATACTTTGCAGAAAAACCAAACCAAACCCACCACCGTCATGTCGATTCTGACTCATAGCAACCATATAGGACAGAGTAGAACTGCCCCATAGTGTTTCCAAGGGGCGCCTGGCGTATTCGAACTGCTGACCTCTTGGTTAGCAGCTGTAGCACTTAACCACTATGCCACGAGGGTTTCCATACTATGTAGAGTATATCATTCATCACACTGCTTAATTATTGTGTTTGCATGTTCCTTACTTATACAATACTTTGAGTTCAAGAAGCTTTAATAAATCTGTCTTACGGTGTGTATATGGTAGATAATAAATATATACTAAATGAAGGAAGAGGTTGAAGCTGCTCTAAAGGCATCAGCAAAAATAAAGTTCCACAAATTGACAGAATACCAACTGAAGTGTTTGAACAAATGGATGCAGCACTGGAAGTGTTCACTCATCTAAGCCAAGAAATTTGGAAGACAGCAACCTGGCCAAATGACTGGAAGAGATACATATTTATGCCTATTCCAAATGTCTTAGTCATCTGGTTCTGCTGTAAGAGAAATACCACAAGTGCATGCCTTTAACAAAGAAATTTGTTATCTCACAGTCTAGTAGTCCAAATTTAGGGCATCTGCTCCAGGGGAAGTCTTTCTCTCTCTGTTGGGTCTGGGGTAAGGTCCTTGTCATCAATCTTCCCTTGGTCTGGGAGCTTCTCAGCTCAGGAACCTTCATTCCAAAGGACACGCTATGCTCCCAGTGCTTTCTTGGTGGTATGAGATTCCCATGTCTCTCAGCTCGCTTCTCTCTTTTGTATCTCAAAAGAGATTGGCTCAAGACACAATCCAATCTTGTGGATTGAGTACTGCCTCACTAACATATCTGCTGCCTATCCTACCTCATTAATCACATCAGATGACGAATGGTGGACAGTCACTCAACCCTGGAAATCATGGCCTAGCCAAATTGATACATATACTTTTTGGGAGACACAATTCAATCCATGACATTCCATCCTTGGGTCCCCCAAAATTCACATTCTTGTCACATAGAAAACATATTCACCCCATCATATCATAGCAAAAGTCTTAAATCAAGTCCAAAATTCAAGACTTCCTCTTCATCTGTGAAATTTAGAATACAAATTATCTGCTTCCAAATTACAATGGTGGAACAGGCACAAGCTAGACATTTCCTTTACAAATGGGAGAATCTGGAAGGAAAGAAGGTATAAGAGGCACCATGCAAGTCAGCAGAACACATTACATTAGCCATCAAGGCTTAAAAATAATCCTCTGTTCTCTGAGACCATTTCCACAATGGCCTTGCCCTCTAAACTAGGCTTTAGGTATTGGCCAAACTCTCTGGATTCCGGGTGGAGGCCCCTAGCTCTGGGCTTCAGCTCCACTTTCCAGGTCCACTGTGAGGGCAACTCTGCTCCCTTGGCTTTAGGCGTATCATTCTCCTGGTCTCTCTGAGTGGTGACTCCACCCTTAGAAACACCAGAGGCCATAACTCCACCCTTTGAAACCCCAAAGATCATGGCCATACCCTTTCAGACTGAGGCAGCTCAGCTTCCTGTTTTCTTTGTCTCTTCAACTTCTGCTTTCTGGTTCCTTGGCCTCTTTCTCTTGGGACTCTCCAACCATATCTGCCCTACTGGGTCAAGTTTTCCAAAGCTCTGTAGCTCCACCAGCAAGTGCCTGGAGGCACTCCACTCCACAAGTAAACTTTAGCCAGAAAGCACTCAGCTGTCTTGCTCTGTGGATTGGCAAGCCTAGCCCCACTGATAGTCCCTGGAGGCACCACACTTCTCCAGGAAGCCTCCTACTCAAAGGCACTCAGCTCTCTCTCACTCCTTTGGTCAGCTCCAGCACTCTCTGGTGCTGGTCTCTTGCTTCTACTGCTGCCAGTTCTTTGCTGTTGCCTGTTCTCTGCTGTTTCTGGTCCTCTGCTGCTGCTGTATTTCTGCTGCTGCTTCTCATCATCTGTGCCATCTTTGGTGTTAACAGTTCTCCTCTCTTCCTTCTGAGTCTTCTATCCATTCACAGTTCCAAAACTGCTTACACATTTTAGGTATCTTTTAGAGTAACACCCCACTGTCTCGGTTCCAAATTCTGTCTTAGGCACCTAGTGCTGCTGTAACAGAAATACCACAAGTGGATGGTTTTAACGAAGAGAAATATTTTTCTTTCACAGGCAAAAAATGAGATGGAACACACAAACATTGATATTCTAGACATTAATGAAATAGGCTGATATTGGCCTTTTTAAATCTCACAATCATAAGGTGTACTATGCTGGGGATGACAACTTGAAGAGTAATGGTACTGCATTCATAATCAAAAAGAACATTTCAAGACCTGTCCTGAAGTATAATGCCATCAGTGACAGGAAAATATCCATATGCCTGCAAGGAAGACCAGTTATATGATTATTATTCAAATTTACCCACTAATCACTGAGGCCAAAGATGAAGAAATTGAAGATTTTTGCCAACATCTGCAGTCTGAAATTGACTGAACATGCATTTAGGATGCATTGATAATTTCTGGTGATTGTAATGTGAAAGTTGGAAACTAAGAAAGATCAGAGGTTGGAAAATAGGGCCTTGGTGATAGAAACAATGCCAGAGATCACGTGGTAGAATTCTGTAAGACCAGTGACTTCTTCATTGTAAATGCTTACATAAAAGGTGACTACATGCATAGATCCTGCAAGATGGAATACACAGGAATCAAATCGACTACATCTGCGAAAAGCAACTATGGAAAAGCTTAATATCACCAGTCAGAACAAGGTCGGGGCCAACTGTGCAACAAACCATCAATCGTTCATATGCAAGTTCAAGTTGAAACTGAAGAAAACTAGAACAAGTCAACAAGAGTCAAAATATGACTTTGAGTGTACCCCACCTGAATTTAGAGAGCATCTCAAGCATAGATTTTACACATTGAACACTAATGATAGAAGACCAGGAAAGTTGTGGAATGACATCAAGGATATCATACAGGCAGAAAGAGAGATCATTAAAATGAAAGGAAAGAAAGAAATGACTAAAATGGATGTCAGAAGAGATCCTGAAAACTTGCTCTTGAAAGTCAAATAGCTAAAGCAAAAGGATGAAATGATGAAGTAAAAGAGCAGAAGAGAAGGTTTCAAAGGGCGGCTTAAGATGACAAAGTATTATAATGACATGTGCAAAGACATAGAGATAGAAAACCAAAAGGTAAGAATAAGCTCAGCACTTCTCAAGCTGAAAGAACTGAGGAAAAAAATTCAAACCTGAAGTTGTAATATTGAAGAATTCTAAAGGGAAAATATTAAACAATGCAGGAAGCATCAAAAGAAGATGGAAGAATATGCAGAATCACTATACCAAAAAGAAATGGTCAAAGTTCTACCATTTCAGGAAGTAGCATATGATCAGGAACCAATGGTATTGAAGGAGGAAGTCTTAACCACACTGAGGGCCTCGATGGAAAACAAGGCTCCAGGAATTGATGGAATACCACTTGAGATGTTTCAACAAACGGATGCAGCACTGGAAGTGCTCATTCTTCTATGTCAAGAAATTTGGAAGACAGCTACCAGGCCAAATGACTGAAAGATATCCAAAGTTATGCCTATTCCCAAGAAAGGTGATCCCACTGAATGTGGAAATTATTGAACAATAACATTAATATCACAGGTAAATAAAATTTTGCTAAAGATCATTCAAAAGTGGCTACAGCAGTACATTGACAAGGAACTGTCAGAAATTCAAGCCAGATTCAGAAGAGGATGTGGAACCAGGGATATCATTGCTGATGTCAGATGGATCCTGGCTGAAAGCAGAAAATACCAGAAAGACATTTACATGTGTCTTATTGACTATGCAAAGGCATTCAACTGTGTGGGTCATAACAAATATGGATGACGTTGCGAAGAATGAGAACCCCAGCACACTGAATTGTGCTCTTGAGGAACCTGTACATAGATCAAGAGGCAGTTGTATGAACGTAACAAGGGGATACTGCATGGTTTAAGGTCAGGAAAGGCATGCAACAGGGTTGTATTCTTTCACCACACATATTCAATCTATATGCTGAGCAAATAACCTGAGAAGCTGAACTCTATGAAGAAGGGTTGGAGGAAGATTCATTAACAACCTGAGTTACCTAGATGGTACAACCTTGCTTGCTGAAAGTGAGAGGACTTGAAGCACTTACTAATGAAGATCAAAGACCACAGCCTTCAGCATGGATTACACCTCAACATAAAGAAAACAAAAATCCTCACAACTGGACCAATAAGCAATGTCATGATAAATGGAGAAAAAATTGAAGTTGTCAAAGATTTAATTTTATTTGGATCCGCAACCAATGTTCATTGATTTGGACAAATATACTGCAAAAGACCTCTTTAAAGTGTTGAAAAGCAAAGATGTCACCTTGAAGACTAAGGTGTGCCTGACCCAAGCCATGGTATTTTCAATTGTATCATATGCTTAGGAAAGCTGGGCAATGAATAAGAAAAACCAAAGAAGAATTGATGCCTTTGAATTGTGTTTTTGGCAAAGAATATTGAATATACCATGGACTGCCAAAAGAATGAACAAATCTGTCTTGGAAGAAGTACTACCAGGATGCTCCTCAGAAGCAAGGGTGGTGAGACTACGTCTAACATATTTCAGACATGTTATTAGGAGGGATCAATCCCCAAAGAAGGACATCATTCTTGGTAGAGGGTCAGCGAAAAAGCAGAAGACCCTCAGTGAGATGAACTGACACAGTGGCTGCAACAATGGGCTCAAGCATAACAAGAATTGTGAGGATAGCTTAGGCCTGGGAAGCAATTCATTGTGTTGTACAAGGAGTCGATATGAGTTAGAAGCAACTTGATGACACCAAACAACACAACTACAAAATGAAGTGATGGGTGTGTAAATTTGGGGGTAATATTTGCTTTTTGTTGCAGGTAGAATTATGAGATGACCCCTAGTGTATACACACCCTCTCCCAGTTATACAGTCAAGCACTCATCTAAGTGTTGTCATTGTTGTTGGGTGCCATTAAATTGATTTCAACTCATAGAAACCCCACTTGACAGAGCAGACTGCCCCACAGTGTTTTGAAGGATGTAGTCTTTATGGGTAAATCTGCTGCAAAGGACCTCTTTAAAGTGTTGAAGAGCAAATATCTCACCTTGAAGACTAAGGTGTGCCTGACCCAAGCCATGGTATTTTCAATCACATCATATGCATGTGAAAGCTGGACAATGAATAAGAAAGACCGAAGAAGAATTGATGCCTTTGAATTGTGATGCTGGCGAAGAATATTGAATATACCATGGACTGCCAAAAGAACAAACAAATCTGTCTTGGAAGAAGTACAACCAGAATGCTCCTTAGAAGCAAGAATGGCAAGACTGCGTCTTACCTACTTTGGGCATATTGTCAGGAGGGATCAGTCTCTGGAGAAGGATATCATGCTCGGCAAAGTACAGGGTCAGCAGAAAAGAGGAAGACCCTCAACGAGGTGGATTGACACAGTGGCTGCAACAATGGGCTCAAGCATAATAACGATTGTAAGGATGGTGCAGGACCGGGCAGTGTTTCATTCTGTTGAGCACAGGGTCGCTATGAGTCGGAACTGACTCGACGGCACCTAACAACAACAACAACAGTCTTTATGGGAGTATATATCACCAGGTCTTTCTCCTATAGAACTTCTGGGTGGGTTTGAACCACCAACTTTTTTTTAGTTAGCAGTCCAGTGCTTAACTGTTGCACAACCAGGACTCATTACTAATCCAGGTACTGCAGTGAAATATTTTTTTAAGACAACATTAAGGACCCAAATCTGTTGACTTTAAGAAAGGGAGATTATTATTGGTGGACCTGACATAATCATGTGAAACCTTAAGGGAAACTGATCTCTTTCTGGCAAAAAGTATTTTAAAGCATGAGAGTGGTTTGATGCTACGGATATCCTCCACAGCTGACTCTGAAGATGGAGGGGACCATGTGACAAGGAATGTGGGTGGCCTCAATGAGCTGAAAGTGGCCCTCAGCTGACAACAAGCAAGAAAACATAAACCTCGGTCCTACAACCACATGGAATCAAATTCAGCCAACAACGTGAAATACCCTGGAAATAAAATCTTCCTCCAAGACTCCAGAAAGGAAATGTCAGTATGAGCTGGAGTAAGTTGGAGAAAGACTTCAGCTCAGCTTACACCTTGACTTCAGAAACCAGCCACATTATGCTCAAATATCTGATGGAGAGGACTGTGAGCTAATAAACGGGTGTTGTTTTAAGCCACTAAATTTATGTCAATTGTTATACGGCAATAGAAAACTAACACAATTTTCTTTTCAATTGTTTAATGCTGGATAAGGAGAAAGGGTCAAGCCAAACTCACAGGGCAAATAGCTGAGTAAAGCCTGGATGATCTGGTCATTCCTCCATGTGCATGGATGAAAGGTGAGCATTACGTGATGCTGTACTACCCACCACCACGATAATACTGTGCAGTAATCACAAAAAACCTCAGCAACAAGCAACAATAAGTATCCATTTATCTCCCAAGTCTGCAGGCTCTTCAGTGTTGGCTGATCTGTGCTGGGCTTGGGTGGACAGTTCTGCTGGAATTTGCTGGCTTCCTTATATGTCTGAGTGATCTGGGCATTAGCTTATCTACACTGGGCTTGGTGGAGTTTGACTAAACTCCATGCAGCTCCCATCCTTCTCCTGGAATGAATGTACTAGCACAGGCATGTCTTCTCATGGTGATGTCAGAGCACAAAACAGTAAGCAGAAACATGGAAATTCTCTTCAGGCCAAAGGTTAAAACTGAACCAAGGTCATTTCTATCGCATTATACTGCCCAAAGTAAGTCATATGCAAGAATCCAAAAGGCAGAGAGGTTTATTTCTATGGGGAGAAAAACAAAACCCATTGCCTCTGAGTCAACTCCAGCTAAGAGTGACCCTATAGGACAGAGTAGGGCTCCCCTGTAGGATTTTCAGTGCTGTGATCTTTATGGAAGCAGATTGACACATCCTTTTTGGCTGAGCAGCTAAAGGGTTCAAACCACTGACCTTTTGGTTAGCAGCCAAATGCTTAACCACTGCAAAATTACATAGAAAAAGGCTCAGATACAGGAAAGGATTAAGAAATTGAAGATGAGAACATCATCTATCACAGATGGTAAGGACTCAAAGAAGAAAATAATTATGTGAGATCTCCAAACTAGAAGGAATGGCTCAAGGTATGTTGTTTCATCTCTCCTGAGAATATCCCCATTGTTTGCTATGACTTAAGGGGTTGTTGTGGAGAATGTCAAAGGTGTGAAACCAGGTGGGACTGATAAATGCTGAAATGAAAGCCTTTTGTGACATATGCACCTTGGTTGAAATGTACTCTTCAAACGATGCTATAAATGGCCAGAGCTTTTTCCCCATTACATTGGAAGAATTGCATTATGAGTGAAATCTAAAGAGCAGCCTGAGATGATGACTTCTTCTTTTTCTTCTCTTCCTACTCCTCCTCCTTCTTTTAAAGCAAACAAAATAACACCCAGGGACAAAGCTCCAATGAAGTGGGAGGAAAAAGGGTGTTTCTAGCATAAATACCAAGGCAGTTATTAGTTGACTCCAGTGGACACTTGTTTTACGTTGCTGTCATGGATTGAATTGTGTCCTCCCAAAAATATGTCAGCTTTGTTAGGCCATTATTCCCAGTATTGTGTGGTTATCCACCATTTTGTGATGGTAATCTTATGTTGAGAGGATTAGAGTAGGATTGTAACACCACCCTTACTCAGGTCACCTCCCTAATCCAAGGTAAAGGGAGTTTCCCTGGGGTGCAGCCTGCACGAGCTTTTATCTCTCAAGACATAAAATGAAAAGGAAGCAAGCAGAGAGTTAGGGACTTCACACCACCAAGAAACTAGAATCAGAAGCAGGGCATATCCTTTGGACACAGGATCCCTGTGCCTGAGAAGCTCCTCAACCTGGGGAAGATTGAGGACAAGGACCTTCTTCCAGAGCCGACAGAGAGAGAGAGCCTTCCCCAGGAGCTGACACCCTGAATTTGGGCTTGTAACCCACTAGACTGTGAGAAAATAAATTTCTCTTTGTTAAAGCCATCCACTTGTAGTATTTCTGTTACAGCAGCACTAGATGACTAAGACAGCACTAAATGACTAAGACAGTTGCCCACCTGCAATTTTTTTTGCCATGTTGTAGCATAAAAGAAGGCAAAGAGATCTGTGTTTGTGTCCATATTTTCAAGCATCTGAAGTCCCTGAGGAAAAGCTGGTGGTGTAGTGGTTAAGAGCTACGAGAGCAGACAGTTCAAATACACCAGGCGCCCCTTGGAAACCCTATGGGGCAGTTCTACTCTGTCCTATAGGGTCGCTATGAGTCGGAACTGACTTGATGGCAGAGGGTTTTCAGCAGGAAGTCCCTGATTTAGTTAAAAGAAAAAAAAGAAAAACTCCAAGAAGATGCAATATTCCAGGTACACTGACAGTTGTAAGCACTTCCTCATAACTCAAATACATCCTTAAGTTGGGGACTACCTGTAACGAAGTTACTCAGCTGGGCTTTTTTTTCCATTTAGATTTCTACTCCCCTCCTCAGGTGCTTAATGTACAGGCACTTGTCTGTAAAAACAAGTCTCAGTTCTGCCAGCTGTCCCTGCTTCCTTTCACTGGCTATTCATTTGAGCCCCTTTTTGATTAGGGGTTTCTTGACCACCCCCAAAGCTCTCTCTTCATAAACCTATCTTGGAGTTTTTAAACCAACGAATAGAAAGCTAGCAGCTCTTTCCTTGCTTTCTCTTCTCTCCTGATAGTTAACCTGAAAATGATCATATGACCTGGTGGAATTATTGATAAAAAATTTCAATAATTACATGAAATTATTGTTAGAATAATAATTAATTTTATAGAATTAGCTGCAGAAATATTGAGCCTATCCTATTTTATAATGAGCATGAATAGTTACTCTAGAACAGCAGAGATGTATTACACAATGACATACAACTACACAGCTTTTTTATAATATGTACTAATTCAGGGGGGCAGTGGTGATTCAGTGGTAGAATTCATGCCTTTATGCGGAGACCAAGGTTTGATTCCCAACCAATGCACCTAATGTACAAAAGCCACCTGTCCGTCAGTGAAGGCTTGGGTGTTGCTGTGATGCTGAACAGGCTTCAGAGGAACTTCCAGACTAAGATGGACTAGGAAGAAAGGTTTTGTGGTCTATTTCTGAATCAGACAGTGAAACTTTATGGATCCCTGTGGTCCAATTTGTAACTGATTATGAGGATGGCACAGGACTGGGCAGCATATTGTTCCATTGTGTATGGTGTCATCATGAGTCAGCATTCGCCATGAGTCAGGGCCAACTCAATGGCATTTAACTACAGCAATATCATTTAGGTGTAAAGTAAACGTGCTAAAATTGTTAAAAATTAGTGCAGATCTCATCAGCTGTATTCACAAGGAAAAGTATCCCATGTATCATTTGATTTCAATGCTCAGTTAACAATAGTTCTTTAGGAAAAATGAGAAATGTGAAATGGATTGAGTACAACAGGTTCTTCACGCTCAGAAACATGAAAACATTAAAGTGTGCTTTAGAATTAAATATAGGAGGGATGCCCTATATGCTCGTAATGAGTGATTTGAGTCACTAAAAATTCATATTATTAAGAATTATTAAAAACATTAAAATGTAAATGGCCAAAAAGTATAAATTTAGCACAGCTCTGTTAAAAACAATATTTAATGTTCCATTACAAGCTTTAAACTGAATATTTTTTATTTTAATTTTGACCACCCATATAGCAGAGTAGAATAGCAATTTTTCATTCTGAACAAAAGGTTATTCACAAGTCTTCAGACAATTTTGGCTTCAAAATTACATATCGTCTTGCATTAAAATTGCTCCCACTATATAAATTACAAGGAGTTTGTTAAACACCAGCATTTACAGCAAGAGTCAGAGGCCAATGGGAAATAACTTCTCTTCTAGCTTTGTATTCTAGAAGCATCTATAATTTATGACTAATTTTAAGAGTATTTCAGCTTCTACTTTACTACACTATGTGGGTAACAGTGTTATCTTGGCCCCTAGCTTTCATAAATTGTTAACAAATAAGAAGAAAATACCAACAACAACAAAATTAGTACTCATGAACAAAGTCAGGTGATGTTAGGAAAATATCCCAGTAATGAGCAAATAAAATAGAGGCTAACTGATTTTCAGCCAGTTCGAGGAAATTGGTCACTTGTAAGGACTAACTTGTTAACCAAGTTGATACGAGCCTTTTATTGTAATGAGAGAAATTATGTTTCTGTAGTGGGCTTGTGTCATGGGCATGGGGAGATATATTTCTCACTTTCCCACACTTAATGATGCCATTTCTTATTTGTACAAGGTCCTCCATCAAAATAAACTTCAAGTCATGGCTCCGCTTCTGCCTTCTTTCCCACCCCTGGTAACCACCAATAGACTGTGGTCTCTGTGTATTTGCGTATTCTTGTCATTTTGTAAAAGGAGCCCCGGTGGCACAGTGGTTAAGAGCTTGGCTTCTAATCGAAAGGTCAGCGGTTCCAACTCACTAGTGATTCTAGGGGAGAAAGATGTGGCAGCCTGCTTCCATAAAGATTAGAGCCTTGCAAACCCTATAGCTCAGTTCTATTCTGTTATATAGGGTCTCTATGAGTTGGTTTTTTTTTCTCTATGAGTTGGAATCAACTCAATGACAATGAGTTTAACAGGTGTCATTTTATATAAGTGAGATCATACAGTATTTACTAAATGTTTTGATCTAAGATTCTATAGAAGAATCCTGATTGAAAAAAAGGCCAGGGGGTGGGAATAGAGCAGATTTTTTAAATTCTCAATGGAATCCAAAACTTCTGGAGCCATTGAGGCTGGATGAACACTCAAAATTTCTGCCCTGAGATAATCTTTAAGCCTTAAACCTCAAACCAAAACTTTTCCCAGAAGTCTGCTTTGAACCAAATGACAGTTTAGCTTAATTAGTAAAGTATGTCTGCCTTGAGTGTTGTGATCTTTCAAAGATTTACCTATGTGGGATCAACTTGCCAACTTGGAAGGCTAGATGAGAAGCTTAGAGGCAGTGACTACATGTTGATGGTGGTAGCAAAATTTGGAAAGGAATGAGAGAATAGTTATACAACATAAAGAATGCCAACAATGTCACTGAACTGTACATGTAGAATTTATTGAAATGGAATATTTTTGCTGTGTATATTTTCACAAAGAGTTAAATTAAAAAAAAAAGACATCTCCTACACCTACACGTATATGTACACCTACACCTATACCTATCTCACATGGTTGTTTAGAGGATTAAATGAGGGGCAATTTTACATGTATGCTGCCTGGGGCCTAGTAGTTGCTCCATAAATGTTGCTCATGATAAGATTTCCCTGGTTGGCTCAAAGTTAATGCACGTCAGTCTCTGGAAGTGGTCATTGCTGGAACTGTTTCACTTTTTGAAGAGTGAGCCATCATAGTAGATTGTGCAGTGACTTTTGCTGCTCACAAACCATTCAGGTTCTTAAAAAAACATACACTACACCAGCTTTCATTTCCATTACCAGACAATTCACCTTGTAGAGGATACCCTTGTTCACTCCCCCACTTGGCATTGAGCAGAGTCCTCTCTAGTGACTAGGAGGAAGAGCAGGAAGTAGTTCTGATGAGAAAGCATGGCCAGAAGTTCTGGTGTCCAGAAAGGCCAATCACGAGAAGCCAGGAAGACACAAGCAAGGACTCAGCCAGGGACAGCATCTCTGCCATTAGGCAAAAGAAGGACTAGAGAAGGAGCAATTCCCAAGCATGGAGGAAGTTGAAACAGCCAGGAGCAGACCACTCACAACTAATGGGTGGATGTGGGACATACTGCTGAGACCACAGAAGGTCAAGTCTTCTTAGGAGGTCACTATGTGCCCAACCCTGATCTTGATTCTGAAGATGCAGAGATAAACATAAAACCATCTTGACTCTGAACATTTCAGTCCCTCCCAGGAGAGATATAAAATACCCCTGTAATATCTACTATCACTGCAGGAGCCATGGTGGTACAATGGTTAAGCACTCTGCTACTAACCGAAACCAAAACAAACCCACTGCCGTCCAGTTGATTCTGACTCTTAGCAACCCTATAGGGCAGAGTAGAACTGCCTGATAGGATTTCCAAGCAGTGGCTGGTGGATTCAAACTGCCAACCTTTTGTTTAACAGCTGAACTCTTAACCACTTCGCCACTAATGCTCCAAGGGAAAGAGGAAGGCAACCTAAAAAGTCTGAAGGACCTTGAGGGATTTAGGTCTCAGACTGCTGTAAATGCATCCTTTCTCATGGTATCCACTGTTGTCCAGTCAATTCCCACTCGTAGTGACCCATAACGATTCTGACTCAGAGTAGAACTGCCTCATGGAGTTTCCAAGGCTGTAAATCTTTACAGAAGCAGACTGCCACATCTTTCTCTTGCAGAGCGGCTGGTGGGCTCTAACCACTTACATTTTGTTTAGCAGCTGAGCACTTTAACCATGGCGCTACCAGGGCTCCTTCTCTAATTGTAATGAACTCCAATTCTATTTTCTGTGCTCTGGAGTTTACTGACATGAAGTTACTCCAAGAACTACACCCTGTAAAACCTCAGCTATTTAATTGCTTACAATTGCCATTCCTGATCAAATTTCCCATTTGAAATTAAGCAAACATGTAATCAAACCAAAAAAAAAAAAGCTGCCCATTACGAAATCTGTAAGATTAATGAAGTGCAAATGCATGTTTAATAACTTCTACTGCTTGCAGTTGTAAGAAGTGGGCTCCCCTCCTCCTGAATCAGGCTGATGTTACCTTGACAAGACCACAATTATTTTCTCTATAAAATCTCTTCTTTCTGCACTCAGATCCCCAGAGTTTCCTGTCTTATACCCATGACTGATCATTTGCACACATGGGTCTATGAAAAGTGCTCCACTGTATTTCTTCCTATTGTTTTACACATCAGCTCCAATGAGATTTGAATAAAGAACACATTTTTAATTCTAAGAATAAAATGTTTTCATCTTCTTGAATTTCTTGGCCTCACCCCGTCTGCACGACGTTGTTGGTTTAGGATTTAGTGGTGCTCCTCCAGGGCCAATAAATCTGTGCAAAAATAGCCTCTAATTGGAACCTTCTTTAGGATGTTTTCTTGATATTTTAAGAGCGTATGGTTTTCATACCAAAGGGCGAACACGCCGTCAACTCTGCCACAATGTGTTCTTTGCTGGACAGCCAGGGCCCAGTTCCCCTTCTGCCCTGAGATCTAGAAACCAAGGTTAGGATATATAAAGTAGGGAAATGAGAGTGTAGGGTGTGCCATTCCTCCCACAAGTACTCAGTATCCTCACCACAGCTACAGGTTGCTCACATACAATGTGACCTGAGCCCTGGGAAAAAAGACTGTCATTTTGTCACTGTCTACCTGCAGGAAAGGTACTCTCCCTTTGTTGTACTTTGAATGCTTATTTTGTGAAGGCTAAAGACTAATGGACCTAGGATGTATGAACAGTCACCTGCTGTAGCCTCACAACTAGAAAAGCAAACAGGAAGAAATGCACATAATAGGAGTAACATGATGGATGATGGATGGATGGATGGATGGATGGATGGATGGATGGATGGATGGATGGATGGATGGATGGATGGATGGATGGATGGATGGATGGATGGTTGGAGGGATGGAGGGACGGAGGGATGGAGGGACGGAGGGAGGGAGGGAGGGAGGGAGGGATGGGAGGATGAGTGATATAGCCAGGGGAGCTTTGAAAGTTTTGGACAAGGCAACATCTTAGAATTTTAAATATGTGAGGGCACCAATAAATCATACAGCTATTTGTTTTCTCTCTTATTTTCTCTTTTGAAAAAGGGTAAGCACAGACTGAAAATCCCCATATAGCTTGCAAGTTTATTTCTCAAAGGTAAATCGTGAGGGTGATTACTGTGTTTTTTATTGCTATTTGCTGTATTATACCATGTTTAATAAAACAGACTGTTAACACCACTTCATACTTTTCAAGTGTGTTTCATGACAATTATCTCACTTTGTAAAAAAAAAAAGAACTAGTTTTGTACCTTCTTCAATTATTCTTCATTTATCCATTACATTTTTTCTTCTATTTTTTTTTTGTTTGTTTATTTTATCCAGAAAAAAAAAAAATTCTGTGTTCTTTTCTTGTGGAAGCAATTAAATAAATCACCATTGACAATGTAAAGTTTCTTCGTTAATTGCCCATAGACATTTTCATCAAGTTTTCAGAACCCATGCTATCCTAATTCAGAAGCTGGACATGGTACAAACATTACTTCAACATTCAAAGCACTGCCATAGGAAACAAATAGAAGCAAAAGGAGAAAATCCATAATGAAAAGGAATTCTTCTCATTAAAACATAATGGTGAGCTCATTATACTCAACTAGCTTTTACTGAAGCAGCAACAAATGTGAATGGAAAACATCACAGACAAGATGCTATGCTGTTGCATAGCCTTTGGAAGGAGTTAGAGTTTGAGTAAAGAGCCCACATTAACAGAGGAGGAATTGGACTTAGGATCCCTCATTTCCTCCAAGTTGGGCTCTCTTGTGAGTAGCATAAGGCCTAGAGGAAGGTCATTTAGTACAACATTCCCTCCCCCCATGCAGGACTCACTCCACATTGTCCCACAAATGTCCATTCATTCTTAGCTTGAATACATCTCGTGATAAGCAGCTCACCACTTCATGAGATTATTTGTCCCAAAGTTGAGCAGCTTTAATTTTTAGACAAGCACCTACTTGGTAGTTCAAACCCATCCAGGGGCACATTGGAAGAGAGGCCTGGAAATCTGCTTCCAAAACGTCACAGCCACAAAAACCTTATGGAATACAGTTCTATTCTGCAACATATGGGGTCGCCATAAGCCATAACTGACTCCATGGCCACTGATTTTTTTTTTTTTTTTAATTCCCCATATTAAAAAAATGAAAAGCCTTATAGTAGAGGAGGCCTTGGTGGTTTAATGATGGAATCCTGGTCTTCCACGCAGGAGACCCAGGTTCAACTCCTGACCAATGCACCTCATGTGCAACTACCACCAATTTGTCAGCAGAGGCTTGTGTGTTACCGTGATGCCGAACAGGTTTCAGCAAAGCTTTCAGACTAAAACCAATGAGGAAGAAAGGTCTGGCAATCGACTTCTGAAAATCAGCCCATGAAAACCCTATGGATCACAATAGTCTGATTTGAGACTGATCATGGTGATGGTGTAAGACTGGGCAACACTGAATTCTGTTTTGCTCTCCTTGGTCACCAAGAAATGGGGGCCAACTCAGCAACAGAAATTCCATATAGTAAAGCTGTGACCTGATCCCTGTTGAAGGGCATCTTTTTGTGCTCATCATGACCTGTGGAACAGCACAGACAATTCTGCACTCCCCCCCATACTCAACTTCTGTGCCAGCCATAGTGAAGCATCTCACGCCCCAAGGATCAGCATGAACCCAATCCCAAAAATGTGTGGGTGGATCCATTTCTCACATCTCCACTTCTCCATCCTTCACCAGGTGCCCTGTAGCATACACATTCTCTCTTTCTCTCCCTGACCCTAACCACCCAGAGCTAGGTCAGAGCTCACAAGTTGAAAGGACACTATCTTTCAGACTGCCAAATAGGTGGGTGCTAGCCACAAGTTTTCAATTGCCTCATATGCATTGGAAAGCTGGACAATGAATAAGGAAGAACAAAGAATAATTGATGTCTTTGAATTGTGTTGGCGAAGAATACTGCCAAAAGAAAGAACAAGCCTGTCTTGGAAGAAGCACAACCAGGATGCTGCTTAGAAGTAAGGATGGTGAGGCTATGTTTCACACACTTTGGACATGTTATCAGAAGGGAGCAGTCCCTGGAGAAGGACATCATGCTTGGGAAAATAGACGGTGAGTGAAATAGACAAAGACCTTCAACAAGATGGATTGACACAGAGGCTGCAACAATGGGCTCAAGCATAACGACAATTGTGAGGCTGGCGCAGGACTGAGCAGTGTTTCGTTCTTTTATATATAGGATTGCTATGAGTTGGAAGTGATGCAATTGCACCTAACAACAACAACCACAAGGTTGGGGAGTTCACATGACACTCCAACCTTCTGACCTGCTGGTCACAAATTTGGAACTGGTTTCCTACTACCCCTTCAGGATGCCAGCTGTAAGCTCAGAGTTCACATGACACCTTTCTTTCTTTCTGACCCACTGGTTCCCACTGCCTCTTTGTGCTTGATCACTTGGAACAACTCATAGAATTCAGAAACTATACCATATTACGACTGCATATTTATTATAACTAGGGAAGAGAAAAATTAATAAAAGGAATCTTGTCTTGATTTTAAGATTTTTTTCTTAACTGCAGAACCAAACGTTAACTATAAAAGAATTCATCACCCAAAATCTATCCCTCCAGAGGCTTTTTTTTTTCACCCCAAGTTGCTAATCTTTTCTTTCAGAAGCCAGCTTAACTTACTTTAAATTTCAAAATGTCTCAGTGCTGCAGGTGGGTGGAGGGCCAGAGGCCACCTTGTAAGGGGTTATCACTTGATCTCAGTAAAAGGAAAGGCAGGGTGCAATCAATCATGTTAAGATTAGACAATGGCTGATCTTCTATTCTTCTCCCTCCTCTTCTCTTTATAAGCCTCTGGTAACTGGCCTACTTCTATTTGCTTATTTTTAGAATCAGAATGTTCTCCTTATATGCACATATAATAACTGCTTACAATAAACGGTATGTTTCAATTTCCTTGAGTTTTGATTATTTTTAACATAACAGAAAGAATACAAATGAAGAGGGATCTAGGGCAAGGTCTGGGGCTGTTCCCAACATGAAGCTTCCACCTCCCAAGGGATGTACTACTCACCCCAAGAGCAGATGTTTTTATCAGCCAAGAAGCTTTCTGAGCCTCTGTGTTCAAGGTTTTTATTGGCCAGTCTTGCACGATAAACCATGCCTCCTGAGGCTAGTAGATATCAGCCTCCCAGGTGAGTCTTTTCTGGTCTGGTCAACGCCCACTCACCAGCACAAATCCTCAGGGGTGGCCTGGAATTCCCAGACTGAGGTATCCAAATTACTCCAAGTGTTATTTCTCTGGTACCAAGGACAAAGGCCACCTTATTTAGAATAAGTTCCTCTACCCCACACAGCTCTTGTCCTCTCAAGGGCCCCTACTAGATTGGAGTTTCCAGCCCATCCTTCTGTCTCTCTTGCAGACATTCTCTGTGGGGTAGACAAAATAGGCCCACACCACTGTGCGTGTGAGCTGCCAGCCCTGCCTGGAGCAGACATTGCCCATGGCCCCCAGTGATCAAAACGTTAACACTTCCATCAATGCATGCTCAGGCTTTGTGAACTTTAGTCTGAATGTAGCATGCAACTCTAGTTCCCAGAAATCTTATAAACAACTACCCATAAACTCCTAAAATCACCTCTCTTTACACTGCCTTATTAAATTTCACCTTGTTTATTTGGTCCCTGTTTCTTAGTGTTTGAATCACTCTGAAGCTTTACTCTGTCCTCTGTGATATCAACCCTCCCTCCCAGTTGTGTGTAATGGGCAAGTCTTACGAGCGTGTCTTTGTGCCTTCATCCAAACCACTGATTAGAAGTGAACGTGTGATAAAGAACAAGACACGGTTGCACCCCATTAGGTTTTTCCCTCCTGACTGATACCAAGTAATTAGTAACAGGCTCTGAGTAGATCCTGAAGACAGCTCTGATCAGTTGAATTGCAGCTTCATCAAGTACACAAGGCAATCACAAGACAGCCACATGTCAAGCTAATGTAGAAAGCCCAAAGATTAAGACATGGTGCAACCAATTTAGTGACGCCCTTGAGTTCAAAGATCTCTCTTCACTAATCTTCATGTAACCAGCACCCAACAGAGTGAATCCACTGAATAAAAAGAGAAATTGTGCTCTTTTTTGTGAAGCCAATTGTGCCAGGTCCCTGTGATTGCTTCTACGTTTTAAGCACTCATCAGCCTGTTATAATCCCTTCTGGATTGTTGTCAGTGACCATGTTGAAAAGATTGGTCCATTGTCTCTGGAATTCATCCTTTTGCCAATTTTGAAATTGGAGAAAGAATTGCCTCCTCCACTCCTCTGGCTCCTCTCCCACAGTTCAATATTTTCACATGGAGAAATGACTCCTCTATTGTATCTGCAAAAAACTTTCAGACCCTCAGCTACAAGTTTTGTGGACTGAAATCTTGGACCTTCTGAAAGCATTTAATTGCTTCCTTTCCTAATACCCCTGTTAATGACACTTCTGTATTGCTCAACCTAAATACCATCTACTAATTGAAAATGATGGAAACAAAAAGTCAAGAGGTTCTGCCTTCTTTTTGTTCTCTCTTAACATTGACAATGTCCTCACGTATGGCTCCACCTCTTTCTTGCTCTACATATGTCAAATGGCTAAAAATAGAATGGAGGACTTCCCAGAAAATGACAGATGGAAAGAAGTTTAGGGAATATGTCAGCCAACTAGAACCATAACTAGTTGCCACTGCGTCAGTGGCAACTTACGGAGACCCCACATGGGTCAGAGCAGAGCTGTGCGCCAAGGAGTTTTCAGTGGCCATGATCTTTCACAAGTAGATCACCAAGCCTTCTTTCTGAGGGTCCTCTGGGTGATTCAAACCTACAACCTTTCATTCAGTAGCTGAGTACTTAACTGTTTGTGCCACCAAATGACTTCTTCCTTACTTTGTAGACTAGAAGAACCTGGAACACACAAATGCTGGGAATATAAATTCTATCTTCAAAATTTGAATCCATAAAGCCTCTATAAAAACATTTATGGGTGCCAAATACTTAATTTGTTCACATAGATTATGTGATTGAAAGGCTATAAAAATTGTTCACAGGTTTTCATTTAAATATTAAATGAAATATTTATTTAAATTTATTTCAATATAAATTATAATCATTATTTTTATTAATTTAAATATATACAATCCATTACACATTTTTTTTAATTGTAAGGTTGTAAAAGAAAAGTGTCAGAACACATAAGAAAAATATGAGCATGTTCCTTTTGTGTGAGGATATGAATCTCTCAGAGGGACCTGAGCTGGAGAATAATTTCCTATGCCAACGATTTTTCCGAGATCCTAACTTGTTTGGAATATTTCTTGATAATTGGTTCCTATTCTTCTGGCAAGCCACCTGTAAGCTAAGGCGGAAGCTAAGGAGGAGTGAAATGGGTGGAGTCGATTATGTTTTTTAAATTACTTCACTATCCTGCAATGCAAGCTCTTAACTCCTGAGTCCACCCATTTTTTATAAGGGTGTGTGGCTAATTTATTAAGGTTATTTGGGTCAAGCAATCTGAGTTATATTTTATGTAAAAGTTAAGAAGAGACTTTTAGAGAAATCATGACTTTGGGATGTTTATTAGTGATTTAGAACAGTAGCGTTTGTCAGTGTAAAGCAATCTATATTTTCACGACACTCCTTTTGTCAAGAGCATGGCCTTGAACTGGTTTGTTTTATTTGACCCCCTGCTAAGAATTTGCATTTCCGCCACAGACACACTGAATCAGAAACCACATTTTAACAATACATATACATAAGAATCACCTGGGGATCCATAGGAATCGCCTGGGGATATTGTTAAAATGTAGATTCCAGACTAGACCTCCTGAATAATGTGATCCAAGCTAAGTGGGAGAATGATCTAGGTCTGTGAATCTCAAAGCCTGGTTGCTGGACCAGCGGCATCAGTATCACCTGGAAACTGGCTGGGCACGCACCCCAGACTGACTAAATCAGACACTCTGGGGCTGGGGTCCAGCTATCTTGTCTTAAAGATCTCTGTAGGTGATTCTGCTCTATGCTAGATTTGAGAACCACTGGTCCCGGTCATGCTCACTAAGAAGTGAGCTGAATCCTTTTGCTGGAAGCAGCTTGAAGACCAAACCAAAAAGCAAAAAACAACAGTAGCCATCAAGTCAATGCCAATTCATTGGGACCCCATTTGTGGCAGAATAGAACTGTTCCCCTTAGTGTTTTCAATGGTTTATTTTCTGGGAGTAGAGTGCCAGGCCTTTTCTCCAAGGTACCCCTGGGTGTATTTGAACTGCAAATACAGTTAGTGCCAAGAACTTAAAAGGCCAACATTGAGAATAAGCTTGTGAAAAACTGTAAGGTAAATAGCAATGGAGGATTCTTATTTTTAAATAAAGAATAACTCCAACAGTTCCAATATTCTTCTAAGGTTAGAAAATTATTTGTTACAGATCATGGGGGGTGGGGGGAAGGGAGAACCAAGCACAGCACCAAAAATGTGAAAAAGCCAGTTAGCAGTTGGCAGTCTTTGGAGTAATCCTCCATTAGAAAGAGTTTCATACTTTTTTTTCTTTTTGAGGATATTAGTGTTATCATTAATGTTCTCCTAACAAAGCATTTTATTTTATTTACCCCACATTGACAAACATCAATTAAGAACTAGCTATAAAAACCAAAATGAAAATAGCTTCAGTTGAGTTGGTTCCAATGTGTTTCAGAGTAGAATTGCTTCATAGGGTTTTCTCGGCTGTAATAAGGAGTCCTGCTGGCGCAATGGATAAGTGCTTGGCTGATAATGGAAAGGTTGGTGGCTTGACTCCACCTAGCAGCTCCAAGGAGAACATACCTGGCGATCTGCTTCTGTAAAGATTACAGCCTACAAAACCCTATGGGAAAGTTCTACTCTGCCACGTGGGATTGCTATGAGTCAAAAATTGACTTGACAGCACCTAACGACAACAACCTTTTTGGAAACAGATCACCAGGACTTTCGTCCAAGGCCACTGGGTGAGTTTGAAAAGTCAACTTTAAGTTAGCAGTCAAGCACAAGCCTATGACACGCAGGGACCTAACAGCTAGATATATATCTGACATGACATTAAAAATGTTTGGAATAAGTAGGACATCCACAGAAGGACAGTGCAGCCAGGGAGGAACAGGGGTCAGGCTAGCATGGTGGAAAGATGGGACAGAAAAGGAAGGAAGCCAGTTCTTTGCAGCGTGTTCATCTTTCACACATCTTATGTTCAGACTGGAAGTCAGAGTCATGAGGACTTTTTCTACAATCATATCATAAATAAAGTCAGAAGTCCTCTATTTAAAACACTAGTGATCTAATAGACTTTTAAAGTAGATACCAAATCTCAGACGGCCATGACTAGTGAATGCTATTCCGTAGGCAGTGAGAACTCTATGTGTTGGAGTGTTAGTCTTCAGGGGACTCCCTCTCACCCTCAAGTGTTTATTAGGGACAATTTGTGATATAAGCGTATAGATTACACAAGTGGATTGATACGTTCCTTTTCATATACTTGAATGTTCAAGAAATAGACATGCATAGAGAAAATGAAAGTCCAAGCTGCTGGTGACTAGGATCCAGGCCCCTGAACTTGAGCCAATTCACTGTCCTGACCTTCCTCAGACTCTATCAGAAAGGGATTGAAGGAAGTAATATTAATGCCAATACTATGCTTCCATTATCAATAACATTGTAATTCTTCTGTGCTATCTCAACTCTTGGATCTTCTATAAACTCTCTCCCAGGGCTTTCTACTTCTTCCCAGCACTTGCAATAATTATAATCGATCATATGTAGAATAGGTTATTTAATATGCCTTTCTACCAGACCACAAGGTCCAGGAAGGAAAAGACCATGTGTTTAGAATTCTCTGCGCTGACTTGCACGCTCCACAGTGCCTCCACTATATTGTAGGTACTATATATACTTCTGTAGAATGAATAAATTAATACAAAATAATTAATGTATATATTTTTTTATTGATATTACAGCATATATCACTTTGTATTTGTTTACATCCATTTTCATGTCCAATTAGCTTACTGGGCTGCATCTAATTCATTCCTCATCTCCATATTAAGGACAATGTCTGATACCTAAGGGACAGCCAAATGTTTTATTACTGAATAAATGAGGTTTGCAAACTATGAGCAAATAGGTGTGGCCATTATTCTCATTACACTCCTGACCAGCAACTTTTGAATTAACCATTCTATGTTCTATTTTCCCCATCCATTATATAGACATAATTATATCTATCTTTGTGTCCCTGACACATTGTAAAGCCATATGAGAAAAATGGAGACACAACACAATTAGCCTTGGGGGGGGGGGGAGAACATTGCTGTCAAGTAGATTCCAACTCAAAGTGACCCTGAACGACAGAGTAGAACTGTCCCATAGGGTTTCCAAGGAGTGCCTAGTGGATTTGAACTGCCGACCTTTTGGTTAGCAGCCGTAGCTCTTAACCATTATACGACCAGGGTGTCCTTGGACACAAAGGCACTATACAATTCTGTGAAAACAATAATAAAGCTATGCCTTTTGTTCTTCTCTTTTCCTTCTGAAATATCTTTGCTAACCTAGTGGCTCAGTCAGAATCTGAAAGAAAAACTATAATCCTCCCACCTTATCGATTATGTTGTATTAACAGCATTTTCCTTTTGCAGAGCATGACTGGAGTCTGCCCAAGAGAAGACTGAAGTCGACAATGTAGACTTACCCTGCCTCAGTTTCTTTTGGGGTCATTCCAACACCTCTTGGAGTCCTTTGATGGTGCAAACAGCTAAAACGCTAGGCTGCTAACTGAAAAGCTGGAGGTTCTAGTCTATTCAGAGGTGCCTCAGAAGAAAGGTCTCCTGACCTCTTCTGACTAATCGGTCATCGCAAAACCCTCTGGAGCAGAGTTCTGCTCTGAAGCACTTGGGGTCACCATCAGTCAGAATCACCTCAACGGCAGCTAATGGTTCAATACCTCTCCTACCCTGACACATATGGGGTCACCAGGAGCCAGAGTTGATTCCGTGGCAACTGGCTTTTAGGACTCCCTGGGGGGGTGCCATCTGTTAACACACGCAGCTTCTAACAGAAAGGCTAGAGGTTTGAGTTCACCTAAAGGCACCTCAGAAGAAAGCTTTGGACACCTACTGCCACGAAATCAGTCACTGAAAACCCTGTGGAGCACACTTCCGCTCTGAAGCTTATGGGGTCAGCATGAGCCAGAATCGACTCTGTGGTGATTAATGGTTCTATACGTCTTAGGATCTCCCAAGCCCAGAGGAGTTTTCTTAAGTCATCTATTATTTATTTTGCAGCCAAAACTAAAATGGGTGATTCTAGAAACCCACAAAAGAGGTGATGAGGGAAGGGGCCGTACGAAATACAACACATGTGAAATCTCACTCTCACGGAGGGTCCTCCCATTGCCAGGGGTCCCACCTGCTTTCCAGCTCCAGCAGCAAGGATCCTTCTCTAGTTGTTCAAAACTAACAAGCAGGAAAAAGGTGATCTCAACCCATAACGTCATGACTGGTCCACATACCACTGACCCTGTTAAACACCTTCCTAACAGATGTGAGATGAGAGTGATTAGGGGAATTCTGCCCACAGAGGCAGAAATAGAGTAAATTTTTTTAAATGAATTTCAGACAATGTGTGAAACAATGTGTGACTAAGTCTGGGGAGGTTTGGGGTGAGGAGAGTATAAAACCATGATAGACATTTAGAAGAGCAATGCTGGATTCCCAGAGCCTCCGTAAGTCTATTCATGCACCCTCATTTCAGAAGCTTTGCTGATAATGTGACCTGACCTATGCTGTAGCAGAAAGCTTCTCCTGGGTTTGGATGGTGAGAACACAATAGGTCTACATAGCCAAGCCTTGTACAGCGGTTCTAAAAATGCTAAGAACCTCGGTATAATTTTTTACCGCTCTTGTGGACAGAGTAGCCCACAGGTAGGCAAATTGTATGTTGCAGAGATAGCACCTTGTGGAAGCCACTCCATTCTCCTTGAAAGAAGCCTTCAACCTCTGCCTCCAGTCTATGGTGCTGATGAGTTTCAAAGTATCCACTCTTGCTCCTGTGGGAGCTTATTGTGTGTAGTGCACAACAATCATAAGCAAGCAGCAAGATCGAGCAGAAAGTATAACCAAATAAAGCTTCTCTTCATTGAAAGTAAAAGCTTTTTAACTACTTCATTGATAAGAGGAAGTTTGAGAGAGAGAGTTCTCACTGAGAAGACTAAGGAAAGGTTCTGAAGCTGTAAAACCCAACAGTAACAGCCAAATTCAAGACATAAACCCAGCTGTTTCATGGGTCTGGGGACATTAGTACCCAAGAGACAAGCAAGAACTGTGCTTCTGTGTTGCTCATGGCAGGTGGAAACAAAAATGCTCCAACTACAGGATGTGGCAGGATTGCTTGGCGTCTGAGTACCTGGGGACAGGTTCCATACAAACACCCATAAAAGAATGGGGGGAAAAATTGTTACCTAAAAATGCTGATGACTGGACTTAATTTACAGACAGAATATTCTAGATATATGCACATCTATGTAAGAGGGAAAACTTCAGGACATGTTGAACAGGGTAGGCAAGTCAAGAAAAAGCTCAATCGCTCTGCAATGTCTGAAAAATTTTAGGAGAAAGTCTGAAGATGGGGGTTAGTTAGTAAAATGGAGAAGTGGTCAACTAGATGAGGCCCCTTAAGGTTGAGGAGTCCCTGGGTGATGCAAATGGTTAAAGTGCTCAGCTGCTAACCAAAAGTTTGGAGGTTTGTATCCACCCAGAAACGCCTTAGAAGAAACCCCTGTCAATCCAAAAAAACAATCACTGAGAACCCTATAGAGCACAGTTCTACTCTGACAAACAGGGTTACCATTAGTAGGAACAGACTAGATGGCAACTGGTAGCGGAACAGAGGTTGGGATGAAGGGTAGGGCAAAATAATCGGCTGTGGCAAGAAGAGTGAGCAAAGGGAAGTCTCCTAGAGAGTTTCAAGGTGTGCGAATGGTAGGATTTTTAGTTAAGGAATGTGTGGTACTCATTCTTAAGAAGTTTCCTATACTGTCTGACCATGTAGAATGCCTTCACTGTTCCAAAACTCTCCTACCTGCAATAGTCCCACTTATCAACTCTGGGTGCATTGAGGGCAAAGGGGATATCTAGGAGGACAGAAGAAGCTACGTGCAAGGAAAAGGCAGGAAGGAGACAGAGAATTCAGCTGATGCAGAAAATCAGGGAAAGAAAAGGGGAAGGAAGAGCCCTGGTAGCACAATGGTTAAGCACTTGGCTACTAACCAAAAGGTTGGTGGTTCAAACCTACCCAGGGGCTTCTCAGGAGAATGACTTGACGATCTGTTCCCATAAAGATTACAGGCTAGGAAGCCCTAAGGGACAGTTCTACTCAGTCATATCGGACCTCAAGGAGTAGGAATAGGCTTTTCCCCCAACAAAAGAGGATGAGGAGAAAGAAAGACCTGTGAGAAACCTGAAACAAAGAGCTAGAAGAGTGGATTTCCATTTCGTGTAGATTGGAAGCTCAAGCCATTTTCTTTCTTTTTTCAAAATGAAAAGAATAGTCACCATGAATGGAAACATAGGAGTAGGAATGGTCTTACGTATTCTTTCTTATCCCTTTTTTTAGCGTTTTTTTGTCTATTTTTTCTTATTTACTAATTTTTAAGTGCCATTTTATCTTCTCATATTGAAAGTGCTTTTGTTAGATGCATATAATCATTTTTATAAAAGGCTGTGGGTAGATTAATTAACTTATCAGATAAATATCCACCAAAGCATTTTAGACACAGAATCAGATAAAAAATTCATCAGAACATGGGGCTGATTATGTTACATATGGCCACAGTCACAGTGTGCTTCTGAAACCTACTGAATTCCACCAGGAAAGAAAGACAGTAATTGAACAATTAAAAAAAAAAAAATTATACAAGGTAAGAGTAAACTGTGCTCCAAAACAAAACAAAAATAATTAAAAAAAACAAAACTCTTTTCAGAACACCCAGACATGTCATGTGAAGATTTTCACTCTGATTTTCTCAAGAGTGTACAGTAGAGTTTTCCAGAAGCTACATGACATTCGACATCATAACAGGCTGGATTCAGAAGCAGATACAAGAATCCAGCTGTCTTCCCCTAAGACAAACATTATATACCCAATGGCTTAAATGTAAAACAATGGCAGTATTCACACTATTTTTTTGGAAAATATTTATTTTTCATAAAAATATTTTATTTATGTTAATGTGTGGTTGAACTATTACCTTAAAGTAAATTAATACAGAAATAGTTCTAAATTAAAAAAGACAACAACTCAGACTCTCCAGAATCTTAATTCTCCTACTTTGAAAGGGAGTTGGGCTCCTCACCTACATGATAGATTTATCCACATCACATTTGCCCGGGACTACAGATTCTGTGCCTAAACTAAAATGTTGTGTTCTCTTTCTCAACGCTGAAATCAGGGCAGATTTGTAGATTCTGGAATAGTCTGTGCCTGACTCACCGTGCACTGTAGGCAGGAGACACTTCCCTGGGGAGCCAGGGCCTCTCTGGACTGGCTGGCACATATAGAGCAGGCCCCACTTGAGTCAGCTGGACTGATGGTTCCCCGCAGGCTTTTTCAATTTATAGCAGGTTGTATATGGTTGTGCTTTATGAATCATTTCTTTGAAATCAGCCTAGTGTTTTTTTTTTTCAAATAAATTATTGACTATGTGCTTGTATTTATATTATTTAACAAGACTATTTTGTACAAGCATGTTGGCTTTGTTGTTGAGCGCACTGTTTAGTCTGAGACTCCACAAGTACAAACTGTTACATCAGGATGAAAGCACCTTACAACCTGGCCTGGGTTTGGGAAATGCCTCTGAATGTCTGACTCATGATTGCAGTCTATAAACGATTATAGAGTTCTACAGATGGAGCATGTTTTTCCCCAGCCTCCCTTCCACTCTCTAGATGCACTAACGAAAGGGAATTGTATTATTTCCATCAGCCGAGCACATCGTTTTAGTTGGTTCCAGGTGAGGAGGCTGTGGCTTCTTCAGTGTGGTCTCATTGTAGATCAAAGGTAGGTTCCTACTGGGAAAAGGTGTCTTGTTTGCCAGTGCCCCAGAAAACCAGGACAGTTCTCACAGAAACAGAGAATTGTTTACAAATATATCCTAAAAAAAGATAGGCTTTAATGGCTTTTTTTTAAATTTTTTTATTCCTGAAGAACACATTTAGAACTTCATTAGTTCTTTCTTTCAGAGTGAAGTCACCTTTGCCAAAATAAATATGGGGCTTGCCACGGAACACGGCAGCAACGTTCAAATGCTGCATCTTTTTCTTGTTGTTGTTAGGTACTGTTGAGTTGGCTCTGACTCATGGCTACCTTATGTTTACAGAGCAAAACTTCACCTGGCCTGGCACTGTCCTCACAATTGTAGGTATATTTAAGCCCATTTTTGCAGTCACTGTGTCAGTCCATCTCATTGAGGGTCTTCCTCTTTTCTACTGACCCTCTATTTCACCAAACTCAAAGTCCTTCTCCAGTAATTGGTCCCTCCTGATGACAAAGTCTCACCATCCTCGCTTCTAAGGAGAATTCTGGCTCTACTTACTCCAAGACTGATTGTTCATTTTTCTGGCAGTTCATGATGTATATAGTCAACATTCTTCACCAACAGCACAGTTCAAATGAGTTAATTCTTCTTCTGTCTTCCTTTCTCATTTTCTAGTTTTGACATGCATATGAGGTGATTCAAAACACCACAACATTTTTCTTTTTTAAAATTTTAAAATATTTTCCAGTGGATTTGCCCAATGCAACATGTAGTTGGATTTCTTGACTACTGCTCCCATCAGCTTTTATTGGTGATCAAGTGAAATGAACTCCTTGGCAACGTCGATATTATCTCCATTTATCAAGATGTTTCTTATTAGTTAAGTTGTCAGAATTTTTTTTTTTTTTTTTTTTTTAATGCTGAGCTGTAATCCATACTGAAGGCTGTGGTCTTTGATCTTCATCATTAAGTGTTTCAAGTTGTCTTCACTTTCAGCAAGCAACCTGTGATATATATTCAGGTCGATGATAACTATTTCTGTGTTCAGGGACTACTACCCTACGTTCTCTAACAGTACACATGGATGAATGTTGGTTGATTGAGCACTGGGCCAGAGGGCTGAACAAGGCTATAGAGTCATTTGGTCTAGTTCTCTTGAACATACAAGTGAGGAAATCAGAGAGAGAGAAGAGAAACCAAGGGTAGTGTGCAAAATGGTGCTGCTTGTTAGGATGAAGTTTAAATTAGAATTCAGGCATGGCAGACTAGTTCGCTGTTTGCCTACACCATTTCACCTTGTTCCTGAGCATGCAGAGGCATGGCTTTTCACAGGCTCTTTTGCAGTTAGGTGTGGCCATGTAGTTGACTAAGTTCAATCTCATGAATGCAAGCAGACGTGATAAACATTACTTTACAGCGCTTCAAGGACTAGCCCACAAAACCTCCCCACCTAGGATTCTCCATGCTGTAGCTTCATCTTCTGACTTAACGTAGAAAAGCAGATGGCCCTGGGAGTTAGGTGTCGTTACACAATGGGAGGAGTATGAATCCGTTGATTGGGGAAGAGCTGATCCCCAATAGGAATGCTGTTTTGGATTCTACATGACAGAACAAGAAAGAGATTTCTATGCATTTAAGTCATTGCACATTTAGCATCACCTTCATTCTTATGCCATGTCTATTAACCCTCTGCATACTTGTATGTGTGCATCTGTGTACGTGTGTGGCTGTGCAAATTCTAGCATTGCCCTCTCAAAAACAATTACAGCAATATGAACTCAAAAGACAATCACCATAACAGCAGAGTACAATAAATGAGTTACACTGGAAAAGAAAAACACAAATAAGCAAGTATTGGCTAGAGATGTTGATTATACTGTAGTAGTTATTATGGAAGTTTTGTGGTTTTATTGTGGCTGCAGTTGTTTCTTGCAGGGTGTTATTAGAATTTATTGTTTTCATATCTCTGAACTACTAAAAAAGACCCAACTGGCTGCCATATACAAACACAGATATATTCTTATCCAGCAATTCATGTTTCCGACAGGTGTGAAAAGTGAAGCTGGTATCTTTGGAAGCAGATAAATTTTACTGCAATCTGATTCCAAGGAGCATCTGTAGTTAGTACCAATTCCCAAACCCACTGCTGTCAAGTCGATGCTGACTTACAGTGACCCTATAGGACAGAATAGAATACGGTTTCCAAGGAGCTGCTGGTGGATTCAAATTGCTGACTTTGTGGTTAGCAGCTGAGTTCGTAACCCTTGCACCACCAGAGCTCCACAGTGAACACCAAACCAAAGCCCACTGCCATCGAGTTGATTCTGACTCATAGCGATCCTATAGGACAGAGTAGAACTTTCCCATAGAGTTTCCAAGGACTGCCCGGTGGATTCAAACTGCTGGCCTCTTGGTTAGCAGCCATAGCGCTTAACCACTATGCCACCAGTATTTCCATATATTTCCATAGTGAACACAGGCACTGTTAATTCTTTCCAGAGCAGAGTGGAATTGTCAGGAGTCTTACAGGCATATGTGTGTTTGGGGTTAACTGCTGTGCACTGTAACCCTTGGCAACAGACATCCCTCCGAGGGAGAGCCAAGCCCTCTTGCTTCTCAACACCTTTACATAAAATGCACTTCTGGTTTTAAGATGCCTGTTATGGGTTGAATTGTGCCCTCCAAAAATGTGTTTCAACTTGGCTAGGCCATGAGTCCCAGTATTGTGTGGCGGTCCACCATTTCGTGATCTGACATGATCATCCAAAGTACTGTAAATCCTAACCTCTAGAATGTTAACCACGAAGAATTAGAGGCGGTTACGTTAATGACGCAGGACTCAATCTACAGGATTAGAGTGTATCTTGGGTCAATCTCTTCTGAGATTTAAAAGAGAGAAGTGAACAGAGAAGAGAAGGACATCATTACCACCAAGCAAGAAGGCCCAGAGTGGAACATGTTCTGTGGACCCATTTCTCTGTGCTGAGAAGTTCCTAGACCAGGGAAAGATCCATGACAAGGACCTTCCCCCAGAGTCAATGGAGAGAGAAAGTCTTCCTCTGGAGCTGGCATCCTGAATTTGGCCTTCTAGCCTCCTAAACTCCTAATATTTCTGTATGTGAAAGGCATCCACTTGTGCTATTTCTGTTATAGCAGTACTGGATAAGTAAGACAATGCCTAAGACTTTACCTATTTATTTATTTGTTTTGGTAAATGTAGTTGCATCATAATCATCACTGTTATCATTATTATTATAAAATGAAAAAAGAAACAATCTCAGAATATGCCAGTACTTGTATCATTCATACAAGTAGATTGCATTTCCAATACTGATAATCAAGCCACTATGTATGTAAGCCATTCCTAAGGCACTCAAAACACTTGAGAATAATTTTCACAAGATGACAGAACAGGCTCTAAACTGTGAGGCCAGGAACCTGAGATTTAGCACAGGGCCTTTTATTTTACAAAGAGTTGTGGGAGTAATGAGTTCATCACTTCCAGGCCTCCCATGTGATGTCATCTTTCCCTTTCCACTGCCACATTAAATGCAGCATGCTTAGAGGAGCTGGAAGAAGGTAGAACTGGTACTGGATGAATTGGGTCCCTAAATGAACCTAGGAAAGGCTGCCTGACTAGGGGCACCTAGTATTGGGCTAGGAGGCATCTGAGAAATAAGTGTTATTGTGTAGGCCAGTGAGAATTGGAGGTTTATCTGCTAAAGAAACTGCTATTGTTTTTAGGTGCCATTGAGTCCATTTTTGACTCATAGCGGCCACACGTGATAGACTAGATAGGGTTTTCTAGCCTATAATCTTAGGAGTGAATATGGTGAGACTTCATCGTACTTACTTTGGACATGTTATCAGGCTAGACCAGTTCCTGGAGAGGGACAACATGCTTGGTAAAGTAGAGCATCAGCAAGAAAGAGGAAGACTCTCAACGAGATGGATTGACACAGTGGCTGCAACAGTTGTGAGGATGTTGCAGGACTGAGCAGTGTTTCATGCAGAAAAGACTCAACAGCACAGAACAATGGCAACAACAATATTTAAAGGAGCAGATTTCCAGGTCTTTCTCCCAAGGAGCTGCTGGGTGGGTTTGAACTGCCAACCTTTCAGTTCATAGTCAAGTGCTTAACCACTGTGTCACCATCCATTGCCATCGAGCCAATTCTGACTCACAGCAATCCTATAGGGCAGAGTAGAACTGCTCCATAGGGTTTCGGAGGCTGTAAGCTTTACTGAAGCAGACTGACGCATCTTTCTCCCACAGAGCCACTGGTAGGTCGAGCAGCCAACCTTTCTGTTAACACCCAAGCACTTAACCACTGTGCCACCAGAGCTTCTTCTAAAGTGCCTAAGCCAAACCCAGAAACCAAACCTGTTGCTGTTGAGTTGATTCCAACCCATAGAGACCCTGTAGGACAGGCTGGTGGATTCAAACTGCCAACCTTTTGGTTAGTAGCTGGGCTCTTGACCACTGTGCTACTAGGGATACTCTAAAGTACCCAGTGTTACCTCAATACAAGTAGACATCACACTTAGGTTTTACAACTTAAAATAGATGAAACATTCATGAGTCAAACATCAGTTCCTCATTCTCAACCTGAAGCTTCATTATCCATTACACAACCCATTGGTGTCAAGTTCATTCTGACTCATAGCGACCCTATACAACAGAGTAGAATTGCCCCCAAAGGATTTCCAAGGAGCAGCTGGTGGATTCAAACTGCATTTTGGTTAGCAGCCAAGCTCTTCAAACACTGCACCACCAAAGATACTTTAGTCTCTATGAGTCGGAATCCATTCAATGGCAATAGGTTTGGTTTAGTTTTGGGGTTAATGCTGCAAGGTTAGGCAGCTAGCTCTAACGCAAGGTTTCTTTCCTTCACTTCAGCACTATTGGGATTTTGGGCAATGAAATTGTTTGTTTGGGGGAAGGGGGTACTGTCCTAGCATTGGGAGCCTTGGTGGCACAATGGTTAAAGCATTTGGCTGCTAACCAAAAGATTGGCAGTCCGAACCCACCAGTGGCTCCCTGGGAGAATGATGTGGCAGTCTGCTTCCATAAAGATTTACAGCCTTGGAAACCCTATGGGGAAGTTTTACTCTGTCTTATAGGGTCACTGTTTTAGGTTCAGTTCTCTAGAGAGGCAAAACCAGTAAAGAATATATATATATAGCTGTCGTTAGGTGCTGTTGAGTTGGTTCGGACTCTTAGCAACCCTATGCACAACAGATTGAAACATTGTCCAGTCCTGAGCCATCCTTAAAATCTTTGTTATACTTGATCTCATTGTTGCAGCCACTGTGTCAATCCACCTCCTTGAGGGTCTTCCCCTTTTCCACTGACCCTGTACTATGCCAAGCATGATGTCCTTCTCCAGGGGCTGATCCCTCCTGACAACTGTCCAAAGTATGTAAGACGCAGTCTCACCATCCTTGCTTCTAAGGAGCACTCTGGTTGTACTTCTTCCAAGACAGATTTGTTTGTTCTTTTGGCAGTTTGTAGTATATTCAATATTCTTCAATACCACAATTCCAAGGTGTCAATTTTTCTTCAGTCTTCCTTATTCATTGTCCAGCCTTCACATGAATATGATGCGATTGAAAATACCATGGTTTGGGCCAGACACACCTTAGTCTTCAAGGTGACATCTTTGCTTTTCAACACTTTGAAGAGGTCCTTTGCAGCAGATTTACCCAATGCAATGCACTTTGGATTTCTTGACTGCTGCTTCCGTGGCTGTTGACTGTGGATCCAAATAAAATGAAATCCTTGACAACTTCAACCTTTTCTCCATTTATCATGAGGTTGCTCATTGGTCCAGCTGTGAGAATTTTTGTTTTCTTTATGTCGAGGTGCAACCCATACTGAAGGCTGTGGTCTTTGATCTTCATAAGTAAGTGCTTCAAGCCCTTTTCACTTTCGGCAAGCAAGGTTGTGTCACTTGCATAACGCAGGTTGTTAATGAGTCTTCCTCCAATCCTCGTGCCCCGTTCTTCTTCATATAGTCCAGCTTCTCGTATTATTTGCTCAGCATATAGGTATGCTGAATAGGTATGGTGAAAAGATACAACTCTGACGCACACCTTACCTTCTTTAAACCAATCAGTATCCCTTTGTTCTGTCCAAACAACTGCCTCTAGATCTATGTAAAGGTTCCTCATGAGCGTAATTAAGTGTTCTGGAATTCCCATTCTTAGTAATGCTATCCATAGTTTGTTATAAGCCACACAGTCGAATGCCTTTGCATAGTCAATAAAACACAGGTAAACATCCTTCTGGTATTCTCTGCTTTCAGCCAAGATCCATCTGACATCAGTAATGATATCCCTGACCCCATGTCCTCTTCTGAAACCAGCCAGAATTTCTGGCAGTTCCCTGTCGATATACTGCTGCAGCCATTTTTGAATGATCTTCAGCAAAATTTTGCCTGTGTGTGATATTAATGATATTGTTCCATAATTTCCGTATTCAGATGGACCACCTTCCTTGGGAATAGGCATAAATAGGGACCTCTTCCAGTCAGTTGGCCAGGAAGCAGTTTTCCATGTTTCTTGGCATAGACAAGTGAACACCTCCAGCACTGCATCCATTTGTTGAAACATCTCATTTGATATTCTGTCAATTCCTGAAGCAAAATGTGCTCGACAAATGGCAAACTGACAGACATGTGGAGGATATATATATATAAAGATTAATATCGATGAAATGGCTCACACAGTTTTTAGAGGCTGTAATTCCCAAGTCCTGACAGCAATGGTTTTTTGTTTTTTTTTTTTTTAATAGAGTGACTATTAGTTGGAATGCACTCAACTACAACAGGCTTGGTTTTTTTGGTTTTGTCTTAGCCTGGATTCTCTAGGAAAGCAGAACCAGCAAAGTGTACAAACATATACAGAGATCCATATCAAGGAAATCACTCACGAGATTGTAGAGGCTGGAATGTCCCCAGTGTGTTGGTTAGAATAGAGGCGTCTCCTGATCCACGTAGCTGCAAGGGCGAACCCAAGATCAACAGATCATACACCAAGGCCTGAACAATTCAGAGCCTTGAATGTTGTCCTAACTTTTTAGCTATCTAGTCCTAAAACCTCACACTGGGAGGAAAAAATATATGGTAAAATGCATAGCAAGTTATGAAATATTTTGGCTTAGTGCTGCAGAAGAACTGATGCAAGTTCTCACCTTGCCAAATAGAAGAATCTTCTGCCAGTACCCAGAAGACAGCATCTGGAACCTTCCATTTTAGGTGAAATCAGAAATTCAAGTACAAGTACACTTTTCAAAAGTAAATCTAGTACTAATGCAATTATGCCTCATGTTCTGAAAAAGAAAATTTGGCATTCTTTTTATTTTCTAAAAGAAGAATTTGGAGAAAACTCTATAAGCTGTGGTAGGCTGAAAAATAGCACCCCCTCCAAAAAAAAGATATCCACGACCTACTCCTTGGAACCTGTGAATGTTATGTCTGTGGAAGAACGGGGCGGGAGTGGGGGGCTTCTTTGCAGATGTGATTAAGGGTCTTGTGATAGGGAGATTATCCCAGGTTACCTGCATAAGCCTTAAATGCAATCACAGGCATCAGTATGAGAGAAAGAGTCCACACACAGAGGAGAAGGTGTCGATGTGACCACAGAGGCAGAGAACGAAGAAATGATGCAGCCACAAGTCAACGATCCCCTGAGCCAGCAGACGCTGGGAGAAGCAAGGAACGAACTCTTCCCTAGAGCTTCCAGAGGAAGCACGGCCTAGTGAACACCTTAATTTCAGCCCAGTGATGCTGATTTTGGACTTCTGGAGGCTTTAAGCTACCATGTTTGTGGTAATTTGTTACAGCAGCCACAAGAAACTAACACATAAAATATTTGGCCCCATTTACTCACTCAGGGAACTAACAATCCCTGCACTCTGACTTTCAGAGCCCATGGAGGAGATCCGTGATGCTAACTGTCAACCACACACAGAGCCCACTACCACTGCATATGGTATATGGTCTATACTTAGAGGTTTAACTTGTCTAAACAAATGCTAAAAACAAAATGAATTTGGTTTGTGTATTGATTTTAAAGTGTATTTAGTTGGTTACAGTGACGATAATAAAGACTATATTATTTAAAAAAAATACTCATTTCAAAAACCTCAATACCTGTGAGTCATAATATGCGTGTATGTAGACATATACATAAATGTACACTGTTGCTGTTGTTAGATTCTGTTAAGTCCATATCAACTCACACTGACCTTATGTACGACAGAAACACTGCCCAGTCCTGTGCCATCCTCACAAGTGTTAATACATTTGAACCCATTTCAGTCACTGTGTCAATCCATCTCATTGAGAGTCTTTCTCTTTTCCACTAACCTTCTACTTTACCAAGCATTATGCCCTTCTCCAGGGACCGATGACTCCTGACAACATGTCCAAAGTACATGAGATGAAGTCTCACCATCCTTGCTTCTAAGGAGCATTCTGGTAGCACTTCCAAGACATATTTGTTTGTTCTTCTGGCAGTCCATGGTATATTCAATATTGCCCAGCAACACCACAATTCAAAGGTTTCAATTCTTTTTAGGTCTTTCTTATTCATTATCCAGCTTTACCATGCATATGAGGTGATTGAAAATGCTATGGCTTGGCTCAGGCACACCTTAGTCCTCAAAATGATATTTTTGCTTTTAACACTCTAAAGAGGTCTTTTGCAGCAGATTTGCCCAATGCAATATGTCATTTAATTTCATGATTGCTTTCATGGGTGTTTTTTGTGGTTATAAGTAAAATGAAATCCTTGACAATTTGAATATTTTCTTCCTTTGTCATCATGATAAACAAAGAAAATACTGAAGTTGTCAAGGATTTCGTTTTCATCCAACATACTAAGAAAATTCTAACTGAAAATGTTTTAATTTATCTATTACTGGAAATTCTAATTAATTGCTTTTATTTTCTCTACTCCAACCAACATCACCCCAATCTACTGCACTCTAAGTAGATTCGGCATAAATGAGAGAGAAAAAGTTTTATTCGTTCATGTAGTACTTTATCATATTGTGCTGTTTGTCTGTGTTCATATCTTCCGAAATATTTTCTTTTAATATTAAAGCCTGGGTTAGATTTATTTCAAGGATTATAAAGATTGCTACTGTTGTTTTACTTATCTTTTATTTTACTTCTGAAATTTTGGGGGCTAAACAACAAAGCATCGAATATGTAAATCAAAACCACTACAAACATACTTGGATAAGCAACAAAGCTGAAAAGTATAGAAACCCAAATATTAATTGCTGATATGTAATTGCCTACTTGGGGAAAAAAAAGAGAGAGAGAGAGAGAATCAACTAAAAACTATTATAATTGATGAAAACATTCAGTAAGATAAATCCATGCAAAACCAGTTTACAAAAACCAGTGTCTTTTTATATATCAATTACAACCAATTAGAAAATAAAATGAGAGAGAATGTTTAATTCGCAATATCAACCAAAATATAAGTTACATCGAAGTAATTTCAGTGGGACTATTAATAGTGGGAACTGGAATTTTTGTAGAGAAATGTGCGATGAGAAACTCTCTAAGCTCTAATTGGCTGAAATCCACGTAATTGCAGAAAGGAAAACAGACATATGTTTGCTTTCTCAAATGGCCTCGCAACAGTTCCCTGACACAGTATCACTAATTCCTGCAAATCGCCGGCTGGTGGCTACATCTTCCCCATATCTCACGATGTCTTTTTAACCTGTTTCTAACCTTTAAAATGGAAACTAGTGATTTCCTCTTGTATTTTTTCCCCCTGGAAAATGTATTTCTTTTTTTTTTTTTTTCCTTTTCCTTTGTACTGTATGTAGTATTTATGTCTCTGTGTCAGTCCCAACCTGAGCCCCTATTTATCCTTTAGGCATTGAACGTGATCCTGTCATTCAGATGTTTAAAGGTTTATGGGTAACTGCTCCTACTCTTTTAACTGCACTCAGCTTGGCAGTGTTTGTTCCCACAAGTGCCATGTCCATGTTTTATGGGATTTAAAAAGGTATAGGGAAGCATTTTGGACAAAGGTCGGCCTACTGAATAAGGGTTGGCCAGGTCCCTGAGCAAAGTGGCTGGTGCCAAGAGAGAATCCAGAAATGATTCATGGTGTGTTTACACTGCCTGGGGCTGGCAAACTGGGGAGACAGCTTTCTGCTAGCAGACTGGAACTAAATTCTTAGACGTCCCCAAGCTGCCAAAAAATTTCATCACGGGGCTTCCTACAGAAGCCATGAATTGGATGTCAATGTCTTTCAACTGAAAGAAGAGTTTGTGTCAAGCCCCAGAACCTTCCTCAGATACATTTTTCTAATTGAGGCTCCTTTCTCTTTTCACTGGCAAAGAAAAACATCAATGGCTGAATTTCACGAGTGGCTAGGATTTAAAGCTGGGTAAGATTACAAGTGGTTCAGGATTTAGACTCATTCTATCTGCCAGTTTGATGGTTTGATGCCATATTTTAAATGCAGTACATCTCTTGCATCTTGATTCTTCTGCACACCCACCCCCAGTGAGTGCTCTGCGGG
This sequence comes from Loxodonta africana, assembly GCF_030014295.1. Classification (NCBI taxonomy): domain Eukaryota; kingdom Metazoa; phylum Chordata; class Mammalia; order Proboscidea; family Elephantidae; genus Loxodonta; species Loxodonta africana. Next base: position 7,463,903 of record NC_087343.1, on the reverse strand, counting down.
CAGTTGATGTGGACAGCACTCATGAAGCTCTAGTTGGCTACAGTCAATTTTACCCCCAGTGGTGACCTCATTAGCAATGGCAGCCACTTACCACATGTCCTGGGGCTGTCTCAGTTCTAAGACCTTCAATTTCTGAAGTGAATTCTCACAGCTCTTTAATACACCCTTCAGTCATATTTTTTTTTTCCAGCTAAACAGAGGCAAGTAAACTGAAAAAATAAAATATAAAAGAAAAAAAAATCAAACCAGTTATCTACGAGCCTATTCTGATGAATGGCAATCCCACGTCTTTTAGAGTAGAACTGTGATCCATAGGGTTTTCCATGGCTCTGATTTTTTCAGAAGTAGGTGGTTAGCCATTTCCCTGAGGTGCCTCTGGGTGGACTAGAATTGCCAACCTTTCAGTTACTAGCTTAGCACTTAAAGAGGTGGATAAGGATTACATATCTCAATCTGATTATGTTGTCTTTGTTGTGTGCTATGGAGTCAATTTCAACTCATAGTGACCCTATGAATGTTGAATATGTCTATGCTAGTAAGAGGAAAAAAAAATTGTCGTATTTATATATTAATCAAACCTAATTGAACCCAATTTCATATTTATTTTTCAGCCTTCCGTACTGAAGGAGAGGTAATCAGACTAGACTCAAATCCTGGGTACTTCCAGAACTTTCTCTCCTAGCCATGAACTAAATTACCAGTTTCTTCCTTTCTCTTCTATCTTGTTCTTTTAATAGCAGAGCAATAACACCAGATACCATCTTAACATACTTTCTCAGGAGAATGTTAAATATAATTTATTATCCCTGGGTTTGTACCAACTGATTAAATGGAAGAAGGTCCACAGTTTTTCAAACAAATGATGGGAGATCTTTAGTAGCTAAAAATGTTTGAGTATTTCCAACCCATGAATACAAACTGTGCATATATGAATTTGGTTTGACTTCAGCATTTGAAGAAAAATTATCACCTGTGTTAGCGAAAGGATTGTCAAGATTCCAGGGTGGATCTTGTGTCGCTTTACTTGATCCTCACAGCAACTGTATGAGACAGTTACCATCATCATCCTACTTTAGAGGTGGAGACACAGAAGTGTACAAATGTTGTGTGGCCTTGTCAACATCCCCAGGCATAGAAGACACTTTGGTCATAACTGTAGGCTTTCCCTACACTGAATCCACAGTTGTTTTCCAGTATACCACACAAAAGAGCCCTGGTGGTGCAATGGTTAAATTCTCAGCTGCTAATCAAAGGTTGGTAGTTTGAACCCACACAGTGGCTCTGTGAGAGAAAGACATGGCAATCTGCTTTTTAAAAAGATTACGGCCTTGGAAACCCTATGAGGCAGAGCTACTCTGCCACTTGGGGTCACAATGAGTCAAAATCAACTCCATGGCACCCAACAACAACAACACCACCATAAAAAAGGTTAAAATGTACTTGTTGCTGAGAAGACATTTTGCAATCAACCTATACATGTGATAAGTAAAGACAAATGCTCTCTAGGTGTCTGTTACATGTTGGGCATGCTACTGAGCCTTAAAAGAGCCTTAGGGAAGGTTTAATATAATGCCTGTTCCTATAACCCACATTCCTCAAATATTTATTAAATATATAAGTAAACTTAATGTGTATTAAGCGTATAAATATTTTGTTGCTTTTGGGTACCATCAAGTTGATTCCCACTCGTAGTGAACCCATGTGACAGAGTAGAACTACTCCATAGGGTTTCCTAGGCTGTAATCTTTACAGAAACAGATCACCAGGCTTTTCTCCCATGAAGCTGCTGGGTGGGTTCAAGCTGCCAACCTTTCAGTTGGCAGCCAAGGGCGTAAACTTTTGCACCACCAATATAATAGCAAAATATAAATATACTTAAATATAAATGTAAATGGTGTCTGGAGGGCCTTTTGTCGATGAGGCAAGTTTCAGAGGGAAGATCTGCCTCATGTCAGGATAGTTGGAGAAGTGGAATCCCTGATGGAGATGAACTTCCATCTGTAGGGTTTCAGTGAGACAAATTCAAAGCCCAGAGGAGGCGGAGCCAAGATGGCGGAATAGACAGACTCTCCGAGGAGCCCTCTTTACAACAAAGACCCCCCAAAACAGGTGAAAAGAGTATATTTATGACAAGCTAGGAGCCCTGAGCATCAAAGGCAGCTTAGAAAATGAACAGAGGGGCAGGGGAAGGAAGAGACCTTTCAGAAGCGGAGAGGAGTTACTGGACCTGAATCACAGGGAGCCCTCAGGCACCATTCCCCCAGCGGCGGCAACAGCGGCCGCCGCGGCGGGCTGGTCCTAGCATTCAGCTGCAGTTTCCTCAGGGAGAAGCAGCAGCCACACAGCCCACTCACACCTCCGGAACCTGAGAACAGCACTCTCGGCAAAAGTTAAGTGCTTGCGTATATTTTACCACGTCCCCCACCCCTCGCCCCCAAGCTGGCTACCAAAAACCAAACCAAACCCAGTGCCCTTGAGTCGATTCTGACTACAGCGGCTGAATTTCCTGGCCCTGAGAAAGTCACTGTTAAGTGCATAGAGCCATCTTCCCAGCCTTGCAGAAAGGAAAAAATTGCAATCGTAGGAAAAGATAATTTGCCAGCTCCACTAACTGGGGGAGCTCAGGGCAGAGGTGGCTCCTGCCCAGGCATAAATGGTCCATGGACTTTGAGTACCTTTCCCTTCTGCATGGACCTGTGTGGGCCTATTTCGGGAGAATAGGCCCTTGTTAGCAGACTCCAACCATTTAAGCGGTGCGGTGGAAAGGTGGGTGTTTGATGTTTGACATTGCTTTGCCTATTAAACAGGGTCCTCACCTACACACATCAGGGGCCTAAGGACTGGTAGCTCCACTCAGGTCACCCAGCCACCCATGACATGGGTCCAAGGATAACTGGTACCTCCCAGTCCTTACAACCAAAAACATTGGGTGCCCATGGTCCATCTGCAGAACCCACCCACCTGCACGCTCTGGGAACAGGGACACACTTTCCTCAGAGACACTAGGGGGTCAGGTCTCAGCACCCTACCTTGTTCAGAGCTGACCCCTTGCTGCAATCAGATGCCGGTACATACACCAATTACCCCTGCCCCTCTAAGACTGTAGAACAGAGCCTGTACCACACTCTTGATGATCAGATACCTGGACACTTGAGCTGAATTCCTAGAAGAAAAGCGATTGGACTTCTAGACTCATATACCTGATACCAGCTCTAGCCATCTGGGGACAGGACATCAGAGCTCCAAAGGTGAAAATAATCAAGCTAGCTTACTCAAGCAACCAATTTGGGCATATCAAAACAAAACAAAGCAAGAAGCTACCACACAGTAAGCACGCATAAACTGATACAATATCTTGTAGATGGCTCAGGGGCAACAGTCAAAATCAAGTCACATAAAGAAACAGACCATGATCACCTCAACAGGCTCTCAAAACAAAGAATCCAGGGATTTTCTAGAAGAAAGAGCATTCCTGGAACTACGAGATGCAGAATACAAAAGTTTAATATACAGAACCCTTCAAGACATCAGGAAGGAAATGAGACAATACACAGAACAAGCCAAGGAACACACACATAAAGCAATTGAAAAAATTAAAAAGATTATTCAGGAACATAATGAAAAATTTAATAAGCTAGAAAAATCCATAGACAGCAATCAGAAATTCAGAAGATTAACAATAAAATTACAGAAGTAGACAACTTAATAGAAAGTCAGAGGAGCAGAAGAGAGCAGGTAGAAGTCAGAATTTCTGAGCTTGAAGATAAATCACTTGGCAATAATATTTTTGAAGAAAAATCAGATAAAAGAATTTTAAAAAATGAACTAATCTTAAGAATCATGTGAGACTCTATCAATAGAAATAACCTACGAGTGATTGGAGTACCAGAGCAGGGAGGGATAATAGAAAATACAGAGAGAATTGTTGAAGATTTGTTGGAAGAAAACTTCCCTGACATCATGAAAGATGAGAAGAAATCTATCCAAGACACTCATCGAACTACACATAAGGTAGATTTTAAAAGAAAGTCACCAAGACATAATCAAACTTGCCAACACCAAAGATAAAGAGAGAAATTTAAGAGCAGCTAAGGATAAATGAAAAGTCACCTACACAGAAGAGCCAATAAGAATAAGCTCAGACTACTCGGTAGAAACCATGCAGACAAGAAAGCAATGAGATGACTTATTTAAAAAATTGAAGGAAAAAAAAATTTCCAACCAAGAATCATATAACCAGCAAAACTGTCTCTCATATATGAAGGTGAAATTAGGACATTTCCAGATTAACAGAAGTTTAGGAAAATCATAAAAACCAAACCAAAACTACAAGAAATAATAAAGGGAGGTCTTTGGCACTGAGTTTGGTTAGAAAATCAATAATATCAAGTGTCAACCCAAGACGAGAACACAAGGCAGAGCAATCAGAAGTCAACCCAGGCAGGGAAATCAAAAGAGCAAAGCAGGACTAAAAAAAAAAAAAAAAAAAGAAGAAGCTCAAAACAGGGTAACAGCGATGTTATTATATAAAAGAAGACAATATTAGAACAATAAAGAGGGACAAAAAAATGTAATCATAGATCTTCCATATGGAGAGGAAGATACGGCGATACAAAGAAATAAAAGTTAAATTTAAATTTAGAAAAATAGGGGTAAATAATAAGATAGCCACAAAGGAGACAAACTACTGTACTCATCAAAATAAAAGGCAAGACAAAAATAGAGACTCAGCAGATACAAAATCAACAACAATGAAAATGAGGAAAGGATGATATATAAAGATGATATACTCAGTACATGAAATTAAGTGGGAAATAGAAACTGTCAACAGCACACAAAAAAAGACATCAAAATGTCTTTAAAAAAAAAAATTCATACCTATCCATAATTATGGTGAACATAAATGGACTAAATACACCAATAAAGAGACAGAGAGTGGCAGAATGGATTAAAAAACACGATCTGTCTATATGCTGCCTACAAGAGACACACCTTAGATTTAGAGACACAAACTAAAACACAAAGGATGGGAAAAATATATATATCAAAAAACAACAATCAAAAAAGAGCAGGAGTGGCAATATTAATTTCTGACAAAATAGACTTTTAAAGTTAAATCCATCATAAAGGATAAGGAAGGACACTATATAATGATTAGAGGGACAATATACCAAGAAGATATACCCACATTAAATATTTATACATCCAATGACAGGGCTTCAAGATATACAAAACAAATTCTATCAGCATTGAAAAGTGAGATAGACAGCTCCACAATAGTAGTAGGAGACTTCAACACACCACTTTCGGTGAACAACAGGACATCCAGGAAGAAGCTCAATAAAGACACGGAAGATCTAAATGCCACAGTCAACAAATTTGACCTTGTAGACATATACAGAACACTCCACCCAACAGCAACCAAGTATACTTTCTTTTCTAGTGCACATGGAACATTCTCTAGAATAAACCACATATTAGGTCATAAAGCAAGCCTTAGCAGAATCCAAAACATTGGAATATTACAAAGCATCTCCTCTGACCATAAGGCCATAAAAGTGGAAAACAATAACAGAAAAAGCAGAGAAAAGAAATCTTTGAACCCTTGGAAACTGAACAATACCCTGCTCAAAAAAGACTGGATTATAGAAGACATTAAGGATGGAATAAAGAAATTTGTAGAATTCAACGAGACTGAAAACACTTCCTATCAGAACCTTTGGGATACAGCGAAAGCAGTGCTCAGAGGTCAAATTATTTCAATAAATGCACACATCCAAAAAGAAGAAAGGGCCAAAATCAAAGAACTATCCCTACAACTTGAACAAATAGAAAGAGAGCAACAAAAGAAACCATCAGACACCAGAAGAAAACTAATAATAAAAATTAGAGCAGAACTAAATGAAATAGGAAAAAAAAAAAAAATTGAAAGAATTAACAAGACCAAAAGCTGTTTTTTTGAAAAAATCAACAAAATTGATAAACTATTGGCCGAACTGACAAAAGAAAAACAGGAGAGGAAGCAAATAACCTAAATAATAAATGAGATGGGTGATATTACAAGAGACCCAACAGAAATTAAAAGAACCATATCACATTACTATGAAAAATTGTACTTTAACAAATTTGAAAACCTAGAAGAAATGGATGAATTCCTAGAAACCAACTACCTACCTAAACTAACACAAACAGAGGTAGAACAACTAAATAGACCCATAACAAATGAAGGGATTGAAAAGGTAATCAAAAAACTCCCAACAAAAAAATCCTTGGCCCAGATGGCTTCACTGCAGAGTTCTACCAAATTTTCAAAGAACAGTTAACACCACTACTACTAAAGGTATTTCAGAGCACAGAAGAGGAGGGAATACTATAAACTCATTGTATGAAGCCAACATATCCCTGATACCAAAACCAGGTAAAGACACATATATCCCTCATAAACATAGATGCAAAAATCCTCCACAAAATTCTAGCCAATAGAATTCAACAACATATCAAAAAAATAATTCACCATGACCAAGTGGGATTTATAGCAGGTATTCAGAGATGGTTCAACATTAGAAAAACAATTAATGTAATCCACCACATAAATAAAACAAAAGACAAGAATCACATGATTTTATCAGTTGATGCAGAAAAGGCCATTTTATCAAAGTTCAACACCCATTCATGACAAAAACTCTCAGCAAAATAGGAATAGAGGGAAAATTTCTCAACATAATAAAGGGCATTTATACAAAGGCAACAGCCAACATCACCCTAAATGGAGAGAGCCTGAAAACATTCCCATTGAGAATGGGCACCAAACAAGGATGCCCCTTATCACTACTCTTATTCAACATTGTGCTGGAAGCCCTAGCCAGAGCAATTAGGCTAGATAAAGAAATAAAGGGCATCCAGGCAGGCAAGGAAGAAGTAAAATTATCTCTATTTGCAGACAACATGATCTTATACACAGAAAACCGTAAGGAATCCTCAAGAAAACTATTGAAGCTAATAGAAGAGTTCAGAAGAGTATCGGGATACAAGATAAACATACAAAAATCGGTTGAATTCTTCTACACCAACAAAAAGAACATTGAAGAGGAAATCACCAAGTCAGCGCCATTACAGTAGCCCCAAAGAAGATAAAATACTTAGAAATAAATCTTACCAGAGATGTAAAAGACTTATACAAAGAAAACTACAATACACTTCTGGAAGAAACCGAAAGAGACCTACATGAGGGGAAAAACATACCTTGCTCATGGATAGGAAGACTTAACATTATAAAAATGTCTATTCTACCAAAAGCGATCTATACATTTATTGCAATTCTGATCCAAATTCCAACGACATTCTTTAATGAGGTGGAGAAACGAATCACCTACTTCATGTGGAAGGGAAAGAGACCCCGGATAAGTAAAGCATTACTGAAAAAGAAGAACAAAGTGGGAGGCCTTACTCTACCTGATTTTAGAAACTATTATACTGCCACAGTAGTCAAAACAGCCTGGTACTGGTACAACAATGGATACATAGACCAATGGAAGAGAATTGATAATTCAGACATAAATCCATCCACATATGAGCAGTTGATATTTGACAAAGGCCCCAAAACAGTTAAATGGGGAAAAGGCAGTCTTTTTAACAAATGTTGCTGGCATAACTGGATATCCATCTGCAAAAAAGTGAAACAAGACCCATACCTCATTCTATGCACAAAAATGAGCTCAAAATGGATCAAAGACCTAAATATAATATCTAAAATGATAAAGATCATGGAAGAAAAGATAGGGAAAACATTAGGAGCCCTAATACATGGCGTAAACAGTATACAAAACATTACTAACAATGGAGAAGAAAAACTAGATAACTTGGAGCTCCTAAAAATCAAACACCTATGCTCATCCAAAGACTTCACCAAAAGAGTAAAAAGACCACCTTCAGACTGGGAAAAAGTTCTTAGCTATGACACTTCTGATCAGTGCCTGATCTCTAAAATCTACATGATACTGTAAAAACTCAACTACAAAAAGGCAAATAACCCAATTAAAAAATGGGCCAAAGACATGAACAGACACTCCACTAAAGACATTCAGGTAGCAACAGATACATGAGGAAATGCTCACAATCGTTAGTCATTAGAGAAATGCAAATCAAAACTACAATGAGATTTCATCTCACTCCAACAAGGCTGGCATTAATCCAAAAAACACAAAACAATAAATGTTGGAGAGGCTGTGGAGGGATTGGAACACTTATACACTGCTGGTGGGAATGTCAAATGGTACAACCACTTTGGAAATCAATTTGATGTTTCCTTAAAAAGCTAGAAATAGAACTACCATACTATCCAGCAATCCCACTCCTTGGAATATATTCTAGAGAAATAAGAGCCTTTACACAGACAGATATATGCACAGCCATGTTCATTGCAGCACTGTTTACAATAGCAAAAAGATGGAAGCAACCAAGGTGCCTATCAATGGATGAATGGATAAATAAATTATGGTATATTCACACAATGGAATAGTATGCATTGATAAAGAACAGGGATGAATCTGTGAAATATTTCATAACATGGAGGAATCTGGAAGGCATTATGCTGTGTGGCAAAAGGACAAATATTGTATAAGACCACTATTAGAAGAACTCAAAAAATAGTTTAAACATAATAGAAAATATTCTTGACGGTTACAAGATGGGGGAGGGAGGGAGGGTTGGAGAGTGGTATTCACTAATTAGATAGTAGATAAGAACTACTTTAGGTGAAAGGAAAAATAACATACAATACAGGTAAGGTCAGCACAACTGGACTAAACCAAAAACAAAGAAGTTTCCGGAATAAACTGAATGCTTCCAAGGCCAGCATAGCAGGCTCAGGGTTTTGGGGACCATGGTTTCAGGGGTCATCTAAGTCAAGTGGCATAATAAAATGTATTAAGAAAACACTCTGCATCCCACCTTAGAGAGAGGCATCTGGGGTCTTAAATGCTAGCAAGTGGCCATTTAAGATGCATCAATTGGTCTCAACCCACCTGGATCAAAGTAGAGAGAAGAGTACCAAAGACACAAGGTAATTATGAGCCCTAGAGACAGAAAGGGCCACATAAACCAGAGACTACATCAGCCTGAGACCAGAAGAGCTAGATGGTGTCCGGCTACAACCGATGACTGCCCTGACAGGGAACACAACAGAGAACCCCTGAGGGAGCAGGAGAGCAGTGGGATGCAGACCTCAAATTCTCATAAAAAGACCAGACTGACTGAGACTAGAAGGACTCCGGTGGTCATGGCCCCTAGACCTTCTGCTGGCCCAGGACAGGAACCATTCCCAAAGTCAACTCTCAAGGCAGGGATCCGTCTGGACAATGGGTTGGAAAGGGATGCTGGTGAGGAATGAGCTTCTTGGATCAGGTGGACACTTAAGACTATGTTGGCATCTCCTCCCTGGAGGGAAGATGAGAGAGAAGAGGGGTTTAGAAGCTGGTGAAATGGACACAAAAAGAGAATGGAGAGAGGGAGCGGGCTGTCTCATTAGAGGGAGAGCAACTGGGAGTATGTAGCAAGGTGTATATAAGGTTTTGTATGAGACTGACTTCATTTATAAACTTTCACTTAAAGCACAATAAAAATAAAAAAAATTCAACGCCCGTTCCAACCTTCCTTCAGACAGACCCCCACATCACCCCTGGGGGGTCACACAGCTTCACTCCCAAGCCACCAGTGACAGCTCCCGCCACTGTGCATGTCCTGTCTTTAGATAGCTCTGTCCTCTCTGACACAGTAACAAGAGTAGGATGAGAACACAATGGACATTTGTGGCTGTCCAGAGAACCATGCCATGTCCTTCTGTGCCTGAATCCTTCCAAAATGGGATGGCAGCCCCACCCACATCTTCTTGTTCCTTGTGTCTCTTAACAGCTGGTGAGCACCCATCCCTTCAACCCTCTGCCCCCTCTCTGCTTTCAGGCTTTCTCTGGTCACTCATTCTGACCACCATTTTCTGACTGTATTTTGTGTGTTTATTGTTGTTGTTGGTTGTCTTCAAGTCCATTCTGAATCATAGCAATCCCATTTGACAGAGTAGAATTGCCCCATAGGATTTTCTAGGCTATAATCTTTATGGAAGCTTCATCAGGTCCTTTTTTCTGCAGAGCCACTGGTGAGGTCAAAATGCCAACCTTTTGGTTAGAAGCCGAGCACTTCACCATTGTGCTACCGGGACTTCCTTTGTTTGTTCAATGACCTCCAAACAAGGCATTCAGAACTAATGTCAAACCTGTTCATGGGTCCAGGAGACAGCAGAGAAAGGGCCATACTAGCTTCACCAGGTCTGCTTATCCAGACCCCCTCCAGCCCTGCATTCTGACACCCATCTCCCATTATGGAATCATTCTGGTCTTGTTCAGCTAAGCCTCTTTTCCGCACATGCCTCTACCAGCCAATTCCAATGACACTTCTCAGTTATGTGCTGGAGCAGTTGGTTCTGGGTCCCAAGTTGTCGCCACTGAATTTGTATGCTGTCTGACAGCTGACAGTGTGACTACATTCCTGGCACTGCCTTACTGGAGACAAGAATAAGATGGAGACATGGCTATTAGAACTGGCCTAAGGTCCAAGCAGCACCCTTGGTGAACATACCCAACTGCACCAGCAGAGAGCATGCTTGTTCAGGAGCTGTGTGACCAGAAGCCCCAGGGAGAACTCTGAGCATTCCTGTGGGGTGAGTTATGACGTAAGTCAGGTGCGAAAAGTGAGACCTTCCAAGTCACTTCTTGAGTGATACTGGATCCCACACACTTGACAACCAAACATGGAGAATCTTAACCCTCTGGTGATCCAATTATTTTCTGCTTTGAATTTTTTGTAGATACCATGTGTATTCATGAATGGAAGCATACTGAATCATAGAGTGGAGTCTGAATTTTTGGTAAGCAGTATGGATTTTTTTTTTCTTGCCCCCTCCCACAAGCTCACCCTAAGTGTTTAGTGGAATGTATGAAGTATCACTAATTATACCTCAGAGTCCTCACCAGGGTGTGTTGGCATATATGTGTAACAAATAAAGTTTTCCAAAATTTCTATTTTTCCTACCAAAAATTCAGATACCTCATGCAATACCCTGTAAAAACAGTAATTTGTGGCCCATGCAGTTATAACCGTTATAAAGAGCCCTGCCTTGCAACAGCATCCACCGTCAGTGGTACAGCAGCTTTCCAATCAACCCCGGAGGGTGGAAATTTCATCGTTGCTCCCTGTACCCCTGGGCATGAAAGGGTGGTGAATCCTGGGTGACAAGTAGGGGCTTTCTTATGCAAGATCTGAAAAATCATTGTAACAGAAGGTTCAAGAAGACATTCTGATGGCAGTGTTGAGGGTGAACTGAAGATAATGCAACTCACCTTTTATAAACCCTAGAAAGAAGTCAATTTGGGGTAACCTTTGAGATATCCAAAGCCTTGGTGGTACAGTGGTTAAGTGAAATGGCTATGATGGCACAGCATTTTGTTGCATGGGTCATTTTTTTCATGTTCAGAACAAAACCCAACCCATTGCCTTCAAGTCGATCCCTGCTCTTAGCAACCCTATAATACAGTAGAACTGCCACTTCAGATTTCCAAGGTTGTAACCTTTACAAGCCCACACGTGTATGTAAGTTTGTTGTCCTGTGGGAGCTTGCATGTTGCTGTGATACTGGAAGCTATGCAACTGGTATACAAATAACAGCAGGGATACCCATGGAGGACAGGTATCAGCTGAGTTTCTGGTCTAAGACCGGGAAGAATTCAGCAGCCTACTTCTGAAAAGAATTAGCCAGTGAAAACCTTATGAATAGCAGAGAACATTGTCTGGTACAGTGCCAGAAAATAAGCCCCTTAGGTTGGAAGGCACTCAAAAGATCACTGGGAAACTGCAGCCTTCTCAAGGTAGAATCGACCTTAATGACATGGATGGAGTCAAGTTTTCAGGACCTTCATTTGCTGATGTGGCACAGCTCAAAATGAAAAGAAACAGCTGGAAACACCCACTAATATTCTGAACGTGGAATGTACAAAGTATGAATCTAGGAAAATTGGAAATCATCAAATATGAAATGGAATGCATAAACATCAATATCATAGGCATTAGTGAGCTGAAATGTACTGGTATTGGCCATTTTGAATCAGACAGTCATATGGTGTACTCTGCTGGGATGACAACTTGAAGAGAAATGACATTGCATTCATTCTCAAAAAGAACATTTCAAGATCTATCCAGAAGTGCAACACTGTCAGTGATACGATAATATCCATAGGCCTACAAGGAAGACCACTTATGACTATTACACAAATTTATGCACCAAATCACTGAGGCCAAAGAGAAAGAAATTGAAGCTTTTTACCAGCTTTTGCAGTCTGAAATTGATCTAACATGCAATCAGAATGCATTGATAAATTAGTGGTGACTGGGATGTGAAAGTTGGAAACAAAGCAGAATCCGTAGTCGGAAAATATGGCCTTGGTGATAGAAGCTATGCTGGAGATCTCATGATAGAATTTTGCAAGACCAGCAACTTCTTCATTGCAAATACCTGTTTTCACCAACATAAACAGCCACTATAGACATGGACCTCACAGATGGAATACACAGGAATCAAATAGATTACATCTGTGGAAAGAGACGATCGAAAAGCTCAGTATCATCAGTCAGAACAAGCCTAGAGGCTGACTGTGGAACAGACCATCAATTGCTCATATGCAGTTTCAAGTTGAAACTGAAGAAAATTAGAACAAGTCCACGAGAGCCAAAGTATGACCTTGAGTATATTCCACCTGAATTTGAGACCACCTCAAGAGTAGATGTAATGCGTTGAACACTAATGATCAAAGCCCAGAGGGGTTGTGGAATGACATCAAGGACATCACCTGTGAAGAAAGCATTACTACTACCTACTACTACCCATTGCCGTCCAGTCGATTCCGACTCATAGCAACCCTAAAGCACAGAGTAGAACTGCCCCGTAGGGTTTCCAAGGAGCGCCTGGTGGATTTGAACTGCTGACCTTTTGATTAGCAGCTGTAGCTCTTAACCACTATGCTACTAGGGTTTTCCGAAGAAAGCGAGAGGTCATTAAAAAAAGAAAAGGCCAAAATGGATGTCAAAAGAGATTCTGAAACTTGCTTTTGAAAGTTGAGCAGCTAAAGCAAAAGGAAGAAATAATGAAGTAAAAGAACTGAACAGAAGATTCCCAAGGGCAGCTCAAGACGACAAATTAAAGTATTATAATGACGTGTGCTAAGAGCTGGAGATAGAAAATGAAAAGGAAAGAACACACTCAGCATTTCTCAAGCTGAAAGAACTGAAGAAAAAATTCAAGCCTGTAATCCCAATAGTGAAGGATTCTATGGGGAAAATATTAAACGATGCAGGAAGCATCAAAAGAAGATGGAAGGAATACACAGAGTCATTATACCAAAAATATTTGGTCGACGTTCAACCATTTCAAGAGATATCATATGATCAGGAACCCACGATAATGAAGGAAGAAGTCCAAGCTGCACTGAAGGCATTGGCAAAAAACAAGGTCCCAGGAATTGACAGAATATTAATTGCAATGTTTCAACAAATGGATGCAGCACTGGAAGTGCTCACTCATCTGTGTCAATAAATTTGGAAGACAGCTAGCTGGCCAACTGACTGGAAGAGATTCATACTTATACCCATTCCGAAGAAAGATGATCCAATTGAATACGGAAATCACTAAACAGTAACATTAATATCACTTGCAAGCAAAATTTTGCTGAAGATTATTCAAAAGTGGCTGCAGCAGAATATCCACAGGGAGCTGCCAGAAATTCAAGCTGGATTCAGAAGAGGACGTGGAACCAGGGATATCATTGCTGATGTCAGATGGATCCCGGCTGAAAGCAGAGAATAGCAGAAGGATGTTTACCCGTGTTTTATTGACTATGCAAAGGCATCAACTGTATGGATCATAACAAATTATGGATAACATTACAAAGAATGGAAATTCCAGAACATTTAATTGTGTTCATGAGGAACCTGTACATAGATCAACAGGTTTGTTTGACCAGAACAAGGGAATACTAAGTGCTTTAAATTCGGGAAAGGTGTGCATCAGGGTTGTATCCTTTTACCATACCTATTCAATCTGTATGTTGAGCCAATAATCCGAGAAGCTGGACGATATGAAGAAGAATGAAGCATCAGGATTGGAGGAAGATTCATTAACAACCTGCGTTATACTGATGGCACAATCTTCCTTGCTGAAAAGTGAAGAGAACTTGAAGCACTTACTGACGAAGATCTAAGACCACAACCCTCAGTATGGATTACACCTCAACATGAAGAAAACAGAAATCCTCACAACTGAATTGATAAGCAATATCATGATAAATGGAGAAAGATTGAAGTTGTCAGGGATTTCATTTTACTTGGATCCACAATCAACACCCCTGGAAGCAGCAGTCAAGAAATGATGCTCAAATGATGCATTGCATTGCGCAAATCCACTGCAAAAGATCTTTTTAAAGTGTTGAAAAGTAAAGATGTCACCTTGAAGACTAAGGTGTGCCCGACCCTAACCATGGTATTTTCAATTGCATCATATGTGTGGGAAAGCTGGACAATGAATAAGACCGAGGAATCGACCCCTTTGGATTGTGGTGTTGGTGAGGAATATCGAATATACCGTGGACTGCCAAAAGAACGAACAAACCTGTCTTGGAAGTAGTACAACCAGAATGCTCCTTAGAAGTAAGGATGGTGAGATAGTGTCTCACATACTTTGGACATGTTGTCAGGAGATAACAGTCCCTGGAGAAGGACATCATGCTTGGTAAAGTACAGGGTCAGTGTAAAAGAGGAAGACCCTCAGTGAGATGGATTGACACAGTGGCTGCAAGATTAGGCTCAAGCATAACAACGATTGTGAGCATGGCACAGAACCAGGCAGCATTTCATTCTGTGGTACATAGGGTTGCTATGAGTCAAAACTGACTCAACAGCAACAACCTTTACAGAAGATCGCTACATCTTTCTCCCGTGAAAAGACTGGTGGGTTTGAAGCACCAACCCGTCTTTTAGTAACCCAGCTTTTAACCACTGCACCATCATTGCTCCTTTTTGTTCGTGTTAAATATGCAATATATTCATGTTGTTCATAACCTCTCTCTCTTATCCCTGGGCCAGCCTGACCAATTCCTAACAATACTTTCCTCCCCCATCAGTTTTTGTCACTTATGTATCTTTCCCGTGCTGCTTTGTTGCAAGCAAATTCATAGTCTTATGGTCCCCACTGCCTTCTCTGCACTTGTTGTTGTTGTGTTCCATCAAGTCGATTCTGACTCATAGTGGCCCTATAGGACAGAGTAAAACTGCCCCCATAGCATTTCCAAGGAGCAGCTGGTGGATTTGAACTGCTGACCTTTTGGTTAGCAGTCAAGTTCTTAACCACTACACTACCAGGGCTCCATTCTCTGCACCTAGAATCTAGAAAATTAACAGACTAACTGGGACTGTGGACTAGCCCAGAACAGGAAAAGACCCAGCAATGCCTGTGCTAGCTAATAGCTGCCTCAGTATAATGACGTCCGATTGGTGGTTAACCACAGTGAGGTTATGCCTGTACAGTACTTCAAACGCAAAAGATCCAATATAGCCAACATAATACTAAAGACGAACACAGTTGAAGGACTATCACTAACCAACTTTAAGACTTATTGTAATGCTGCAGTGATTGATCCAGTGGAATTGGAGAAAGAATACACAAATAGATCGGTGAAACAGATTAGAGTTCAGAAATAAACCCATATAAATATAGTCCACTAGTTTTTTTATAAAGAGCAAAGGCAATCCAATGGAGAAAGGGTAGTCTCTGGAAGTGGTGCTGGAACAACTGTATGTCAACATGCAAAAAGTATTCTAGAAGCTGACCTTACACCTTTCACAAAAATTAATTCAAAATGAATCATAGACCTAAATGTAAGAAACAAAACTACTCAACTTTGAGAAAACAACACAAGAGGAATTTTAGGTGACCTTGAATTTGCTGGTATACTTTTAGATACAATACCAAAATCATGATACATGAAAGAAAAAAATGATAAAAATTGACTTCATTAAAATTTAAAAAACTTCTGCTCAGTAAAAGACACTGTTAAGAGAATGATAAGTCACCGGCTGGGAGAAAATATTCGCATAACACATAAACAAGCGACTTGTGTCCAAAATATAAAAAGAACTCCCAAAACTTAGCAATAAGAAAACAACCCAGTTAAAAAATGGGTAAAAAATCTAAACAGACACCTCA
Source organism: Loxodonta africana (assembly GCF_030014295.1). Taxonomy (NCBI): domain Eukaryota; kingdom Metazoa; phylum Chordata; class Mammalia; order Proboscidea; family Elephantidae; genus Loxodonta; species Loxodonta africana. Next base: position 7,447,603 of record NC_087343.1, on the reverse strand, counting down.
TCAAAGAATATATACAGATGGCAAGAAATCGTATGAAGTCGACTCTGATTCATAGTGACCCTATAGGAATTTCCTAGGCTGTGAATCTTAACAGAAGCAGAGGCTGGTGGATTCAAACCCAGACTTTTGTTAGTAGCCTAGGGCCTTAACCACTGCTCTACCAGGGCTCCTCTGTGAGAACATATTCAATATCATATATTGTTAAGGAATTTCAAGTTAAAACAGCAATGAGATACCAGTACACACCTATTGTTGTTGTTGTTAGGTGCCATGGAGTCATTTCCCACTCATAGTGACCTTATGTACAACAGAACGAAACACTGCCTGGTCCTGCACCATCCGCACACTCATTGTTATGCTTGAGCCCATCGTTGCAGCCACTGTATCAATCCACCTTGTAGAAGGTCTTCCCCTTTTTCACTAATCCTCTACTTTACCGAGTATGATGTCCTTCTCCATGGACTGATCCCTCCTGATAACATGTCCAAAGTACATAAGATGTAGTCTTGCCATCCTTGCTTCTAAGGAACATTCTGGATGTACTTCTTCAAAGACAGATTTGTTCGTTTTTTGTTTTTTTTTTGTTTGTTTTTGCAGTCCATGGTATATTCAATACTCTTCACCAACACCACAGTTCAAAGGTATCAGCTTTTCTTTGGTCTTCCTTATTCATTGTCCACCTTTCACATGCTTATGAGGTGATTGAAAATATCATGGCTTGGGTCAGTCATACCTTAGTCTTCAAGGTAACATCTTTGCTTTTTAACACTTTAAAGAGGTCTTTTGCAGCAGATTTGCCCAATGCAATGCATCTCGTGATTTCTTGATTGTTGCTTCCGTGGGTGTTGATTGTGGATCTAGGTAACATGAAATCCTTGACAACTTCAGTCCTTTCTCAGTTTATCATGACAATGCTTATTGGTTCAGTTGAGTCCATACTGAAGGCTGTGGTCTGTGATCTTCATCAGTAAGTGCTTCAAGTCCTTTTCACTTTCAACAAGCAAAGTTGTGTCATCTACGTAGTGCAGGTTGATAATGAGTCTTCCTCCAATCCTGATGCTTCATTCTTCTTCATATAGTCCAGCTTCATTATTTGCTCAGCATACGGATTGAACAGGTATGGTGAAAGGATACAACCCTGACACACACTTTACTGACTTTAAACCATACAATATCTCCTCCTTCTGTTGGAATTACTGCCTCTTAATCTATGTACAGGTTCCTCATGAACACAATAAGTGTTCTGGAATTCCCATTCTTCACGTTATCCATAATTTGTTATAATCCACACAGCCGAATGCCTTTGCATAGTCAATAAAACACAGGTAAATATCTTTCTGGTCTTCTCTGCTTTCAGCCAGGGTCCATTTGATATCAGCAATGATATTCCTGGTTCTAAATCCTCTTCTGAATCTGACTTGAGTTTCTGGCAGTTCCTTGTTGATGTGCTGCTGCAGTAGCTTTTGAACGATCTTTAGCAAAATTTTGCTTGCATGTGATATGAATGATCTTGTTCAATAATTTCTGCATTCAGTTAGATCACCTTTCTTGGGGATAGGCATAAATATGGATCCTTTTCCATTGGCTGGCCAAGTATCTGTCTTCCAACCTTCTTGGCATAGACGAATGAACACTTCCAGAGCTGAATCTGTTTGCTAAAACATCTCAGTTAGTATTCCGTCAATTCCTGGAGCCTTGTTTTTCACCAGTGCCTTCAGTGCAGTTTGGATCTCTTCCTTTGGTACCATCGGTTCCTGATCATATGCTACCTGCTGAAATGGTAGACATCGGTCAATTCTTTTTGGTATAGTGACTCTGTGTATTCCTTCCATCTTCTATGGATACTTCCTGCACTGTTTAATATTTTGCCCTTAGAATCCTTCAACAGTGCAACTTGAGGCTTGAATTTTTGCTTCAGTTCTTTCAGTTTGAGAAATGCCAAGCGTGTTCTTCACTTTTTGTTTTCTATTTCCATGTCTTTGCAATTGTCATTATACTTGGTCATCTCGAGCTGCCCTTTAAAATTTTCTATTCAGCTCTTTTACTTCATTTCGTCCTTTTGCTTTATCTGCTTGACACTCAAGAGCAAGTTTCAGAGTCTCTTATGACTCCCATTTTCTTTTCTTTTTTTTTTTTTTCTCTTTTCATTGACATATTGGTTTCTTCATATATGATGTCCTTGATCTCATTCCACAGCTCATCTGGTCTTCAGTAACTGGTGTTCAAAGCATCAAATCTATTCTTGAGGTGGTCTCTAAATTCGGGTAGAATATACTCAAGGTTGTACTTTGGTTCTTATGGACTTGTTCTAATTTTCTTCAGTTTCAACTTGAACTATCATAGGAGCAATTGATGGTCTGTTCTGAAGTCGACCCCTCACCTTGTTCTGGCTGATGATAATTAGCTTTTCCATCTTCTCTTTCTACAGATGTAGTCAATTTGTTTCCTGTGTATTCCATCTGGTCAGGTCCATGTGTATAGTTACTATTTATGTTGGTAAAAAGATATTTTACATTGAAGAAGTTGCTGGTCTTGCAGAATCAATCATGCAATCTCCAGCCTTGTTTCTATCACCAAGGCCATATTTTCCAACTACTGATCCTTCTTCTCTGTTTCCCACTTTTGAATTTTGATCACCAGTAATTATCAATGCACCCTGATTGCATGTTCAATCAATTTCAGACTGCAAAAGCTGGTAAAAATCTTAAATTTCTTCATCTTTGGCCTTGGTGGTTGGTGCGTGAATTTGAATAATAGTTGTATTAACTGGTTTCCTTGTAGGTGAACGAATATTATCCTATCACTGACAGTGTTGTACTTTAGGGTTGATTTTGAAATGTTCTTTCTGAAGATGTATGCAATGCCGTTCCTCTTCAAGTTGTCATTCCTGGCATAGTAGACTATAAGATTGTCCGATTCCAAATGACCAATACCAATCCATTTTAGCTCACTAATGCCTAGGATATTGATGTTTATGCATTTCATTTTTGACCATTTCCAATTTTCCTATATTCATACTTGGTATATTCCATGTTCTGATTATTAATGGATGTTTGCAACTGTTTCTTCTCATTATGAGTCATGCCACATCAGCAAATGAAGGTCCCAGGAGCTTGATTCCATCCACATCATTAAGGTCGACTCTACTTTGAGGAGGCAGCTCTTCTACAGTAGTCTTTTAAGCACCTTCCAACCTGAGGGGCTAATCTTCTGGCACTGCATCAGACAATGTTCTGCTGCTATTCGTAAGGTTTTCGCTGGCTAATTCTTTTCAGAAGTAAACTGGCAGTTCCTTCTTCATAGTCCATGTTAGTTTGGAAGCTCAGCTGAAAACTGTCCACCACGGGTGACACTGCTGGTCTTTGAATACCGGTGACATAGCTTCCAGCTTCACAGCAACATCCAGGCCCCACAGTACAGCAAACTGACAGACACATGGAGGATATACCTATTAGAATGGCTAAAATCCAAGACACTGACAACACTAAATTGCTGGTGGGACTGCAAAATGGTGCAGCCGCTTTGGAAGAAGTCTGGCAGTTTCTCACATAGTGAAATATAATCTTACCATATGATCCAGCAAACACTATCAAGTATTTTCTCAAATGCATTAAAAAAAAATGTTCACACAAAAACCTACATGCAAACATTTAATAGAAGCTTTATTCCTAAGTGCCAAAAATTGGAAGGCACCAAGATGTCCTTCAGTAAGTGAATGGATAGACAAACTGGTACGATCACACAATGGTGTGTTATTCAGCCATAAAAAGAAACAAACTATTGAGCCTTGAAAAAAACATGAAGGAACACTAATTGCACATTACTAAGTTTAAAAGGCCAGTCTGAAAAAGCCACACACTGTATGATTCCAGTTGTATGATATTCAGGAAAAGGCAAAACTGTAGAGACAGTGAAAATACCAGTAGTTGCTAGAGGCTTGGGTAGGGCAGATTTAGGAGGAATAAATAGGTGAATCACAAGGCATTTTGGGAGCGGTGAAATTATTCTGAATGATGCTATAATGGTGGACCCATAACATTACGCATTTGTGAAAATCCATAGGGCTACCAACACAAAGATTGAGCCTTAATGTAAACTATGGACTTTAATTAATACTAATATATCAATATTGGCTCATTGATTTCAATAAATGTACCACAGTAACATAAGATGTCAATAATAGGAGAAGTAGTGTGCAAGAGGAAGGGGGTTATGTGGGAACTCTCTGTACTTTCAAACAACTTTTCTGTGAATCTAAAATTGCTCCAAAATAGTCTATTTAAGGTGTTTTTTTTTTTATTGTACTTAAGATAAAGGTTTACAGAACAAACTAGTTTCTCATTAAACAGCTAGTACTGTTAACAGCCCCATGACATGTCAACACTCTCCCTTCTCAACCTTGGGTTCCTGATTACCAGCTTTCCTGTCCCCTCCTGCATTCTAGTCCTTGCCCCAGGGCTCGTGTGCCCTTTTACTTATTAAAAGTTTTCTAATAAGAAATAATTATCTGTAAGCTATGCATTTGGGAGCGTCCCAGGCATTTATCAAAGAAACAAAGCAAGGAGTTCATGCCTAGTGTGAGAACCTGGGTTAAAGTGTAACCGTTTGGTCCTGGAGTCAATAGTGAACATACCAGGGCAGAGTCAGAGTCAGAGTCAGAGTCAGAATGTTTACATCTGGGAGGAACTCTGAGGTTCTCTAGTTTAACTCTCTGGATTTACTGACAGTTTTGTTTCAAGTCCAATAGGGAATCGCTGCCGTGATCTCATGTAACCAAGGATGACAGTTATTAGGTGAAATGATCAATGGAATGCACTTAGCAAGGTGGTGGGCACATGGTTCATATTTAATACAAGGTTCTGGAGGGGCTGACTGTGTCAGGTCCTGTACCCCAGAGGTAGAGGCTGAGACAGGATTTGATAAGAACATGGGGAAGAAGGGAGCAGGATAGGGAAGGGGCAGATGTGAAGGCAGGCAAGATCTCAGCAAACTTCCTGGCAGGAGTGAGTCTGGGACTGATCCTAGAGGGGCCTCAGGTCTAAGTTTGGCCCAGTGTCTATCCCAACTCTAGACAAAGAGCTGAGCTACCCCACCCCATCCAGTCAGTCATTGTCTAAGAATTACGTTGGGGAGTCGGGGGAGGAAGCGGGAGAGAAGTAGCAAGGTCATGTCCCCATCTCTGCAAGTACAGGCAAAGCAACAAAAATGTTCACATCAGCTTGCTTCACGATAACCAAAAACTAAAACCATGAGAACGATCCATTAGCTGAGAATGGATAAACAAATTCTGGTGTATTCCCAACTGAAACACTGCTTAGCTATAAAAAGAACAAATTACTGAATTGAGCAGAAACATGGATTGACCTTAAAAACATGACGTTAAGTGAAAGAAACCAGACAAGAAAAGCACAGGGTGTCTCGTCTCACACATGTGAAGTTCAGGAACAGGCAAATCAATGCACCTGTGAAGGTAGAAGGCAGCGGTCAAAACAATGGACTGTAGCACTCTAACAATCGTGAAGATGGCAAAGGACTTAGCAGCATTTTGTCGCGTTGTCCACGGGGTTGCCATGAGCGGGAATCGACCCAATGGCAACTAACAACAGCAGCCCGATACACAAAACTAATGTGTATAGATAGTGTGTAAAAATCTACACGTGGCTGTTTGAATAAAAAGGTACATACAACAACAAGAAGAGATAGCACACCCTTTAAACCACATGCCGAACAAAATAAACCGAAGCCTACAGGTCTTTAAAACTGATCAATGACTTCCATTAACTGCAAATAAATGAAGCTATCTTCTTTCAAACAGCTTTACTCTGTTGCAATAGTTTTAGTTTCTCATCTTCAAGTGAATCGCTGTCTACTTTAGCATTAAAGAGTGATTAAAGTGATTTACTTGATGAAAGGCATATTTGGATAGAATATTCCACCAGCAATAGAATGTGACACTGAGGTTGGGGAGAACAGAAAACAGAGACCTAGTTTAAGTCAGAAGGTAACAGCCCCTGCTCAGCCAAGGGAAGGACTGATCTGGGCTTTGGGGGTAGGGATGGGAAGGAAATCCTAATGAAATGTTAAAAAAAACTGTGGATAAATGACTCTTCTTGCTGATTGTCTTGATGTAGGTGTTGAAGGGGAAAAGGAATCAAAAGTGATTATGGAAAAAGGGTAGCAGCCTGTACAGGCAAAGGGAAGCCTAGAGGGGGCCAGGATTGGGCAAGAAATGCTGATTTGGTCTTTGACACGAGAGGATGGGAGGACATCCATGTTGTAATGTGGGGTGGGATGGGCTTTAGAGACAGGATATGGGATTGCCTGTGAAGGCAGGACTTGTGGTAAATAAGCATGGTTTTCACAGATGGAGCTTTCTAGAGAAAGCAGAGGGACTGACAAAACAGAAGAGGAGCAGTCAGGAAGGATGCCTTCAAAATGAGGAAAGCATTGGTCACGTAATGCAAGGGAGGGAGTTTTAAGTCACATATTATGTCGTTAAGGCAGTACCAAGTCAATATGAAATCAATACCAAATATCCAGAATCAGGATCATAAATAATGTGGTCTTTTGATTTTTGCTACGAGAACCTTTGGTGGCCTCGGAACATTCAGCTTCAGTAGGCAGATAACAGTTTGAAGAAAAATAAAACGGCATTTTTTAGGTGAAATAGGGGATGCCAATAGCCCTCTTCTGGTTTGAGACAGCCAGCATTCAAAAACAGGACAGCAGGAACATGGGCAGAGTGCCAATCAGTAAGTACCCCGGTGGGAAATTGATGGAATTTTGAGGCTTTAATAAGGTCTGGGCAGAGCATGGAGAAACCACATCACCGTGCAACACCTGGGGACTTAGAGCAGCCGGTGGGTGTCACCACCCCCAAGGCCACCAGAGAGGCTGAGAGAGTGCTAACAGACCAAGACACCTGAGTGGGGGAGGGATTGAACTGGAGCTGTGACTTTGACGGAGGATTTGGCCATACTGGGGAACCCTGAAGGGAGGAACAACTATGCCAGCCTCCCTCTCCTCCCTCCTTCCTCTCTCCTACTCTGGCTTCCCATTGACTATGCCTATTCAGAGACAGAGAGATTCCCAAGGCCCAGAGTAGAGCTGAGAAGGATGGGTAGTGAATCAGGAGGGTCCAGTGCAAGATACCCAGCCATGGCTGTAGGGGCATTAGGGGAAATGTATGCCTTTTTTAGGATGGATTGTTGTTAGTTGCTGTCGAGTCAGCTCTGACTCATGGTGACCCCATGTATAAAGAAGGAAACATTGCCCTGTCCTGCACCATCTTCATGATTGTTGGTATACTCAAGTCCACTGTTGTGGCCACTGTGTATTTTGAGTGCCTTCCAACCTAGGGGGCTCATCTTTCAGTCCTATATCAGACAATATTCTGTTGTGATTCAGAGGGTTTTCATTTGATGATTTTCAAAAACACATCACCAGGCCTTTCTCCCTAGTCTTTTTTAGTCTGGAAGTTCCTCTGGAACCTGTCTACCATGAATGACCTTGCTGATAAACCTGTCTACCATGAATGACAGTGGCCTAACTTCCAGCATCATAACAACATGCAAGCCACCAAAGGATGACAGACAGACGGGTGGTGGCAAGGATAAATAGACACATGACACACAATTTAGATGGTAGATGGCAGATGGCCAAAGTCAGTGAATGGGAAAAGGCTGAAGCCACTGTTATGCTTAGGTCAACTCCTATCTCTCACAAGAGCCAAATGACTGACTGTTAAATATTCAGGAATTTTGCAGCCAGTTGTTAAACCATCAGTAGCCTAAAATCAGTGATAATGGGAGCCTTTACCTCACAGAAATTGGCAAACACTAACAGAGGAGGGCTTCTCCCCCTACCCCTGTACCAGGGAGCCATTTTACCAGCACACCACTGGTTGTAACAGTTCTTTCACCATCTGGAGATCATCTTGGAAGGAAGCACAGGCAGTACAGAGTTTCTTTTTCCTTCTCAGATTTGGGGGAGAGCTGACAGTATAGGGGAGTCGATGGGAAAGTAGGCGAGATTACTTAGGTTGCACAGCTCTATTATATAGAGGAAAACCAAAGCAAAAACATTAAAAAAAAAAAAAAAAGCCTGGAAGCAAAAACAAAAAAGTGTTTGTTACATTTGTTCCAAAATACTCCTATGTGTAAACTTTCACCAAAAACAGTAAAATGTTATTTAAAAAAATAGTTTGGCTGCATTCAGGGCTTCTGTCTAAATAGGAGGCTACCCTCCTAAAAGAATCAGAGTAAAACTCTCTTTCTTGAGCCTTCATGCCTGACCAGCTTCCCAATCTCAATTGTCAGCTGCAGCAGTCTGCCGCAAATACCCCCGGCCTTACTGACAATTTTTGTTTCTTATTTTAGTAGACAACAACTCTGATACATACCATGTGCTGTAGGTGGAATAATAGCCCCCAGAAATGTCTACGTTCTAATTCCCAGAACCTGTGAACATGCTACCTAATGTTGTAAAGGAAGCTCAGCAGATGTAATTAAAGTTAAGGTCTTTGATATGGGGAGATGATCCTGGGTCATTCAGGAGGGCCTGATCTAATTACCTGAATCCTTCAAAGGAGGATTCTCAAGCTGGAGACAGGGGAAGAGAGGGAACAGTGGAGGCAGGGTCAGAAAATTGCTACTCCGACTTGAAGGTGGAGGAAGGAGACCGTGAAACAAGGAATGTAGGTAGATTCTAGAAGCTGGAAAGACAAACAGATTCTCCCCTAAAGAAGGTGGCCCTGCTAACACCTAGATTTCAGGCCAAAAGAGACCCGTCTTGGGCTTCTGTCTTACAGAACTATATGGTAACAAATTTATGTTGTTTTAAGGTACTGAGTTTGTAATAATGCATTATGGCAGCAATAGGAAACTAATACCCCATAATTAAGTTTTTCAGCTTGATATTATTATTTTTTTTTCCACAAAATCTTGCAGTTGCAACTTTATTTCTAAGACGTGCACTGGCCCTCTCTGCTATGCTGCCTTACTAAGTTCAAAGTGGCTGATGAAAGCCCACATGGAGATATATTTGCAGTGGGCAAACCAGGTGGAAGACAGATTGCTCAATGCTAGGGAGAGGATTTGATGTAAGCTGACCACAGGGTTTATAACATAAAAGTATTTGTGTGCCAATAGAATTCAACAACATATCAAAAAAATAATCAACCACGACCAAGTGGGATTTATACCAGGTATGTAAGGTTGCAAGGTTGGTTTAATATTAGAAAAACCATTAATGTAATCCACCATATAAATAAAACAAACGACAAAGACCACATGATCTTATCAATTGACGCAGAAAAGGCATTTGACAAATCCAACACCCATTCATGATAAAAACTCTCAGCAAAATAGGAATTGAAGGAAAATTCCTCAACATAATAAAGGGCATCTGTACAAAGCCAAGAGCCAACATCACTCTAAATGGAGAGAGCCTGAAAGCATTTCCCTTGAGAACGGGAACCAGACAAGGATGCCCTTTATCACCACTCTTCTTCAACATTGTGCTAGAGGTCCTAGCCAGAGCAATTAGGCTAGACAAAGAAATAAAGTGCATCCGGATTGGCAAGGAAGAAGTAAAATTATCTCTATTTGCAGATGACATGATCTTATACACAGAAAACCCTAAATAATCCTCAAGAAAACTACTGAAATTAATAGAAGAGTTCAGCAGAGCCTCAGGTTACAAGATAGGTAAACATACAAAAATCACTTGGATTCCTCTACATCAACAAAAAGAACATCGAAGAGGAAATCACCAAATCAATACCATTCACAGTAGCCCCCAGGAAGATAAAATACTTAGGAATAAATCTTACCAAAGATGTAAAAGACCTATACAAAGAAAACTACAAAGTACTAGTGCAAGAAACTAAAAGGGACCTACATAAGTGGAAAAACATACCTTGCTCATGGATAGGAAGACTTAACATAGTAAAAATGTCTATTCTACCAAAAGCCATCTATACATACAATGCACTTCTGATCCAAATTCCAATGACATTTTTTAATCTGATGGAGAAACAAATCACCAACTTCATATGGAAGGGAAAGAAGCCCTGGATAAGTAAAGCGTTACTGAAAAAGAAGAAGAAAGTGGGAGGCCTCACTCTACCTGATTTTAGAACCTATTATACAGCCACAGTAGTCAAAACAGCCTGGTACTGGTATAACAACAGGCACACAGACCAATGGAACAGAATCGAGAACCCAGATATAAATCCATCCACATATGAGCAGCTGATATTTGACAAAGGCCCAGTGTCAGTTAATTGGGGAAAAGATAGTCTTTTTAACAAATGGTGCTGGCATAACTGGATATCCATTTGCAAAAAAATGAAACAGGACCCATACCTCACACCATGCACAAAAACTAACTCCAAGTGGATCAAAGACCTAAACATAAAGACTAAAACGATAAAGATCATGGCAGAAAAAATAGGGACAACATTAGGAGCCCTAATACAAGGCATAAATAGAATACAAAACATTACCAAAAATGACGAAGAGAAACCAGATAACTGGGAGCTCCTAAAAATCAAACACCTATGCTCATCTAAAGACTTCACCAAAAGATTAAAAAGACCACCTACAGATTGGGAAAGAATTTTCATTTATGACATCTCTGAGCAGCCCCTGATCTCTAAAATCTATATGATTCTGTTAAAACTCAATCACAAAAAGACAAACAACCCCATCAAAAAGTCGGCAAAGGTTATGAACACGCACTTCACTAAAGAAGATATTCAGGCAGCCAACAGATACATGAGAAAATGCTCTCGATCATTAGCCATTAGAGAAATGCAAATTAAAACTACGATGAGATTCCATCTCACGCCAACAAGGCTGGCATTAATCCAAAACACACAAAATAATCAATGTTGGAGGGACTGTGGAGAGATTGGAACTCTTCTTATACACTGCTGGTGGGAATGTAAAATGGTACAACAACTTTGGAAATCTATCTGGCGTTTTCTTAAAAAGTTAGAAATAGAACTACCATACAACCCAGAAATCCCACTCTTCGGAATATATGCTAGAGAAATAAGAGCCTTTGCACGAACGGATATATGCACACCCATGTTTATTGCAGCTCTGTTTACAATAGCAAAAAGCTGGAAGCAACCAAGGTGTCCATCAACGGATGAATGGTTAAATAAATTGTGGTATATTCACACACTGGAATACTACACATCAATAAAGAACAGTGACAAATCTGTGATACATTTCATAACATGGAGGAACCTGGAAGGCATTATGCTGAGTGAAATTAGTCAGAGGCAAAAGGACAAATATTGTATAAGACCACTATTATAAGATCTTGAGAAATAGTATAAACTGAGAGGAACACATACGTTTGTGGTTACGAGGAGGGGAGGAAGGAAGGGTGGGAGAGGGTTATTTACTGATTAGTTAGTAGATAAGAACTACTTTAGGTGAAGGGAAGGACAATTCTCAATACACGGAAGGTCAGCTCAACTGGACTGGACCAAAAGCAAAGAAGTTTCCGGGATAAACTGAATGCTTCAAAGGTCAGCAGAGCAAGGGCGGGGGTTTGGGGACTATGGCTTAAGGGAACTTCTAAGTCAATTGGCAAAATAACGCTATTATGAAAACATTCTGCATCCCACTTTGGAATGTGGTGTCTGGGGTCTTAAATGCTCACAAGCGGCCATCTAAGATGCATCAATTGGTCTCAACCCACATGGATCAAAGGAGAATGAAGAACACCAAGGTCACATGACAACTATGAGCCCAAGAGACAGAAGGGGCCACATGAACCAGAGACTTACATCATCCTGAGACCAGAAGAACTAGATGGTGCCCGGCCACAACTGATGACTGCCCTGACAGGGAACACAACAGAGAGCCCCTGAGGGAGCAGGAGATCAGTGGGATGCAGATCCCAAATTCTCATAAAAAGACCAGACTTAATGGTCTGACTGAGACTAGAGGAATCCCGGCAGTCATGGTCCCCAAACCCTCTGTTGGCCCAGGACAGGAGCCATTCCCGAAGACAACTCATCAGACATGGAAGGGACTGGACAATGGGTAGGAGAGAGATGCTGAGGAAGAGTGAGCTACTTGTATCAGGTGGACACTTGAGATTGTATTGGCATCTCCTGTCTGGAGGGGAGATGGGAGGGTAGAGAGGGTTAGAAACTGGGAAAATTGTCATGAAAGGAGAGACTGGAAGGGCTGACTCATTGAGGGGAGAGTAAGTGGGAGTGTGGAGTAAGGTGTATATAAGCTTATATGTGACAGACTGACTTTATTTGTAAACGTTCACTTAAAGCTCAATAAAAATTATTAAAAAAAAATAGAACACTAGCAGCAACAAAAATGACAGCAGATGCTTGTAGCACTTGCAGACAAAACCATGTGATTCCAAGTGTCATTGTAACTGGGTAATAATGACAGCTGTGATTGGACAACATTAAAGGTTCAAAAAGTAAATTAGCGTGGAGTTTTAGCCTTGTAGAGATATTGATACATATAAGCTAGCCTTACGAACAATGTTTTTATTATTATAACTAATTGAACCAAACCAAACCCATTACCTTCGAGGTGATTCCGTCTCATAGCAACCATATAAGACAGTAGAGCTGCCCGATAGGGTTCCCAAGAAGTGGCTGGGGGATTCGAATTGCTGACCTTTTGGGTAGCAGTTGGGTTCTTAACCACTGCGCCACCAAGGCTTCTGTAACTACCTATAGGAATATTTTTATATAAAAAATAATAAGTTTCTGCCAAAACACCGCACAAAACAATTTTATAGACAGTCACTTTGGTGTCACGCCCTCCGACAATGTCACTCAGTGCACCGTTCTGCACCCCCCATGCCCTCTAGTGTCACCACTGGAGTGTAGGACTTGTTATGAATTGAATTGCGTCCCCAGAAAGTTATATTGAAGTGCTAACCTCTGTTTTGGAATTGAGTTTTCCTTTTGTTATGTTAATTAGGTCATACCACAGTAGAAAAAAAACAAATCCATCGCAGTCCAGTCGATTTCCACTCTATAGCACATAGACCCTATAGCACATACAACTGCCCCATAGAGTTTCCAAGGAGCACCTGGTGGATTTGAACTGCTGACCTTTTAGTTAGCAGCTGTTGCTCTTAACTACTACACCACCAGGTTTTCCTATCAGGGTAGAGTGGGTCCCAAACTGAATTCCTTCTAAGTGGCGTCTTATAAAAAGGGAAAACAGACATGGAGAGACAAATACACATGGGGAAGGAACACCAAGCATTGCCAGAAGCTACTAGAAGCTGAAAGAGAAGAAGAAAGACATTCCCCTAGAGACTGTGCCCTGAATTCAGACTTCTAACCCCCAGAACTGTGATAATAAACCAGGCATGAAAGGGCAAATATTATACATGATCCCGTTTACATGAAAGATCTGGAATAGGCAATGCATAGAGACCAACGTACACTCCGAGTCCCTGGGTAGTGCAAATGGTTAAGCACTTGACTACTAGTCAGAAGGCTGGCAGTTCAAACCCACCCAGAGGCACCTTGAAAGATGAGCTTGGTGATCTGCTTCCGAAAGGTCACACAGCCTTGAGAACCCTGTGGAGCAGTTCTGCTCTGCACATGGGATTGCTATGATTTGAAATCAACTCAACAGGAACTAAGAACAACAGTGGTAACCAGAAGCTCGGAGGAGGGGGAAATCAGGAATAAAATAACAGCAACAAAATGTGGTGCTTTTTTTTGCCTATTAAACTAATTAAACTAGAAAGGTTATAATTATTCATTTCTTTATTTTGTAAAATAAAATACAATAGTGCTGTAAATGAACTCTGGGATTTAATGTCAGGCCATTTCTTAGCACATCCGTGGAGTTCCTGGTGACAACGGAATTGAGGGCTTCATGGAGCCGGGGTCTGACCCAGAAGGACAGTCCCTGTCTTCTCTTCACAGTAAATGTAGCTCTCAGAGTATATACCTAGTGTGGGGTGTTGGCGATAAAGGTCATGTGCTTAATATTAATAATAAAGATATAAATAAAAATATTAAATCATCTTTCTCACTGAGCTTAAAAGATCTGTGAAGTTTAAGCCCAGTATATTACTGATCTCTGAATTGACTTCTTGAAATTCTCAGAGTTTGACTGAGCTAACAAACAGAAGCTTGGGAAACGGATGTCTAAGGAGTTATTATAGAAATCTAGTTTGTGAATGGAAAATTGGAGACTCTAGGGTTCTGAGCTTGAATGTCACTCTTGAGAAAAGTGACCAGTCTAAAAAGAAATGCAATGATAAATTCCCATGCTTTGATGGAACTATGGCAACTATGAAAGCGAATAAGGAATCAATTTATTTTTTACAATGACCTTGACTTCTAAATTTGTCCATTTCCCCGGGATTCCTGTAATCCAAATCAGCAACACAGCAGGATGAGTTTTGCTTCTGTCCTGTCCCATGGCTCTAAGGGACAAGCGCCACCCCGTTGCCCTTACTTGGGATCCTGCCAGTGACATAGAAGTAGTATTTATGCTAAAGAAAATAGCTTTGAATTCATCAGCCCAGTTTGAATTGTATATCTCTGTATATTTGGGGTGATGGTTACCTTATAGACACTCACACACATATATATTATTTATAAATATATATATGTATGTGTGTGTATATATGTGTATAAAAATATGTGTATGTATTTTTTATATATATATATATACATACCTTCATTGTGGTAAATCTACATACCTATAGCAACCCTATAGGACAGAGTAGAACTGCCCCATAGGGCTTCCAAGGAGTGGCTGGTGTATTCAAACTGCTGACCTTTTGATTAGCAGCTGAGCTCTTAACCGCTGCACCACCAAAAACCCTTGGCCATCGAGTTGATTCTGACTCATAGTCACCCTGCAGGACAGAGTAGAACTCCCCCATAGGGTTTCCAGGGAGCGTCTGGTGGATTTGAACGGCCTACCTTTTGGTTAGAAGCTGAGCTCTTACTCCCTGTACCACCAGGGCTCCACGTATCTATATCTATCTATCTATATATGCTGTGGTTGCACTCTCTCTCTCTTTCTCTCTCTCTATATATATTTGTTGTTGTCACTGACTCTCCACTTTACCAAGCATGATATCCTTCCCCAGAGACTGGTCCCTCCTGATAAAAAAAACCTGATAGCATGCCCAAAATATGTGACGTGAAGTCTCACCATCCTCCATTCTAAGGAGCATTCTGGCTGTACTTCTTCCAAAACATACACATATACACACATTTGCCAGTTTGATATTTTTATATGTACAATTCAGTGACACCAGTGACATTAATCAAGTTGTGCAGCCGTCACCCCAGTATCCATTGTCAAGTTTTCCATCACCATAAACGGGTACTCACTGCATCCTAAACAATGCTTCCTTATTTCTGCCCCCCTTCCCACCGTTGCCGTTGAGTGGATTTCAACTCATACCATGTATACGGTATATTCTTTTTTAAAGAAACATTTTAAACTATTAAGAAAAGAGAAAAAACCCACTGCCATCAAGTCTATTCTGACTCATGGCAACCCCACAGGAAAGATTAGAACTGCCCATAGGGTTTCTAAGGCTCTAATCTTTACCAAGCAGGCTACCACGTCTTTCTTCCTTGGAGTGACCGGTGAGCTTGAACTGCTGGCCTTTTGAGTAGCAGCCAAGCACTTTTTACCACTCTGCCACCAGAAAAAAAAAAAAAGGGCTCGTTTTAAACCCTAAACTAAAAATAAACCCTTTGCTGTTGAGTCAATCTGACTCCTAGTGACCCTGTAGGACAGAGTAGAACTGCACCATAGGATTTCCAAGGAGCAGCTATGGATTCAAACTGCAGACTTTTTGGTTAACAGCCAAGCTGTTAACCACTGCACTACCAGGGTTCCAGCCTTTGAAACTATAGATGGTGCAGATATATTGTGAAGATTAGCTAAGAATTTGAAATACAGTTGATATCGATTTAGAACCTGCTAAAAAAATACCTATTTTCAAATGACAACTTTTTTTATTTCACTATATCAGTGTTGTTGTACTCTCTGGCTACTTGCCAATATAAGACTGGCCTGAGCAAATTTGAATCCATAAGATCATGTTTTTGTTATCTTGTAATAGATTTGCCATCATTTCCTGAACTTAATTCAGTGACCCTGTGCTAAGAGTTTAATCCTAGCACTGGATTTACCATTTATATACAGAGGTACTTCATAATTATTAGACTTGTGCAGCTCTGAAAGAATACAGAAGAGCACACAGCCCACATAACAGCGTGTGTGAGCTCTTTAAATAAACTTTTCAGAGCCTCACGATGCAATCTTAAGTATGAGTGGAAGGTCATGTGCATTGATACATCCTTTTGTCCACATGGCTTCCAGGCCAAGCCAAGGGTCAAGGATATGAGTGCCTGTGTGTGTGTATGAATGAATATATATATGCATGTGTGTGTCTGTGTATACCTGTGTGTATGTCTGTGTGTACGTGTGTGTGTGTATACAGTCCGCCCTCAGTATGTAGGGGGATTGGTTCCACGACCCCTGTGACGGATGCTCAAGTCCCTAGTGTAAAAGAACATAGTATTTGCATATAACTTACATCCTCCCATATACTTTAAATCATCTCTAGATTACTTTTAATACTTAATACAATGTAAATGCTATGTAAATTGTTGTTTTACTGTACTGTTCAGGGAATAATGATGAGACAAAAAAAAGTTTTTTTTTTTCCCCCAAATATTTTTGGTCTGTGGTTGGTAGAATCTGCAGACGTGGAACTCCCAGATATGGTGTGTGTATATGTGTATATATGTGTGTGTATATGTGTATGTACGTGTGTGTGTGTGTGTCTATGTGTGCGTGTATGTGTTATGTATGTGTATGCGTATAGGTGTATGTATGTGTGTGTGTGCATATGTGTATATGTGTGTGTATATGTGTGTCTATATGTGTATGTGTTTATATGTCAATATACGTGTGTGTGCATATGTATGCATAGCAATATGTTTGTGCGTTAGTAGATCTGCACGTCTCTTTCTTTCTCTCTGTATCCATCCGTTTATTTTGCTTAAGAATCACGCAATAAAATTTATAAAACTCTGCCCAAGCAGCTTGGGTTATTTACAGCCATATCAGCAGTTGTTGGACCCAAGAACATGAGCCGAATCCTGCACAAGTGGAACAGGGTCTCCTCCGTGTCAAAGCCGCTGGAAGCAACACCGTTGCTGTAACATAACGTGTTGCAGAATGGCAGGGGAGGCAAACACTGCTACTAAGCATCTGCTACCCTCAGTGTAGCTTATGTACTCCTCACAAAATCCTGGCATTTTAGAGGGCCTGGGTTTGCGGCTGAGCCTTGGCTCCCTCGTCGTAAGTAGCAGGGCCAATCATTCTCTTACCAAGATAAGTGAGAGGATACAATGAGGTTGTGGGTACAGAGGACTTGTTTGCTACTCTAACTGGATATTGGTGATATTTGGTAATAATCATCCCTGCTTGGGTTCTCAGCCCTGCATGCTTTCCTGAACCCTGTGTTTCCTGGCTGCAGTTGTGTGGGTGTGTTAAATCTTAGGCATGAATAGGGCAGAGTATCCCAGCCATCGAGGTTTGAACCAGAAAAACCCCCAGGGAGGGTTCAAGCCAAGCCTTGGTGGATGGGTGGGCCCCAGGCCCAAAGACCGTGTCCCAGCCACATGGGTAGGAGCTGAAGTGCAGTTAGGGGACAGAGCGAGGCTCAGGCCCCGATTAAGGCCTGACTGGGCAAGGACACATGCATAGGGACTGTAATCATAGAGAATGAAGCTGATGCTGGCCTTCATCCCTGGGTGCCTCAGACTGATTCAGAGAAACTGAGTCAGGGGACAAGCTTTCTCCCAAGAGCTAACATTATCCGATTCTGAATTGCAGGCTCAGCCTCCCCTGATCTATAGGATACATTCCGATGTGGTGGGGGTGGGGAGAGAATTCTAGTCCTGGGCTCTGGGATCCAGGTTTGAGCTGAATCAACACTAAAGACTTTGTCTACTGTTTTGTGTACAGAAACGTTTGCCCTCCCATTCCGGTCTCATGTTGTGCTGTTGGGTGCCATCAGGTTGATTCCCACTCACAGTGACCGCTTGTGACAGAGTAGAACAGCCCCGTAGGATTTCCTAGGTTGTAATCTCTTTGAAAGTGGGTTGCCAGGTCTTTCTCCCCTGTAGCCGCTGAGTGGGTTCAAATCACCATTCTTTCAGTTACCAGACTAATGTTTAACCATTGTGATACAGGGCTCTTTTCAGGTCTCATTCCCCATAAAAGAAGTTGGCTTCCCACTGGTCAGCTGAGGCTGCCCTTTTCTTATTTTCTTATCTCAGATGGAGCCTAGATTGTGTCTTTTCACCTCTCCATCTATCTTTAACTAGGCTTCACCTTTTTATTGTGATATAGAACATTTAAAACAAAAACTTCTCAAAAGTGCCTGACAAAGAATTTGACCTGTCACTTTGACTTTAAACCGGATTTTTTTTTCCTGCCTTTTTCTTGTTTTTTTTATTATTATAAACTCTCCTTTTGAGAATATGAAGTCTTTTACTGTGAAAGTTTTCTAATGTCACAATGTGAGTTTCCTGGTCCCATTTGGATACCTTCATTCATACACAGCAACATTCGAAGTCTGTGAAATTTGGCATCAAAGGCATATAGGAGAGAGATAAGACATGTTCAGGCTGGCCCTTGAGGACTAACCCCCTTCACAGATCTGGCAGTACCATGCTTGTTGAGAGTCGCCATCAAGTCAGCTCTGAGTCATGGTGACCCCAAGCACAACAGAACACAACATCGTATTGCTCTGCACCATCTTTGTGATCCTTCTTATATTGGAGTCTGTTGTTGCGGCTATTGTATATTTCAGGTACCTTCCATCCTAGGGGTCCTATTTTCTAGCACTACATAGGACAATAGTCTGTTGTGATCCACAAAATTTTCACTGGCTAATTTTTGGAAGTAGATCATCAGACCTTTCTTCCTGGTCTGTCTTAGTCTAGAGGCTGAAACCTGTCTACCATGGGTGACTCTGAAGGTACTTGAAATACTGGTGGCAAACTTCTGGCATCACAGCAACATACAGCCACCACAGTAGAACAAATTGATAGGCAGGTGGTAGTACATCTTACCTGTAGAATAATATTAACCTTGTTTCTCTTCTGTGGTCTTGTTCTTGAAATAAGAAACAGGAAACCACATATTGATAGGCCCATTTATTTTGATCAAAAAAAAAAAAATTGTCGTCGAGTCAATTCTGACTCATAGTGACCCTACAGGACAGAGTAGAACTGCCCATACTGTTTCCAAGAAGCAGCCGGTGAAACCAAACTGCCGACTTTTAGGTTAGCAGCCAAATGCGTAACCCCAGTGCCACCAGGGCTCCATTTTGATCAAAGACTACAGCAAATTCAGGCAATTCAACAATAAAACTATGTTCCCTTGGTTTTATTCTTGGCGTTGTTACACAGTCTTGACTAAAACCCCCAGCTCCCATCTTTATCTTCTATGTCTACCAGCAGGTGGAAGTAGCTCCATATCTCAGACAGAAACATCTTGGGATAGTCCCTGGCTCACAGAGATGCTTCTTTGTTGATTGCTGGGTTGTGGATGGTGAATCAACACAAGTGGGATCTTGACAATGCTAATGGATCTTCAAGTGTTTTGGCCAAATATGGGGTTTGTAATAAAGCTCTTTTCTCTTGCATTTAAGGCTACAATACTCTTCTTAGGGGTAGCTCTGGGTGAGTTTTGTATACCATGTCGAATCCTGCTGCATACCAGCTCCTTCTGATTCTTTAGGATAAAAATTTTGCTTCACAGGACAACTGGGCCCAAGATGTGTAACTTCTCACATTGCTTGGTTAGTTGAAGTCATGGTTAGCTTTAACTCACCCTTCAGTTAAAATAACACAAGACAAAACTACCATAATTAACAATTTTAATTATTTTTCTCAGCGTGGCTAAGGAACAGTTATTTTCCTGTAATTTTGCATGAAAATGCTAATGACAGAGGATCATTTGTTCGAGTTTCAGCTGTGAAGAAGAGCTCAAAAGAACTATTAACCCTTGTATATACCCTCAGTCTAATTATGTTCTGTTTCTTTGAAATGTACCCTTTTTTTTTCTCTCTCTCTCTGAAAAGCTATCTTTTCAATCCCCTTGGTTTGTGTCTGGAAATCTCAGTGGCCTGAGAATACAAAGGGGGTTGAGTCAAAGACTTTGGAAAACTTTGCAAATAGGCTATCAGTCGGCTGGATTCTCTTTGTCAGATGCCTAAACCTGATCTCACACCATGAAAGGAGGGCAAAGGAAGGTATGCTTTCCTCTGACCCAATTCCTTTTCAGCCCTGCCTGGGAGTGATTACTGCAGAATGATCTCTACCACACTCAAATCCATAATTGTTCTGGAGAGTATTTTTACCTAAGGTTCTTTGTAGGTGAACTGCCTTGGCAAGCCAAGGAACTGTCCATTTCCATGAAGTTGAATGATTTCCCAAAAGACTGTTAAATCTTAATCCAATTACAAAGCAATCTCGTTCTACTGAACCCATTACAGAAATGTTTTCAAGCCTTAATTGTACATATTTTTTTTTTTTTTATCTAGAAGAATAGCTTTAGGTTCATCAAGTTGAAAGGAAACATTTTTCAATTTCCAACACAATGGGAAAAACACATACTCCTCATGCCAAATGTAATTATGCAATTTGAATAGACTTGATGACTGAAAATATTGCTAAACCAAACCAATCCATTCCAGGACTTATGTAAAATATGTATTAAAATATGTACCACAAGTTTAGAAAATAGGAGGCACTTGTGAAATATAACCTTTAAAAACTGATCATTAGATTTGCTTTTTATTAGTCCTGGTAGGACAAAATCAGGCTACAGAAGTTGCATAGCCACGTGTGTGTCATATTAAGAGAATTTTCCTATAGAAGCAGGAAGGATAGTGAAAGACAAATAGCAAATGTTATAGAAGAAGAAAGGCAGGAGCTTCAAACTTCTGGAGAAGCTCTCTCCTCCATGCATTTAAGCAATAGCCTTAGCTGTTGGCTTCACATTCAGTGCTGTGGTGATGAATGCTAATAAGTGAGCATTGCACACTTTTGGGCCCCTTTATGCATCTAAGTGGAAAGTAACTATTTATAGGAGAGATTTTTAGTACCCATCACCTGTCCTTGAAAAGAAGTCACACATGACAGCAGGTACAACAGGCTTCCAAGTGTACCTTTGAGTAAGTATCTCATCAGAGAGTAGAAACAAAAAGAAGGG
Organism: Loxodonta africana; assembly: GCF_030014295.1. NCBI lineage: Eukaryota > Metazoa > Chordata > Mammalia > Proboscidea > Elephantidae > Loxodonta > Loxodonta africana. Next base: position 7,426,316 of record NC_087343.1, on the reverse strand, counting down.
ATATGTGACAGCTAATTCTATGTGTCAACTTGGCTGGGCCACAGTGCCCAGTTCTTTGGCCAAACACTAGTTTGTTTGCTGTTATGGAGTAGCTAAACCCCCAAAAAACCCAGTGCCATTGAGTCGATTCCGACTCATAGCGACCCTATAGGACAGAGTAGAACTGCCCCGTAGAGTTTCCAAGGAGCACCTGGCAGATTCGAACTGCTGACCCTTTGGTTAGCAGCCGTTGCACTTAACCACTATGCCACCAGAGTTTCCTAAATGGTGACCTAAATGGTAACCAGGGTTTCCTAAATGGTAACCAGCGTTTCCTAAATGGTAACTACAATGGAGTAGCTACATGTGATTAAATTAGTTGGCCTTAAATAAAGCAAATTACCTCCCATAATAGAACCAACCAAACAGTTGGCCTTAAGAGAAAAAAGGGAGTTTCCCTAAGGTGTGTTCTGCCTTCAGAATATAAATAGACATTTTTTAAGAACTCTCACTTTCACTCTTCCTATAGCCTGATCTATGGAGCATGGGATACAAGCCCGAAGGAGGCTCCAGCCTGTAGTCTGACCTGCAGATTTTGGACTTGCCAGACCCCACAATCAAATTAACCAATTCCTTGAAGTAAACTCATCAATCTCTCTCTTTATATATTATATATATATATATGGAAACCCTGGTGGCATAATGGTTAAGTGCTAAGGGTGCTAACGAAAAGGTCAGCAGTTCAAATCTGCCAGGTGCTTGTTGGAAACTCTGTGGGGCAGTTCTACTCTGTCCTATAGGGTTGCTATGAGTCAGAATCAACTTGACGGCAGTAGGTTGGTATGTATGTTGTTGTTGTGAGGTGCCATATAGTCGATTTGGACTCATAGCAACCCGATATGACAGAGTAGAAATGCCACATAAGATTATCTAGGTTGTAATCTTTACAGGAGCAGACAGCCAGGTCTTTCTCCAGAGGAGGCTCTAGGTGGGTTCCTTTTGGTTAGCAGCCAAGTGCTTACCCATTGCACCACGAGGGCTCCTTATATACACACCAACCTCTAATGTTAAAGAAGAAGAAATTGAAGATTTTTAACAACTTCTGCAGTCTGAAATTGATCAAACATGCAACCAAGATGCATTGATAATTACTGGAATGTGAAAGATGGAAACAAAGAAGAGGATCAGCAGTTGGAAAATATAGTCTTGGTGATAGAAATGTAGCTGCAGATAGCATGTTAGAATTTTGCAAGACCAATGACCTTTTCAATGGGAACACCTTTTTCAACAACATAAATGGCTATTTTATACATGGACATTGCCAGATGGAATACACAGGAATCAAATCAACTCATCTGTGAAAAGAGACCATGGAGATGTTCAATATCATAAGTCAGAACAAAGACAGAGGCTGACCGTGGAACAGACCATCAATAGTTCATATGCAAATTCAAGCTTGAGTTGAAAAGTATGATCTTGAGTATATCCTACCTGAATTTAGAGACCATCTGAAGAATAAATTTGAAGCATTGACCACTAATGACCAAAGAGCAACTGAGTTGTTGGATGACATCAAGGACATCATACATGAAAAAGCAAAAGATCATTAAAAAGACAAGAAAGAATAGAAAAGATCAAAATGGATGTCACAAGAGACTCAGAAATTTGTTCTTCAACGTAGTGTAGCTAAAGCGAATGGAAGGAATGATGATGTAAATGAACTCAATGGAAGCTTTCAAAGGGAGGCTCAAGAAGACAAAGTAAAGTGTTATAATGAAACGTACAAAGACTTAGAGTTAGAAAACCAAAAGAGAACAACATGCTCAGCATTTCCCAAACTGAAAGACCTAATGAAAAAATGCAAGCCTCAAGTTGCAATACTGAAGAACTCTATGAGCAAAATCTGTCTGTCAGTTTGTCGTATTATGGGAGCTTGTGTGTTTCTGTGTTGCTGGAAGCTATGCCACCAGCATTCAGATACCAGCAGAGTCACCCACGGAGGACAGGTTTCAGCTGAGCTTCCAGACTAAGACTAGGAAGAAGAACCTGGCAGTGTAGTTCTGAAAAGCATTAGCCAGTGAAAACCTTATGAATAGCAGTGGAACATTGTCTGATATAGTGCTGGAAGATGAGCCCCCCAGGTTGGAAGGCGCTCAAAAGATGACTCGGGAAGAGCTGCCTCCTCAATGTAGAGTTGACCTTAATGATGTAGATGGAGTAAAGCTTTCTGGACCTTCATTTGCTTATGTGGCATGACTCAAATGAGAAGAAACAGTTGCAAACATCCATAAATAATCGGAACTTGGAATGTACGAAGTATGAATCTAGGAAAATTGGAAATCATCAAAAATGAAATGAAACGCATAAACATCGATATCCTAGGCATTAGTGAGCTGAAATGGACTGGTATTGGCCATTTTGAACTGGACAATCATATAATCTACTATGCTGGGAATGACAACTCAAAGAGGAATGGTATTGCATTCATCATCAAAAAGAACGTTTCAAGATCTATCCTGAAGTACAACGCTGTCAGTGATAGGATAATATCCATACGCCTAAAAGGAAGACCAGTTACTACGACTATTATTCAAATTTACACACCAACCACTAGGGACAAAGATGAAGAAATAGAAGATTTTTATCAGCTGCTGCACTCTGAAATTGATCGAACATGCATTGATAATTATTGGCAATTAGAATGTGAAAGTTGGAAACCAAGAAGAAGGATCACTAGTTGGAAAATATGGCCTCAGTGATAGAAACAATGCTGGAGATTGAATGATAGAATTTAGCAAGACCAACGACTTCTTCACTGCAAATACCTTCTTTCACCAACATAAATGGTGACTACACAGATGTACCTCGCCAGGTGGAACACACGGAAATCAAATTGACTACATCTGTGGAAAGAGACAATGGAAAAGCTTGATATCTTTAGTCAGAAAAAGGCCAGGGGCCAACTGTGGAACAGACCATCAATTGCTGACATGCAAATTCAAGCTGAAACTGAAGAAAATCAGAGTAAGTCCACAAGAGCCAAAATATGATCTTGAGTACATACCACCTGAATTTAGAGACCATCTGAAGAATAGATTTGATGCATGGAACACTAATGACCAAAGACCAGATGAGTCATGGAATGACATCAAGGACATCATCCATGAAGAAAGCAAGAGGTCATTGAAAAGACAGGAAAGAAAGAAAAGACCAAGATGGATGTCAGAGGAGACTCTGAAACTTGCTTTCGAAAGTTGAGCAGCTAAAGCGAAAGGAAGAATTGATGAAGTAAAAGAACTGAACAGAAGATTTCAAAGGTGTCTCGAGGAGACACAGTAAAGTATTATAATGACATGTGCAAAGAGCTGGAGATGGAAAACCAAATGGGAAGAAGACACTCGGTGTTTCTCAAGCTGAAAGAACTGAAGAAAAAATTCAAGCCTCGAGTTGCAACAGTGAAGGATTCTATGGGGAAAATATTAAATGACTCAGGAAGCGTCAAAAGAAGATGGAAGGAATACACAGAGTCATTATACTAAAAAGAATTAGTCGATGTTCAACCATTTCATGAGATGGCATATGATCAGGAACTGATGGTACTGAAGGAAGAAGTCCAAGCTGCCCTGAAGGCACTGGCGAAAAACAAGGCTCCAGGAATTGATGGAATATCAATTGAGATGTTTCAACACACAGATGCAGCACTGGAGGTGCTCACTCGTCTATGCCAAGAAGTATGGAAGACAGCTTCCTGGCCAACTGACTGGAAGAGATCCATATTTATGTCTATTCCCAAGAAAGGTGATCCGACTGAATGTGGAAATTATAGAACAATATAATTAATATCACATGCTAGCAAAATTCTGCTGAAGATCATTCAAAAACGGCTGCAGCAGTATATCAACAGGGAACTGCCAAAAATTCAGGCCAGTTTCAGAAGAGGATGTGGAACCAGGGATATCATTGCTGATGTCAGATGAATCCTGGCTAAAAGCAGAGAATATCAGAAGGATGTTTACCTGTGTTTTATTGACTATGCAAAGGCATTCGACTGTGTGGATCATAACAAATTATGGATAACATTGCGAAGAATGGGAATTCTGGAACACTTAATTGTGCTCATGAGGAACCTTTACACAGATCAAGAGACAGTTGTTCAGACAGAATAAGGGGATACTGATTGGTTTAAAGTCAGGAAAGGTGTGCGTCAGGGTTGTATTCTTTCTCCATACCTATTCAATCTGTATGCTGAGCAAATAATATAAGAAGCTGGACTATATGAAGAAGAATGGGGCATGAGGATTGGAAGAAGACTCATTAACAATCTGTGTTATGCAGATGACACAACCTTTCTTGATGAAAGTGAAGAGGACTTGAAGCACTTATTAGTGAAGATCAGAGACCACAGCCTTCAGTATGGATTGCGCCTCAATATAAAGAAAGCAAAAATCCTCACAACGGGACCAATGAGCAACATCATGATAAATGGAGAAAAGATTGAAGTTGTCAAGGATTTCATTTTACTTGGATCCACAATCAACACCCATGGAAACAGCAGTCAAGAAATCAAAAGACGCGTTGCACTGCATAAATCTGCTGCAAAGGACCTCTTCAAAGTATTGAAGAGCAAAGATGTCACCCTGAAGACTAAGATGCGCCTGACCCAACCCATGCTATTTTCAATCATATCATATGCATGTGAAAGCTGGTCAATGAATAAGGAAGACCGAAGAAGAGTTAATGCCTTTGAACTGTGGTATTGGTGAAGAATATTGAATATACCATGGACTGCCAAAAGAATGAACAAATCTGTCTTGGAAGAAGTGTGGCCAGAATGCTTCTTAGAAGCAAGGATGGTGAGACTGTGTCTTATATACGTTGGACATGTTGTTAGGAGGGATCAGTCCCTGGAGAAGGCCATCATGCTTGGCAGAATACAAGGTCAGTGGAAAAGAGGAAGACCCAGAATAAGTTGGATTGACACAGTGGCTGGAACAATGAGCTCAAGCATAACAATGATAGTAAGGATGGCTCAGGACCAAGCAGTGTTTCTTTCTGTTGTGCCTAGGGTCTCTATAAGTCAGAACCGACTCGATGGCACCTAACAACAACAACAACATGGGCAAAATATTGAACAACACAGGGAAAATTTAAAAAAAAAAAAAAAAGATGTAAGGAATGCATAATCACTTTACCAAAAAGAATTGGTTGACGTTCAACCACTTCAGGGGGTAGTATGTGATCAAGTACCAACGGTACTGAAGAAAGAAGTCCAAGGTACACTGAAGGCATTAGAGAAAAACAAGGCTCCAGAAATGGATAGAATACCAAATTAGATGTTTCAACGAACAGATGAAACACTGAAATAGCTCACTCATCTATGCCACGACATTTGGAAGACATAAAGAGATGCATATTTGTGCCCATTCTAAAGAAAGTTGACCCAACAGAATGTGAAAATTATTAAACAATATTATTAATATCACATACAAATAAAAGTTTGCCGAAGAAATTTCAAAAATGGTTGCAACAGTACATCCACAGGGAACAGCCAGAAATTCAAGCCGGATTCAGAAGAGGAAGTGGAACCAGGGATATCACTGCTGATGTCACATGGATCTTGACTGAAAGCAGAGAATACCAGAAAGATGTTTACCTATGTTTTTTTTGACTGTACAAAGGCATTTGACTGTGTGGATCATAACAAATTATGGACAGAATTATGAAGAATGGGAATTCCAGAACACTAATTGTGCTCTGGTGGAATCTGTACATAAACCAACAGGCATTCAAACTGAACAAAAGAATAGCGCGTGATTTAAAATCTGGAAAGGTGTACGTCGGAGTTGTATCCTTTCACCATGCTTATTCAATCTGTATGATGAGCAAATATTCTGAGAACCTGGACTATAAGAAGAAGTCAGGATTGGAGGAAGACTCATTAATAACCTGTGATATGCAGATGACACAACCTTACTCACTAAAAGTGCAGAGGACTTGAAGCTCTTACTGATGGATATAAAAGACTACAGCCTTCAGTATAGATTACATCCCAACATAAAGAAAACAAAAATCTTCACAACTGGACCAATAAGCAAAATTATGATAAAGAGATAATATTGAAGTTGTCAAGGATTTCATTTTACTTGGATCCACAATCAACACACATGGAAGTAGCGATCAAGAAATCAAGTGATGTTTTGCATTGGGCACATCTGCTACAACAGACCTCTTTTAGCATTAAAAAGCAGAGATGTCACTGTGAGGGCTAAGGTGTGCCTGACCCAAGCCATGGTATTTTCAATTGTGTCATGTGCATGTGAAAGCTGGACAATGAACAAGGAAGACTGAAGAAGAATTGATGCCTTTGAATTACGGTGTCGGTGAAGAATATTGCTTATACCATGGACTTCCAGAAGAATGAATAAATTTGTCTTGGATGAAGTACAGCTGTAATGCTCCTTCAAAGAAAAGATGGAAAGAGTCCATCTCACTTATTTTAAACATATCATCAGCAAGGAAGAATTCCTGGATAACAACATCATGCTAGGTAAGTAGAAGGCCAGCGAAAGAGAAGGTGCTCTGCAAAATGGACTGACACAGTGGCTGCAACAATGGGCTCAAACTTAGCAAGGATTGTGAGGATGGCGGAGGACCAGGCAACGTTTGGTTCTGTTATACATAAGGTCTAGAGAAGTCAGAACAGACTCTACAGCATCTAACAACAGAGGAGAGAAAATGAGAGGCAGAGCTACCCTAAACTTCCACGGTTTCTATTTGAAACCAGTAGTATAAGGTGTGGCTGGACCTGGGGAAAGGTGATTCCTGAAGGTAGCCCTTGCCCAAATATAGTTTCCAAGGATTTGAGTCATTTGCATCACTCTTATTCTTTCAGGAATTTTCTACCTCAGCCAATCTTCTTGCATCCTGATCTCCCCTCAGAGTGAAGTATAAAGGAGACCAAGCACGTGCGCAGTTATCTTTGCCCTCACCCCACACTGGGGTTCAGAAAATAATGCCCATTGTCTCTAATGTGAAAGGTGAAATTGTGTGAAGATGCGTTCAGAGTTTTGCTTAAATTTGTTCTAATTTCAGAATACAGTTCAAAAGTAAGTTCTATTTCATTGATTGGTTGGTTGATTGTTAATCATGGTGATCTTAAAGTTGCTTCCTCATGCCATGTAACATGTGGGAGTGGGGTGGATTGTTTCAGAAGCCCTTGAAGTGCATGGACACCACCTCAGCCTCAGCAGCATTTACTCTGATCCAGGTCTGTGCAAACTTCTTTCTTTACGAAGGCAGGGTTGAGTCATCCAGAGGGTGGTGGGACCTTGACTTCCCTGCACTCCCTTCCCACAGGGAGCAAAGCCTCTGGACACTCGCCTCATGGTCAGCCACAAGGGCATGTTCTCCTCCCCACTCGTGGCAGCACCTGACCAGTGATCCCTGCACCCTCTGGCCAATGCATGATTAATCCCAGCAGGAAGTTGAGCAGAAACACCTGGTTTCTAGAAGCCGATGATGCCTGCTGGCAAGCAAGTCCCCAGTTTCCCAGGAGGGGAAAGACCAGTGATAATAACAGGGCCCTAAGGCTCATATGGGAGCCCTGGTTGTGCAGTGGTTAAGAATTCAGCTGCTAATCAAAAAGTTGGTAGTTTGAATTCACCAGCCACTCCTTGGAAACTGTATGGGGCAATTCTACTCTGTCCTGTAAATAGGGTCACTACAAGCTGGAATTGACTCTGTGGCAACAGATTTATGTTTTTTTGTTTTTTTTTTTAATGCTAACGGACAGGGTTCACCATTATTGCCACATCCTCATGATCTCAGCAAAGTGGACACAGTCAGTTATGTGTTAGTGGTTTGACAGCGAAGGGAAGGAACAGCAGCACTGACCATCCCCTACCCATAGCAGTTATGACTGCCCATTCTTGGAGAGGACTCCCCCAAACCAGGCACCAAGCCAAGTTCTTTGTGTGCATTGTCTGATTTACTCCTCGCAACACCCCATTGTTTTATTGTTCTTAGCTGACATCCAGTTGACCCCTAACTCATGGAGATCTCATGTACAATGGAATAAAATGCTGCCAACTCCTGTGCCATCCTCGTGATCAGCTGGAGATCAGACTTTTGTGATTCATAAGGTTTTCATTGGCTGATGTTCGGAAGTGCATTGCCAGGCCTTTCTTCCTAGTCCCTCTTAATCTGGAAGCTTTGCTGAAACCTGTCACCATCACAGCAAGCACACAAGCCTCCACCGACAGAAGGGTGGTGGCTGCACATGCCCTACATTCTTGGAAGTTGTGATTCAGTTTTGCACTTAAAACAGTACTGGGTACAGGAAAATGAAAAATGTGAAGGTGTGCAGCTTGAGTGCTATAGGTCAATTTTCTGATGAATCCTTTCCTTTTAGAGGCATTTTCACATGCAATTCTTGGTCAGCAGCCTCTTGGGAAAAGAAGAAAATACCAATGTCAATGATACTTCCCATAATGCACTTATCTTCCTACCAGGAAGGGACCTGGAATTAGTGTGCCAATCACTTTAGCAAGATTTTTTTTTCACGATTGATGATTTGAATCTGAAGATTTAATAGTTCATCTGTATGAATGCATTTAAAAAAAAAAAAAACATTGCCATCGAGTCCATTCTGACTCATAACAACCCTATAAGACAGAGTAGAACTGCCCGGTAGAGCTTCCAAGGAGCACCTGGTAGGTCTGAACTGCTGACTTTTTGGTTAGCAGCCATAGCTCCTAACCATTATGCCACCAGGGTTTCCATGAATGCATTAGTGTCTAGAAATAGAAGAGTTTGGTTTCTTTAGCTACAAAGTGTATTTTCACCCCATGGAAATGTAAAATGTTCTGGCTTTTCATAGACTCCCACAAAACATCCTCAACTACTTGTGCAAATTAGTATAGGGCTAAACTTGGAAATTTGATCTTAAAGATTTAGAGTAAAATGGAGTTAAGAAATAAGCATGATTGTTAATTATCAGTAAATTAAAATACCTTAACTATGGAATTTGTTCTATTCAAAATTAATGGCATTGGATTGTACATAAAGAATCAGAATTTGAAACATACTAGACATTTTAATATTGGAACAAGAAACTCTTCTTTTTCAACCTAAAATACTCAGCAAGTATCCTAGCATAACTCAGGACGTCATGCTTGGTAAAGTACAGGGTCAGTGAAAAAGAGGAAGACCCTCAGCAAGGTGGATTCACACAGCAGCTGCACAATGGGCTCAAGCATAACAATGATTTTAAGTATGGCGCAGAGCCAGGCAGGGTTTCTTTCTGTGGTGCGTAGAGCCACTATGAGCCAGAACCAACTCAACAGCACCTGACAACAACAACACAGGAGTTGTGGGCTCATGGCAGCCTGCATTCTGCCTAGGTGAATTTTAGAGCAAACGGTTCACTTGAAATCTAAAAGAAGTGGGGCTTCAGGAAAATAAAATTACAGCCTCTGCCTTCCCTCCTCACCCCCAGACCCTCCCAGGCCCCTCCACTGGAGAAAATACAGAGGACAGTGTGTGCCTGGATGTTAGAATAAAAAACAAATAAAAACAGACACTCCAGGGGAAACAAGTGGGGAAAGAAGTCATTCCCTGGTAATAAATAACTTGAAAAGCTTAGCAGAGGGACCAAAATTGGCCTTCATATATAATTGACTCTTTTATCTTTCATTTTAATATTGACTACATGAATTCTCAAAATCTGAGACTATAAGGTTGCATAAGTGCACAATATATGTGCCTATGCACATGTAAAACAGGCATGCTGCTGGACTCTTGAATAAAGAAGGAAAAGATTAGAAAACAGATGAGACCATCAAATATGGACAGTCTGGGAGAAGACAGAGCTGGACTGAATAAAAACAGACAACACTGGGCTGAAGGGGTTTCACCAGTTCTGTGGTGAGTTACCACTGACTTGTATTTGAACTTACTTCTCTATCAGACTTCATATATGCTCTACTACAATTAACTGAATTGACATCTTTGAATTATGTTGGCGAAGAATATTGAATACACCACAGCCTGCCAAAATAACTAACAAATCTGTCTTGGAAGAAATACAGCCAAAATGCTCCTTAGAAGTAAGGATGGCGAGACTTCATCTCACATACTTTGGATGTGTTTTCAGGAGGGACCAGTCCCTGGAGAAGGACAACATGCTTGGTAAATTAGAGCTTCAGTGAAAAAGAGGAAGACCCTTAAAGGGATAGATTAATAGGGTGGCTGCAACAATGGGCTCCTGCATAACAATGATTATGAGGATGGCTGGGGACTGGGCAATGTTTTGTTCTGTTGCACATAGGATCACTATGAGTCAGAATTGACTTGATGGCACCTAACAACAACAACTATCAACTGAGCAGCCAGATGTTAAGTAGGGCTTTTCTATGCCTCCATTATGCCACTGTCTTAATTTTTCTTAATTTCCTAGTGCTGCTGTAACAGAAATGCAAGTTGGTGTCTTTAAAGAATTAAAATGTATTTTCCCACAGTTCTGGAGGCTAAAAGTCCAAAAATTGGGGTATGTTATTGTTTTTGTAGGTGCTGTCCAGTCAGTTCTGACTCACAGCCACCCTACGTATGACAGAACAAAATACTGCCCAGTCCTGCGCCATCCTCACAATCATTGTAATGGTTGAGCCCATTGTTGCAGCCACTGTGTCAATTCATTTTGATGAAGGTCTTCCTCTTTTTCTCTGGCCCTCTACTTTACAAAGCATGATGTCCTTCTCCAGGAACTGACCCCTCCCTGTTAACGTAAATTGGGTTCTTGGCCTTATTAATTCCTTCCTTGTTGGTAGCCCTGAGCATTCCTTGTTTCCTTGGGGATCTTCACCTGGCTTCTGTCTTACCCTGTGTGTAGGCGTGTATCTATGCTGCTCTTTTTGTAACTCAGATATGACTACGTTTAGGGTCACCCTACATTGGTATGACCTCAGCTGATTGATTGTATTACATTAGATTGCTTTATTGAAAGTAATCTGCTTTGCTCAAAGCCAATTAGTTTATTAAAATGATTAAATGATAAAACAGCATATGGACCAGGATTTCAGTACATGCTTGGGGGGAGTCACATTTCAATCCATAACATGTATAGGAATCAAATCAGCTGTGGGAAGAGAAAATGGAGAAGCTCAAAGTCATCAGTCACAACAAGGCAGGGGCTGACTGTAGAAGAGATCATCAATTGCTCATATAGAAGTTCAAGCTGAAGCTGAAAAAATTAAAACAAATCAACAAGAGCCAAAGTATGACCTTGAGTAATTTCAGTAATTTCACCTGAATTTACAGATAATCTGAAGAATAAATTTGCCATATTGAACACTAATGACCAAAAACCAGACAACTTGTAGGATGACATCAAGAACATCACACAGAAAGAAAACAAAAGGTCATTAAAAAGAAGAAAGAAAAGACCAAAGTGGATGTCAGAATAGACCCTGAAACTTGCACTTAAATGAAGAGTAGCTAAAGCAAAAGGAAGAAATGTTGAAATAAGAGAGCTGAACAGACGATTTCAAAGTATTATAATGAAATGTGAAAAGACCTGGAGTTAGAAAACCAAAAAGGAAGAATATGCTTGGCATTTCTCAACATGAAAGAACTGAAGAAAAAATTTAGTCCTCGAGTTGCAATATTGAAGGACTCAATAGTGATTTACAGGATCACTGTGAGTCGGAATTGACTCAATGGCAATGGGTTTCTGGTTTTCATAGGCAAAGTGTTGATCAACACAGGAAGCATCAAAAGAAGATGGAAGGAATACAAAGAGTCACTGTACCAAAAAGAATTGGTCCATGTTCAACCATTTTAGGATGTATCATATGATCAAGAACCTATGGTATTGAAGGAAGAAGTCCCATTTGCAGTGAAGGCACAGGCAAAAAACAAGGCTCCAGGAACCAAAGGAACATCAATCAAGATGTTTCAACAAACATGTACAAAACTGGAAGTGCTCACTTGCCTATGACAAGAATTTTGGAAGACAGCTACCCAGCCAACTGACTGGAAGAGATCCATATTCGTGACCATTCCAGAGAAAGGTGATCCAATGAAATGTGAAAATTAGCAAACAGTATCATTTACATCACAAGCAAGTAAAATTATGCTGAATATAACTCAAAAATGGTTGCAGCGGTACATTGACAGGAAACTGCCAGAAATTCAAGCTGGATTCAGAAGAGGATGTAGAATGAGGGATATCATTGCTGATGTCAGATGGATCTTGGCTGAAAGCAGAAAAAAACAGAAATATGTTTGCCTGTTTTATTGACTATGCAAAGGCATTCGACTGTGTGGCTCATAACAAATTATAGATAACACGCAAAGGATGGAAATTCCAGAACACTTAATTATGCTCAAGAGGAACCTGTACGTAGATCATAAGGCAGTTGTTCAAACAGAACAAGGGAATACTAAGTGGCTTAAAATCAGAAAAGGTGAATGTCAGGGCTGTATCCTTTCACCGTACTTATTTAATCTGTATGCTGAGCAAATAGAAGCTGTACTATATGAAGAAAAATGTAGAATCAGGATTGGTGGAAGGCTCATTAACAACCTGCATCATGTAGGTGATACAACCTTGCTGGCTGAAAGTTAAGAAAACTTGAAGCACTTACTGATGAAGGTCAAAGACCACTGCCTTCCGTATGGATTACACTTCAACATAAAGAAAAGAAAAATCCTCACAACAGGACAAATAAACAACATCATGATAAACAGAGAAAAGATTGAAGCAGTCAATGTTACTTGGGCCCACACTCAATGTCCATGAAAGCACCAATCAAGAAATCAATATGTTGCAAAAGACTTCTTTAAAGTGTTCAAAAGCAAAGGTGTCACTTTGAGGACTAAGATACACCTGACACAAGCCACGGTCTTTTCAATTGCCTCATATGCATGCAAAAGCTGGACAATGAATGAGGAATACCAAGGAAGAAGTGATGCCTTTGAATTATGGTGTTGGGGAAGAATATTGAATATACCATGGACTTCCAGAAGAATGAACAAATCTGTCTTGAAAGAAGTACAGCCAGGATGCTCCTTAGAAGGTAAGACTTCATCTCATTTACTTTTCCAATCCCTGAAAAGGGCATTATGCTTGGTAAAGCAGAGGGTCAGTGAAAAAGGGGAAGACCCTCAATGAGATAGATTAACATAGTAGCTGCAACAATAAGCTCAAACATAGGTGCCGACCGGACAGTGTTTTGCTTTGTTGTACATGGGGTTGCTGAGTTTAACTGACTCCAGGGTACCCAACAACAGTTACAACAATGCAATTCAATCCATAACAGCCAACTTCTGAAGAGAGATGCTGAACCATGCATGTAGTAACTATGGGGACTGAAAACTATTTCTCAGATCAAATCACTCATCTCCAGAGTATACGAGAGAATGTTAAACATTTACAGGAAAAAAGGGAGTGAGAACTTATTGAGAAGAGTTTTTAGAATGTTCCACATTCCTTTCTCAACTCAAAACAAACAAGGGTCTTCCAGATAAATACCAAAGAGCATGTAGAGTGGGGACTGAAATCTCATCTGCTGGAAGGTTAGGTTGCTGCCGAAACCCAAAAACTAAGCGCTGTCCTGAGGCTAGAGCAGAACATAGAACATGGGGAGAGCATTTGGGGAGAACAGGCATCCCTGGAATGGGTGGGAGACCAATATCCAATACTAACCTGGGCGAGTCTAAAGTTGGAGGCTAGCAGGAGCAGCCCTGAAAACTTACTAGAGGAGAAATTCTTCCACCAATGGTGTGTTATGATGCTGACCTTTCCTATAGCCCCCTCAGTGGATGCTTCCAGAAGAAGATCTGCTGGAGGCATAGTTGAAGGCCTTGCCCAAGAGGACTGCCTGCGTGGGAGAAGCAACTGAGCAGAAAGGAGCTGTGGTGTGTCCTGGAGCAGAAGCAAAGTAGAGTCACACTCAGGCATATGAGCAGTGCCCAGACCTCAGCAGGGTATGTAGGCTCAGTTCCTGCAGCCAGGTTCACAAGGAAGGAGCCTGTGAGGTCCGACGTGAGAATGCCAGCATCCCTGGCCTGTCACAAACATAGTACCAACCCTAGATGACAACAGCCCTACCCAGTGAGACCTCTTCACCCTTCCCCTCTTCCCTGCCACACCCTTGCCTCCCAACCTGGTGGGGAGGAAGGGGAGACCAGGCAGGCTGGCAGTGTACCTTCCCAGATCCCCAACTCTGTGTTAGCCTGTTCTGCAAAGAAATGTTTTGAATTGCATGAGAGATTGACTTTCTTCTTTTTCTTTTCTAATATTTTGTTGCAGTTTTTGGTGAAAATATACACAGCAAAACACATTACCATTCAACAATATCTGTGCGTAATGTTCAGTGACATTAGTTACATTCTTCACTTCATGTCAAGATCCTTATTTCCATCCTAGTTGTTTCACTCCATTGACAGTCTCACTGCCTCCCAAACTTCTCATCTATACTTCAGGGTAACTATTGTCCATTTGGTCTCATATGAATAAATTTTTAAAAGAGTATCAGACTCAAAGGTGACATTCTTTACTTTTTGAGCTGACCTGCTACTTAGTTAAAAGGTGACTTCAGAGGATAGTTTTGGTTCAAGGTTTAAAGTGTGTCTCAGGGCCATAGACTTGAAATTTCTCCAGCTTCAATGGGTCAGTAAGTTTAGATCCTTTGAAAATCTGAAGTTGTGTTCCAAGTTTTCCTCTTTCTGTCACAATTCATCCATTGTGTTCCTGATCAGAACATTTGATAGTGATAGCCAGGTACCATCTACTCCTTCTTGTCTCAAGGTAGAGGAGGCCATGGTTCATGGCGACAATTCATCTTATAGTCCAGTTCCTTCTCTGATTCTTGTATTTCCTTCTTTTACTTCAGAAGAATAGAGACCAATAGTTGTAGAGACTTACTTAATAACTAGAAATAAAAATGTTCTACTGGAAGTAATAGAAAAGGTAGGGGATCTGCTCTAGAAAGTGTCCAAAGGTACAGAAAGGAGATGTGTAAAGACATTGAGGTGATGGACAAGTTAAATTACTGGTTATGATTCAAAGTAAAATGTGCACAATGTTCATTCCATAATGTGGGTGCAATTATTCACAGCACGTCTTTGTCTTCCAGAGATCCGTAATCAATGACCCTTCCGTGTGGAGCTATAGGTGCATATTTTGACTGTCTGGGTCCTGCTGACTATGACATTAAGATTCTAGCACCCAGAGATGGATAAGTGCGCCCCCACACCCAAAATCATATTCCCGCCTTTGTTTGCTACATATTTAACAGGTATGGGTTGATGAAGATATAAACTAGACAGGTGTCAATAAAGACTAGACAGAAAGATCCAAATCAAAGAGAACCAACACATGTGAACAATGATGGATAAGAGGACTGAAAGGAAGAAGGTCACAAGCATTTATGAAGGCTCAATTTGGGTCCCTAAGTGTAGTCATATCATGAAGAATATTCGAAGAATCTGGCCTCTGATGAGGATGAGGTTGCATTTATACATGCTGACTGCTGTTAAGATACTTGCTGTGGGCTGGATTGTGCCCCCAAAAATATATGTAGAAATCCTAACCCCTATACCTGTAAATATGACCCTGTTTGGAAATAGGGTCTATCTTTTGTTACATTAATGAGGTCATAACAGTGTAGTGTGGGTCCTAAACCTAATCACTTCTGTGTTTTAAAAAAGAACAGAATAGACACAGAGACACACAGGGGGAAGATTCCGCATGACAACAGAAACTCAGCAGATACATCTATAGGCTCAGGGTCACCAAGGATTGTGGGCAGCTATCGAGCTAAAATAGACAAGGAAGGATCTCCCCCTAGAGTTACACCCTGAATTTGAACTTCTGACTTCCTGAGCTGTGAGAAATAAATTTCTATTATTTAAAGTCACCCACACGTAGTGTTTTTTGTTATGAAAGTACTAGGTTACTTAAGCCAGCACCCAAGCAGATAACCCAGGAAGATGGTTAAAGAAGTGAGAGTAAGTCCAAAGAGTAAAACAAGAAATAACCAAGCTCTCAACCCATATAGAAAGCTCTGGTGAAGAGAGAGAGGGAGCCTTTCTGAACTCACGTTCTTTTTGTTGTAAAAAGTGAGACTTGTATTAATGTGTCAGGTGTGATAAATGTTGCAAAGAAAATGCTAAAGGAGCACAAATGAGGAAGTGGTTACTTGCAGGTGGGAGAAAAAGTCTAGCTGATCTTGAAGGATAGACAATATTCACATAGAAAAAAATCTAAGACTGAGGAGAGGAAGGCCAGTAGAAGCAGCAATGTGGCACAGAACACAGAAGCCAGAAAACACGGGATTGTTCATACTTCCTGGTGGCCAGAGGCTGACTGTGGGGTGTAGGGCACAGGAGGGGAAGTAGTGCTGATCAAGGTCACCAGGCAGAATGGGGGAGGAGGAGGCAGGGACTTGCATCTTGCACTGATTTTGATTGATTGATTGATCTGTTTGTGGGTTTGATTGTGGTCCACAAAGAGGAAGTTTTCTCAGAGGGCAGCAAGGAGAATGATGAGGGTAGGAGAGAGGGGAGAGGGAAGGAGGCTGGGCTGCTGTCCAGAGGGTGTGATGGGAGTTCCTCGGGAGTGATGATGAGGGTCAACACCAGACCCAATGGCAAAGGTGAGGGAGAGAGAGACACCACACAGACTTGGGGAAAGGTTACTTGCCAGGGAGAAAGAAGGAGGTGAAATTTAAAAAAGTAAGATACTGAGCCTGAATGTCCAGAATCTTCGTGTTGAATGTAGAAAGCTGAATTGATAAGAAGGGTTAGCACCTGTTTGGAATAAATATGAGGACATACAAATCCACACCAGGAAATAGTGGACTAAAGCTAGAAATGAAAGTTAAAATCTTGCTCTGTGTAAGCAGAGTTGATGCCATAGACCCATGGTTCACAGGTGTTATCACACAACAGCATGGCCTGGAAGCCTCCTTAAAGAACAGGTTGCTGTGCACCATGCCCAGTGAGTTTCTGACGCAGTAAGGCTGTGACAAACACATCTGTCTCAGAAGAAGTACAGCCAGAATGCTCCTTAGATTAGAAGCTAGGATGGTGAGACTTCCTCTCATTTACTTTGGACATATTATCAGGAGGGACCAGTTCCTGGAGAAGGACATCATGCTTGGTAAAGCAGAGGGTCGGGGAAAAAGAGGAAGGCCCTCAACAAGATGGCCTGACACAGAGGCTGCAACAGTGGGCTTACGCATAACAGCAACTGTGAGGATGGGGCAGTGTTTCATTCTGTTGTACATGGGATTGCTGTGAGTTGAAACCAACTGGAGGGAACAACAACAAGGCTGGGGTGGGGCCTGGCAATTTGCATTTTCTTCCAGGTGATTGCTGTTACTCGTCTGGGCACCACACTTGATTACCTTAGAAAGTAAATTATAAGGGGCTAAGACTGTGGCAGGGGAAAGTCTCTGAGTAGTACAAACAGTTAACACACTCAGCTGATAATATAAAGGTTGGAGGCTTGAGTCCACTTAGAGGCACCTCAGGAGAAGGGCCTGGGGATCTACTTTTGAAAAATCTGCCTTTGAAAACCCTATGGAGCACAGTTCTACTCTGACAAACATGGGGTCGCTAAGATTCAGAGTAAACTGAACAGCACCTGGCTTAACACCTAAGATCATGTACTAAGAATCATCATTCTGCACATTGAGTTGTTATTTCTAGAGCTGGAAAAGATCTCAACAGGGATTCTTCACTTGTTATTGTTAGGTGCCATACAGCCAGTTCCGAATTATAGAATGAATTACAGAATGAAACACTGCCTGGTCCTATGCCATCCTCACAATCATTGTTTGGTTTGAGCCCATTGTTGCAGCTACTGAGTCAATCCATCTCATCAAGGGTCTTCCTCTTTTTTGTTGGCCCTCCACTTTACCAGGCATGATGTCCTTCTTCAGGGACTGGTACCTCCCGATAAGGTATTGAAAATACTTAAGACAAAGTATCGCCATTCTCACTTCCAGATAGTGTTCTGGGTATATTTCTTCCAAGACAGACTTGTTCATTCTTCTGACAGTCCTGACCTTGAATGATACGGTGAAAGGATACAACCCTGATACAGTACATCCTTCTAGATTTTAAACCACACAGTATCCCCTTGTTGTGTTGGAATGATTACCTCTTGATCTATATACAATTAAGAGCTCTGGAATTCCCATTCTTCAAAATATTATCAATAATTTGTTATGATCTACACAATTGAATGCCTTTACATAGTCAAAAAAAACGCACGTAAACATCTTTCTGGTATTCTCTACTTTCAGCCAAGATCCATCTGACATCAGCAATGATATCCTTCATCCCACATCCTCCTGAGAATCCAAATTGAATTGCTGACAGTTCTTTGCCTTGGAGAAGAGAAGCAAAACCAGTTGTTGTTGTTGTTAGGTGCCATTGAGTCAGTTCTGACTCATAGTGACCCCTATGTAAAACAGAACAACACACCGCCCAGTCCTTCAACATCATCACAATTGTTGCTATGCTTGAGCCTATTGTTGCAGCCACTGTGTCAGTCCAACTCATTGAGGGTCTCTCTCTTTTTTGCTGACCCTCTACTTTACTAAGCATGATGTCCTTCTCCAGGGATTGATCCCTCCTGATAACATGTCAAAGCACGTGAGACGTAGTCTCATCATCCTTGCTTTTAAGGAGTATTCTGGTTTTGCTTCTTCCAAGATAGATTTGTTCATTCTGCAAAACCAGTGAAGCATATAATAGCTACATAGAGAAATTTATATAAAGGAAATGGCTCATGCAGTTGTAGAGGCTGGAATGTCCCAAGCCTGTGGGTCAGAAAAGAGGCTTCTCATGATTCACATAGCTGCAGGGGCTGGCAAACCCAAGATCGGCAGGTCAGACACCAAGGCTCTTGCTTACAGGCTGCAAAGACCAATGAATCACAAGATCGGCAGGCAAGACAGCAGGTAAGCTGCTGGCTCAAGTCCCAAGAACCAGAGATCAGACAAATAGGAGCCAGCTACAAGATCCAGAGCAAGCAAAAGCCTACAAACATTGCCAGAGGTTATCTGGATGTAGGCCACACCCCCAAGGAAACTCCCTTTCAACTGATTGGCTACTCATAGCAGATCCCATCATGGAGGTGATCAATCACATTATATCAAATCTCATTAAAGAAGTGATCTTATCATCATACAATTGCCAAACTACATCATAACCACCAAACCACTGAGAATCATGGCCCAGCCAAGTTGATACAAAATCTTAATGATCATAAAAAAAAAAAAAGATCATACTGTCCATGTATTGCTGTAATTGTTTTTAGATTATCTTCATCAAAATTTTGCTTGTGTGTGATGTTAATGATATTGTTCTATAACTTCTTTGTTCCCTTGGATCACCTTTCTTTGGAATTGGAACAAATACGGATCTCTTCTATTCGGTTGGCCAAATAGCTGTCTTCCAAATTTCTTAGTGTAGGTGACTGAGCACCTACAGCACTGCATCTTTTGGTTAAAACATCTCCGTTGATTTTCCATCAATTCCTGAAGCCTTGTTTTTTGCAAAAGCCTTCAGTGCAGCTTGGATATCTTCCTTCAGTACAGTTGTTTTTAGTCATACGCTACCCCCTGAAAGGGTTGAATGTCAACTCATTTTTGTTTTTGGTACAGTGACTCTGTGCATTCCTTCCATCTTCTTTAGATGTTTCCTATGTCATGCGATATTTTTCTGAAAGAATCTTTCAGTATTACAATTCAAGGCTTGAGTTTCTTTTTCAGTTCTTTCCACTTGAGAAATGCTGAGTGTTTTCTTCCCTTTTAGCTTCCAAACTCCAGGTTTTTGTACATTCCATTATAATGCTTCACTTTGTCTTCCTGAGCTGCCCTTTGAAATATTTTGTTCAGCCCTTTTACTTCAATATTTCTTCCATTTGGTTTAGCTACTCAGTGTTCAAGGACAAGTTTCAGAGTGTTTTTTGTTATCAGTTTTGGTCTTCTCTTTCTTTCCTGCCTTTTTAATGACCTTTTGTTCTCTTCATATACGATGCCTTTGATGTTGTTCCACAACTCATCTGGTCTTCAGTCATTAATGTCCAGTGTGTCAAAACTATGCTTGAGATGGTCTCTAAATTCAGGTGGAATATACTCAATGTCATACTTTGGCTCTTATAGACTTGTTTTAATTTTTTTCAACTTCAACTTCATATGAGCAGTTGGTGGTCTGTTCCCCAGTCAGCCTCTGTTCTTCTTCAGGTTGATGATATTGAGCTTCTCCAGGTCTCTTTCCACAGATGAAGTCTATTTGAGTCCTGTGTATTCCACCTGGTAAGCTCCATGTATATAGTTGCCATTTATGTTATTGAAAAATGTATTTCCAGTGAATAGGTCCTTGGTCTTGCAAAATTTTAACATGGGATCTCCAGCTTTGTTTCTATCACCAAGGCTGTATTTTTCAACTACTGATCCTTCTTTGTTTCCAACTTTCACATTCCAGTAATTATCAATGCATTTTGATTGCATGTTTGATCAATTTCAGATTGCAGAAAGTTGGTAAAAATCTTCAGCTTCTTCATCCTTGGCATTAGTGATTTGTGTGTAAATTTGAATTACAATCATTTTAACTGGTCTTCCTTGAATGGGTATGGATATTATCCTCTCACTGACAGCACTGTATTTCAGGATAGATCTTCAAATGTTCTTTTTGACAATGAGTGTGTTGCTGTTTCTCCTCAATTTGTCATTTCCAGCATAGTAGACCATAAGATTGTCCATTTCAGCGCACTAATGCCTAGGATCTCTATCTTCAAGCCCTCCATTTCATTTTTGACAACATAAAGTTTTCCTAGATTCATACTCCATACATTCCACATTTCAATTATTAATGGATGTTTGCAGCTGTTTCTCCTTATTTTGAGTCATGTCACTTCAGCAAATCAAGGTCACATCAGCAAATGAAGCTTTACTTCATCCACATCGTTAAGATTGACTCTACTTTGAGGTGACAGCTCTTCCTTAGTCATATTTTGCGTGACTTCCAACCTGAGTGGCTCATCTTCCAGCACTATGTCAGACAACGTTCTGAAACTATTCATAAAGTTTTCACTGGCCAATTTTTTCAGAAGTAGATCACCAGGTCCTTCCTAGTCTATGTCTTAACCTGGAAGTTCCACTGAAATCTGTCCACCATGGGTAACCCTGCTGGCATTCAAAATACCAGTGGCAAAGCTTACAGCATCACAGCAACATGTAAGCCACCACAGTATGACAAACTGACAGATAAGCAGTGATCATTTTGAGTAAATGTTATCAAAAATGCATTCATCCACATAACTATTTCTTCAAATGTGCTTCCCTTCACTGAAAACCATTTCTCCTTTTCACTCCCTTAAAACCCAGTTATTTTATGCTAGACTTCCCTGTAATTTTGCTTTGTACTGTACATCCTCTGTATTCTATATCAGCAATAGCTTTACTATGGGACCCCCAGCCCACTAAACCCTCTAAATGTCAGTATGCCACAAAACATCTATGGCCATTAACTACACTCACTCATACACAAACATGTGCACATACACAATAGCACCAACCACATCAAAGACAATTAAACAGGAAATTTCAGTAAGGCACAAAGTGCAGTTCTGTGTTATGTACGACAATGATAGTAGGGGAAGTTGTGCCTGTGATAGTTCAAAGGATAATGCAGGCAATGCAGACTCTAGAAAGGCATATTAACTCAGTGTATTTTCAGCCTGAAAACTCAATGTATTTCAAGTGGAGTCATAATAAAGGATTTCAAAAGACTACTGCTATATGTCTTTTTTTATTTTCTGTAACACAGGGGATAATGATAAACATTTCTGAAAAATTAAATATTTCACACTTGATTATAAAGTCTGAGACCAACAACTGAGCTCTCTGTGGACACAGCTCTCTCCATTTCCCAAGATGGAGTTTCTCTGTTCAGCTAGTCATTGTATTTGTAATTAATCCACAGAGACCACAGTATATTTGAAGCCTGCCTCAAACAGTTGTCCTACATCATAACTATTCCATTGAGATATCCTGCAAAGACCCGGCAACCCAAGTACTCAGCTGTGGGACCCAAAACCAAATCAGAGGATTTGCTTCCTGTTAGAGTAGGGATGGAGAGTAGGTTGGAGAGAGTGAAATCCATGAGTTGAATACGGGCTGAAAGAATATGCTTAAATAATAGAGGTAAAAGTGTAAAATAGAAAGTTCTGGGTAGAGAATATGGTTTTATGTCCTGTGAGAACAAACTCAGAAAGCCAGGTTGAGGTGGACTTGAGAGTGGAAAAATCCATGAAAATATCAAAAAGACAGCTCCAAAGATTTTCATAATGTGAAGAGCAACTTTCAAGCAATCTACCAGACTAGAGGGGAGACATGCAAAGCCGTCCAGCCTGTCCCACAGTTATCTGTGCAGTCCAAATACAGACATGTTGCTTGGTATTATGACTGTGTGTATATTGTTGACCGTTCTTGGCACTGTCCAATGCAGTCAAAGATTCATTGCCCACACTAAAGTCTTTCTCAGACAATAAGTTCAATAAGTTAAATGGAAAGAAAATTGTCCTTGAGAATAATGGCACTTAGAAGGGAAAGAAATTCCACCAGAGGCAAGAAAACCCCCATCGACTGTAGACCCAGGGCTCAATATCTCTTGTGTCTATCTAGGGAAGCAGCCAGGGTAGGGAACCAGAGGTCTGGGCTCACACAATGCCTTGCATTATAACCCCCTGTTTGCAGACACATTCTTCCGAAAGCGTAAACTTTGCTGGTGGGGATTGTATAAACCCAGAGAGATTCTTTTTTTTTTTTCTTGGAAAGCATTTGTTTCTTGGTATCACAAAGACTAACAGTCTGCTTGTCATGGTAACAGTTTGACATTCTAGTCAAGATCCTACATGTGTATGTGTGCAGTGTATAATTTCCCTTTGTTTCCCTGGAATTCCCCCTCTCCACCCATTGTCAGTCTAAAGGGATGTTCTTCTCCAATTTCCCTCTTTATCTTCTCCAGTGATGTGGTAATAGACTTCTGGGACGCCACTTTACCTGATTGCCAGACCGCCATTTTAATATCCACATGCAGGTTGGATTTACATGAAATGTAAGGAAGAGTAGGGTAACTGGCTGTTTATCTGCTGGTGAGTCTGTGCTTACTTTGGCATCTGCCGTGGTGGTGATTTGTTATCAAACAACTATGCATCCTTTGCTTAAAGCTAGTGCCCCAAGAAAACAATTCTGTCCAAAAAGAGAAATAAGAACCCCAAAGGTATCATGAAACAAAAACCTACTGTCTCTCAGAATCTTCGATTGCTCTGGAGTGAGATATTTATTGTTGTTGTTAGGTGCCAGTTCAGACTCACAGCAGCCCTATGCACAGTAGAACAAAACACTGCCCAGTCCCGTGCTATCGTGATCATGATGGGCTTGCGCCCATTGTTACAGACACTGTGTCAGTCTATCTCACTGAGGGTCTTCTTCTTTTCCACTACCCTCTACTTTACCAAGCATTATGTCCTTCTCCAGGGACTGGTTCCTTCTGATAACATGTCCGAAGTATGTGAGAGGAAGTCTTATCCTCACTTCTAAGAAGCATTCACACTATACTTTATCCAAGATGGATTTGTTTGTTCTTCTGGCAGTTTATGGTATATTCAATATTCTTCACCAACACCATAATTCAAATGCATCAATTCTTCCTGTGTCTTCCTTGTTCGTTGTCCAGCCCTCACGTGTATATGAAGGAATTGAAAAAACCATGGTTTGGATCAGGTGCGTCTTACTCCTCAAAGTGACATCTTTGCTTTTTAGTACTTTAAAGAGATCTTTTACAACAGGTTTTTCCAATGTGATACCTCCTTTGCTTTCTTAACTGCTGCTTCCGTAAGTATTGATCATGGAACTCGTCGACAACTTTAGTCTTTTCTCTGTTTACCATGATGTTGTGTATTGGTCCGGTTGTGAGGATTTTTGTTTTCTTCATGTTGAGGTGTAATCCATACTGAAGACTGCAGTCTTTGAATTTCATCAGGAGGTGCTTCAAGTCCTCTTCAGTTTCAGTAAGAAGGTTGTGTCATCTGCATATCGCAGGTTAATAATAAAATGTTAGATATCGTATCTAAATGTTCTTCAAAAGGAGCCCTGGTATTGCATTGGTTAAGTGCTCCACTGCTAATCAAAAAGTTGGCAGTTAGAACCCTCCCAGCAGCTCTGTGAAAGAAAGATCTGGAAATCTGCTCCCATAAATATCAACCCTTTGTCAATAAATTGATTCCGATCCATAGATATGCTATAGGACAGGGTGTAATTGCCCCATAGGGTTTCCAAGGCTATAAGCTTTACAGAAGTAGTCTGCCACACCTTTCTCCTGGGGAGCAGCTGGTGAGTTCAAACCACTCACCCTTTGGTTAGCAGCCAAGTGCTAAACCACTGTGCCATCAGTATTCCTCCCATAAAGATTACAACCTAGGAAACCTTATAGTGCAGTTCTACTCTGTCATATGTCACATGTCCAGGCTATGACTTGGAATCAAATCCACGGCACCTAACAACATTTGCATGAAACACTGATGCATATCACAACTAAGCACCAAAGAGAAAATAAGAAAATGTAAATGTTATTGAACACACTCATAATTGTGACACTCTGATGGCCTTGCTGGGTGGAGCCTTGGAAAGTAGGCTGATTTTCCATATCATAATGGTCACCATCATCCCAAACAACCAAGACAGAGTGTCCTCCCTAGCAGAACCCCATTTTCCCTGCCATTATCACTGTTGTTCCCTCCATCGTCCTGCTGTTCATTATTCTTTCATCAAATTGTGCAAATAATGCTGTTGTCTTCCACGCTGCACGAAGGATTTCACCAAACTCCAGGACTCACTCACCTCCTCTCCTTTTTATTCAGAAAAACAAGGGGAAATGTAGCTACTCAGGCCAATATTCTGAGTGCTGGTATGACATACTTGGAGCATCAGTTTCTAAAATATTAAAGGTGAGTAAAGACATCACACTTAACAGTGCTGCCCTGAGACACCAACCTTGTGACCCTCCTCAGCTTCCTCCAACCATGTTCTTTCTGCCTTGTGTCTGTGCTTCACCCCTTCCTTTCTGCTGTCCAGGGCAGGTAGGGCCACCTGGAAAGTCAAGGAGTCAGCTCTTCTGGAGAGAACCTTGACCAGCAGGAAGGGAGACAAGTGGGAGCAAGGAGATAACCCCTTCTTTCTCACTTCCCTGGACTCACCTTCTAGAGAAATCCCTGGTGCTCTTCCAGGGCTCCTTGTGAAGCAGTGACTTGTTGAGCTCATCTGTCCTGGCCTCACCTCCCTTTCTCCTCCATTCTCACCTCAAAAGAAAGGATTGGCATGTTACTTCCCACCTGGAGAATGCCAGGGGCTTCAGGGGCGTGCATGCTGATCTGCCTACAACATGTAAAAGTGCTGTTTCTTTGAGCCTCCTGAGAGCCCTTGCCTTGTTGTTGAGTTTAACATAGGGAGTGGGTAAGGTGAAGACCATACAGTACCTTCGGAGCCTCTCAGCCCTGGAAGAGGGAAATGGAGAGGCATGGTGGGCTGCGTGGCCCCCACAGGCTGAAGATCTTTTCTTGAGTTTCCTCTGCCAGAGTCAGATTTGCGCATTGCTCTCAGATGCCATCAAGTCAGCCCTGACTCATGGTGAATCCACGCACAACGCGATCAGACTGTTTGTGATTCACATGGTTTTCACTGGCTGATTTTCAGAAGAAGATCCCCAGGCCTGTCTTTGTAGTCTGTCTTAGTACAGAAGCTGTTGGAACCTGTCCAGCATCAGAGCAATGCGCAAGCCTCTACTGACAGACTGGTGGTGGCTGTGCGTGAGGTGCATTGGTCAGGAATCGAACCTGGGCCTCCTGAGTGGAAGGGAAGGATTCTACCACTGAACTACCACTGCCTGCATAGGCTTACATGAGGCACTGTAAAATCCAAGCCTCCACCTGTCAGAAAGTCAACTCTTCTTTACTAAGCTGTTTCCCCAGGCCACCTCCTGCACAGCCAAAAGAAACTGTGGAGGGAAGAAGGAAGGCGCGGGGCCTCCATTCCTGTGAGGTCAGCTTCAGACCCAAAGGGCCATGGGTACGGGTGTGATAGATGTGGGTGTGGCGATGGTGACAGTGTCCAGCTTGTGTCTCCAGGGATTTTACTGTATCCGAGAAAATGCAGGCAGGTGTATATGTAGAAAACTCCAGTCAGATTTTGTTGCCATCCTGAAATTACTTCCTGGCCACTGTGCATTCTCCATGCCCTCACTGTCTGAAAAGGCCTTCTCTTGAGCTCTTCTGTGAGGTTCCTTGGAACATAGAAAATCCAGTTCAAATCAACAGCTGTGAGAAGCCTCTCCCGAACATTCCTCTCCATTCTGGTAGAGTGATTCCACCTTCGTTCTGCATCTTACCTTCTACCTGGCATTGTAGTTGTATTTCATGGGGCAGTATTGCCCTTGCACTGGACTTTTGGAGCATGTGACCCTGATGTATTTTCAATCCTTCGTGATTGGCACCTAGTTGGTCCACAGTTACTAATGTCACGTGAATGAACGGAATTAAACTAAAAATCTGATATCTGAAGTACTTGTTCCTGATCGTGTGTCATGAAGTCCTTTTTAAATATAGTTAAATATCTTGGCTTTTTGACATTACTACATGAGTCTACAGAGCCCAGGTACACAGTGGTTAAGATCTTGGCTGCTAACCAAAAGGTTGGCAGTTCAAATCCACTCCTTGGAAACCCAGTGGGCCAGTTCTACTCTGTCCTATAGGGCCGCTATGAGTCAGAATCAACTCAAAGACAACTGGTACGGAAGGTGACCCTAAAACTAAATTCATGATTTGTTGCTGCTGTTAGCCGCCGTGGAGTTGACCCCTGATTCACAGTGACTCCACGGTGACTCCATGCACGACAGAACAGCGCTCTACTGGGCCCTGCGCCTTCCCCGTTGTGGGATGTGGATCAGACAGTTGTGACCCATAGGGCTTTTACTGGCTGATTTGGGGGAGTGGGCCACCAGGCCTTTCTTCCTCATCCATCTTAGTCTAGAAACTCTGTTGAAACGTGTTTAGTATCGTAGCAACACACAGGACTCCACTGACCTGAGGCTGTGCATGACGTATGTTGACCAGAAATGGAACCCGGGTCTCCCACATGGGAAGTGAGACTTCTACCACTGAACCACCATCGCCCCCAGGAATCGCTGTCTATGTTCTCAGGAGGTTGCAGGGAATAACACTGACATCATAACACAGTGGTGCTCACTGAAGGGTAAGTACATGACGGCAACTGCAGGGAACCTTGTGAACACAGTATACTTGGCCAGAAACATCTTGGGAGCTAGGTGTGACTCTCATTCCTCAAACGAGAACACTGACACCCTGGGGGGTTAACTAACCTCCCCTGGACACGCAGTCAAAGAATGACGGAGCCGAAATGTTCATCTGCTTTACTTGGCACCGAAATAGGAAACCAATTAAAGTGGAGTGGATAACAGAATCTAATTTCTAGATAATTTAGGTAAAATTACTTGATATTCTAGATGATGGATTCATGTTTATTTAGGAATTTTTGGTAAGGACTTTTGTTTTAATTTCTCTATCATTCTTTTCTTTTAATAAAACATTTTTTAAAAAATAATTGTAGATTTACAGAAGACTTGCATAGATAGATAGTACAGGGAATTCTCCTATATTCTTCATCCAGCTTTCCCTAGTGTTTACATCTTACATTACTGTGGTCCGTGTTTTAAAGTTAAAAAATTAACAGTGGAACAGCACTATTAACTAACTACAGACTTTACTAGAATTTCACTGGATTTTCCACATATGATCATATTCTGTTCCAGGATCCAATCCAGGATACTGTTTTGACAGAGCCAGCTCCCTCGATATATGACTCCTGCAGTCCACAGGGCCCTGTGCTTGGTTTAACGCTCTGCTGTCACTGTCTTAAAAATCTTACTAATTTTGAACAAGGGACCACGCATTCTCATTCTGTCCTGATAATTATGTAGTTGGTGCTGCAAATGGCATGTAGTCATGTTGTCTCCTCTGATCTATGCCAGTTTCTCAGCCTTTTCTTCTACTTGACACTTTTGATGAAGACTGGACAAGAATTTTGTAGAATGAACCCTGGTGGTTCAGTGGTTAAGAGCTATGGCGACCTACGGCTGCAGATCAAAAGGTAGGCAGTTGGAATCTACCAGCCACTTCTTGGTAACCCTATGGAGCAGTTCTATCCTGGTCTATAGGGACACTAAGAGTTAGAATCGACTGGATGGCAATGAGTTTTTTTTGTTTTGTTTTGTTTACGGGCCCCCCAGTTTGGGTTTATCTGAGGTTTTCTATGATTAGGCTGGGGTTATGGATCCTGGGCAAGATGACATGCAAGTGGATGGCTTTAACAAAGAGAAACTTACTCTCTCACAGTCTAGTAGGCTACAAGTCCAAATCCAGGGCATCAATTCCAGGGGAAGGCTTTCTCTCTCTGTTGGTGGTGGTGGAAGGTCCTTGTCATCAATCTTCCTCTGGACTAGGAGCTTCTCTGCACAGGAACCTTGGGTCCAAAGACACCCTTTGTTCCTGGCATTGCTTTCTTTGTGGTATGAGGTCCCCCGCTCTCTGCTCTCATCCCTTTCCTTTTATCTCTTATAAGACAAAAGGTTATACAGGCTACACCACAGGGAAATGCCCTTTATGTTGGATCTGGACTTGGGTGTTACATACCACTCTAACCCTCTTTAACGTAATCTAATCTTTAACCATAGGTAGAGATCAGGATTTACAACATACAGGAAAACTATATCAATCACAAAATGGAGGACAAGCACACAATAACTGGGAATCAAGGCCTAACCAAGTTGACACATATTTTGAGGTGACACAATTCAATCCACAACAACTCACTTCTTGTTTTAACATTCAGTAATAGCAGGCTCAGAGAACTCCCAGAGTAATTGCAAAGCAGAAGTAAAAACAAACTCTCACCATAACCTTCTATAGCATTCTGTCCTGTACATCATGGAATACGTTCTAAAAGAATGAGCTGCTGCCAACTTGCCATACCTTCACTACCTTCAAACCTGTTCCTAGTACGGGAACCACGGATGCAGTTTAAATGGCCACTGGGGTAACAACCACATGGGTGGTGATCAGTTTAACAGATCATACTTTGAACCTCTGTTACTCTATAACGTTTGCCAAAGGGGAAAAAAAGGCAAATCGCATTGTAAAAGTATAAGGGTGTCCATTTTAACAGATTCCCTGTTAAATTTATTGACTTGGATACTTGCAAGAGAATCAGTTTTGAAACTGTTGCTTCAACCACCAAAGCCACAGATACCTTTCTAAGATGCAGTTGTTCTTTATTCCTGAAGAAGGCTTTTCCGTGCCTTTGGAGTCTAGGAATGATGTTGGCATGTGTACGTGTTCATAGTGCTCCTTCTAGGGTGTGATGTTTAATTTTATATCAACACGGCTAGGTTCTGGTGCCCAGTTGTCTGGTCAAACTCTAGTCTAGATGTTGCTATGAAGTATTTACAGATGATTAACATTTAAATCAGTTGGCCTTATGTAAAGCAGATTGCCGTCCACAAAGTTGGAGGGTCCATCTAACCAGTCGAAGATGTTAAGAGCAAAAACTATGGTTTCTTGAGGGAGAAGGACCCTGCCTCAAGACTGCAACATAAACATCCTGCTAGAGTTTCCAGCCCTTTGGATGGTCTGCTGATTTCAGATAAAAGACTGGGGGAGTTTCTAGCCTGTCATCTGACTAAGGATTTCTGAATTGCCAGCCCTGGTGGTGCAGTGGTTATAAGTGCTCAGCTGCTAAGTGAATATTTGGTGGTTTAAATCCACCAGCCGCTCCACAGGAGAAAGATGTGGCAGTCTCATTCTGTAAAGATTACAGCCTTGGAAACCCTATGGGGGCAGTTCTACTTTGTCCTATAGGGTCACTATGAGTTGAAATCAACTACATAGCATTGGGTTTTGAGCCCAACGATAGCATAAACCAA
Organism: Loxodonta africana; assembly: GCF_030014295.1. Classification (NCBI taxonomy): domain Eukaryota; kingdom Metazoa; phylum Chordata; class Mammalia; order Proboscidea; family Elephantidae; genus Loxodonta; species Loxodonta africana. The sequence continues at coordinate 7,396,265 of NC_087343.1, read as the reverse complement.
TTCCTTAAAATAAATCTCTCTGTTTTTATATGCATGCCTTATTGGTTCTTTTTCTCTGGAGAGCTCTTACTAATACATAGACTTGCTATCCTGTTCCTTTTCTTGCACAAAAAAAACACCAGTTGCCGTTGAGTTGATTCCAACTGATAGCAACTCTATAGTACAGAGTAGAACTGCCCCAGAGTGCTTCCCAGGAGTGCCTAGTGGATTTGAACTACCAACCTTTTGGTTAGCGGCCATAGCTCTTAACCACTGTGCTAACAGTGTTTCCTTTCTTGCACAGGCAGTAGAAACCAAGTCTACAGAGGTGGCATCCAGAAATCAAATTACAATAACATGCACTTAAAATTTTTACTTTATGAAGGAAATGAGCAGAAACTCTATGAGAATTAAGCCATAAACCAAAAACTAACTTTTAACTCAACATTCAGTTGTTTATTCTTTTCTTTCCAGAAACACAAATTATGTCTCACCACATGCTAGCCAAATGTGCACCCCTCCCCAGCTTTTTCTTTTGGTGACCACCAAAACATTGCCAGATTTGACAGCCTACTTACAGAAAACCCTTCGGGCGTACATGGGAGTGGAACTTTAGGGAAAAAACAGCCCCCGCCCAAAGGAGCCACACAAAAGAACTGATTCAGTAGGGTTCTGTGCAGGTGCCGAGTGATTATCTCGTGAACATTTTCACTGCACATTTGCAACTTTCCAGATGTAAATGTATATTATTTAGTTAGTTTTTTTGTTTTTTACTTTGGCCTTGTATCCCTATACTGGACTGGATTGTTATTGTTAGTTGCTGTTGAATTGGCTTCAACTCATGGAGACTCCATGTGTAACAAAACAAAATATTGCTCAGTCTTGGGTCATCTTTGAAGCCCTGGTGGCACAGTGATTAAGAGCTCTGGCTGCTAACCAAAGGTGAGCAGTTCAAATCAACCAGCCGCTCCTTAGAAACCCTATGGGGCAGTTCTAATCTGTCCTGTAGGGTCACTATGAGTCATCGACTCAATGGCAGCTAACAACTTAAAACCTTGGCTTTGGACAAGACATTTCAGTGTTTTTCACCTTGAAACAGCTGGTGATTTAGAAAACTGTGTGCACAGGCCAGAGAGTCTGTGGCCCTTCTCAACAGTTTGAGGCTAAAAAAGTGATCACAGGGTAAGATGGGAAATGTGTTATCTTTCTCCATCTCTCTGTCTCTGTCTCTCTCTGTCCCTCTCCCTCTTCCACCTCTCTCCCTCTGAGGGTGTCTCTCTTAATATCTCTCTCTTTGCTCCCTCCTTCCCCTTCTCTTGCTCTTGCTTTCTCTATCTCATTCTCTCTATCTCCCTTAATATCTTTTTTAGTCTCTTTCTTTCTCTCTCTCTCAATCTCTCCCTCCTCTCTCCTTCCTTCCCTTTCTCTATCTCAATATCTCTTTCTCTGTCTCTGTCCCTTTCTTTCCCTGACCCTCCCCATGCCTGTGGTGTGTGTGTCTGTGCCTGTCTGTGGGGAGAGTGCCACTCTATTCAGATAAGACCCTCATGGGCCTCCCCTTTGAGCAATAGCCCTGGCTGTCGCTGGCCCAATGGTGAGTTGCTTTGACTGATGTCCTCAGTCTGAACCCTTGGTGCTACACTAGTGTCCTTGGAGTTGAGGAGGCCACTCAGTCTGGATGAGACATTAATCATTTGGCTAAAAAAAACTAAATTCCCAACATGATATATGGCCCAAAGGCTAGATTTCGTGGAGCAGTGGCGGTATGGTTTGTGTTTACCTGTGTTACTCAGTGATCAGAGCAGCCACTGGAACACTAGGGAGCACCACTTGGGGGTCAGAAATGTTATATGAAGGGTGAACAATTAACCGAGTCTGAGAGGTGGCTGAGTAACAGGTTTCTCAGGCACCCTCCTGTTCCAGAACAAAAAAGTCGGTTCTGGGCCAGGCAGGACGCCTGTCTACAGGAACTGCTGCTGCTCATCCTGTGAAAGGGAGCTGGTTCTCCCTGACACATAGCCACCCACCGATTTCCTGGGTACCCCTTCTGTGTAGCCACATTATTAAAATAATAACATGCAGATGGAAGTGAAGACTTTTAACTCGCAAAGCTGAGCAAGCAACTTCCAGGGCTTCATGCCGCATGTCCATGAAGAAACAATTGCAGCACACTGACACAAGACAAGTAGCAGCCATTCAAATCCAGCTATTACCACTTTAGGCCAACAAACAACACAAAACCCAAAAACTGAAGCTGTTGCTGGGAAGTCGATCCCGAGTCATGGCAGCTCCATACATGTCATGCCGGGGATTGAGTGGTAAGCCTAGGCACCCAACATTCATAGTAGCCTTCTGGGCATGTTAGTGTTTGATGGTCCTGATACAGTGGCCAACTGAGATCTGGTGCCCAGGAGTTTTCACCTCCCCCATGTGGAGGGTCGTTTGCTGCGACACCATCACTGAGAACCCAGTGGTGGCACCACCCTAGGGCCCTGGCTAACACGCTGGCTTCACAAAATCAGGTCATACCAAGCTTTCACATGTTCAGAACTGTATAAGCAGCAAGCTTTGTTTTTATTCTCTCCAACATGATTTCTTACATAGGAATTCTTTGGCACTTATAGTATCCAAAAGAAACTTCAAATGAAAATCAGGCTTCCACCCCTGGCCACCTTTAACTCAGAGTTTAGACGTGTGTATAAGCAATATGGGTATGCTTACCTCCTATCCTTACTTTCTGCTCCCTTTTCCAAGATTTTCTCCATAAAAATCTATTTTCAAACATTAAGAAACCTTAATGGAAGCAATTTGGAGCCATATTTTATTATTTTCCTTTCATTGCTTTCTGTTGTATGTGTTTTATATGCTTTTCCATATTAAAAAATTGCCCAGAACAGTGATGCTGTAGTTCAGTTATCAGAGGGAGCAGAAAGCTTAGCCCCAACTGTCCAGTAGCCATGTGCCAACCTGTGCTAGTGGCCTGTTCCCAGAAAGCATGCAGGGTGTACCATGCAGCTCCACAGATTAAGTCAGCCCAGACACTGACCAGACACTTGCTAGCCTCACAGGTGGGATCTTGCCCAGTTTTCTGCCTCTCAGAGAGAGTTTTCCTGACAATTTATGCTGTCTTTTACACACACACACAAACAATCTAGCTTCCAAAGAAAATATCTTCATTATAAAACTTTGACTTGCTTATGGATAAATTTGGGTTAGAAAGAAGCGTGCTTTAAGGTTTCTCTCCTATTGCAACTTTCTCTGGAAAACAGCGCTTGGTAACTCTCCCTAAAACAAATATTTCTTAGAGTACCAAAAAAACAAAAAACATCCAAACCTGTTGCTACCAAGTTGAGTCCAACTCATAGTGACCCTATAGGACAAAGTAGAACTGTCCCATAGGGTTTCCTAGGCTGTAATCTTTACAGGAGCAGATTGCCATGTCCTTCACCAGTAAAGTGGCTGGTGGGTTTGAATTGCCTACCTTTCTGTTAGTAGCTGAGCACTTAACTACTTTCACCACCAAAAAATGCTAAACTCTTTGCCATCAAGTCAATTCTGACTCATAGCGACCCTATAGGACACAGTAGAACCGTCCCCATAGGGTTTCCAAGGAGCACCTGGTAGGTTTGAACTGCTGACCTTTTCGTTAACAACAGAATGCTTAACCGCTCTACCACCAGGTCTCCTTAATTCTTAGAGTAGAGACTCTAAAAGCAGCTTTTATGTGTCTGACCATTTGTAAATAATGGTCATAAAACAGTTTTCATGCCTTCTATCTGAGAATCACGCATTTACAGTATTTCCTCGAGAGGCAAATTTGGAGACAAGGAAAGGACATGAGAGACACTTTCAAGATCACCCGTTTTAGTATTTGCTCTTCATTTAACTGTATAAACTTGGGCTTGTCACTCCATCTCTCTAAACCTCTCTGTACCTATAAAGTTGACAGGATAATCCTCTCACACCTAGCTGTATGGCTGGCACAATCAACTGTATAAACACCATGTAAGCTGCTCACCAACACACAGATTGTCAGCGATTTGCTTTGGGTTCCACTGGGAGCAGACCTTGACACAAGTACTCAACTGCAGATGATTTCTTTGCAAGTCGATCATGGGAAGCACTGGTAGAGAAGAGCAGAATGCAGACAGGGAAGGAAGGAAACAGCAGGTGCATGAGCCAGTTGGTTGCCCATGGGGGTGACAGAGTAGAGCACAAACCTTGCTGTGATCCTGCCAGAGAAGGTTGGGGCCTGGGCTCAGTCATTGGTTAAGGAGGTGCTATGTCCCCAGTGTTTTGGCCTCTATGAGTCGGAATTGATGACAATCGGCTTTCTTGTTCTTGTATACACTTCATTGGATACTTTGTAGCTATTGCTATTTAAAAGAGTTTCTTTCTCCCCAATAACCTTGAATCATGCCCTCGGATAGAGACAATGGAACTCAATGAAGGTGATTTGAAGTTCATGTTTTGTTCCTTGAGATGAGAGAGTAGGAGAGGGATCTGAGTTGTCATCAGGAAGAAGATGAGGGGAGCCTACAATGTCCCAGAGACACTGAAGGCCACCTGCCATGGACGATCTCATATTAAAATGAGCAATGCCCCAGTTTTCCATGAGCAGCACCTGACTCTCAAGAGGACTAGCCTGCAGGGCAATGTGGGCACAGCAGAGTGGGCCTCAGCCAGGGAAAGAGACCCCCAGCTAGAAGTGGCCGCCAAAGATCAGGATGGGTGAGCAACTTACCAGGTAACTTTCCTCCACAGAACGTTTTTTTTCTTTCTTTTTTCCATTTTTTTCTTTCTATTACCACTAGGGTTCAAGCTCTTCACACTAGTGAATTGAGATAACGAGGTTAGACCTCAAGTAATATATTTGCCACTCCCAGAAGGAGCCCTGGTGGCACAGGGCTAATATACTCAACTGTTGACCAAAATGTGTTCAAACCCACCAAGCCGCCCCATGGGAGAAAAGTGTGGCAGTCTGAATCTGTAAAGATTTACAGCCTCGGAAACCCTATGGCTTGCTATGAGTCAGAATCGACTTAAGGGAAGTGAGTTTGGTTTTTTGATGGTTAAAGAGTAAATCAGCCCTGGTAAAGCAGTGGTTAAAGTTCTTGGCTGCTAACTGAAATGTTGGTGGTTCAAACCCACCAGCCACTACACAAGAGAAAGATGTGGCAGTCTGCTCCTGTAAGATTGCTGTTGTTGTTCTTGGGTGCCATTAAGTCGGTTCCAACCCATAGCGACCCTATGCACAACGGAACGAAAGACTGCCCGGTCCTGAGCCATCCTTACAATCATTGTGATGCTTGAGCTCATTGTTGCAGCCACTGTGTCAATCTACCTTGTTAAGGGTCTTCCTCTTTTCCACTAACCCTGTACAATGCCAAGCATGATGTCCTTCTCCAGGGACTCATCCCTCCGGAGAACATGTCGAAAGTATGTCAGATGCAGTCTCACCATCCTTGCCTCTAAGGAGCATTCTGGCTGTACTTCTTCTAAGACAGAATTGTTCATTCTTTTGGAAGTCCATGGAATATTCAATATTCTTCGCCAACACCACAATTCAAAGACATCAATTCTTCAGTCTTCCTTATTCACTGTCCAGCTTTCACATGCATATGATGCGATTGAAAATACCATGGCTTGGGTCAGGTGCACCTTAGTCTTCAGGATGACATCTTTGCTCTTCAACACTTTGAAGACGTCCTTTGCAGCAGATTTTTCCAATGCAATGCAACTTTTGATTTCTTGACTGTTGCTTCCATGGCTGTTGACTGTGGATCCAAGTAAAGTGAAATCTTTGACAACTTCAGTCTTTTCTCCGTTTATCATGATGTTGCTCATTGGTCCATTTGTGAGGATTTTCATTTTCTTTATGTTGAGGTGCAGACCATGCTAAAGGCTGTGGTCTTTGACCTTCATTAGTAAGACTTCAAGTCCTCTTCACTTTCAGCAAGCAAGTTTGTATCATCTGTATAACACAGGTTGTTAATGAGTCTTCTTCCAATCCTGATGCTCTGCTCTTCTTCATATAGTCCAGCTTCTAGTATTATTTGCTCAGCATACAGATTGAATAGGTATGGTGAAAGGATACAACCCTGACGCACACATTTCCTGACTTTAAATCAATCAGTATCCCCTTGTTCTGTCCAAGCAACTGCTTCTTGATCTATGTAAAGGTTCCTCATGGGCACAATGAAGTGTTCTGGAATTCCCATTCTTCACAATGTTATCCATAATTTGTTATAACCCACACAGTCGAATGCCTTTGCATAGTCAATAAAACAAAGATTACAGCCTTGGAATCCCTATGGGGCAGTACTACCCCATCCTATAGGATTGCTATGAGTCAGAATTGTCTTTATGGCAATGGGCTTCATTTGGGTTTAAACAGTAAATTGATGCTCCCTGGTTTTGGATGTTTAGGATTTCCTCTATGTGAAATGGGAAATGATAGCCACCTAGAGGGATTGACCCAGTGTGTCTATCAGTTTGTTGTACTGTGGGGGCTTGTATGTTTCTGTGATGCTGGAAACTATGCCACCAGTATTCAAATACCAGCCGGGTCACCCATGGCGGACAGGTTTCAGCTGTGCTTCTAGACTAAGACTGGGAAGAAGGACCCAGTGGTCTATTTCTGAAAAGAATTCGCCAGTAAAAACCTTATGAGTAGCAGAGGAACATTGTCTAATATAGTGTCAGAAGATGAGCCCTCAGGTTGGAAGGCACTCAAAAGACAACTGGGGAAGAGCTTCCACCTCAAAGTAGAGTCCACCTTAGTGACGTGGATGGAGTCAAGTTTTTGGGACCTTCATTTGCTGATATGGCATAACTCAAAATGAGAAGAAACAGCTGTAAACATCCATTAATAATCAGAACCTGGAATGTATGATGTATGAATCTAGAAAAATTGGAAACCATCAGAAATGAAATGGAATGCACAAACATCAATATCCTAGGTATTAGTGAGCTGAAATGGACTGACATTGGTCATTTCTAATTGGAGAATTATATGGTCTACGATGCCAGGAATGACAACTTGAAGAGGAGTGGTGTTGCATTCATTGTCAAAAAGTACGTTTCAAGATCTATCCTGAAGTACAATGCTGTCAGAGATAAGATAATATCCTTATGCCCACAGGCAAGACCAGTTAATATGACTATTATTCAAATTTATGAAAAACCACTAAGGCCAAAGATAAAGAAATGGAAGATTTTTACCAACTTCTGCAGTCTGAAATGATTGAATAGGATGCACTGATAATTACGGCTGTTTGGGATGCAAAAGTTAGAAAGAAACAAGAAAGATCAGTAGTTGGAAAATACAGCATTGGTGGTAGAAACGATGCCGGAGATTGCATGACTGAATTTTGCAAGATCAATGACTTCTTCATTGAAAATACCTTCTTTCACCAACATAAACAGTGACTATACACATGGACCTCACTGGATGGAATACACAGAAATCAAACTGAATACATCTATGGAAAGAGATGACGGAAAAACTCAATATCATCAGTCTGAACAAGGCCGAGGGCTCCTGCAGAACAGACCATCAATTGCTCATAGGCAAGCTCAAGTTGAAACTGAAGAAAATTAGAATAAGTTCACCAGAGCCAAAGTATGACCTTGAGTATATCCCACAGAATTTAGAGATTATCTCAAGAATAGATTTGGTCCATTGAATACTAATAACTGAAGATCAGACGAGTTGTGGAATGACGTCAAGGACATCACACATGAAGAAAGCAAGAGGTCATTAAAAAGACAGGAGAGAAAGAAAAGACCTAAATTGATGTCAGAAGAGACTGAAACTTGCTGTTGAACGTCGAGTACCTAAAGCAAAGGAAAAAATGATGAAGTAAAAGAACTGATGTTTCAAAGAGTAGCTCAAGAAGACAAAGCAAAAGCATTATGATGACATGTACAAAGAGATGGAGATAGAAAACCAAAAGCAAAGAACATGATCAGCATTTCTCAGGCTAAAAGAACTAAAGGAAAAATTCAAGCCTCAAGCTGCAACAGTGAAGGATTCTACAGGAAAAATATTAAGCAACGCAGAAAACATCAAAAGAAGATAGAAGGAATACACAGAGTCACTATACCAAAAAGAATTGGTCTATGTCCAACCATTTCAGGAGGTAAAATATGATCAGGAATGGATGATACTGAAAGAGAAGTCCAAGCTGCACTGAAAGCACTGGAAAAAAACAAGTCTCCAGGAATTGATGGAATATCAATTGAGATGTTTCAACAAACGAACACAGCGCTGGAAGTGCTCACTTGTTTATGTCAAGAAATTTGGAAGACAACTACCTGGCCAACTGACTGAAAGAGATCTGTACTTATGACTATTCCCAAGAAAGGTGATCCAACCAAGTGTGGAAATTATCAAACAATATCATTACTATCACATGCAAGCAAAATTTTGCTGAAGATCATTCAAAAGCAGCTGCAGCAGTATGCAGACAGGAAACTGCCAGAAATTCAAGCGAGATCTAGAAGAGAATGTGGAAATAGGGATATCATTGCTGATATCAGGGGGATCCTGGCTGAAAGCAGACAATACCAGAGAGATATTTATCTGTGTTTTATTCACTATGCTAAGGCATTCGACTGTATGGGTCATAACAAGTTATGAATAACGTTGAGGAGAATGGGAATTCCAGGACACTTAATTGTGCTCATGAGGAATTTGTACATGGCTCAAGAGGCAGTCATTCGAACAGAACAAGGGGATATTCCAAAAAAAAAAAAAAAAAAAAAACACTGAATGTGTTGCCTTCGAGTCGATTTTGACTCATATTGACCCTATAGAACAGAGTAGAACTGCTTCACAGGTTTTCCAAGGACCACCTGGTGGATTTGAACTGCCAGCCTTTTTGGTTAGCAGCCAAATTATTAACCACTACACCATCAGGGTATCCAAGGGGATACTGAGATACTGCATGGTTTAATCTTAGGAAAGGTGTGCCTCAGGGTTGTATTCTTTCAGCATACCTATTCAATGTATATGCTGAGCAAATAATCCAAGAAGCTGGACTCTATGAAGAAGAACAGGGCATCAAGATTGGAGGTAAACTCATTAACAACCTGTGTTATGCAGATGACATGACATTGCATGTCGAAAGTGAAGAGGACTTGAAGCACTTACTGATGAAGATCAAAGACCACAGCCTTCAGTATGGATTACACCTCAATATAAAAATCCTTACAATTAGACCAATAAGCAACATCATGATAAACGGAGAAAAGACTGATGTTGTCAAGTGTTTCATTTTACTGGGATCCACAATCAACATCCATGGAGGCAGCAGTCAAGAAATCAAAAGATGCATTGCATTGGGCAAATCAGCTGCAAAAGATTTCTTTAAGGCTTTGAAAAGCAAAGATGTCACCTTGAGGACTAAGGTGTGCCTGACTCAAGCCACGGTATTTTCAATTGCCTCATATGCATGCGAAAGCTGGACAGCGAATAAGGAAGACTGAAGAAGAATTGACGCCTTTAAATTGTGTTGTTGGCAAAGAATATTGAATATACCATGAATTGCCAAAAGAATGAACAAATCTGTCTTGGAAGAAGTACAACCAGCATGCTCCTTAGAAGCAAAGATGGTGAGACTATGACTTACACACTTTGGGCATGTTATCAGGAGGGACCATTCTCTGGAGAAAGATTTCATGCTTGGTAAAGTAAAGGGTCAGCAAAAAAGAGGAAGACCCTCAATGAGATGGATTGATACAGTGGCTACAACAACGGGTTCAAGCGTAGCAACAATTGTGAGGATGGTGCAGGACTGGGCAGTGTTTTGTTCTGTTGTGCATGGGGTCACTATGAGTCAGAACTGACTTGACGGCACCTAGCAGCAACAGCAGCAGGACTGATGTGCAGCTTACATGAAATAGCACTAGGAAAATGGATGACTCTCAACAAGTGGTGTTTGAGTAGGAAGTCTGGTGAACATCCTCAGAGCACCACATAAATTTAATTGCAAAATTTTACTCACTGAAAAAGGCAAATGCTGGTATTAGAGGAGGTAAGAAACACCCTCTCCTCTACTCCCTGACATTTGGTCAAAGCCTTCACTGAGGTCAAGTTGAAAACAACACAATAAGATGATAGAATTTCCTCTTCTTGAGAATAGGTCCCTATCTCTTCAGAAATGAAATAACAGACAGCTGGCAGAATGATGAAGGATCTTAGTCTCTATGCAACATGATAAGGAAGAACATAGTCCAGTGTCTTATGTCTAATGCCTACCATAAAAGTTTTACTTGAGAGAAGTTAAGACTGGGACTAGAAATGAAATAAAATAATAAAGCATAGCAAATATGGTTATGCCCACTACATTCCAGAAACTGTTCAGAACACCTTTTGAGTATTGGCATATCTGATCCTCATGGAAATCCTCTAAGTAGATGTTATCACCACTCTCATTTTAAAAATGGGCACAGAGGGTTGGGGTGACTTGTTCAGGGTCACAAGCTCATGAGGGGGTGAGGCGACCTAGGCAGTGGGCTCTCATGGCTCTACTCTTGACCTCAGACTGCCTCTCTTAGCCCAAAAACAGACCTCTGGCCAGATTACTTGGTATTTAGACACCATAATCTGAAAATCTGGGAACATAGAGTTTAGGGCTTGTCCTTGAAAAAGCAGGAATGTAAGAAGTACATTCTTACCTGGCAAGAAAGATTAGGCAAGGTTACGGTAGTGACAATCAAGGTGACACAGGAGGCATTTGCAAGAAACTTCTGGAAAGTTGTGTGGGAAGAAGCCACATGTCAAGAAGTCACTAGGTGGATGCAGGGAGAAGAAGGAAGAAACTCAAGCTTTGGCAGTAAAAGAAGGCTATTACAACACTAGTTTAAGTACATGATAGACTCACCCCAAAACCAGTTACTGTGGAGTTGACTCCAACTCACGGTGACCCCATGTGTGTTAGAGCAGAACTGTGCCCCATAGAGTTTTCAATCGCTGATTTTTTTGAAAGTATATCACCAGGCATTTCTTCCAAGGTGCCTCTGGGTGGACTTGAACCTCTAATCTTTTGTTAGCAGGCTACCATATTCATTGTTTGTACCACTCAGAGACTTTGTGATGGACTCATACCCATTCCCACAGAGTCATCCTGACTCATAGAAACCTTACAGGACAGAGTGGAACTGCCCCATAGGGTTTCCAAGGCTGTAATTTTTTCAGAAAAGGAGCCCTGATGGTACAGTGGTTAAGCACACAGCTGCTAACTGAAAGGTTGATGGTTCAAACCCACCAGTGGTTCTGCAGGAGAAAATGTGGCGGTCTGGTTCTGTAAAGATTACAACTTTGGAAAATCTATAAGGCAGTCCTACTCTGTCCTATAGTGGTGCTATAAGTAGGAATTGACTTTAGGGCAAAGGGTTTTTTATGGAAGCTTTCCAGCTTAACCATTGGGCCACCAGGGCTCCTGATGGACTCATAAGACTCCTTTTTATAGCAGGTAAGGAGAAGGAACTACTAAAGAGTGAACTATGTAAAATCCAAGTAAGCATTGAGATGCTCAGAGGAGCAACAATCCAGAAGACGCTGAAGTGACAGTGGATGGCATCAGAGCATGGATGGAAGAAATGACATTGCTAAGGAGGAGGAGCAATTGTCCATTTAAGACAGAAGCACCCAGGGAAGGTTCAACAGGTGACAGTGAGCAATACTTCCCTGACTCCAACATGATTGTGCCATGAAGCTTATCTGAGCAGATAATTTGATAGTAGATAGGCAGGTAGGTAGATAGATGGATAGATAGATGGATGGATAGGTAGGTAGGTAGGTAGATATAGATAGATGATGATGATAGATGATAGAGAGATAGGCAGGTAAGTAGGGAGGTAGATAGATGATAGGTAGACAGGTAGGTAGGTAGACGATAGATGATAGATGGTTAGATAGATAAATTGCTGTATTTATTGAAGGAGCCTTGGTGACACAGTGGTTAAGCACTCAGCTGCTAACCAAAGGGTCAGTAATTTGAACCCACCAGCTGCTCTGAGAGAGAAAGATGTGGAGATCGGCTCCCATAAAGATTACAGCCTTGGACATTCTATAGGGCAGTTCTACTCTATCCTACAGGAAGACTATGAGTAGGAATCAACTCGATAGCAGACAACTACTACTGTATTTATCAGTAAAGTAAATGCATGGTTATTGTTAGTGTTGTTGGGTGCCAGTGAGTTGGTTCTGACTCATAGCAACCCTAGGAGACGATCCTTCCCTGACTCTTCCAGCTTCTAGTAGCCCTAACCGTTCTTTCCCTTATAGCAGCATCACTCCAATCTCTACCTTCGTCTTCACATGTTTGTCTTCCCTCTGTGTCTGTCCATCTGTGCTCGTCTTTTTTTGTCAGGATACCAGTTATGTACATACTCCAATAAAACCATATGTTAACTAATTATATCCACAAAGCCCTTATTTTCAAACAAGGTTGCAGTCACAAGTACTGGTGATTAGGACTTCAACATATTTTTGTGGAACAAAATTCAAACCATAACACTAGTGTTGTACTTTTTCCTGAAATCTAGTCCCCAAAAAACAAAGTTGAAAAATATCTCTCTAGCTTATGTCCCACATCAGAGCAGGTGACCTGTTTCCAAAAAGCAATTCATTGTCCAGGTTCACATTAACATCATCTGGCCACCTTTCTGCCTCATTTGTGAGTATTAATGAGTGTCTTGTGTTTACGAGGCTTTGAAGTTGTTAAATGGAGACACATCACTAGATTTACACATACTGGACAAATATTCCATTATCCACCAAATTCCCCACTGTGCAAAAAAGCCACTGAAAACCTAATTGGAAAGATTAGTTTGAAATGAAGGTCTGGCGAACTTCCCAGCGTCTTGTGGTTTTCTGGGTCCCTGACCCTGCATTTGTCTCCTGAAATCATCTCCGTGGTGAGAGCGGCACCACCAAACACAGGCCTTGGGGAGCAGCTAGAAATTACCTTTCTGGATTCCTCCAGTGGCCAAAAGGAAATACATTCAGGAAGCAATGTATTTCTTCTATTTTGTGAGGTAGTCATATTCACATTCATACCTGAAAAATCAGTGTGCATTGTTATGGTTTGAATCATGCCCCCCAAAATATGTGTTGTAAATCCTAACCCCTGTAATTCCATTTGAGAATAGGGTTTTCATTGTTATGTTAATGAGACCATATCACTGTAAAGAGTATTTTAACCAACCAACTTTAAAATATAAAAAGAGGAGATTAGGCATAGACTAGGAAACACAAACAGAGAGGAAGGTACACACCACAGGAAGATCACCAAGGCCTGCAACATCTTGAAAAATGGAGAAAACATTAACGTTGTCAAGGATTTCTTTTTACTTGGGTCTACAATCAACACCATGGAAGCAGCAGTCAAAAAATCAAATGACATATTGCACTGGGCAAATCTGTTGCAAAAGATCTCTTTAAAGTGTTAAAAAGCAAAGATTTCATTCTGAGGACTAAGGTGCACCTGACCCAAGCAATGATATTTTTAATTGCCTCGTATACATATATTATTTTTTATATTGTACATATGAAAGCTGGACAATGAATACGGAAGACCAAAGAAAAATTGATGACTTTGAATTATGGTATTGTTGAAGAATGTTGAATATAACGTGTACTGCCAGAAGAATGAACAAATCTGTCTTGGAAGACATACAGCCAGAATGCTCCTTAGAAGCAAGGATGGTGAGACTTTGTCTCATGTACCTGAGACATGTTATCAGGAGGGACTGGTCCCTGAAGGACATCATGCTTGGTAAGGTAGAGGGTGAAAAAGGGGATGACCTTTAATGAAATGAATTGACGCAGTGGCTGCAACAATGAACTCAAACATAGAAACCATTGTGAATATGGTGCAGGACCAGGCAGTGTTTCATTCTGTTGTACACGTGGTCACTGTCAGAACCAACTCAAGGGTATCTAACAACAACAACAATGATGAAAATTTGATAGCAGAAGAATAAAAATATTGGAGGATTTTCAAAGGCATGAGAATAGGTACAAATAAAAATGAAGGAGGTAAAAATAATAAATGATCCCCTTAGAGGTCAGACAAGTGATGAATATTGCGTAGACAAAGAACGATGTTGTTAGTTGCCTTCTTGTGGATTCTGACTCATGGGAACCCCTAGTGTACAGAGTAGAACTGCCTTATATGGTTTTCAAGGCTGTGACCTTTTAGAAGAAGATCACTAGGCCTGTCTTCTGAGATGTCTCTGGATGCGTTCAAACTACCAACATTTCAGTTAATAGTCAAGAGCTTAACTATTTGTACAACCCAGGAACTTTAGACAAAGCACACATGTTATCTTTAATTTGTTAACTGGTCTGTTCAAATATTTTGCCATAACATGTAGTTGTTTGTCTTTTGTTGTTGTTACTGTAGATTTTGAGAAATCCTTTATAAACTCTGCAAAGCAATCCCTTTTATTTTATTGTATACATACGTATGTACACATATATAGTATTTTATGCCAGGCTTTCTTCAGCTTTTGAAAATGTTTATGGTGTTCTTGGTCATAGAAGTTTTATGCTTTGATAAAAATTTGCATCAAATTTGTAAATTCTTTACTTTTTTTATCTGCTACATTCAATGTCGTTAAGAAACACTTGTTGTTTGGATACTGTTGAGTCAGTTCCAACTCATAGCAACCCTGTGTACAACAGTACGAAACACTGACTGGTCCTGCACCATTCTCACAATTGTTCTATGTTGGAGACAGGGAAAGATTACCCAATATTCAAGCTAGGCAAGGGTTTAATTGTGCTTTCTTACTAATCTGTGGAGCCCTGGTGGTCCAGTGCTTAAGAGCTATGGTTGCTAACCAAAAAGTCCACAACTCGAATCCACCAGCCACTTCTTAGAAGCCCTATGGGGCAGTTCTACTCTGTCCTATAGGGTCGCTAATTTTTAGTGCACAATTTCACCTGGTTTTCACGTGAGGCGAAATTGTGCACTACGGATTAGTGAGTAAGCACAATCAATCCCTTGCCTACTTGTTTACTGTAAGCCAGTACCTACCATGTTTATCTGTTAATCCACCCTGGGTTTGAGCCCATTGTTGCAGTCACTGTATCAGTCCATCTCATTGAGGATCTTCCTCTTTATCCATGACCCTCTATTTTATGAAGTATGTTGTCCTTCTCCAGGGATTGTTCCCTTCTGATAACGTGTCCAAAATATATGAGACAAAGTCTTGCCATCCTCCCTCCTAAGAAGCATTCGGACTGTACTTTTTCCAAGACAGATTTGCTCCTTCTTCTGGCAGTCCATGGTATACTCAATATTCTTCACCAACACTGTAATTCAAAGGCATCAATTCTTTCAGTCTTCTTTATTCATTGTCCATTTTTCATATGCATGTGAGGTAATTGAAAAGATCATGACTTGGGTCAGGCCTACTTTAGTCCTCAAAGTGACATCTTTGCTTTTTAACACTTCAAAGAAGTCTTTTGTGGTAGATTTGTCCAATACAATAAGTAAGTCCTTTGATTTCTTGACTGCTGCTTCCATGGGTGTTGATTGTGGATCCAAGTAAAATGAATCCTGGACAACATCAAACTTTTCTCCATTTATTGTGATGTTGTTTACTGGTCCAGTTGTGAGGATTTTTGATCACTTTATGCTGAAAGGTAATCCATACTGAAGGCTGTGGTCTTTGACCTTCATCAGTAAGTGCTTCATGTCTTCTTCATTTTCAGCAAGCAAGGTTATGTCATCTGCATAACGCAGGTTGTTAATGAGTCTTCCTCCAATCCTGATTCCATGTTCTTCTTCATATAGTCCTGCTTCTCGGGTTATTTTTCAGCATACAGATTGAATAAGTATGACGAAAAGATACAACCCTGACATATACCTTTCCCGACTTTAAAACTCACAGTATTCCTTTGTTCTGTTGAATGACTGCCTCTTGGTTTATGTACAGGTTCCTCATGAGCACAATTACATGTTCTGGAATTCCTATTCTTTGCAATATTATCCGTAATTTGTTATGATCCACACAGTCGAATGCCTTTGCATAAGTCAATAAAACACTGGTAAGCATCTTTATGATATTCTCTGCTTTCTGCCAGGATCCCTCTGACATCAGCAATGATATCCCTCGTTCCATGTCCTCTTCTGAATCTGGCTTGAATTTCTGGCAGTTACGTGTCGATGTACTGATGCAGCCACTTTTGAATGATCTCCAGCAGTGGTTAAAGTGCTCAGCTACTAACTGAAAAGTCAGTGATTTGAATCCACTTGCTGCTCCACAGAAGAAAGATGTGGCAGTCTGCTTCTGTAAAGATCACAGCCTTGGAAACCAAAGGTGCCATTCTACTCTGTCCTATGCAGTTACTATGAGTCAGAATTGACTCAACAGCAATGGGTTTGGTTTTTGAGTTTGATAAGGGACACGACAACGTATTTTATAGTTAGTTCACTTTTTTTTTTTTTCACAAGGCAAGCTAGACATATCACAATAGAAGCACATTACAAAATTTTGGAAAAGATATGCTGAAATATATCCGTTCCTAGACAACTAAAAATTTAATTCTCGAAATGAACACAGTCAACAAATCTTCTGAGGTAAATGAATTGTACACTGACTCTGCATGTGTAGAGGGTGGAAAACTGGCTACCCAAGAGCTAGACTCCTGTGAGGAAAAACATTTCCACAGAACATGCTTTCAGAACCTCTATTAGTGAAACTGAGAATTGTGGAAATGTCCAGGGTACCTTAGGGAACATATTTGTTTCAAGTATGAGCTGCTGGGAATTGACAGAGTTACAGAGGTCAGGGCATAAGATAAGATTTAAAGGAAAAAAGAGTCATTGAGCAGCCAAATGAAACATATCCCCACTGTGTCCTTAATACTCTACAGATACAGAAGAATCTTCTATAAAGAAAATAACATCCAGAGGATTAAACAGACAACCACGGACAGCAATAGTTTCACAACATGTTCCCTTGTTAAAGAAAAGGCATCTCTCCCTCCTTACTGCTTACCTGTCCAGAGGCCCAGGCATGTCTGAAGTCACTTCTGGGGCAAGCATGACTATTCCAATGGTGAGCATGCACCTGTCTCCACCTGTCGCACCTGTCAGCTAGACCTGTGAGTAGCAGCCTTAAAATGAACAGCAATGACCATGATGCATTTTTTCTTTTTTTTCATATCTGAATTCAACTTTTGCACAAGCTCCCATTTTCCCTAGCTAACTAAAAAAAAAGAAGGAAGGAGGGAATAAAGGGGGGAGGGAAGGAGGGAAATGGGAAGGAAGGAAGGAGAGAAAGAGGGAGGGACAGAGGAAGGAGGGAAAGAGGGAAGGAGAGAGGAAGAAAGGAGAAGGGAGGGAGGAAGGAAGAAAGGAAGGAGTGCAAACAGTGATTAATTATAGATCTGTATTAAAGGCACTTTATTTATTTATGGGAGTCCCTGGGTCATGCAACTTGTTAAACGCCTTGGTTACTAACAGAAAGATTAGAAGTTCGAGTCCACCTGGAGGCACTTTGGAAGAAAGCTCTGGCGGTCTTCTTCCAGAAGATTGAAAGCTCTGTGCAGCGGTTCTACCCTGACACATACTGGGTTGCCATGAGTGAGCATCAGTCATTGTCGTTGTCAGGTGCCATGAGTGAGCGTCAGTCGTTGTCGTTGTCAGGTGCCATCGAGTCAGTTCCAGTCCACAGCGACCCTGTGCACAACACAACAAAACATTGCACGGTCCTGTGCCATCCTCACAATTGCTGTGCGTGAGCCCATTGTTGCAGCCACTGTGTCCATCCATCTCTTTGAGGGTCCTCCTCTTTTTCATCCACCATCTACTTCACAAAGCATGATGCCCTTCTCCAGGGACTGATCCCTCCTGACAACGTGTCCAAAGTGCGTGAGACGAAGTCTCGCCATCCTTGCTTCTAAGGAGCATGCTGCTTGTACTTCTTCCAAAACAGATTTTGTTCATTCTTTTGGCAGTCCACTGTATATTCAATATTCCTCACCGACATCACAATTCAAGAGCTTGAATTCTTCTTTCATCTTCCTTATTCATTGTCCAGCTTTTGTATGCATATGAGGAGATTGAAAACATCATGGCTTGGATCAGGGGCACCTTGGTCATCAAGGTGACATCTTCACTTTTTAAAGAGACCTCTTGCAGTCGATTTGCCCAATACAAAGCATCGTTTGATTTTTTTTTTTTACTTGCACAAAATATTGAGAATCAGAATAGAAGTAGGTGCTATGAAGTATACAAAGACATATATTAACAAGGCCCTTATAAGAATGACTTGAGAGTGCTTCAAAATGCATGTATAAAATCTCTTGGCTTTATATGATACAAGTAAAATAATAAATGTTTAATCCTTATTAATATATCAGGATCATCTGAAAATTTTCTACCTCACCACTAACTATGAGGAGCCAAACAAGTAATTTTAGAATGGTTGCACTGTTTTCTCAGATTACTCAGCAAAGACCCTCTGTAAAGGAAACCAGACTAAAAGAGATGAGTGCCTCTTTTAAGCCAAAGTTAATTATTTTGTAAGCAATGTGGACAAAAGTTTCAAAAGATAGTAGAGAGAGGTTCCATGTATCCTTCACCCACTTAAACCCAGTAGCTATATCTTACATATATATTATTACATAATATATATTGTATTTGATATTATATTTTATTATACCATACAATATCAAAATCTGAAACTTGAAATTGGTACAATGTATATGTATAATTCTATGCATTTTTTTCAATTTTTATTGTGCTTTAAGTGAAAGGTTACAAATCAAGTCAGTCTCTCATAGAAAAATTTATTTACACCTTGCTATATACTCCTACTTTTTCTCCCCCAAGGAGACAGCTCACTCCTTCCCTCCACTTTCCATTTGTATGTCCATTCTGCCAAATTCTGACCCTCTCTGCTCTCTCATTTCCCCTCCAGTCAGGAGATACCAACATAGCCTTATGTGTCTACTTGATCCAAGAAGCTCATTCTTTCACCAGAATCATTTTCTATCCCATAGCCCAGTCCAATCCCTGCCTGAAGAGTTGGATTTCGGAATGGCTCCTGTCTTGGGCTAACAGAAGGCCTGGGGACCGTGACCTCTGGGGTCCTTCTAGTCTTAGTCAGACCATTAAGTCTGGTCTCTTTTCAAGATTTTGAGGTCTGCATCCTACTGCTGTCCTGCTCCCTCAGGGGCCCTCCTTTGCACTTCCTGTCAGGGCAGTCATTGGCTGTAGCCAGGCACCATCTAGCTCTTTTGGTCTCAGGCTGATGCTGTTGTTGTTGTTAGCTGCCATCGAGTAGGTTCCAACTCATAGCGACCCTATGCACAACAGAACAAAACACTGCCTGGTCCTGTGCCATCCTTACAATCGTTGTTATGCTTGAGCTCATTGTTGCAGCCACTGTGTTAGTCCACCTGGTTGAGGGTCTTCCTCTTTTCCGCTTACCCTGTACTCTGCCAAGCATGATGTCCTTCTCCAGGGACTGATCCCTCCTGACAACATGTGCAAAGTATGTAAGACGTAGTCTCGCCATCCTTGCCTCTAAGGAGCATTCTGGCAGCACTTGCAAGATAGATTTGTTCGTTATTTTGGCAGTCCACGGTATGTTCAATATTCTTCTCCAACACCACAACTCAAAGGCGTCAACTCTTCTTCGGTCTTCCTTATTCATTGTCCAGCTTTCACAAGCATCTGATGCGATTGAAAATACCAGTGCTTGGGTCAGGTGCACCTTAGTCTTCAGGGTGACATCTTTGCTCTTCAACACTTTGAAGAGGCCCGTTGCAGCAGATTTGCCCAATGCAATGCGTCTTTTGGTTTCTTGACTGCTGCTTCCATGGGTGTTGATTGTGGATCCAAGTAAAATGAAATCCTTGACAACTTCAATCTTTTCTCCGTTTATCATGATGCTGCTCATTGGTCCAGTTGTGAGGATTTTTGTTTTCTTCATGTTGAGGTGTAATCCATACTGAAGGCTGTGGTCTTTGATCTTCATTAGTAAGTGCTTCAAGTCCTCTTCACTTTCAGCAAGCAAGGTTGTGTTATCTGCATAACGCAGGTTGTTAATGAGTCTTTCTCCAATCCTGATGCCCCATTCTTCATATAGTCCAGCTTCTCATATTATTTGTTCAGCATACAGATTAAACAGGTATGGTGAAAGAATACAACCCTGACACACACCTTTCCTGACTTTAACCCAATCAGTATCCCCTTGTTCTGTCTGAACAACAGCCTCTTGATCTATGTAAAGGCTCCTCATGAGCACAATTAAGTGTTCTGGAATTCCCATTCTTCACATGTTATCCATAGTTTGTTATGATCCACACAGACGAATGCCTTTGCAGAATCAATAAAACACAGGTAAACATCCTTCTGGTATTCTCTGCTTTCAGCCAGGATCCATCTGACATCAGCAATGATATCCCTGGTTCCACGTCCTCTTCTGAAACCAGCCTGAATTACTGGCAGTTCCCTGTCAATATACTGCTGCAGCCGTTTCTGAAAGATCTTCAGCAAAATTTTGCTTGCGTGTGATATTAATGATATTGTCTATAATTTCCACATTCGGTTGGATCACCTTTCTTGGGAATAGGCATAAATATGGATCTCTCCTAGTCAGTTGGCGAGGAAGCTATCTTCCATGTTTCTTGGCATAGACGAGTGATCACCTCCAGTGCTGCATCTGTTTGTTGAAATTCAGTTGATATTCCATCAGTTCCTGGAGCTGATGTAGTCTCTGGTTTATGTGGCCCTTTCTGTCTCTTGGGCTCATAATTACATTGCGTCTTTGGTATTCTTCATTCTCCTTTGCTCCAGGTGAGTTGAGACCCATTGATGCATCTTAGATAGCCGCTTGCTAGCATTTAAGACCCCAGAAGCCACTCTCCAAAGTGGGATGCAGAATGTTATCTTAGTAGATTTTATTATGCCAATTGACTTAGATGTTGCCTGAAACTATGGTCACCAAACTTCCAACCCTGCTACACTGGCCTTCAAAGCATTCAATTTATTCAGGAAACTTTGTTGCTTTTATTTTAGTCCAGTTGTTCTGACCTCTCCTGTATTGTGTGTTGTCTTTCCCTTCACCTAAAATAATTCTTATCTACTATCTAATTAGTGAAAAATACTCTCCCTCCCTCCCTCCCCTGACACTTAACCGTCAAAGAATTTTTTCTTTTCTGTTTAAACTATTTCTCCAGTTATTATAATAGTGGTCTTATACAATAGTTGTCCTTTTGCAACTGACTAATTTCACTCAGCATAATGCCTTCCAGGTTCTTCCATGTTATGAAATGTGTTATAGATTCATTGCTGTTCTTTATGGATGCATAATATTCCATATGCCATAATTTATTTTTCCATTCATCTGTTGATGGGCACTTTGGTTGCTTCCATCTTTTTGCTATTGTAAACAGTGCTGCACTGAACAAAGGTGTGCATATATCTGTTTGTGCAAAGGCTCTTAATTCTCTAGGACATATTCCAAGGAATGGGATTGCTGGATTGTATGGTAATTCTATTTCTAGTTTTTTAAGGAAGTGCCAAATTGATTTCCAAAGTGGTTGTACCATTTTACATTCCCACTAGCAGTGTATAAGTGTTCCAGTTTCTCCACAACCTCTCCAACATTTATTGTTTTGTGTTTTTTGGATTAATGCTAGCCTTGTTGGAGTGACATGGAATCTCATTGTTGGAGTGACGTGGAAGCTCATTGTAGTTTTGCTTTGCATTTCTATAATGGCTAATGATTGTGACCATTTTCTCACGTACCTGTTAGCTACCTGAATGTCTTTAGTGAAGTGCCTGTTGATACATTTTCCCATTTTTTAATTCGGTTATTTGTCTTTTTTGTAGTTGAGTTTTTGCAATATCATGTAGACTTTAGAGATCAGATGCTGATTGGAAATGTCATAGCTAAAAACTTTTTCTCAGTCTGTAGGTAATCTTTTTACTTTTTTGGTGAAGTCTTTGGATGAGCATATGTGTTTGATTTTTAGGAGCTCCCAGTTATCTAGTTTCTCTACTCCCTTGTTACTAATATTTTGTATATTATTTATCCATGTATTAGGGCTCCTAGCATTGTCTCTATTTTTCCTTCCATGATCTTTATCATTTTATATTTTGTATTTAGCTCTTTGATCCATTTTGAGTTAGTTTTCATGCATGGTGTGAGGTATGGGTCTTGTTTCATTTTTTGGCAGATGGGTATGTTGATGCTTTCAGGGTCTCTCCATTTAGGATGATGTTGGCTGTTGCCTTTGTATAAACGCTCTTTATTATGTTGAGGACTTTTCTTCTATTCCTATTTTGTTGAGAGATTTTATCATGAATGGGTGTTGAACTTTGTCAAATACCTTTTCTTCAACAAGTTATGCCAGCACAATTTGTTAAAGAGACTGTCGTTTACCTAATTAACAGACTTTGGCCCTTTGTCAAATATCAGCTGTTCATATGTGGATAGATTTATGTCTGGATTCTAAATTCTGTTGCATTCATCTGTATCTGTTCTTGTACCAGTACCAGGCTGTTTTGACTACTGTGGTGGTACAATGGGTTCTAAAATCAGGTAGAGACCTCCCACTTTGTTCTTTTTCAGCAATGCTTTATTTATCCGGGACCTCTTTCCCTTCCATATGAAGTTGGTGATTTGTTTCTCTATCTCATTAAAAAATTTCTTTGAAATTTGGATCCAAATTTCATTGTATCTATAGATGGCTTTTGGCAGAATAGACATTTCTACAGTGTTAAGTTTTCCTATCCATGAGCAAGGTACATTTTTCCACTTACGTAGCTCTCTTTTGGTTTCTTGCATTAGTGTCTTGTAGTTTTCTTTGTATAGGTTTTTACATCTCTGGTAAAATTTATTCCTAAGCATGTTATCTTCTTGGGGGCTACTGTAAATGGTATTGATTTGGTAATTTCCTCCCTGATGTTCTTTTTCTTGGGGTGGAGGAATCCAACTGATTTTTGTATGTTTATCTTTTATCCTGATAATCTGCTCAACTCTTCTATTAGTTTCAGTAGATTTCTTGAGGACTCCTTAGGGTTTTCTGTGTAGAAGATCATGTCACCTGAAAATAGAGATACTTTTACTTCTTCTTTACCAATCTGGATGCTCTTAATTTCTTTATCTAGCCTAATTGCTCTGGCTAGGACCTCCAGCACAATGTTGAAAAAGAGTGGTGATAAAAGGCATCCTTGTCAGGTTCCCGATCTCAAGGGGAATGCTTTCAGGGTCTCTCCATTTAGGATGATGTTGGCTGTTGCCTTTGTATAAATGCTCTTTATTATGTTGAGGACTTTTCTTCTATTCCTATTTTGTTGAGAGATTTTATCATGAATGGGTGTTGAACTTTGTCAAATACCTTTTCTTCATCAATGGCTAAAATCATGTGATCCTTGTCTTTTGTTTTATTTATGTGATGGATTACATTAATTGTTTTTCTAATGTTGAACCATCCCTGCGTAAAAAAAGCAGCGTACCTAGTATGAATCCCACTTGGTCATGGTGAATTATTTTTTTGATATGTCTTTGAATTCTACTGGCTAGAATTTTGTGGAGGATTTTTGCATCTAAGTTCATGAGAGATATAGGTCTATAATTTCCTTTTTCTGTGAGGTATTTACCTGGTTTTGGTATCAGGGATATGCTGGCTTCATAGAATGAATTTGGGAGTATTCCACCCTTTTCTATGCTCTGAAATACCTTTAGTAGTAGTGGTGTTAACTCTTCTCTGAAAGTTTGGAAGAACTCTGCAGTGAAGCCACCCAGGCCAGGGCTTTTTTTTTGTTGGGAGTTTTTTGATCACCTTTTCTATCTCTTCTTTTGTTATGGGTCTATTTAGTTGTTCTACCTCTGTTTGTGTTAGTTTAGGTAGGTAGTGTGTTTCTAGGAATTCATCAATTTCTTCTATGTTTTCAAAGATGTTAGAGTACAATTTTTCATAGTAATCTGAGATGACCCTTTTAATTTCGGTTGGGTCTGTTGTAGTATCGCCCATTTCATTTCTTATTCAGGTTATTGCCTTCCTTTCCCGTTTTTTCTTTTGTCAGTTTGGCCAATGGTTTATCAATTTTGTTATTTTTTTCAGAAAACCAGCTTTTGGTCTTGTTAATTCTTTCAATTGTTTTTCTGTTTTCTAAGTGCTACAGCTGCTAACCAAAAGGTCAGCAGTTTGAATCCACCAGGCCCTCCTTGGAAACTCAGTGGAGCAGCTCTACTCTGTCCTATAGGGTCGCTATGAGTTGGAATCGACTCGGCGGCAGTGGGTGGTGGGATTATTTCATTTAATTCTGCTCTAGTTTTTATTATTTGCTTTCTTCTGGTCCTGAGGGTTTCTTTTCTTGGTCTCTTTCTATTTGTTTAAGCTGTAGGGATGATTCTTTGATTTTCGGCCTTTCTTCTTTTTGGACGTATGCATTTATTGATATAAACTGACCTCTGAGCACTGTGTTCTCTGTTTCCCTAACGTTCTGATAGGAAATGTTCTCATTCTCATTGAATTCTAAGAATTTCTTAATTCCATCCTTAATGTCTTCTATAATCCAGTCTTTTTTGGGCAGGGTGTTGTTCAGTTTCCAAGGGTTTGATTTCTTTTTCCTGCTTTTTCTGTTATTGATTTCCACTTTTATGGCCTAATGGTCAGAGAATATGCTTTGTAACATTTCAATGTTTTGGATTCTGCTTTAAGACCTAATATGTGGTCTGTTCTAGAGAACGTTCCATGCGCACTGGAATAGAAAGTATTCTTGACTGCCGTCGGGTAGAGTGTTCTGTATATGTCTATGAGGTCAAGTTGGCTGATTGTGACATTTAGATCTTCCGTGTCTTTATTGAGCTTCTTTCTGGATGTCCTGTCCTTCACCCAAAGTGGTGTGTTGAAGTCTCCTACTGTAATTGTGGAGCCGTGCATCTCACTTTTCAATGCTGATTGAGTTTGTTTTATGTATCTTGCAGCCCTGTCATTGGGTGCATAAATATTTAATACAGTTATATTCTCCTGGTATATTGTCCCTTTAATCATTATATAGTGTCCTGCCTTGTCCTTTGTGGTGGATTTAATTTTAAAGTCTGTTTTGTCAGAAATTAATACTGCCACTCCTGCTCTTTTTTGATTGTTGTTTGTTTGATATATTTTTTCTATCCTTTGAGTTTTAGTTTGTTTGTGTCTCTAAATCTAAGGTGTGTCTCTTGTAGGCAGCATATAAATGGATCTTTTTTTTTTTAATCCATTCTGCCACTCTCTGCCTCTTTATTGGTGCATTTAGTCCATTTACATTCCATGTAATTATAGATAGGTATGAGTTTAGTGCTGTCATTTTGATGTCTTTTTTTGTGTGTTGACAGTTTCTTTTTCTCACTTATTTTTTTTTGCTGAGTAGTTTATATATTGTCTTTTCATCATATTTGTTGTTGTTGATTTTGTTTCTGCTGGGTCTCTATTTTTTTCTTGTATTTTATTTTGATGAGTAGGATAGTTAGTCTCCTTTGTGGTTACCTTATTATTTAACCCTATTTTTCTGAGTTTAACCCTAACTTTTATTTCTTTATATCACCTTGCCTTCCTCTCAATATGAAAGATCTATGATTACATTTCTTAGTCCCTCTTTTTGTTTTAATGTTGTCTTCTTTCACATAATAACATCGTTGTTTCCTTGTTTTGAGGGTTTTTTATCTTGATTTATTTTTGTGATTTCGCTGTCTGGGTTGACCTATGATTGCTGTGTCCAGTGTTCTAGTCTTGGTTTGACATCTGATATTATTGATCTTCTAACCAAAGAACTCCCTTTAGTATTTCTTGTAGTTTGGGTTTGGTTTGTACAAATTCCCTAAACTTCTGTTTATCTGGAAATGTCCTAATTTCACCTTCATATTTGAGAAACAGTTTTGCTGGATATATGATTCTTGGTTGGCAAATTTTTTTTTTCCTTCAATGCTAGATATATATCCCATTGTCTTCTTGCCTGCATGATTTCTTCAGAGTAGTCTGAGCTTATTCTTATTGATTCTCCTTTGTAGGTGATTTTTCATTTATCCCTAGCTGCTCTTAAAATGCTCTCTTTATCTTTGGTTTTGGCAAGTCTGATTTTAATATATCTTGGTGACTTTCTTTTAAAATCTATCTGATGTGGAGTTCAATGAGCATCTTGGATTGATATCTTCTCATCTTTCACAATATCTGGGAAGTTTTCTGCCAATAATTCTTCAACAGTTCTTTCTGTATTTTCTGTTGTCCCTTCCTGTTTTGGTACTCCAATCACTCATAGGTTATTTCTCTCAATAGATTCCCACATGATTCTCAAGGTTTCTTCAGTTTTTTTAATTCATTTATCTGATTTTTCTTCAACTATATTGGTGCCAAGTACTTTATCTGCAAGCTCACCAATTTTGCCTTACACTTGCTCAGTTCTGCTCCACTGACTTTCTACTGAGTTGTCTAATTCTGCAATTTTATTGTTAATCTTCTGAATTTCTGATTGCGGTCTCTGTATGGATTCTTGCAGCTTATTAAATTTTTCAACATACTCTTGAAAAACCGTTTTAATTTCTTCAACTACTTTATCTGTGTGTTCCTTGGCTTGTTCTGCGTATTGCCTGATATCCTTCCTCATCTCATTCCTGATGTCTTGAAGAGTTCTGTATAGTAATCTTTTGAATTCTGCTTCCAGTAATTCCAGGAAGACATCTTCATGCAGAAGATCCGTTGATTCTTTGTTTTGAGAACTTGTTGAGGCAATCATGATCTGTTTCTTTATGTGACTTGATATTGACTATTGTCTCTGAGCCATCTATAAGTTATTGTATTAGTTTATTTTCTGTTTGCTTACTGTATCTTGGCTTATTACTTTACTTTGTTTTGATATGCCCAGATGGGTTGTTTGAGTGAGCTAGCCTGATTATTTTTGCATTTGAAGCTCTGACATCCTGTTGCCAGATGGCTTGAGCTGTTATCAATTATATCAGTCTAGGAGCCCATTCACTTTTCTTGTATGAATTCACCTCAGGTGTCCACATAGCTGATCATCAAGTGTGTGGTACAGACTCTGTCCTACAGAGGGGCAGGGGTGATTGGTGTAGGTACCGGTATCTTGTTGCAGCAGGAATCACGCTCTGAAAAAGGCAGGGGGCTGAGAACCGTACCCTGCGTGTCTGAGAGGAAAGCGTGTCCATGTTCCCTAGAGCATACAGGTGGATGGGTTCTGCAGACGGAGCTTGGGCACCCAATGCTTTTGGTTGTAATGACTGGGAGGTACCAGTTATCCTTGGGCCCCTGTCATGGGTGGCTGAGTGACCTGAGTGAAGCTACCAGTCCTTATGCCCCTGATGTGGGTAGGTGAGGACCCTGTTTATTAGGCAAAGCTTTGTCAAATATCAAACACCCACCTCTTCACCTCACAGCTGTAACTGTTGCAGTCTGCCTACAAGAGCCTGTTCTCCTGAAATAGGCCCACACAGGTCCACACAGGGGGGATAGGTACTCAAAGTCCACAGACCATTTGTGCCTGGACAGGAGCTGCTTTGGTCCTGAGCTCCCCCAGTTAGTGGAGCTGGCAAATTATCTTTTCTCCCTACTGAGAATTTATGCCTATTCCAAGGCTGGGAGGATGGCTCAGGGTGCTTAATAGGGCCTGTATCAGATCCAGGGAGCTGGGGGCATGGTAAAATATACGCAAGTACTTAGCATTTGCCGAGAGCACCCTTCTTCTCTGGTTCTGGAGGTGTGAGTAGGCTGTGCTCCTGGCTGCTTCTCCCTGAGGAAACTGCGGCCAAGCACTGCTACCAGCCCACCACAGCCGCTCCTGGGAATTGTGCCTGAGGGATCCGGGCGATCCAGGTCTGGTAACTCCTATCCAATTCTGAACTGTCTCTCCCTTCCCTTGCCACTCAGTCAATTTTCTAACTTTGCCTTTGATGTTCAGTTCTCCTAGCTTGTTGTTTCGGGCCTTTGTTGTAAGAGTGATCACAGGAAGTATCTGGCTATTCCACCAGCTCGGCCCCGCCTCCTATCATTTGATTTCTTGAATGCTGCTTCCATGTGTGTTGGCTGTGGATCTAAGTAAAATGGTAAAATGAAATCCTTGACAACCTCAATGTTTTCTCCATTTATCATGCTGTTGTTTATTCGTCCATTTGTGAGGATTTTTGTTTTCTTTATGTTGAGATGCGATCCATACTGAAGGCTGTGATTTTTGATCTTTATCAGTAAGTGCTTCAAGTCCTCTTCACTTTCAGCAAGCAAGGTTGTGTCATCTGCATAACACAGGTTGTTAATGAGTCTTCTTCCAATCCTGATGCCATGTTCTTCTTCATAGTCCAGCTTCTCAGGTTATTTACCCAGCATACAATTGAATAACTATGGTGAAAGGATACAACCCTGACCCACACCTTTCCTGACTTTAAACCCATGCAGTATCCCCTTGTTTTGTTCAAATGACTGCCTCTTGATCCATGTACAGATTCCTCATGAGCACAATTAAGTGTTCTGAAATTCCTATTCTCTACAATGTTAATCATAATTTGTTACGATCCACACATTCAAATGCTTTAGCATAGTGAATAAGACACAGGTAAACATCTTTCTGGTATTTTCTGCTTTTAGGCAGGATTCATCTGACAGCAGCAATGATATCTCCTGGTTCCACATCCTCTTCTGAATCCAGTTTGAATTTCTGGCAGTTTCCTGTCAATATACTGCTACAGCCACTTTTGAATGTTCTTCAGCAAAATTTTCTTCTGTGTGATGTTAATGATATTGTTTGATAATTGCCTCATTCAGTTGGATCACCTTTCTTGGGAATAGATACAAATATGGATTTCTTCCAGTTGGTTGGTCAGGTAGCTGTCTTCCAAATTTCTTGGCATAGATGAGCAAGCACTTCTAGTGCTGTGTTTGTTTGTTGAGACAGCTCAGTTGGTATTCTGTCAATTCCCAGAGCCTTGTTTTTCTCCAAAGCCTTCAGTGCAGCTTGGGCTTCTTCCTTCAGTACCATCAGTTCCTAATCTTATGTTATTTCCTGAAAGGTCTGAATGTCAACCAATTCTTTTTGTTATGGTGACTCTGTGTATTCCTTCCATCTTCTTTTGATACTTCCTGTATCGTTCAATATTTTCCCTGTAGGATCTTTCGGTACTGCAACTCGAGGCTTGGGTCTACCCTATGGCAACTGGTTAATGTCTGGTTAAAAAGTTATAATGTTTAAAATAAAACTTATTCTCTGGTGAGTTGTGGGGCTCAGTCTTGTGGGGCCTCTCCCCATGAAGGTTTTCCCTTCCCCTCCTCCTCGGTGGAGAGGGAGGACTGGGAGTTGTTCTTTGAGGCAGAGAGTTCTCCATGGCTGAGAGTTCCTGAAGGAACCAGATGAAAGCCCCCTCCCTTCACTTCTCTGGTAAACCCCAGTTCTCCAATCCCCACACCTGTGTTGATATCCCTGCCTCTTCCCCCTACCTCACATCCTAGCTCCTCCCTCTAGCTCATGAAAGACTTTATCCCTTTGCTGGGGAAAAGGCACTCTTCCTGCTGGAGGCTTATAACCAAACTCTAGGTTGAGGTCCACATGTCTGCTTTTAGATAGTTACAGTTCAGCTTAAGTAGTTCTGATGAAACTCTTCTCTCTCAAGGAGTTGGTACTCATTCCTAAACCCAGGGGTGTTATGGTAGCTTCTCCAGAACATGCCTTTAACATTCAACATCAGCTCCAAGGAAGTTTTTTTTTTTTTTTCTCTAGGTTCAAGGTTCTCAACACAGGCAGTACAATCAACATACCCGGACCTTTTCAATTCCAGTGCCCAGACCATCCTAACCAATTAACTCAGAATTCCTGCATCTGCCTACCACTACCGTATATTGATAAGCTCAATCCTTGGAATAAGCCCTTTAAATCACTGCAGGTAAATGAAGGTCTGGGGCGGTGGTGGGTACAGTGCCACCAGCTCACAGCCAGCATCACCACTGAGTTCCCTGGGGCCAGGTGCATCATAAACTCAGAGAAGATGCTGTGCTGAGGAGGGGCACACCTTTGGGGCTGAGGTTGACATTCCCAGCCCACCACCTCCTTTCTGCTACTCTGGAGTCCCATCCTCTGCTTCTTCTTACTGAGGTACCACCTATGTCCCTGCAGGAGAAAGGACTTAGGCTCACGACTTGCATGCATTGCAGTTCTCCTCCCACCTGTCTCTGCACATTCTGCCCCCAGGAAGCAGTGTCCAATGGGATACAGAGAACAACCTGGGGTGCTCTACGCCCCTCCTTTGGGGTCCTCTATTTTCAGGTCTGTTTTTCTGTAGAAAGCACATGTTCTCTGCACCTTAGTGGGTCAGGCTCTGACCTCTTCAGGGAGCCAATGGAGATGGAAGAAATACACAGAGTCACTATATCAAAAAGCATTAGTCAATGTTCAACCGCTTCAAGAGGTAGCATGTGATCAAGAACTAAAGGGAAAAGTCAAAGCTTCACTGAAGGCATTGGTGAAAAACAAGGCTCCAGGAATTGACAGAATACCAGTTAAGATGTTTCAACAAATGGATGCAGCACTGGAAGTGCTCACTCGTCTGTGCCAAGAAATTTGTAAGGCAGCTACCTGGCTAACCAACAGAAAGAGGTCCATATTTATTCCTATTCCCATGAAAGGTGATACAACTGAAAGTGGATATTATCAAACAATATCATTAATGTCACATGGAAGCAAAATTTTGCTGAAGATCACTCAAAAGTGGTTGTAGCAGTTTATCAATAGGGAATATCCAGAAATTCAAGCCATATTCAGAAAAGGTTGTGGAACCAGGAATATCTTAGCTGATAAGAGTCTGGCTGGAAGTAGAGAATACCAGAAAAATGTTTACTTATGTTTTATTGACTATGCAAAGGCATTCTACTATGTGGATTATAATAAATTTTAGATAACATTTCAAAGAATGGGAATTCCAGGGCACTTAATTGTGCTGGTAAGAAATCTGTATATAGATAGACCAAAAGGCAGTCTTTCAAGCAGAACAAGGGAATACTGTGTGTTTTAAAGTCAGAAAAGGTATGCCTCATGGTTGTATTCTTTCACCATACCTATCCAATCTGTATGCTGAGCAAATAAACCAAGAAGCTGGACATGAAGAACAGGGCATAAGGATTGGAGGAAGACTCATTAACAACCTGTGTTATGCAGATGACACAACCTTGCTTGCTGAAAGTGAGGAGGATTTGAAGCACTTACTGGTGAAGATCAGACCACAGCCTTCAGTATGGATTGTATCTCAACATAGATCAAATTCTCACAACTGAACAAATAAGCAACATCATAATAAGTGGAGAAAATATTGAAGTTGTCAAGGATCTCATTTTACTTGGATCCACAATGTGCGCCCATGGAAGAAACAGTCAAGAAATCAAAGGTGCACTGCATTGGGCAAATCTGCTGCAAAAGACCTCTTTAAAGTGTTGAAAAGCAAAGACGTCCCTTGAAGACTAAGGTGTGCCTCACCCAAGCCATGGTATTTTGAATGGCATCATATGCATGTGAAAGCTGGACAATAAATAAGAAAGACTGAAGAATTGACACCTTTGAATTGTGGTGCTGGGAAGAATATTGAATACACCATGGGCTGTCAAAAGAACGAACAAATCTGTCTTGGAAGAAGTACAGCCAGAATGCTCCCTCGAAGCAAGGTTGGAGATACTACCTCTCACATATTTTGGACATGTTATCAGGAGGGATTAGTCCCTGGAGAAGGACATCATGCTTGGTAAAGTAGAGGGTCAGTGAAAAAGAGGGAGACTCTCAATGAGATGGATTGACACAGTGGATGCAATACTGGGCTCAAGCATAACAATGATTGTGAGTATAACGCACAATTGGGCAGTGTTTCATTCTGTAGTACATAGCATCATTATGAGTCACAACTGAGTCAATATCACATGCGCCAGAAGATGAGCCCCCTAGGTTGGAAGGCACTCAAAAGATGACTGGGGAAGAGCTGCCTCCTCAAAGTAGAGTCGACCTTAATAACGTGGATGGAGTAAAGCTTTCGGGACCTTCATTTGCTGATGTAGCATGACTCAAAATGAGAAGAAACAGCTGCAAACATCCATTAATAATCAGAACCTGGAATGTATGAAGTATAAATCTAGGAAAATTGCAATCATCAAAACTGAAATGGAATGCGTAAACATCGATATCCTAGGCATTAGTGAGCTGAAATGGACTGGTATTGGCCATTTCGAATGGGCCAATCATACAGTCTACTATGCCAGGAATGACAACTTGAAGAAGAACGGTGTTGCATTCATCGTCAAAAAGAACATTTCAAGATCTCTCCTGAAGTACAGCGCTGTCAGAGATATGATAATATCCATGCCCTACAAGGAAGAGTAGTTAATAAGACTATTGTTCAAATTCACCTACCAACCACTAAGGCCAAAGATGAAGAAATTGAAAATTTTTATCAGCTTCTACAGTCTGAAATTGATCAAACATGCAATCGAGATGCATTGATAATTACTGGTGATTGTAATGTGAAAGTTGGAAACAAAGAAGAAGGATCGCTAGCTGGAAAATATGGCCTTGGTGATACAAACAATGCTGCATTGACGACTTCTTCATTGCAAATACCTTTTTTCACCAACGTAAACAGCGACTATACACATGGACCTTGACAGATAGAATACACAGGAATCAAACTATGTCTGTGAAAAAAGACAATGGAAAAGCTCAATATCATCAGTCAGAACAAGGCCAGGGGCCAACTGTGAAACAGACCACCAATTGTTTGTGTGAAAATTCAAGTTGAAACTGAAGAAAATCAGAGCAAGTCCACAAGAGCCAAAATACGACCTTGAGTATATCCCACCTGAATTTAGAAACTGTCTCAAGAATAGATTTGATCCACTGAACACTAATGACGGAAGAGCAGGCAAGTTATGGAATGACATCAAGGACATCATACATGAAGAAGGCAAGAGGTCATTGAAAAGATAGGAAAGAAAAGACCAAGATGGATGTCATAAGAGACTCTGAAACTTGCTCTCGAATGTCACACAGCTAAAGCATAAGGAAGAAATGATGAAGTAAAAGAACTGAACAGAAGATTTCAAAGGGCAGCTTGAGAAGAAAAAGTATTAGAATGACATGTGCAAAGAACTGGAGATGGAAAACCAAAAGGGAAGAACATGCTCGGTGCTTCTCAAGCTGAAAGAACTGAAGAAAAAATGCAAGCCTAGAGTTGCAATAGTAAAGGGTTCTATGGAGAAAATATTAAATGATGCAGGAAGCATCAAAAGAAGATGGAAGGAATACACAAAAAGAATTAGTTGACGTTCAACCATTTCAAGAGGTAGCATGTGATCAGGAACCAATGGTACCGAAGGATGAAGTCCAAGCTGCACTGAAGCCATTGGTGAAAAACAAGGCTCCAGGAATTAACAGAATATCAATTGAGATGTTACAATAAACGGATGCAGCGGTGGAAGTGCTCACTTGTCTATGCCAAGAAATTTGGAAGACAGCTGCCTGGTCAACTGACTGGAAGAGATCCATATTTATGCCTATTCCCAAGAAAGGTTATCCAACTGAACACAGAAATTTTCGAAAAATATCCATAAAGATTATAACCTTGGAAAACTTAAGAGGCAGTTCTGTTCTGTCCTATAGGGTCACCATGAGTCTGAAATGACAGGTTCATGAGACTGAAAGACAACAGGTTAACGGATGTGACAATGGAGTGTGAGTCTGTTTCAGGATGAGAATGACTTAAGGCTTGATTGTAGCTCCTCATTTGCACTAACAGGCTTTACCTGTAATAGAACTACCTTTCAGGACCCCACCTGTCTGACTCCGGTATCTATCTTTTTACAGGGTCCGTGCTGGGGAAGGGGAAAAGCTGATAGATATCCCCCTAAAGCCCTAGCATGTGCCTCACGGCCTGGCAGGTTCCTGCAGCCCGGGTGAGGACAAGCTTTGGGGACTGAGAGAGACTTCAGTGAGCCCAGCTCTTCAGGGTCTGCCCTGGGCAGCTGGTGTTGGGAGGTGACTCAGGCTTTTTGCTGGTTTCACAGGTATGGAGTTCATGCCCAGACAGGGTAGCTGGTCCCACAGGCCTACTCGGCTGGCCACTGTAGCTGACCTTGGTCTGACCATGGCAGGCAAGCCTCTACCAGAGCAGGAGCTGAGGCAGGAATTACATTATTGGCAAAAAAAAAAAACCATTTCTGTTCCCGCAAAGATCACCGTGCCATCAACTGCACTACCGAAGGAGTAAGGTGTGCAAACCCAAACTTTATCAGTAACGTCATGGTAAGGATCAGCATGAATCCAGTTTCCAGCTGGAAGTGGATCCAGGCCTCATCTTCCCAAATCTCCATACCTTGGTGCCGGCCACTTACGTGGCAATTCCTCTCTCTCTCTCAATCTCCCTCTCTCTTTCTCTCTAGCAACCTGGGTGTAGGTCACAAGCCAGGAGGAATTTATCTTCCCCATCTAGTGCCTGAGACTTTCTCTATCACCCAGAGCTAGGTCTGTAAAAATCAACTCTGTTCTGCCAGCCCCTGCTGGCTCATTGCTCCTGTAGTTTCATTAATTGTCTATAGTGGCTCACAAATTTCATGGAGACTGTTACCTTTACCTACAGTTACCCATTTGTTATAACCAGAAAGTATACAAGCAAAGAGATGCATCAGACAAGGTCTGAGAGAGCTTCCCAGGAAGGAGCCTTCATTGTCCCCAGGGACATGCAGCTCTGTCTCCCATGTATGATGTCCTAACGGATCC
This sequence comes from Loxodonta africana, assembly GCF_030014295.1. NCBI lineage: Eukaryota > Metazoa > Chordata > Mammalia > Proboscidea > Elephantidae > Loxodonta > Loxodonta africana. The sequence continues at coordinate 7,361,517 of NC_087343.1, read as the reverse complement.
AGGAGGCCCCAAAAGAGAGTGCTCCAAGGCCCAGGGCCCCTTAGTTTTTGGAACCTTAATGAATATGCATGACCAGGGCCTTAATGCACAGGTATGATTGAGCCAATCAATGAATATGCATGACTGCATCAGGCCTCCCTACCTTTTCCTGAAGTTAGTTCCACAAGTGTGAGGCCTGCGTAGCCTCTACTTGGCCAGCTATTTTGGGAAACAAAGGCATCTTGATTGCTCAGGTTACTCTCAGAAAAAAAACAGTCAAAGTGCCAAACCAAGTTCTTAATCCCACCAAAAAAAAATTGCTATTGGGTCCATTCCAACTCATAAGGACCCTGTAGGACAGAGTAGAACTGCCACATAGGGTTTCCAAGGAGATGCTGGTGGATTGGAACTGCTGACCTTTTAGATGGCAACTGAGTTCTTAACCACTGCACCACCAGGGCTGTTCTGGTAAAAGCTCACTGCAGCACCAGCAACATTTCAGTCACTTTAAAAGGTTTTTAAGCAATTAGGGCAGATATAGACTCTCACCCCCTAACCCCTCCCCTCCAGGTCTGCTAAAAGACAGGTCGCAGATAGAATCCTGGGCACATATTTAGTGCTTCTTGCTTGTAGCAGACTGGATAATGACCCCAGATATAGCAAACTTTAACTTCAGGAAATGAACACAAATTCTTTGGATTTACTGTGCCATGGCAAAGACAATATTTGGACTCTAAATTCTCTCCACAGATTTGATAATAGGAAAGTAATATTTGTGTTGGGGGCATTTTAAAATATCATTGTGTATTTTTATTGGGATATCACTGCAGAAATTGTGATTAGCAGTATTGAATTATATCTGGACATGTTTGGGAATGGGGATGACACCGAGCTACTTTCAGCATCTGGTTACAGGTGGCTTTGGAAGTGGTGCCACTTCTCAGCTAATTGCCCCTCAGCTCTGAATACACCCTCAATACCTGCTCTGCAATTATGGGCTGGACTGCTAGGCATTTCTCCTGGTGATTTACTTCAGAGAAGCCAGTCATTGAAAAGCCCAGAGAGCAAAATTCTACTCCGACACGCATGAGGTCGCCATGAGCCATTGTCGACTCCTTAGCAGCCAGCTTGGTTTGGGTTTGCTCCCTCCAGTAGGATGATGTCAAGTTTTGTCAGCACGGGTGTTGAGGGACATTGCAGGAGGAATGGGGTTTCTCTTCCTGGTTCTGACCGGCCACTATTTGCTGCTCCTGGCTCCTGCTTCCCAGATGGACAACAACATATGTGTGGGTATGTGGGTGGGGCTTACAGTGTGCAGTGCTGCAGCCAGGGCCCAGAGCGCACTGGCATGGGCTGGCCAATGGCAGGAGCTCCATAGACCAGATCCACGGCCAGTGCTTTGTCCCTTTGCCTTCTTTCAGTGACAAGCTACAGTAATTTAGCAAGGCCTTGTAGGGTTTTCCCCAATTAAAAAACTGTCTCTTCTCTTTTCACTGCCACTCTTTCCAACAAAGCCCATAAAATACACATGTATTTCTTTTTAGAGCCAAGTCCAGGATGGACAGAGGAGCACGTCAAACTCCCACCGCTCTAGCTCTTCAGGAAACCCATGAAATATGCTGTCCCAGGAAGCATCTCCATCAAGTCAGCACCCAGATGTCTGTGCACAAGGCAGGGTGATAGAACTGAGAAGGGATTACTACAAACTGTACCCTTGCTATTATTGTCCACTCTTTGAGTTGCTGCCACATTTGTGGATAGGTCCAGGGGCAGAGATTCCATCATGGAAGTGGAAACACACAGTATATTACAGGACCGTGAGCCCCAACAGCAGTGGTACTTATATCAGAAGCCACACATGGCACCCAGAAGGACAAGAAGTGGACACAGAAGGAGGAGAAGTTGCTGGTTGAGTGTAGGAGCAGTCTTACTGACACGTCTTCAGAATCTTACATTGCTAGCTCTCTTCTTCATAGCTTGCATCTCCAGCAGAAGACCAGCCCTCGTTTTTGATATCTACCCTTTGCTCTGATCTTGCTTGTCCTTCTCTCTTAGAACCTTCCTATCTGCCTGAATTCTCCTTCCATGCCTTCAAAACTTTTCTGTCTCTTGGATTCTTCACACAATCTGTCAATCTGTTATTCAGTGGTCCAGCTCAGCTCATTGGCAACCCCCGGGTTGCTTGCCAGGTGTCACACTGAGAGTCTGCCAGCCCCAGCTGGGCCTCCCCTGGTCTGGATTCTTTCCTGGAATCTGATAGAACCCTTCCTGCCTTCTAGTCATTCTGCCCTGAGGCATGACAAAGGAGAAGCCCAAATAATTTAAAATATGTGGACAGATTTTGAAATGAAAGGCTTCAACTTTCTCCATGTTACTAAAACACAAAGGTCCAAATTCTCTTGCACTGTCTGCTAACAGCTGAGCTGGCAGATGAGAGAAAGGGCACAGATATTATATGTCCACAGCTAAGAAGCATTCCACCTGGGAAGACAATGTCTTCTGGGCCAGCCGCTCTCTCTGGGCAGAAAACTAATGTCATTCTCCCAGCAATTTGCATGCTAATATACATGGCAGTGCTCTTACTTTCTGCCTATCACTAAAGCAGAGTTTGAAGTTTTTCAGGACAGAGCAGAATATCTCAGCTACTCTGTTACTGCCCCGAGAAGGTGAGAACCTTAGACTTTTCTGAGTATCATGCAACTTAAACTCAAATGCAGACCTGTTCCATCATCTAGAGTCCTGAGTTGGCACAAATGGCTTGTGCTTGACTACTGACAGAAAGGACAATGGTTCAAACCCACCCAGTGTCCATGCAGAGGAAAGACTCAGAGATCTGCTTCCATAAAGATGACAACCAAGACGATCCTATGGAGCAGTTCTACTCTGTAACACCATGAGGTCGCCATGAGTCAGAATCAACTTGATGGTAACATGTCCATCATCCAGAGAACTAACACAAGTTGAACCTTACCATTTAAGGAGCACTCTCTGAGGATGAGGGCTACAACCATGAGCAAAGCAATGAGAAGTCTTCCCAACAAGGGACTTGAATTTAGGGGAGAGAAGGGGGTTAAGGAACAAAAGTTGATCAAAAGTAATTAACCTTGTCACCGAAAATTTACATGATGTGACTAACTCTAGGTAGTTGAAGAGTAATTCAGAGGATAAAGTAAGTAAGGAGACAGGACGTGATGAACTTTTCTGAAAGAGATATATGTAATTGAACCTTTAAGACTTGGAACCAAAAAAAAAGCAAAACCAAGCTCGTTGCCATGGAGTTGATTCTGACTCACCTCTACCCCATGTGCTACAAAGGAGACCTGCCCCATGGGGTTTTCTGGGCTGTAATTTTTACAAAAGCACATTCCCAGGTCTTTCTTCCACGATGTCACTGGCTGGACTTGAACCACCAACCTTTATATTAGGAGCCCAATGCAAACCATTCGCTCCACACAGGAACCTTCCAACTTGGAAAATGAAAAAATGAGAATGACTTTGTCTAGGACTGGATTACCAACGGTGTTTTTTTTTTTTTCCTACGATGTGGTTTGTCAATTTCTAAATTGGTGACTCACAATTGAATGTTTACCCTTGCTAAGCAGGGCATGTCAAATATTTCAGTAAGATAGAGTTTGAAAAAGCATGAGTTACATTTCCGTTGATTTAATTTGCTTCAGTTATTATATATTTGAAACAGTGGCCTAAACAATGTACTCAAACACACCAAAGATCATGGAGATGGTCCAGAACCAGGCAGCATTTTATTCTGTTATACAGAAGGTCGCCATGGGTCCGAGCCAACTGAACGGCAACTAACAACAATAATAACATTATATATTTAGTTTACCTTAAAATTTTGATTTGATTTAAAGGATATTATCAGATTTGTATACTCATCAAACTAGATAGAACCTAAGGTAGTTGGGGAAACACTGGTCAAATTGATCAGTTCATTTGAGGGAACAGACAGAGGGAGCTAGAGAAGAGTTATTTGAATTATTAAGATGCAAAAATTGAGAATTCAAATTTCCCCAAAGAAATGATTGTTCAGTTATCAGGAATCAATAGAATCTTTTGTGATCTAGCTATATTAAAAAGCAAAAAAACAAACAAACAAACAAAACAAACCCGTTGCCCTGGAGTTGATTCCAACTCATGGTGACCCTGTAGGATAAAGTAGATCTGCCCCATAGGGTTTCCAAGGAGCAGATGTGGATTCGAACTGCCGACCTTTTGGTCAGGAGCCAAGCCATTAACCCATTAAAACCATTATGCCACCAGGGCTCCCTAGCTGTATTAGAGACTAAAAACTAATTTTGTTCCTAAGAGAACATTAATAATGCAATTGTAAGCACCCTGGTCTTAGTCTGTAAAATGGTATCATCTGATTACTAATTTGGAATTTCATAATTTGGGAACTTGGATTTTTTCATGCCATGAAGACAAAATAGGACAGCTGCACTGAAATTGCTCAATAATGGAATCATAATGCTAATTAGTTGTACAGAGAAGGGTTTTCCACTTGAATCTGTCCTGGGGCATTAAACACAACACACACTGTGGTGTTTGCAACATCACGGATGAGATTCTTTTCTCTGAAAATTGGCCAGACTTCTCCCAGCCACTTTCTCAAACAGCAAGACTGTATTCTTTTATCCCATAATTTTTGTGAGTCTGATGGGCAGTTTTTCCAGTTGTTGGAGGTATTTATAAATGAGATATGATATGGGGAAAATGAATCAAATTTGTCACAACAGATTTGCTCTGCAGTTCTTGGTCTTCAGCCTGCAGGAATGCTCCACTCAGTTCAAGAGATGCAATCTTTATTCTGGAAGGATCAGTGGAATTATTTCCCATGTAAATCAACTGAATTTGGAAGCAAAAAAAATGTTGATGTCCATGCTGGATTTGGTCTTTACTGATTTGATGCTGCCAACTATCTTTTTCCATTTGTTTTACTTTTTAAAGATAATGTGTATTTCTTTTTTCATTTAAATAACACTTATATATCAGTTTCTATGTTCCAGGCACTGTTTTAACTCCTTTATAAATATTAACTTATTTTGTCCTAATAACAACCCTCTGAGATAGAGTCTATTTTTATCATGTATATTAACAGGAGCAGACTAACCAGTAAGCAAGATACACGTGGGCTTATAGTAAGAAAGGTACCCACAGACTTACTTGTGCTAATTTACTAATCTGTAGTGCACAATTTGGTTTTACTACACATTTGATGTGGTGAAAGACAGGTGAAATTGCGCAGTACAAATTAGCAAGTAAGCACAAGTAAACTCATGCATGCCTTGGGTATTGGGTAGTCCATTCCTGTCCATTATACAGATGAGAAAACTGAGACTCCAGGAGATAAAAGAACATGCCCAGGCTTACACCTTGCTCTCCATTTCATTGTATTTATCTGATAAATATTTTAATTAATTTAATATTAATCCAACATTAAATAAATTAATTACATTTAATATTTCAGTTTTCCTTTGCCATTGGAGTATACTTGATTGAATTTTGTTTCTTTAACAAAATCTAAGTCTTTATTTTGTAATAATCAAATTTAACATATTGTATATACATCAATATAAAAATATTGTTTTACGTTTTTCGGTTATCAAGACTGTGACGTCCAGTTTTCATTTTTTTGTTGCTCTTTCTGCTTTTTATTTCCTAGGTAGTCAAAGTCTGTTTACTTTTTTTCTTCTTATGTATATTTTCTTATTTTTACCACCAGTATTTACCTTTAACTTTCCAAAAGGATTTTTTTGCTTATTCCAATGATTTTCAGTTACCAATGTAGTGTCTGTAGATTCCCTCTTCTTTAAGACAGAATTTTAACAGAATTTTATTTCATTTTTCTTTTTGAGCCTTGGAAAAACTATGTAAATTATGAAATATATTATTTTTGTTAACCTCTTTCAATTATGCTTATATTGTTGACTGCTGCTTCCATGAACATTGAAGTAATGAAATCCTTGACAACTTCAATATTTTCTCCATTTATCATGATGCTGCTTATTGGTCAATTTGTGAGGATTTTTGTTTTCTTTATGTCGAGGTGTAATCCATACAATTCACTAAAGGGTCGTCCGAGTACATAAAGGATTAAGAGTGAAAAGTAAAGGATATTGGAAAAAATAAGGGAGAAAATGGAAAAGAACTTTTTTTTTTTTTTTTTTAAGGAAAGAAGAAAGAGCCAGCTCCTGGTGGGAGTGGTGAGGTATCCACTTCATATGCCTCAGTCAGTGCCATGGGTCCCAGGCCGGGCACAAGGTGCCATACACCGGGTTCACGGGGTAAGTTCTGGGATCCCTTCCTGACTGAACTTCATTGTTGATCTCTACTCCTAGCTCACCGCCTTCTATGCCAGTGCCGTCCAAACTGTGTTCCACAGACCACAACCAGCTCTATCTCTTAAATTAATTCGACGTGCATCCACTTCTCAGACACCCCATGGCCACAATGCTTGTCAAGTCCACCGTCATTCCTCACCTATTTATTGACAAATGAACACATACTGATGTCTCCCTTCCTAGCTTTGCCACCTTCTACCCATCTCCCCACTCCGATACTGTGACTCCCTAACTCCTTCAAAAAAATGCCACTCCTTCAAAAAAAATGCCACAGTCCTCCTTTTCTGGGCAGATGGTCCATAAGAAGAATCAAATGAGTACCCTATGGGAGCATGAGATGGAGAGGCCAGCAGTAAATAGGGCTCACTGTTGTTCCTAGTTGCCATCAAGTTAGCTTTTACTCATGGTGTCCTTTCGTACAACATGTTGCCCAGTCCTGCATCATTCTTAAAATTGTTACTATGTTTGAGTCAAATGTTGCAACCATCATGTCAATCCATCTCATGGAGGGTTTCCCTCATTTTTGCTGACCCTTTCCTTTACCAACATGATGTCCTTTTCTAGCACTTGATCTTTCCTGATTACATGTCCAAAGTAAGCAGATGAAGTCTTGCCATCCTTGCTCCTAAGGAGCATTCCGGTTGTACATCCTGTATGATGAATTGGTTTGTTTTTCTGGTAGTCCACAGTATGTTCAACATTCTTGGCCAACACCTCAATTCAAATGCATCAATTCTTCAGTCTTGTAGGGCTTATGGGAGGTGAATTTTCTGGAACCTGATGGCAAAGCTAGGGGCAAAGATGGAGGAAGCATAGATGGCAATGGCCACTGGTAATTCAAAAGTTTATGTTCTAGAATGATTCTGAGTCCCAGGGGCATGCCATGTTAGTAGAGGGGAGGTGTGGTTGGTTAAAGCCTGTTAGAGAAGGGCCTCAGCATGAGCCAGGAGAGCCATCTGACGCGACAGGAGTGGCTCACGCCGCTGCACCAATGGCCACTAAGGGAAACAATCAGCCCCCTCACCCTGGCTGCAGACAAGCCTGCATGTGAATGGCTCCTATCTGAGAATGGAGTGAAAGAAAAGCATCTTTGGGGGGGAAAAAAAAAGATACTGTAAAACAATGGAAGGGAGAGTTCATTTGGGAGATGCAGAGGTAGAATGAGTGTACATGTGGAAATGAGCTCCTTCAGGAGCCAAAAGGAAATGTCATAAAACTCCTGCTATGCCCTATGGAGTAAAGAGGGGCTGACCTGGAGGAAACAAGAGAAGGAAATCATGAGAAAATGTAGGATGAAAATAGAGGTAAAAAATATAGACAATGATTTACTCAGTAAACAAATTCTTATTAATCATGCGGAAAAAAAAATGTTGCCATCAAGTTGATTCTGACTCGTAGTGACCCTATAGAACAGAGTAGAACTGCCCTGTAGGGTTTCCAAGGAGTGGGTGGTGGATCTGAACTGCCGAGCTCTTAACCACTGCACCACCATGGCTTCTTAAACATGCAAAGTAAATACAAAATGGCAAACTTTATCAATACAATGGGACAAGTAAAAAGGGGAAATCAGCACTCTGAAGAAAAAATCAGAAAATACACTTTAACAGGGCTCATGTAATACAGGAAGCGAAAAAGAAGAAAAATCAAATTGATGTCAGAGGTGTGTCTTCAAGGGGTTGGGGCTAAACCTCCAAGTCCACAGAACTCTGGTGCGTTTGCATGAGGGAGGGATGGTGCCAACTACCCAGACACCTGGGGTTGGGGTTGGGGGAGAGAAGCACACAGCAACTGAGCCAGCTATTTCCCCACCTGCCCAGGGCTTCCACCGGCACCTTCCCCTACAGCCTCTAGAGATTGCCCTCCCTTGATGCCCCAGGCCTCAGAGACAGAGGGAGCCACGTCCGCCTGTGAGATGCTCCTAAGCTTGTCAGAGTTAGTTGTTATCTCCTCAGTTAGACATTGGGGTAAAAAAGAAGACCGTGAGTGTGTATTTATGTTACAATTTTTCATTGCCATTCCTTCTCAATCAATAAAAAGCCTTATTGTTTCATACCGATTAACCTATTAACTTCCAGCAAATGGAGAAAATAAGGCCCTTCCTAGGTACACCAAGTATCTTAGTTATCAAGCACTGCTATAACAGAAATACGATGGCTTTAACAAAGAGATATTTACTCTCTCACAGTCTAGGAGGCTAGAAGTCTGAATTCAGGGTGGTAGTTCCAGGGGAAGTCTTTCTCTGTTGGCTGAGGGAGAAGGTCTTTGTCATCAGTCTTCCCAGGTCTAGGAGTTTCTCAGTGCAGGAACCCCGGGTCCAAATGATGTGCTATTCTCCTGGCTCTTGTTTCTTGGTGGTATGAGATTCCCCTGTCTCTCTGCTCACTTCTCTCTTTTATATGTCAAAACCTAATTTTGTAGACTGAGTTCTGCCTCATTAACATAACTGCCCCTAATCCCACCTCATTAACATCATAACGATAGGATTCATAACATATAGAAAAATCACATCAGATGACAAAATGGTGGACAATACTGGGAATCATGGACTAGCCAAGTCGACACACGTATTTTGGGGAACATAATTCAACCCATAACATTTCACCCTTTTACCCACCAAAATTCACGTCCTTGCCACATATAAAACACATTCACCGCATGATATCATAACAAAAGTCTTAAATCAACTCCCAAGTCCAAAATCCAAAAATTTACAAGTTATCTGCTTCCAAAGTACGATGGTGGAACAGCCACAAGCTCCACATTTCCATTACAAATGGGACTAATTGGAGGGAAAGAAGGGATAACAGGCACCAAGCAAGTCAGCAGAACACATTACACTAGCCCTCTTGGTGGGTCTCAAGGCTTGAAAATAATCCTCTGTTTCTTGAGACTATTTACATAATGGCCTGCTCTCCAAACTTTAAGTACTGGCCACACTCTGTAGATTCTGAGTGGAGGCCCCTCAGCCCTGGGCTTTAGCTCTGCCTCCCAGGACCACTGGAGCAGCAAGCCTGTTCCCTTAAATTTGGGTGGCCCCATTCTCCTAGTTCATCTGTGGTGACTTTACCCTTTGAGACCCCAGAGGTCATGGCCCTCCTCTTTGAGACTGAGACAACTCTGCTTCCTGTGTTCCTGGTCTCTTCAGCTTCAGCATCCTGGTTCTTTGGCCTCTCAGCCCCTTGGGCCTTACTGTCTGCCCTGCTGGGGCAAGTGTTCCAAAGCTCTTTAGTTCCACTGATAAGTGCCTGGAGGCACTCTACTCCACCAGGAAGCCTTGTGCACAAAGGCACTCAGCTGTGTGGCTCTGTGGGTCGGCTCCAGTGCTGTTTCACGCTGGTCTCCTCATTCTGCTGCTGCTGTTTCTCTGCTGCTGTTACTCACTGTCTGTGTCATCTCCAGTGTAACAGCTCTCTGCATTTCCTTCTGAGCCCCCACCAGAATTGTCTGACATCCATAGTTCCACCAGAAGTCTCTTCAAGACAATCTAGGCTTTTACTATTAAGCACTTTAGAACTCTTCCAGCCTCTAACCATTCACAGTTTCAAAACTGCTTCCACATTTTAGGTATCTGTTAGAGCAGCACCCCACTCCTGGTACCAAATTCTGTCTTAGTTATCAGTGCTGCTATAACATAAATACCACAAGTGGATGGCTTTAACAAAGAGAAATTTATTCTCTCACAGTCTAGGAGACTAGAAGTCTGAATTCAGGGTGTCAGTTTCAGGGAAAGGCTGTCTCTCTCTCTGCCCACTCTGGGGGAAGGTTCTTTTCATCAATCTTTCCTGGTTGAGGAGTTTCTCAGTGCAGGGATCCCAGGTCCAAAGGACTTGTTGTTCTCCTGGCTCTTATTACTTGGTGGTATGATGTCCCCCTTGTCTTGCTACTCACTTCTCTCTTTTATATCTTAAAGACATTCATTCAAGGCACAACCTAATCTTATAGATTGAGTCCTGCCTCATTACCATAACTGCCCCTAATCCCACTTCATTAGCATCATAAAGGTAGGATTTACAACACATAGGAAAATCACATCAGATGACAAAATCATGTACTATCACACAATACTGGGAATCATGGACTAGCCAAGTTCACACACATTTTTTAGTGGACATAATTCAATCCATAGCACCAGGGGAGGCTGATGAGAAGCATAAGGTGGTTAAAGGGGACACGGGAGCCTCCCCTCTGAGTGGCATCTCCCCTCTCCGAGCACCACGGCCTGATCCTCCAGCACCATCTTGTCAGCTTCCAGGTCTGGCACTGCTCTACAGATACTCCTGGGAGGAATGGCAGAAAACACACGGTTCCCTATCATCATGCCTATCTCAGTGCCCAGGCCACTTACCTGGGCAGCACAGAAGACTGGAGCACCATGTTCCTTAAATTAAGATGTGCAAGGAGGATAGGGCTTGGAAGGAGAGAGTGGTCGACTGATTGTAAAAATGGCCACATTTCTCTGCCTCTTCTTGTGTTGACGCCTTTGCAAGGTGGCCTTGCAGCTCCTCCCATCAAGCGATGGAGTCCGTTTCCTTAGATCATGTATCTGGGCTTCCCTGTGACAGTTTTGGCTCATGGAATATGGCAGAAGTGCCAGAATGGCACCTCCAAGACTGGGCTTCAAAGGCTTTTTGTGCTGTTGTCCTCTCTCTGGGAACTCTGCCACCACTCTGAGGACAAGCCCAGACCGGTCTGCAGGAGGATGAGAAATCACATGAACTACAGCTGAGCTGGCCCATTTGTTCTAGAAATGCGAGAGAATCCAAGTGAAGTCAGGTGCCTGGCCCACCTGCAGCAGATAGCCCTGCGAGGGAGCCCAACCAAGATGAACAAGCCAGTCAGCTCACCAGATAGCTGTCAACACACAGGTTCATGAGCAACAGTAGCTCTTGCTTTCAGTCACTGTCTTAGCTTCCCAGTGCTGCCTTAAACAAGAAATGACACAAGAGGGTGGCGATAACAAACAGAATTTATTTTCTCACAGCTCTGGAGTCTAAAAATCAAAATCAGAGTCTTGTCCATATTATTTCCTTCTGTGATGCCCTCTCCTAGTGTCTGGTGTCTACCGCCAGTGACCCTTGGCAGTCCTTTGCTTGTATACATGTGTCTGTCTTCCCTGTGCGTGTATGTGTATGTGTGTCTATTCTGCTCTTTTTATGAGACAACATTCAGAAGGGAAATAGGTTTAAGTCCATTCTATTTTTGTATGTCTTCATTAACATAGCAAAAGAAAACCCATGTATCCAAACAGAGTCATAAACACAGGTATAGGGCTTAGGACTTCCACTTTTTTTTTTGGGAGGGGGCACAATTCAGTCATAACAGCCACTCAATTATGGAATTTTTTTTGTGTGCAGCAATAGTTAACTGATACACCAAACTTCAGCCTTTTTTTTACCTGGGCTTTTACTCATTAGAAGAATGTTTAAAACCAAACCATTACATCTATTCCAACTCACAGCAACCCTATAGGACAGAGTAGAACTGCCCCACAGGGTTTCCAAGGAGCGCCTGGTGGATTCAAACTGCTGACCTTTTGATCAACACCCAGTATGCCACCAGTGTTTCCAGAAGAATGTTTAGCAGAAGCTAATGAAGCCCTGGTGGTAAGGTGGTTAAGAGCTTGGCTGCTAACCAAACAAAAGTTTGGCAGCTCTGATCCTCCAGCTGCTCCTTGAAAACCCTAGGGGGCAGTTCTACTCTGTCTTAGAGGGTTGCTATGCACTTGACAGCAACGAGTTTTTCAAAGGGTAGTGTTATAATAGACAATAGACTTTTTAAGGGAATAAACAAACAAACAAACAAAAAAACCCTTTGCTATTGACTCAATTCCGACTCATAGTGACCCTATAGGACAGAGTAGAACTGCCCCATGGGGTTTCCAAGTTGTATGTAGCTCGTGGATTCGAACTGCCAAACTTTTGATTAGCAGCCATAGCACTTAACCACTGGACCACCAGAAAAACTTATAAGAAGACAGAGCTTGCAAATTCAATGCCATCTGTTCTCATTGGTTAGTTAGTCCCTGTCTTTCTGGCCTCCCCCTCCCCCAAGGACAGTAAAGTCTTAAAGTGAAGGGGAACACAGATTGTATACTACAGCCAGTAGCAGAATCAGCATGCAAACCACTGCTGTTCTTTCCATATTCCTCAAGCGTTGTTGCTGTTAGATGCCAGTGAGTCGATTGTGACTCATAGCAGCCCCATATGACAGAGTAGAACTACCCTGCAGGGTTTTCAAGGCTATAGCCTTTATTGGGGAGCCCTGGTGGTCCAGTGGTTAAGAGCTAGGCTGCTAATCAAAAGGTCGGCATTTCGAATCTACCAGCCATTTCTTGAAAACTCTATGGGGCAGTTTTACTTTGTCCCATAGGGTTGCTATGAGTCAGAATTGACTTGATGGCAACAGGTTTAGTCTTTTTTTTTTTTTTTTGTAATCTTTATGGGAGCAGATCGCCAGGTCTTTCTCCCATGGAGCTTCTGGGTGGGTTGGAACCACCAGCCTTTCAGTTAGAAGCTGAGCTCTTAACCATTGCACCATCAGGGGTCCTTTAGGCATTCCAAAAAAACCAAACCCAGTGCCGTCGAGTCGATTCCATGTCATAGCGACCCTATAAAAGGACATTATTCTCTAGAGCCCTAGTGCTTGTCATCCTGTTGGTGCTGATGAGCTGAGCTGCCCAGGTTGATCCAGAACCTGGAGGGATGGTCTTGAGGAAACAGGGTCTGTGGGAACCATGGCCAGCCCCTCTCCCAGTGTGGCCTGATTTCTAACATTGTACAGAGCCAACCTTCAGGGTGAGTTCTAAGTTTCCTATAATCCACCAAACACATCACTCCTGCTCTTGTTTTTTACCTAGTCTTTGAATTTAAAGGTTATTACATCAAAATGTCCTTCTCTGGTTTCCTAAAATGCTAATTCTTCACATTGTTGACAAACTTTCTCTATGTTTAGGTTTATCAACCACCTTTTCTAGGGGATAGGGAGCTGGAGGCAGAAAGAGTAAGTACCATGAAGCCTGGGCTGGGTGTCGATGCTACCACAGGTCATGTGACTGACCGTCCCGTTCACCCTGCGTGGATGGGGCGATGGATGGGGCTTTGTTTTCTCATCCAGAAAATGAAAAGGTCCACTGGATGAGTCCTTAGCTCTTTCCAAGGCAGAAAGTTATTTGACCTTATTGTTTTTGCATATCAGTGAAATCGTGTTCTTACATTTTGTATAAATAAAGTTATATTAAGAGTGACCCTAATCTTTCAGAAAAGAATATGAAGGACGGAAGTCTTTCATAAGATCCTCAGGCAAAATACAGCCATAACTTGTATGAAACCTAACTTGTTAGTTTAAACACTGCATGCAAAATTGCAGACTAAATAGAATCTCCTTAGTGCACACACAAATCCAGTTCTTCTCTGTTTCAGTTATAAGTGAAGGGTGGCGTTACTCACAACGTGCCCATTTACATTGCTTTGGTTTAGAGTTTATGCAATTTAGAAAAGATCTACAACAAAGCGAGATGCCTATAATCTGCAATGCCATTATTTCCACATGAGAAAGAACCCAGGCTTCTTTGAGTTTGAAAGGGGATAGAGCATAGGGGAAAACACAACAGCTACTGAGGATTTCCTATCCCAGACCCTTCGCTAGGCACTGCCTTTGTGTGTTTAATTCAACTTTTATTCTCTGTCAAGTATCTACTTGATATTCAAAATGACTTCTTCTTACATAATGAGAAACTTCTCCTTCCCCTGCCCTTCTCTCAAAACGGAAAATAGTGTTCACTGTCATTGGTCCTAACCTACCTCCTCTTCAGGACACGTAGGAGATCTCCAGGTCAGCCCAGCCTCCTAGTTCCAGGATGAGGGTAAGCCCCCTAGGATACTAGCTCACTGAGCCAGGCACTTGTCAGGAATTTGGGGGGTGGGGGAGAGGGGAAGTGGCAGATGTTTTAAGACCACCCCCAGATGCAGACTTTCACTCTATTCTTGTTGTTCACCTTGATTTAAAAATATTTGCACTTTTGAAGAGTATTTTCAAATAAATGAATGAACAGTAGAATTGAAGAGAAAGCCAAGATCACAGCTGATAAGCAGGGCCAGCCCACACAGCCAGGTGGTCCTGGTGTGGCTGCCCAGTAGGTCTGGCCTGGCACTTCAGGAAGGTCAAAGGCAAGGGTTCTGCTCTGAGCTCTCCAGGGGCACCTAAGGCTCTGAGCTGGCTGGGCAAAGGAGGCCAAAGGCCATCGCCACACTCTACCCCTGTCACCGCCCCCTCTCCTAAATGTTCAAAGCCCGGTGAACTGCGCATGAGGGACAGTGGAACCAGAGGCAGGAGGCAGTCTCCAGGGCCTACAGGAGGTAAGAGAGCACACACACGTACACACACGCAGCACCCATGCGCTGACACAAGAGTGTCTTCATGCGCACGTAAGCTGCATTCACGCTCTCACTTCAGTACCCAAGCACCCGCACTCAACACGCACACATACACACCCACCTGCGCAAACTTACACAAAAGCACATGCGCACACTCACGCGAACATGTGTGTTCACACTAAAGCAGTCAAGTTATACCGAGCAAGGGCCAGGCCTGTCGCCGGTTTGGTGCCCGAATTTGCGTGCGCGTCCTCCTGTCCCCTAGGCCCCTCGCGCGGCAAGCACAGGCAGCCTAGCCCGAGACCCCGAGGCCTTCTGACCCGCTGCCCCGCGCACCCTGCAGCTCAGCACAGACTCTTGGGGTGAGGCCAGCGAGGGCGGCGGTGACTTCGGACCCGCGAGAGCAGGTCACCGCAGGAGCGGGCCCCAAGGAGACGGAGCGGGAGACACAACGGCGCTGGCTCCCCTAGAGCGGCTCGCCTCCCATAGCTTCCCTAACCTAGAGAGATGCAGGTCCCTGTACGCTTGGGTCCGCGGGTCGCGCAGAGGTCCAGGCGCCCTTCCTCTGTGTGATCCTCCCCGCCGAGCGGGAGGGCAAACCCCACCGGGTCCATCGCGTGGGGCCCAGGGCGCCCCCGCCACACCCGGTCCTTCCGCGGCAGGTGCCGGCCTGTGAAAGTCTGGCCTTGGGGGTAGGGATTGGAGCGGCAGATCGCGGCCGCGGCGGGTCCTGGCGCGGATCACCCCAGGGACCGCCGCACAGGTGGGTGCCCCGGCGCGTGGCCCAGCCTGGCCCCCTCTCCCCAGCTGACTCGCGGGCGGCGGAGAGCGGGCACCTCTGGTGGGCAAGCGCCCGCCTCCGCTCCTCCGCCCTCCTTCTGCCTTCTCCCCTCCTCCTCTATCCCAACACCCCTCCTGCCCTTAGCTCCCCACCCCCTCCTCTTCTCCCTCCCCTGCCCTCATCTCCCCTCCTTTCTCTCTCCCCTGCCCTCCTCCCACCCTCTCCTCACCCTTCCCCCTGCCCTCCTGTCCCCTCCCTCCCCTCCCCGGCGCTCCCACTGTCCGGGCAAGGGCTGGCCGCCACTCCGCCCCCCGCGCGGTGCAGAGCCTCAGTAATAACCCGGGCGCGGGCGCCGAGTCCCCGCGGGCAGTTCTCCCTCCTCCGGCCCAGTCCTGTCCTCTGCCGCCTCGCGCACCACCCAGCTGGGGAGTTTTGAGCCCCTACCCCTCTAAGAGAGCGCCCCTGGATGCAGTGCTACGTGCCCCCCACGGAGGCGCAGCGCCAGAGGCCCTCGCAGGGCTCCGTGGGCGCGAAGGGAGGCCCGGCCATGCGTATGCGGGGCTGCGCGGCGTTCTGGGTGCTGCTGCTCCTTGCGCAGGTGAGTGTGCAGGTGAGTCCGCGCTCTCCAGGCCTGCGGTAGCCCTGCGTCGCTAACCAGGAAAGCAGGTCCCTCTCGCGGACCCTGTCTGGCACTCCCCCATCTCATCGAGGTGTCACTGCTGTTTTCCAGCAGGCACCTGTGTGCGCCATGGGACCCGCAGCGGCAGCGCCTGGGAAACCAAGCGTCCACCATCCTCCCTCGCACGCAGAGAGCCTAGGCTGGATGGAAAACACAGGTAAGTCCGCGAGGTGGGGGGTTCCAATGCTTGCAATTGGGCAGCTTATAAGCCCTCCCAAAGCTGCATGTTGAGGTGCTGTGGGTGTCCGGGACGCAGCTGAACTCTCCTTTTAAGATGCTGCTGTGTGTGTGTCTGACTGTGGGAGCGAGCACCCCATGATTGGGCTTTCAAAGATACTTGTATTTTCTGGTAAATTACCAACGGTTTACCGCAGTCCTTACCACAGACATTAGCAGTGAGAAAAGGCAGTATATTTCATTTACAAAACGCTAAGGAAGGAGGTTAGGAATATTGCAGAGATTGTATCTATGTACACCTCAAAGCACTTAAAAAGCGCTTTTCCTCATCCTCTTTTTCTTCTTATTCAACGTCTCTCTTCTTGCCTCTAGAGCAGGAGAAAAGAGTGGGAATTTTTGCAGTGCCTAGGTTTATCATCTTATTGTCAAAATTGTAGTTCTTTAAGAATTGAAGCAGAATTGAAACATAAAATGCATAAAATGGAAATCAGGGTATCACGACCTCATAAGCAATGCCAACACCCTGTGCCATGGTTTGATGTGAAAACAAGTCTAATGTTTTTGGCTTCGCAATGTGTGGTTTTTCTTCCAAAGCTCAGGAGAGACATTTCTAAATTTGCTATTTTATCGTGGGTCTCCGTCCCTTGATTCTGCTTTAGGGTAAGTGTGGAAGCAGGTGTGTAAAGTTGCTAACAAAGTGGTTTTCATTTGAACCTAATTATTTGGCAATTACCACATACTAATAACTGCATAATTTCCAAGAATAAATTGCCGTCTCAGATATTAATGGTAACTTTTACAGAAGAACTCAGTTTAATTATCCCAGCATATTTTCAGAAGCTCTAGGAAATTAAAGTGAATAATTCAAAAATTCTGAATATAGTTTATTTATCTCGATAACATAAAATAATCTAACTTATTAATTAACTTGCAATTTTCTCCAAGATATTGAATAGTATATAATAAAATGATAACTGTCAGAATATTAATTCTGGAACATAAGAACTTCTTGAGGACCACCAGAGGGCGCCAGATGTAAATGATAGAAAATGTTTACACTTAATTTTTGCTTTGTATCCGCGAGAAAAGTTTAATTATCCGTCTATGTAAAACTCACCTTTTTGTAGTTGCTCTTGTCTCCTTTAATGTTTCTTTTACAGTGCATTCCATAGTATAATTACCTATATTTGATGTAGATTGCTTCTTACGAATTGAATTGTGTTCCCCAAAAATCCTAACCCCTAACCAACTTGAGGGCACCTACCATCAACAACAACACGCTTGTGATTATAATCCCATTTGGGAATGGATTTTCTTTGTTATGTTAACAAGACAGTATTAGCTTAGTGTATATCTTAGTTATCTAGTGCGGCTATAACAGAAATACCAAAAGTGGATGGCTTTAACAAAGAGAAATTTCTTTTCTCACAGTCTAGTAAGCTACAAATCCAAATTCAGGGCATCAGCTCCAGGGGAAGGTTTTCTTTCTCTTTGGGCTCTGTGGGAAGGTCCTTGCCATCAGTCTTCCCTTAGTCTGGGAGCTTCTCCACACAGAAGCCCTGGGTCCAAAGGACACACTCTGCTCCTGGCACTGCTTTCTTGATGGTATGAGGTCCCCACTCTCTTCCTTTTCCTTTTATCTCTTATAAGATAAAAGATGGTGCAGGCCAAATTCCAGGGAAACTTCCTTTACATTAGATCCAGGATGAGACCTTAGTACCAAAAACCAAACGAAACCCATTGCCGTCGAGTTGATTCCAACTCCTAGTGACCCTGTAGGACAAAGTAGATCTGCCCCATAGAGTTTCCAAGGAGCACCTGGTGGATTCGAACTGCTGATCTTTTAGTTATCAGCCATAGCATTTAGCTAGTTCACCACCAGGGTTTCTGAGACCTTAGTAAGGCTGTTACAATTCCACCCTAAACCCCTTTAATATACAATTACAATCACAAAACGGAGGACAACCACGCAATACTGGAAATCATGGCCCAGCCAAATTGCTACACACATTTTTTTTTGGGGGGGGGGGACATAATTCAATCCATGACAGGGTGTATCTTCAGTTCCTTTGAGATATAAAAGAGATTAAACTAGCAAGCGAGCAGGTAGATGGAGGAAGACAGATGGATGCCACACCACATGAAGGTCTGCAGGAATCAAGGAACAAGGCCCTCCCCCAGAGCTGACAAAGACAGAAAGCCTTCTCTTAGAGCCAGCACCCTGAATTCAGACTTCTAGCCTCCTAAGCTGTGAGACCTCCTCCACACATCTGTCAGTTTGTCCTACTGTGGGTCTTGCATTTTGCTGTGATGCTAGAAGCTAGGCCACCAGTATTCAAATACCAGCAGGGTCACCCATGGTGGATAGGTTTCAGCTGAGCTTCCAGACTAAGACAGACTAGGAAGAGGTTATTTTCAGTCATCTCTTGTGCATACAAAAGCTGTACAATGAATAAGGAAGACCAAAAAACAATTGATGCCTTTGAATTATGGTGTCGGAAGAATATACCATATGCTGCCAGGAGAATGAACAAATCTGTCTTGGAAGAAGTACAGCCAGAATGCTCATTAGAAGAGAGGATGCCAAGACTTCCTCCCACATACTTTGGACTTGTTATCAGGAGTGACCTGTCCCGGGAGAAGGACATCATGCTTGGTGGAACAGAGGGTCAGCAAAAAAGAGGAAGACCCTCAATAAGATGGATTGACACAGACAGGGGGCTCTAACATAACAATTGTAAGGATGGCACAGGACAGGGCAGTGTTTCGTTCTGTTGTCTGTAGGATCGCTATGAGTCAGAACCGACTAGACAGCACCTGACAACAACAAACTGTGAGAAAATAAATTTTGTTTGTTAAAGCTACCCACTTGTGGCATTATTGTTATAGCAGCACTAGATAACTAAGATCTCCCCCATCACCTTTTCTTTTTTAAGTTCTTTGTAATAATTCTAGTTCCTTAAAAGTCATGAAAATTGCAGAGGGACTCGAGATTTTCAGA
The DNA here is from genome assembly GCF_030014295.1 of Loxodonta africana. Taxonomy (NCBI): domain Eukaryota; kingdom Metazoa; phylum Chordata; class Mammalia; order Proboscidea; family Elephantidae; genus Loxodonta; species Loxodonta africana. The sequence continues at coordinate 7,342,166 of NC_087343.1, read as the reverse complement.
GTACTTTGCAGCATTTATAAATTATTTTTAAGATACTTAAATTATACACAGGAAACTATTCCCAGGAAGAAAAGCTAAGGCATCCTGTCTGAGTGTGGTTTTCCACCCATAAACATACATGCGCTTAGATACCCCCTTATGAGCAAGCTGCTGGAGGTGAGGGGAGGGAGCTCTGAAGCCTTGGAGCTCTTATCACCTGGTATCCACTGCTGTCTGGAACCCAGCGTTTCCATGACAACCATCTACATTGCTTGGTCAGAACCTGAAGCTGAAAGTATTAGCCCATCATCAGTGGAGTTCTCATTTAGTGGACACACCATGCCCGCATCCACCACCCACCATGCACTTTAGCTCTTTAATTATAAGAGGTAAAATTAAGAGAGTGGAACACCTTCATAACACCAGAGAAAAGGCTGTTTTTGTTCAACAGTGTTACCTCCTTAGACCTAGAAGACTAGAGCTAGAATGTACTTTGTGTGACACTGGGGTCAGATAACTTATGGACATCTAGGTATCCATTACGCAAGTTGGCTTTGAAATAAATATTTTAGCCATAAAGTTTGTATAAAGTAACACCTGATTCAAACTATTACTGTAAATTTTGCTGAGTCTGTGTTGTAACTATGTCATAGAAAAGGGAACTTCGTATAGTCTTGGAGGCAGTAGTAGATAACTAAATTGGAAGAAATTCTATTTTCTGACATTAAGAATACTAATTCATTTGCTTATTCAGCATTGCCTTTCTCTATTCTCTAACAAGACACTTGAACCTTTTTTCCTACATATTTACTTTTGTAATAAAATAGTGGCTCCTGTAAGAGCAAATACATATCAAAGATTTGTTAATTCCAGAGTAAATTAACTATCAGGTTTATAAGTTCTTTAGAATCTTGTTGCATTGAGTATAGTAAAGATGGTGACTGTGTGTGTGTGTGTTTGAAGTTTGTAGTGCTTTATATTCAGACCTTTACATAACATGAGAAAGGTCAATCTATTTCAGGTGGGTACAGCAGTGTTCTTGTTCGTGTTTAACAACAGGCTCTTGCAGCAAGGTAGGAGAGGTTTGGAGCTCTGATTAGTAAAGACAGCAAATTCCCAGGGTGTAAGTACTCCCACTGTGGCCAACTGCAAGGTACTAACTTGATGTCACTGACACAGATTTAGAAAGTGATGGGTAAAATCAGCTCTCTGAAGCTGGTACAAGGAAGATTCAGCACTCCTCGGTGGGTCTAACTTTGCCCAGTCCTTTGCTATTCTCACAATCATTGCTCTGTTTGAGCCCATTGTTGCAGCCATTGTGTCAATTCATCTCATTGACGGTGTCCTTTTTTGTATGATGTCTTTCTCCAGGGACTGGTTCCTCCTGATAACATGTCCAAAGTATTTGCTCTCCTCTGAGGAACATTCTGGTTATACTTCATCCAAAACAGGCTTGTTCCTTCTTCTGGCAGTCCATGGTATATTCTATATTCTTTGCCTACACCATAATTCAAAACCATCAATTCTTCTTTGGTCTTCCTTATTCATTATCCAGCTTTCATGTGCATCTGAGGCAATTGAAGTTACCATGGCTTGGGTCAGGCACATTTTAGTCCTCAAAGTGACATCTTTCCTTTTTAATACTTTTGTTGTTGTTAGGTGCTGTCGAGTCGGTTCCAACTCATAGGGACCCTACTTACAACAGAACAAAACACTGCCTGGACCCGCGCCATCCTCACATTTGTTGTTATGCTTGAGCCCGTTGTTGCAGCCACCGTGTCAATCCACCTTGTGGAGGGTCTTCCTCTTTGTTGCTGACCCTCTATGCTTTAACAAAGTCTTCTGCAGCAGACTTAACCAAGGCACTGTATCAGTTGATTTATGGACTGCTGCTTCCATGGGCATTGATTATGGACCCAAGTAAAATGAAATCCTTGACAACTTCAACATTTTCTCCATTTAACATGATGTTGCTTATTAGTACAGTAGTGGGGATTTTTGTTTTCTTTACATTTTGTTTTCTTACATTACTAAAGGCTGTAGTCTTTGATCTTCACCAGTAAACGCCGCAAGTTCCCTTCACTCAGCAAGGAAGGTTGTGTCATCTGCATATCAAAGTTTGTTAAAAAAGTCTTCCTACAGTCCTGGTGCTGTGTTCTTCACATAGTCCACCTTCTCCAAGTATCTGCTTAGCATACAGATTGAATGAGTATGGTGAAATGATACAATCCTGATACACACCTCTCCTGATTTTCAACCATGGAGTATCTCCTTATTGCGTTTGAATGGCTGCCTCTTGGTCTATGCACACGTTCCAGATGAGCATAGTTAAGTGTTCTGGAATTGCTATTCCTGGCAATGTTATCCATAATTTGTTATCCACACAGTCTAATGCCTTTGCATAGTCAGTAAAATGCAGTGGCTGCAATGATGGTATCAAGCATAGCCATGACTATGAGGATGGTGCAGGACCAGGCAGTTTCCTTCTGTTACACATATGGTCTCTATAAGTCAGAACCAACTCAAGGGCACCCAACAAAAACAACAAACATCTTTCTGGTATTGTTGCTTTCAGCCAAGAACCATCTGAAATCAGCAATGATATCCCTCATTTCACATTCTCTTCTGAATCCAGCTTGAATTTCTGGCAATTCCATGTGGATGTACTGCTACAACTGTTCTTGAGTTATCTTCAGCAGAATTTTACTTGCGTGTGATATTAATGATATTGTTCAATAATTTCCAAATTCCATTGGATTGACTACCTTTCTCTGGAATGGGCACAAATATGGATCTCTTCTAGTCAGTTGGCCAGGTAGTTAATTGTCTTCCAAATTTCTTGCCATAGATGAGTGAGCACTTCCAGCCTTGCATCAGTTTTTTGAAACATCTCAATTGGTATTTCATCAATTTCTGGATGCTTGTCCTCTGCCAGTGCCTTATGTGCACCTTGGTCTTCCTTCATTGCCGTTTGTTCTTGATCGTATGCTACTTCCTGAAATGGCTGAGTGTTGACCAATTGTTTTTGATACAGTGATTCTATGTCTTCCTTGGATCTTTTTTGATGTTCCCTGTGTCGTTCAATAATTTGCCCATAGAATCTTTCACTATGGCAACTCGAGGCTTGAATTTTTTCTTCAGGTCTTTCAGTTTGAAAAATGCCGAGCATGTTCTTCCCTTTTCTTTTTCCAGCTCCCGGTCTTTACACATTTCATTATAATACTTTAGTTTGTGTTCATGAGCTGCCTTTTGAAATCTTCCGTTCAACTCTTTTACTTCATCATTTCTTCCATTCTCTTGAAGAGCAAGTTTCAGAGTCTCTTTGGACATCCATTTTGGTCTTTTCTTTCTTTCTGTCTTTTTAATTACCTTTCTCTTTCTTCACGTATGATGTCCTTGCTGCCATTCCACAACTCATCTGGTCTTCATTTATTTGCATTTGGTTGTATATAAGCAGCCTCACTAGCTACCGCATTTTTTTTTCCATTGTTGTAAATGTATCTATCACACTTTTGCCAATTCAACTTTTTACAGGTGTACAACTTATTGACAATAATTGCAACAATCAGCTGTGCAACTTTTTGTTTTAACTTAAAGAAGCTTGTTCAACTGAGGCTAAATCAGAAAATGGCCCCAGTCACTATGCATCCAACAGAACTTTCTCCTAAGTGAATTGGTTGGAAATCAAAAAGGAAAATACATATATCTTTGGAAAGTTAGAACCACATGAGGATATTAGAATTGGGGTTTTTGCAAATACATTATTTCATTACAGGAGAGATTTCATGAGAAAATCTCATTGTGAGTGACTGCCTCACTGCAGTGCCAGATCTCTTGAGTCCTTTTTGGTCTTTGGTCTTGGCATCTTTTTCACAAACATCTCAGAGGAAACATGGAACTTGCAACCTGACATTACTGTGAACTGTTGTTATTTTCTGGTGTTTAGAAAAATGGCAGAGTTGGAAACAGGCTGTCTCTTACATGTGCAGGCCCAGTGATAAGTAAAATTGGAGGTCCCACCCAAAACTGGAAAACCTACCCTGTTGCTGTCGAGTCAGTTCCGACTCATGGTGACCTTATGTGTTACAGGGTAGAACTGTCCCATAGAGTTTTCTTGCTGTAGTCTTTACAGCTCACCAGATCTTTCTTCTACAAAACTGCTGGATGGATTTAACCCATCAACTTTTAGGTTAGTAGTCAACTGCAAGCCATTTGTATCACCCAGGGGCCTTTGGAGGTCTCATACCACATGTTTAAATATTTAAAAGGTATAAATCAAGCTAACAGGGAGTTAAATAAAGTATATTGCAAGCCCTGGCCTTGACAAACAGACCTTTCTAAGGCATAAAGATCTAAGTTTAGGGAATGGCAGTGTAGCAAGAGCTGACTCCCAGAATCCTATCCACCCCTTCTGTCTCTGTTTTGTCCTGTCTGAGTTATGTCCTGTCCATGTTCTGTCATGCCCAGAGCTCTCTCTTGCCTGGATCTAAGAGTGATGCCACTCAGGGACATCCCTTCCCAGAACCTTGGATGAGAAACTCAGAGATGATACTTTTGATGGTGATAATGAGTGAACAAATCTTAGGTGTAACAATGAAAAGTCAATGCTAATTTTCTAGAAGGCAGAAACCTCTTTGGAAAAAACTACAATATTTAGAGAAAGGTAGCCAAGGGTCACTGCCCAGGATATTGATGTAACTATAAAGGTTCTCTCTACACTTCCAACAAAGAGGGAAATGATTCAAATGTACACTGAATGCAGGATGTTTTCCAACTCAGAATGGTTCAGAACATCTACAGGGTCATAGCGTCTCAGTGCTAACCTTGCCTTCCAGCCTATCTCTATAACCTGTGCTCATGATCACAGTCTGTCTTGCGAGCTTTCTCCTACATTCTCTTGACCATAGTTGTCAAGCCTGTGTTACCGCGAGATTGTTGTGATAGAAACCTGCAGACTTGTGCGGGTGCCCTAAAACCATATAGTTCTTTGGGGTTTCCTTTGCTTTTGCTCTTTTAAAGAAGAACTAATTTATTTGAATATGTTTTAGGGTAGCATACTGTTGTGGATTGAATCATGTCCCCCAAAAAGACAGGTGGAAGTCCTAACCCCGGGTACCTATGAACATGAACTTGTTTGGAAATAGAGGCTTTGAAGGTGTTATCAATTAGACTAACTTGAGGTCATACAGTAGTAGGATGGGTCCTAATCCAATTGGAGCAATGGTCTATAAAAGAGGAAAAGAGACACAGAGAATGCAAGCCAAGAAGGCCTGAGACTGGGAGAAGCTAAACAGTTAAGAAAGGATATTCTCCTAGAGACTTTGGAGGGAGCATGGCCCAGCTAACACCCTAAATTTGCACTTCTGGCCTCCAGAAACGTGAGACAATAAATTTCCATCATTTTAAGTTACCCAGTTGGTAGCACTTTGTTACAGCAGCTTTAGAAACCATTTTGTAAGTCACAAGATGAAGCTGTACAGAGTGTGATACAGGCCTTTGAAAGACATTCAGGTTGAAATCTGACCAAGAACCAAGTATCCAGCCCAATCAGGAGTCAATTTTGAGTGGGATCAAGTGCATCACGTCAGCATTTCCAGTGTGACCGTCTGGGAAACCTGGGACGTGTGTATTTTGCCTCTTCTCTTGTATGTTAAAAATATACATTAACTACAAAAGAAAATGCATCAAAGAATGGCCAGCACATTAATCCAAAAAACACAAAATTATAAATGTTGGAGAGGCTATGGAGAGATTGGAACACTTCTACACTGCTGGTGGGAATGTAAAATGGTACAACCATTTGGAAATTGATTTGACGCTTCCTTAAAAAGCTAGACATAGAACTACCATACGATCCAGCAATCCCACTCCTTGGACTATATCCTAGAGAAATAAGAGCCTTTACCCGCACAGATATATGCATACCCATGTTTATTGCAGCACTGTTTACAATAGCAAAAACATGGAAGCAACCAAGGTGCCCATCAGCAGACGAATGGATAAATAAATTATGGTATATTCACACAATGGAATACTGCACATCCATAAAGAACAGTGAGGAATCTGTGAAACATTTCATAACATAGAGGAACCTGGAAGGCATTATGCTGAGTGAAATTAGTCAGTTGCAAAAGGAAAAATTTTGTATAAGACCACCATTATAAGAACTTGAGAAATAGTTTAAACTGAGAAGAAAACATTCTTTTGTGGTTATGGGAGGGGGGAGGGAGGGAGGGTGGGAGAGGGGCATTCACTAATTAGATAGTAGATAAGAACTACTTTAGGTGAAGGGAAAGACAGCACACAATACAGGGGAGGTCAGCACAATTGAACTAAACCAAAAGCAAAGAAGTTTCCTGAATAAACTGAATGCTTCAAAGGCCAGCACGGCAGGGGCAGGGGTCTGGGGACCATGGTTTCAGGGGACATCTAAGTCAACTGGCATAATAAAATCTATTAAGAACACATTCTGCATCCCACTTTGAAGAGTGGCGTCTGGGGTCTTAAACGCTAGCAAGCAGCCATCTAAGATGCATCAATTGGTCTCAACCCACCTGGATCAAAGGAGAATGAAGAACACCAAGGACACAAGGTGATTGCGAGCCCAAGAGACAGAAAGGGCAACATGAACCAGCGACTACATCATCCTGAAACCAGAAGAACTAGATGGTGCCTGGCTACAACTGATGACTGCCCTGACAGGGAACACAACAGAGAACCCCTGAGGGAGCAGGAGAGCAGTGGGATACAGACCCCAAATTCTCAAAAGACCAGACTTAGTGGTCTGACTAAGACTAGAAGGACCCCAATGTTCATGGCCCCCAGACCTTCTGTTGCCCAGGACAGGAACCATTCCTGAAGCCAACTCTTCAGACATGGATTGGACTGGACAATGGGGTGGAGAAGGATGCTGGTGAGGAGTGAGCATCTTGGATCAGGTGGACACTTGAGACTATGTTGGCATCTCCTGCCTGCAGGGGAGATGAGAGCGTGGAGGGGATTAAAAGCTGGTGAAATGGACATGAAAAGAGAGAGTGGAGGGAGAGAGTGGGCTGTCTCATTAGGGGGAGAGTAATTGGGAGTGTGTAGCAAGGTGTATATGGGTTTTTGTGTGAGAGGCTGACTTGATTTGTAAACTTTCACTTAAAACACAATAAAAATTATTAAAAAAAAAAAGAATGGCCAGCATATTTTTCTTCTAAATTGTTTTCTGAGAAATTACTGATTATTTTCAAGCTAAAATTTCTTATCCAGCTCAATTAAAATATTTGTAAAAAATTGAAAGAATATGACTAAAGAAATGCCTTCAAACCAAAAACCAAACCCACTGCCATTCAGTTGATTCCGACTCATAGTGACCAGGGTTTCCAAGGAGCAGCTGGTGGATTTGAACTGCCAACCCTTTGGTTAGCAGCCGAGCTCTTAACCACTGTGCCACTGGGGCCCCAAAGGAATGTCTTAGAACTATACAAAATTATTTTATGTGATAATTACTAAATCTCTGTTAGTAAAATTTATGAAATATGATCCCAATTCTATTTATTTTTTAATCATTTTTTTCCTTTTACATACCATAAAATTTAATGTATTGGTAATAACACCTTATAGGGAAAACTGTGATTTACCTGAAGTTTACTTTTAAGATTTTGCCTTTTTAAGTCTAATTTTTTTATTCTACAGTTTGAACTTGAAAATGAGTATATGCTGAATTTTTCTCCATCATTTTTGACTGAGTAAAAGTGTCATTGGGTATATGAGTTTCCTAGGGCTGCCATGAAAAATTACCACAAACGGGGTGGCTTAAAACAACAGAAATTTATTCTCTCATGTTTCAGGAGTCTAGAAGTCCAAAATCAAGGAATCGGCAGGGTTGGTTCTTTCTGGAGGCCCTGAGGTAGAATCTGTTCCATGCCTCCCCCTTAGCTTGTGGTGAGCGTCTGGCAATCTTTGGCATTCCTTGGCTTGTGGATGCATCATACAAACCTTCACATTTTCTTCTCTGTGTGTCTCTGTCTGTCGCTTATTTCCTGTCTCACAAGGGCACCATCAATGGATTTAGGGACCACTCTAATCCGAGGTGATTCATCTCAAGATCTTTGCCTTAGTTACATCTGCAGAGACCCTTATTCCAAATAAGATCATATTATGAGGTTCTGGGTGGACAACTCTTTGAGGAAGGGTGTCACCATTCGACCCACTGCATCTGGTAATAAATTCTATTATAAAAGCTTCTGATTCTTTTCAGAATTCTGAAATGACTCAGCTGCTCTCTGCTTTTGCTTTCAGAATACGACCTTGTCTCTGCCTACGAGGTTGACCACAATGATGATTACATATCCCATGAAATCACGCACCATCAGCGGAGGAAAAGAGCAGTGTCCCAGTTAGGAGCTGATTCCCTTCACCTTAGGCTAAGAGGATTCGGGCACGACTTCCACATGGATCTGAAAACGTCCAGTAACCTGGTGGCTCCTGGATTTATTGTACAGACACTGGGAAAGGGAGGCACGAAATCAGTGCAGATGATCCCTCCGGAGGATTTCTGTTTTTATCAAGGCTCCTTGCGATCCCACAAAAACTCCTCAGTGGCTCTCTCAACCTGCAAAGGTTTGGTGAGTACTGCTCTCATCTCCTGTGGTGAAGGCTCAATTTCAGGTCTTTAGAGACTAGTGAATAGTCATTTGTGAAGGGGGGATTTCCCTTGAAACATTTGAGAATATCCTATTACTGCAATATACATTTCTTTGATCTGTAAAAGCAAAAAGAAATTGCCAGATAATACTTTTTTAAATACATTGTGCTGCCTCCTTTGGCTTATTTGAAAATAGTGTACATAACACCCCATTTTTTGTTGTTTATTTTTGTCTAGAATAATTGTGGTTGAGCTCTTTAGTTTGAAAACTGTACATCAAAACTCTTGGCAAATTTCGAACACACTAACTTCTTTAGGATTACTCTGACTTACTGGTGCGTTATTGAATCTCTGTAAACGCCTTCATTTTGAAAAATACAGTTGTATTCAGCTAACTGACCATGTTGATTATTTGATCAAATTCTGGAAAGACGTTGAGTACATTACTTCTGTCATCCAGATAATGATAGCATGCCTACATATTAGGGCAGTGATGAAATCCCAATGGAATGATGTCCCCATGGCAGGGAGAGGCCAGTCCATTGGAGTAATGAATCTATTGGTCCATTTACCATTTTCCTAACCTGATTGAGACATTAGAAGGGGGAGCATCTGGCCAAGTTGAGAATCCGTCTGCAACCCTTAGGCCCAAGGTAAATCCAAGATGAAATTCTAATGGTTTGCCTTTTGCTTTTGTTAAAAACTTTCTATATTTTTATTGGACGCTAGCTTATTAGATTCTTAGATTCTTGGCCACAGATTATTCATTCAGGCACAGATGAGCAAGCCATCACCAAGAATTCTAAGGTAAAATATGACCTTTATGCAAATACTGAGGTAATAAACATGTGTGGTAAAGACACTTTAAGGTCTTGAAGATGTTCAGTTTGGCAAACATGCTTTTGAACAATTATTTTGCATCTTTAGAAAATGCCTTTTACCTGTTTCTTAAATCTCTTTCCCTCTTTGGAAAGAGAGAATTCAAACCCGACATTTCGTAAGTTTCTCCTCCCCCATCTGTAAATATCTGATGTTGAAAAGTTATTCATAACCAATTCCTCAAAAAAGTGAATATATGCAAGTGCTAAATCCTGTAAAAATACTTTTAAGAGATTAAAATTCTGTCTTCTAGCAGAATTTTGTTTCTCTCACATCTACTTTTATTTGTGAAAAGCTTTTGGTTTGAGAATGAATACAATAAGGAGCTGCCAGGATAGGGCAGCTGCTATTTGGCACACTTATTAAGCATTAATGTGATGTGGCTGATTTCTTCCACACTTCCCAAGAAAAATAGGTCTCCCTTGACTAAAGAAAAGGGTCGTTGCACATAGTGTACCAAATGAGTGTACCTCAGCTTTGGCTTTCTTCAACAAAGACTCAAACCAGAAATGGAAGCCATTGTCAGGTAGGGAGTGCCATGCCCTGCAGAGCTCCCTAAGCTTGGATTTGTTGGAGGAGAATGAGGGAAGTTCTTCTCCCTTCGTGTTAATGTAGTAGGGATGCAAGCTCATTAGTACCCCTGGGTCTTCAAGAGCTCCCCCAGGCCTTCCTGTGGCAGCTGACATATACCCCTGGAGTCTGTCCCATGAATAGATACAGCTGGTAACACCTGAGTTTTCTGGCTTTCTTTAAATTCAATGGGAGTTAACAGCAAAAGTTGTCAACATATAACTACATGAAAGATGAAGAAGTGAAAAAGAAAAAGACCCCTCTGGATAATAAATACCATGGTTTAATATTGTGGTCACTGAGATACAAAATATGTATGCCTTCACCATGAATCTTACTAATACATAGTTGTTATGGATTGAATTGTGTCCCCCAAAAGTGTGTGTCAACTTGGCTAGGGCAAGATTCCCAGTTGTGTGTGATTGTCCACCATTTTGTAATCTCATGCGATTTTCCCATGTGTTATAAATCCTACCTCTATGTTAATGAGGCAAGATTAGAGGCAATTACATTAATGAGGCAGAAGGTTAGGTTGTATCTTATATCAATCTCTTTTGAGATACAAAAGAGAAGCAAGCAGAGGGACATGGGAACTTCATACCATCAACAAACAAGAGCCAGGAAAATTACACGACCTTTGGACCTGGGGCCCAGCACTGAGAAGCTCCTCGACCAGGGAAAATTCACGACAAGGATCTTCCCCTAGAGCCAACAGAGAGAAGAAGCCTTTCCCTGATCTTGCCACGTCACCATAATACTCTGTCTACTCCAGCTGCCCTTTGAAATCTTCCGTTCAGCTCTTTTACTTCATCATTTCTTCCCTTCACTTTAGTTACTCTACATTCCAGAACAATTTTCAGAGACTCTTCTGACATCCATTTTGGTCTTTTCTTTCTTTCCTGCCTTTTTAATGACCTCTTGCTTTTTTCATATATGATGTCCTTTATGTTATTCCACAACTTGTCTGGTCTTTGGTCATTAGTGTTCAGTGTGTCGAATCTATTCTTCAGATGGCCTATAAATTCAAGTTAGATATACTCAAAGTTGTATTTTGGCTGTCGTGGACTTGTTTTGATTTTTCTCAGCTTCAACTTGAACTTGCATATGAGCAGTTGATGGTCTGCTCTGCAGTCGGCCATTGGCCTTGTTCTGACTGACAGTATTGAACTTTTCCATCATTTCTTTTCACAGATGTAGTCGATTCGATTCCTGTGCATTCGATGCAGTGAGATCCGTGTGCATAGTCTCTGTTACTGTTGTTGAAAAAAGGTATTTGCAATAAAGAAGTTGTTGGTCTTGCAAAATTCTATAATTTGGTCTCTGGCATCGTTTCGATCACCAAGATCATAATTTCCAACTACTGATCTTTCTTCTTCCAACTTTCAAATTCCAGTCACCAGTAATTATCAAAGTATCTCGATTGCATATTTGATCAATTTCAGACTGCAGAAGTTGGTAGAAATCTTCAGTTTCTTCATCTTTGGACTTAGAGGTTGGTGAGTAAATTTGAATAGTAGTCATATTAACTGGTCTTCCTTGTAGGTGTATGGATATTATCCTATCTCTGACAGCGTTGTACTTCAGGATAGATCTTGAAACATTCTTTTTGAAGATGAGTACAATGCCACTGCTCTTCAATTTATCTTTCCCAGCATAGTAGACCATATGATTGTCTGATTCAAAATGGCCAATACCAGTCCATTTCAGCTCACTAATGCCTAGGATATTGATGTTTATGCATTTTACTTCATTTTTGGTGATTTCTAATTTTCCTAGAGTCATACTTTGTATATTCCACATTCCAATTATTAATGGATATTTGCAGCTGTTCTTCTCATTCTGATTCATGACACATCAGCAAACTGAGGTCCCAAAAGCTTGGCTCCATCCACATTATTAAGGTTGACCTGACTTTGGGAAGGCAGCTCTTCCCCAGTTGTATTTTAAGTGCCTTCCAACCTGAGGGACTCATATTCTGGCACTATAACAGACAATGTTTCACTGTTATTCATAAGAGTTTCACTGGCAAATTCTTTTCAGAGTAGACTGCCAGGTCTTTCTTCCTAGTCCATATTAGTCTGGAAGCTCCTCTGAAAGTTGTTCACCATGGGTGACCATGGTGGTATTTGAAATACCGGTGGCATAGCTTCTAGCATCACGGCAACATGCAAGCCACCACAGTATGACAAGCTGACAGATGTATGGTGGCTCAGAGCTGAGTGGCCCCATTTGCAGTATATTAAGGACTTTCATTAAATCACATGTAGTTTCATTGTATAGTTGTCTGTGTATAAAACCTGTTGCCGTCGAGTTGATTGTGACTCATAGTGACCCTATAGGACAGAGTAGAATTGCCCCATAGGGTTTCCAAGTACAGGCTGGTGGACTCAAACTGCTGACCTTCTGGTTAGTAGCTGAAGTCTTAAACCACTGCACGACCAGGGCTCTATCTATAGGTATGGATTTATTTTTTTATACCAGACTGTAACCTTTTCAAGAGACCTTGTTTTATTTTTCTTTGTATCACCAAGTTCATGTTACACACTAACAAGAATTCAATTTTTCTTTTTCAGTGAATAAGTGTCTGAAGTGTTTTAAAATTTCAAACAACAAAAAAAAAAAAAAAAACACATCTTCTCAACATTCTACATTGAGTACGAATAAATATAAAAAGTGGTGTATAATCAACTTAATCTGATTTATTTTCATGATTTATACCCATCATTCTAAATTTTCTTTTGGAACATATAACTTACTAATCATTTAATCAATAAGGTATATTACAAAAGTGTTTTTAAAATCTCCCATTTGTCAGTGATTTTGAATGAGGTTGCTTTAGAAATGTTTTCTATTGCATATGACAGGATTAGATTTTCTTAAAGGATTTTGTGTAAATTCTGTACTTGGCATAGCACTTTAGATTAAAAAAAAAAAAGATATCACATTTTTCAACTGTCCTTGGCATATCTGTGAACTCTATCTCCTCTTGAGCAAAGGGTGACTTTTTTAAGGCTTCATGCATAGGGCTCATGTTGCTTCTACTTAAATCTAATTATTCTGTTCTTTTCAACAATTTTGAAGAACTTGTAAATTCCACAGCTCTCAGGCCTGTTCAGGAATGCCCTCACTTGGCTAGAGACTTTCTTAAGACCCTGACTTGAATGGTACTAGGTTTTATTTCCAGCCACAAACTCCAGGGACTCTCTGGAAACCCTAGTTATTGAAAGATTTTTCTATAGCACCCTATAAATCCTAGGAAGCTGTCTGAAATACTGCCAAGTTGTCCACTAACTTTGAAAAATTTGCCTGAATCAGGAAAATAAAACAAGAGCAGAAAAGAATAATCAACATGGGGAGATTGCAGGGAGAGATAATAGTTTTTGGTTTTGTTTTTTAAAGTGTCGCTATCTGAAAAGCTCAGCGATGGATGGTTAGATGAAAATGTGGCAATCTTGAGAGGCATGTGGGGGAATTGTAGTGCAGTATGGTTTTTGGATAAAGTGTATCCAAGTTTGTAGTGACTAAGTAATTGAAAAGGTGCTGTGGAGGCCAGCTGAAAATTACTGTGCATTTGCACAAATGTCTGCTAATTAAGATTAAAGCTAATAGTAGCAATTTGAAACTGAAAGAAATGAGCACATTTTATCAGGAGAAGTAGATCAGAGTAACATTTGGTAAGGTAATCTTTTATACTCAAAGTGACCACCAAGTTTTCTATGTTGTTTACATAAATTATAAACAAGAATAGAGGAGCCGTGATGGCACAGTGGTTAAGCACTTAGCTGCTAACTGAAAGGCCAGCAGTTCAAACCCACCAGCTGCTCCATGGAAGAAAGTGTCGGTCTGCTTCTGTAAAGGTTGCAGCCTTGGAAACCCTATGGGGCAGCTCTACTCTGTCCTACTGTTTGAACCCAGGTAGGTGGGTCCTTGTCTGGCACACTGAGCCCTGCCATTAATCTGGATACCAGCCTTTGAGAAAAGAAAATACATTTATTTGCAATGTGCAGAGCAAGGATCCAGGAGGAGGTTCCTCAGCTCTGACTCCCCAAATGGTGGGGAGGCAAGTCTTTTATGTGATTAGGTAGCAAGATGGCAGCCTTGCAGGCATATTGGGGGGGATTCCCCCACATAGGTGTGTTGGGGGAGTTTCCTGGGAAGGCGTGACAGCGGTGTTTCCCGATCAGGCATCCTGGGAAGTTTCCCCATGTAGGTGCCCTGGGAAGCCCATGAGGCCAGGTTACAATCCCCCCTTGAATTGTAGCAATTCCTTAATCTTAAGGGATGAGGGTCAATGACTTATCTGGCTACTTCCTGCTGACATGGGGCTATGTTAGGGACCAAGGCTGTGGAATTGCCTAGCGTCTTTTGTTTGTTGTTTAGGATCTGGTGGGGGCGGGAGGAAAAAAGATTCCCACATCTTGAAGCTTTTTTGAAATTAATTGGGTTAAACACTTTAACAGACAAGGTAGGATCAGACATAGGAGGCAGATAAAAATTAGAGGAGTCACCAAGGACCAAAGCCAGATGAAACTGGGGAAGAAGGACATAATCCAATCCCACCAAGAGGTTCTTCCTCGGGATTCTGTTACAGGACTTGGTCCGGTCCAGTTGGCCACTTGTTCAATTACCTATAAATTTAGCTCAACCTCATGAAAGGTATTGACCCATGCACAGCAGGAGGTGCCAGCTACTGCACAAATTCCTCCCTCCTTAACTCGAATATAGTCTAGAACTAAGAGGTGGTCTGGTACTACTCTGACCAGAGAGTTTAATGACTGTTGTTGAGCTTTTATGGCTCTCCCAGTGGCTCATGATAGAAGGTGGATGGTGTCGGAGAGGTTTAGCACAACATCTGTAAAGCAACAAATTGTGAAAAAAAAGGTTAGGGTTCTTAAAATGAACCATCCTGTTCCAGTTTCTGTGATGGTGTTATATCCTGTTCCCCTTAAATACCAGCCTTCTTCAGTATCATGGGCAACTGTTCTTTGCCACCTGTGTATATAGGGAGGTAGAGGTTTTATAAGGTCAGTAAGGTTATTGGAGGTCGCAAGGATCATGGGAAAAGTGATAGCTCCTATCCTGCAAGTGTCAAACTTTTTTTTTTTTTTTTTTGGATTTAGGCATGGGTAAGCTAAGGGTCCTGCAATACTGAGTGCTAGGGGAGGTAAAATTACCACACAAAATAGATTCCTTGGGGTACACAAACAGAACCACAGTCTTCTGAGTGGTTACAGAGATGAGTAGTATTTAACCATGTTGAGCAGTTGGTCAGCCCAAAGGTGGAACTTGGTGGCCTCTGTCTCAGCCTGCAGAGACACCAAGTCCAACCATTGATGAAAGGTGTCTCTAAGTACTGAGGTTTCCAAGGTAATATGCAAAATCTATGAACTTGGTCCTGTTAAAAGAGTCAATTTCGGGGACCACTGTAGTCCATGTTGCCAAGTCAAGTACTTTGAAACATGGCACAGTTCCTCCCAAGTCTTCTACAGTCTGCAAAGGTGAAAACATAGAAGAAAAGAATGTTACTGATCTATCCTTTTGAGGAGTAGTTTCAAGTCCTGTAGTGGCTCACACTGTCACTCTGGCTCAGTAGGTTGGTTGCCTTTATAGTCCCATGAATGGACCACACACTGATGACCAGTGCTTGTAGGTGACGTCTTCAAAGGCTCATCTGGATCGAGGGGTTCTTGCTTTACTCTGGTGTGATGAATCAAAGGCTTTATTCCAGCTATCATCACCAAGGAATGTGTGGCTGGTAGAACCTCATAGGGGCTGGTCCACTTGGGCTGGAGCTGTCTGGTGGGTTGGTGGTCATTCCAACTTTTTACAAGGACCTGGTCTCCTGGTGCAAAAGGATGAAGAGGGATATCTGTGGGACAGAACAAAGAATGAGAAGCATACTGGTAATAGCCTTTAAGGTTTCATATGGTGACCTGAGATATCCAGAAACACTAAGTTCTTGGATCATCTGAAGCTCTTAGCCCCCACACTGCCTTAAGAAAAGGTCTCCCATGTAACATTTCATAGAAGCTCAATAGGCACCTGCTTCTAGGAGCCACCTGGCCTCTCAACAGGACAATTGGTGGCAATTTGATCCAGGGCAATTGGTTTCTTGGCAGAGCTTGGCCAATGTTTGTTTCAAAGCGTAGTTCATCTTTTCTGTCTTTCCAGGTGACTGGGGTCTCCAGGAGGCGTGTAGCCTCCACCGAATTCTTAAATGTCCCGAAACCTCTTAGGTAACTTTGGATATAAATGCTCCTCCATTATCACTCTGAATTGAATAAGGTAAACTAAATTTAAGAATAAGTTCACTACAAAGAGCCTTGTTTACCTCTGATGCCTTTTCCATCCAGCAAGGGAAAGCTTTTACCCATCCGGTAAAAGTGTCTACAAACACTAAGAGATATTTAAAACCCCCTGTAGCTATTGGCATAAAATTGAACTCTACTTGCCAGTCTTTTCCGGGTCCAGTTCCACAGGCTTGTAACCCCAGCATAGAAGGTGGCAGACCTATTTTCGGGCTGTTTTTTGCACAGGTGACACATTGTTACGCCAGTTTCTGAATAGTTCTTTGCATATTAGGTCCTTTAATCATTTTGATCAGCCTTTGGAACATAGCATCTTGGCCAAAGTGTTTACTCTGGTGAGTTGCTTTTATCACTGCGTGTATCCGGTGTCCCAGCAGCAACACCTGCCTGTAAGAATTATAAAGCCATGCATCTTTCAAGAACCACAAATCATTTACTAGGAAACCCAACTCATCAGCCCAGCTTGTATCACGCTTAGTGTACTGTGGTTTCATTGGCAGTTGGAGATCAGGAATCAGAGGAAGGCAGGTGGCAGGGGTTTTTGCCTTGGTGGCTTGTTTGGCCTCCTGATTCCCAGGGTGGTTTCCTTTAATTATGTGAGACTCTCCCTTCTGGTGCCTGGGGAAGTGCATGACTGCCATTTCTGTTAGTAGGACGACAGCTTCCAAGAGGGTCTAAGATTTCCTCTGCATGTTTTATTTCCTTTTTACCTGAAGTTAGGAGTCCTCTTTTTTCCAAATGGCTCTGTGGGCATGAAGTACCAAAAAGGCATACCTGGGATCTATATACATGTTGGCTCATTGGTTAGAGCTAAGATGAGAGGTCTGGGACAAGGCAATAAGTTCTGCCTTTTGAGCAGAGGTTCCAGGAGTAAGTGCCTTGGCTTCTTCGGTATTATGAAGAGTGACTATAGTGTAGCTAGCTTCTCAGACTCCTGGTTCCACAAAGCTACTTCCATCTGTGAACAGCTCTAAATCAGGGTTAGTGAAAGGCCAGGCAAACAAGTCAGGTCTGCTGGAAAATATCTCTTCAATTACCTCGAAGCAGTCATGTTGAAGGTTCTCATCCTCTGATGAGGGTATCAGGGTTGCAGGATTGAGGATGGAGACAGTTTTCAGCATCACAGAGGGATTGTTGAGTAGAATAACCTGGTGCTTGCTGCGTCTCCCTGCCTTTAGCCACAGACCACCTTTTTGTTCAAGCAAGGGAAGCACACAGTGAGGGTTTAGGACTGGGATAGGATGGCCAAGAGTGAACTTCCCGGCTGCACATCAAGAGTTCACATGTAGCTGTGACTGCCTGAAGGCATGTGGGCCAGTCCTGGATCACAGGGTCTTGTTGTTTGGAGAAGTATGCAACAGGTGGTTTACATGGCCCTAGTAAGCACCCCCCAGGGCAACTCTTTGCCTCTCAGGAGTGTACAGCATGAAAGGTTTCTTCAGGTCTGGCAACCCTAGGGTGGGGGCAGACATCAGCTTGTCCTTGATTTTTTAAAAGTTCTCTGGTATTCTGGCATCCATGCCAAGAGATCTGAATCACTGCCTTGGGCAGCCTGGTATAAGGGTTTGGCGACGATACCAAAGTTAGGGATCTAGATTCTTGCCATTCCAAGGAACCCTGGCAATTAGTGGTTGGGGAAGCCACCTAGGCAATTGCCTGTTTTGAGTTGGATAACAGCTCTCTTTTTTCCTTGTGATATTTTGAATGTCAGGTATTTTACGTTAGGGGCAGAGACCTGAGCCCTTTTCTGTGAGACCTTGTACCCCTGGTCTCCCAGTAATTTCAGTATCGTAGCTGTACTTTTGTCAGAATTACTTACTGGGACTGGCAATCAGAATGCCATCTACATAGTGGAAGACTGTGCTCTCCTAGAGGTGCAAGTCCCAGAGGTCTCTGGCTAGTACTTCCCCAAAGAGAGTGGGACTATTCTTGAATCCCTGAGGTAAAACAGTCCAGCAGTCATGAGTCCTAGTTCCTGAGGGGATTTTCCCACTCAAAGACAAATATCTCTTGGGACTTTTCCCCCAGAGGGACACAATTAAATATACCCTATAAGTCCAAAACTGTAAACCAAGTGCAATCCCCTGAGAGGACTGTCAGTAGAGTGTATGGACTGGGTACCTCTGGGTGAATGTTCTCTGCTATTTGATTTACTGCCCATAGTCCTGCACAAATCTATACTCCTTAGTGCCCGGCTTTACTACAGACAGAATAGGGGTGTTGTAAGTGGATTTGCAGCAACAAATAAGCCCATGTGCCAAGAAGGTTTTGATCAGAGTCTGCAAGCCTAGTTTAGTCTCTTGCTTCAATGGGTACTGCTTGAGATGTGGGACAGTGTGGTTTGGTTTAAGCTTTACCTGGATCAGGGCCACCATCTTTGCCTTACCAAGGATTCTGGTGGCCCAAACCTGGGATCGATTCAGTCCTGGAGGTGCTGGGATAGGAGTAGAGACTCTGTAGGGGCAGCCAGCTGCAAAAGGGCCACCTGTAGAGCACAGGCCTTATCTGGTTCCACTCCTACTTGGAGATGATCTGCTGAAAAGGTGACTTGAGCATTTAGCTTGGTTAATACACTTTTCCCCAAAAGGGGAATGGGACATCCAGGCACGTAAAAGAAGCTATAAGTCAGTTCTGTACCTCAGACTTGACAGTCCATAGGTTGAAGAAATGGTTTACTAGTAAGTTTTCCAGATACCCCAGTAAAGGTCATGTTTCTTTTAGAAAGGAGGCCTTTTAGGGTGTTTAAAACTGAGTAGGTTGTACCCGTGTCCATGGAAAATTCAGTAAGTTGTCCACCCGCAGTCATTATAACCCAGGGTTCCTCGTGGGAGATGGGAATTGGTTGAGTGAACTGTAGAGGAGCCCCTGGGTCCCTTCAGTCTGAGTCTTCAGCTGGCAGCAGGAGCTGTAGTATAGGTTTTTTCTTAGGTTTCAGCTCAGGTTGAGCTGGCCATGAGGGGCACTACCGTATCCAGTGACCTTCTTGTTTGCATTAGGTGCACTGTTGGGGACCTAGCTTTTGGGGGGCTTGGTTTGGCTACCACCCTTTTGGGCCCCACTGGACTTATCCTGCAGATTATTCCACGTGTGGTTTGTCTGAGTGACAGGGTACCCCCAAGTCAAGTGCCCACTGCCAGAAATGCAGCTTGTTGTTTCATCTTCTGATTTCCCTACTTCTCTTCTACCAGGTCTCAATTATTAAAGACCTTAAAGGCAATCTCAACAAGTTGTGAAGTATTCATTCCCAAACCTCCTTCTAACTTTTGAAGTTTTCGCCTGATGTTGGAGGAGCTCTGGCTGATGAAAGTCATATTTATTTACCTAGCATTCTCTGACTTGTCAGACTTTATAACAGTAAATTATCGGTAGGCCTCATACACCTGTTTTAGGTAAACTAAGAAATTTCTTTGGGGTCTTGCTGTACATCCTGAGCTTTTCTAAGGCTCTTTTGTTTGGGGGCCCCTTGTTGCAAACCTACTATTAGACAATTTTGGTAATATTACAGCTGCCTTGTTCGTAGCGAGTCATTCTGGGCCCTGTTTGGATCAATGGCAGGTATAGCTTGGGCAGCTAGTTAGAGCACTATTGTTCTGAGGGTTGAGATTTTTTAGCCTGTCAGCCTCTTGTCATGCCTTTTCTAAGACCACTGTCTGTTCTTCTGGAGTTAAAAGAATATTTAGGAGTGACTGGCAATCAGCCCATTAGGGCAATGTGTCTCAAAAATAGATGCAGACGGAGCTTTGGTGCATTTTGGGTCATCATTGAATGCTGGGAGATTGTTCTTCTACTTGTAGGCTGGCCATTGTGATCCAGTCCAGCAAGCATTTATTTCAGTAGAAATTGCCCGGAGGAGACTTGGGTGGATCACTGGCCAAATCACACCCCACTGTGGGTGTGTGCTAGGGAGACTATTCCTGGGACAGGACTGAGAGTTTCTGACTCATGAGGGGCCAGCTAGCAATTCCCCGGAGGGGTGGTGGAGGGTTCCGCCAAAGGGGCAGCCCCTGATGAGGCAGCTGGAGCTGCTGGTGTTGCTGCCAGTGGGGCTGTAAGGGCCAGCACTGGGCCAGGAACTAGTCCTACACCTCCCGGTGGATAAGAAGGAGGGTGTACAGGTGGAAGCAAAGGGCTGAAAGCATATGGATTGCTGTCTGAGTCTGGAGTCTGGAAGAACCAGGGGTTTCCTATCTCTGCCTGCCCCTTCCCCTGCAGCTTATGCTGTTTTTGTAGGTTTTTATTTTGCCAGAGAGACATAAAGGTCTGTGCATGGGGGATTCATCCCACTTTTCCTCTTTTGCAAAATATATCTAGCTGTAAGGTGGTATAGTAGCTCAGTGACCCATTCCCAAGCCACTTTTCATCAGACCCCAACTGCTATTGTGGTCAGGCAGTGCTACAAAAGAACATTAGTTTCTTCTTCATAGGCTCATAACTAGAAGAGGACCAATTTATAAGTATACAGCCAAAAGGGGGACACTCCAGTACAATATGTTTGTTTCCCATATCTCCCTCACACTCTCACTCAGAGAATGTGAACCAGAACTAGAACCAGAGTCAGGGTCAGGACCACAGTTAACCAGAAGCTAGGGTGCCTATTCTCTGCCATCGGCGAGGGGGAGTGGAGGCAGGACAACCAAAAAGGATGCCTTAGTGGGGCCTTGATCCCTCTTAATGAGGATGTCTTAGCCACACCTTCAATGCTCCAGACACCCACCTACTTCAAATCCCCAAGCATTTACACTTAAGAAGAGAAATCTCAAGGGCTCTTACCTAATGGAAATCCAAATCTGAGCTCATTTCTAATTCTCAAAGTAAAAGCTCTTCAAGCTGGTCACCATATCAGTCACAGTTAGGAGACTCATCTGGTCCTCCTGAACAAGAGGTCCCACTTGTTGTAGAGGGGGTGCTGGGCTCCAGACAGAGGGCCTCTATGAGCTTCTAACATCCCATCTGAGTCACCAAAATTGTTATTGAACCTGGGAAGGTGGGCCCTTGTCCAGCATGCTCAGACCTGCCGATAATCTGGACACAGGCCTTTGAGAAAAAGAAAGTAACTTTATTTGCAATGTGCAGAGCAAGGAGGTGGCAGTTCCTCAGATCCGACTCCCCAAATGGTGGGGAGGCAGGACTTTTATGTGATTAGGTAGCAAGATGGTGGCTTCCCAGGCACACAGTGGGGGTTTCTCAGTGCAGGTGCAGGCGGTGGGGGGGTTCCTGTGCAGACACCCCAGGGGATTTCCCATGCAGGCACACTGGAGGGTTTCCCCATGCAGGCTCTCTGGGTGGTTTGCAGGGCCGCTATGAGTTGGAATCAACTCAACGGCAACAGGTTTTGTTTTTTGGCTTTATAAACAAGAATGAGATGATTAGAAAATTTTGATTATATAATCCATGGTTTTGTTCCACTTGCCTCATTTTTCAGGTAATAAACCTGATATTCGTAGGAGCAGAGTGACTTGACCAGTATTACAAAGCCACGGGGAGTTTAGACAGTTCTTGGATGCAAGTCTTCGGATTCTCAGTCCAGTGATGCATTTATTATAACGCAGTGGATGCTATTACTTATTAATAATATAAAGGAATAGATTAGAGGTGTTTAAATGTTGGAATACGCATCAGAGTTTTTAAAAATAAAGCAAAAATGTGTCCTCTCTAGGGAGAGGACAGAGTGACAGGCTTCCCTTCTAGCTCGTGTTTGGTGTTCCTGATGTCAGCAGGCGGGTGGTTCCCCCATTTCCACAGAGGACAGCCTTCAGAGGGGTACTCTTCATAGTCAGCTGAGAACTTGCTGTAACGGTTGTCATAATGTTGCTCTTCTCTGCAACCACTGTTGTCAAAATGTTCTTCATGGTCAAGATCAGCATGAAACCAACCAAGAAGATCAATTTGGAAGGGAGAAATGTGATCCCTGTGGCCATTGTCTCAGGGGAGTGATCCAAGTCTGGGACTCTCTGAAGGACCTACGTTCAAGAGAATGGCTGTTCAAGGCAAAGTCCAGCCCAAAGAGAGTATAAGAAAGGTAGCCAACTGAAAAAAAAAAAAAAAAAAACTCTTTAAAGTAGGCTGCTACCACCCTACCTGCCTTCCCCAAAGTTCAACCAGAATAGCTTCTTTGTATCTATGTAATATATATGTAGCAATTTTCCTTTCTCAAATGCCACCATCACCATAAGTTCCCTGCCCACTCATCTAAAATTAAAGATTTCCCACCCCAAACACCACATACACATAAACACTTGTTATCTTCTTTCCTGCTTTATTTTTTAAACTTTGTTATTCTCTATTTCAATCCAAGTACAGTAAGGAGATAGAAAACACACCAATTATTTGAACAGAGAGAATGAATTCAAAACATTGCTAAGTAGATATTAAAAACCAAACCAAACCCATTGCAGTCAAGTCAGTTCCAACTCATAGGAACCCTATAGGACAGAGTAGAATTTCCCCATAGAGTTTCCAAGGAGTGACTGGTGGATTCGAACTGCAGACCTTTTGATTTACAGCCAAGTTCTTAACCACTGCACCACTAAGACTCCTAGTTGCTGATACTAGAGCAAATTGCCAATGTCACAGGAAATAAGACATAGAAAGTCCACAGAGGCATTCAGGAAATACACAGAGGACAAACAGGAAGTACAGAGGGAGCAAGCAGAAAGTATACAAGGGGAAGACAGAAAGTCCATATTGGCCAGAGAGGAAGCCCACAGGGGCCAGAAGAGAAATCCACAAAGAGCAGACAGGAATTCCACAGAATCATAGGAAGTCCATAGAAGCCGAACCAGAAATCCTCAGGGGGCAATATAGGAAGTTCACCGGGAGCTGACAGTAATTTCATAGGAGCCACACCAAAAATCCACAGCAGGGCAGATAGGAATTCCACAGGGACCATACAGAAGGTCAACAGGGGCCATATAGGAAGTCCATGGGAACAGAAGTTTATAGGGGTGTGGACTGAAGGTCTATAGGGGGCAAATAGGAAGTCCATGAAGCCAGAACAGAAGTTCATAGGAGAACAGACAGAGGGTCCATAGGGGGCAGAGAGGGAGGAGCCTGTCACTTTGCCCTCCATCTGTCCAGTTTCTCTGTTACATTTTCTATTGGCGGAGCTAAACAAGGAGCATCTGGCAATGTAAAAATGGGATTTGCAGAGTTCCAGCCCACATCACGTTGGTGAAAAGAAATGTGATTTTTTTCACCATCATAAATGGCTACTATATACATGCACCTCTCCAAATGGAACACACAGGAATCAAATTGACTACATCTGTGGAAAGAGATGATGGAAAAGCTCAATATCATCAGTCAGAACAAGGCTGGGGGCTGATGGCAGAACACACCATCAATTGCTCATATGCAAGTTCAAGTTGAAACTGAAGAAAATTAGAACAAGTCCACAAGAGCCAAAGTAGGAACTTGAGCACATCCCATCTGGATTTAGAGAACATCTCAAATAGATTTGACACATTGAACACTAATGACTAGATGAGTTGTGGAATGACATCAAGGCCATCATACATGAAGAACGCAAGAGGCCATTAAAAGAAAGGAAAGAAAGAAAAGAGCAAATTAGATGTTAGAAGAGGCTCTGAGAGTCGCTCTTGATCATCAAGTCGCTAAAGCAAAAGGAAGAAATGATGAAGTAAAAGAGCTGAACAAAAGATTTCAAGGGGCAGTATTATAATGATGTGTTCAAAGACCTGGAGGAAGAAAACCAAAAGGAAAGAACACACTCGACATTTCTCAAGCTGAAAGAACTGAAGAAAAAATTCAAACAATTGTGAATTATTCTATGGGAAAAATATTAAACAACACAGGAAGCATCAAAAGAAGATGGAAAGAATACACAGAGTCACCATAACAAAAAGAGTTGGTCCACGTTCAGCCATTTCAGTAGGTAGCATATGATCAGGAACTAATGGTACTGAAGGAAGAAGTCTAAGCTGCACTGAAGGCACTGGCAAAAAACAAGGCTCCAGGCATTGATGGAATACCAACTGAGATGTTTCAACAAATGAACGCAGCTCTGGAAATGCTCACTTATCTGTGCCAAGAAGTTTGGAAGACAGCTATCTGGCCAACTGACTGAAAGAGATACACAGTTATGCCTATTTCCAAGAAAGGTGATCAAACCAAATGCAGAAATTTTCGAACACTATCATTAACATGACACACAAAATTTTTCTGGAAATCATTCAAAAGCGGCTGTACCAGTATATCGACATGGAACTTCCAGAAATTCAAGCCGGTTTCAGAAGAGGATGTGGAACCAGAGATATCGTTGCTGATGTCAGATTGATCCTGGCTGAAAGCAGAGAATACCAGAAGGATGTTTACCTGTGTTTTATTGACTATGCAAAGGGATTCGACTGTGTGGATTGTAACAAATTATGGATAATATTGAGGAGAATAGGAATTCCAGAACACTTAATTATGTTCATGAGGAACCTGTACATAGATCAAGAGGCAGTCATTTAAACAGAACAAGGGGGTACTGTGTGATTTAAAGTCAGGAAAGGTATGTGTCAGGTTTGTGTCCTTTCACCATATCTATTCAATCAATCTGTATGCTTAGCAAATAATCCAAGAAGCTGGACTCTATGAAGAAGGACAGGGCATCAGGATTGGAGGAAGACTCATTAACAACCTGCAAAATGTGGATGGCACAACCTTGCTTGCTGAAAGTGAAGAGGACTTTAACCATTACTGATGAAGATCAAAGACCACAGCCTTCAGTATGGATTACACCTCAATGTAAAGAAAACAAAAATCCTCACAACTGGACCAATGAGCAACATCATAAGAAATGGAGAAAAGATTGAAGTTGTCAAGGATTTCAATTTACTTGGATCCACAATCAACAGCCATGGAAGCAGCAGTCAAGAAATCAAAAGACACATTGCACTGGGTAAATCTACTGCAAAAGATCTCTTTAAACTGTTGAAAAGCAAAGATGTCACCTTGAAGACTAAGGTGTGCCTTACCCAAGCCATGGTGTTTTCATTCGCCTCAAATGCATGTGAAAGCTGGACAATGAATAAAAAGACCGAAGAAGAATTGAGGCCTTTGAATTCTGATGTTGGCAAAGAATACTGAAGATACCACAGACTACCAGAAGAACTAACAAATCTGCCTTTGAAGAAGTACGAACAGAATGCTCCTTAGAAGCAAAGATAATGAGACTATCATATACTCTGGACACATTATCAAGAGGGATCAGTCCCTGGAGAAGGACATCATGCTTGGTAAAGTGGAGGGTCAGTGAAAATGAGGAAGACCTTCAATGAGATGGACTGACACAGTGGCTTCAACAATGAGCTCAAACATAACAAGGATTGTGAGAATGGCACAGGACTGGGCAGTGTTTCGTTCTATTGTACATAGGGTTGCTGTGAGTCTGAACCTACCCGAGGGCACCTAACAACAACAGCCCACATCATAGAGGAGAGTATAAAATGGGACATTGGAACTGAGACATGATAGCTCAATAATTGGTAAGCTAGGTAACATGCTAAATACTGAGGAGAGAGCAGGAATTTTTGTCTGACTTTTTTTTTTTTACTGCCCTATTCCTGGCACTTTGCACAGCGCCTGACGTAGTAAGCTCTCAATACCAATTTGTTGAAGGAATAAATGCATGAATGTCATGCATGAATTAATTTCTTACCCCAGGGTTTATTTTATTTTAATTTTTAGATAAAATATAGCAAATACTTTAAAGGCATTAGAGTACATTGTGACATTTTAAACTAGTAGCAAATTAAACCAAAACCCATTGCCGTCTAGTCAATTTCGACTCATTGTGACCCTATAGCAAAATAGGAGCTAATTATATGTTCTGGTTACTACAATTGTTATGAAATTATAGAAAAACTAAATAAAAATTTCTGTTGAAAAATTATGATCTATAAAAAGTAGATAGAATTCTTATTTTTTCTTTACAGTTAATTAGTAGTAAAAGTACCTACCTTATTGAGGATATTTCATTATGTAAAATCATACCAGATTTGAAACAAAAACTAAAAAAGCATTCCACATGCATTATTTTTTTCTCAGTACTGTGATCACTTAGGAGCCCTGGTGGTGCAGTGGTTAAGTTATTGGCTGTTAACCAAAACATCAGCAGTTCAAAACCACCAGGTGCTCCTTGGAAACTCTATGAGGCAATCATACTCTGTCCTATAGGGTCGCTATGAGTCAGAATTGACTCGATGGCAAAGGGGTATGGGTGATCACTTAATTACACCAGTGCAAAAATGGTTCATTGCTTTTAGTTTAAATATGTTACCAAAACAATAGAAATCTTCACTTGGTAATAATGAGGCATGTCTGAATGTTTCAGTTTCTACCATTTAAGGATTCCATTTCTAACCCTTAAAAGGGTAGACATTTGGAACAAAATGTATAAAGTGAGATGCAGTTTAAGCAATTGATGATTTCTTTCAGTATGCAAAGTCTCTGAAGCACATTTGCCTTGATGACTCGAGGTCATTTCAGTCAATCATACATCTTGCTCTCTTAGGTGAAAAAGCAGGTGACACCCCTTCGATGTGGTAAACCAATCTCTGAGAACATTTTGAAAGAAGAGTGTGAATTTCGATTGGACTTGTGCAAGTTGGGCCCTGCTGAACTGGGAGTAGAAGGAGGGGAGGAGGGACATAGAGACTGTTGCATGAATGTTGAGTCAACCTACCTGCATCCCTTTCCTTCTCCTTCTCTCCAGAGAGCAGCTCAATGATGGTTAAGAGAACAGTTCTCACCCTGCCCTTCTCCTGCTCAACACGCTCCCGTTGCACTTTGGGTAAAGCCCACATCCTCAGTATGGTCAGCAATGCCTAGAGGGGTCTGCCCTTGGCTGCACCTCCAGCCTCACCAGGGTACTGTCTAGGCTCAGGCTACACCAACTTTCTATAAGTTTCAAAACAGAGGTGAGCGAATGCTGGTCCCTCTGCCTGGAACACAATTCCTATCCTCTCCCTCTCGTTAAACATCACCTATTCTTTAGTTCTTAGTTGGCAAGTCAATCCCATAAATAATACTTCTCTGATGCACCAAACAGCGGCAGGTTCTCCTCCAATACATTCACGTCACACCTGATTTTTCTCCTTCAAAGGACTTAGCCCAATTTAATTAATTCCTTAATTTGTTTACTATTTTAGTGTTTGCCCCTCCCTCCCAATAGACAGTGAGCCCCTAAAAGATGGTGCCGTGATAGTCAAGATCCCTACAGTCCCACCAGCACTCAGCACAGTACCTGGTCTATGGAAAGAAGTGGGTGGAGGGTGGGTGGGGGTGTGGGTGGATGGATGGATGATAGAGACTAGTTTCAGATCATCTATGCTGGAGAGAGCCTTTGCATCCACAGAGAAGGTCCAGAGTGTGTGAAAAGCCTCATTTAGAAATGGCCATATCTAAACTGAGTTTCGAAAGTGACTGTTCACCAGACAGTCATCACAAGGATCCCAGCCCATCCATCAAAGCTCTGGGAGATTTCACCCAAAGCAAGGAAGAGAACAGCAAGAGCTATCCACATTCAGATGGTCTCAGGAGAGGCCATTCGTAAGTGAGCACTTTCCAGTCCTACCTGTGTGAGTAACTTTCTAAATTACAGACAAAGAAAACTAAACAAACTCCAAGTCACAGAAGTGGTAATATATTGTGGGCAATGCGGTGACATGATATCATTTATATAAAAAAAAAAAAAGTACACTAAAATGAATTCCAGTGACATTTGTTCAGTTCTTGGCCTTCTATTCCTTACTGTGTGAGCATGTTGTTGTTAGGTGCCATTGAGTCAATCTGTGACTTGTGGAGAGAAATTACTACAGCTAGGCTGGGTGTCTTAGACATCTGTCTTCTTGAATCACCAAGTGTGTGACAAAGATGGATCAGCTCTTATGCACTAACATTTCTGAGGAAGAATGTTACTACCGCCCTGAATCCCCCACAAAAAATGAGGCATTGTCCTTATTCTACAGTGACATTCAGAGGTGAAAGATGACATTTGTCACAAAAGAAGAAACATTTTTCATATCTATTTTGTTTAGTTTTTTTTTGTTTGTTTAGTTAGGATAAAATTATATAATAAGCAATTGTTTTATCAAAATCCAGAACCAAATGAGTCAGCAAACATGTTTGAGCACTGCCAGTTTAAAGAATGTAGCAGTTATCTTGGAAAGCAAATAAACTGAAAAAATCATGAACTCCCCAACATACAAAGACAGAAATCTATTTAGCGAAAGCTTCGAAGAAACACGGACTAAAATTGTTTCTGAAGGTAACCACATAAGAAGTGAATGAAAGAACACTTCGGAGTCAGAAAGTCTTATTCAAATCGATATTCTCTTACTTCCTAGTCAAGTGGCTCACCACTCTGAGCCTCAGTTTCCTTAATAACAGTGGCCTCATGCAGTTCCCCAGAGGACTGAATGAGCTAATACATGTGAAGGCCCTCAGCACAGGGGTTGGTGTGTAGTAGCAGCCAGAGGACCATTTGTTCCTCTCAGACCCAGCCCCAGTTACTAAACTGTGGAACACAGGCAAAGGCAGGATTAGCACGTAAGTGCAGACATTGTCATGCAAGTCAGTGCAGAGTCAAAGAATCCAGAGGAGTCCTTAAAGCGACCTTCAGAGCAGGTGGGATGGAAATAGTGTTAGACCATCTTCTGTTTATGCTCAACCCCTCTGTGTGATTTCCTGAGAGCAGTTAGGATGGTAAAAAGCCACATCACTAGAGTAGGCAATTTAAAGTGTAAGGGTGTCGTTTATGTGATTTTTAGGACCATTACTCATGCCCACACATTTGAAAGAGAGTTCTACCTTCCCCGGCACCTGGGAGATCACTTTGTGCTAAACAAAGTATCATAAATGAAGAAAGTGCCCAGAATAGCTAACATTTTGACTTTGTATTCCCACTGCACCAGCTAGAAGACTATAAACTATGTTTTTATTTGCAGAGATTATATAACTGAAGCCAGGGAAGTTTTGATTATTCCCATTGCAGGTCATCACTAGGTAATAAAATAGTGATGGATTGCAGAATAACGAGCCAAAAGAGAAGCCAGGATGTTATATAGCTCAGTTCTTTTCTAGGTGAAGTGTACAAGTATGTGTAGAAGACTTGAGAATGTAAATAGTGAATGTTCAAATATATAAGAGTTGTACTGTGGAGCCCTGGTGGCACAGTAGTTAAGAGTTTGGCTGCTAACCAGAAGATTGGCAGTGTGGGTCCACCAGCCACTCCTTGGAAACCCTCTGGGCATTTCTACTCTGTTTTACCTATAGGGTCACCATGAGCCGGAATCTACTCAGTGGCCATTGGTTTGGTTTTTTGGTTTTGGTTCTATGTAAGCATGTTGTAGGAGCCCTGGTGGCACAGCGGTTAAGAGTTTGTCTGCTAACCAGAAGGTCAGCAATTTGGATCCACCAGCCACTCCTTGGAAATCCTATGGGGCAGTTTTACTCTGTCCTATAGCGTGGCTATGAGTTGGAATTGACTCAACGGCAATGGGTTTGTTTCTTTTGGGGAGGATCATTTGGTATGTGGAAACATAAGCCATTATTTCTCCCTTAAGAAGGTCAGTAATATAATTTAGCCTTTTCTTCATGATTCAGCATTATTATTGCAAATTTTAATATTACTTTAATATATAATATAACTGTTTGCTACTTAAGTTTTTTTGGATCTAATAATAATTATAATTCCCGACCTCTGCCTCCAATAGTGCAATATGCTGCCTGTCAATAAATTAAAGATTCATGATAAAGATTTGTGTATTTTGTGAAAAATATTTCAGGTGTTCAGAGTAAATTTCTTTGGCTTTTAAACTTAAACATTTGAATAAAATTGGGCTTACTGGTTCCCCCCAGCACTTTCAAGTTTCAAGACTTATCTCTCTAAAAAGACCTAGCAGTATCTGTGTGGTACCTTCCTGTAGGACCACGCATCTGTCAGTTTGCCGTACTGTGGCGGTTTTCATGCTGCTATGATGCTAAAAACTATTCCACCAGTGTTTCAAATACCAGCAGGGTCACCCACACTGGACAGGTTTTAGTGGAGCTTCTAGAATAAGATAGACTAGGAAGAAAAGCCTGGCAATCTACTCCCAAAAATCAGCCACTGAAAACCCTACTGAGCACAAGAATATTATGTGATACAGTAATAGAAGATGAGCCCTTTAAGTTGGATGAACTGAACCATACTAACAATCATGAATACGGCATAAGACTGGGCAATGTTTTCTTCTGTTGTACATGGGGTCACCATGAGTGGCAGCCAACTCGATGGTGCTTAACCACAGCAAGCTTCCTCTGTAGAGGAAACACTAGAGCCACTCTGTTTACGAATGTTTAGAAGCATTGCTTATGCTCACACATTTGGAATGGGCCTCCATCTAAAAGCTTGAAATGACTGCAAACACAGGCTGTGGTCACTGCAGAGATTTCAGGGTGAAAATAGCGTCCTCTGAACTTGGGTTCCAAAATACTGACTTAAATCTGGGTTATGCAAAATTTCTACTTAGTTAAACTAGTGAAATTACTTCTTAAATTTAAACTTTTAATAACAAAAGAGGAGAAGAGGAAAAACAAACAAAGCGGGCTCACCTCAGGTCTGAGTCAGATGTGTACACTGTGGCTGAGGGCCAGCAAACTCAGCTGCAGCCTCGCCGGAAAGGCTAAGGTCCCTGGGGGCCCTGTGTGCATAGAGACAGCACGGTGTTTGAGATAATTTGACCGCTTAGATTTTAAAATATGGAACGATTTCGTGTGAACCATTGGATACTCTCACGGATTACAACCTAAATGTGAAAAGATCTTAAAGCCTGTTCCTTAAAAAATCATTGAGTAGCAGCTCTCACTTGTGTATATACTAGTATACTATGGTATACATGTGGTATTATGTATACCCGTTGCTGTCGCGCCGATTCCAACTCATAGCAACCCTATAGCACAGAGTAGAGCTGCCCTGTAGGGTTTCCAAGGCTGTAATCTTTACAAAAGCAGACTGAGACATCTTTCTCCCGCTAATCAGCTGCTGTGTTCAAACCACCAACCTACAGGTTAGCAGCTGAGTGCCTTAACCCCTGGGCCGCTACGGCTCCTTGGTATTATATATACAAAACCAAAAAAAACCCATTGCCAACGAGTCAATTCCGACTCATCGCTATACTATAAAAAATTCGGGAGTTAACATCCATTTTAAACTATGAAGACCAAGCGTATTACTTACATTTTGATACTGTATCAGGTTCCATTGTATAATTTGCAAATCAATCCTCTTGTTTGGCAGTTATTCACAGTTTAGAGTTCATCTCCTTCACATGCACTCTAAAATGGACTGGATTTGGAGACTTCCAAGAGGTCGTTTTGGCTTGATCTTGCTTTCAAATTCAACTGGAGCCAACTTCTCCTTTCTCTGGTTTCAGCCTTTTTGTCTGCCCTATTGACAAAGGCGCGGCTGGCCCCTGGCTCTGTGCTGGGATGGGACCATCAAGGCACAGCTATGACCGTAGGTACCATGCACGTGTGTATAAATCTGTGGAAAACATAAGCGTAATAGTTTATTCTTATACTCAGCAACGTATAGACAGAGGCATCTACACAGCAGAAGACTCTGGTGACTGAGGCTGTCGGGTTTATTTGGAAAGTGATTGGATAATTCTTATTGTGATGAACCACATTCCCAAATTCTCCTCAACTTTCAATTTACCCACCATTCACATGTTCTTTCCACTGATTTCTCAGGGTAATGATGCTTCTGCGGCCCAATTTTGCAGCATTTTCCCGGGAGCGTAACCTCTGGTGCAATCAGTACTGTTAATTCTGTAAAGGAAAAGCAAAAACAACCTCTTAGGCTCTGACCTGCTTCTGTTAACGGTGGTTCTTCAGAAGAGATGGCTGTTCGGCTCGGTGTCATCAGACAATGGGGCAGACTGTGATGGTTTCACGTTAAAGATGGTTCTTACCACTCACTCTTTCAAGCTGCCCATTCCTTTTCCCCAGCCCCTAAACCAGAGCTTTGGGAGAAAAAACAAAAACCTGAACCTACAGTTCTTCTGATGCTCAATATGGCCCAGTATTGATGTGTCATCGTTCTGAAGAGGCCTCCTTGCAACCGAAATCCATATACAGTTATTATGGAGCAAACGTGTAGCGAACAAATTCCACTTCATGGCTAGAGGAGCGGCACTTAAAGCACGGGTCAGTGACGTCATTTGAATGACTTCAAATAAAATCTGAAAATTCACCCTTTATCAATAGGGAAGAGAACTGATATTGAAATGAGACATACTGCACGCCAGACACTTGCTAGGCAGCTTCATTTCAGGCATTACTATCGCGTATAGTTACATTAATATTCCCAGGGAAGTTTCTATTCCCATTTGATATAAGAGGAAACTGAGGGTCAGAAAACCTATGTAACCTTCCAAAGCCGACATCTAACAAGGGAGAGAGCCTGGATTCCAAGTCAGGCCCATTGGATCTCAGGGCAAATGACGAGCTTCCCATGCAGTACCTGTATCTCCTCCAGGGGCATGTGCCCTCCTAAGCCTGGGAGTCCAGTGACTGGCTGGGAGCATTGGATTTTGTAAACAGCACAACTTAGATATGCAAAATCTATACTTTTAACCACTGTGGGGCATGTGTGGGCAAAGCTGTAGAGTCCACAAACATAATAGATAGTTTATTCTTATACTTGCAAAATAAAGACCCAGGCATATACATGCCTCGGAAGGTTCTGGTTGCTTTGGCCATCATGTTTAGTTGGATACTTCTACATTCTGGCACAACCTTGCTCAGCTCATCAAGCCATGATTACCTGAGAGAATTTTGGGGGGTTTCTGTATCTTTTCAGCCATATCAGATAACTCTTCATGCAATCATGTGATTTAGTGATGAGAGACCAGAAAGAAAGAGAGAGTGAGAGAGAGAGAGAGATTAATTTTCAAAGCATTGTTTTAATCCAAAAGCAATCAAGGAAACCTAAAGAAATTTCAAATCATAAATATTGGCAAGTCCCCTCCATTCCTTTTGTGTGGATGTGACCATCTGGCACTGTGTGTTTTATGTGCATGTGATGATCTGGCAGTGTGTGTGTGGGTATGACAACCTGGCAAGTGTCTTTTGCATGGATGTGACAATACTGCGTTCTAACAGCAGTGTTCCTTTCTAATGTGGCTGAGCCAAAAATGTGCTTGGAAAATTAGCAGAAAGGCCACTTCAGGGAGCCTGGTGACAATAGCCACCCCTTCCTTTCCCAGGGAAATGAATGCCTCATCTGGAACTGAGACCTAGAACTTGTCCTGGGACATCCTTCTATCATTTCTCTCATGAAGAAATAATATAACTGGTCGAGAGATCATCCATGCCAAAGAAAGATACAGTAATGCACTCACAGGCACCCAGTCCAAGGCACT
This sequence comes from Loxodonta africana, assembly GCF_030014295.1. Lineage (NCBI taxonomy): Eukaryota > Metazoa > Chordata > Mammalia > Proboscidea > Elephantidae > Loxodonta > Loxodonta africana. The sequence goes on along the minus strand of NC_087343.1, from coordinate 7,308,384 downwards.
CTCAGAAACTTCTCATTCTGCTGATTTTTTTTGGGGGGGGGTGTTGGTGGGGAGGGCAGGGGGAGTGTCTTGTTTATCTAATGCTGCTTTAACAGAAATACCACAAGCGAATGACTTTAACAAACAGAAGTTTATTCTCTCACAGCCTAGGAGGCTAGAAGTTCGAATTCAGAGAGCCGGCTCCAGGGGAAGCCTTTCTCTCTCTCTCAGTTTTGGAGGAAGGTCCTTGTAATCAATCTTCCCCCGGGTCTAGGAGTTTCTCAGCACAGGGACTCCAAGTCCAAAAGATGAGCTCAGCTCCTGGCACTTCTTGCTTGGCGGTAATGAGGTTTCTCTCCTCTCTACTTAATTCTCTCTTTTATATCTCAAAAGAGATTGACTCAAAATACAGCCTAATCCTATAGATTGAGTCCTGCCTTGTTAACATAACTGCCTCTAATCCTGCCTCATTAACATCATAGAGGTTAGGATTTACAACATATGGGATAATCACATCAGATCACAAAATGACGAACAACCACACAATACTGGGAATCATGGCCTAGCCAAGTCGACACACATTTTGGGGAGACACAATTCAATCTGTAACAGGATGTAACCTAAGCATGAATAACTTCATTGGCCATAGAGTTGTCCTATAAATCCAGGTCTGTCCTCTGACTGGGAACACAGAGCTGGCTGTTAGAAAGGAGAGAGGATCCCAGGAGACAGGAGGATGTTGGGGGTGTCTAGTGTAAGTGAGGCCTTATACAAGGACTTAACTAAAGAGGTCCTGAAGAGAGGAGCCTATGGAGGAAAGAGTGTCTCCTGAGGCACTGGAAGGAAAAAGTCAGTTGCCGTAGTGACCCCATATGTCAGAGTACAATTGTGCTCCATAGGGCTTTCAATGGCTGATTTTTTGGAAGTAGATTTCCAGGTCTTTCTCCCAAGGCATCTCTGGGTAGACTTGAACCTCTAATGTTTCAGTTATCAGCCAAGCATGTTAACTGTTTGCACCACCCAGGGAAGCAATTATAATTAATTGTTGTTGTTGTACCCCATCGAGGAGTTTCGGACTCATAGCAACCCTGTAGGACAGAGTAGAACTGCCCCACAGGGTGAATGGGAGTCCTTGAACACTTAATTGTTCTCATGAGGAACCTGTACATAGATTGACAGTTTCATTTGAACAGAACAAGTGGATACTGTGTAGTTTAAAGTCAAGAAAGATGTGCATCAGGGTTGTATCCTTTCACCATACCTATTCAGTCTGCATGCTGAGCAAATAATCTGAGAAGCTGGACTATATGAAGAAGAACGGGGTATCAGGATGGAGGAAGAGTCATTACCAATCTACGTTATGCTGATGACACAACCTTGCTGAAAGTGAAGGGGACGTGAAGCATTTGCTGATGACGAACAATGACTACAACCTTCAGTGTGGATTACACCTCAGTATAAAAGAAAACAAAAATCCTCACAACTGGACCAATAAGCAACATCATGATAAATGGAGAAAAGATTGAAGCTGTCAAGGATTTCATTTTACTTGGATCCACAATCAACAGCCGTGAAAGCAGCGCAACAAATCAAAAGATGCATCACTTGGTCAAATCTGCTGCAAAGCCCTCTTTAAAGCGTTGAAAAGCAAAGATGTCACCTTGAAGACTAGGGTGCGCCTGACCCAAGCCATGGTGTTTTCTGTCACCTCATATGCATGTGAAGGCTGAACGATGAATAAGGAAGACTGAAGAAGAATCGATGCCCTTTGAATAGTGGTGTTGGTGAAGAATATTGAATATACCATGGACTGCCAAAAGAATGAACAAATCTGTCTTGGAAAAATCACAGCCAGAATGCTCCTTAAAGGCAAGGATGGTGATGTGAGACTATGTCTCACATACTTTGGACATGTTCTCAGGAGGGATCAGTCCCTGGAGAAGGACATCATATTGGTAAAGTAGAGGGTCATCGAAGAAGAGGAAGACCCTCAGTCAGATAGATTGACACAGCGGCTGCAATAAATGGGCTCAAGCATAGCAAGGATTGTGAGGATGGTGCAGAACTGGGCAGTGTTTTGTTCTGTTGCACATGGGGTCCCTATGAGTTGGAAATGACTCGACGGCACCTAACAACAACACCAACAGTCTTTATGGGGGCAGATCACTGAGTCCTTTCTCCCACTGAGCTGTTGGTGGGTTTAGAGAATGCTAAATTAGTAGTAACTCTAGTTAATGCAGAAAATATATATATTTACATGAGTCAGAGTAGCTTTTGTGCCACTGTTACGACCTCATGCTTACCTTTTCTTTGCTGGGGTTGTTTTTCTGACCTTATGAGAGAAGGAGAAAGTCATTTCAAGCTCATTTTGACTTGCTTTCTCTGAGCCAATAGCAGGAATCCTGTCCTCTTCTCCCTGTTTAGCAAGCGTAACAGTGAACTGGAAATCTGGTGGTTTAGAGAAAGGAGTAGTGAAGGACAGTAAGAAAAACGTCAGTGTGGTTTCTCTTGGCATTACAGCAACCTTTTTATTCTTCATTTTTTTTTTTTTTTATCGTTTGTTCCACTAGAAGTGATGGGTCTGCCCAAGTCTCCTAGTGATAAACCATGCATGAGAGAGCTCCACCATCTCCTGATGATACAAAAAAAAAAAAAAGTCCATTGCTGTCGAGTTGATTCTGACTCATAGTTACCCTATAGGACAGAGTAGAACTGCCCCACTGGGTTTCCAAGGAGCAGCTGGTGGATTCAAACTGTCAACCTTTTTGCTAGCAGTCGAGCCCTTAACCACTGCGTCACCAGGACTCCCTCCTGATGCTGTAGCTTTATGTCCTAGTTCCTTATGGGTTAATTTTCCATGGTGTTATCAGTGTTTTACTTCTAGAAAAGAAATGATTCTATTTGCCTGACAGTTTCTCGATAGCAGCTTATTAGGACTGCATGCTAAAAAAGAGCATTTTGAATATTCATTGGCACATTGTACAACAATTATACAATTTCAGCTAACAGGCTAGAAATAGGGTCGGTCATAACTTTTACAATCCCATTGGGATTCTGACGTCTGCCTTAGAGTTTATGTAGTCGTGTATGTAACTGAGGTTGGGATTTATGAATGGTCAAATTTGGTATCCATAGTAACAGATGTTTAAATTAGCTGCCTGGAATGCATAACAGGAGACAAGTAGAACACGCAATTCTAGTCCGAATGGACATCTCCAGGCCGTATGAGACAAAAGACATTAAGTCATGTGTTCATCTTTTCCAGCGAACTCAATGGAGAGTTGTCATACTTGGTATTGCTCTGGATGTTTGTCAATTTCACCATTAAAATCTGTTGGTGTTTAATGTCACCGTGTTTAAAAATCTGGAAACTGCAGTTATAACAAATATCACATAAATTCCACTGTGTTCTAACAAACCCTTCAATTTATGGTAAACATCCAGTAAAACCAAAGTTCTCTTCAGGGGTAGTGTCAGTCCTGTCTCCTGATCACAGTAGTTGCTAGGTGTCCTCAAGTTGGTTCCAACTCATAGCGACCCTGTGTACAACAGAAATAAACAGACTCATAGCGACCCCATGCACAACAGAATGAAACACTTCTCAGTTCTATGCAATAGTCACAGCCATTGCCTTGTTTGAACCCATTGTTGCAGCCAGTGTCAATTCATCTCATTGAGGGTCTTCCTCTTTTTCACTGACCCTCTACTTGATCAAGTATGATGTCCTTCTCCAGGGATTGGATCCTTCTGATAACATGTCCAGAGTACCTGAGATGAAGTCTCACCATCGTTGCTTCTAAGGAGCATTCTGGCTGTAGTTCTTCCAAGATTGATTTTTTCGTTTTCTGGCAGGCCATAGTTTATTCATCATTCTTCACCAGCACCATAATTCAGAAGTGTCAGTTCTTCTTCAGTCTTCCTCATTCATTGTCCAGCTTTTGCATGCATATGAGGTGATTGAAAACACCATGGCTTGGGTCAGGTGCACCTTAGTCCTCAAAGTGACATCTTTGCTTTCTAACACTTTAAAGAGATCTTTTGCAGCCAAATTTCCCAATGCAGTACATCATTTAATTTCTTGACTGCTGCTTCCATGCACCTTGGTTGTGGATTCAAGGAAAATGAAATCCTTGACAACATCAATCTTTTCTGTTTATCATGACATTGCTTCGAGAGGGGTGTACACAGGGCTTGGCTTCTGTGACACATGCTGATGTTTCACTGTGTTGGTTTCTGAATCTCGTGTGTCAGAGTAGTCCACATGCTGCTGAGTCAGAACATCTGAAGGCAGAAGAAGGCACCTGGATTTTAATGAGCTTCTCAGATGATTCCTACAGACTGTTTTGAGAAACGTCATGGATATGCAGAAGGTAGAAAATTCAGTAAATTCAACCTCAACCTGTTGATCCCTTCTTTAATGAAAGTACATTAGTTTCGATTGTGTGCCAGGAGCTGAGGACCCATGTTGTTGTTGTTAGTTGCTATTGAATTGATTCTGACTTCTGGTGAGCCCATGTGTGCAGAGTAGAACTGTGTTCCACAGGGTTTTAAGACTGTGACCTTCCAGAAGCAAATTGACAGACCTTTCTCCCACGATCCCCTGAATGGGTTTGAGCTGCTAACTTTTCAGCTAATAGCCAAGAGCTTGACTACTTATATCACCCAGGGACTCCTCTGGGAACCCACAGTCGATTAAACACCATCCTTCCCTTTTGGGTTGCCCAGTTCAGGAGCAGAGAAAAAAAAGACAAACAACTGATTTCCAATAGTGACTACCTTTTAGAGTGAGATTGCTGCAAAGGAGACTAGAAGGATTGTTTTCCTCTGTCTTGAAATATTCTGCATGCATATGGGGAAAGAAACTCCCACAGATTCCATACTCCTAGTGCTAGCTGCAGTTCTCTCAGCTTTATGATTTAGCCTCTGTGTTATTTTGCTAGAAAACTGGCTCATTCAATGGCCTTTGAGTCTTTGTGAGACTACATTGTTTGTGGACTGATGGGTTTCCAAGGATACCTCTCTGACTTTAGCATCATCCAGTTGTGGGCTCACAAGGAAACCATCGTGTGCAGGAGGGACAGACCGTGGCGCACAGCAGACCTGGGCCTGCCCCATCCTGGCTCTGTGTCTTTGTTTAGGTCACACTCCTGGAGCACACAACAGAGTGGTGTCACCCCCATCACAATCAAGTTTTAGACTTGTTGTTGGGTGCCATTGAATTGATTCAAATTCACAGTGATAGTGACACCACGTGATAGAATAGAACTGCCCCATAGAGTTTCCTAGGTGATAATCTTTACAGGAGCAGATTGTCAGGCCTATTCTCCTCTAGAGCCATCAGTGAGTTCCAAACACTGACCTTCTGGTGAGCAGCCAAGCGCTTAACCACTGTACCACCAGGGATCCTTACAGTTTTAGACCATAAAACTCCCTTGTGCCCATGTGTAGCTACCTCAGTCTTACCCAGACCTGGCAACCAAAGATTTGCTTTCTGCCTCATGCAGTCATACCACAGGGCGTCTTTTTCTGTAGCTTTCACTTGCATGATGTTCTTGAGATTCCCCCAAGTTGTAGTGTGTAGCCACACTCATCTTCTTTTCATTGCCAAATGGCAAATGTTCCATTGTCTGGGTAGACCACATTTCGTTCATCCATTCACCCATTCATGAGTTGATGGACATTTGGAGCGTTCCAGCTTCAGTTTCTTTATCTACAAAAATGTAGCTGCTAGTTCCTACCTTGAAAATCTGTTCTGAGGATCCTTAATAATGGGACAGAGGCCAGGCATCTTGGAGGATCAACAAGTGAATGCAGGCAATACTGATACGGTCAACAGAAGTACTGTGTGAGCATCCTGGCCCCTGAAGCAGAAAGCACCGCTACCAACCGTAAAGCCTGTCAGAACTAGTGGCAGAATTCAATGGACAAAATAGCTGATTCCTGAGCCAAGTATAACCTAACGAGCTCACAACAGCCTATTGCAGCTGAGGAAAGGGTGCCATGGGGATGCACACTTTGGGATAGTTTGACTGTGAGTGCGAAAACATGGAAGGTTTCAGTGTGGACTTGAAGCTCCAAGTGACAATACCCTCAAGATGCCTGATGTCTAATGAGCAGCATGTGTGTGCCTAGCATCCTCCCAGCCCCTGCCATTCTTCCAGCCCTGCCCCCCCCCCACCCAGTCCTCCCAGCCCCTGCCACGTAGTTCTGGCTGGCTTCCCCTCCATACTGACCCTGGCAGCCACCTTCTGGGCTCTACATGACTCCAGTGGCACTGCCCTCTGCTCCTTGGTCTGCGTGTCCTGAGCCACATGGAATACCTCACATACTCATTTCCTCTCTTCCATACGTTCCCATGCACCACTAGCAATTTTAAATAATGTGTGTGGTAACTTTTACTGTTATTTGTATTTTTAGGTGACTTTGTGTCAGTCCCAACTCATAGTGACCCTACGAACAGCACAACTAAACACTGCCTGGTCCTGCACCATCCTCACAATCATTGTTATGCTTAAGCCCATCGAGGGTCTTCCTCTTTTTCACTGATGTCCTTCTCCAGGGATTGGTCCCTTCTAATAATGTGTCCAAAGTATGTGAGATGAAGTCTTACCATCCTTGCTTCCAGGAAGCACTCTGGCTGCACTTCTTCCAAGACAGATTTATTCGTTCTTCTGGAGGCCGTGGTATATTCAGTATTCTTGGCCAACACCATAATTCAAAGGCATCAATTCTTCTTTAGTCTTCCTTATTCATTGTCCCACTTTCCCATGCCTATGAGGCAATTGAAAATACCATGGCTTGAGTCAGTCTCACCTTAGTCCTCAAAGTGATGTCTGCTTTTTAACACTTAAAGATATCTTTTGCAGCAGATATGTCTAATACAAAGCATCATTTGATTTCCCGTTGCTTCCACAGGCATTGATTGTGGATCCAAGTAAAATGAAATCCTTGGTAACTTCAATCTTTTCTCCCTTTATCATGATGTTGCTCATTGGTCCAGTTGTGCACCACGTGTCTGTCAGTTTGTCCTACTGTGGAGGCTTGTGTGTTGCTATGATACTGGAAGTTTTGTCACTGGTATTTCAAATACCAGCAGGGTCACCCTCGGTGGACAAGTTTCAACTGAGCTTCTAGACTAAGACTAGGAAGAAGGACCTAGCTGTCTACTTCTGAAAAAAAAAAAATGACCAGTGAAAACCTTATGAATTTTTATTGCTACCTTAAAAATACTTTTTTCCCATCACTTTTTTAAAATTCTTTATTGTGCTTTAAGTGAAAGTTTACAAATCAAGTCAGTCTCTCACACAAACACTTATATAAACCTTGCCACATACTCCCAATTACTCTCCCTCTAATGAGACAGACTGCTCCCTTCCTCCACTTTCTCTTTTTGTGTCCATTTTGCCAGCTTCTAAACCCCTCTACCCTCTTATCTCCCCTCGAGGCAGGAGATGCTAACATAGTCTCAAGTGTCCACCTGATCCAAGAAGCTCACTCCTCGCTAGCATCCTTCTCCATCCCATTGTCCAGTCCAATCCCTGTCTGAAAAGTTGGCTTTGGGAATGGTTCCTGTCCTGGGCCAACAGAAGGTCTGGGGGCTGTGAACACCGGGGTCCTTCTAGTCTCAGTCAGACCATTAAGTCTGGTCTTTTTAAGAGAATTTGGGGTCTGCATCCCACTGTTCTGTGCTCCCTCAGGGGTTCTCTGTTGTGTTCTCTGTCAGGGCAGTCATCGGTTGTAGCGACACCATCTAGTTCTTCTGGTCTCAGGCTGATGTAGTCTCTGGTTCATGTGGCCCTTTCTGTCTCTTGGGCTCGTAATTACCTTGTGTTCTTGGTGTTCTTCATTCTCCTGTGATCCAGGTGGGTTGAGAACAATTGATGCATCTTAGATGGCCGCTTGCTAGGGTTTAAGACCTCAGATGCCATTCTCCAAAGTGGGATGCAGAATGTTTTCTTAACAGATTTTATTATGCCAATTGACTTAGATGTCCCCTGAAACCATGGTCCCCAAACCCCTGCTCCTGCTACGCTGGCCTTTGAAGCACTCAGTTTATTCCGGAAACTTCTTTGTTTTGGTTTAGTCCAGTTGTGCTGACTTCGCCTGTATTGTGTGTTGTCTTACCTGTCACCTAAAATAGTTCTTATCTACTATCTAATTAGTGAATACCCATCTCCCATCCTTCCTCCCTCCCCGCAGTCGTCACCATCAAAGAATATTTTCTTCTCTGTTTAAACTATTTCTCAAGTTCTTATAATAGTGGTCTTACACAATATTTGTCCTTTTGCAAGTGACTAATTTCACTCAGCATAATGCCTTCCAAATTCCTCCATGTTATGAAATGTTTCACGGATTCCTCACTGTTCTTTATCGATGCATAGTATTCCATTGTGTGAATGTACCATAATTTATTTATCCATTGATCCGTTGATGCGTACCTTGGTTGCTACCAACTTTTCACTAGTGTAAACAGTGCTGCAGTGAACATGGGTGTGCATATATCTGTTCATGTAAAGGCACTTATTTCTCTAGGATATAGTCCAAGGAGTGGGATTGCTGGTCATATGGTAGTTCTATTTCTAGCTTTTTAAGGAAGCACCAAATTGATTTTCAAAGTAGTTGTACCATTTTACATTCCCACCAGCAGTGTGTAAGTGTTCCAATCTCTTCACAGCCTCTCCAACATTTACTATTTTGTGTTTTTTGGATTAATGCCAGCCTCGTTGGAGTGAGATGGAATCCCATTGTAGTTTTGATTTGCATTTCTCTAATGGCTGATGATCGTGAGCATTTCCTCATGTATCTTTTAGCTACCTGAATGTCTTCTTTAGTGAGGTGTCTATTCATATCTCTTGCCCATTTTTTAATTGGGTTGTTTGTCTTTTTGTAGTTGAGTTTTTACAGTATCATGTAGACTTTAGAGATCAGGTGCTGATTGGAAATGTCATAGCTAAAAACTTTTTCCCAGTCTGTAGGTAGTCTTTTTACTCTTTTGGTGAAGTCTTTGGATGAGCATAGGTGTTTGATTTTTAGGAGCTCCCAGTTATCTGGATTCTCTTCTTCATTTTTAGTAATATTTTATATATCTTTTATCCCATGTATTAGGGCTCCTAACTTTGTCCTTATTTTTTCTTCCATGATCTTTATTGTTTTAGATTTTATATTTAGGTCTTTGATCCATTTTGAGCTCGTTTTTGTGCATGGTGTGAGGTATTGGTCTGGTTTAATTTCTTTGCAGATGGATATCCAGTTATGCCAGCACAGTTTGTTAAAAAGACTGTCTTTTCCCCATTTAACTACTTTGGGGCCTTTGTCAAACATCATCAACTGCTCATATATAGATGGATTTATGTCTGGATTCTCAATTCTCTTCCACAGGGCTATGTATCTGTCGTTGTAACAGAGCGAGGCTGTCTTGACTATTGTGGCAGTATAATAGGTTCTAAAATCAGGTAGAGTAAGGCCTCCTACTTTGTTCTTTTTGAGTTAGGGTTTACTTATCCAGGGACACTTTCCCTCCCATATGAAGTTCGTGATTTTTCTCCATCGCATTCAAAAATGTCATTGGAATTTGGATCGGAATTGAATTAAATGTATAGATTGCTTTTGGTAGAATAGACATTTTTAAAATGTTAAGTCTTCCTATCCATGAGCAAGGTATGTTTTACTACTTACATAGGTCTCTTTTGGTTTTTTGCAGAAGCGTTTTGTAGTTTTCTTTGTATAAGTCTTTTACATCTCTGGTAAGATTTATTCCTAAGTATTTTATCTTCTTGGGGGCTACTGTAAATGGTATTGATTTGGTGGTTTTGTCTTCAATGTTCTTTTTTGTCGGTGTAGAGGAATCCAACTGATTTTTGTATGTTTACCTTGTATCCAGATCTTTTTTTTTTTTTACCTTGTATCCAGATACTCTGCTGAACCGTTCTATTAGTTTCAGTAGTTTTCTTCAGGATTCCTTAGGGTTTTCTATGTATAAGATCATGTTATCTCCAAATACCAAAAAAAAAAAAACAAAAAAAAAACCAAGTGCCATCAAGTTGATTCTGACTCATAGTGACCCTATAGGACAGAGTAGAACTACCCCATAGGGTTTCCAAGGAGCACCTGGTGGATTCGAACTGCAGACCCTTTGGTTAGCAGCCGTAGCACTTATCAGCTATGTCACCAGGGTTTCCCATCGGAAAATAGAGATACTTTTACTTCTCCCTTGCCAATCTGGATGCCCTTTAGTTCTTTATCTAGCCTAATTCCTCTGGCTAGGACCTCCAGCCGAATGTTGAGTAAGAGTGGTGATAAGGGGCACCCTTGTCTGGTTCCCAATCTCAAGTGGAATGCTTTCAGGCTCTCTCCATTTAGGATGATGTTGGCTACTGGCTTTGTATAAATGCCCTTTATTACACCGAGGAATTTTCCTTCTATTCCTATCTTGCTGAGAGTTTTTACCATGAATGGGGGTTGAACTTTGTCAAATGCCTTTTCTGCATCAGTTAATAAAATCATGTGATTCTTCTCTTTTGTTTTATTTATACGATGGATTGCATTAATTGTTTTTCTAATGTCGAACCATCCCTGCACACCTGGTATGAATCCCACTTGATCATGGTGAATTATTTTTTAGATATGTTGTTGAATTCTATTGGCTAGAATTTTGTGGAGGATTTTTGCATCTAAGTTCGTGAGGTATATAGGTCTGTAATTTTCTTTTTTTGTGGTGTCCTTACCTGGTTTTGGTATCAGGGGTATGGTAGATTCATAGAATGAGTTTGGTAGTATTCCATCTTTTTCTATGCTCTGGAATACCTTTAGCAGTAGTGGTGTTAACTCTTCTCTGAAAGTTTGGTAGAACACTGCAGTGAAGCTGTCCGGGCCAGGGCTTTTTTTTTGTTGGGAGTTTTTTGATTACCTTTTCAGTCTCTTCTTTTGTTATGGGTCTATTTAGTTGTTCTACCTCTGTATGTGTTAGTTTAGGTAGGTAGTGTGTTTCTAGGAATTCATCCATTTCTTCTAGCTTTTCAAATTTCTTAGAGTATAATTTTTCATAGTAATCTGATATGATTCTTTTAATTTCAGTTGGGTCTGTTATAATATCACCCATCTCATTTCTTATTTGGGTTATTTGCTTTCTCTCCTGTTTTTCTTTTGTCAGTTTGGCCAATGGTTTATCAATTTTGTTGATTTTTTCCAAGAACCTGCTTTTGATCTTGTTAATTCTTTCAATAGTTTTTCTGTTTTCTATTTCATTTAGTTCTGCTCTAATTTTTATTATTTGTTTTTTTTCTGGTGCCTGAGGGTTTCTTTTGTTGCTCTCTTTCTATTTGTTTAAGTTGTAGGGATAATCCTTGATTTTGGCCCTTTCTTTGTTTTGTATGTGTGCATTTATTGATATAAATTGACCTCTGAGCACTGCTTTTGCTGTATCCCAAAGGTTCTGATAGGAAGTGTTTTCATTCTGGTTGGAACTATGAATTTCTTTATTCCATCCTTAATGTCTTCTATAATCCAGTCTTTTTTGATCATGGTTTTGTTCAGTTTCCAAGTGTTTGATTTCTTTTCCCTGCTTTTTCTGTTATTGATTTCTACTTTTATGGCCTTATGGTCAGAGGAGATGCTTTGTAATATTTCAGTGTTTTGGATTCTGCTAAGGCTTGCTTTATGACCCTAATATGTGGTCTCTTCTAGAGAATGTTCCATGTGCACTAGAAAAGAAAGTATACTTGGGTGCTGTTGGGTGGAGCATTCTGTATATGTCTATGAGGTCCACCTGGTTGATTGTAGCATTTAGATCTTCCATGTCTTTACTGAGCTTCCTTCTGGATGTCCTGTCCTTCACAGAAAGTGGTGTGTTGAAATCTACTGTTATTGTGGAGCTGTCTATTTCACTTTTCAATGCTGATAGAGTTTGTTTTATATATCCTACAGCCCTGTCATTGGGTGCATAAATATTTAATATGGTTATATCCTCTTGGTATATTGTCCCTTTAATCATTACATAGTGTCCTTCCTTATCCTTTATGATGGATTTAACTTTAAATTCTATTTTGTCAGAAATTAATATTGCCCCTCCTGCTCTCTTTTGATTGTTGTTTACTTGATATATCTTTTTTCCATTCCTCGAGTTTTAGTTTGTTTTTGTCTTTAAGTCTAAAGTGTGCCTCTTGTAGGCAGGATATAGATGGATTGTGTTTTTTAATCCATTCTGCAACTCTCTGTCTCTTATTAGTGCATTTAGTCCATTTACACACAGTGTAATTATGGATAGGTATGAATTTAGTGCTATCATTTTAATGTCTTTTTTGTGTGTTGTTGACAGTTTCTTTTTCCTACTTAATTTTATGCGCTGAATAGATTACCTTTATATATTGTCCTTTCCTCGTATTTGTTGTTACTGATTTTGTTTCTGCTGAGTCTGTATTTTTTTCTTGTATTTTATTTTGATGTGTAGGATAGTTTGTCTCCTTTGTGGTTACCTTATTATTTACCCCTATTTTTCTAAATTTAAATCTAACTTTTATTTCTTTGTATCGCCTTGTCTTCCTCTCCATATGAAAGGTCTATGACTGCATTTCTTAGTCCCCTCTTTATTGTTTTAATGTTGTCTTCTTTTATATCATAACATCTCTGTTTACCTGTTTTAAGTGGTTTTTTATCTTGATTTATTTTTATGATTTCCCTGTCTGGGTTGATTTTGGATTGCTCTGCCCAGCGTTCTAGTCTTGGGTTGATACCTGGTATTATTGATTTTCTAACCAAAGAACTCCCTTTAGTATTTCTTGTAGTTTTGGTTTGGTTTCTACAAATTCCCTAAACTTCTGTTTATCTGGAAATGTCCTAATTTCACCTTCATATTTGAGAGACAGTTTTGCTGGATATAAGGTTCTTGGCTGGCAATTTTATTCCTTTATTTTTTTATATAAGTCATCCCATTGCCTTCTTGCCTGCATGGTTTCTGCCGAGTAGTCCGAGCTTATTGACTTCCCTTTGTAGGTGACTTTCGTTTATCCCTAGCTTCTCTTAAAAGTCACTATATTGGTTTTGGCAAGTTTGATTATAATATGCCTTGGTGACTGTCTTTTAAAATCTACCGTACATGGAGTTCAATGAGCATCTTTGATAGATATTTTCTCTTCTTTCATGATATCAGGGAAGTTTTCTGCCAACAAATTTTTAACAATTCTCTCCATATTTTCTGTTATCCCTCTCTGTTCTGGTACTCCAATCACTCGTAGGTTATTTCTCTTGATAGAGTCCCACATGATTCTTAAGTTTTCTTCATCTTTTTAATTTATTATCTGATTTTTCTTCAAATACATTAGTCCCAAGTACTTTACCTTCTAGTTCAGAAATTCTGTCTTCCACTTGCTTAATTTTGTTCCTCTAACTTTCTATCGAGTTGTCTACTTCTGTTATTTTATTGTTAATCTTCTGAATTTCTTATTGCTGCCTTCTATGGATTTTTTCCAGCTTATTAAATTTTTCATTATGTTCCTGAATAATCTTTTTAATTTCTTCAATTCCTTTATCTGTGTGTTCTTTGGCTCGTTCTTCATATTGCCTCATTTCCTTCCTGATGTCTCGAAGGGTTCTGTATATTAATCTTTTGTATTCTGCCTCTAGCAATTCCAGGAAGTCCCTTTCATGTAGAAGATCCCTTGATTCTTTGTTTCAAGAGCTTGTTGAGGTGATCTTGGTCTGTGTCTTTATGTGACTTGATATTGACTCTTGTCTCCTAGCCATCTATAAGTTATTGTATTGGTTTATTTTATGTTTGCTTACTGTACCATAGCTTCTTGCTTGTTTTGTTTTCATATGCCCAAATGGTTTGCTTGAGTGAGCTAGCTTCATTATTTTTGCCTTTGGACCTCTGACATCTTGTTCCCAGATGGCTAGAGCTATTATCAGGTATATCAGTCTAGGAGTCCATTCACTTTTCTTGTATGAATTCAGCTCAGGTGTCCAGGTAGCTGATGATCAAATGTGTGGTACAGGCTCTGTCCTACAGTCTTAGAGGGGCAGGGGTGATTGGTGTAGGTACCAATATCTGGTTGCTGCAGGGGTCACACTCTCTGAACAAGGCAGGGGGCTGTGAACTGACCCGAGTGTCTCTGAGGAAAACGTGTCCCTGTTTACTAGAGCATACAGGTGGGTGGGTTCTGCAGATGGACCATGGGCACCCAATGTTTTTGTTGTAAGGACTGGGAGGTACCAGTTATCCTTGGACCCCTGTCGCGGGTGGCTGGATGACTTAAGTGGAGCCACCAGTCCTTAGGCCTCTGATGTGGGTAGGTGAGGACCCTGTGTAATAGGCAAAACAATGTCAAACATCAAACACCCACCTCTCCAATACATAGCTGAAATGGTTGGTGTCTGCCAACAAGGACCTATTCTCCTGAAATAGGCCCACACAGGTCCCTGCAGAGGGGAAAGATACTCAAAGTCCACAGACCATTTATGCCTGGGCAGGAGTCGCTTCTGTCCTGAGCTCCCCCAGTTAGTGAAGCTGGCAAATTTTCTTTTCCCCCAATTGCAAATTTATTCCCTCTCCAAGCCCAGGAGTATGGCTCTAGCTGCTCAATAGTGCTTATCTCAGGCCCAGGGAAATCAGCTGCTGAAGCCAACATGGGACCAGGAGGGGGTGGGGGTGTGGTAAAATATACACAAGTACTTAGCTTTTGCCAAGAGCTCTGTTCTTCTCTGGTTCTGGAGGTGTGAGTAGGCTCTGTGGCTGGCTGCTTCTCCCTGAGGAAACTGCGGCTGAATGCTAGTAACCAGCCCACTGTAGCTGCTCCCAAGAATGGTGCCTGAGGCTCCCTGCAATTCAGATCCAGTAACTCCTCTCCACTTCTGGACAGTCTCTTCCTCCCCTTGCCCCTTAGTTTGTTTTCCAAGCTTGCCTTTGATATTCAGTGCTCCTAGCTTGTCATAAATATACTCTTTTCACTTGTTTTCTCAGGCCTTTGTTGTACAAGGGCTTGCCGGAAGCATCTGTCTATTATGCCATCTTTGCTCCACCTCCTTCTCCCAACATGTTTGAAGTTTATATATCTAATTCTTACATTAGCAGTTGCTGTCAAATCAACTGATGCAGCCCCATGTGTATCAGAGTAGAACTGTGCTCCATAGCATTTTCAGTGGTTGATTTGTCAGAAGTAGTTTGACAGACTTTTCTTCTGAGGTGCCTCTGGGTAGACTCAGACCTCCAACCTTTCGATTAGCACCCAAGCACGTTAACTGTTTGCACCACCCAGGCACTCCATCCTCACAAAAACCCTGCGAAATAGGTGTAGATTTATTGTGTTTGCAAAGAAAGAAACTAGGCCTCATACCATGCATGTACACACAGAGCAAGCTCACCCCACTAAAGAGAGGCAGAGGCAGGATTTGAATCCATCTCTTTGACTCTTCCATTATATTGCAGCTTCCTGTAGTATAAAAAAAAAAAAAAAAAATTTTTTTTTTTTTGTAGTATAGTCCTGGGTCCAGTATCTGCTGTGCTTCTAACAGCAACATGACAGAAGTGGTAGCTTATGCCTTACTGCATCTTTTCAACCTGAATGCTGGGAAGACCCAGGCAAGTAGATCTTCCCAGGTGGAGGAGCAGGCCAGGAGGAAAGACGAGTGTGCACCAAGGCTACAAGGCCACAGGGCACCTGGGTATCCTGGGCCTGGAGAGGGCTGGTGTGGCTGAGGGCCCTGAGTCCCTGCTGAGCCAGTGTGAGCAGAGCCTGGGGGTGCTTACTGGAAACCGTGAGTTGTGTTCTCCCTGGCAGAGGAAGGTATTACCAAGTATAAGTAGGGAGTGACCTAATTTATGCTTAAAAAAAAGGCAGAGAAAAATTGCAATGAGGGCAAGAGTGGAAGCAACCAACCAGATGGCAGATTGTAGCCCTCTGGGAGAAGATGGTGGAGGTGGCTTGGGCCACAGCACAGGGATAGGAGAGCTTGAGCTGTCCCCTGTAAACTGATTGGCTGGAAGAGCATTTCCCAGAAAGTCTGTCTAGTTTCAACAAGGCCCTTTGGATCATTCAGGGTGGAGATGCATTATTAGTGAGTGACTGTCTAATGTGTGGACAGCCGTGGGACGGCTGCTCCCTCTGTCTGCTCAGCACCTTCGTTCCTGCATCCTCATGACTGACTCCTCTCCCCATTTAAGGCTCTGCTAAAATGGCGTATTCTCAATGAGGCCCATCTGACCAACCGATTTAAAATATGAACCCCATCCTACACACCTGGTGTCCTTTATCATTCTTATTTTTTTTCTAATACCACTGATTACCTCTTAACTTATTATAATCAACACATTATATTATTATTATGTTGATTATTCTCTCCCCGCCCCACACTGCTGGAATTTAAGCTTAATAAGGTCTGGGTATTTGTTTATTTTGTTCACTTATGTATCTGGGTCCCTTGAAGAGTGCCTGGCTCATGGTAAGCAGTTAATTAATATTCCTTAAGTGAATGAATGAATGGACAAACACATTGACACTCTTCAGATGAAAAGAACTGTGAATTTCTTCCACACTATAGAATTAACTCTACGTCCAATTGTTGCACAACTCCGTAAACGTATCTATTATTAAGCACCCTGGTGGTGCAGTGGTTAAGAGCTTGGGTGCTAACCAAAAGGTCAGCCATTCAAATCTACCAGCCACTCCTTGGAAACCCTATAGAGCAGTTCTACTCTGCACTATAGGGTCGCTGTAGGGTCTCTATGAGTCAGAATTGACTCAATGGCAACAGATTTGGTTTTTTGGTTTACCCAGGATAATTTCATTATATTAGGTAGTGGCAATATATTCAATTCCTTGAGTAGAGTATAATTCAGTTAAATGTTTTTTGAGTCCTAGGAATGTACAAATAGAGGATCTGAGAATTAAAGTTTGAGTTGTTCTCAAATTTATTTTTATATTAACCAAAACTAATTTTACTAAGCCATCAGTCAAGAATACTCTAAAAACTCAAACCCATTGCCATCAAGTCAATCCCAACTCATAGCAACCCTACAGGACAGAGTAGAATTGCTCCATAGGGTTTCCAAGGAGTGGCTGGTAGATTCAAAATTCACCTTAATATACCCTTCCCTCCACCATCCCACTGCCAAACCATGGCCTAAGCTTCCATCACCATCTATTGCAGGTGCCATATTATACCACTGGAGAATGCCAGCAGAGATGGCAACAGAGAAGCAGCATGGTGTGCTGCCAAGGGCATGGATAGTGGAGTCATACAGGCCCGAATTTTCATCTCAGCTACTCACTCCACTGCCTAGCTCCATGATGTTGGACAAATTTCTGAGTTTAACTTTCCTTTAAATGAACAAACGAATTCTTACTTTACAGAGTATAAGAAGTGAAATAATGAATAGATCTAAAACGCCTAGCATAGTACTTACCACAGAGACAATGTTCAAGCAAAGATAACTGTCATTCTTATATGTAGTGTAGTACCTTAAAGTTGCCAAAGATTTCATTTTACTTGGATCTGCAATCTACACCCAAGGAAGTAGCAGTCAAGAAACCCAATGCCATATTACATTGCGCAATCTGCTGCAAAAGACCTCTTTAAAGTGTTAAAAAGCAAATATGTCACTTTGAGGACTAAGATGCCTCTGACCCAAGCCATAATGTTTTCAATCACCTCATATGCATGTGAAAGCCGGACAGTGAAAAAGGAAGACTGAAGAAAAGTCAATGCCTTTGAATTATGTTGTTGGGAAAGAACATTGAATATACCATGAACTGCCAGAAGAACAAAAAATCTGTTTTGGAAGAAGTACAGCCAGAATGCTCCTTAGAAGTGAGGATGGTGAGACTTTGTCTCACATACTTTGGACATGTTATCAGGAGGGGCCAGTCCCTTGGGGACATCATGCCTGATAAAGCAGACACTCAGAGAGAAAGAAGACCCTCAATGAGATGGATTGACACAGTTGTTGCAATGGTGCACTCAAACATAACCATGATTGTGAGGATGGCACAGGACCAAGTAGCATTTCGTTCTGTTGTATACAATGTCACTGAGTCAGAACCCAGTTGATGGCACCTAATAAAAACAACAACAACCAGTTGCTGCTGAGCCACATGCTGGTGACCCCATGTGTGTCAGAGTAGAGCTGTGCTCCACAGGGTTTTCAGTAACTGATTTTTCAGAAGTACAGCTCCAGGTCTTTCTTCTGCCTAATGGAATATACATAAATATTTTATTAATAAATAAACCACCTGGAAACAAATAAAGGTGTGAGGGTTAGGCTTTGAGAAGGCTCAATAAATAGTTCCTATTTGCCTACTTGCATTATGTTTGAATTGAAAAATATGAACAAAAAGAGTAAGTCAGGTGATAGACCTGTATATCACCTATATTATTGACAAAGTCATTTTTGGAGAAATTGGGATATGTGTGTAGGTAAGTGCATTTCCTAAAATGGGCCCCATCTTTGGGTTCATGCACTGAATCATGGGGGTACTGGACCACTGCCAGCTGCCCCACCATAGCTGGGCCTGTAGCTAAGCTCATCCTGTGTCTGAGACCTAAGGACACAACTTTCAGTGGGAATGCTGTCTCCTGAGAGGAAAGGGCTGCCCTACTCATGCCTAGTTTTGGCCCTAAACTCACAGATATGTCACTCCCTCCATGAAGAGAGAAGTGAATTGGGAGCCAGAGAGCAGGAAGGAGTACTGTGTTTCTGGACCCTGCCACAGGGAGAAGTCATCAGAAGTGGGCGAGAAGCATTTCCCCCAACAGTAGGTCATCATCCACTCTAGTTTCAATTCTCAGCCAGGGATGCTTCTAGAAGTTCATAAATATCTTTCTCATCTAATTGTAAGTTAGGCTACTACTAAGATTGGATCATATAGTACGGCAAGAAATATTGGTTATTTAATTAGTGTTCAAGTGAATTAAATTGACATGACAGTAAAAATGTGAGACCTCTTCAGGTTGCAAGGACAAGGGCTAAAAGGTGGGGTCACAGAGTCCCATTCTTGAAGCCTCAGTGATGAGATTTTAAGACAAAAAGAACCGCTGCCTCTGACAGTAGATAGAAAACATAGATTCAGGAATGCTTCTAAATAAATTCATGGTCAATGATGGTTTGGAATACCAGTCCAAACCCATTGCCATTGAGTTAACTCTGACTCATGGAGACCTCATGTGTGTCAGAGTAGAACTGGGCTCCATAGGGTTTTCAATGACTGATTTTTTGGAAGTAGATCACCAGGCCTTTCTTTCTGAGATGTCTCTAGGTGAACTTGAACCTCCAACTTTTGGGTTAACAGCCAGGCGTGTTAACCACTAGTACCACCCCGGGACTCATACTCTGAAATCATACCTCTCCTTCCTCTGGGCTTCCTGATGCCATAAAATCCATCCAAACGCTGATTGGCTAAAGGCTCAGGTGTTCACAGTTGTATGGGAACCATGAGAGAAATGTTGGCCATCCTGTGCAGGTGTGTGTAGCACATGTAAGATTGGCACCTCACCCAGGCTACATTTATCCTACTCTGCTGGTTGTCATACTGGTCAAATTTGGCCAGGTCACAAGATCTATGTAAAACTCATCAAAGCAAACAGGTTTGCTTGAGTCGTACAAATGGGGAAGGGAACAGAAAAATCTCCTCCTTGAGAGGTACACACCCTTCTGTACCTACTATTAAAGTAGCCTCCATCTGACTCCTTTGTAATCCTGTTTCTCTCACTTCCCCAACTCAGTCTTTCTCCTTCTCCTTTCAGTGCACCAACAACAAGTGCTCAGGTGCCATGAATGTGACCCGATGGCACTATAGTAGGAACTGAAGTTTGGGGAAAACATGGGGCTGAGTCCTCTTTTGTGTATTTTGATGACAAGAATAATGTCGTAGCTAACAAGACTAAATGTTGACCTGAAACCTTATCAAAGTGTCAAGTGTCAAAATATTAGCCCTTTGAATCTATAGATAAACAATAGGAAAATGATCAGTAACCAAGTTCAGTCCTGAGCAAAGAACTGATTATGGAAGCACGGGGTTACTTGGGTTTAGATAAAAAGAGATTCCACTCAGCACTACAGCAGCTCCGTTGTTCTGGAAGGCACGCTGGTGCCCAAGCAAGGCATGGTGGCGAGAGAAGAAATGAAAGAATCATATGCAAAAGCTCCTGTAGAGAAGGATCTTTTGGTTTGTTCAACTTCTTAGAAGATTTTGGCTGAGTTTGTATTTTCAAGGCATCACAAATAATCACGCAACACAGCTTACTGTGGTTTCTGGCGTAAGTGGTGAGTAATGGGTTGGCCTTGGGCCAGGTTCATGTTTGATCCTGGGGTTATGAGTAAATAAAAAGCAGAGTTTGGCTTCTATAAAAGTTCTATAAAAATCAAAATTGTCGGGGCGGAGCCAAGATGGCGGACTAGGCAGACGTTACCTCGGATCCCTCTTACAACAAAGACACGGAAAAACAACTGAATCGATCACATACATAACAATCTACGAACCCTGAACAACAAACACGGATTTAGAGACGGAGAACGAACTAATACGGGGAAGCAGCGATAGTTTCCAGAGCCTGGAGCCAGCGTACCAGTCAGGTACCGCACAAGCACAGAGACCTGCTCCACCCCCCTGAACTAACCCCGGGAGGGGGACCAGCCGGTTCCATGGGCGGCGTGGGACGCAGCCGGTAGGAGAAGTCCCCGGGAGGCAGTGACTGATCTTGGAGCAGAAAGAGCAGCATCCGAGCCGGGGAACCGTCCCGCAGGGATTTGGACTGCTCGCAGGTACGCCATAAACACGGAGAGTTGCTCCACCCCCTGAACTAACCCCGGGAAGGGGACCAGCCGGGTCGCGCGGGCGGCGTGGGACGCAGCCGGTAGGAGAAGTCCCCGGGAGGCAGCGACTGGTATTGGAGTGGGGAGAACAGCGTTCCAGCCGGGACACTTGGTCGCGGCACAAGCACGGGGAGCTACTCCACCCATCTGAACTAACCCCGGGAGGGGGCCCACCTGGTTCACGGGGGCGGCACGGCCACGCGGCTGGAGGGACGAGAAGTCCCCGGGAAGCAGTGACTGATTTTGGAGTTGAGAGTGCACCGTCCCAGTAGGGGAGCTTTGACGCTGGGCGTGGGGCTGGAAGCGGAGGATCTGACCGTGACTCCAGCGGGCCAGACCCCCTGGGGGCAATCTCCACACAGCCAGCACACATAGGCGACGCGCCCGCGGGAATCTCAGATATAACAGTCATTCCAAGCAAGACAAGCAACTCTGGCTATATTCTGAGGTGCTACTCTCCTATCTCTCTGTTCCCTCCCCCACCCTCCCCAGGCGGCTTCATTAACATCTGAATAGCCTGAGCCAGAGGGAGAACTCTGATAGGGATCTGACTGCAGTTTTTTTTTAGCGGATTTTCTGGAAAAACTAGTTTCCCAGTGATGGCTCGGAGACAACAATCCATATCAAACCACTTAAAGAAGCAGACCATGACAGCTTCTCCAACCCCCCAAACAAAAGAATCAAAATCTTTCCCAAATGAAGATACAATTTTGGAATTATCAGATACAGAATATAAAAAACTAATTTACAGAATGCTTAATGATATCACAAATGAAATTAGGATATCTGCAGAAAAAGCCAAGGAACACACTGATAAAACTGTTGAAGAACTCAAAAAGATTATTCAAGAACATACTGGAAAAATTAATAAGTTGCAAGAATCCATAGAGAGACAACATGTAGAAATCCAAAAGATTAACAATAAAATAACAGAATTAGACAACACACTAGGAAGTCAGAGGAGCAGACTCGAGCAATTAGAATGCAGACTGGGACATCTGGAGGACCAGGGAATCAACACCAACATAGCTGAAAAAAAATCAGATAAAAGAATTAAAAAAAATGAAGAAACCCTAAGAATTATGTGGGACTCTATCAAGAAGGATAACCTGCGGGTGATTGGAGTCCCAGAACAGGGAGGGGGGACAGAAAACACAGAGAAAATAGTTGAAGAACTTCTGACAGAAAACTTCCCTGACATCATGAAAGACGAAAGGATATCTATCCAAGATGCTCATCGAACCCCATTTAAGATTGATCCAAAAAGAAAAACACCAAGACATATTATCATCAAACTCACCAAAACCAAAGATAAACAGAAAATTTTAAAAGCAGCCAGGGAGAAAAGAAAGGTTTCCTTCAAGGGAGAATCAATAAGAATATGTTCTGACTACTCAGCAGAAACCATGCAGGCAAGAAGGGAATGGGACGACATATACAGAACACTGAAGGAGAAAAACTGCCAACCAAGGATCATATATCCAGCAAAACTCTCTCTGAAATATGAAGGCGAAATTAAGATATTTACAGACAAACACAAGTTTAGAGAATTTGCAAAAACCAAACCAAAGCTACAAGAAGTACTAAAGGATATTGTTTGGTCACAGAACCAATAATATCAGATATCAGCACAACACAAGGTCACAAAACAGAACGTCCTGATATCAACTCAAATAGGGAAATCACAAAAACAAACAAATTAAGATTAATTAAAAAAAAAAATACACATAACAGGGAATTATGGAAGTCAATAGGTAAAAGATCACAATAATCAAAAAGAGGGACTAAATACAGGAGGCATTGAACTGCCATATGGAGAGTGATACAAGGCGATATAGAACAATACAAGTTAGGTTTTTACTTAGAAAAATAGGGGTATATAATGAGGTAACCACAAAAAGGCATAACAACTCTATAACTCAAGACAAAAACCAAGAAAAACGTAACGACTCAACTAACATAAAGTCAAACACTATGAAAATGAGGATCTCACAATTTACTAAGAAAAACGCCTCAGCACAAAAAAGTGTGTGGAAAAATGAAATTGTCAACAACACACATAAAAAGGCATCAAAATGACAGCACTAAAAACTTATTTATCTATAATTACCCTGAATGTAAATGGACTAAATGCACCAATAAAGAGACAGAGAGTCACAGACTGGATAAAGAAACACGATCCATCTATATGCTGCCTACAAGAGACACACCTTAGACTTAGAGACACAAACAAACTAAAACTCAAAGGATGGAAAAAAGTATATCAAGCAAACAATAAGCAAAAAAGAAGAGGAGTAGCAATATTAATTTCTGACAAAATAGACTTTAGACTTAAATCCACCACAAAGGATAAAGAAGGACACTATATAATGATAAAAGGGACACTTGATCAGGAAGACATAACCATATTAAATATTTACGCACCCAATGACAGGGCTGCAAGATACATAAATCAAATTTTAACAGAACTGAAAAGCGAGATAGATACCTCCACAATTATAGTAGGAGACTTCAACACACCACTTTCGGAGAAGGACAGGACATCCAGTAAGAAGCTCAACAGAGACACGGAAGATCTAATCACAACAATCAACCAACTTGACCTCATTGACTTATACAGAACTCTCCACCCAACTGCTGCAAAATATACTTTTTTTTCCAGCGCACATGGAACATTCTCTAGAATAGACCACATATTAGGTCATAAAACAAACCTTTGCAGAGTCCAAAACATCGAAATATTACAAAGCATCTTCTCAGACCACAAGGCAATAAAACTAGAGATCAATAACAGAAAAACGAGGGAAAAGAAATCAAATACTTGGAAAATGAACAATACCCTCCTGAAAAAAGACTGGGTTATAGAAGACATCAAGGAGGGAATAAGGAAATTCATAGAAAGCAACGAGAATGAAAATACTTCCTATCAAAACCTCTGGGACACAGCAAAAGCAGTGCTCAGAGGCCAATTTATATCAATAAATGCACACATACAAAAAGAAGAAAGAGCCAAAATCAGAGAACTGTCCCTACAACTTGAACAAATAGAAAGTGAGCAACAAAAGAATCCATCAGGCACCAGAAGAAAACAAATAATAAAAATTAGAGCTGAACTAAATGAATTAGAGAACAGAAAAACAATCGAAAGAATTAACAAAGCCAAAAGCTGGTTCTTTGAAAAAATTAACAAAATTGATAAACCATTGGCTAGACTGACTAAAGAAATACAGGAAAGGAAACAAATAACCCGAATAAGAAATGAGAAGGACCACATCACAACAGAACCAAATGAAATTAAAAGAATCATTTCAGATTATTATGAAAAATTGTACTCTAACAAATTTGAAAACCTAGAAGAAATGGATGAATTCCTGGAAAAACACTACCTACCTAAACTAACACATTCAGAAGTAGAACAACTAAATAGACCCATAACAAAAAAAAGAGATTGAAACGGTAATCAAAAAACTCCCAACAAAAAAAAGTCCTGGCCCGGACGGCTTCACTGCAGAGTTCTACCAAATTTTCAGAGAAGAGTTAACACCACTACTACTAAAGGTATTCCAAAGCATAGAAAATGACGGAATACTACCCAACTCATTCTATGAAGCCACCATCTCCCTGATACCAAAACCAGGTAAAGACATTACAAAAAAAGAAAATTATAGACCTATATCCCTCATGAACATTGATGCAAAAATCCTCAACAAAATTCTAGCCAATAGAATCCAACGACACATCAAAAAAATAATTCACCCTGATCAAGTGGGATTTATACCAGGTATGCAAGGCTGGTTTAATATCAGAAAAACCATTAATGTAATCCATCACATAAATAAAACAACAGACAAAAACCACATGATCTTATCAATTGATGCAGAAAAGGCATTTGACAAAGTCCAACACCCATTCATGATAAAAACTCTTACCAAAATAGGAATTGAAGGAAAATTCCTCAACATAATAAAGGGCATCTATGCAAAGCCAACAGCCAATATCACTCTAAATGGAGAGAACCTGAAAGCATTTCCCTTGAGAACGGGAACCAGACAAGGATGCCCTTTATCACCACTCTTATTCAACATCGTGTTGGAAGTCTTAGCCAGGGCAATCAGGCTAGACAAAGAAATAAAAGGAATCCGGATTGGCAAGGAAGAAGTAAAGTTATCACTATTTGCAGATGACATGATTATATACACAGAAAACCCTAAGGAATCCTCCAGAAAACTACTGAAACTAATAGAAGAGTTTGGCAGAGTCTCAGGTTATAAAATAAACATACAAAAATCACTTGGATTCCTCTACATCAACAAAAAGAACACCGAAGAGGAAATAACCAAATCAATACCGTTCACAGTAGCCCCCAAGAAGATAAGATACTTAGGAATAAATCTTACCAAGGATGTAAAAGACCTATACAAAGAAAACCACAAAGCTCTACTACAAGAAATTCAAAAGGACATACTTAAGTGGAAAAACATACCTTGCTCATGGATAGGAAGACTTAACATAGTAAAAATGTCTATTCTACCCAAAGCCATCTATACATTTAACGCACTTCCGATCCAAATTCCAATGTCATATTTTAAGGGGATAGAGAAACAAATCACCAATTTCATATGGAAGGGAAAGAAGCCACGGATAAGCAAAGCACTACTGAAAAAGAAGAAGAAAGTGGGAGGCCTCACCTTACCTGACTTCAGAACCTATTATACAGCCACAGTAGTCAAAACAGCCTGGTATTGGTACAACAACAGACACATAGACCAATGGAACAGAATTGAGAACCCAGACATAGATCCATCCACGTATGAGCAGCTGATATTTGACAAAGGACCAGTGTCAATTAACTGGGGAAAAGACAGCCTTTTTAACAAATGGTGCTGGCATAACTGGATATCCATTTGCAAAAAAATGAAACAGGACCCATACCTCACACCATGCACAAAAACTAACTCCAAGTGGATCAAAGACCTAAACATAAAGACTAAAACGATAAAGATCATGGAAGAAAAAATTGGGACAACCCTAGGAGCCCTAATACAAGGTATAAACAGAATACAAAACATTACCAAAAATGATGAAGAGAAACCCGATAACTGGGAGCTCCTAAAAATCAAACACCTATGCTCATCTAAAGACTTCACCAAAAGAGTAAAAAGACCACCTACAGATTGGGAAAGAATTTTCAGCTATGACATCTCCGACCAGCGCCTGATCTCTAAAATCTACATGATTCTGTCAAAACTCAACCACAAAAAGACAAACAACCCAATCAAGAAGTGGGCAAAGGATATGAACACACATTTCTCCAAAGAAGATATTCAGGCAGCCAACAGATACATGAGAAAATGCTCTCGATCATTAGCCATTAGAGAAATGCAAATTAAAACTACGATGAGATTCCATCTCACACCAGCAAGGCTGGCATTAATCCAAAAAACACAAAATAATAAATGTTGGAGAGGCTGCGGAGAGATTGGAACTCTCATACACTGCTGGTGGGAATGTAAAATGGTACAACCACTTTGGAAATCTATCTGGCGCTATCTTAAACAGTTAGAAATAGAACTACCATACAACCCAGAAATCCCACTCCTAGGAATATACCCTAGAGATACAAGAGCCTTCATACAAACAGATATATGCACACCCATGTTTATTGCAGCTCTGTTTACAATAGCAAAAAGTTGGAAGCAACCAAGGTGTCCATCAACGGATGAATGGTTAAATAAATTGTGGTATATTCACACAATGGAATACTACGCATCCATAAAGAACAGTGACGAATCTCTGAAACATTTCATAACATGGAGGAACCTGGAAGGCATTATGCTGAGCGACATTAGTCAGAGGCAAAAGGACAAATATTGTATAAGACCACTATTATAAGATCTTGAGAAACAGTAAACCTGAGAAGAACACATACTTTTGTGGTTACGAGGGGGGGAGGGAGGGAGGGTGGGAGAGGGTTTTTTTATTGATTAATCAGTAGATAAGAACTGCTTTAGGTGAAGGGAAAGACAACACTCAATACATGGAAGGTCAGCTCAATTGGACTGGACCAAAAGCAAAGAAGTTTCCGGGATAAAATGAATGCTTCAAAGGTCAGCAGAGCAAGCGCGGGGGTCTGGGGAGCATGGTTTGCGGGGACTTCTAAGTCAATTGGCAAAATAATTCTATTATGAAATCATTCTGCATCCCACTTTGAAATGTGGCGTCTGGGGTCTTAAATGCTAACAAGCAGCCATCTAAGATGCAGCAATTGGTCTCAACCCACCTGGAGCAAAGAAAAATGAAGAACACCAAGCCCACATGACAACTAAGAGCCCAAGAGACAGAAAGGGCCGCATGAACCAGAGACCTACATCATCCTGAGACCAGAAGAACTAGTTGGTGCCCGGCCACAATTGATGACTGCCCTGACAGGGAGCTCAGCAGAGGACCCCTGAGGGAGCAGGAGATCAGTGGGATGCAGACCCCAAATTCTCATAAGAAGACCAAACTTAATGGTCTGACTGAGACTGGAGGAATCCCGGCGGCCATGCTCCCCAGACCTTCAGTTGACACAGGACAGGAACCATCCCCGAAGACAACTCATCAGAAATGAAAGGAACTGGACAGTGGGTGGGAGAGAGATGCTGATGAAGAGTGAGCTAATTATATCAGGTGGACACTTGAGATTGTGTTGGCAACTCTTGTCTGGAGGGGGGATGGGAGGATAGAGAGAGAGGGAAGCCGGCAAAATTGTCAAGAAAGGAGAGACTGAAAGGGCTGACTCAAGACGGGGAGAGTAAGTGGGAGTAGGGAGTGAGATGTATGTAAACTTATATGTGACAGACTGATTGGATTTGTAAACGTTCACTTGAAGCTTAATAAAAGTTATTATAAAAAAAAAAAAAATCAAAATTGTCTAGTGTTTCTGAAACATCACTAAGAAGACCTAGTTGTTGCTGTTAGCTGCTGTCGAGTCAGTCCCCGACTCATGGTGACCTCATGTACAATGGGATTGGAGTAAGTAGAATATTCCCAAAATAAATTGCACTTTTGGAGAGAAGACAAAGGCGGAGGCTAAACATAAACTTATTTGGGAATTAAAATGCATACTTCTCTTATGAGCCAGATTGCTTCTTCTCCGTGTGGATTGACAGCTGGCTCACTCCCATGGTATCACCTGAGAACTCAGAACATGTTCATTGGGAACCCCTTACACCACAGGAGAAACAGGGTCAGAGTCTGGTCATGTCTCCATTTCTTCCTCATTTTCATTTTATTTGTTGATTTGTGCAACTTTTACAGACAGTTTTTATAAATCTCAATAGGTACACAATCATAAGCATCTCGTTGTTGTTGTTAGGTGCCGCACAGTAAGTTCTGACTTATCATGACCCTATGTACAGCATAATGAAACACTTCCCAGTCCTGCACTGTCCTCTCAATCATTGTTATGCTTGAGCCCATTATTGCAGCCACTGTGTCAATCCATCTCGCTGAGGGCCTTCCTCTTTTTTGCTGACCCTTTCCTTTACCAAGCATGATGTTCTTCTGCAGGGACTGGTCCCTTCTGATAACATGTCCAAAGTACCTGAGACAAAGTCTCATCATTCTTGCTTCTAAGGAGCATTCCGGTTGCACTTCGTCCAAGACAGATTTGTTTGTTCTTTTGGCACTCCATGGTATATTCAATATTCTTCACCAATATCATAATTCAAAGGCATCAATTCTTCTTTGGTCTTCTTTATTCATTGTCCAGCTTTTTCATTCAGGTGTTGTTGTTAGGTGCCGTCAAGTCGGCTCTGACTCATAGCAACCCCACTTACAACAGAATGAAATACTGTCTGGTTCTGCGCCATCCTCACAATCATTGTTACACTTAAGCCCACTGTTGCAGCCACTGTGTCAATTCATCTCATTGAAGATCTTCCTCTTTTTCACTGACCCTCTACTTTACCAAGCATGATGGTTCTTATCCAGGGACTGATTTCTCCTGACAACACGTCCAAAATATGTGAGACATAGTCTCGCCATCCTTACTTCCAAGGAACATTCTGGTTATACTTTTTACAAGACAGATTTGTTTGTTCTTTTGGCAGTTCATGGTACATTCAATCTTCTTCTCCAACACCACAATTTAAAGGCGTCAATTCTTCTTCAATCTTCTTTATTCATCATCCAGCTTTCACCTGCATATGAGGCCATTGAAAACACCATGGCTTGGGTCAGGTACACCTTAGTCTTCAAGGTGACATCTTTGCTTTTCAATACTTTAAGGAGGTTTTTTTTTTTTTTGTAGCAGATTTGCTCAGTGCAACGTCTTTTGATTTCTTGATGGCTGCTTCCATGGATGTTGATTGTGAATCCAAGTAAAATGAAATCGTTGACAACTTCAGTCTTTTCCCCATTTATCATGATGTTCCTTATTGGTCCACTTGTGAGGACTTCTGTTTTCTTTATGTCAAGGTATAATCCATACTGAAGGCTGTGGTCTTTGATCTTCATCAGTAAGTGCTTCAAGTCCTCTTCACTTTCAGCAAGCAAGGTTGTGTCATCTACTTAGCACAGGTTGTTAATGAGTCTTCCTCCAATCTTGATGCCGCATTCTTCTTCATGTAGTCCAGCTTCTTGGATTATTTGCTCAGCATATAGATTGAATAAGTGTGGAGAAAGGATACAACGCTGACACACACCTTTCCTGACTTTAAACCACACAGTATCCCCTAGTTCTGTTCGAACAACTGCCTCTTGATCTATGTATAGGTTCCTCATGAGCACAATTAAGTGTTCTGGAATTCCCATTCTTTGCAATGTTATCCATAATTTATTATGGTCCACACGGATGAATGCCTTCGCCTAGTCAATAAAACACAGGTAAACATCCTTCTGGTATTCTCTCCTTTCAGCCAGAATCCATTTGGCATCAGCAATGATATCCCTGGTTCCACATCCTCTTCTGAATCCGAATTGAATTTCTAGCAGTTCCCTGTCCATGTACTGCTGCAGTTGCTTTTGAATGACCTTCTGCCAAATTTTACTTGTGTGTGATATTAATGATAATATCTAGTGACTTTTAACTGTGAATAAGAGCAAAGATAATACAGAGAACATCCTACTTTCAAGCTCAAACATTTATTTTACTTACATGGCTCAGAAACAACATTTTCTCAGCATTGACATACCATGCATCCTTTCCTCCCTTATAACTGTGACACAAGCATTTGGTGAGTTTCCCAATGTAAAATGATTTACTGAATTGGCCATGAGAGATGCAGGCCCCAGGAGAGCTCTTTGCCACATTTCAGTTCATGGATGGGCCTTTTCTGAGCCTGATTAACAATCCACCCAGCTGTCAGCCCCATGGTTACTGGGGGCTCTGTGCAGGTGTGCACTCCAAATTTTATGACTTTCCAGCAATTATTCTCGATTAGGTAAAGAAAATCTTTAATAATAAGGAACATATTTGTACATGATATGCCTCATCTTTTTCATGAGCTTCCAAATTAGCAATGCACCAGGCCAGTACCCAAACCAAACCCGCTGCCGTCGAGTCGATTCAAGGATACCTTTTTTCTTTTTTTTTTTACATTTTTAACTATTGATTATCAAGGTATATCAAAATATTAATATTTTCAGTTATTTTTCTGTATATTTAATGAAATTGGAGATTATTTAAATATAGATTAATGTATCTCAGAGTTGATTATAAATGAAATAGGTACAATTTCCTAAATACTTCGTTGTGAAACTTTAGAAATTCACCATCTGCAGTAGGTTGATCTTGCCGAGGAGCAGATTCTTTCAGCCTTGGTCACCCAGGATGTGACATTGAGCTGGGAGAAAAGGAAGAGACATTGTGCAGTCTGGAACAGCTGTGGTAGGATGCAGGAGTTTGATCTTAGGGGAGGGACCAGAAAGAGTGTCAGAAGCAAGGCACTGGGTCAGGAGCAATGATGTGTTTGGGCCCATGGTAGTCTTGGGTGGGCCAACACCAGGGCTCACAGTAAAAAAAAAAAAAAAACTCACAGTGGACACTGAAAATGCCACCAGGGACACCTGAATAGTCAGAAGAGAATCAGAGACCATGGATAGAGCATGGCACTTAGCGTTCTTTCTTTCATTAATGCAGCAAATCCTTTTTCATATTTACCATTACCCTTATATCCACTTTCAGGATGACAATAGTGCACAGAGAAGCTGGGTAAGCCACCTAAAGTCACACAGCTGATAAACGTTAGAACTGCATACAATATGCTGGGTGTCTGACGTCATCCACCCATTCTCCTCTCATCAGTCCCATCTGCCTTGCGGGAGATGCTGTATAACATTTACTCCAGCCTCTTAAAGAGATGATGGTCTTCTAAGGATCTGTTTGAAAAACAAGGACTCATTTGTATGTTAGAAAATGTTTCATTTTGTTTTAAGCAAAAAATACTTTTAAAGATTAAACTGGTTACCTTCAATAGTGTGGTAAACCTGTTTGGGTAACTGAGGTGTCATTATACCAGGGTGGACACATGGATTGGAGCCCTGGTGGAGTAGTGGTTAAGAGCTTGCCTGCTAACCAAAAGGTTGGCAGTTCAAATCCACCAGCTGCTCCTTGGAAACCCCATGTGGCACTTCTACTCTGTCCATTTGGGGTTGCTATGCGTCAGAATCGACTCTACGGCAATTTTTTTTTTTTTTTTTACGGACACATGGATTATTGCTTATGATACTCCTGGATTAGTTTACATGCAGGAAGGATGAAGCCCAGCTGGCTTCAGTTAATTTCTCATTCCATACTTCGTTAGTCCCTTGGAGAGCTGTGAACTTTAAAGTGTTTCTGTGGCCTAGCTTAGTTGATAGTGTTCTAGAAGGCCAAAGAGGTTATTGAGTCATTCATGTAGAGCAGGACGTGAAAACTTCCACTTCACTGACCCAAGGCATAAACCCCAAGTATTTCACCTCCATTTCTGGGTGGTGCTGGGGCTCCAGGAGGTCTACCCCCTGCAGCGCTGATATGGCCTTGACAGGTTAGCAAGTAAGTGACGCTCTGTAGTCTCCCAGGTCATGATAAGCCTGATCTCTGCTCTTTGTATCCCTTCCGCTCTCAACCCCGCTGCCCCCTAGAGTTGTATTTGGCCCTTTCCCAAGATTTAATAAATGCTTCTCCACGCTTGTCACCCACAGTGTACAAATATTCAGACTCAGGCAGGACAGCCAGCTGAGCACAGGACTTCACCTGTGGGCACTGAGGCGCAGTAAATTCCCCTCCCCCATAAGAATCAGACCTGGGCCTCCTAAATCAGAGGTCAACGTACAAAGGCACCAGTGCATAGCATATTCAAGTACATACCATCTCTCTAACCCAAGGTTCTAAGTTATTAACATAACTTGGAAAAGAAAGGCACAACAATAATGCTGTTTGGCAAAAAAAAAAAAAAAACTGGAATTTTCCAACACTGCCTTAGTTTTATAAGAATAGCTAATTCCGTTCTAAAGTTATGGTGGTATGTAATAATACTTATGGAGTCCATAGGTGGTGGAAATGGTTACACACTCAACTACATGATGAAAGACTGGCAGTTCAAATCCACCCAGAGGCATCTCAGAAGACAGGCCTGGCAGTCTGATTCTGAAAGGCCACAGCCTTGAAAAACCTGTAGGACAGTTCTACTCTGACATACACGGGGTTGCCGTGAGTCAAAGTCTACTTGATGGCACCTAAAAAAAAAAAAAAAAAAAAAAAATTTTTTTTAACAACAACAATGGTATCTGGGGATTTTAAAAATTCATTCATAATCCCATGATCCACCTATGGCACTGAAATTTCTTAAAGTACTCACGCAAGTACATTTTAAAATCTTGAATCACGCAGTTGTCATTAGGTGCTGTCAAGTCCATTCCCACTAATAGCGACCCCACGTACAACAGAACGAAACACTGCCTGGTCCTGCACTACCATCACAGTCATTGTTATGCTCAAGCCCACTGTTTTAGTCGCTGTGTCAATTTATCTCGTTGAAGGTCTTCCTCTTTTTTGCTGACCCTCTGTGTTACCAAGCTTGGTGTCCTTTTCCAAGGACTGATCCCTCCTGATAACATGCCCAAAGTATGTGAGACGTAGCCTCACCGTCATTGCTTCTCAGGAGCACTCTTGCTGCACTTCTTCCAAGACAGATTTCTTCATTCTTTTGGCAGTCCATGGTATATTCAACATTCATCCCCAATGCCACAATTCAAAGGCATCAATTCTTCTTTGGTCTTCCTTAGTCATTGTCCAGCTTTCACATGCTTATGATTCACATCATGGCTAGGGTCAGGCACACCTTAGTCTTCAAGGTGAAATCTTTGCTTTTCAACACATTAAAGAGTTCTTTTGCAGCAGATTTGCACAACGCAACGTGTCTTTTGATTTCTTGACTACTGCTTCCACAGGTGTTGATTGTGTATCCAAATAAAATGAAATCCTTGACAACTTCAGTCTTTTCTCCATTTATGATGATATTGCTTACTGGTCCAGTTGAGAGGATTTTTTTTTTTTTTTTCTGTTGAGGTGTAATCCATACTGAAGGCTGTGGTCTTTCAGCTTCATCAGTAAGTGCTTCAAGTCCTCTTCGCTTTCAGCAAGCAAGGTTGTGTCATCAGGATAATGCAATTTGTAAATGAGTCTTCCTCCAACTCTGATGCCACTGTCTTCTTCATACAGTCAAGCTTCTTGGATTATTTGCTCAGCATGCAGATTGAATAGGTATGGAGAAAGGATACAATCCTGACGCACACCTTTCCTGACTTTAAACCAGTCAGTACCCCTTTGTTCTGTTTGAAGGACTGCCTCTTGATCTGTGTATAGGTTCCTCATGAGCACAATTAAGTGTTCTGAAATTCCCATTCTTCACAATATTATCCATAATCTGTTATGATCCACACAGTTGAATGCCTTAGCATTGTCACTAAAACACAGGTAAATATTTTTCTGATATTCTCTGCTTTCAGCCAGGATCCATCTGACATCAGCAATGATATCTCTGGTCCCATGTCCACTTCGGAATCTGGGTTGAATTTCTGGTGGTCCCCTATAGATATACTGCTATAGCCAATTGTGAATGAACATCAGCAAAATTTTACTTGCTCTTGATATGAATGATATTGTTCGACAATTTCCACATTCAGTTGGATCACCTTTCTTGGGAATAGGCATAAATATGGATTTCTTCCAGTCCATTGACCAGGTAGCTGTCTTCCAGATTTCTTGGAATAAACACTTCCAGCTCTTTATCCATTTGTTAAAACATCTCAGTTCATATTCTGTCAATTTCTACGGACTTGTTTTTCGCCAATGCCTTCAGTGTGGCTTGGACTTCTTCCTTCAGTACCATCGGATCCTGATCATATGCTACCTCCTGAAATGGTTGAACATCCACCAATTGTTTTTAGTGTAATGACCCTGTGTATTCCTTCCATCTTCTTTTGATGCTTCCTGCAGTGTTTCATATTTTCCCTGTAGGATCCATCACTATTGAAACTCCAGGCTTGAATTTTTTCTTGTGTTTTTCGCTTGAAAAATGTCAAACATGTTCTTTCCTTTTGGTTTTCTATCTCCAGCTCTTTGCCCATGTGGTTATAATACTTTACATTGTCTTCTCCAGCCGCACTTTGAAGTCTTCTCTTAAGTTGTTTTACTTCATCATTTCTTCCTTTTGCTTTAGCTTCTAGACATTCTAGAGCAATAATCAGAGTCTCTTCTGACACCCATTTTGGTTTTTTCTTTCTTTCCTATCTTTTTTTTTAATAATTTTTATTGTGCTTTAAGTGAAAGTTTACAAGTCTAGTCAGTCTCTCTCACAAAACTTAATATACACCTTGCTACATACTCCTAATGACCCTCCCTCTAATGAGACAGACCGCTCCCTTCCTCCACTCTCTCTTTTTGTGTCCATTTTGCCAGCTTCTAAACCCCTCTACCCTCTCATATCCCCTCCAGGCAGGAGATACCAACATAGTCTCAAGTGTCCACCCGATTGAAGAAGCTCAGCCCTTACCATCATCCCTCTCCAACTCACTGTCCAGTCCAATCTACATCCAAAGAGTTGGCCTCGGGAATGGCTCCCATCCTGGGTCAACAGAAGGTCTGGGGGCCATGACCACCTGGGTCCTTCTAGTCTCAGTCAGACCACTAAGTCTGGTCTTTTCATGAGAATTTGGGGTCTACATCCCACTGCTCTCCTGCTCCTTCAGGGGTTCTCTGTTGTGTTCCCTGTCAGGGCAGTCATCAGTTGTAGCCAGGCACCATCTAGTTCTTCTGGTCTCAGGCTGATGTAGTCCCTGGTTCATGTGGCCCTTTCTGTCTCTTGGGCTCGTAATTACCTTGTGCCTTTGGCTTTCTTCATTCTCCTTTGATCCAGGTGGGTTGAGTCTCATTGATGCATCTTAGATGGCTGCTTGCTAGCATTAAAGACCCTAGACGCCACTCTTCAAAGTGGGATGCAGAATGTGTTCTTAATAGATTTTATTATGCCAGTTGACTTAGAAGTCCCCTGAAACCATGGCCCCCAAACCCCTGCCCCTGCTGTGCTGGCCTTCGAAGCATTCAGTTTATTCAGGAAGCTTCTTTGCTTTAGTCCAGTTGTGCTGACCTCCCCTATAATGTGTGTTGTCTTTCCCTCCACCTAAAGAAGTTCTTATCTACTATCTAATTAGTGAATACCCCTCTGAAACCTCCCTCCACCCCCCATCTTGTAACCACAAAACAGTGTTTTCTTCTCACTTTAAACTATTTCTCAAGTTCTTATTATAGTGGTCTTAAACAATATTTGTCCTTTTGCAACTGACTAATTTCAGCATAATGCCTTCCAAGTTCCTCTACGTTATGAAATGTTTCACAGATTCCTCACTGTTCCTTATCAATGCGTAGTATTCCATTGTGTTAATGTACCATAATTTATGTATCCATTCATCTGTTGATGGGCACCTTGGTTGCTGCCATCTTTTTGCTATTGTAAACACTGCTACAGTAAACGTGGGTGTGCGTGTATCTGTTCAAGTAAAAGCTCTTATTTCTCTAGGATATATTCCAAGGAGTGGGATTGCTGGATCGTATGGTAGTTCTATTTCCAGTTTTTTAAGGAAAGGCCAAATGAATTTCCAAAGTTGTTGTACCATTTTACATTCCCACCAGCAGTGTATAAGTGTTCCAATCTCTCCACAGCCTTTCCAACATTTATTGTTCTGTGTTTTTTGGATTAATGCCAACCTCATTGGACTGAGAGGAAATCTTATTGTAGTTTTGATTTGCATTTCTGTAATGGCTAATGATCGTGAGCATTTCCTCATATATCTGTTAGCTACCTGAATGTCTTCTTTAGTGAAGTGTCTGTTCAGATATTTTGCCCATTTTTTAATTGGGTTATTTGTCTTTTTCTAGTTGAGCTTTTGCAGTATCATGTAGATTTTAGAGGTCAGGCGCTGATCGGAAATATCATAGCTAAAAACTTTTTCCCAGTCTGTAGGTAGTCTTTTTACTCTTTTGGTGAAGTCTTTGAATGAGGATAGGTGTTTGATTTTCAGGAGCTCCCAATTATCTAGGTTTTCTTCTGCATTCTTAATAATGTTTTGTATACTGTTTGTGCCATGTATTAGGGCTCTTAACTTTGTCCTTATTTTTTCTTCCATGATCTTTATTGTTTTAGATTTTATATTTAGGTCTTTGATCCATTTTGAGCTTGTTTTTGTGCATGGAGTGAGGTATGGGTCTTGTTTCATTTTTTTGCAAATAGATATCCTGTTATGCCAGCACTATTTGTTAAAAAGACTGTCTTTTCTCCATTTAACTGTTTTGGGGCCTTTGACAAATATTAACTGCTCATATGTGGATGGATTTATGCTGGATTCTAAATTCCGTTCCATTGGTCTATGTATCTGTTGTCGTACCAGTGCCAGGCTCTTTTGACTACTGTGGCGGTATAAAAGGTATAATAGGTTCTAAAATCAGGTGGAGTAAGGCCTCCCACTTTTTTCTTTTTTTTCAGTAAGGCCTTGCGTATCCAGGACCTCTTTCCCTTCCATATGAAGTTGGTGATTTGTTTCTCCATCTCATTAAAGAATGTTGTTGGAATTTGGATCAGAATTGCATTAAATCTATAGATCACTTTTGATAGAATAGACATTTTTACAGTGTTAAGTCTTCCTATCCATGAGCAATGTGTTTTTCCACTTATGTAAGTCTCTTTTGGTTTCTTGCAGAAGCGTATTGTAGTTTTCTTTGTGTAAGTCTTTTACATCTCTGTTAAGATATACTTCTAAGTATTTTATCTTCTTGGAGGCTACTGTAAATGGCATTGATTTGGTGATTTCCTCTTTGATGTTCTTTTTGTCGGTGTAGAGGAATCCAACTGATTTTTGTATGTTTATCTTGTATCCCAATACTCTGCTGAACTCTTAGTTTCAGTAGTTTTCTTGAGGATTCCTTAGGGTTTTCTGTGTATAAGACCATGTCATCTGCAAACAGAGATAATTTGACTTCTTCCTTGCCAATCTGGATGCTCTTATATCTTTATCTAGCCTCATTGCTCTGGCTAGGACTTCCAACACAATGTTTAATAAGAGCGGTGATAAAGGGCATCCTTGTCTGGTTCCTGATCTCAAGGGAAGTGCTTTCAGGCTCTCTCCATTCAGGGTAATGTTGGCTGTTAGCTTTGTATAAATGCCCTTTATTATGTTGAGGAATTTTCCTTCTATTCCTATTTTGCTGAGAGTTTTTACCATGAATGGGTATTGAACTTTGGCAAATGCCTTTTCTGTGTCAATTGATAAAGTCCTGTGATTCTTCTCTTTTGTTTTATTTATGTGATGGATTACACTAATTGTTTTTCTAATGTTGAACCCTCCCTGCGTACCTGGTATGAATCCCACTTGGTCATGGTGAATTATTTTTTTGATATGTTGTTGAATTCTATTGGCTAGAATTTTGTTGAGGATTTTTGCATCTACGTTCATGAGGGATATAGGTCTATAATTTTCTTTTTTGTGGTGTCTTTACCTGGTTTTGGTATCAGGGATATGGTGGCTTCATAGAATGAGTTTGGTAGTATTCCATCTTTTTCTACGCTCTGAAATACCTTTAGTAGTAGTGGTGTTAACTCTTCTCTGAAAGTTTAGTAAAACTCTGCAGTGAAGCCACCTGGACTAGGTCTTTTTTTTTGTTGGTAGTTTTTTGATTACCTTTTCAATCTCGTCTTTTGTTACAGGTCTGTTTAGTTGTTCTACCTCTGTTTGTGTTAGTTTAGGTAGGTACTGTGTTTCTAGGAATTCATCAATTTCTTCTAGGTTTTCAAATTCATTATAGTACAATTTTTCATAGTAATCTGACATGATTCTGTTAATTTCAGTTGGGTCTCTTGTAATATCACCCATCTCATTTCTTATTTGAGTTATTTGCTCTTTCTGCTGTTTTTCTTTTGTCAGTTTGGCCAGTGGTTTATCAATTTTTTTGATTTTTTCAAAAAACCAGCTTTTGGTGTTGTTAATTCTTTCAATTGTTTTTCTGTTTTCTATTTCATTTAGTTCTGCTCTAATTTTTATTATTTGTTTTCTTCCAGTGCCTGAGGGTTCTTTTGTTGCTGTCTTTGTATTTGTTCAAGTTGTAGGGATAATTCTTTGATTTAGGTCCTTTCTTCTTTTTGTTTGTGTTCATTTATTAATGTAAATTGGCCTCTGAGCACTGCTTTTGCTGTGTCTGAAAGGTTCTGGTAGGAAGTGTTTTCATTCTCATTGGATTCTCTGAATTTCTTTTTTCCATCCTTAATGTCTTCTATAATCCAGTCTTTTTTGAGCAGGGTATTGTTCAGTTTCCAAGGGTTTGATGATTTCTTTTCTCTGCTTTTTCTGTTATTGTTTTCCACTTTTATGGCCTTATGGTCAGAGGAGATGCTTTGTAATACTTCAATGTTTTGGATTCTGCTAAGGCTTGCTTTATGACCTAATATATGGTCTATTCTAGAGAATGTTCCATGTGCACTAGAACAGAAAGTATACTTGGTTGCTGTTGGGCGGAGTGTTCTGTGTATGTCTACAAGGTCAAGTTGGTTGACTGTGGCATTTAGATCTTCCATGTCTTTATTGAGCTTCTTTCTGGGTATCCTGTCCTTCACAGAAAGTGGTGTGTTGAAGTCTCCTACTACTATTGTGGAGCTATCTCACTTTTCAATGCTGATAGAATTTGTTTTATGTATCTTGCAGCCCTGTCATTGGGATATACATATTTAATGTGGGTATATCTTCTTGTTATATTGTCCCCTTAATCATTATATAGTGTCCTTCCTTATCCTTTATGATGGATTTAACTTTAAAGCCTATTTTGTCAGAAGTTAATATTGCTACTCCTGCTCTTTTTTGATTACTTACTTGATATATTTCTTTCCAACCTTTGAGTTTTAGTTTGTTTTTGTCTCTAAGTCTAAGGCATGTCTCTTGTAGGCAACATATAGACGGATTGTGTTTTTTAATGCATGGTACTGCTCTCTGTCTCTTTATTAGTGCATTTACTCCATTTACATCCAGCGTAACTATGGATAAGTATGAATTTAGTGCTATCATTTTGATGTCTTTTTTTGTGTGTTGTTGGCGGTTTCTTTTCCCACTTAATTTTATGTGCTGAGTAGAATATCTTCATATACTGTCCTTTCCTCATATTCGTTGTTGTTGATTTTGTTTCTGCCAATTCTCTATTTTTTTTCTTCTGTTTTATTTTCATGAGTAGGATAGTTTGTCTCCTTTGTGGTTACCTTATTATTTACCCCTATTTTTCTAAATTTAAACCTAACTTTTATTTCTGTATCACCATATCTTCTTCTCCATATGGAAGATTTGTGATTATATTTCTTTGTCCTTCTTTATTATTTTAATATTGTCTTCTTTTATATAATAACCTCACTGTTACCCTGTTTTGAGCTTTTTTTTTTTTTCCCCCTGCCTGGTTTGACTTCTGATTGCTCTGCCCAGTATTCTAGTTTTGGTTTGATACCTGATATTATTGATTTTCTAACCAAAGAACTCCCTTTAGTATTTCTTGTAGTTTTGGTTTGGTTTTCATGAATTCCCTAAACTTCTGTTTATCTGGAAAAGTCTTAATTTCACCTTCATATTTAAGAGACAGTTTTGCTGGGTATATGATTCTTGGCAGGCAATTTTTTTCCTTCAGTTTTCTAAATTTGTCATCCCATTGCATTCTTGCCTGCATGGTTTCTGCCAAGTAGTCCAAGTTTATTCTTATTGGCTCTCCTTTGTAGGTGATTTTTTGTTTATCCCTCTCTGCTCTTATAATTCTCTCTTTATCTTTGGTTTTGGCAAGTTTGATTATAATATGTCTTGGTGACTTTCTTTTAAGATCTACCTTATGTGGAATTCGAGGAGCATCTTGGATAGATATCTTCTCATCTTTCACAATATCAGGGAAGTTTTCTGCCAACAAATCTTCAACAATTCTCTCTGTATTTTCTGTTATCCCTCCCTGTTCTGATACTCTAATCACTCATATGTTACTTCTCTTGATAGAGTCCCACATGATTCTTAAGGTTTCTTCATTTTTTAAAATTCTGTTATCTGCTTTTTCTTCAAATATATTAGTGCCAAGTGATTAATCTTCAAGTTCAAAAATTCTGGCTTCTGCTTGCTCAATTCTGCTCCTCTGACTTTCTTTTGAGTTGTCTACTTCTGTAATTTTATTGTTAATCTTCTGAATTTCTGATTGCTGTCTATGAATTTTTCCAGCTTATTAAACTTTTCATTATGTTCCTGAATAATCTTTCTAACTTCTTCAGTTGCTTTATCTGTGTGTTCCTTGGCTTGTTCTGCATATTGCCTCATTTCCTTCCTGATGTCTTGAAGGGTTCTGTATATTAAACTTTTGTATTCTGGCTCTGGTAATTCTGGGAATGCTCTTT
Organism: Loxodonta africana; assembly: GCF_030014295.1. Taxonomy (NCBI): domain Eukaryota; kingdom Metazoa; phylum Chordata; class Mammalia; order Proboscidea; family Elephantidae; genus Loxodonta; species Loxodonta africana. The sequence continues at coordinate 7,267,689 of NC_087343.1, read as the reverse complement.
CATCTAGAAGATCCCTGGATTCTTTGTTTTGAGAGCTTGTTGAGGTGATCATGGTCTGTTTCTTTATATGACTTGATATTGACTGTTATCTCCGAGCCATCTATAAGTTATTGTATTAGTTTATGCTTGCTTACTATGTCATAGCTTCGTGCTTTGTTTTATTTTGGTATACCCCTATGGGTTGCTTGAGTGAGCTAGCTTGATTATTTTTACCTTTGGAGCTCTGACATCCTGTCTCCAGATGGCTAGAGCTGTTATCAGGTATATCAGTCTAGGAGTCCATTCACTTTTCTTGTATGAATTCAGCTCAGGTGTCCAGGTAGCTGATCATCAAGTGTGTGGTACAGGCTCTCTTCAACACTTTTAGTGGGCAGGAGTGTTTGGCGTATATACCAGTATCTGATTCCAGCAGGGGGTCACCCTCTGAACAAGGCAGGGGGCTGCGAACTGACCCCTGAGTGTCTCCGACGAAAGCACGTCCCTGTTCCCTAGAGCGTACGGGTGGGTGGGTTCTGCAGATGGACCGTGGGCACCTAAAGTTTTTGGTTGTAAGGACTGGGAGGTACTAGTTATCCTTGGACCCCTGTCGCAGGTGGCTGGGTAACCTTAGTGGAGCTAACAGTCCTTAGGTCCCTGATGTGGGTAGGTGAGGACCTTGTTTAATAGGCAAAGCAATGTCAAACATCAAACACCCACCTCTCCACCGCAAAGCTGAAACAGTTGGAGTCTGCCAACAAGGGTCAGTTCTCCCGAAATAGATCCACACAGGTCCATGTAGAAGGGAAAGGTGCTCAAAGTCCACGTACTGTTTATGCCTGGAGAGGAGCCGCTTCTGTCCTGAGGTCCCCCAGTTAGTGGAGCTAGCAAATTGTCGTTTCCACCAATTGCAAATTTTTTCTTTCCCCAAGGCCAGGAGAATGGCTCTAGGTGGTCAACAGGGCCTATTTCAGGCCCAGGGGATTCAGCCGCTGAAGCTGGCTTGAGGGTGGAGGGCAGGTGCAGTAAAATGTATGCAAGTACTTAGCTTTTGCAGACAGCACCGTTCTTCTCTTGTTCCAGAGGTGTGAGTAGGCTGTGTGGCTGGCTGCTTCTCCCTGAGGAAACTGCTGCCAAACGCTAGTACCAGCCTGCCACCGCCACTCTGGGAATGGTGCCTGAGGGCTCCCTGCAATTCAGGTCCAGTAACTCCTCTCCGCTTCTGGACAGCCTCTTCCTCCCCCTGCCTCTCAGTTCATTTTCTAAGCTTCCCTTTGAAGCTCAGAGCTCCCACCTGTCAGAAATATACTCGTTTTGCTTGTTTTTCGAGTCTTTGTTGTAAAGAGGGCTCGCTGGAAGTATCTGACTGTTCTGCTATCTTGACTCTGCCCCTTCTCTTTCCTGTCTTTTTAATGACCTCTTGGCCTGTGGTTTTGTTCTGACTGATGATATTGAGCTTTTCCATCATCTGTTTCCATAGATGTAGTCAATTTGATTCCTGTGTATTCCATCTAGTGAGATCGACGTGTATAGACACTGTTTATGTTGGTGGAAAAGGTATTTGCAATGAAGAAGTTGTTGGTCTTGCAAAATTCTGTCTTGTGATATCTGGCATCATTTCTATCACAAAAGCCATATTTTCCAACTCCTGATCCTCCTTCTTTGTTTTCAATTTTCACATTCCAATCACCAGTAATTATCAATTTATCCTGATTGCATGTTCAGTCAGTTTCAGACTGCAGAAGTTGGTAAAATCTTCAGTTTCTTCATCCTTGGCCTTAGTGGTTGGTGCATCAATTTGAATAATAGTTGTATTAACTGTTTTTTCTTGTAAGCATATGAATATTATCCTGTCCCTGAGAGCATTGTACTTCAGGATAGATACTGAAATGTTCTTTTTGACGGTGAATGCAACGCCATTCCTCTTCAAGTTGTCTTTCCCAGCGTAGCAGACTGTACGATTGTGCAATTCAAAATGGCCAATAACAGTCCATTTAAGCTCACTAATGCCTGGGGTATCAATGTTTATGCATTCCATTTCTTTTTTGATGGTTTACAGTTTTCTCAGATTCATACTTCGTACATTCCATGTTACAATTATTAATGGATGATTGCAGCTGTTTCTTCTCATTTTGAGTCACGCCACATCAGCAAATGAAGGTCCTGAAAGCTTTACTCCATCCACATGATTAAGGTCGACTCTACTTTGAGGAGGAAGCTCTTCCTCAGTCATCTTTTGATTGCCTTCCAAACTGGGAGACTCGTCTTTCTGCACTATACCAGACAATGTTCTTCTGCTATTCATAAGGTTTTCACTGGCTAATTCCTTTCAGATGTAGACCACTGGGCGTTTCTTCCAGTTGTTGTTAGGTGCCATCGAGTTGGTTCTAACTCATAGTTATCCTGTGTACAACAGAAGGAAATTCTGCCTGGCCCTATACCATCATCACAATCATTATGCTTGAGCCCATCATTGCAGCCACTGTGTCAGTTCATCTCATTGGGGGGCTTCATCTTTTTCACTGCCCCTCCACTTTGCCAAACATGATGTCCTTCTGCAGGAAGTGATTCCTCCTGATAACATTTCCAAAGTATGTTAAATGTAGCTTCACCATCCTTGCTTCTAAGGAGCATTCTGTTTGCACTTATTCTAAGGCAGATTTATTCATTCTTTTCACAGGCCATGGTACATTCAGTATTCTTTCCCAACACCACAATTCAAATGTGTCAATTCTTCAGTCTTCCTTAGTCATGGTCCAGCATTTGCATGCATATAAGGCGATTGAAAACACCATGGCTTGGGTCAGGTGCACCATAGTCTTCAAGGTGACATCTTTGCTTTTCAACACTTTAAAGAGGCTTTTTACAGCACATTTGACAAAGTAACGTGCCTTTTGATTTCCTGACTGCTGCTTCCATGGGTGTTGTTTGTGGATCCATTTTACTTGGGTCTTTCTTTCTAGTTTGTCTTATTCTGGAAGCTCAGCTAAAACCTGTCCACTGTGGGTGACCCTGCTGGCATTTGGCTTGCAGCATCACAGCAACACACAAGCCCCCACAGTACTACAAAATTACAGACATGTAGGGAGAATCATGCAGAAAGACATAAAATTGAAAGTGGAAAGTGCCCTATTGCATCCTTACTAACTTACTTTCTTTCCTGAAGATAACCGCTGTCAACATAATCTTATCAATCATTCCAGGAAAATTCATTTAATCTAGATGTACGATTTTTGAAAGGAACAAAATAGGATCACATTATATTCTTTATTTTACACTTTTTTAAAAACTACCTTTCTTAAATCTAGTGGCACATTGGTTAAGAGCTCAGTTGACAACCAAAAGTTCAGCAATTCAAATTCACCAGCTACTTTTTGGGAACCCCCTGGGGCAGTACTACTGTGTCCTGTAGGGTTGTTATGAGTCAGAATTGACTTGATGGCAACAAATTCGTTTGTTTTTTGGTTTTGGAAGTCCAGTAGTATAAGCTTTAAGCTTTCAGATTTAAAGATCCCTACACTGTATTTTCTACAGAGATGACCTTTAAAATATTACTTAATCACTCTGAGTCTCTATTTTATAATGGAATAATAAAGATACCTACCTCAGAAAATTGCTCTGAGGTTTGTTGTTGTTGTTGTTAGGTTCCATCAAGTCAGTTCCAACTCAGAGTGACTCCATGCACAACAGAACGAAACACTGCTTGGTTTTGCCTCATCCTCATAATCCTTGTTTTGCTTGAGCCCATTGTTGCAACCACTGTGTCAGTCCCTTTCATTGATGATCTTCCTCTTTTTTGCTGACCCTCTATTTACCAAACATGATGTCCTTCTCCAGGGACTGATCTCTCCTGATAGCATGTCCAAAGTACGTGAGACTACGTCTTGCCATCCTTGCTCGAAAGGAGCATTCTGGTTGTACTTCTTCCAAGACAGACTTGTTCCTTCTTTTGGCAGTCCATGGTATGTTCAATATTCCTTGCCAACACCACAAATAAAAGGCATCAATTCTTCTGTCTTCCTTATTAGTTGTCCAGCTTTCACATGCATATGAGGCTATTGAAAACATCCTAGCTTGAATCAGGTGTACCTTAGTCCTCAAGGTGACATCTTTGTTTTTCAATACTTTAAAGAGGTCTTTTGCAGCTGTTTTGCCCAATGCAATGCGTCTTTTGATTTCTTGACTGCTGCTTCCATGGGTGGTGATTGTTAATCCAAGTAAAACAAAATTCTTGGCAACTTCAAATTTTTCTCTGTTTATCATGATGTTGCTTATTGGTCTAGTTGTAAGGACTTTTATATTCTTTATGTTGAGGTGTAATCCATACTGAAGGCTGTGGTCTTTGATCTTCATCAATAAGTGCTTCAAATCCTCTTCACTTTCAGCAAGCAAGGTTGTGTCATCTGCATAACACAGGTTGTTAATGAGTCTTCTTCCAATCCTGATGCCCCGTTCTTCTTCATACAGTCCAGCTTCTTGGATTATTTGCTCAGCATACAGATTAAGTATGGTGAAAGGATTTCACCCTGTTGTACACCTTTCCTATCTTTAAACCATGCGGTATCCCTTTGTTCTGTTGAAAAGACTGCCTCCTGATCCATGTGCAGATTCCTGATGAGCACAATTAAGTGTTCTGGAATTCCCATTCAAAATGTTATCCATGATTTGTTATGATCCACACAGTCAAACACCTTAGTATAGTCAATAAATTCTGGTATTCTCTGCTTTCAGCTAGGGTCCATGTGACATCAGCAATCCTGTCCCTGGTTCTATATCTGCCTCTAAATCCAGCTTAAATTTCTGGCAGTTACCTGTTGATATACTGCCGCAGCTGCTTTTGAATGATCTTCAGCAAAATTTTACTCACATGTGATATTAATGGTATTGTTCCATAATTTCCATGTTAGGTGGGATCACCTTTCTTGGGAATAGGCATAAATATGGATCTTTTCTAGTCAGTTGGCCAGGTAGCTCTCTTCCAAATTTCTTGGCATAGATGAGTGAGGACTTCCAGCACTGCATCCTTTTGTTAAAACATCTCAATTGGTATTCCCTCAATTCCCGGAGCCTTGTTGTTTGTCAGTGCCTTCAGTGCAGCTTGGACTTCTGCCTTCAGTACCATCAATTCCTGATCATATGGTACCTCCTGAAATGGGTGAACATCTACCAATTCTTTTTTGTATAGTGACTCCGTATGTTCCTTCCATCTTCTTTTGATGCTTCCTGTGTCACTTAATATTTTCCCAGTAGAATCCTTTAGTATTTCAACTCAAGATAGAAATGAAGCCAGGGATCGTACGATTGAATTTTGCAAGACCGATGACTTCTTCATTGCAAATACCTTTTTTCACTAACATAAACAGCAACCATGCACATGGACCTTGCCAAATGGAATACACAGGAATCAAATCGACTACATCTGTGGAAAGAGAGGGTGGAAAAGCTCAATATCATCAGTCAGAACAATGCCAGGGGCCAATTGCAGATCAAGCCATCAATTACTCAAATGCAAGTTAAAGCTGAAACTGAAGAAAATTAGAACAAGTTGATGAGAGCCAAAGTACAACCTTGAGTATATCTCACCAGAATTTAGAGACCATCTCAAGAATATATTTGATGAGTTGAACACTGATGGAAGACCAGACAAGTTGTGGAATGACGTCAAGGACATCACACATGAAGAAAGCAAGAGACCATTAAAAAGACAAGAGAGAAAGAAAATTGATGTCAGAAGAGACTCTGAAACTTACTCTTGAATGTTGAGTAGCTAAAGCAAAAGGAAAAAATGATGAAGCAAAAGAGCTGAAGGAAAGATACCAAAGGGCAGCTCAAAAAGAGGAAGTAAAGTATTATTATGAAATGTGCAATGACCTAGACACAGAAACTCAAAAGGGAAGGACACACTTAGCATTTCTCAAGCTGAAAGAACCAAAGAAAATATTCAAGCCTCGAGTTGCTCAGTTTTATGTAAGGTTTTACGTAAAAACTGTAGGCCATATTCTGGGTTCTCAAAATAGTGTCCAATTATGATAATCACCAGCACATAATTATCTAATCCTTTCTAATGGCTCCAATTATATAAATGCACTCTTCTAAAAATCTGTCTTGGAAGAAGTACAGCCAGAATGCTCCATAGAAACAAGGATGGTGAGATTACATCTCACATACTTTGGACACATTATCAGAAGCGTTCAGTCCCTGTAGAAGAACATGAAGCTTGGTAAAGTGGAGGGTCAGTGAAAAAAAGGAAGACCCTTAACAAGATGGATTGACACAGTAGCTGGAATAATGGACTCAAGCATAACAAGGTTTGTAAGGATGGCGCAGGACCGGGCAGTGTTTCTTTCTGTCGTACATAGATATGCTGTGGGTCAGAACTGACTTGACGGCACCTAACAACAACAACAACACTCTGTTTTGTTTGTGCTTTTTTGCTATTGCAAACAATGCTGCAGTATATATTCTTATACATTTACCAATATTAGATAAAAACCAAAAAACCAAACCCATTGCCATTGAGTCAGTTCCAACTCGTAGCAACCCTTATAGAACAGAGTAGAACTCCCCCATAAAGTTTCCAAGGACAGCCAGGTGGATTTGAATTGCCGACCTTTTGATTAGCAGCCATAGCACTTACCTACTACAACACCAGGGTTTCCGCAATATTAGTAAGTGCTTAAAATAAATATTTGACAAGAATTCCAAAAGGCTAAATTCCTAGAACTGAATTATACTTTTCAAATATTGATAAATAAATATGGCAGATGGCCTCCTGGGTGTGTGAAATTTCCTCTTTGTTGAAATGCTATGAACAGTCATTATTATCATGATTTAAAATTTTTGTCACTCTAGATGCTATGTGGCCCTGGTAAATGATGGAATACTAACTGAAATATTTCAAAAAATGACTATAGAACTGGAAGCTCTCGCTTGTCTATGCCAAGAAATTTGAAGACAGCTACCTGGCCAACTGGCTGAAAGAGATCCATATTTGTGCTCATTCCAAAGAAAGATGATACAACAGAACGCAGAAATTATTAAACAATATCATTAATATCATACACAAGTAAAAACTTGCTAAAGATAATTCAAAAGCAGTTGCAGCAGTACATTGACAGGGAACTGCCAGAAATTTAAGCTGGATTCAGAAGAGGATGCAGAACAAAGGATATCATTGCTGTTGTCAGATGGATCTTGGATGAAAGCAGAGAATACCAGAAAGATTTTTACCAATATTATATTGACTATGCAAAAGCATTCCACTGTGTGGATCATAGCAAATTACCACTAACATTATGAAGGCAGGGGATTCCAGAATATTTACTTGTGCTCATGAAGAGCCTGTACATAGGTCAAGAGGTAATCATTGGAGCTAAACAAGGGAATACTACATGGTTTAAAATCAGGAAATGTGCGCATCAGGGTTGCATCCCTTCACTATACTTATTCAATCTGTATGCTGAGCAAATAATCCAAAAATCTGGACTATATGAAGAACAGAGTATCAGGATGGAGGAAGATTCATTAATAACCTGCATTATGCAGATGATACTACCTTGCTTGCTGAAAGCAAAGACAGCTTGAAGAACTTGCTGATGAAGATCAAAGACTACAGCCTTCATTATGGATTATAGCTCAACATAAAGAATAAAAAAAAATCCTCACAACTGGACCAATAAGTGACATCATGATAAACAGAGAAAAGATTGAAGTTGACAAGAATTTCATTTCACTTGGATTCACAATCAAAATCCATGGAAGCAGCAGTCAAGAAATCAAAAAACACGTTGCTTTGGACAAAAGTGCTGCAAAAGATCTCTTTAAACTGTTAAAAAGCAAAGATGTCACTTTCAGGACTAAGGTGCACCTGACCCAAGCCATGGTGTTTTCAATCGCCTCATATGCATGTAAAAGCTGGACAATGAGTAAGAAAGACCAAAGAATTGATGTCTTTGAATTATGGTGTTTGTGAAGAATATTGACTATACTATAAACTGCCGGAAGAATGAAGGAATCTATCTTGGAAGAAGTACAGCCAGAATATTCCCTAGAAGCCAGGATGGTGAGACTTTGTCTCACATACTTTGGACATATTTTTGGGAGGGGCCTGTCCCTGGTGAAGATCACCATGCTTGGTAAAGTAGAGAGTGAGTGAAAAAGAGAAAGATCCTGGACAAGTTGGACTGACACAGTGGCTGCAGCAATGGGCTCAAGCATACCAACGATTGCGAGGATCGTGTAGGACCAGGGAATGTTTTAGTCTGTTGTATGTAGGGTCATTATGAGTTGGAACCAATAGTATGGCACCTAACAAAAACAACAACAGTGCTCAGTCAATTCAATGGAGAAAGAATAATCCCTTTACTAAGTCATGCTGGGACAACTGGATTTTTCACATGCAGAAGAATAAAACTGTACCAGTACCTAACACTGTATATGAAAATTAAAATGAATCAGCAACCTGAATTAGAACCATTAGAATGAAAACCATGAAACCCTTAGAAGAAAACACAGGGGTGATACTATGGGATCTACTTTTTAACAATTAATTCTTAGATGTCACACCAAAAGCAAAATAGATCAGCAAAACAGATAAACTGGACTTCATTAAATTTACTTAACCACTCTCTCCAAGTGAGGAGAATACCTACAGAATGGGAGAGAAATTTGGGGAGCCATAAATTGGATAAAGGTTTAATATCTAGAATATATAAAGAACTCCTACAACTAACAACTTTTAAAATGGACAAAGAACCCAATCAAACAGTGTGAAAGAATTTGGATAGAAGTTTCATTAAAGAAGAAATATAAATGTCCAATAAGCACATGAAAGGATGCTCAGTGCCATTAGTCATTCAAACAAACAAACAAAAAATCTTTTGCAGCCACTGTTATCAATCCATCTCATCCAGTATATTCCTCTTTTTCACTGACTTTACCAAGTATGATGTCCTTCTCCAGGGACTGATCCTTTCTGATAACATGTCCAAAGTAGATAGCTAGGTGGATGTAGCCATCTTTGCTTCTAAGGAGAATTCTACTTGTACTTCTTCCAAGACAGATTTGTTTGTTCTTTTGGCAGTCCATGGTATATTCAGTATTCTTCCCCAACACCACAATTCAGAGACATCAATTTTTCTTCCTTACTCATTGTCCATCTTTCCCATGCATATGAGGCAATTGAAAACACTATGGCTTGGGTTGGGTGCATGTTAGTCTTCAAGGTGACATCTTTGCTTTTTAACACTTTAAAGAGGTCTTATGCAGCAGATTTTCCCAGTGCATTGCATCATTTGATTTCCTGACTGCTGCTTCCATGGGCATTGATTGTGGATCCAAGTAAATTGAAATCCTTGACAACTTCAACCTTTTCTCTATTTATCATGATGTTGCTTATTGGTCCAGTTGTGAGGATTTTTGTCTTCAAAATGGTGTACTGCTGTGAAAAACATTTTGGTGGTTCCTCAAGAAGTTAAACATACTAGGAAGCATTGACTATCTCCTTATGGTGATGGAAAACTTGGCAAAGGACACTGGTGATGATGGTACAACATGATTAGTGTAACTTATGTCACTGAATTGCTCATGCAAAGAATGTTGAATTGGCCATCTAAGATACTCCAGTGGTCCCACCCCATATGGAGCAAGGGAGAATGAAGAAAACCAAAGACATAAGGGAAGATTAGTCCAAACGACTACAAATAACACAGCCTCCACCAGACTGAGTCCAGCACAACTAGATGTTGCCCAGCTACCACCACTGACTGCTCTTACAGGGATCACAATAGAGGATCCCAGACGGAGCTGAAGAAAAATGTAGAACAAAATTCTAACAGACAAAAAAAAGACCAGACTTACTGGTCTGACAGATTGGAGGAACCTCAAGGGTATGGCCCCCAGACACCCTATCACTCAGCACTGAAGTCACACCTGAGTTTCACCCTTCAGCCAAATGTTAGACAGCCCCATAAAATAAAATGAGACTAAATGGGCACACCAGCCCAGGGGCAAAGACAAGAAGGCAGGAGGGGAAAGGAAGCTGGTCGAATGGAAATGGGGAACCCAAGGTCAACAAGGGAGAGCGTTGACACATCATGGGGTTGGCAACGAATGTCACAAAACAATATGTGTATTGATTGTTTAATGAGAAACTAATTTGTTCTGTAAACCATCTAAAGCACAATAAAAAATGATAAATTTATGGATGTGTTCTATATATTTTTACAATTAAAAAAAATCAGGAGAAAAAAGTTGTTACTTTAAAAATTAAAATTCACCTCTCAATTTTGCCCCCTTGAAAATATTTTTTACTTTGTTCATGACACTTTCATTGTTATGTTTTACAGACATTTTTACTGTTTTTCCCGTCAGTTCTTTCCTATTTCCTTTAATGTCTTGCTTAGAAGGCCTCCTTGACTCCCTAGTATATTATCTCCCGCTTTCTTCTGGGTCAATTTTGGTAAGTTATACTTTTCTAGACAGTGGCACATTTTATTCATTTTTTAATCTTTTTTTTTTTTTTTGGTGAAACTTTACACAGCCAATGATAAGCAATTTCAATAAATTCTACATGTACAATTAGGTGATGTTGATTATACTCCAAGCTGTGCTACCATTCTCACTATCCTTTTCCAAATTATCCTACCACCAGTATCCTAAACTCAGTGCCCCACCCAGCTCCCCATCCCACATTTTGAGTTGTGGTTGTTGATTTGATCTCGATCTATATTCATTTTTCAATTCATTTTAACATGGTTTTGCAAATTATTCCATTAAGAGTCTTGTCATTCCATCTTTTTATCTGGAATTCCCTTCCTCTCCATGTTAGTATTTAAGTTGGTGTACACATGCTTTCTCTTCCATTTTGCGATTTAAATTAACTGATTTTGGTACATTCCTGAGCCCTCTCTCTGCCCCTGGAGTCCCAAACCATGGAACACCACCTCACAAATCTTACTATAAGGATGCAGGTGTAGGTTGTGTATGGCGACCTTTCCCTTTCCTAATTCTCAACCAAGGTTTTTGACCCCTTTCAGCTTACAATCTTCCTGGAAGGGAGAACATGATTAGTAGAGGATAATAAAAATTGCAGTGGTTAGAGAAATGGCCCTGTCTTCAATTTGAAAGCATAACGTTTTTTTCTTTCTTCTCCTTTGTTTTTTTCCAGTCAGGCATGATAAGAACACAAGACGCAGATTACTTCTTAAAGCCGCTTCCTTCATACCTCCCAGGGAAGTTCAATGGCTCTGCCCAAGGCGGCCCGCACTCCCACATCCTGTACAGGAGATCCACAGAGCCCCGAGTACAGAGGAGGAGTGAGACCATGATGACCCAGAGGAGGCGGAGCCTGGGACATCACCACCACTCTCGCCATGACAGTCAACACCTTCGCAATGGCTCCAAGCTCCGGCACACACACAAGCAGCATTTCTGCGGAAGACGCAAGAAATGTATGTAAGGGCGCTTCCTTCATTTATTTAATGATTCTGTCATTTATGTGGGAGCCTGGGTGGCACATGCTGCTAACCTAAAGGTTGGTGGTTTGAAGCCACACAGCCACTCCACAGAAGAAAGGCCAGGTGATCTGGTTTCATAAAGATTACAGCCAAGAAAACCCTATGGAGCTCAGCTCTACTTGTAATCATGGGATAGCCATGAGTCCGAATTGACTAGACGGCAATGAATTTGTTTTCATTTAGACAAGTCAATGGAACATTTTGAGTTTTCTTTGAAGTATGTCTGCTGACGAGGTACAATTTATTTACACGTGGTTAAACTAAAGCAGTAATTCCAAAAAAAGTCCATTATCTGTAGCTGCAGTATAAAATATCTCTCTGTTTGGATAATACATGTTCGTGATTTATTTATTTATTGAAGACCTCTGTTCCTTAGATTAAATGACACAGTGCTCAGAAGTAAGGGGTTTGCTGTCAGTCTTCAAAAGAACCCTCACAACCCTACCCAGTAATTCTATATAGTAAAGGTTTAGAGTCAGGAAAACCCACATAGTTTTCCTGCTGAGGTCATCTTTATATATAGACTTGACTCTACCACATCAGAAGGACAGGTTATGCTTAATATAATTTGCCTACAATTTTTCCCCAAGGTTTTAGATACATCTTTTTTTTTTCGTCAAGAGACATTTAGGAGGTGATTTATTATTTACATTTTTTATAGGAAATGCTCCCAAAGTCAGAAATACGAGCTCAGTGTTTACTGGAATTTCCCTTCAGCACCTTCCTCCACCTCCCCCGGCGAGACTGGGGAAAGCCCAGCCCTCCTCCCAGCCAGCATTCCCTGTTTGGCCGGGTCCATTGGCTGCTATGCCCAGCACCCCAAAACAGAGGTGGGCACGTTACAGGTGCCCAATAAGTAATCAATAAAGGGAAAGAGCGAGAATCACTTGTCACCTACAGCTAAAGAAAAAGCACTATTTAAACTCCCAGCACCTGAGTGGCATTGAACCCATCGGTGTGGTTGTTTAGGTGCCGTCTGGCCAGTTCCAAATCACAGTGACCCTGTGCACAACAAAACAAAACACTGCCCGGTCGGGCACCACCCTGATGATTGTCGTTAGATGTGAGTGCATCGTTGCAGCCACTGTGTCAATCCATCTTGGCAAGCATCTTCCTCTTTTTCACTGACCTTCTACCTTACCAGACATGATGTCCTTCTCCGGGGACTTGTCCTATCTGATAATACATGCAAAGTACATGAGGTGAAGTCTCACCATTCTCAATTCTTAGGAACACTGTGTCTGTACTTCTTCCAAGACAGATTTGAACCCATGGTGCACTATAAATAAAAGCCCTATGCTACATTCACATGCTCTTAGGAAACTCAAGTGCATATGAATTTAGGCAGTGTGCTGGGTCTGTGGAAGGCAGCAAGGAGAACTCAATTAAGAACCAGTAGAGTTGAACAGAAAGAAAGAAGGGGAATGAGAACGAGAGCAGAGCAGGCTAAGGCATTGGCAGGGTCAGAGCCAGGATTCGTGCTGGCAGGGCTCACATTGGAGGTGTCACAGGTGCTGGGACTTGGGCTTAGACCTAGAATGGCCAGTAGACCCACCAACCTGGGTCCAGGGATGAAGAATGGGTAGGGCAGCCTGAATCTCTTTGATAAGCCAGACCAGGGTCTGAAGTTAAGGCTGTAGTGAGCCCCGAGAAAGCCTAGCAACTCAGACAATTCTGAAATGAGTGTGAATTCTTGTCTGAAGGTGTCCCAAGACACTCAGGCTAGCAACACAGCTATGGCACAGCTGGGCATACACAGACGGCCCTACAGAAATGCTGGTCAGTTTGATGTGGGTGTGTGTGCATGTGTGCAGGCATGTGTGCATGTATATATGTGCACATGTGTGTGTATGTGTGTGCATGTGTATAAGTGTGTGTGTTCGTGTTTGTCCGTGTGTGGAGAACTCTAATGCCTTGAAAGGGGTTTCAGAATCTCAATAGTGGGGTTGATGAAAGATAATTATTTGAAAAAGACTGTTAAACACTATAATGAATTTTACAGTTGGAAAAAAAAAAAAAAAACTAACCATGTTGTCATAACAAAAATAGAAAACTAGAAAAGGAAAGCTCCCCTTGCCTGGCAAGAAGACATTAGTAGTCGACATGGTGCTATTTGCGGCAGTCCTGTGGCCCAGGCCTGTGTGGCAGCAGAGCTGTGTGACCCCGGCTCCAGGCTGGAGCATAGATTCTCAGGACCTCTTGATCCCTGGGAATGGATGTTTCCATGATGTCCATGAGGATTTGGGACTTCCCTGGAGGAATATGGGTCTCCCCTTGGCTAGGCGGAGTTCACACTTAGAAGGACCCTTCCCTGTTGGAGCTTCTGGTTCAGAAAATGAGAGATTTGTGTGCATTTATTTAGAGCAGCTACCTGGGCAAAAAGGCAAACAAAGGCAGAGAGATATTGCTTAAAATCAATACTGAGGCTCAACCTCAGGCTTATAAATCTGGTGTGCTTCGGAGCTACAGGCAAGACCTGACAGTGAGGTCTTAGCTAGGACTCATGTGCTTCGAATCTCAGAAAAACTTGCAAGTACCATGTTTGGGGTAAGTAGCTTGCCCTGGGGCAGTGGTGGTTCAGTGGTAGAATTCTCACCTACCCCGCAGGAGACCAGGGTTTGAATCCTACCCTATGCACCTCATGCACAATTACCACCCATGTGCTGGGGGAGATCTGGGTGCTGTTATGATGCTGAGCAGATTTCAGGGGAGTTTCCAGACTAAGACAGACTAGGAAGAAAGGCCTGGCAATTTACTTTTGAAAATCCGCCAGTGATTTTCTACACAACTGTCCAATCCTGTTGTGTATGGGATGCCCATGAGTTGGTTAGACAGCAGCTAACCACAACAACATTTTGCCCTGAGGGGCTTGTTAGGACCATGCCCACTGAGACTCCCACCCCGTGGACATTTTTCCTCCAGTGGGAGTTAAAACCAAGGGCTCTGGGACTATGCCATCAACATCTGACACCCATTTCCAACATGTTCTAGAGAGAAACCTTGAGCAGGTTCTATTCATTCCTTGTGCCTTGGTGGCCTCATCCTCAGTGGCCACGATGTGGGGCTGTTGGGAGACCAAGTTACACATAGAAAGGTCTTGGTGAACTTGGCATCTATGTAAATTACATGAATGTTAACAGTACGTAACTAGTGATCAGCAGACTGTAAGCCAGTGTAATTACTTTCCTGCAAAAGGTTCATTTCGATTTGGTAGTATTTTAGTAGAGAAAAGTAAAATGCTCAAGTTGGACTTGAGAGTTGGGTGTGGGTACCAGGCAGACAATATAGATAGCATCTGCTAACAGTGTGTTCTAGAGTCCCTGGGTGGTGTAAATGGTTAATCTGCTCAGCTGCTAACCGAGAGGTTGCTGGTTCAAGTCCACCCAGAAGAGCCTTAAAAGAAAGGCCTGGCGATCTACTTCCAAAATATCAGCCACTGCAAACCTTACTGAGCACAGTTCTATTCTCACTCACATGGGGCCGCCAGGAGTCAGAACTGACACTATGACAACTGGTTAACAATGCACCCCACAAGTACAATTTGTGCAGTTTTGGGTTGCATACCACCTAAATATTTGGACATTTTGTAGTCTACATTCATATGACTCAATTGTAACCATGTTTTCTAAGGCGTCCACTAAACCTGATTTTTTTTAAATGTTTATTGTGCTTTAAGTGAAAGTTTACAGATCAAGTCAGTTTCTCACACAAACACTTATATACACCTTGCTACATACTCCCAATTGCTCTCCCCCTAATGAGACAGCCCGCTCCCTCCCTCCACTTTATCTTTCATGTCCCTTTTGCCAGCTTCTAACCACCTCTGCCCTCTCATATCCCCTCCAGGGAGGAGATGCCAACATAGTTTCAAGAGCCCACCTGATCCAAGAAGTTCACTCCTCACCAGCATCCCTCTCCAACTCACTGTCCAGTCCAATCCCTGTCTGAAAAGTTGGCTTTGGGAATGGTTCCTATCCTGGGCCAACAGAAGATCTGGGGGCCATGACCACCGGAGTCCTTCTAGTCTCAGTCAGACCATTAAGTCTGGTCTTTTTACGAGAACTGGAGGTTTGCATCCCACTGTTCTCCTGCTCCCTCAGGGGTTCTCTGTTGTGTTCTCTGTCAGGGCAGTCATCGGTTGTAGCCGGACAGCATCTAGTTCTTCTGGTCTCAGGCTGATGTAGTCTCTGGTTCATGTGGCCCTTTCTGTCTCTTGGGCTCGTAATTACCTTGTGTTCTTGGTGTTCTTCATTCTCCTGTGATCCAGGTGGGTTGAGAACAATTGATGCATCTTAGATGGCCGCTTGCTAGGGTTTAAGACCTCAGATGCCACTCTCCAAAGTGGGATGCAGAATGTTTTCTTAACAGATTTTATTATGCCAATTACTTAGATGTCCCCTGAAACCATGGTCCCCAAACCCCCAACCCTGCTGTGCTGGCCTTCAAAGCATTCAATTTATTCAGGAAACTTCTTTGCTTTTGGTTTAGTCCAGTTGTGCTGACCTCCCCTGTATTGTGTGTTGTCTTTCCTGTCACCTAAAGTGGTTCTTATCTACTATCTATTTAGTGAATACCCATCTTCTACCCTCCCTCCCCGCTCTCATAACCATCAAAGAATATTTTCTTCTCTATTTAAACTATTTCTCAAGTTCTTATAATAGTAATTTCACTCAGCATAATGCCTTCCAGATTCACCCATGTTATGAAATGTTTCACAGATACATCACTGTTCTTTATCGACGTGTAATATTCCATTGTGTGAATCTACCATAATTTATGTATCCATTCATCTGTTGACGGGCACCTTGGTTGCTTCCATCTTTTTGCTATTATAAACAGTGCTGCAATGAACATGGGTGTGCATATATCTGTTCGTGTAAAGGCTCTTATTTCTCTAGAATATATTCCAAGGAGGGGGGATTGCTGGATAAATTGGTAGTTCTATGTCTAGCTTTTTAAGGAAGCACCAAATCAATTTCAAAAGTGTTTGTACCATTTTACATTTCCACTAGCAGTGTGTAAGTGTTCCAATCTCTCCACAGCCTCTCCAACATTTATTATTTTGTGTTTTTTGGATTAATGCTGGTCTTGTTGGCGTGAGATGAAATCTCATTGTAGTTTTGATTTGCCTTTCTCTAATGACTAATGATCCGTGAGCATTTCCTCATGTATCTGTTAGCTACCTGAATGTCTTCTTTAGTGAAGTGTCTGTTCATATCTTTTGCCCATTTTTTAATTGGGTTATTTGTTTTTTGTAGTTGATTTTTTGCAGTATTATATAGATTTTAGAGATGAGGCACTGATTGGAAATGTCATAGCTAAAAACTTTTTCCCAGTCTGTAGGTAATCTTTTTGCTCTTTTGGTGAAGTCTTTGGGGAGTCTTTGGGTGAGCATAGGTGTTTGATTTTTAGAATCTCCCAGCTACCTAGTTTTTTTTCTGCATTGTTAGTAATGTTATGCACACTGTTTATGCCATGTATTAGGGCTCCTAACATTGTCCCTATTTTTTCTTCCATGATCTGTATCATTTTAGATTTTATGTTTAAGTCTTTGATCTATTTTGAGCTCGTTTTTGTGCATGGTGTGAGGTATGAGTCTGGTTTCATTTTTTTTTTCTGATGGATATCCAGTTATGCCAGCACCATTTGTTAAAAAGACTGTCTTTTCCCTATTTAACTACTTTGGGGCCTTTGTCAAGTATCAACTGCTCATATGCAGATGGATTTATGTCTGGATTCTCAATTCTGTTCCATTGGCCTATGTATCTGTTGTTGTCCCAGTTCCAGGTTGTTTTGACTACTGTGGCGGTATAATAGGTTCTAAAATAAGGTAGAGTAAGGCCTCCCACTTCATTCTTTTTCAGTAATGCCTTATTTATCGGGGGCCTCTTTCCCTTCCATATGAAGTAGGTGATTTGTTTCTCCATCTCATTGAAGAATGTCATTGGAATTTGGATCGGAATTGCATTAAATGTACACATTGCTTTCGGTAGAATAGACATTTTTATAATGTTAAGACTTATTATCCATGAGTAAGGTATGTTTTTCCACTTATGTAGGTCTCTTTTGTTTTTTTGCAGAAATGCTTTGTAGTTTTCTTTGTATAAGTCTTTTACATCTCTGGTAAGATTTATCCCTAAGTATTTTATCTTCCTGGGGACTACTGTAAAAGTATTGAATTGATGATTTCCTCTTCAATGTTCTTTTTGTTGGTGTAGAGGAATCCAACTGATTTTTATATGTTTATCTTTTATCCTGATAATCTGCTGAACTTTTCTGTTAGTTTCAGTAGTTTTCTTCAGGATTCCTTAGGGTTTTCTGGGTATAAGATCATGTCATCTGCAAATAGAGATAATTTTACTTCTTCCTTGCCAATCTAGATGCGTTTATATATATATATATATATATAGCCTAATTGTCTGGCTAGGACCTCCAGCACAATGTTGAATAAGAGCGATGTTAAAGGGCATCCTTGTCTGGCTCTCGATCTCAAGGGGAATGCTTTCATGCTCTCTCCATTTAGGGTGATGTTGGCTGTTGCCTTTGTTGCCTTTGTATAAATGCCCTTTATTATGTTGAGGAATTTTCCTTCTATTCCTATTTTGCTGAGAGTTTTTATCATGAATGGGTGTTGAACTTTGTCAAATGCCTTTTCTGCATCAATTGATAAAATCATGTGATTCTTGTCTTTTGTTTTATTTATATGATGAATTACATTAATTGGTTTTCTAATGTTAAACCATCCCTGCATACCTGGTATGAATCCCACTTGGTCATGGTGAGTTATTCTTTTGATATGTTATTGAATTCTATTGGCTAGAATTTTGTGGAGGATTTTTGCGTATAAGTTCATAAGGGATATAAGTCTGTAGTTTTCCTTTTTTGCGGTGTCTTTGCCTGGTTTTGGTATCAGGGATATGGTGGCTTCATAGAATCAGTTTGGGAGTATTCCATCCTTTTCTACCCTCTGAAATACCTTTAGTAGTAGTGGTGTTAACTCTTCTCTGAAAGTTTGGTAGAACTCTGCAGTGACGCAGTCCGGGCCAGGGCTTTTTTTTTGTTGGGAGTGTTTTGATTGCTTTTTCAATCTCTTCTGTTGTTATGGGTCTATTTAGTTGTTCTACCTCTGTTTGTGTTAGTTTAGGTAGGTAGTGTGTTTCTAGGAATTCATCCATTTCTTCTAGGTTTTCTAATTTCTTAGAGTACAACTTTTCATAGTGATCTGATACGATTCTTTTATTTTCAGTTGCGTCTGTTGTCTGTTGTAGTGTCGCCCATTTCATATCTTATTTGGGTTATTTGTTTCCTCTCCTGTTTTTCTTTTGTCAGTTTGACCAATGGTTTATCAATTTTGTTGCTTTTGGTCTTGTTAATTCTTTCAATTGTTTTTCTGTTTTCTCTTTCATTAAGTTCTGCTCTAATTTTTATTATTTCTTTTCTTCTGGTGCCTGAGAGTTTCTTTTGTTGCTCTCTATTTGTTCAAATTGTAGGGATAATTCTTTGATTTTGGTCCTTTCTTCTTTTTGTATGTGTACATTTATTGATATAAATTGACCTCTGAGCATTGCTTTTGCTGTGTCCCAAAGGTTCTGATAGGAAGTGTTTTCATTCTTATTGGGTTCTATGAATTTCTTTATTCCATCCTTAATGTCTTCTATAATCCAGTCTTTTTTGGGCAGGGTATTGTTCAGTTTCCAAGTGTTTGATTTCTTTTCCCTGGTTTTTCTATTATTGATCTCCATTTTTATGGCATTATGGTCAGAGAAGATGCTTTGTAATATTTCCGTGGCTTGGATTCTGCTAAGGCTTCTTTATGACCTACTATGTGGTCTATTCTAGAGAAGGTTCCATGTGCACTAGGAAAGAAATTATACTTGGTTGCTGTTGGGTGAAGTGTTCTGCATATGTCTATGAGGTCATGTTGGTTGATTGTGGCATTTAGATCTTCCATGTCTTTATTGAGCTTCTTTCTGGATGTCCTGTCCTTCACAGAAAGTGGCGTGTTGAAGTCTCCTACTATTGTTGTGGAGCTGTCTATCTCACTATTCAATGCTGAGTTTGTTTTATGTATCTTGTAGCCCTGTCATTGGGTGCATAAATGTTTAAAATGGTTATATCTTCTTGGAATATTGTCCCTTTAATCATTATATAGTGTCCTTATTCTTTATGATGGATTTAACTTTAAAGTCTATTTTGTCAGAAATTAATATTGCCACTCCTGCTCTTTTTTGATTGTTGTTTGCTTGATATACATTTTTTCCATCCTTTGAATTTTAGTAAGTCTAAGGTGTGTCTCTTGCAGGCAGCACATAGACCGATCTTGTTTTTTAATCCATTCTGCCACTCTCTTACTCTTCATTGGTGCGTTTAGTCCATTTACATTCAGGGTAATTATGGATAGGTATGAATTTAGTGCTATCATTTTGATGTCTTCTTTTGTGTTTTATTGACAGTTTCTTTTTCCCACTTAATATTATGTGCTGAGTAGATTATATATTGTCCTTTCCTCATATTCGTTGTTGTTGATTTTGTTTCTGCTGAGTCTCTATTTTTTTCTTGTCTTTTATTATGAAGTGTAGAACAGTTTTTCTCCTTTGTGGTTACCTCATTATTTACCCCTATTTTTCTAAATTTAAACTTAACTTTTATTTCTTTGTGTCATCTTGTCTTCCTTTCCTTATCGAAGATCTATGACTATGTTTCTTAGTCCTTCTGTATTGTTTTAATGTTGTCTCCTTTTACATAATAACATTGCTTTTACTCTGTTTTAAGGTTTTTTTTTTTTATTGTTGTTTGTTTCTGAAACCTTGCTTTTTTTTTTTTTTTTTTTTTTTTTAATTTCCCTGTCTGTGTTGACTTCTGACTGCTCAGCCCAGTGTTCTCGTCTTGGATTGTTACCAGATATTATTGATTTCCTAACCAAAGAACTCCCTTTAGTATTTCTTGTAGTTTTGGTTTGGTTTTACGCATTCCCTAAACTTCTATTTATCTGGAAATGTCCTAATTTCACCTTCGTATTTAAGAGACAGTTTTGCTGGATATATGATTCTTGGCTGGCAATTTTTTTCCTTCAGTTTTTTATATTCATCATCCCATTGCCTTTTTGCTGCCATGATTTCTGCCGAGTAGTCTGAGCTTATTCTTATTGGCTCTCCTTTGTAGCTGAACTTTTCATTTATCCCTAGCTGCTCTTAAAATTCTCTCTTTATTTTTGGTTTTGGCAAGTTTGATTATAATATGTCTGCATGATTTTCTTTTAACATCTACCTTACATGGAGTTTGATGAGCATCTTGGATAGATATCTTCTCATCTTTCACAATACCGGGGAAGCTTTCTGCTAACAAATCTTCAACAATTTTCTCTGTGTTTTCTGTTATCCTTCTCTGTTCTGGTACTCCAATCACTCATAGGTTATTTCTCTTCATAGAGTCCCACATGATTCTTAAGTTTTTTTTTTTTTTAATTCTTTTATCTAATATTTCTTCAAATATATTAGTGCCAAGTGATTTATCTTCTAGTTCAGAAATTCTGCCTTCCACTTGCTCTACTCTGCTCTTCTGACTTTCTGTTGAGTTGTCTACTTCTGTAATTTTATTGTTAATCTCCTGAATTTCTGGTTGCTGTCTATCTATGGATTTTTCCAGCTTATTAAATTTTTCATTATCTTTCCAAATAACCTTTTTAATTTCTTCAGTTGCTTTATCTGTGTGTTCCTTGGCTTGTTCTGCATATTGCCTCATTTCCTTCCTGATGTCTTGAAGGGTTCTGTATATTAATCTTTTGTATTCTGCCTCTGGTAATTTCAGGAATGCACCTTCATCTAGAAGATCCTTTGATTCTTTCTTTTGAGAGCTTGTTGAGGTGATCATGGTCAGTTTCTTTATGTGACTTGATATTGACTCTTGTCTCCTAGCCATCTATAAGTTATTGTGTTAGTTTATTTTATGTTTGCTTACTGTGTCATAGCGTCTTGCTTTGTTTTGTTTTGATATGCCTCAATGGGTTGCTTGAGTGAGGTAGCTTGATTATTTTTGCCTTTGGAGCTCTGACATCCTGTCCCTAGATGGTTAGAGCCGTTATCATGTGTATCAGTTTAGGAGTCCATTCAGTTTTCTTGTATGAATTTAGGTCAGGTGTCTAGGTAGCTGATCATCGAGTGTGTGGTACAGGCTCTGTCTTAGTCTTAGAGGGGCAGGGGTGATTGGTGTAGGTACCAGTTTCTGGTTGCAGCAGGGAGTCACACTCTGAAGAAGTCAGGGGGCTGAGAATCATCCCCCAGGTGTCTCTGAGGAAAGCGTGTCCCTGATCCCTAGAACGTACAGGTGGGTGGGTTCTGCAGACAGACCATGGGCACCCAATGTTTTTGGTTGTAAGGACTGGAAAGTACCAGTTATCCTTGGACTCCTGTTATGGGTGGCTGCATGACCCCTCATGTGGGTAGGTGAGGACCCTGTTTAATAGGCAAACCAATGTCAAACATGAAACCCCCACTCTCCACCACCCAGCTGAAATGGTTCGAGCCTGCCAACAAGTGCCTATTCTCCTGAGACAGGCCCACTCAGGTCCATGCAGAGGGGAAAGGTACTCAAAGTTCACAGACCATTTATGCCC
Source organism: Loxodonta africana (assembly GCF_030014295.1). NCBI lineage: Eukaryota > Metazoa > Chordata > Mammalia > Proboscidea > Elephantidae > Loxodonta > Loxodonta africana. The sequence continues at coordinate 7,245,585 of NC_087343.1, read as the reverse complement.
AGAGAGGAGCCTCTTCTGTCCTGAGCTCCCCCAATTGCAAGTTTTTTCCTTTTCCAAGGCCAGGAAGATGGCTCTAGGCACTCAACAGTGCCTATCTCAGGCCCAGGGAATTAAGCTGCTGAGGCTGGCTTGCGAGCGGCGGGGGGCATGGTAAAGTATACGCAAGTACTTAGCTTTTGCCGAGAGCGCCATTCTTTTCTGGTTCCAGAGGTGTGGGTAGGCTGTGTGGCTGGCTGCTTCTCCCTGAGGAACCTGCAGATGAACGCTAGTACCAGCCCGCCACCACTCCTGGAATGGTGCTTGAGGGCTCTCCATGATTCAGGTCCGGTAACTCCTCTCTGCTTCTGAACTGTCTCTTCCTCCCTCTGCCCCTCAGTTTGTTTTCTAAGCTTGCCTTTGATGCTCAGGGCTCCTAGTTTGTCATGAATATACTCGCTTCACTTGTTTTTTCCGGTCTTTGTTGTAAAGAGGGCTTGCTGGAAGTGTCTGTCTATTCCACCATCTTCACTCCACCTCCTGATTGTTTTTTAATATATAGTGTTAACTTAATTATTATAAATGTCAAAAAAATTTTTAAATGATTTTCTCTAAGAAGACGGAGTATTTACTTTGCCTTCTGATTAAGCTGAGTAAACACGGATGACTTTTCCTAGGAAATTAAGCTCTGAAGTGCAGTGGGTAAGCAAAGAGAGGTTAATGATCCACTGAAAACAAGACAGACAAACCAGTCATGTGTCTAGACATTGGAATCAACTTGCAAACTGTCAGGTCAATAAAAGTCTTGAATTAAGAAATGGTGCAGGCCTGTGCTCTTTCTGTAATTGTTAATCCTGTTGCTTTTTCAGTCACTCTTTCACGGATCCCTATGCCACAACTCCATATGCTCACAGTCTTGGTGGCGCAGTGGTTAAGAACTCAGCTGCTAACCAAAAGGTCAGCAGTTCGAATCCACCAGCCACTCCTTGGAAACCCTATGATGCAGTTCTACTCTGTTCTGTAGGGTCACTATGAGTCCGAATTGGCCCTATGACAGCAGGGACAACCTTTGAACCTTGTGCTTCTAGACACTAGTACTTCATAGCTAAAGAGCCCACTCTCCTGTTCTTTAAATCAGGACAAATTTACGTAAAGGTAAATATAGCGTGAAGACTAGACTATACAAACCTAAATTGAGAGTTCTTCTTCAACACAAATATTCAGTTTTACAGGTTTAAAGGTTGTATGAGTTTATTCTGCACGTTAACTTCTAAGGCCACATGTCACATATCATTTGGTCTTTCATGCCAACTTTTGCTTTTGATCCTTTCTCTGTGTGTCCCTCCACAGACATGCCCAAGCCTCCCAGTGAAGACCTGTTCATCTTCCCTGATGAGTACAGCTCTTCCTCACGGCAGAAACGTTCCCTTCTGAAGTCTCATAGACACGAAGAGCTGAATGTGGAGACATTGGTGGTAGTTGACAAAAAGATGATGGAGAACCATGGCCATGAAAATATCACGACCTATGTCTTGACGATACTCAATATGGTAGGATGGGCCTTTTTGTTGGGGACACCTGTGTAATTATACCTTTCCTCATAGGAGACATGTAAAAAATAGGTGTGGAGGAGAATGTAAAATAGTAGCATGTGAAGTATGCAATAAAATGTAAATTGTCATTGTTATATAAACTATATATATGTTGTTTGTTGTGTGCTGTTAAGTAAATTCCAACACATAGGGACCCATGTAACAGAGTAGCACTGCCCTATAGGGTATTCTAGGCTATAATCTTTATGGGAGCAAATTGCTAGGACTTTTGCCCACAGAGCTGATAGATTTGAACTGCCAACCTTTCAGTTAGCAGATGAGTTTTTTATGTATATATAAATATGACATATATCGTGTCATATTATAGATCTCTGGGTGGCACAAATGGTTTGATCTCTGCTACTAACCAAAAGGTTGGTGGTTCAAATCACCTAGTGGCACCATGAAAGATTTGGTGATCTGCTCCAATAGAGATTATAGCCAAGAAAACTCTATGGATCATTTCTACTTTGTAATACATGGGGATGCTATGAGTTGGAATCAATTCGATGGCAATAGGTTTGGTTTGGTTTTGGTATATATATGCTAACTGTGTTTTACATTCTACTTTTTTACTTGTAGATTTATGTGTCATATATAAGAAATATTTTATTGGTGGTAATTGCTTCAATTATGCTATGTTTCAACAAAAGAGCCATTTTAAGAATTTCAGAGAATAATGTCAGGAGGAGAGATAGTTTGACTCCTATGTAAACTTGATGTTCTGGGCTTACTGCTGACTTCAGCTACCAGAAATCTGTAAGAGGAGGCTGAGACTTTGTAATGTGGTCAATCTGTCTGTCAGCACTATATGTGTGATTTTAGATGGCTGTATAGAAATGCCCTTGTTCAAATATTGAATATAAATTATTTTACCTACAAAAACAGATAGACAGTACAACCCTTTAGAACATCACAGCAGGTAAAATGTGCTCTGTCTCAGGCTGACAACTATAGTGATTATTGAAGAAGGTGAGGGGAGATTAGGCCCCATTTCATGTAAGTGAAATCTAGATAACAGCAGGCAAACCATGGCTCAACCAAGGGAATTTTAGAAATAGTTTTAATGACAATATTTTGGAAATATCGGTTATGTTCTTCTGCATCAGTAAGGAAGTCTCTGGGTAGTACAAGGAGCCCTGGTGGCACAGTGGTTAAAAGCTAGGCTGCTAACCACGAGGTTAGCAGTTTGAATCCACCAGCTGCTCCTTGGAAACCCTATGGGGCAGTTCTACTCTGTCCAGTAGGATCACTACGGGTCAGAATCAACTCGATGGCAATGGGATTTTTGTTTTTGTTTTTGGGTGGTATGAATAGTTAATCCACTTGGATGCTAACAGAAATATCAGTGGTTCCAGTTCACCCAGAGGTGCTTTGGAAGAAAGGCCTGGTGATTTAATTCAAAAATATCGGCCATTGAAAACTCTATGGAGCACAGTTCTACTCTGACAGTTTTGGGGTCAACAGGGATTGCAGTTGACTCAACAGTGGTTGGGTCTAGGACATCAAGAAGCCGAATCCATAAAACCTACTGCAGTCGAGTCCATTCAGGTCATAGCACCCTATAGGACAGAGTAGAACTGCCCGATTGGGTTTTCAAGAGTATATTCTTTGTGCAAGCAGACTACCACATCTTTCTCCCGTGGAGAGGCTGGTTGGTTCCAACGGCCAACCTTCTGTTTAGCAGCTGGGCACTTTAATCACTGTATCACCAGGGCTTTTCAATAAGCAGAGTGCCCCTCTCTGTGTTTCATCTTTCCTTAATATGGCGTGGTTTTTATTGCATTGTCCTCAGTAAACTGACCCATGGAGCTAAAGCACTCCCAGGGAACCGATGGAAAGTGTGAAATAGAACCCCATATGACTGCACGCTCATGTTTTGGAGGACCATGGGTGAAGGCTGCTCTGATGAAGGAAGTTTCTGCCCCTGTTCCCTAGAACGTTTTCAATTTTTTACCACCTAAGGACCAAACTGACTATGTTCGTTGCTGTCAGCCTGCCTTTACTCAGTCCTTTTAGTCATTCATTTTACTGTCTGCAAGCTGCCATCTTGCTGTTTGAGTCTTTCTTTGGCCATCTGTGCACATTTTTCCTTCCCTTGTATCCTGTTGCTCTTTCCCCAAAAGTTTCTTTCTGCTTCTGGAATCCCTTGCCGGGAGAGCAGGGGCAGTGCTCGGCTCACATAGTGATCATCGTGAGTAAAATATCCTCCTTCCTTCTAACATGGACATTGACCAGTGTGGAGCCTTTATAATCCTTTCATTGGTGTTTGATGATAAAATGTGTCCCCTCCCAAGAAACTTGCAGTTTTTACCTTCACAAACCAATGGTAAGGATTCAACAACCAATAGTTAGATATTGCTACCCCTGTCTGTCAAGCGATGTAAGAACTTTGATGTGGTTATTTCACTGTCACCAAAGAAGAAAGAGACTGACTTTCACCAGCAGGACTCCAGGCTGAGTAACAGGCTGTGGGCAAGCTGCAGTATATGGGAACTGACATGGGTTTGCCTGCTTTTCTAGGTGTCTGCTTTATTCAAAGATGGAACAATAGGCGGGAACATCAACATTGCAATTGTGGGGCTGATTCTTCTAGAGGAAGAGCAGGTATAGTGTCTTAGAAACAAGCAGCTTTTTTTTTTTTTTTTAGTAACAGTAAATGCAAATGTAATGCATGTTTTTTCTCTTTCCTTTGGAGCCAAATTTTTAAAAATATTTTGTCTCATGTAATGAGTTTTTTCTCAGTGCCTTTAATGATTATTGGATGTTTTGTGTTTTTCACAAGGGAGAGAGAGGAATACACTCTTAATTGGCTGACAAGACAGATAGTGAGCTAGAAGAGCTGCCTTTGATGAGTGGCTGGGAGACAAAGAGTAGAGTACAAATCAGGGCATGGAATGGGTTCCTTCAGGCTGGCGCCCCTGCTGAGAATTTGTGTTTCTAACAAGTCCCCAGGAAGTTATACAGAAGAATCACCTGGGGAATCTCCTTAAAACGTAGATCCTGATTATAGTGTATCCGAGGTGGAGATGCAGATACACAGCAGGGGACCTGTTAGAAATGTGACTTCTCAGCAGAGGTTCAGACTGGAACGAGGTGGTTAGAAGCCCTGGTCCAAAAGGTGCCTTCAGCCACTGTGAGCTTTTAGGTGGAATTGAGCCCATTTTATCTGTTGCAGGAGGCTAAGGCTATATCCTAGCCTAGAAGCTAAATTGTAGGCTGTGGCACGGCACTAACCCTCGCCGCCTTCATTCTTAGATTATATTTTAATAGAGATTCTGGAGTATTGAGCTCATTTCTCTTATTGCAGACAAAAACTGAAATTACAGTGAATCTTGGTAGTAGCAAGGAAAAAAAAATCCCCTTTTGCCTATATTCCAGAACCCCTTTTTGGAAGCCTCAGTGGTTCAGTGGTAGAAGTCCATGCGGGAGACTTGGGTTCAATTCCTGGCCAAGGTGCCTAATGTGCACCACCACCCGTCTGTCAGTGGAGGCTTGAGTGTTGCTATGATGCTGAGCAGGTTTCTGCAGAGCAGCCAGACTAAAGCAAATGGGGAAGAAGGGTCTGGTGATCTACTTCCAAAAATCAGCTAGTAAAAACCCTGTGGATCAAAACGATCGGACCCCCTTGTATGTAGGGATCCGGCTCCACAGCAGCTAACAGTACCACATCAGTTTACAATGAGTCTGCACGTGAATGTTTCATGTCCTAAGTCATGGGAGGGGGTGATCTTTGTCACATAAGTTCTCACTTCTATTTTGCTCCAAGCCGATCGTTGACTTGGCGTGGGAGAATGTGTTCTGGCCTTTGAGTCTGGCACCTGAGTTCATGCCTACCCTGGATGACATCTTGGCAAAGTCTCTTCACCATGCTTTTCTCATTTATAAAATTAAGATTTTAGAGATGAAATCAGAGATCCCTTCAAGCTTTAAAGTTTTGAGATGCTGCCATTTTCCTGTGCAGGGTGGGAGCCCACGTAGGCAGGGCTATTTCTAGACTGAATAGTCAGGGAAGATACAACTTCATTGTCTCTTGTGTGTGATTGGGGGCGGTGGTGGTGGTGCTGAACGGGTTTCTCAGGTGACAGGTTAATTATTCCTTGTATTAAAGCGTTTTCACCTTGGAATTCATCCAAGCTGCAAAGAATGAGCAGGGTTATCGTTTGATCATACACCTGTGTTAACTTTAATTAATGCAGTTTTCCTGGAAATTGCTAGGTGAAGAATGTCAGGCATGCCCCGTGTTTACGTACAGCATTTAGCTTAGGTATATTTGATTCTCTGAAAAAGCAAAATAAATATTTAAGGAGGAAACATATTCAGGCTGGGAGACAAAAATTTTAACACAACACTGGAGTCTTGCAAGCTTTAAACAAGCTGATGTCTTCAGATCCAGGCACTTTACCTAGTTTTCTCTAACCATCCATGGGGAAATATAGCACACCTGTAAATAAAGCTCAGCGCAACCTGCTCTTGAGGGCATTCCCAGCACCCCCAAACTCTTCAGTTCTGATATTCCCCATTCTGATATTCACAGTTGCTGGATTAGACTTGGTAAATATGAATAAGGAGGAATGTCTTCTGTATAGTTTCTTTCTAGTTCCAGTCTATTATTTACACATAAAGCTTTGTCAGTTAGCCTGCCTCTTCACATAAGCATGTTGCCTCTCTGGAAAAGTTACTTCATGTAAGTCTGTAATAATAAACATGAAAACGGTTTTACATTGGAAACTCCCACTAGCTTGACTTGTTTATGAAATGAACGTATCACTGTTGAGGTGAGCTTATGTGTACATATGTGCAAAAGCATACTTCCAATCTCTGTCTAAATGAGTCTGTTGCCTATGCAATTTTTGAAAATATTTTTGAAGATTTTGAATGAAAAAAAAATCATGTACAGAAGTAATCTTTTTTGGGTCATTGAAAATGTATTCCAAGATTTGCTCGGATTTAACTCAATACATTTATCTGATTTATCTAAATTTATCTGGCCAGCTGGATAAATACCATTTGTTCTTGAACAGAACTAGAGACGTGAACATAATCTTCTGCCCTGAATCCATACAGGTTTTGTATTACACCCTGTTTTGAATCTTAAATTGATAGGTATTACTTGCCATCCAGCGTGATCTGTGTATTTGAAATCCAAGTTGATGATAGCTTGCTATGATGACAATGCTAATGACCACTGCATTATAACATGTTTTCTTTCCATTATCATGGGGGTCTTGGTCTCTCTTGCATAGCCAGGGCTTGTGATAAGTCACCATGCTGACCACACCTTAAGCAGCTTCTGCCAGTGGCAGTCTGGATTGATGGGGAAAGATGGAACTCGCCATGACCATGCCATCTTACTTACTGGCCTGGATATTTGTTCTTGGAAGAATGAACCCTGTGATACCTTGGGTAAGATCTCCCAAAAGCATTTGAAGAACATGAGTGTTTTGTTCAGCTTCTCTCGAGTAGAGTATTGAGTATTTTGGGCCTCATTTCATATTCACAAGCAGCAGCCATTGTTGAGTACAGTTTAAAGAATGGGCTTACTTCCAGATATAAAGTTTTGTCAAAGATAAAAAAGTGTGTATTTATTCATCATCATCAGTTGGGATTATTTAACAAGGAGAAGTCCCTCATGGATTCTAGAATCTCTATAAGTTAAGTCTTCTTCTAACTTAACAAATGATTTCTTCCAGTTCTTCTTCCGTTTGTGAGAATGGGGACATTAAAGAATATGTCATTATGGGGCAGAAATGATACATTATAACAATATTACATTCCCTGTTTTTCCATTTCTCTATAAATATCTAAATTCTAGCAACAATTTTGAATGTTTATGGGGTTAGGTATATCTTGGAGGCACTACTTTGATATTTTTCCAAGAGACCAGTGTAAAGCACAGCATGCTGCCGACCAGGGGCTCTACTGAACATTGTTCCTAACTCTCAAATTCTTCCCCAGGAGCTTGCGGGGGGAAGGTCTTTGTTATATAAACTTTCAGATAGGACCCAGTTTAATAGAGCCTCGTCCATTCTCTACACTACTTTTTCAGTTGGGCTTTTGAGAGGGTAGGTGGTGCAAACTGTTAAGTGCTGGGCTACTAACCAAAAGGTTGGCAGTTCAAATCCACCCAGAGGCAATTCAGAAGAAAGGCCTGGTGATGAATTTTCAAAAGATCTCCACCATTAAAAACTCCATGGAGCAGTTCTACTGTATAACACATGGGGTCACGCTGAGTTGGAATTGACTAAACAGCAACTGGTTTGGTTTGTTTGATTTTGAGAACTCAGATGGTTATAGAAATAAGGCCGAAATCTGCCACCATCTGCAGTAAATCCCCTCTTCTGTTTACACCCCTTTACAACCTGTAACATGTACATTATGTAGAACCATGAATTGTCTTCTGTGTGACAGAGAGTCTCATCGGTTCTGGGGCCTAGACCCGTGTCTCCCAAACTAAGTGCCCTTTATATGGTTGCCCAAGGGTTTCCTGTCTCAGATTTCCCCAGGTGAAGATGAAAACCAGTTTTTCTAAGGGACAGAGAGGAAGCATACAATCATTTCTTCATTTTATTCTTTTGATCCTTCTGCCCCGTAGGATTTGCACCCATAAGTGGAATGTGTAGCAAATACCGCAGCTGTACAATTAATGAAGACACAGGTCTTGGGCTGGCCTTCACCATCGCCCACGAGTCTGGACACAAGTAAGTGCCTCTCCATCGGAACGCGAAGCCTGGTCCTTCTTCTCATTGTAGGATCACCCTACAAGTTGTGGATTCAATAAGTCAAGTCTGTGAAGGGAATTTGCAGCTATTCAATGACAATGTCATTAACAGCCATAATGCTATCACTTAGGTCCTGCACTCTTTGCTCTAGGGCTTCGTCGCACACATTTTAAAACCTTGTGGATGTGCATGTTGTGTTTGCACTTCCCTTGCGCTCTTCTTCTCCTATGGTCCTGTTCACACACATGTAGAAGGTGGAGCACAGTTCTCCATCTGCCCCTCCTTCCTGTGATTAGAATTTGGTCCTATGCGCTGTTCCCGTTGCCTCCTATCAGGGTCTCCAAGCAGCTGGGGAGGGTGGTCAGTAACCAGTCCTCCCATGTGTTAAATGTCTTTACTTGAGTTCCTCTTCTTACTTAGATTTTAATATAATTTTTAGAGGTGCTATGTTTTGATTAATGTGCTGAGCAGAGCTTGGAGAGTGAGGGTTCTATAGGAGATGGGTCCTGGTAGCATCCAGTTGGCTTCCCAGGCCCCACCAGTTACAGACTTGACATGAAGGCAGCACCTCATGGCAAATGAGCTACCATACAAGGAATCCTGGTGGTGCAATGGTTAAGCACTCAGCTGATAACCAGAAGGTTGGCAGTTTGAAATCACTCTCTCTGTGAGAGAGAAGACCTGGCGATCTCCTCCCATAAAGATTATAGCCAAGAAAACCCTATGGGGCAGCTCTACTTCATCATATAAGGTCGCTATGAGTTGGAATCAACCCGACAGCACACAACAACAATAGCAGACAGGCAGCTCCTAGGAATGGATGGCACGCCACTGACACCGTCTTCGTACACAAAAGGCTTACGTTTATTCCTGTAGGGTGAAAATTTTAATTGTTTAGGAAACTGTGCATCTTAAAGTCTCTTAGTCTAATAATTCTGTAAGCTGTCTTACCTGCAAGCCATCTATGAAAAACCTAATGAGGGGCCCTACCTGCCACAGGTGCAGCTGCTGACTTTCTGTGGTTGCCCTGATTCATAGAGGCCAGCAGTGGTACTCGTGTTTTTTCTGCTATACTGCAGCTGCCCTCGAAATTTCTACTAGAAAAAGTACAATCAGGAAGTATAATCTTTTTCTTTTGCTTTTATTCTGTTCGTATTGGCCAAAGGAAAACAAAGGCAGGGATTGTGATTTGTGGCTTTGCAAAGCCACCCTTTCCACCCCTTATTACAAAATGGACAGAGGTCAGAAACTTAAGTCACCCAGACCTGTTCAGAGCATCAGTGTGCATGCACGTGTGTGTGTGTGTGTGTATGTGTATAAGCACGTGCATATGTGGGAGTCTGTACTTGTATGCATGTGTGTATGCACAGTTGTGTGCATGTATGAATATATGTATGTGCACACATGTGCATGTTGTGAGGGTATATGTGTATGTGTATGGGTGTGCAGGTATATGTGCATCTGTGCACACATGTGGGTAGGTGTGCCTATGTGCATGCATGTGCATGGACATGTGTACATATGTGTGCTTGTGTGGGAATGTGTACATTTGTGCACATGTATGTTCATGTGCATGTGTACATGCACATGTATATGTGTCCACATGTGGGATATGTGTGCATGTGTGCATGGCCATGTGTATACATGTGTGTGCATGTGTGGGGATGTGTGCATGTGTGTGCACATGTGTATGTGTGCATGTGTGGGTATGTTTGTGTGCATGTGTAATGCACATGTGTATGTGTCCACATGTGGGGTACGTGTGCATGTGTGCATGGACATGTGTATACATATGTGTGCATGTGGGGATGTGCGTGTGTGGGGATGTTTGTGTACATGTTTACATGCACATGTGTACATGTCCACATGTGGGATATGTGTGCATGTGTGCATGTATGTGTACCTGCACACACATATACACGTTGCATGGAACCCCTCAGAGGCCCTGCAGGCTTTAGCTATGTGTGAAGTGATGAAAGGTTTATGCCCCATCACTGATCCCCTCAGCATTACAGGTAATGATTGACTGACTTTGTCAGTGTCTAGAAAATGCACCTCTACTTTATGAAGCTTTCAGTTAAATCATAACGGTATTTTTAATGGACTGCTAGAGTTAAAACTTCAAAAAGTCTCATTATTTTAACTATCTGAGGCTCCTGCTGTCCTCTGAACCATGTCTGAATTTAATTAAACAATCAAGGTAAGAAATATTTAAATCACCGCAGCCTGAGAAAGTCAAGGTTAGATAAGCAGTTGAGATATGGGTATTGGCAGCACCAGCCACTGCAGGTGGTGAATTTAACTAAAGTTAGACTTGATACCTCTAAAACTGTACTGACACTTAGTCCTCAGTGTCAACAGGTATCAACGTTTGCTCTTACTTTTTCTTAGGGGTCAATCATTAATATTTCTTTTCATCACTGGGGCTTGGTCAAGATGGATAAAGAATTTCTTCCAAACGAGAAAATAGCAATTTTGCCAGCAAATGGGAATAGATGAAGTAAAGAAAGGAGTAAGAAGCCCTGGTGGTGCAGCGGATAAGTGCTCAGCTGCTAACTAAGTAAAACGGCAGTTTGAACCCACTAACTGCTCCATGGGAGAAAAGACCTGGCGATCTGCTTCTGTAAAGATTACGGCCTAAGAAACCTTATGGGGCAGTTCTACTCCATCCCATGGGGTCACAATGAGCCAGAACCAACTTGACCACACACAACACCACCACCACAAAAGAAAGGAGCTCTAACTGTGGAAGAAGGAGAGTCCCATCCTAATAGAACTGACCTCCATGTAGTTATCAAATCCCTTTTGAGCACCTAATAGATAGAGAACATAGAGCAACAGACAGAGGAATTGAGAGCTTTGAAGAGTTAGTGTCTCCAGGACATGGAGAATATACAAAGGAGATATGCAAATAGATTGCATGTGCTAAGTAATAAAATGAGTGATGATAATAATGTTGTCGTTATTAGCTGCTGTTGAGTCGGCCCCTGACTCATGGCAATCCCATGGGACTGAGTAGAACTGCCCCATAGGGTTTCCTAGGCTGAGATTTTTATGAAAAGAGATATCTAGGTCTTTTCTCCCGAAGAACCACTGGGTGAGTTTGAACTGCTGACCTTTCAATTAGTAACCGAATACTTAACCTTTGTATAACAATAATAATGACATTAATAATAGTAATACCTGCTGTTTGTGGACCACTTTTTGTAAAATTCACAAAGGAATTTCACATTTATCTCAAACATATGAACTGTAGATAAGAGAAAAAACCTGGGACAATGAAGCATATTGCCTTTATTACCTTGTTGTTGTTAGGTGCCATCGAGTCGGTTCTCACTCGTAGTCACTATATGAACAACAGAAGGAAGCCCTCCTGGTCCTGCGCCATCCTCACAATCCTTGTTATTCTTGAGCCTATTGTTGCAGCTGCTGTGTCCATCCAACTCCTTGAGAGTTTTCCCCTTCTTCAGTGACCCCCCACTTTACCAAGCATGAAACCCTTTAGGGACCGATCCCTCCTGATAACATGTCCAAAGTATGTGAGATGTAGTCTCATCATCCTTGCTTCTAAGGACCATTCTGGTTATACTTCTTCCCAGACAGATTTGTTCAATTTTTTGTCAGCCCATTCAGTATTTTTCACCAACACCACAATTCCAAGGTGTCAATTCCTCTTGGGTCTTCTTTATTCACCATCCAGCTTTCACATGCATATGAGGCGATTAAAAACACCATGGCTTGGGTCAGGCACACCTTAGTCTTCAAGGTGATGTCTTTGTTTTTTTAATGGATGTTTGCAGCTGTTTCTTCTCATTTTCAGTCGTGCCACATCAGCAAATGAAGGTCCCAAAAGCTTGACTCCATCCACCTCATTAAGGTCAACTCTCCTTTGAGGAGGCAGCCCTTCCCCAGTCGTCTTCTGAGTGCCTTTCAACCTCAGGGGCTCATCTTCCGGCACTGTATCAGACAATGGTCTGCTGCTATCCATAAGGTTTTCACTGGCTGATTCTTTTCAGAAATAAACTGCTGGTTCTTTCTTCCTAGTCTGTCTTAGTCTGGAAGCTCACCCGAAACCTGTCTACCATGGATGACCCTGCTGGTATATGAATACTGGTGGCATAGCTTCCAGCATCACAGGAACACGCAAGCTACCACAGCACAACAAACTGACAGATGCATGGGAGTTTACTACCTTAAAAAAACAAACTGCCATTGAGTCGATTCCGACTCATAGCGACCCTATAGGACAGAGTAGAACTTAGGGGGTGCCATATGCTGAACAGTCAGTAAATTTATGTGAATGGAAGGGGTGCAGTGTGTGATCCAGTTGTGAGGGAGGAGTGGATGAAGTGTAAATATTTCATGCTAGTTGTTGACTGTGATAACTACTTCAAATGGGAAAGGCCATGACAGATAAGAAAGTAACAAAAAATACTGAATTTTAGTAGGATTGAAAACAAAGCACATTTATTCAGTTGGTTTGTTTCATGAATATTATTAATTGAAGAATTACACACCTAATGACTCAATAGAACTTGTTAGTGCTGGGTGCCATCAAGCTGATTCTGACTCACAGAGACCCCGTGTGACAGAGTAGAGCTGTCCCATAGAGTTTCCTAGGCTGTAATCTTTATGGGGGCAGATCACCAGGTCTTCCTTCGGCAGAGATGCTGGATGGATTCTAACTGCCAACCTTTCTGTTAGCAGGCAAGCACTTAACCACTGGCCGACAGGGCTCCTTTCTAGCAGCGAGCTCCAAGCCAAATCAGGTTTTAGAGTTCCATACCTAGGAGTTCGAAAGTACTTTCACGTCTAGTAGAATTTTTATTATAACACAAATATAAAACAATCCAATTTCAAAGGTGAATTTTAATTTTTCAAGGTTTGTTTTTTTTCATTCAGATGACATTATTTGGGGTGGAAAAGTGTGTCTTCATGCCTTGAAGCCATAGGTTTTCTAATCTTTAAGTCAAAGAAAGACTTTAGCTAACGTCTATCCAATTTCTTCTATTAAGTTTGTTTCCGTCGCAACACTTCTTGTGACTTAGGCTGGGGAATCTGACCTAAAAATAGAAATTGCTACGAACTAGTGTTTGAATTTGCTGGAAGAGGGAGGTGGAGAGTCTGGAACCAGATGCCAGGAGATGTGCTCCCCTATAGTAGGCAGAATGGAGCCAGGCTTGTACTCTTAAGCCAGAGGTGCAAGGAGACTTTTCTGGTCGTATTGAAACACTGACTCTCAACCTACCATTTGCGTGGTGCAGGTATTGGAAAACCAGCTCAGGCATGCTGAGGGCTGAGCTGCACATTTTAGAGAATGTCTACTCTGGGCGTGAATTTGAAAAAGCCATTTGCTAAGGGAAATTGTGCGATTTGATGGGTAAGGTGCTGTGGCTAGGATTCCCAACACAGCTCAGCTCTCCCACAGCCTGCAGGGACCTGGGACCATCACCTGGTCTCTCTTACCTAGTTCTCCCATCTGCAAACCCAGGAGAGGCCCTGGCACGTCTATGCAGGTGCATACTCAGTTGTGTTATTTGAGCTGAACATCCCTCTTCTATAAAATCTGCTTAAATAGTGCAGATGTGTTTTCACTGCAGACAGCATTAATATAATATTAAAACACATTGACTATGCCAGGGATTATTTATGATCCATCATTCTGTCTCCTGTCCTTTCCCGCGTTTGTGAACTCATTCACTCGGCACAATTGCATTCTGTGGGCAAGGCACTGTGTAGGATCCTATGAAGGGACCAGTGACCCATGCCCTCCAAAAGACTGCTGTTGTTAGTTTCCATCAAGCCAGCTCTGACTCATGGCGACCCCATGTACAACTGAATGAAGTGTTACTGGGTTCTGCACTATCTCCTTGATTGTTGTTATGCTCAAATCCATTGTTGTGGCCACTGTATATTTTGAGTGCCTTCCGATCTGGGGGGCTCATCTTCCACTACTATACTGGACAATGTTCTGTTGTGATCCATACGGTTTTCACTGGCAAATTTTTGGAAGTATATCTCCAGGCCTTTCTTCCTAGCCTGTCTTTGTCTAGAAGTTCTGTTAAAACCTGTACACCATGCCTGACCATGCTGGTATTTGAAATCCCAGTGGCATAGCTTCCAGCATCACAGCAACACACAAGCCAACACAGTACAACCAGCTGACAGATGGGTGCTGGTCCAAAGATTAGAAAAAAAATTAGAAGAGAAGATAAAATAGACATGCCATCAAGGAATCAAGCAAAGAGAGTTGTAGACATTGAGAGACGCCACAGTGGGGTAGATCACCAAAATCTTCATAAAAGAAGCAGAATTGGCTTCACTACCAGTTAGCTTGATAACACCATTTGGCTCAACTGTATTCAACTGGCAACGTTAGATGCCCATTCAAGCATTCAGTGGTGATGTGGGTACCCACAGATTTATGGCCATGCTTTTTAGTCAACCTAGGCACCTCCAGCCAAGACAAGGAGGCACTGGGGGACTTCACGGACTTGTGGAATATTGGAACACTTGATCCCTTAAAGAGCATGTGGTCCTCTACCCTTTGGAAGCCCTGGAAGCTCAAAGGGTCAGTTCTTATCAATTTTATTTTTACTGTCATTCTTATTACTGTTTTTTTTTTTTGTTGTTGTTGTTCCTATTTCCAAAAAGTATTTGAAATTCATGGCCCTTTTCCAAATTCCTTATCTATACATACACACACACACATCCTGACATCTAGATGAATGATTTGACCAAGAGCACATTTGAATCAGGGAAAGATTTGATTGTGTCCTTGGCCACATGCACTGCACCAGGCATTCTGTAGAGTTTAGAAAGAGGGTTTTATTATCCCACTTTGTAGGTGAAGAAACTGAGACTTGGGGGGTTAATTAAATTGCCCAATATCAAACTGCTTGTGAATGGCAGAGCTAAGTCTCTGGTCAAGGTCCACCTACCTCCACTGCTCTGTCCTCTCCAGGTATCTGACTTCCTCCAGCTCCTGATTCCCACTTGAGTGCTCTGCCCACCTCAGCCTCTCACCTCTCATGGAGGATGAGTTGTGCTTCCCAAGAAGCCCATGTTGGAGTTCTGGACTTCTAGGTCTCACCTGAGCTCACCATCATCATGCCAAGGGTGTAATTTACCATCCAGGTGATCTATATGGATGTTTCATTTCCTTAAACGATCTTGCCTGAACAGCCTGAAATTATTAGTACAGCCTCTAAAAGTATGTGGTTGTTCATTATTCTGGGGGTATACTTCCTAATGAATAGATACTTCTTCATGTATATGACTCATTTAAGGAAGTACTGTGGAAGACATTAACAGCATCTGACATTGAATATAATTATCAAGTCCAAAATAATCTAAAATTGCATTATATTTGGGTATTTAAATCAGCTGAAAGACTGTCCTTTGTTCATTCAACAAACATGAGTGGAGAACCTGTTAAGGACCAGTGAGTCCATGGGCCCTGGAGTTGTAAGGATATGTAACAACAAGCTCTATCACTTAGAAGCTTACAGTCTAATGGAGACGGCAGAGACAGAACATACGAATCACTTAACCATATGGGCCATCTTCGTTTGCTAGGGCTACTGTAACAAAAATACCTCAAGTGGGTGACTTTAAAGAACAGGAATTAATGTTCTGGAGGCAAGGAATCCAAATTCAAGGCTCCAGCAGGGTTGTGCTCTGTCTGCTCTCAATTCTTCCTGGTCTATTTCAGCTTCTGGGAGCCTCAAGGCATTTCTTGGCATTCCTTGGCTTGTAGATGGATCTTCACGTGGAGTCTTCCCAGTGTTTGGATCTCTTCCTGTTTTTGCTGCTCTTTTTGTAAGAAACCACTCAGACAGGTTTAGAACCAGGACCCACCCTACTCCTATATGACCTCACTAACGTAACAAAAACCTTGTTTCCAAACAGGGACACTTTCACAGGTACAGGGGTTAGGTTTTCAACATATTTCTTTGGGGAACACAATTTAATCCATAATGTGGGGTGATAACTGCTTTGAATAAAGCGTTATGGTGCATAAAGACAAAAAAATTTTTATTTGGCATATGTAACTTGAATAGTAATTATACAAATACCAACCTTATCTTCAAAATGTGTTCTATTCATTCTTCCATGACATTATTAATGTTAATATATAATGGGATCCCTGTGTGGTGTTTTCATGCCAATGTTCTGGAATCTGTTGCATTCATCATTCTCACCGGTTGGAATGAATCACAACCCATAAGAGAGTGCTGTGGGGATTTGGGTGGGCATCTAACATGGGTAAACTGTTAGAATATATCCAAGATGTCAGATCCTAACTCCCAACCCACTATCCCAGAATCTACCAAGGTGGGCTCCAGGTACCCTTCTTGTGAAGCGTATTTCTCAGATGACGTTGCCACTCAGCAAAGTTTGAGAATCAATGCTAGAAAGAAGAAATGAAAAATAACTTTAATGGAAAATTTTAAGACAGAGCTATTTTGACCTACAAGTCCCCAGACCTGAGACACTGTGACTTTGAATTACTTAGAAATGTATACCCACATGGTAGCCAATTTCTCTTGGGCCAGTTGCTGAAACATAATATGTCTTTTTCGTAGTCAGGTCAAGGGCCAGCCAGGGAGGGTTTCATTTCTATCACTTTCTCCCCAGGGCTGCCTCACATCCTTGATTTCAGTTTGAAAACTTTCCACAGCCATGACACATTGCTCTTGCCATCTGGTCACCCTGGCTGTGATTAATGGCTTTAAATAGAACTACAGAGGATGGGTGGAGGCAAAAATGACTAAATCCACATCACCCTTGGTACCCATCAGGAATTTTGCAGAAATTGGACAATGTTTGCATGCCAGATTCCTGGGATACACCCTTCAATCCTGCTTGGGTTACACTGTCGTGTGGGTCCTTCCTGGCTCTGGCATGGGAGTGTCAGTGTTCCAATCCCGGCTCTACCGCCTGCATGAGTTCTCTGTCTAATCCCCAGTCTCCTCCTCGTTATGTTATGCCTGCTTCCCAGGGTCCTGGTGGGACTAACATTAGAAAATATAGGTAACAGGCTCAGCCTAGTGTCTGTAAAATAGTGAGAACTTGGAAATGTTAGTTCTAATTTTTAGTGGCTGTCATGGATTGGGAAATCCTGATGGTGTAGTGGTAAAGCGCTATGGTTGCTAACCCAAAGGTTGGCAGTTTGAATCCACCAGGTGCTCCTTGGAAACCATATGGGGCAGTTCTACTCTGTCCTACATTGTTGCTATGAGTAGGAGTTGACTCAATGGCAATGGGTTTGGTTTTGGTTTGGTCATGAATTGAAACGTGTCCCCTAAAAATATGTGTCAACTTGGTTAGGCCATGATTTCCAGTATTGTGTGATGTTCCTCCATTTTATAATTTGCCTACATGTTATAAATTATAATCTTTGCCTGTGGTTAAAGAGGATTAGGGTGGGATGTAACACCCTTGCTCATGTCACATTCCTGATCCAGTGTAAAGGGGGTTTCCCTAGGGTGTGGCCTGCACCACCTTTTATCTTACAAGAGATAAAAGGAAAGGGAGGCAAGCAGAGAGTTGGGGGACCTCATACCACCAAGAAAGCAGTGCCAGGAGCAGAGTGCGTCCTCTGGCCCTGAGGTTCCTGTGCTGAGAAACTCCTAGTCCAGGGGAAGATTGATGACAAGGAACTTCCTCCAGAGCCTGCAGAGAGAGGAAGCCTTCCCCTGGAGCGGACACACTGAATTTGGATTTCTAGCCTACTTTACTGTGAGGAAATAAATTTCTCTTTGTTAAAGCTATCCACTTGTGGTATTTCTGTTATAGCAGCAGTAGATGACTAAAAGAGTGGCATTATTTAAACAGCTCTGGTTAAGCACATGGCTGCTAACCCAAAGGTCAACAGTTTGAACCCACCAGCATCTCCATGGGAGAAAGCAGACTGCCACATCTTGTAAAAAAAGGATTACAGCTTTGCAAACCCTACAGGACAGTTCTACTCTGTCCTATAGGGTTTCTATGAGTCAGAATGAACTCCATGGCAAGGATTTTTTGGGTTTTTTTTTAATAATTTTTATTGTGCTTTAAGTTTTTTTTTTTAAGTGAAAGTTTACAAATCAAGTCAGTCTCTCACACAAAAACCCATATACACCTTGCTAAAAAAAAAAAAAAATTTTTTTTTTTTTATGCACTCCCAATTACTCTCCCTCTAATGAGACAGCCTGCTCTCTCCCTCCACTCTCTCTTTTCATGTCCATTTCGCCAGCTTCTAACCCCCTCCACCATCTCATCTCCCCTCCAGGCAGGAGATGCCAACATAGTCTCAAGTGTCCACCTGATCCAAGAAGCTCACTCCTCACCAGCATCCCTCTCCAACCCATTGTCCAGTCCAATCCACGTCTGAAGAGTTGGCTTGGGAAATGGTTCCTGTCCTGGGCCAACAGAAGGTCTGGGGGCCATGACCACTGTGATCCTTCTAGTCTCAGTGAGACCATTAAGTCTGGTCTTATGAGAATTTGGGGACTGCAACCCACTGCTCTCCTGCTCCCTCAAGGGTTCTCTGTTGTGTTCCCTGTCAGGGCAGTCATCAGTTGTAGCGGGGAACCATCTAGTTCTTCTGGTCTCAGGGTGACGTAGTCGCTGGTTCATGTGGCCCTTTCTGTCTTTTGGGCTCGTAATCACCCTGTGTCCTTGGTGTTCTTCATTCTCCTTTGATCCAGGTGGGTTGAGACCAATTGATGCATCTTAGACAGCTGCTTGCTAACGCTTAAGGCTCCAGATGCCACTCTTCAAAGTGGGATGCAGAATGTTTTCCTAATAGATTTTATTATGCCAATTGACTTAGATGTCCCCTGAAACCATGGTCCCCAGACCCCTGCCCCTGCTGCGCTGGCCTTCGAAGCATTCAGTTTATTCAGGAAACTTCTTTGCTTTTGGTTTAGTCCAATTGTGCTGACCTCCCCTGTATTGTGTGCTGTCTTTCCCTTCACCTAAAGTAGTTCTTATCTACTAATTAGTGAATGCCCCTCTCCCCCCCTCCTCCCTCCTCCCTCTCATAACCATGAAAGAATGTTTTCTTCTCAGTTTAAACTACTTCTCAAGTTCTTATAATAGTGGTCTTATACAATATTTTTCCTTTTGCAACTGACTAATTTCACTCAGCATAATGCCTTACAGGTTCCTCTATGTTATGAAATGTTTCACAGATTCCTCGCTGTTCTTTATGGATGTGTAGTATTCCATTGTGTGAATATACCGTAATTATCCATTCATCCGTTGATGGGCACCTTGGTTGCTTCCATCTTTTTGCTATTGTAAACAGTGCTGCATAGAACATGGGTGTGCATATATCTGTTCATGTAAAGGCTTTATTTCTCTAGGATATATTCCAAGGAGGGGGATTGCTGGATCGTATACTAGTTCTATTTCTAGCTTTTTAAGGAAGTGCCAAATCGATTTCCAAAGTGGTTGTACCATTTGACATTCCCACCAGCAGTGTAGAAGTGTTCCAATCTCTCCACAGCCTCTCCAACATTTATTATTTTGTGTTTTTTGGATTAATGCCAGCCTTGTTGGCGTGAGATGAAATCTCACTGTAGTTTTGATCTGCATTTCTCTAATGGCTAATGATCGTGAACATTCCCTTATATATCTGTTAGCTACCTGAATGTCTCCTTTAGTGAAGTGTCTATTCATATCTTTTGCCCATTTTTTAATTGGATTATTTGTCTTTCTGCAGTTGAGTTTTTGCAGTATCATGTAGATTTTAGAGATCAGGCACTGATCAGAAATGTCATAGCTAAAAACTTTTTCCCAGTCTGTAGGTAGTCTTTTTACTCTTTTGGTGAAGTGTTTGGATGAGCATAGTTGTTTGATTTTTAGGAGCTCCCAGTTAGGGAGTTATCTAGTTTTTCTTCTACATTATTTATAATGTTTTTTATACTGTTTACATGGCAAGGTTTTTTTTTGTTTTTTTGGTTTTAAGAATTTGGTATTCATTGGTATGCAGATGGTTAAGCACTGAACTACTAATGGAAAGGCTGGTGATTCAGATCTACCCATGGGTACCTCTGAAGAAATGCCTAGAGATCTACTTCCAAAAGATCAGCCTCGAAAACCCTGTGGAGGAGAGTTCTACTCCGATACACATGGAGTCGCTATGAGTCAGAATCAACTCCGCAGTAACTATGTTTTGTTAAGCAAAGAATTTAAGTGAAAAATCATGTCTTTGGCCCTAGCAACAAACAAAGGTTCTCAGGTCCCTTTCTTCCATTCATCATGGGATTCTTGGCTGGATAATGTCACCTAATCCAGTAACCAGATTGTTCTCCCTCTCCTGCCCTTACCCTTTCCTCTGTATCTCATTCCCTGGGGACTCTGCTATTGGCAAATCCATACAATAATTGGATAACGGACAGTAATGGGCAATAATGGCTTGTTGTCATTATGCGCTGAGTCCTTTCTGAGTCATAGCAGCACTATAGGACAGAGTAGAATGGCCCATAGGGTTTCCTAGGCTGTAATATTTACAGAAGAAGATGGGCAGGTCTTTTCATCCATGGAACTGCTGGGTTGGTTCAAACCACCAACCTTTCAGTTAGCAACCCAGTACTTCACTGTTTCACCACCAATCAAAAAAAAAAAAAAAAAAAAAAAGACCCATTGCCATCCAGTCAATTTCAACTCATAGTGACCCTATAGGACAGAATAGAACTTCCCCATAGGGTTTCCAAGAAATGGCTGGTGGATTCAAACTGCCGACCTTTTGATTAGCAGTGAAATGCTTAACCACTGCACCACCCTAAAATCTGCCTCTTAAGGAGGTTTCCAGGGCTAAACAGATCTCCCAAGTTCCCCAGGCTCTCCTCCCAGGGTAGTTTGTTGTGCTCAGTGCTCCTCTGGGATAGCTGAAGGTGACAATGGAAAGCTTCTCTAAAGCTTTAGGAAGTGAAGGGGAAGAAGTAGACTTGGTGGTGGGGAAGGTGGCAACTCAGACGCAGATTCACACAGATGCAGGGCTACTGATTTTCGCAAGTGACAACAAGTGGCTGCTGATGGATATTGCAGGATTTGAAAACCTCTGGTGGTGTGGTGGTTAAAGTGCTTGGCTGCTAACTGAAAGGTCAGTGGTTCAAACCCACCAACTGCTCTGTGAGGGAACGATGTGGCAGTGTGCTTCCGTAAAGATGACAGCTTTGGAAATCCTATGGGTCAGTTCCGTTTTGTCCTATTTGTCACTATGAGTTGGAATCAACTCGATGGCAGTGAGTTTGGGTTTTGGCTTTTTGGTTATAGGGTTGGTCCCAGGTTGCTAGAGCCACTGTACCTTGTGAAGTCCCAATATACCAGGCCAAGATTGGCGCCCCAAAGTGGTCTGGTTTTTACGCAAGAGTAGCAGACACAGCTTCAAATAATGCCCATGGATAAACACGACCATAGCAACCCATGGGGTTTCCGTGGAATGGCTCTCTCCAAAGGGAAGAAGGGGGTAGGGCCAATACCTGTCTATCCGTTGGCACCTCCAGTGACTGAGAGGGAGCAGCACTGGGTGGGTGTAGAGACAGAATGTCAACACCACCATGAGCTTCAGCCCAATAGGACACAGCTATGCAGTAGTGGCATTGTTGTTAGTTGCCAGTGAGTCAACTCCAACACGTGGTGACCCCATGTGTGCACAGTAAAACGGTTTTCCACAGGGTTTTCAAGGCTGTGATCTTTCAGAAACAGATCTGCAGGTCTGTCTTCCAAGGACCCTCTGGCTGGGTTCAAGCTGCCAACCTTTGGGCTGATAGTTGAGTGCTTAGCTGCTGTACCACCCAGGGATAGTGGCATACACATTTAAGCAACTCAGTGGGTCTAGGAACGCCTGAATACTTTCCACTTTGGGACTGGTATAATGTTTTGTTTGCCCTGGTGGCACAAAAGTTAAGCACTCAGCTGCTAATCAAAGGGTCAGCAGTTCGAACCGACCCAGCGGCTCTGGAGGAGAAAGACCTGGAGATCTGTCCCCATAAAGATTACAGCCTAGGAAAACCTATAGGGCAGTTCTGTTCTATCCTATAAAGTCACTATGAATGCGAATGGATTCAAAGGCGCCCAACAACAACAGTGCATAGAGGGAAGGGAGTCTTTACAATGGTGACATAAGTTTTCTAGACAGCATGAGGTCATTTAAGCTTTTCTTTGGTTTGAAAGAATCTCCCCTCTCTCGTAGCTTCGGCATGGTCCATGATGGAGAAGGGAATGTATGCAAAAAGTCTGAGGGCAACATCATGTCGCCTACGTTGGCCGGACGCAATGGAGTCTTCTCCTGGTCACCCTGCAGTCGCCAGTATCTGCACAAATTTCTAAGGTAGGAACTCCTCCAGCTACTCAGGCCAGTGCTCTCCCTCAGCCATGCCTGCCTGCTGCTTGTTTGGCCTGTTCGTACTGAGAGAGTCCAGAGAGCCATAGGCTCAGGTGTGACATCCAAAGGTGCTTTCTGTTTGAAGGTGGCTGCCAGACATGTTCTTACAGCCTCAAGCCCTGCTGTCTTAATACAACATCACTTGGCCTTAAGACTCAAAGGAAGCTGATAGGACATATACCAAATTGAAGTATGTGTCACTAACCTTTTTTTTTTTTTTAATTCTCACTTCTGTAACAATATAACTTCAGACACTAACTAGGGCGGTGGAACATGTTTACATCAGTGTACATGATAATAATGTGTAGCTCACTTTTCTTTCTTTTTCTTTTTTTAACAAAATGCATGTTTTATTTGGTGAAAAAAACTTGGGTAGACACTTTAACCAGGCTCTAAAATACTGTAATTAGAATATTTTTAGAAAATTCATTATAAAACAAATTCGTTTCATGTTTAGAACATAAGAAAGAAGGGGCTTGGCCTCTGAATAAGGAGTCAGTAGATTTGAAACTGTTCGAGAAAGAAGGTACTTTAAGACGCCACCGTAGATCAGCTAGTCAGACAGACTGTCACCCAAAATTTAATGACTTTGAGTTTAAAGTTTGGCATAAGCCTTAAACCTAAGCTTTTTTTTTTGACCCACCTCACATCTAGCACAGGGTGGTAGGGCTCTGCTCCATGCAGTCACTCAGGGACCCAGGTTCCTGCATCCTGTGGTCTTCCATGTGCTGGGACCTATTCTTCCTTTGTGGTCAGCTGGTACTGGAGAGAGAGAGCACTTGGAGGGTGTGCAGGACAAGGGATGGAGTTCCTGGAAGTAAGGACTCAGTCAGCAGCCCCCCAAAGTGCAGGGGGCCTGAGAAATGCTGTGAAGGTTGTTACAGAGCAGGCCGTCTGTACTGCCTCAACACTCCCAGGATGTACATCACAGGTGAAGTGACTAGGCCTTAGTGGGTGGGATCAGCCAGTCGGGCGCAGAACTGAGGGGAGAGCCCAGACATTCTGCGCTTTACATCTGTTGACTGTCCTCTGATCCAAAGGCAATGGATACAACCTACAGAGGAAAAGCAATGCTGTTGCAATCTTAGCCATTATTTTTAGCTTTATCGGCAGGTACTTTACAAAACAGTTGTTGTGTTGGCTTGAGTTGTCCAGTCAATTACAAGCCATAGTGACACTATAGGACAGGGTAGAACTGTCCGTAGGGTTTTCTAGGCTGTAATTTTTATGGTGACTGGAAGAGATCCATATTTGTGCCCATTCCAAAGGAAAGTGATCCAACAGAACGTGGGAATTATTGAGCAATATCATTAATATCACACAAAAGTAAAATTTTGCTGAAGATAATTCAAAAACTGTTGTAGCAGTACATCAACAGGAAACTGCCAGAAATTCAAGCTGAAGTCACAAGGGGATGGGTAATGAGGGATATCATTGCTGATGTCAGTTGGATCTTGGCTGAAAGCAAACAATACCAGAAAGATTTTAGTTGTGTTTTATTGAATATGAAAATGCATTTGACTGTGTGAATCATAAAAAATTACGAATAACCTTGCAAAGAATGGGAATTCCAGAACTCTTAATTGTGTTCATATGGAACCTGTACATAGACCAAGAGGTAGTCATTTCAACAGAACAAGGGGATACTACATGGTTTAAAGTCAGGAAAGGTGTGTGTCAGGGTTGTATCATTTCACCATACTTATTCAATCTGTATGCTGAGCAAATAATCTGAGAAGATGGACTATACGAAGAAGAATGGGGCATCAGGATTGGGGGAAGACTCACTAACAGCCTGAAATATGCAGATGGCACAAACTTGCTTGCTGAAAGCAAAGAACACTTGAAGCATTTACTGATGAAGATCAAAGACAACAGCTTTCAGTATGAATTACACCTGAACATAAAGACAAAGAAATACTCAACCTGGACCAATAAGTAACGTAATGATAAACAGAGAAAAAACTGAAGTTGTCAAGGATTTCACTTTACTTGGATCCACATTCAATGCCCATGGAAGCAGCAGTCAAGAAATCAAAGGACAGATTACACTGGGCAAATTTGCTGCAAAAAGACTTCTTTAAAGGGTTCAAAAGCAAAGATGTCACTTTGAGGACCAAGGTGCACCTGACCCAAGCCATGGTATTTCTAATGACCTCATATGCATGTGAAAGCTGGACAATGAATAAGGAAGACTGTTGAAGAACTGATGCCTTTGAATTATGGTGTTGGGGAAGAATATTGAATATACATATTATGGACTCCCAGAAGAACAAAGAAGTCTGTCTTGGAAGAAGTACAGCCAGAGTGCTCCGTGGAAGTAAGGATGGCGAGACTATCTCATGTACTTTGTACATGTTATCAGGAAGGACCAGTCCCTGGAAAAGGACATCATGCTTGATAAAGTAAAGGATCAGTTAAAATTGAGGAAGATCCTCAACAATGTAGACTGATGTAGTGGCTGCAACAATGGGCTCAAGCATAACAAGGATTGTAAGGATGGTGTATCGTTCTGTTGTACATACGGTCACTATGAATCAGAACTGACTTGACGGCATCTAACAACAACAACATGCACGATGTCATATAGTGTTTACAGGTATTAATATAATAAGAAAAACCTTAATAGAAAGGACCTCAGTGTGTACATGTAGGTACACATGTGGCCTCCTACTTCAGCCCCCTGAACCTCCTCTCTTTGGGCCCAGCACCAGCATGATTCCATCCTGGGCCACGTTCACAGGTATCAGAGCCATGACCTTTCTCTTTTCCCTTCTGTTTCTCTGCCATGACGTAATGCTGGCAGGTGAACAGGTGCCAAACGTGAAGATGCAACCACGTGGTTCATGACCTGCATTGGCTTGGACAGAGTAGGAGAAGAAGAGCTAGGTTAACGGCACTCAGAAAGCCCCCAGCCTAGCATGCCAAGTAGCCACCTTCCGAGTGTTGGCAACTTACAGAATATGTTCTGTGGCCAAAACTAAGAACTGGTTATTCCAACCTAAGAGTCAAGGATGAAGTGTTCCATCTCTACTGTATTTGTAGCCATCACTCGGTGGTGCAGTGATTAAGAGCTACAGCTGCGAACCAAAATATTGGCAGTTTGAATCCACCAGTTGCTACTTGGAAACCCTATGGTGCAGTTCTGTTCTGCCCTATATGGTTGCCATGAGTCGGAATCAGCGGCAATGGTTTTTTGGGAGGGTTCACTCCATGTTCAACTGGCCTCTGCTTGTTTCACTGGGTTCCTATTGTTGGGTTCTGCTTTTGATTTTTTTTTTTTGCCCCCCCCCGGCCCCAAATTAAACCATATTGTTTCTAGAACACTATTTGAACAGGATCATACTAGTATTTTTTTGTCAATTTTTGTCAGTTTGAAGTCCCTGGGTGATACAAATGGTAAACATGCTCAGCTGCTAACCAAAAAGTTAGAGGTTAGAGTCTACCGAGAGGCTCCTCTGAAGAAAGGCCTGGTGACCTACTACTGAAAAGTCAGCCACTGAAAACACGATGGAGCACAGTTCTACCCTGTCACACGCAGGCTTCCCCACGTGTTGGACATGTTACCACCCAGAGGAGCGATGGTTGTTTCCATATTTTGTGCCTCCCAGAATGAGTGAGAATTTTGTGGACAATATCAGTATCCTGGTAATATAAACCCGCACTCTAGGAATTACATAAAATTCCTGTACGTCATAGGAAAGATAAAAGAATTCCATCTCTTTTGTTTCTGTTCTTACAAAGGCAATGCTAATATAAGCATACAAAGGACAGTAATACTTTGAGTTACATATAGCACTTGTTCTCGTATGGTATTTGCATAAAGTTAAGTTGGTCATTGGTAGCACTGCTTTTAGCTCTTAGGATTATTAGTTCTGCTTTTACTATTTCTTGCAGCTGATCAAATTTGTATGTGTGTGTATATAAAAGATACAATGAAGAAGAACATTCTTTTTAGGCTCATAAGGCTCTTATTTGTAGTAATAAGGAAAACTTGGAGTTTTCTATATAGCAAATCCTTTTTATAATTTTCTAGATCCTTTTTCAAAAACATTTTAACTCTTTCTACTTACTGGTTGCAATGAAAATATGTGGTTTTTTGTTTGTTTTTAATTTTTGACATATGCTGTGAAGTTGGAAACCAAGAGCATAGAGAATTGCATGTATGTGGGAATCAGCATTATGAGAAAATGCCAGAAAAGCCTTGAAACTGCCAATAAATGTAGAAGAACTCATGGAAAGTAGATAGTTATGTACTCAGAGAGGAGTCATTTTGAGGGCATTGAATAGGGGCTCTAATCTTCCAAACAGAATGTGGTACTAAGAGTGATTATTAAGATGGTGAACTAATAACCCATTTTTCTTCTGTGATAGTGGAACAACTAAAATGTACACTCAGGTATATTTATTAGTTTTTGGCTAATCATTAAACCTTTCTGCAGAAATTCTGTAATAAAACTGTATTTTCAGGAATTTTACTCATTTTGTAGATTACATGATAATAAGTTAATACGTAAGGTATTACACAGTCACACATTTGTCTCTTTAAAAAATAAGTTTCCTTTGAAATCTGCTTATTGTCAAGTTCACTACAAAGCTGACTTTATTTGAGGTGACCAGTTGCAAAGTGAACATTTCTAAAAATAGTGTGTTAATACTGATTTTCCCTTGGTATAAGAAATCTGAGCATCTGTTTTCTAACGTGTTTGCTACTTCCTGATTTCTAAGTGATCAAAAAATTGTGATATTCTCCACAATGACACGGTTGTTGGATATGGTCCCAACAATGACTAAGCTTAAATGGCCAACTTTTGCAGATGATTCTGCTCTCCTTAATTAGCAGCCTAGTGTTTGGTACATGGAAAATACATACATATATATATATATATATATATATATATATATATCAATTGGACTTCAGTTGTCAGCACAGCTTGTCCTTATTCTTCCTAGAGTTTTGAAGGACAGATGCTAGTTTAGAGTAAATGCATCAACCGAGTCAAGAAAGATTTATGTCATTTCCTATTCACAGATGGACCTCATGACAACTACTCATGTCTGTGTCTAGGAGGCTTATGACTTACTTAGGGAAATTTTAGATCATTATTTGAATTTAATGACAACATAGACTCATCTTCTATATACTTTTTAAAAACTTGAATCATGAACTACAAATCAGTGAATGTACCTACTCTCTGAACACATGTTGTCATAAGCGTCCTTAGGTGACCGACACATAGCAAAACTATGTACAACAGAACTAAACACTGCCCCGTCCTGCACCATCCTCATGATCATTGTTATGCTTGAGCTCATTGTTGCAACCACCGTCTCAGTCCATCTTGTGGAGGGTCTTCCTCTTTTTTCACTGACCCTTCACTTTACGAGGCATGATTTCCTTCTCCAGGGACTGGTATTTCCTGATAACATGTCCAAAGTATGTGAGACAAAGTCTCATCATCCTCCTTTCTAAGAAGCATTCTGGCTGTACTTCTTCCAACACAAATTTGTTCGTTCTTTTGGCAATCCATGGTATATTCAATATTCTTCATCAACATCACAACACAAAGTCATTAATTCTTCTTTGGTCTTCCTTATTTTTTGTCCGCTTTCCCATGCATATGAGGCAATTGAAAACACTTGGATAAGGCTCACCTTAGTCCTCAAAGAGACATCATTGCTTTTTAAAACTAAAGAGATCTTTTGCAGCAGATTTGCCCAGTGCAAGGTGCCATCTGATTTCTTGACTGCCGCTTCCTTGAGGGTTGATTGTTGTTGTTGCTAAGTGCCAACCAGTCGATTCTGACTCATAGAAACCCTATGTACATCAGAGCTAAACACTGCCCAGTCCTACACCATCCTCAAAATCTTTGCTATGCTTGAGCCCTCTGTTCCAGCCATTGTATCAGTCCATCTCACTGAGGGTTTTCCTCTCCTTCGCCGACCCACTATCCTACCAAGCATGATGTATTTCTCCAGGGATTGATCCCTCCTGATAACATGTCCAAATATGTGAAACGAAGTCTCATCATCCTTGCTTCTAAGGAGCATTCTGGTTGTACTTCTTCTAAGACAGATTTGTTCATTCTTTTGGCAGTCTATGGTCTATTCAATATTCTTTGCTAACACCATAATTCAAAGGTATCAATTCTTCTTTGGTCTTCCTTATTCATCATCCAGCTTTCACATGGATATGAGGTGATTGAAAATACCACGGCTTGGGTCAGGTACACCTTAGTCTTTAAGGT
This sequence comes from Loxodonta africana, assembly GCF_030014295.1. Lineage (NCBI taxonomy): Eukaryota > Metazoa > Chordata > Mammalia > Proboscidea > Elephantidae > Loxodonta > Loxodonta africana. The sequence continues at coordinate 7,216,667 of NC_087343.1, read as the reverse complement.
GATATCTTTGCTTCTGAACCCTTTAAAGAGGTCTTTTGCAGCAGATTTTCTCAATGCAATTAGCCTTTTGATATCTTGACTGCTTGGAGTGGGAAACGGTTTTTGAAATGTTGTTGGGGTACCTTTGGTATTCCTTTTTTTGAGGGGTACCTTGGATCCATGGTGGTGCAGTGGTTAAGAGCTATGTCTGCTAACCAAAAGGTTACATTTTGATATCATCAGCCTCTCCTTGGAAACTCTATGCGGCAATACAACTCAGTTCTATAGGGTCACCATATAACTCTACAGCAAGGAGTTTTTGGCCCTCTTCTTTTTAAATTAAATAATTTAATAAATTTTACTTTTATTGTGGTATAACATATATGAAGAATAGTACAAAACTGTAAAGGCACAGCTCAATGGATTTTCACACAGTAAACACAGCACTGTAACATTGACAAGATCAAGGTAAGGAAAATAGTAAGCACCCTAGAGCCCTTACCTTGTCCCACTCTAATTAATCCCACCTCCTCCTCAGAGGAAAGCACTCTTCTGACTTGGAACATCATAGATTAGTTTTTGCTTATTTTTTAACTTCCTGTGAAAGGAACCATTCGTTACGTACTTTTCTGTGCCTGGTGTCTTTAGCTATACGTTGTTATGAGATTCATCTTTGTTACATGCTGTAAATGTAGCAGTGACTTACTTTTTTTTGCTATATAGTATTTCATTGTAAGAATATACTACAAATTATTATTCCACTCTGTTGGTGATAGGCATTTGAGTTTATGATTTGGGGCTATTACAGGAATGTTACTATGGATATTATTTGCTGTGCATATGTTCATAAGTCCTTGAATTGTTGTTGTTGTTGGGTGCTGTCAAGTCAGTTCTAACTCACAGCAACCCTATGTACAACAGAATGAAATGCTGCCTGGTCCTGTGCCATCCTCATAATTGATGCTATGTTTGCACCCATTTTTGCAGCCATTGTGTCAGTCCATCTTGTTGAGGGTCTTCCTCTTTTTTGATAACCCTCTACTTTACCAAGCATGATGTCCTTCTCCAGGAATTGGTCCCTCCTGATAACGTGTCCGAAGTACATGAGACAAAGTCTCGTCATCCTCTCTTCTAAGAATCATTCTGGCTGTACTTCTTCCAAAACAGATTTGTTCCTTCTTCCAGAAGTCCATGTGTTCTTCGCCAACACCGTAATTCAAAGGCATCAATTATTCTTTGACCTCCCTATTCATTGTTCAGATTTCGTATGTATATGAGGCAATTGAAAATACCATGGCTTGGGTCAGGCTCACCTTAGCCCTCCAAGTGACATCTTTACTTTTTAACATTTGAAGGAAATCTTTTGCGGATTTCCCCAATGCAATATGTCATTTGATTCCTGACTGCTGCTTACACAGGCATTGATTGTGGATCTAAGTAAAAGGAAATCTTTGACAACTTCAGTATTTTCTTAGGAGTGAAATTTAGGTTTGTACATATATAGGTTCGGCATCAGTGGACACAGCCAAAGAACTTTGCAGAGTGGTTGTGCAATGTTTCGCTCCCACAAGCAGTTACAAGCTTCCAGATGGCTCCACATCATTGCCAATAGCCATCTTGTTGATCATTGTTATTTTAGCCCTTCTCGTAGGTACGTAGTGGTGTCTCAGTATGGTAACCACTGAGACTGAATGCCCTGCTATGTGTTTGATGGCCACTTGAATAACATTTTCACTAGTGTTGCTTGATAAACAGGAGTTTTTACTTTTAATGGATTACAGAATATCCACACTTTCCCTTTGAGATTAACTCAGCTGAAAAATACCTTTGCCCACTGTAATGTCTGCATTTATCTTCCCGTTGATCTCGTGGAAGTGTTATTGTTTTACCTAGTGCATGTAAACCAGCTGCTTTTTGTGTATGGTCTGCAACGGGTCAAGATGCCTTTTGTCCATCTGAATATTTTGGTGAATTATTTGTAGGATGGCTTCAATGATTTTCCTTTCTCCACTCAAACTCTTCTTGCATCTAGTTCTGTGATGACGTTTTCCATCTTGCCTTCTATTTTCTTGAAACTTTTAATCACAATAATTTTAAATTTTTGACTAATCCCCTCTCCTATAGGTCTGTTTCTATTATTGGTATCTTATTTGGGATTTCAGTCATTTTGTCTCACTTCCTAGTACACTGTGGGATAACATGTCCAGATTGACCACACCATGACTGTAAGACAGTGCTCCAAACCTGCGTGTATCTGATTTCTAGATAGCCAGGAGGCCATTAGGAAAAGGGCACTAAGAACTAATATGGATTGCTCCATAAACATCATGTCCTTCCCATCAGCACCTGAACACACTTTATTTAGCACATGGAAAGCGGCTTTTATCACTTACAAGAATCAGACAGCATACAGCAGGAAAAGCTCCATCATGAGCAGTCCCCCTGGTTCAGAAGCTGCTGGGCAGAGATAACGATTCTTCCTCACACACCCCACTTGTGCCATGGGTGAGGGGCTTCAATGGAACCCCATCTACTGCTGGTCTCCCCCGGCCAGGTAGGCCCACTTAGGAGGCCTGTAAGTTTAGCTACGTGTGCCCCACCTGCACCATAGCTGAGGAGACTCAGAAAACTTCCTCTCCCAGCTATTTTATACCCCAGCCTACCTTGATTAATTTTATCTTTTTAACCTTTCTAACAAACATCCTACTGCATCATGCCCCCTTGACTTCCTGAGGGGGGTAGTTAGGCCAGAATTGTATCTTTTCAATCTTGCTAACAAACATCAGGCCTCAGTAGGGAGAATGGGGGTGGGGGGGTGGTGTAGGGAGAGGGCTTGTTCTGAGGCCTAAAGAAGCCAACAGGGAGAGGAACGGAGAAAACCACAGCCACCTGGCCTGTCTGAAGGAGTTACTCCTCACATACACTTAGTAATTTTGGTCAAATGATGGAAATGGTTTATGAAAAATTTTAAAGGCATAAAGTGCTGGATGGTATTGTCTCCTCCAAATAGCAATTGCTTTCATTTCTAGTGGACAGGAGCGGGGCAGCTTATTTGAATCTACTTTGCGATTCGGCTAGTAAAACCTGGCCTTCAGTCTTCCTAAAATGGCCTACTTCAGGTCAACCCTCACTCCTACCACGGCTTCGGTCAGAATCCTCTCATGTTTACCACGGCCCCTCCTTTTTGTCAGGCCCTGAATGCTAATTTTCATTTTCCCAGACCCAAAAGATTTCCAGAACTTTGCTTGGCTTCCTGGCCTCTCCATGACAACTGCGCTCTCTGCCATTTAGCTTCTTGGCAGTTTCCTGAGATGCATCAACTTCCTTGAGAATAAAAGTAGCACTGAGAGTTGGACTCACTTCTGTCCTTTTCTCTAGAAATGTCCATCCCTCTTGTCCTTTCAAGAGCTCCTTGGAAACTCTATGGGGCAGTTCTACTCTGTCCTATAGGGTAGCTATGTCCTTTCAGGGAGCCTAGTGGCACAGTGGATAAGAGCTTGGCTGCTAACCAAAAGGCTGGCAGTTCAAATCCATCAGCTACTCCCTGAAACCCTATGAGGTATCTCTACTCTGTCCTGTAGGGTTGCTACCAGTTGGAATTGACTTGATGGCAACAGATTTTCTTTGTCCTTTTTACTTTAGTAACTCTCTGATGCCTATAGAATGATCGGTTAGATGCGATCTAGTCCACCAGAGTCAGAAACGGAAGTCTCCTTTGCATTAAGTTTTAAGGCTGAATAATCAACAGGTTGCACATACACAAACTAAAAATTTCTGAACCTATGGACAATTTTTGTTTTTATTCTTGTGCCCAAGCCAATTTATTTAATTGATATTTCCTAGTTTTCTGTCCTTGGCATAGAAATATTACTGCCAGTCCCAATCAAACTTTGTGAGAGAGATAATGAGGAACATCTAACTAGAATATAGAAATCATTTGTGATCCATTAAAAGGAGGAGTATGGAATCCCAGAGCTGATGAATCATCCTGAGTTAAAGCAAACATTTTTGTCTTTGGGTCAATTATACTTTTATTCATCTCTTTTTTTTTTTTTTACTTGTAAGTATAGTCCTGAATTATGATCATAGCAACAATAATAGGCAAGGCATCTATAGGGCTCCCACAACGAGCCAGTCACTGATCTTAACACTTACCATATTATCTGATTTAATCTATCCCTCTTAGTTTGCCCTTACAAGCTTTCTGAGCTCCTTGCACACAGAGTTATTATCTCATCCAGAGTGCCTGGTGTCGTCCCTCATCTTTGCTGTACATGGACCTCTACTGAGAGCATGTATCAGAATCATCTGCGGTGGGATTTTCTGTCCTATTGGGGGTTGTTTTTTTAAGTATTGACTTCTGGGCTTCAAGGCAGTAGAATCCAGGATGGGAATCCCAGTGTCTGTGTTTCTTAGACGTTCCAGCGGAGGGTCCAGTTCACACTCAAGGTGGACAGCCCCATAAAGCAAATTTTGTGGGATGCGTGAGCACACTTACCAACTTATTGTGATTACAGCTTTATTGGCTTATTAACATTTATTGATGGATGTAACTGCTATCTGCAAACATAAAAAATTATAAAGTACTGTTTGAAAAAAAATGCAAATATATGTATTTACCCGTCGCTGTGGAGTTGATTCCGACTCATAGCAACTCTATAGGACAGACTAGAACCACCCCATAGAGTTTCCAAGGAGAGCCTGGCGGATTCAAACTGCTGACCTTTTGGTTAGCAGCCATGGCACCTAATCACTATGCCATCAGGGTTTCCTAAATATATATATATACCTCAGAAAATCCCTGGTAGGGAAGAGAATGCTCTATTTATGGAAGAAGGTATCATTTGTTGGTTTTTGACCACCTACTAATGAATTTTAAAGGTCCCTTGGCCATGGCCTCCACCAGACTGAGTCGAGAACAACAAGATGGTGCCCGGCTACCACCACCGACTGCTCTGACAGGAATCACAATAGAGGGTACCAGGCAGAGCTGGTGAAAAATGTAGAACAAAATCCTAACTCAAAAAGAAAGACCACCCAGCCCAGACCTACTGAGTCAGAATCTACATTTTAGCAAGACCCCAGGAAGATTCATGTGCAGATTTACTTTTTTATTGTAGTAAAACAGATATAACATAAAATTTGCCGTTTTAACCATTTTTAAGTATACAGCTCCGTGGCATTAGTTATGTTAATGTTGTGCAATCATCACCGCTATTTTTTTGCTGTGACACGGACGAATCTTGAAGACACTACTAAGTGAAATAAAGCAGACACAGAAGGACATAAATTGTATGACCCCACTTACATGGAATATCAAAAATAGGCAAATGCATAGAGATAGCAAACAGATTAACAGCTCCCAGGATTTAGAAGACAAGGGAATGGGGAGTTACCACTAATGGGGAGTTGCTTCTGTTTGGGAAGATACACATTTCTGTTCAAAATGCTTTGAGCAAAAGACGTCAAGGCTTTTTTCCAAGGATCTTGTAAAAATCCTACAGCAATTGCTTAGGTCCTTACTGAGGACGCAGAATTAAAACCCTACTTGCTTGTCTCACTAAGTAACATTAATTCAGAGAAAAGACTGTCAAAATTTCCAAATACGATTCATCCAGGATTATTAGTTTTTGATGGCTAATGAGAAATTCGAATACATTTGAAAGACTTTTTTTTCAATTTCTCAGTAGTCAGCTCTCCAGATGGCAGTAGTTTACATAGCCTACAGAATTCTTCAGACTACAAAGAATTCCAAGATTTAATTCCTGTGTTTGATCAATTTCTGCATTAGGGTTGTTCAGTTGAGGCACCTGGTGAAGCTATCTGAAAGACCTTTCTTTGTCAGGATCAACCAGCTGTCAAAAAGCTATGGACAGAGGCTTAAAGGTGTTATTTGCAGTGAGCATAAAATAAGAATTGTAGTTTGTTGCCCTTTGCCTGAAGACAAAAGTGCTCGGGGGTGTGGGTAGGGATAGCCCAGCTGTAAATGAACACTTCCATAATATCTATTAAACAATTTAGTTTTCAGAAAAAAAAAGACTAGACTTGCTGGCCTGACAGAGACTGAAGGAACCCTGAGAGTATGGCCCTTGGACACCCTTTCAGCTCAGTAATGAGGTCACTCCTGAGGTTCACCCTTCAGCCAGAGATTGAACGGGCCCTTGGAACAAAATAAGACTAAAGGGGTGTACCAGCCCTGGGGCAGGGACTGGAAGGCAGGAGGGAACAGGAAAGCTGCTAATAGGGAACCCAGGGTTGAGAACAGAGAGTGTTGGCATGTTGTGGTGTTGTTAACCAATGTCATAGAACAATGTGTGTACTAACCATTTGATAAGAAACTAGTTTGTTCTGTAAACCTTCATCTAAAGTACAATTAAAAAAAAAAAGTCCGTTGGTAGCCCATGGAGCCCTAGTGCCACAGTGGTTAAGCATTTGGCCGCTGACCAAAACTTCAGCAGTTCAAATCCACCAGCTGCTCCTTGGAAACCCTATGGGGCGGTTCTACTCTGTCCTATAGGGTTGCTATGAGTCAAAATCTACTCAACAGCAATGGATTTGTTTTTTTTTTTTGTTTTTTTTTTTTTTGATGAAAGGTTGGTAGCCCATATGGTTTATACTCAACTACTAGCCTGAGGTTGGTGGTTTGAACCCACCCAGGGGCACCGTGGAAGAAAGGCCTGGCAATCTGCTTCTGTAAAGATTACAGCCAAGAAAACCCTATGGAGCAGTTCTACTCTGTAACACCTGGGGTCGCTATGAGTCAGAATGGACTCAATGGCAATAAGCTTAGTTTTTTTTTGGTAGTGAACTTTAACAGAGTTAGTCTCCTTCTCAGCTTGTGATTCGAGTCAGAAATTAGCCTGAATGTAGAGCATCATTGGTGGAAAATGTACTCTTCCATGAGGACCCTCTAGAAGCCACAAACTATTGCACAGGAGTCCTCTGGCCTATGGGAAAAAAAGGAAAGAAAAGAAAATTCCAGTATTTGAAATAGACTGGTTTTGTTTTAACTATTACAATACCCATTTCCATCTCTCAATTGTTCTGGCAAGAAGTGTGCATAAAGGTGTCTGTATTAGGAGCTTCTCACATAGAACACCTGGTTGTAATTATAGTATTCCATCCATGGTAAGTCTGAGGACTCTAATGAAGAACAAATTGCTTTCCTGGAAAAGGTGAAATGTCTTATGAACAGTTTCAGAAAATGTGGACCCTGTATCTAACATAATTAAGATAAATACTATATTGGACCTGAGGAGAAACTTTTTGTAGAATTGCATAAGAAAAGAGAAGGCTTAATTGTATGCACATCCTTTCTAACTGTGTTGGCGGTCCCTAGTTACCCCATCTCTTTGTTTCAGCACTGACCAAGCTGTTTGCCTTGCTGACCAGCCGAAGCCTGTGAAGGAATACAAGTATCCGGAGAAGTTGCCGGGAGAGTTATACGATGCTAACACGCAGTGCAAGTGGCAGTTTGGCGAGAAAGCCAAACTCTGCATGTTGGACTTTAAAAAGGCAAGTGATCCTTGGCAAATGCTCAATGAAATATGATTCAGAAAACCATTTTATTCAGGGTAACTGACATTGATGTATTCTTCGTTTATTGGGTACCTACCAAATGTCAAATCCTGTATGTTGGGGCCGGTCCGATATAAGAGGAAACACATGTTTTACTGGCAAAGAAGAGGGTCGATACTGTTGTGGGTATCGGTTTTCACTGGAGAACTGACTCAGCCTGTTAAGTTGGATCTTTCTTTCTGATTCATCACGGGGGAGCTTAGCAATAACTTTAGGTTGGTATGACTTGGCAAATTGAAATTCTGCATTTTTTCAGATAGTGTTATGAAAACAATATTTCCACTCTCCTTTTTTCCTCCCAATATAAGCATACTCTAAGACAGCAGTCTATCCAAGGCTTATAATTATTAAATTCCCCAAACATAGTCTCAATAGAGTAGTTTCTCATAGAAGGCAATATCCACTCCTGCAGCCCCAGGGACACCACCAGCGTCATTTCCTAATATAAATTCCTCATATAACCCAGACACATATATTGTTGCCAGACAGAGAAAATCGAGAATTAGAAACTTGCTCCACTGAACCGCAAAGGAAAGCTATCCATAAATGAAATGACAGAAACAATTTTTGAGGTTTCATTTATACTAGCGCATAATGAAATCAAGAGGGAAATAGAAAAAAAAAACAACGTAGTCCTCCAGAAACCTCCATACTTTTCAGAATTCACTGGGAATACTCCCAGCTTAAGTCGGACGTGATAATCTTCTTTCTTCTAAACTGGAGTAGAGCAGATCAAGCATAGCCATGTGCCAGAACTGGATTCTTATCTTATCAGCTGGTAATCTCAGCTTGGAACAAGATAATAAATCAGCTGTCATCAGTATATATTCTCCTTGTTGCCTTTTCTGTGGGCAGAATATGTGAACTCTCCAAGACTGTTTTTGGGGTTTTTTTTTTTTTTTTTTTTAGCATTACTCCTCTGTTAGGAAAAAGACGCATAAAATTAATGTATTCTTTTCAAAGATGAGATTTTCTGGGTAATACTTTTTTCTGTTTTTCACATTATTTTACTTTTGTGACTGGGACTCTATCACTTATGGTACCCTAATGCCTTGTGGAGAAGTCAGTGGTAGTCCACTGGAACTCTTGCCTTCCACACAGGAGACCTGGGTTCAATTCCCAGGCGATGCACCCCGTGTGCAGCTACTTCAGCAGGTTTCAGGGGAGCTTCTAGCATAAGATGGATGAAGAAGAAAGGCCTGGCAACCTGCTTCCAACAATAAGCCAATGAAAGCCCAATCCACAGCTGATTGTGGGGGTGATACAGGACTGGACCGGGCAGCATTTTCTTCTGTTGTGCATGGGGTCACCATGAGTCAGGGCCAACAATATGCCATGTGAAAACCCCAGACACTAATAGTGGTAGTGCAATATACTATTTTTGTTTGTTATTATTGAGGAAACATTTTTATACAGTGAAATGCATTCATTTTAGGTGTACAAATTTGAGTAAATATATTCATCTTTGTTATTAGCATCCCAAGGAGCCCTGGTGGCATGGTGGTTAAGTGCTTAGCTGCTAACTGAAAGGTCGGCAGTTCAAACCTACCAGCTGCTCTTTGGCGGTAAGATGTGGCAGTCTGCTTCTGTAAAGATTACGGCCTTGGAAACCCTATGGGGCAGTTCTACTCTGTCCTATAGGGTCTTTATGGGTTGGAATCAACTGGATGGCTACAGGTTTTTTTAAAGAGATAATGTAGGAACCCTGGTGTCCCAATGATTAAGTGCTTGGGTGCTAATGGAAAAGTTGATGGTTCAAACCCACCAGCTGCTCCATGGGAGAAAGATGTGGCAGTCTGCTTCTGTAAAGATTACAGCCTTGGAAACCCTGTGGGGCAGTTCTACGCTGTTCTATAGGGTTGCTATGAGTCAGAACGGACTCAAAGTCATATAACAATACCAGCACCTCCATCAAGATACGGATTATTTCCATAAAGCCAGAGTCCCCTCTTCTCTGCTTCCAGTCAGTCTCTTCCCCACTCGAGTAGGCACCCATCTTTCCGGTCCCTATCACTGTACGTCAGTTTTGACTGTTCTTATACTTCATAATTGCCTTGTTCCGTCTATTAAGAGTGAAGTGTTTAACATCTCACCATTAGGTATGATTTTACCTGTTGGTTTTTACATCAATGCCCTCCATCACACTGAGGAACTTCCCTCCTATTCCCAGTTTTTGAGAGATTTTATCACAGCAATGTGTTGGATTTTACGGAACGCGTTTCTGCTTCTGCTGGTGCAGTTATATGGTTTTTTCTTCTCTATTTTCTTAATCTGATACATTATTTTTATATGTGGCTTTCAGTTGTTTTTTTTTTTCCAGTGAATTTTGGGTTTTAAACCTGTATTTTCTGAGATAATTCCATTTGGTCATAATGTATTATTAGTTTTGTTTCATTTTTAATATTTTGCTGATTTTATTTGTAAATATTTTGTTTAGGGTTTTTGCATCTGTGTTCTTAAGTGATATTACTCGAGAAATACTGTTTTATCATTTCCTTTCAAGAGTTGATATCAGACTTACGCTGACCTCATGAAATGAATTGAGAAGTGTTCCTTTCTCCTTCGTTTTTAAAAGACTGTATAAAATTCATATTGCTTCTTAACTGTTAGAATCCTGTCTGTGGGAAGGTTTTCTGTAATTACTGGAAAATTACATTAACAGATAAAGAGCTTTTTGGAAATTCTACTTATTCTTGTGTCACTTTTGATAAATTCTTTACTTTTCCAATGTATTTGTCCATTTCATCTATGTTGTTGATGTTTCACCAAAAAGGTTTTTTTTTTTCCTTTCCCCAGTATTCCCATTTATCCCTTTAAGGATTGTAAGATCTATAGTAGCATTTCCTCCTTCATCCCTGACAATGGTAACACATGCCTTTTTCTTTAAATTATTTTTCCTTACTCCGTCTAGCTAAGGATTTGTCAGCGCAATTCACTTGTTCAAAAAAATAATAATAACCAATGCTCGGTTTGTCAATTTTCTTTATTTTTTTGTTAGATTCTTTTCCATTTCATTAAGTTCTGTCTTATCATTATTATATCCCAAGGCTTAATATGATTTTCTTATTCTAGCTTCTTAAGGGAAAGACACTATTAGCTATAAACCCTCTTTTCCTTCTTTTTCTAATTTAACAGTTTACACTAAAGCCGTCCCTTTCCTTCTAAGCCCCTAATTATCTGTATCCTGAAAATTTTGATGTGTTGTATATTTAATATTATTCAGTTTGAAATATTTTCTGATTTCACTGGTGGTTTCTTCTTTAATCCATGGATTATTGAGAAGTTTTATATTTAATTTCCAAGTATTTGGGGATTTTCTAGATAGCTTAGTGATTTTAGTTTCTAATTTACTTCAGCCTTTTATAGAAAATATAACCCACATGATTTAAATCCTTTGAAATTTATTGATACTTATTTTATAGCTCAGCATATGGTCTGTCTTGGTGAACGTTATGAAGGCAATTAATGAATGTGAATTCTGCAGTTGTTGGAGGTAGTATTCTAGAAATATCTATTTTGCTATTTTTTTAAATAATATTGTCTGCATCTTCTAAATTCCCATTGATATTTGCAACCTGTTCTACTAACCTCATAGAGATAGTTGTAAAACTCCAGCAGTCATTGTGGATTTCTCCCTTTCTAGTTCTGTTAGTTTTCCCCTTTTTTTATTTACATCCCATTATTAGATGCATGCATATGCATATTTAAGATTGTTAAATCTTCATGACTCATAATTACATCTTTCTGACACTTTTATCGTTACAAAATACCCTTTTTCAATAATTTTACTTTTCTTGAATTTTGTTTTATCTGATATTCATGTGGCCACATCAGTAGGAATACTTTTTGCATGATGTCTTTTACTTTCCACTTGTTCGTGTTTTATGTATAAATTATGTCTGTTATCAGCCACTCACTTGTCAGTTTGTCATAATGTGGTGGATTGCGTGTTGCTGCAATGCTGAAAACTATGCCACCGATATTTCAAATACCAGCAGGGTCATCCCTGGTGGACAGGTTTCAGCAGAGCTTCCAGACTAAGACTGACAAGGAAGAAGGGCCTGGAGATCTACATAAAAAAAAAAAAAAAAATGGCCAGTGAAAACCTTATGCATCGCGGTGGAACATTGTCTGATATAGTGCCAGAAGGTGAGTGCCTCAGGTTGGAAGGTTCTCAAAATATGACTGGGGAAGAGATGCCTCCTCAAGGTGGAGTCAACCTTAATGACATGGAGGAAGTAAACTTTTGGGGAGTTTTCATGTGCTGATGTGGTGAGTCAAAGTGAGGAGAAATAGCTTCAAAACATCCACTCATGGTCAGAATGTGGAATGTATTAAGTATGAATTTAGGAAAATCAGAAGTTGTCAAAAATGAAATAGAACACATGAAGATTGATATCCTAGGCATTAGTGAGCTGAAATGGACTGATATTGGCCACTTTGAATCAATCATATGACTAATGTATCTAACTCCAGAGATGAAGAAATTGACGATTTTTACCAACTTCTGCAGTCTGAAGTTGATTAACCATACAATCAAGATGTGTTGATAATTACTGGTGATTGGAATGCAAATTTGGAAACAAAGAAGAAGAATCTGTAGTTGAACAAAATGTCCTTAGTGATAGAAGTGATGCCAGAGATTGCATGATAAAATTTTGCAAGACAACAGCTTCTTCATTGCAAATTCCTTTTTTCAACAACATAAACAGCAACTATACACATGGACCTCATCAGATGGAATACACAGGATTCAGGAAAGGTACGGCAAGGTTGAATCTTTTCACCATACTTATTCAATCTATATTATGAGCAAATAATCTGAGAAGCTGGACTATATGAAGAATGGGATATCAGGATTGGAGGAAGACTTGTTAACAACCTGTGTTATGCATCTGACATATCCTTCCTTGCTGAAAGTGAAGAGGACTTGAAACACTTACTGATGAAGATCAAAGACTACGGCCTTTAGTACGGATTACACCTCAACGTAAAGAATACAAAAATCTTCACAACTTGACCAATAAGCAATGTCATGACAAATGGAGAAAAGATTGAAGTTATTTATCAAGGATTTTATTTTACCTGGATCCACAATCAACAACCATGGCAACAGTAGTAAAGAAATCAAAAGATGCATTGCATTGGGCAAATCTGCTGCAAAACACCTCTTTAAATTATTAAAAAAGCAAAGATATCATTTTCAGGACTAAGGTGCCCCTGACCCACGCCATGGTGTTTTCAATCACCTCATATTCATGGGAAAGCAGAGCAGGGAATAAATAAGACTGAAGAACTGATGCCTTTGAGTTGTGGTGTTTCTGAAGAATGTTGACTATATCATGGACTGCCAAACGAATGAACAACTCTGTTTTGGAAGAAGTACAGCCAGAATGCTCCTTAGAAGCGAGGATGGCTACATGTTGTCTCACATACACCGGACATGTTATCAGAAGAGACCCATTCCTGGGGAGGGACACCATGCTTGATAAAGTAGATGGTCAGAGAAAAAGAGGAGGACTCTCAAGGAGATGGATGGACACAGTGGTTCCCAACAATGGGCTAAATAAACAGCATAACACCAATTGTGAGGATGGTACAGGATCGAACATTGTTTCTTTATGAGTTGAAACTGACTCAAATGCATCTAATAAACAACATCAGCCTCCTAAACTGTGAGAAAATAAATTTCGGTTTGTTAAAGCTACCACTTGTTACATTTCCCACTAGGTAACTGAGAAACTTACATGTCCAAAAAACCTTAGTGAACTCCAAGAGAATTAATTACAAAGAAACCCCCCAAAAAGCTAAACCTGCTGCCGTTGAGCCGATTCCGACTCATATTGGTTTCCAAGGTGGTAATTCTTTACGAAAGCAGACTGGCACATCTTTCGCCTGTGGACCTGCCGGTGGTTTCAACTCCTCCTGTCAAATGCTTTAACCATTGTATCCACCGAGACAGAAATACCTAAGTTTATCAGAAACACACTGTTGAAATCACAAAATAAACAAGAAATCTAACAAGACACAAAAATATAATAATGCATTTCATACAAAGGAATGAATCAAATGACTTTTTATCAGAAATCATTGTATTCTGAAGAAAGTGGAATTATATCTTTAACCCTTTTGTGCCCGACAGTACATAGTAACCATGAGTTTTTTTCAGTGAGTGGGGTTTATTGGAAAGCTGCTGTACCATTGACAGTGCACGCTGCAGGGGCCTTTGAGACTTTGAAACTGAAGAAACAGGCATGTACTGCAAATTATTGTTTTTACATGGTATTTTTTTTTTTTTTGTATGAGCTGTCTGAATTTTGGGTAGGAAAAATAGAAATTTTGAAAATTTTTATTGGTTACACATATGTACCAATAGACCCTGGTGGGTACTTTAGGGGTATACTTAGTGGTACTTCGCAGGTACCACTAAACCCTTAGGGTAGGCTTGTGGGAGGGGACAAGAATAAAAATCCATACTACGCACCAAAAATTCAGACACACTCAATGATTTAGAATACATCCATTCATGAAAACACATGGTATCAACAAAAAATTCAAAGTAGAAAATAATTGGGCCACCAAAGGGTCAAAGTGCTTAAAAGAAAACAAAACAAAACTGGATCAAGAATTCTACCTCCTGCAAAAATAGCCTTAAAAAATGAGGGTGAATTAATGACATTTTCAGATAAAACCTGAGATACTTTGTGATCAGCATATGTGTGCTGTAAGAAATACTAAAGAAGCTCTTTAGGATCTAGAAAATGACAGCATTTTGAAACTCAGATCTATCTTAAAGACCGAAGAGCACTTTAATTGGTAAATATATGGACAAATTTAAAGACATTCTTATTTCTTGTCTTATTTTATTTAAAAGAAACTATTTAAATAAAAATCACAACATTGTGATTTATGTGGCTTATTTATACATAGAAATGAAATATATGACAACAATAGTACAAAGAATGGGTCAAGGATACAGGGATTGTTTGTTGTAAGACTCTTACGTTCACATTAGGTGGCTCAATATTAATTCCAGGTAGAGAATAAGTTAAGGATGCATGCTGTAATCTTCAGATAAACTGCTAAAAAATGTACAAGGAAGTATAACTAAAAGAACAAATGGAGGCAAAAATTAGGACTTTTAAAAAGTTGTCTAATCCAAAAGAAAGTGTGGTGGATTGAATTGTGTCTCCCAAAAACATATGTTGTAAATTCTAACCTCTGTACCTGTGGTTAGAATCCTGGGAATGGGTTGGGTTGTCTTTGTTATGTTAATGAGGCAGGAGGATTAGTGTAGGGTATGTCTTGAGTCAATCTCTTTTAAGATACCTTGTCGTTGTTAGGTGCCATAGAGTCACTTCTGACTCATAATGACCCTATGCACAACAGAACGAATCACTGACAGGTCCTGTACCATTCTCACAATTGTTGTTATGCTTTAGCCCATTGTTGCAGCCACAGTGTCAATCCATCTCTTTAAGGGTCTTCTTCTTTTTTGCTGACCCTCTACTTTACCAAGCATGATGTCCTTCTCCAGGGACTGATCCCTCCTGATGACATGTCCAAAGTATGTGAGACATAGTCTCACCATCCTTGCTTCTAAGGAGTATTCTGGTTGTACTTCTTCCAAGACAGATTTGTTCATTCTTTTGGCAGTCCGTGGTATATTCAGTATTCTTTGCCAACACCACAACTGAAAGGCATCAATTCTTCTTCAGTCTTCCTTATTTGTTTTTTGATGTAAAAGATATGAAACAAGCAAGCAAGCAAGCAAACAGAGATGAGGGAAGAGAGATGCCACACCACATGGAGATCTCCGTGGAATCAGGAAACAAGCTGAAGAGACACAGAACTTTCTTCAGAGCTGAAAGAGAGAAAGCTTTCCTCTGGAGCTGGTACCCTGTTATCAGAATTAGAGCCTTCTAAACTGTGAGAAAGTAAATTTTTGTTTACTAAAGGCACCCACTTGTGGTGTATCTATTATGGCAGCACCAGATAACTAAGACAGAATACAAAAATAAATAATCAAACAAATAAATAAATAAATACAGAGAAGCCAGAAAGAAATGAAAATAATAGAAAACAAATAGCAAAATGCTAGACTAAAATCCACCATATCAATACATACATTAAATATAAATGAATTAAACATTACATTCCAATGAAAAATCAGAGATTATAAGATGTTTATGATAGACAAGACCTACCCCCCCCCTAAAAAAAAACTCGTTCCCATTGAGTGGATTCTGACTCAAAAGGATATATAACAGAATAGAATTACCACATAGGGTTCCTTAGGCTGTAATCTTTATGGAAGCAGACTACCAGAACTTTTCTTCTTCAGAACAGGTGATGGGTTCAAACTACTGACCTTTCAGTTAGCAGCCAAGCACTTAACCAAACTGCCGTCAGGGCTCATTTATAATAGACTCATTGTTGTTATAACTAGGTGGTGTAAAGTCAGTTCTGACTTATAGTGACCCCAAGCATGACAGAATGAAACACTGCCCTGTGTTATACCATTGTCACGATCCTTGCTAGGTTTGACTTCATTGTTGCAGCCACTGTGACAGTCTGTGTCACTGAGGGTCTTCCTCTCTTTTGCGGACCCTCTACTTTACCAGGCACGATGTCCTTCTCCAGGCACTGGTCCCTCCTGATAACATGTCCAAAGCACATGAGACAGAGTCTCACCATCCTCGATTCTAAGGAACATTTTGGCTGTACTTCTTTCAAGACAGATTTCTTTCCTCTTCTGGCAGCCCAACTTATATTCAATATTCTTTACCAGCATCATGTTTCAAAAGCATCAATTCTTCAATCCTCCTTATTGTCCAGCTTTTGCATGCATACGAGGCAGTTGAAAATACCGTGGTGTGGGTCAGGCACACCTTAGTCCTTAAAGTGACACCGTTGCTTTTTAACATTTTAAAGAGGCCTTTAGCAGAATATTTGCCCAATGCAATGCATTGTTTCATTTCTTGACTGCTCCTTCCATGGGTGTTGATTGTGGATCCAAGTCAAATGAAATCCTTGACAACTTCAATATTTTCTCCATTTATCTTGATGTTGCTTATTGGACCAGTTTTGAGGATTTTTGTTTTCTTTATGTGGAGGTGTAATCCATACTTATGGCTGTGGTCTTTGATCTTCATCAGTAAGTGCTTCGAGTTCTCTTCACTTTCAGCAAGCAAGGCTGTGTCATCTGCTTAGTGCAGGTTGTTAATGAGTCTTCCTACAATTCTGATGCTGCGTTCTTCTTCATATAGTCCAGCTTCTCAAATTATTTGCTTAACATACAGATTGAACAGGTATGGTGAAATGATACAACTCTGACACACACCTTTCCTGACTTTAAACTATGCAGTATCCCCTTGTTCTGTCCAAAAGACTCCCTCTTGATCAACGTACAGGTTCCTCATGAGCACAATTAAGTGCTCTGGAATTCCCATTCTTTAAAATGTCATCCATAACTTGTTATGATCCACACAGTGGAATGCTTTTGCATAGTCAATAAAACACAGGTAAATATATTTCTTGTGTTCTGTTTTCAGCCAAGATCCATCTCTCATCAGCAGTGCTATTCCTCATTCTACATCATCTTCTGCATCCAGCTTGAATTTCTGGCAGTTTCCTGTTGATGTACTGGTGCAACTGCTTTTGAATGATCAGCAAAATTTCACTTGCATGTGATGTTAGTGACATTGTTTGAAAATTTTCACATTATTTTGGATCTCCTTTCTTTGGAATGGGCAGAAAAATGGATCTGTTCTGCTTGGTTGGCCAGGTAGCTGTCTTCCAAATTTCTTGGCATAGATGAGTGAACTCTTCCTGCATTGCATTCATTTGATGAAACATCTCAATTGGTATTGCCCTTTACATCATTGAAAAAAGGTACTTGTAATGAATAAGTCATTGGTCTTGCAAAATTCTATTATGCAATCTTCAGCATCATTTCTATCACTAACACCATATTTTCCAACTACAGATCCTTCTTGGTTCCTAACTTTCACATGCCAATCACCAGTAATTATTAATGCATCTTGATTGTGTGGTTGATCAATTTCAGACTGCAGAAGTTAGTAAAAAATCTTCAGTTTTTTCATCTTTGGCATTAGTGGTTGGTGCATAAATTTGAATAATAGTCATTGTCTTAGTCATCTAGGGCTGCTATAACAGAAATATCACAAGTGGATGGCTTTAACAAAGAGAAGTTTATTCTTTCAGAGTCCAGTAGGCTAGAAGTCTGAATTCAGGGCACCAGCTCCAGGGGAAGGCTTTCTTTCTCTGTCAGCTCCAGAGGAAGGTCCTTGTCATCAGTCTTCCCTTCGTCTGGGAGCATCTCAGCACAGGAACCTCAGGTCCAAAGGACACACTCTGCTCCCAGCTCTGCTTTCCTTGTGGTTTGAGATTCTCTCATTTCCCTCTTTTATATATCAAAAAGATTAGTTTAAGACACTATCTAATCTTGTATATTTCATCAATATAACTGCCGCTAACCCTTCTCATTTCATCATAGTGATAGGATTTATAATACATAGGAAAATCATATAAAATGATGGACAATCACACAGTACTGGGACTCATGGCCCAGCTAAGTTGACAGATATTTTGCGGGGGACACAATTCAATCCATGACAGTCGTATTAACTGTTTTTCATTGTAGACGTATGGATATTAACCAATTACTGATACCCTTGTACTTCAGGATAGATCTTAAATTGTTCTTTTTGACAATGAATGTGATGCCATTTCTCTTCAATTTGTCATTCCTGGCATATTAGATCATATGCTTGACTGATTCAAAATGGCCAATATCAGTCCATTTCAGCTCACTCATACCTAAGATATCCATCTTTATGTGTTCCATTTCATTTTTGATGACTTCCAATTTTCCTAGATTCATACTTAATACATTCCACATTACGACTGTGAATGGATAGTCGCAGTTGTTTCTTTTCATTTTGAATCATACCACATCAGCATATGAAGGACCCAAAAGCTTTACTCCGTCCATTTCATTAAGGTCAGCTCTACTTTGAGGAGGCAACGATTTCCTAGTCATGCTTTGTGTGCCTTCCAAATGGTGGGCTCATGTTCTGGCATTATATCAGACAATGTTCCACTGATATTCAGAAAGTTTTCACTGGCCAATTTTTTTGGAAGTAGATTTTCAGGCCCTTTATGTTGCTGAAAAAGTTATTTGCAATGAATAAGTCATTGGTCTTTCAAAATTCTGTCATTTCACATCTGATGTCATTGGTATCACCAATGCCATATTTTCCTACTACAGATTCTACCTCTTCGTTTCCAGCTTTCACATTCCAATCACCAGTAATTATCAATGCATCCTAATTGCATGGTTGATCAATTTCAGACTGCAGAAATTGTTTGGAAGGTAGAAGTCCAAATTCACAGTGCAAATTCTGTTGGAATGCTTTCTCTCTCTGTCTGCTCTAGAGGGAGGTCCTTGCCTCTTCTGAGCTTCTGCTCCTAGGTGATTTTCAAGTGAAAAAAAAAATTTTTTTTTGACAAGTGTCTTCCCCCATCTCTGCTTGCTAGCTTGTACTTAATATCCTTTAAATCTCAAAAGAGATCGATTCAAGTCCTTTGCTCAGGCTCTGGGGCCCATTGCACCATGATGGTATCCATCCAGTGGCTCTCTGCATGTGGGGACTCTTGACTGGCTCCAGGGGTCCCCTTCAAGTTGGAAGGCAGCAGTTTTTGCCTGCAAGAGGGACTGCTCAAGAAAGAAGGCACCAGAATGTCAGCAGGCAGAGACAACATGATGCTGTAGACAGAAGCACCACACTGTAGCCCCACAGCAAAGACCCAAAAAACTAAGTAAAATTGAGACAAACATCAATCCTGGAACCCTGAGCATCAAATGAAGAGATAAGGAACTCAACCAAGCACCAAATGGAATAAGAAGCTGGCAGAGAAATACAGTGAGGAGAGATACGGAATGGAGGTCCCCTATCAGCTAATGCAGCACGGATTCAACATCTTGGACTCCTGTTGGAGATCAGTGGATGGGGAGTACAGGAAAGCAGCCTCACGGAGCTCCTAGGAGACAGAGCACCTGATGGAGATGCCCTACGGCATCATAGCTGATCAACTAACCCTGCCCATTGGACAATGTAATGAGAAATATTGTGCCCACAGAGGAGCAAACAACAAAGAATGCCCAGCCCATCTGCTCAGACATAACCAAATAAAACAAAAAATCAGGATAAAACAAACAAATCTACAATCAATAAATTAAGAAAATACCTACTGAATGTCCCAAAAACAGCAAACAATATCAAAACATACAAAAAAAAAAAGAAAAAATAGAACAGCATGGTTCCAATAGGTGTCAAAAATAAAACACCAGATGACTTTCCAGTAGAAGAAAAGTCACTGGAACTATTTGATACGGAATTCAAATCTCTAATATTCAGAGCTATCCAAGAGTTGAAGAAAAAAGCTGGCAAAAATGAGGAAAACATAGACAAAAATCAGGGAAAAGGCAGACAAAATCATGGAAAAGACAGACAAAACAATGGCAGAATTCAGGAAAATAATACAGGTACAAAATGCCAAAACAAATTCACAAATAGAAATCATACAAAAACAACAATTAGAAATCCAAAAGATAAACAACAAGATTTCAGAAACGGACAGTGCCATAGAAGGTCTGAGAAGCAGTCTGAAACAACGGAAGACAGGATCAGTGAAATTGGGGACAAATCCTTGCATACCACTTTGTTTGAAGAAAAAAAATGAAGAAAAATAAAGAAACCCTGAGAATGATGGGGGATACAATCAAAAGCAAAAATTTTTGAGTGATTAGAGTTCCAAAACAGGTATAAAAAATGGAAAGCACAGAAATGATCATTGAAGAATAGCTGACAGAAAACTTTCCTAATGTCATGAAAAATGAAAAGTTGACCATCCAAGAAGCTCAATTAGCCCCATATAAGATAGACCCCAAAAGAAAATCACCCAGGCATATCATAATCACACTTCCTAAAACCATACACAAAGAAGAATCCTGAGAGCTGCTCAAGAAAAACAAAAAGTCACATACAGTGGAGAAACAATAAGACTAAACTCTGATTACTCAGCAGAAACCATGCAGGCAAGAAGGCAATGGAATGACATATACAAAACCTTGAAAGAAAAAAATGCTAACCCAGAATAATATATCCTGCAAAACTCTCATTCAAATATGATGGTGAAATCAGGACATTTCCAGATAAACAGAAATAAAGAAAATATGTAAAAGCCAAACGTACAAGAATTATTAAAGGGAATCTTTTGCTTTGAGAACAAGCAACATCAGATGACACCCTGAATCTAGGACACAAGACCACACCACCTAAATACAAACCTAGGAAATGAACATTCAAGAATTAACCAAAGCTAAAAGATTAATAGCAGGGAACCAGAGAGATTAATCTGTAAATGACAACAACATCAGAATAATAAAAGAGGGAACAAACTGTGTAGGCATAGAACTTTCTAATGGAGAGGAAGGCAATGGGATACGAAGCAATAAAAGACTAGTTCAAACTTAGGAAGATATGGGTAAATGACAAGGTAACAACAAAGAAAGTTAACAAACTTACTCATCAAAATAAAGAAGAAAACATAAAGTCTTAGTAAACACAAAATCTACAGAAAACAAGGGAAAAAAAAAACCCACAAACAAAAGGAATTCAGCACAGAAGAGTAAGAGGAAAAAAGAAAATATTGACACCACAAAAAAAAAAAAAAAAAAGCACTACAAAATAACAGCAATGAACTCGCACCTATCAATAACTGGAAACCCTGGTGGCATGGTGGTTAAGAACTACGGCTGCTAAGCAAAAGGTCAGCAGTTCGAATCCAGCAGGCATCCTTGGAAACCCTCTGTCCTATAGGGTCACTAAGAGTCAGAATCGACTCAATAGCAACAGGTTTAGTTTTTTGTATCAATAGCCTACATGCACCCATAAAGATTTGGAGAGTGACAGAATAAATAAAAAACAGAATCCATCAATATGCTGTCTACAAGAGACACACCTTAAAAACAAAGGTGTAAATTTATTAAAAATCAAGGGAGGGGAGAAAAAATGTATATATATATATAAAAAAAGCAGGAATGACAATACTAATCTCAGATAAAATAGACTTTAAAACAAAATCTATCATAAAAGACAAAGAAGGGCATTATATAATGATTAAAAGGACAATCCATCATGAAGACATAGCCATAACAAATATCTATGCACTCAAAGACAGGGCTCCAAAATACATAGAACAAATTTTAACAGCACTGAAAAGAGAAATTGACAGTTCCACAATAATAGTAGGAGGCTTCAACACACCACTCTCGGTAAAGGACAGAACATCTAGAAAGGAACTCAACAAAGATACAGAAGATCTAAAGGCCCCAATCATCCAACTTGACCTCACAGACATATATAGAACACTTCACTCAACAGCTGCAAAGTATACATTCTTTTCCAACACACACAGAACATTCTCCAGAATAGACAACATCTTAAGCCACAAAACAACCCTGAACAAAATCCAAAATACTGAGATAATACAAAGTATCTTCTCTGATCATAACACCATCAAAGTAGAAATTAACAACAGGAAGACAAGGAAAAAAAATTGCATAGAAACTGACAACACCCTGCTTAAAAACCACTGGGTAATAGAATAAATCAAAGATGGAATTAAAAAAAAAATTCCTAAAATCAAACAAAAATGAAAACACATCATACCAAACCTTTGGGACACAGCAAAGGCAATGCTCAGTGGTCAATTCATAGTAAGAGATGCACACATCAAAAAAGAAGAAAGGGACAAAGCCAAAACATTAGCTACACAACTCAAACAAATAGAAAGAAAACAGCAAAAGAAGCCACCAGAAGAAAGGAAATAATAAAGATCAGAGCAGAAATAAATGAAATAGAGAATAGAAAAACAATAGAAAGAATCGACAAAACCAAAAGTTGGTTCTTTGAAAGGATCAACAAAATTAACAAACTACTGGCCAAACTGACAAAAGAAAAAACAGGAGAGGACAAAAATAACCCAAATAAGAAATGAAATGGGGGACATTACAACAGACCCATCTGACATAAAAAGGATCGTAACAGAGTACTATGAAAAACTATACTCCAACACATTTGAAAACCTAGAGAAAATGGACAAATTTCAGGAAACACACTACCAACCCAAATTAACAAAAAATGATGTTGAAAACCTGAACAGACCCATAGCAAGAAAAGAAATTGAAAACGTAATTAAAATAAAACAACAACAACAAAAGCCCTAGCCCAAATGGCTTCACTAGATAATTCTACCAAACATTCAGAGAAGAGATTACAGCAGTACTACTCAAACTATTTCAGAACATAGAAAAGGAAGGGACACTTCCAAATTTATTCTATGAAGCCAGAATAACCCTGATACCAAAACCAGGCAAAGACACCACCAAAAAATAATAATAGTAATAATATTACAGGCCAGTATCTCTCATGAATATACATGCAAAAAAATTCTCAACAAAATTCTAGCCAATAGAATTCAGCATCCTATAAAAAAAAATAATACACCACAACCAAGTAGGACTCATACAAGGTATGTAAGGATATTTCAACTTTAGAAAATCAATCAATGTAATCTACCACATAAATAAAAGGAAAGAAAAGAATCACATGATCATCTCAATCAATGCAGAAAAGGCGTTTGACAAAGTCCAATACCCATTCCAGATAAAAACTCTCAATAAAATAGGTATAGAAGGGAAATTTCTCAACATAATAAAGGGCATCTATACAAAATAAACAGCCTACATCATTGTTAATGGAGAGAGGCTGAAAACGTTCCCCTAGAGAACAGGAACAAGACAAGAATGTGTTTTATCATCACTCCTGTTTAACATTGTGCTGGAAGTCCTAGCTAGAGTAATAAGGCAAGAAAAATAAATAAAGGGCATGCAAATGGTAACAAAGAAGTAAAACTGTCCCTATTTGCAAATGGTATACTATACATAGAAAACCCAAAAGACTCCATAAGAAAACTACTGGAACTAATAGAAAGATTTATCAGAGTAGCAAGATACAAGATAAACACAAAAATCAGTTGGATTCCTATACACCAATAAAGAGAATGACGAAAAGGAAATCAGGAAAACAATATAGCCCCTAAAAAAAAAATAAACTACTTAGGAATAAATCTAACCAGGAATGTAAAAGACCTATACAAAGAAAACTACAAAACTCTACTCCAAGAAACCAAAAAAGGCCTACATAAATGGAAAAACATACCATGTTCATGAATAGGTAGATCCAACATTGTGAAAATGACAATTCTACCCAAAGCAATGTACAAAGGCAATACAATCCCAATTCAAATACCAACAACACTCTTTAAAGAGATGGAAGAACTAATAATTAACTTTATATAGAAAGCAAAGAGGTGCCAGACTCGCACTACCTAACCTCAGAACCTACTATACAGCTACAGTAGTCAAAACAGCCTGGCACTGGTACAATGACAGATACGTTGACCAGTGGAACAGAATCAAGAACCCAGATGTAAGCTCCATAGACACACCCAAATTCCCTGAGGGACTGGATTACTGGGCTAGGGGCTTTGGGGACCATGGTCTTGAGGAATATCTAGCTCAATTGGCATAACAGTTTTATAAAGAAAATGTTCTGCATTCTACTTTGGTCTTAAAAGTTTTGATCAGCCACCTAAGATACTCCACTGGTCTCACCCTGTCAGGAGCAAGGGAGAATGAAGAAAACCAAAGACACAAGGGAAAGATTAGTCCAAAGGAGTGATGGACCACAACTACCACAGCCTCCACCAAACTGACTCCAGCACAACCAGACGGTGGCCGGCTACCACCACTGACTACTCTGACAGGGTCACAATATAGGGTCCCCAGACAGAGCTGGAGTAAAATGTATAACAAAATTCTAACTCACAAAAAAGACCAGACTAACGGGCCTGACAGAGACTAGAGAAGCCCTGAGAGTATGGCCTCTGGCCACCCTTTTAGCTCAGTAATGAAGTCACTCCTGAGGTTCACCCTTCAGCCAAAGATTAGAAGGCCCATGAAACAAAAGGAAGCTAAATGGGCACAACAGCCCAGGGCCGAGGACTAGACGGCAGGAGGGGACAGGAAAGCTTGTAATAGGGAACAAAAGGTTGAGAAGGGAGAGTGTTGACATGTTATGGGGTTGGTAACCAATGTCATGAAACAATGTATGTACTGTTTTTTGAGAAGCTAGTGTGTTCTGTAAACCCTCATCTAAAGTACAATTAAAAAAAAAAAAAAAGAACAAATACAGAAAAAAGAGAGATTGATTCAAGAAGCACCCTACACTAATTCTGCCTCATTAACATAACAAAGACAACCCATTCTCAAATGGAATTATAACCTTAGGCGTAGAGGTTAGGATTTATAACATATTTTGGTGGACACAGTTCAATCCATAACTTTAAGTCAATTTTTGTTTTGTTTTGTCTTGTTTTTTTTTGTTTTTTTTTTTTAATTTGGGTAGTTTTAGCCATTATTTCTTGAAATATACTTTCTGCTCCATCTTTCTTTTATCCTTTTATAATTCCAATTACTCATGTGTTATACTGCTTGCAATTACACCCACAGGCCACTAAGGCTC
Source organism: Loxodonta africana (assembly GCF_030014295.1). Lineage (NCBI taxonomy): Eukaryota > Metazoa > Chordata > Mammalia > Proboscidea > Elephantidae > Loxodonta > Loxodonta africana. The sequence continues at coordinate 7,191,435 of NC_087343.1, read as the reverse complement.
TGTTTGTTTTTTAATCAATCTGTTTATCATTTTCTTTAGACTGGACATTTTCTGTTATCTGTCTTCAAGTTCACCAGTCCCTTCTATTATTTTGAATCTTCTGTTTTGACAATGCAGTTGAAACATTTCAACTACACATTCATTTACTGCATTTTTCAGTTCTAGTATTGCCATTTGATTCTTTTTCATAATTTATATTTCTCTTCTGAAGTTTCCCCTTTGTTTACTCATTATGCCTATGTTTTCCTTTTTGTCCTAGAATATATTTATAATAGCTGTTCCTAAAGTTTTTATCTTCTAATTCTAAATCTAGGTAATCATGAGTTCTCTTAATGGACTATTATTGTGGGTAACATTTTTCAGTTCATTTGCATTTTTAGGAATTTCTTAATGCACGAAGCATATTTTGTCTAAAATATTGTAGGGAGTCTACATCATGTTGCCTTCCATTTAAAGCCATTAACATTTTTTCTCACAGGGAGTTAAATTACCAGTGGATTCTTTTGATCCTCTCGGGCTTTGTAATACTTCTTGTTAGGGCTCATATATTTCAAATCATCTTTAGCCGAGGACATAGCCTGTACTGTAGCGTGTGGCACTTTCTCCCAAGGCATGGCCTTCTATGCTCTCCACTGGTTTCCTAGGATGTTCACTGAGGTTTCTCCACTCTACGTGTGTTAGAATGCTATTGCTTCCCAGTGCTGTGCAACTTCTGTCTTCTAGCCCGTATCAGCTCTCAGCCCGCAGCTGCTACCATCTGGTAGACCATGGAATTTCATCCTGTGTATGACACTCACACCTCAGTTGAGGACCTGCAGGAAATCCTCATGTGGACACACGCTGTCCCCTCTCCTCCACATGTACGCACTAAGGGCAGCTTCTTGTTGTCTAGTCCTGCTCCACACATTCCAACTGACTTAGCATTTTCTACCTGTGATCTCTGCCCCCTCCACTGCGTATGGCTGCTGCTCTCTGCCTGGGCTCCCCGCCCCACACACACAGGGTGGAGGGCTTGGAAAGTGCTTCCAGGCAGAGAGCTGGGCAAATGTGGTCCTCGCCTTTTGTGTTTCCCTTTTCTTGAGGATCACGTTCCAGTGCTGCACGTTATTAAAGATCTAAAAAAATTTTTTCATATTTTTTTGTAGAGTTTTATAGTTGTTTTGGGCTGAAAAGTAAGCCTGGTATCAGTCATTTCCTCATGGACAGTGGAGGAACTATATGTTGAAATAACTGCATCTATTAAAATCAAATAATAGGAGATAATTTCCTATGATGTGATGACGCTCATCGACATAAATAACTTCTATGTATTTTCTATTTATAAGTTAAATTCTATCTGTGTGGCCAGAATCTCTTAACATACAAAATCTCAAAATGAGATATGGCGTGGCCCTTAGGGCCTCTTTATTTTGCATTGCAGGATGCTTCCAACTATAAATTTTTTTTTTTTTTAGTGGAAGTCTACTGAAGTTTTATGAAAAGGGTTCTGTTTTATTAGGATGAAATGTAAAGATCATGGAGTTTTCTAATGTAAAAATATCAAAGACTAAAATAAATTAAAAAAAAATTACCTAGTGCTTAGACTAGCAACTGGCATGTAAGAGTCACTTATAACAGATTTCTTAGGCAAGGTGACAGATGAACTGATGATATTTTAGAAAACAATGGACCTCTTTTAAATACCATATCAATTTTATTTGAAAAGTTAATAGATAACGCAAGTGCATGTATATTGTTCTGTTGGAAAAATGAACATGTATTTGGCGTATATGTACATTTACAAGTGTGTGCATAAGTTCACACACTTACCTGGCAATAGGTTTCTGTGCCCACTCAGGTCTTATATAGTGATAATTGGAATTAGCTATAAATTGGCATCTCACTGCTTGAAAACCAGACAATTACAACAGATCACATATTCCCTTCTAATTTCATTCCTAGTTTCTTTCTTATTTTGTATTTTTGGAAAGGCTAATGCAGACGTTCTGAGGAAAGTGAATCTCATGGCCCATTATTCACAATGTTGAAATACCACTAACGTATTTCCAACCCGTCGTCTGAAAACATTTTTATTCGGGGTGTTGTGCTTCACTGATTCAGTGTTACTGAAATTGGTCTTTTTGCCCATAACTCTTACATTTTGAGTTAATGGGAATGTTAATGGACTCTTAGCAGGTAAGAGCCTTCTTTAAAGATAGGTTTCCTTAGCAGCAAAGATGAAAACAAGAACTCTCTACAGGGAATTTAACTTTTTTCTTCTTCAATTAAGTGTTAGTTACTACACACATTATGTCTGCATCAGCATTGCCTACTGACCTGATCCTGGAGTCTGAAAAGTAAGCTGACACAATTACTTTTACATATGATCACCTTAGTATTCAGGTATGTGTGCTACAATTGGGACTTCCTACTGGCTGAGCAAGTCTTACATTCCATCTCCCTGACTTTACAGCAATGATTTAATAGGGTCTTTGTTCCTATTAGGAAACCCTGGTGGCATAGTAGTTAAGAGCTACAGCTGCTAGTGAAAAGGTCAGCAGTTCTAATCCACCAGGCTCCTTGGAAACCCTACACGGCAGTTCTCCTCTGTCCTATAGGGTCACTATGAGTCAGAATCAACTCAACAGCAATGGGTTTGGTTTTCTGGTTTTTGTTCCCGTAATTGCAAGATGACCTTGAAGTTTCATTAAGGATGTGCTGACCTATACCCATACTGAGCTCATACAAGAACTGCACATCATGTCAAGCAGTTAGCGGCTAAGTCAACGCATGATTAAAGCAAAGGAAAGCAACTGGGTTTGAGTTGTTTAATTGTGGTTTAATTTTCATTTTACTATAATCCAACTATTGGAAATACTAGAATATTTTTGTTTATCCAGGAAAGAGTGCTGCTTTTATATTAAATGGCAGACAGTTACACCCATGGAGAGCCCTGGTGGTGCAATGGTTAAGTGCTCAGCTGCTAACTGAAAGATGAGCAGTTTGAACCCACCAGCCACTCTGTAGGAGAAAAGATCTGGCAGACTGCTTTGGTAAAGATTCCAAAACCAAAACCCATTGCCACTGAGTCAATTCCAACTTATAGCAACCCCATAGAACAGAGTAGAATTGCTCCATAGGGTTTCTGGTGGATTCGAACTACCTACTGACTTTCTGGTTAGCAGCAGAGCTCTTAACCACTGCACCACCTATGGGGCAGTCCTCCTGTGTCCTATAGGGTCGCTATGAATTGAAATGACTCAATGGCAACATATTTATTTCTTTTTTTACATCCATATTTTGGGGGGACACAACTCAGTCCATAACAAGGCATTCACTTAGCTCTGATCCTAAATGCCCTTCTGGGCAAGAACAGAGGCCTCTAATACTAAATGGCAGTTAACATAATGGAGGCCTGTTGGAGGGAGAACAAACCCAGAGTAATCCCCATGAAGTTTCTCTTTAACTATGTAAAGAGAATCATTGCTTGTTACATGCTGGCAAAGGTGGAGCCGGGCAAAACACTATCAATACAACACATGTACCTCATACTGCTTAATGAGCCTGATGGACCCACTAAGAAAACTGGAAGTCAATGATGCAATTACTGTAAGACATCATTATGAATACCTTAAAATAAAAGCAACCGATAAGAGTATTAAAATATTGAAAGTTGTTAATATTTCAAGTTCCCCAAAGCTGATTTATTAGTGAGGGAGATAAAAGCAAAAAAAGTATGAGGCTGTGTCTTTAGCAAATGCCTTCATATATAATAATTAAATTTTTTGTTGTTAGGTGCTGTTGAATTGGTTTTGACACACAGTGACCCCATGTGAAGGGGTAGAAATGCCACATAGGGTTTTCTAGGCTGTAATCTTTATACGAGCAGATTGCCAGGTCTTTGTCCTGTGGAGCTGCTGGGTGAGTTTGACTGCTAACCTTTTGGGTAGCAGTCGCGCACTTAACCATTGCACTACCAGGCCTCCTAATTAAATTTAGGGAGAAGACTTAAGAACTAGTTTTATGAAGTAAAATTAAAAAAAAAAAAACATTGCCATCGAGTCGATTCCGACTCCTAGTGACCCTGTGGTACAGAGTAGAATTTCCTCATAAGGTATCCAAGGAGTGGCTGGTGGATTCGAGCTGCCAACATTTTGGTTAGCAGCCACACACTTAAACCACTGTGACACTAGAGCTCCAAAATTACAATCACTGCCGACCCATGGTTAAAAACAAAACCCATCATGAGATGGCTCACACCACACATCCAGAGCAGAAAATCTTCCAGTGAAGCATTTCTTAAAGTCATTGAAATATACATCTTTGTGTGAAGCAATTCTTAAAATCATTGAAATACAGAATGAAAGCACAAAGCAGAGAAGCATCGTCTTTTACACAGAACCATGTTGGAATACTTTACTGTGTTGTGTTTTCTTATAATACAAATCACCAAGTAGATAAAAACCAAAAAACCCAGTGCCGTTGAGTCAATTCCAACTCATAGCGACCCTGTAGGACAGAGTAGAGCCGCCCCATAGAGTTTCCAAGGAGCACCTGGCGGATTCAAACTGCCGACCCTTTGGTTAGCAACCGTTGCACTTAACCACTACACCACCAGGGTTTCCCAAGGAGTAGATACAGCCATTAAATCTTTTGGGAAATAATGCAGCAGCTGTCTAAATATTCAGATCAATCGTATAAACACGTTTAAGACATGTTTTCATCTTGAACAGTTGAAGCTACAGCCAACATTTCAGTAGGTTTCATCACTGTATAAGCCCTAGTCGTGGCCCTTTTCTAAGAGTTTAACTAGGGCCCTGATGGCCAAGTGGTTAAGACCTCAAGCTGGTAACCAAAAGATCAACAGTTCAAATCCACCAGCAGCTCCTTGGGAACCCAATGGGGCAGTTTTACCCTGTCATATAGGGTTGCTATGAGTCAGAGTGGACTCGAAAGCACACAACAACAACGAGACTTTCATTTGGTCTCAAAAAGTTTTGAAAGTTAAAATAATTCCTCATATTTGGATAGCCTTTTATAGTTTATAAATCACAGACCTGGTTTTATTTTACTTACACATTAGCCATATAAGCTGGGCCTGTCCCCTTTACATCTCCCTTCCGTCTTTGTGCATACTCTTTATTCCGTTTTCATAGAATGCTGTCCCCTTTGTCCTTGAAAATGCCTGTCTCTCGAGAGTTAGCTCACATCTTCTCTGACTCCTTCCTGGAGTCCTGAAGGCAAAGCCCCTTCAGCCTTCTGAAGAGCTTTCCCTGAATTGTGTCCTTCCCTCTGTTGGGGCACCTCTTCCCACGTGCACCATGTGGTGATTTACAACATGATCTTCTTACTTGGCAAGACCAAACTTAAGAGTGTAGGGTTTGGGTCATATTCACTTATAGAATTTTGCTCAGCAAGATGACTACCATATTTTAGGCTTTCATCAAAGGTTTAGAGATGGTGAATTTAGGATGGACAGATGGATGGATGAATGGGTGGTGGGTGGGTGGGTGGGTGGATGGTTGGGTGGGTGAATGGGTATGCGGTTAGGTGGAAGGATGGGTAGATTGACAAGCCTGGTAAGTTTCATAATCATTCTTAATTCAAATGAGGAGTCAGATGTAGAGGGGTTAATGAAAGGTGGAGTTAAGAATACATTCTGAAATGTCAACTTTTCTTGGATTCTTCATGTTTTTCTGAGATTTCTAGATTTAGCATATTTTACTTTGTAATTTAGAAAAAAATGTATATAATTTTGTTAAAATTATGATGAATAAATATAAGTAAATAACATTTCAGGGATAAAATTCAATAGAACCAAAAATAGAGCGTGGGTTTTCTGACTTCTCACTCTGACACCTGTATCTATTTCTAAGAAGACATCAGCTTTTAATTTATGTCAGCTGTTTTCCCCTTAAACCTTTCAGTGATATTTTACGATAAATATATGGATCACTTGTACTGTTTAATGACCTATTTTTCCCTCTAGGACATCTGTAAAGCCCTGTGGTGTCATCGAATTGGAAGGAAATGTGAGACTAAATTTATGCCAGCAGCAGAAGGCACTATTTGTGGGCATGACATGGTAAGAAGCCAATCTTAGGTTCACGGGATCCAATCCAGATGTTAGAGTCATCCCACCCACATATCTTTCCTTGTCTCGCATTAATGTTTTATGTGCATTCCCACACCCATGCTAAACCACTGTATTTATGTAATACTGATATTAGGAAGAGGGCTCTTTTGTTTCCCTCTTTTCTGATGTATAATTGATCTTTTCTGGACTTAATAGACACAAACATCATGTAACAGGTTATGACTCTGAATCTTTTCACTCCTTGCTGAGTATTGATTACAGTCATTTATTTTGACATCATTTAACCATGACACCATTTAACTGTGTAAAAACACCAGCATTAAATATCACTGTTGAAGCCTCAGAGCACCCATCTGAAGACCATGGAATAGACATTTAGGCCTACTGTTGCCCCACCCCCTGGATCAGGGGAGCTATGATAGAGGAAAAGGAGAAATATAAAAGACAGCAATTTTAATAAATAGTAGAGAATGAAATTTTTTTCATTAAAAAAGTTAAAAAAAATCTTAAGACTGAAGAATAATTTATTTTTATTTAATTTGAGGTGGCATTGGTTTTTCAGAATATAGAAGCCTACTGATGAAAACAGAAATACATTAGCCCCAAATCATCAATGTAGTCATCTTCACTCTTTATATGCCTATCATTTCGTGGTACTAATTGTCTCCGGGTGGCACAAACACTTTGCACTCAACTACCAAACAAAAGGTTAGCAGTTCAAACCCAACTAGTGGTGCAACGGAAGAAAGGACTGGTGAACTGCTTCTGTGAAGATCACAGCCAAGAAAATCCTATGGAGTACAATTCTACTCTGTAATACATGGATTGCCATGAGTCAGAATTAAACCCAACAACAACAGATTTAGTTTCATTTTTGAAAAATAAATATCTGCCTAAATATTACTGATCTATCATGTTTTTTTTGTTTATTATGTTTAAATCCCAAAGCAAATATCTCATGTATTAAATATATTTAAATGTGAATACAGACTCATTTAACATATTTAAATTTAAATTTCCCCCATGCATCTGTCAGTTTGTCGCACCATGGGGTCTTGCCTATTGCTGTGATGCTGGAGGCTATGCCATCAGTATTGAAATAAAAGCAGGGTCACTCATGCTGGGCAGGTTTCAACTGAGCTTCCAGACTAAGGCAGACTAGGAAAAATGACCCAGCAGTCTACTTCTGAAAAGCATTAGCCAATGAAAGCCTTATGAATAGCAGCGGAACATTGATATAGTGCCAGAAGATGAGCCCCCCAGTTTGGAAGGCACTCAAAAGATGACTAGGGAAGAGCTGCCTCCTGAAAGTCGAGTCAGACTTAATGATGTGGATGAAGTCAAGCTTTCAGGACCTTCATTTGCTGCTGTGGCATGACTCGAAATGAGAAGAAACAGCTACAAACATCCATTAATAATTGGAACATGGAATGTACAAAGTATGAATCTAGGAAAATTGGAAATCTTCAAAAATGAAATGGAATCCATAAACATCAATATCCTAGGCATTAGTGAGCTGAAATGCACTGGTATTGGCCATATTGAATCAGAAAATCATATGGTCTACTATGCCTGGAATGACAACTTAAAGAGGAATGGCATTGCATTCATCGTCAAAAAGAACAATTCAAGACATCTCATGAAGTACAACACTGTCAGTGATAGGATAATATCCATATGCCTACAAGGAAGACCAGTTAATACAGCTATTATTCAAATTTACTTACCAACCACTCAGGCCAAAGAAAGAAATTGAAGATTTTTACCAACCTCTGCTGCCTGAAATTGATCAAACATGCAATCAGGATGCACTGATAATCACTAGTGATTGAAATGCAAAAGTTGAAGACAAAGAAGGATCAGTGGTTGGAAAATATGGCTATTGTGATAGAAAGGATGACAGAGATTGAATGATTAAATTTTGCAAACCAACGACTTCATTGCAAAAACCTTTTTTCACCAACATAAATGGCGACTATACGTGTAGACCTTGCCAGATAGAATACACGGGAATCAAATAGACTACATCTGTGAAAAGAGACGATAGAAAAGCTCAATATCATCAGTCAGAACAAGGCCAGGGGCTGACTGCAGGACAGACCATTAGTTGCTCATATGCACGTTCAAGGTGAAACTGAAGAAAATTAGAACAAATCCACAAGATCCAAAGTATGCCCTTTAAGCATATCCTGCCTGAATTTAGACACCGTCTCAAGAATAGACTTGATGGATTGAACACTAATGACCAAAGACCAGAAAAGCTGTGGAAGGACATCATACATGAAGAAAGCAAGAGGTCATTAAAAAGACAGAAAAGAAGGAAAAGACTTTGATAGATGTAAGAAGAGACTCTGAAACTTGCTCTTGAACATCAAGTACGTAAAGCCAAAGGAAGAAATGATGAAGCAAAAGAGTTGAACAGAAGATTTCAAAGGGTGGCTCGAGAAGATAAAAGTAAAGTATTATAATGAAATGTGCAAAGAACTGGAAGTAGAAAACCAAAAGGGAAGAACATGCTTGGCATTTCTCAAGATGAAAGAACTGAAGAAAAAATTCAAGCCTCGAGTTGCAATATTGAAAGATTCTACAGGGAAAATATTAAACGACATAGGAAGCATCAAAAGAAGATTGAAAGAATATACAGAGTCATTTTACCAAAAAGAATTTGTCAACTTTCAACCATTTCAGGAGGTAGCATATAATCAGGAACCAATTGTACTGAAGGAAGAAGTTCAAGCTGCACTGAAAGCTTTGGCAAAAAGCAAGGCTCCAGGAATTGACAGAATACCAATTGAGACGCTTCACTAAACAGATGCAGGGCTGGAAGTGCTCACTCGTCTATGCCAAGAAATTTGGAAGACAGCTACCTGCCCAAGTGACTGGAAGAGATCCACATTCATGCCTATTCCCAAGAAAAGTGATTCAACTGAATGCAGGAATTATTGAACAATATCATTAATATCACAGGCAAGTAAAATTCTACTGAAGATCATTCAAAAGCAGCCAAAGCAGTACATTGAGAGGGAACTTCCAGAAATTCAAACCAGATTCGAAAGAGGTCATGGAATCAGAGATATCATTGCTGATGTCAGATGGATCCTGGCTGAAAGCAGACAATACCAGAAAGATGTTTACCTGTGTATTATTGACTATGCAAAGGCATTCGGCTGTGTGGATCATAACATATTATGGATAACATTGTGAAGAATGGGAATTCCAGGACACTTAATTGTCCTCATGAGGAACCTGTACATAGATCAAGAGGCAGTCATTCGAACAGAATAAGAAATACTGCGTGGTTTAAAGACAGGAAAGGTGTGCTTCAGGGTTATATTCTTTCAGCATACCTATTCAATCTGTATGCTGAGCAAATAATCTGAAAATCTGGACTATATGAAGAAGAACAGGGCATCAGGATTGGAGAGAGACTTAATAACAACCTGTGTTATGCAGATGGCACAACCTTGCTTGCTGAAAGTAAAGAGGACTTAAGATCAAAGACCACAGCCTTCAGTGTGGATTACACCTCAACATAAAGAAAACAAAAATCCTCACAACTGGACCAATAAGCAACATCATGATAAATGGAGAAAAGACTGAAGTCGTCAAGGATTTCATTTTACTTAGATCCACAATCAACACCCACGGAAGCAGCAGTCAAGAAAACTAAAGAGGCTTGCATTGGGCAAATCTGCTGCAAAAGACCTCTTTAAAGTGTTAAAAAGCAAAGATGTCACCTTGAAGACTAAGGTGTGCCTGACTCAAGCTGTGGTGTTTTCAGTTGCCTAATATACATGTGAAAGCTTGAAGATGAATAAGGAAGACCTTTGAAATAAATGTCTTTGAATTCTGGTGTTGACGATGAATATTGAATATACCATGGAGAATGAACAAGAAGAATGAACAAGTCTGTCTTGGAAGAAGTAGAACCAGAGTGCTCCTTAGAAGCAAGTATGGCGATACTACATCTCACATACTTTGAACATGTCATCAGGAGGAGTCAGTCCCTGGAGAAGGACATTGTGCTTGGCAGAGTAGAGGGCCGGTGAAAAATAGGAAGACCCTCAACAAGATAGATTGACATGATGGCTGCAACAATGGCTTTAAGCATGACAAGGATCATGAAGATGTCACAGGACTGGGAAGTGTCTCTTTCTGTTGTACATAGGGTCGCTGTGAGTCAGAACTGACTCGATGGCAACTAACAACAACAACAAATTTAAATTTAAACATGTTTAAATGTGAATTGAACAACAATGGGCCCAAGCATAACAATTGCCACGATGGTGCAGGACCAGGCAGGGTTTCATTCTGTTGTGCATAGGGTCACTATGAGTAGGAACTAACTTGAAGGCACCTAACAACAACAGACAGAAAGGATTTTAAGATATTTACAAGCAATGTTAACTTACTCTTTTAGGTTAAATAACTAAGACGCTAACCAAGAAAACTAAGATGAATGAGGTAGCTGCTTTGAAAAAGCATTTGGCAATGGATCATTCCAGGCAGATCATTAGTACGCTTTATCAAATATTCAATCTGTATTAGCTTTAGAGGAGCAAAACCAGTATGTGTATAACAATATGATTGCTGAAAACAGTTTAAGTTCCAATCATGGAGAATAGTTCACAGAAGTAGCGTGGTTATCGAGAGTGACCTAGAACTCACCAAATACTCTAGAATATTCCAAAGTATATTGCTGCAGTTCCATGATATTGGACTACCCTGATATGAAAAAAGTGACTTTTGTACGAAGTTCATTTCTTGAGATTAGACAGAGACCATTGTCTGGTGTTCAGTTTTTCCCATTCATTAGCCTCCTTTATGTTAGGTATTCAAAGCCTGTCTTCAGGAACCAGGGCATCAAAAACATCCTGGCCCATCTGTGACAACTCAGGACCACCCGGCACTCTTGCCCATCTCCTCCTCTGTGATGCTCACTGTCCTCTCCAGTGAAGCCCACTCACTCTCCTGGCTTCTCGTGCACGTCCAGAGGATACCTGCCAACCTATGTCAGCCTCGACTCTTCTGCCAAGCTGCTGCGTAGGTCCTCCAATTGCTCCTTAAGCAGTCTGGAAAACCCAGATGTCTAAAAAGAGTACAATTTTACTTCAAATCGAGGATCCCTTCCACGAGTGCCCTGTTCCGCCAGTGTCCCTCCAGCCAGACATGAACTTTGCATCATCCAACTCTCCCCTCAACATCCCCACTGATGACCACACATCACCCACCCGTTTCTTATTCTGGAGCTTCATTCTGGAGCTCCAAATCTTCTTCTTTATCTTCAAATAAGATAGGTTTTCCTAAAAATATTTTCTCGTTCTTCAACTTGCTGATACTCGCTTTCATGTTTAGTGGTCTCCTCATTAGAAAACTCTTACCAGATGATTATGAAAACAAAGCAAAAAAATGACAACAACACACATCCCTGACTTCTCTTTCCTCTCCCCTTGGTCCTCTCCACACCCAGGAAGAGCTGGCCTTGTTTTATTCTCTGTGCCAGTCTCTTCTTAAACTCATGAGGCTATCACACCAGTCATCCCATTACCAAATGCATAACAGTCTTTGAGCTGAAAGGGACTTCACTTTGTCATTTGGTGTGAGGGCAGGTGGTAATGGAAGAGAGGATTATTGTGACTATTATCCATTTATTTATTTGTGGTTTTCTTTTTTTTTTTTAATTTTTATTGTGCTTCAAGTGAAAGTTTACAAATCAAGTCAGTCCCTCACACAAAAACCTATATAAACCTTGCTACATACTCCCAGTTGTTCTCCCCCTAATGAGACACCCCACTCCCTCCTTCCACTCTCTCTTTTCGTGTCCATTTCACCAGCTTCTAACCCCCTCTACCCTCTCACCTCCCCTCCAGGCAGGAGATGCCAACATAGTCTCAAGTGTTCGCCTGCTCCAAGAAGCTCACTCCTCACCAGCATCCCTCTCCAACCCATTGTCCAGTCCAATCCCTGTGTGAAGAGTTGGCTTTGGGAGTGGTTCCTGTCCTGGGCCAACAGAAGGTCTGAGGGCCATGACCACTTGGGGTCCTTCTAGTCTCAGTCAGACCATTAAGTCTAGTCTTTTTATGAGAATTTGGGGTCTACATCCCACTGCTCTCCTGCTCCCTCAGGGATTCTCTGTTGTGTTCCCTGTCAGGGCAGTCATCAGTTGTAGCCGGGCACCATCTAGTTCTTCTGGTCTCAGGCTGATATTGTTTCTGGTTTATGTGGCCCTTTCTGTCTCTTAGGCTCATAATTACATTGTGTCCTTGGTGTTCTTCACTCTCCTTTGGCCCAGGTGGGTTGAGACCCATTGATGCATCTTAGATGGCCTCTTGATAGTGTTTAAGACCCCAGACACCACTCTCCGAAGTGGGATGCAGAATGTTTTCATAATAGATTTAATTATGCCAATTGACTTAGATGTCCCCTGAAACCATGGTCCCCAAATCTCCACCCATGCTATGCTGGCCTTCAAAGCACTCAGTTTATTCAGGAAACTTCTTTGCTTTTGGTTTAGTCAAGTTTTGCTGAGCTCTCCTATATTATGTGCTGTCTTTCCCGTTACCTAAAGTAGTTCCAATCTACTATCTAATTAGTGAATGCCACTCTCCCACCTTCCCTCCCTCCCTCTCCCCTCTCGAAACCACGAAAGAATGTTTTCTTCTCAGTTTAAACTATTTCTCGAGTTCTTATAATAGTGGTCTTATACAATATTAGTCCTTTTTCAACTAACTAATTTCACTCAGCATAATGCCTTCCACATTCCTCCATGTTCTGAAATGTTTCACAGATTCATCACTGTCCTTTTTTGATGTGTAGTATTCCATTGTGTGGATGTACCATTATTTTTTTTATCTATTCATCCATTGATGGCACCTTGGCAGCTTCCATCTTTTTGCTGTTGTAAGCAGTGCTGCAATGAACATGGGTGCATATATATCTGTTCATGTAAAGGCTTTATTTCTCTAGGATATATTCCAAGGAATGGGATTGCTGGATCACATGGTAGTTCTATTTCTAGCTTTTTAAGGAAGCACCAAATCGATTTCCAAAGTGGTTGTACCATATGACATTCCCACCAGCAGTGTAGAAGTGTTTCAATCTCTCCACAGCCTCTCCAACATTTATTGTTTTGTGTTTTTTGGATTAATGCCAGCCTTGTTGGAGTGAGATGGAATCTCATTGTAGTTTTGATTTGCATTTCTCTAATGGCTAATGATCATAAACATTTCCTCATATATCTGTTAGCTACCTGAATGTCTTCTTTAGTGAAGTGTCTGTTCATATCTTGTGCTCATTTTTTAATTGGGTTATTTGTCTTTTCGTAGTTCAGATTTTACAGTATCATATAGATTTTAGAGCTCAGGCGCTGATCGGAAATGTCATAGCTAAAAACTTTTTCCCAGTCTGTAGGTAGTCTTTTTACTCTTTTGGTGAAGTCTTTGGATGAGCATAGGTGTTTGATTTTTTAGGAGCTCCCAGTTATCTAGTTTTTCTTCTGCATTGTTAGTAACGTTTTGTATACTGTTTATGCCATGTATTAGGGCTCTTAACGTTGTCCCTATTTTTTCTTCTAGGGTCTTTATCATTTTAGATTTTATGTTTAGGTCTTTGATTCATTTTGAGCTCATTTTTGTGCATGAAGTGAGGTAGGGGTCTTGTTTCATTTTTTTGCAGATGGATATCCGGTTATGCCAGCACCATTTATTAAAAAGACTATCTTTTCCCCATTTAACTGTTTTGGGTCCTTTGTCAAATATCAAATGCTCATATGTGGATGGATTTATGTCTGGATTCTCAATTCTGTTCCATTGGTCTATGTATCTGTTGTACCAGTACCAGGCTGTTTTGACTACTGTGGCAGTATAATAGGTTCTAAAATCAGGTAAGGCAATGCCTTCCACTTTGTTCTTTTTTTTTTTTTCAGTAATGCTTTGCTTATCCAGGGCCTCTTTCCCTTCTATATGAAGTTGGTGATTTGTTTCTCCATCTTATGAAAAAATGTCATTGGAATTTGGATCAGAATTGCATTAAATGTATAGATTGCTTTTGGTAGAATAGACATTTTTACAATGTTAAGTCTTCCTATCCATGAGCAAGGTATGTTTTTCCACTTACGTAGGTCTCTTTTGGTTTCTTGCAGAAGTGTTTTGTAGTTTTCTTTGTATAAGTCTTTTACATCTCTGCTAAGATTTATTCCTAAGTATTTTATCTTCTTGGGGGCTACTGTAAATGGTATGGATTTGATGATTTCCTCTTCAATGTTCTTTTTGTTGATATAGAGGAATCCAGCTGATTTTTGTATGTTTATCTTGTATCCCAATACTCTGCTGAACTCTTCTATTAGTTTCAGTAGTTTTCTTGAGGATTCCTTACGGTTTTCTGTGTATAAGGTTATGTCATCTGTAAATAGAGATACTGTTACTTCTTTTTGCCAATCTGGATGCCCTTTATTTCCTTGTCTAGCCTAATTGCTCTGGCTAGGACCTCCAACATAATGTTGAATAAGAGTGGTGATAAAGGTCATCCTTGTCTGGTTCCCGATCTCAGTGGGAATGCTTTCAGGCTCTCTCCATTTAGGGTGATGTTGGCTGTTAGCTTTGTATAAATGCCCTTTATTATGTTGAGAAATTTTCCTTCTATTCCTATTTTGCTGAGAGTTTTTATCATGAATGCATGTTGAACTTTGTCAAATGCCTTTTCTGCATCAATTGATAAAATCATGTGATTCTTGTCTTTTGTTTTATTTATATGATGGATTGCATTAATTGTTTTTCTAATGTTAAACCATCCCTGCATACCTGGTATGAATCCCACTTGGTCATGGTGAATTATTTTTTAGATATGTTTTTGAATTCTATTGGCTAGAATTTTGTTGAGGATTTTTGCATCTAAGTTCCTAAGGGATATAGGTCTATAATTTTCTTTATTTGTGGTGTCTTTATCTGGTTTTGGTATCAGGGATATGCTGGCTTCATAGAATGGATTTGGGAATATTCCATCCTTTTCTATGCTCTGAAATACCTTAAAAAAAAAAAAGTTTTGTTTTTTTTTTTTTTTATTAAGTAGTGGTGGTAACTCTTCTGTGAAAGTTTGGTTGAATTCTGCAGTCAAGCCATCCAGGCCAGGGCCTTTTTTTTGTTGGGAATTTTTTATTACCTTTTCGATCTCTTCTTTTGTTATACGTCTATTTAGTTTTTCTACCTCTGTTTGTGTTAGTTTAGGTAGGTAGTGTGTTTCTAGGCATTCTTGCTTTTCTTCTAGGTTTACAAATTTGTTAGAGCACAGATTTTCATAGTAATCTGATATGATTCTTTCAATTTCGGTTGGGTCTGTTGTAATATCACCCTTCTCATTTATTTTTCAAGTTTTTTGCTTCCTCTCCTGTTTTTCTTTTGTCATTTTGGCCAATGGTTTATTAATTTTGTTGATTTTTTCAAAGAACCAGCTTTTGGTCTTGCTAATTCTTTCAACTGTTTTTCTGTTTTCTATTTCATTTAGTTCTGCTCTAATTTTTTTTAAATAATTTTTATTGTGCTTTAAGTGAAAGTTTACAAATCAAGTCAGTCTCTCACACAAAAACCCATATACACCTTGCTACACACTCCCAATTACTCTCCCCCTAATGAGACAGCCTGCTCTCTCCCTCCACTCTCTCTTTTCCTGTCCTTTTCGTCAGCTTCTAACCCCCTCCACCCTCTCATCTTCCTTCCAAGCAGGAAATGCCAACATAGTCTCAAGTGTCCACCTGATTCAAGAAGCTCACTCCTCACCAGCATCCCTCTCCAACCCGTTGTCCAGTCCAATCCATGTCTGACGAGTTGGCTTGGGGAATGGTTCCTGTCCTGGGGCAACAGAAGGTCTGGAGGCCATGACCACCAGGGTCCCTCCAGTCTCAGTTAGACCATTAAGTCTGGTCTTATGAGAATTTGGGGTCTGCATCCCACTGCTCTCCTGCTCCCTCAGGGATTCTCTGTTGTGTTCCCTGTCACGGCAGTCATCAGTTGTAGCGGGGAACCATCTAGTTCTTCTGGTCTCAGGATGACGTAGTCGCTGGTTCATGTGGCCCTTTCTGTCTCTTGAGCTCATAATCGCCTTGTGTCCTTGGTGTTCTTCATTCTCCTTTGATCCAGGTGGGTTGAGACCAATTGATACATCTTAGATGGCTGCTTGCTAGCGTTTAAGACCCCAGACGCCACTCTTCAAAGTGGGATGCAGAATGTGTTCTTAATAGATTTTATTATGCCAGTTGACTTAGATGTCCCCTGAAACCATGGTCCCCAGAACCCTGCCCGTGCTATGCTGGCCTTCGAAGCATTCAGTTTATTCAGGAAACTTCTTTGCTTTTGGTTTAGTCCAATTGTGCTGACCTCCCTTGTACTGTGTGCTGTCTTTCCCATCACCTAAAGTAGTTCTTATCTACTATCTAATTAGTGAATACCCCTCTCCCACCCTCCCTCCCTCCCTCCCCCTTGTCGTAACCACAAAAGAATGTTTTCTTCTCAGTTGAAACTGTTTCTCAAGTTCTTATAATAGTGGTCTTATACAAAATTTTTCCTTTTGCAACTGACTAATTTCACTCAGCATAATTCCTTCCAGGTTCCTCCATGTTATGAAATGCTTCACAGATTCCTCACTGTTCTTTATCGATGCTAGTATTCCATTGTGTGAATATACCATAATTTATCCATTCTTCTGTTGATGGGCACCTTGGTTGCTTCCATCTTTTTGCTATTGTAAACAGTGCTGCAATAAACATGGGTGTGCATATATCTGTTTGTGTAAAGGCTCTTATTTCTCTAGGATATATTCCAAGGAGGGGGATTGATAGATCGTATGGTAGTTCTAGTTCTAGATTTTTAAGGAAGCGCCAAATCGATTTCCAAATTGGTTGTACCATTTGATATTCCCACCAGCAGTGTAGAAGTGTTCCAATCTCTCCACAGCCTCTCCAACATTTATTATTTTGTGTTTTTTGGATTAATGCCAGCCTTGTTGGAGTGTGATGAAATCTCGTTGTAGTTTTGATTTGCATTTCTCTAATGGCTAATGATCGTGAACATTTCCTCATATATCTGTTAGCTACCTGAATGTCTTCTTTAGTGAAGTGTCTATTCATATCTGTTGCCCATTTTTTAATTGGGTTATTTGTCTTTTTGTAGTTGAGTTTTTGCAGTATCATGTAGATTTTAGAGATCAGGTGCTGATCAGAAATGTCATAGCTAAAAACTTTTTCCCAGTCTGTAGGTAGTCTTTTTACTCTTTTGGTGAAGTCTTTGGATGAGCATAGGTGTTTGATTTTTTAGGAGCTCCCAGTTATCTAGTTTTTCTTCTACATTCTCTATAATGTTTTCTATATTGTTTATGCCATGTATTAGGGCTCCTAACGTTGTCCCTATTTTTTCTTCCATGATCTTTATTGTTTTAGATTTTATATTTAGATCTTTGATCCATTTTGAGTTAGTTTTTGTGCATGAAGTGAGGTAGGGGTCTTGTTTCATTTTTTTTCAGATGGATACCCAGTTATGCCAGCACTGTTTGTTAAAAAGACTGTCTTTTCCCCCATTTAACTGTTTTGGGGCCTTTGTCAAATATCAACTGCTCATACGTGGATGGATTTATGTCTGGATTCTCAATTCTGTTCCATTGATCTATGTATCTGTTGTTGTACCAGTACCAGGCTGTTTTGACTACTGTGGCGGTATAATAGGTTCTAAAATCAGGTAAAGTAAGGCCTCCCACTTTGTTCTTCTTTTTCAGTAATGCCTTATTTATCCAGGGCCTCTTTCCCTTCCATATGAAATTAGTGATTTGTTTCTCCAACTCATTAAAGACTTTCCTTTGGATTTGGATCGGAATTGCATTAAATGTATAGATCACTTTTGGTAGAATAGACATTTTTACAATGTTAAGTCTTCCTATCCATGAGTAAGGTATGTTTTTCCACTTATGTAAGTCTCTTTTGGTTTCTTGCAGAAGTGTACTGTAGTTTTCTTTGTATAAGTCTTTTACATCTCCGATAAGATTTATTCCTAAGTATTTTATCTTCTTAGGGGCTACTGTAAATGTTATTGATTTGGTGATTTCTTCTTCAATGTTCTTTTTGTTGATATAGAGGAATCCAACTGATTTTTGTATGTTTATCTTGTATCCCGATACTCTGCTGAACTCTTTTGTTAGTTCCAGTAGTTTTCTTGAGGATTCGTTAGGGTTTTCTGTGTACAAGATAATGTCATCTGCAAATAGAGATACTTGTGCTTCTTCCTTGCCAATCTGGATGCCTTTTATTTCTTTATCTAGCCTAATTGCTCTGGCTAGGACCTCCAGCGCAATGTTGAATAAGAGTGGTGATAAAGTCCATCCTTTTCTGGTTCCTGATCTCGATGGGAATGTTTTCAGGCTCTCTCCATTTAGGGTGATGTTGGCTGTTAACTTTGTATAAATGCCCTTTTTTATGTTGAGAAATTTTCCTTCTATTCCTATTTTGCTGAGAGTTTTTATCATGAATGAGTGTTGAACTTTATCAAATTCCTTTTCTGCATCAATTGATAAAATCATGTGATTCTTCTCTTTTGTTTTATTTATGTGCTGGATTGCATGAATTGTTTTTCTAATGTTGAACCATCCCTGCATACCTGGTATGAATCCCACTTGGTCATGGTGAATTATTTTTTTGATATGTTGTTGAATTCTATTGGCTAGAATTTTGTTGAGGATTTTTGCATCTATATTCATGAGGGATATAGGTCTATAATTTTCTTTATTTGTGGTGTCTTTACCTGGTTTTGGTATCAGGGATATGGTGGCTTCATAGATCAGTTCGGTAGTATTCCGTCCTTTTCTATGCTCTGAAATACCTTTAGTGCTAGTAGTGGTGTTAACTCTTCTCTGAAGGTTTGGTAGAACTCTGCAGTGAAGGTGCCCAGACCTGGGCTTTTTTTTTGTTGGGAGTTTTTGATTTCCTTTTCAATCTCTTCTTTTGTTATGGGTCTATTTAGTTGTTCTACCTCTATTTGTGTTAGTTTAGGTAGGTAGTGTGCTTCTAGGAATTTGTCCATTTCTTCTAGCTTTTCAAATTTGTTTGAGTATAGTTTTGCATAGTAATCTGATATGATTCTTTTAATTTCAGTTGGGTCTGTTGTAATATTGCCCATCTCATTTCTTATTTGGGTTATTTGCTTTCTCTCCTGTTTTTCTTTTGTCAGTTTGGCCAATGGTTTATCAATTTTGTTGAGTTTCTCAAAAAAACAGCTTTTGGTCTTGGTAATTCTTTCAATTGTTTTTCTGTTTTCTATTTCATTTAGTTCAGCTCTAATTTTTATTTTTTGTCTTCTTCTGGTGCCTGTGGGTTTCTTTTGTTGCCCTCTTTCTATTTGTCCAAGTTGTAGGGATAGTTCTTTGATTTTGGCCCTTTCTTCTTTTTGGATGTGTGCATTTATTGATATAAATTGGCCTCTGAGCACCACTTTTGCTGTGTCCTAAAGGTT
The DNA here is from genome assembly GCF_030014295.1 of Loxodonta africana. Taxonomy (NCBI): domain Eukaryota; kingdom Metazoa; phylum Chordata; class Mammalia; order Proboscidea; family Elephantidae; genus Loxodonta; species Loxodonta africana. The sequence goes on along the minus strand of NC_087343.1, from coordinate 7,171,875 downwards.
CTGATAGGAAGTGTTTTCATTCTCAGAGTTTCTTTATTCCATCCTTAATGTCTTCTATAATCCAGTCTTTTTTGAGTAGGGTATTGTTCAGTTTCCAAGTGTTTGATTTCTTTTCCCTGCTTTTCCTGTTATTGATTTCCACTTTTATGGCCTTATGGTCAGAGAAGATGCTTTGTAATATTTCAGTGTTTTTGATTCTGCTAAGGCTTGTTTTATGACCTAATATGTGGTCTATTCTAGAGAATGTTCCATGTGCAGTAGAAAAGAAATTATACTTGGTTGCTGTTGGGTGGAGTGTTCTGTATATGTCTACAAGGTCAAGTTGTTTGATTTTGACATTTAGATCTTCCGTGTCTTTATTGAGCTTCTTTCTGGATGTCCTGTCCTTCACAGAAAGTGGTGTGTTGAAGTCTCCTCCTATTATTGTGGAGCTGTCTATCTCACTATTCAGTGCTGATAGAGTTTGTTTTATGTATCTTGGAGCCCTGTCATTGGGTGCATAAATATTTAATATGGTTATATCTTCTTGGTGTATTGTCCCTTTAATCATTATATAGTGCCCTTCCTTATCCTTTCTAATGGATTTAACTTTAAAGTCTATTTTGTCAGAAATTCATATTGCCACTCCTGCTGTTTTTTGATTGTTGTTTGCTTGATGTATTTTTTTCCATTCTTTGAGTTTTAGTTTGTTTGTGTCTCTAAGTCTAAGGTGTGTCTCTTATAGGCAGCATATGGACGGATCTTGTTTTTTAATCCATTCTGCCACTTTCTGTCTCTTTATTGGTGCATTTAGTCCATTTACATTCAGGGTAATTATGGATAGGTATGAATATAGTGCTATCATTTTGATGTCTTTTTTTTGTGTTGACAGCTTCTTTTTCCCACTTGATTTTATGTGCTGAGTAGATTTTCTTTATATATTGTCCTTTCCTCATATTTGTTGTTGTTGATTTTTTTCTGCCGAGTCTGTATTTTTCCCTTGTATTTTATTTTGATGAGTAGGATAGTTTGTCTCCTTTGTGGTTACCTTATTATTTACCCCTATTTTTCTAAATTTGTAACTAACCTTTCTTTGTATCGCCATATCTTCCTCTCCATGTAGAAGGTGTATGATTACATTTCTCAGTCCCTCTTTATTATTTTAATATTGTCTTCTTTCATATACTAACATTGCCGTTACCCTGTGTTGGGCTTTTTTTTTTTTTTAATCTTGCCTTTTTTTTTTTTTTTTTTGTATTTCCCTGTCTGGGTTGACTTCTGGTTGCTCTGCCCAGTGTTCTAGTCTTAGGTCAATACTTGATATTATTGATTTTCTAACCAAAGAATTCCCTTTAGTATTTCTTGTAGTTTTGGTTTGGTTTTTATGAATTCCCTCAACTTGTGTTTATCTGGAAATGTCTTAATTTCACCTTCATATTTAAGAGACAGTCTTGATGGATATATGATTCTTGGCAAGCAATTTTTTTCCTTCAATTTTTTAAACATGTCATCCCATTGCCTTCTTGCCTGCATGGTTTCTGCCAAGTAGTCTGAGCTTATTCTTATTGGCTCTCCCTTGTAGGTGACTTTTCTTTTATCCCTCACTGCTCTCGTAATTGTCTCTTTATCTTTGGTTTTGGCAAGCTTGATTATAATATGTCTTGGTGACTTTTTTTTTTTTAAGATCTACCTTAAGTGGAGTTCGATGAGCGTCTTGGATAGATATCTTCTCATCTGTCACAATATCAGGAAAGTTTTCTGCCAACAAATCCTAAACAATTTTCTCTGTATTTTCTGTTATCCCTCCCTGTTCTGGTACTCCAGTCACTCGTAGGTTATTTCCCTTGATAGAGTCCCACATGATTGTTAAGGTTTCTTCTTTTTTTTTAATTCTTTTATCTGATTTTTCTTCAAATATATTAGTGCTAAGTGATTTATCTTTGAGTTCAGAAATTCTAGCTTCTACTTGCTCACTTCTGCTCCTCTGACTTTCTGTTGAGTTATCTAATTCTGTAATTTTATTGTTAATCTTCTGAATATCTGCTTGCTGTCTGTCTATGGATTTTTCCAGCTTATTAAGCTTTTCATTATGTTCCTGAATAATCTTTCTGATTTCTTCAGTTGCTTTATCTGTGTATTCCTTGGCTTGTTCTGCATATTGCCTCATTTCCTTCCTGATGTCTTGAAGGGTTCTGTATATTAAACTTTTGTATTCTGCATCTGGTAATTCCAGGAATGCACTTTCATGTACAAGATCCCTGGATTCTTTGTTTTGAGAGCCTGTTGAGGTGATCATGGCCTGTTTCTTTATGTGACTTGATATTGACTGCTGTCTCTGAGCCATCTATAAGTTATTGTATTAGTTTATGCTTGCTTACTGTGTCATAGCTGCTTGCTTTGTTTTGTTTTGGTATACCCCTATAGGTTGCCTGGGTGAGCTAGCTTGATTATTTTCACCTTTGGAGCTCTGGTGTCCTGTCCCCAGCTGCCTAGAGCTGTTATCAGGTATATCAGTCTAGGAGTCCATTCAGTTTTCTTGTATGAATTCAGCTCAGGTTTCCGGGTAGCTGATATCAAAGTGTGTGGTGCAGACTCTGTCCTAAAGGGGCAGGGGTGATTGGGGTATATACCCGTATCTGATTGCAGCAGGGGGTCACGCTCTGAACAAGGCAGATGGCTGAGAACTGACCCCGAAGTGTCTCTGAGGAAAACGCGTCTTTGTTCCCTAGAGCGTGCTGGTGGGTGGGCTCTGCAGAGGGACCATGGGCACCCAAAGTTTTTGTTGTAAGGACTGGGAGGTACCAGTTATCCCTGGACCCCTGTTGCAGTTGGCTGGGCAACCCAAGTGGAGCCACTAGTCCTTAGGTCCCTGTTGTGGGTAGGTGAGGACCTTGTTTAATAGCCAAAGCAATGTCAAATGTCAAACACCCACCTCTCCACTGCAAAGCTGAAATGGTTGGAGTTTGCCAACAAGGGCCTATTCTCCCGAAAAAGGCCCACACAGGTCCATGCAGAAGGGAAAGGTGCTCAAGGTCCACGAATGATTTATGCCTGGACAGGAACCACTTCTGTCCTGAGCTTCCTCACTTAATGGAGCTAACAAATTATCTTTTCCCCCCAGTTGCAAATTTTTTCCTTCCCCAAGGCTGGGAGGACAGCTCCAGGTGCTTACCAGGGTCTATCTCAGGGCTAGGGATTCAGCTGCTGAAGCTTGCTTGGGAGTGGGGGGATGGGGCACGGTAAAATATACGCAAGTACTTAGCTTTTGCCGAGAGTGCCCTTCTGCTCAGGTTCCGGAGGTGTGAGTGGGCTGTGTGGCTGCTGCTTCTCCCTGTGGAAACTGCGGCTAATGCTAGGCCCAGCCCGCTGCCACCGCTGCCGCTTCGGGAATGGTGCCTGAGTTCTCTCCACAATTCAGGTCCGGTAACTCCTCTCCGCTTCTGAACAGTCTCTTCCTTCCCTTGCTCCTCAGTTCGTTGTCTAGGCTTTCCTTTGATGCTCAGGGCTCCCAGCTTTTCACAAATATACTCGTTTCACTTGTTTTTTTGGGTCTTTGTTGTAAAGAGGGCTCAACGGAAGCGTCTATTCCGCCATCTTGGCTCCGCCTCTCTCATTTTTATTATTTGTTTTCTTCTGGTGCCCGAGGGTTTCTTTGGTCTGTTTCTATTTGTTCAAGTTGTAGGGATAATTCTTTGATTTTGTCCTTTCCTTCTTTTTGTATGTGTGCATTTATTCGTATAAATTGGCCTCTGAGCACTGCTTTTGCTGTGTCCCAAAGGTTCTGATAGGAAGTGTTTTCATTCTCATTGGATTCAGTTATTGATTTCCACTTTTATGGCCTTATTGTCAGAGAAGATGCTTTGTAATATTTCAGTGTTTTGGATTCTGCTAAGACTTGCTTTATGATCTAATATGTGGTCTATTCTAGAGAATGTTCCATGTGCACTAGAAAAGAAGTATACTTGGTTGCTGTTGGGTGGAGTGTTCTGTATATGTCTGTGAGTTCAAGTTGGTTGATTGTAGCATTTAGATCTTCCGCTTCTTTTTTAGCTTCTTTCTGGATGTCCTGTCCTTCACCAAAAATGCTGTGTTGAAGTCTCCTACTATTATTGTGGAGCTGCCTATCTCACTTTTCAATGTTGAGTTTGCTTTATGTATCTTGCAGCCCTGTCATTGGGTGCATAAATATTTAATATGGTTATATCTTCTTGGTAAAATGTCCCTTAAATCATTATATAGTGTCCTTCCTTATCCTTAATGATGGATTTAACTTTAAAGTCTATTTTGTCTGAAATTAATATTGCTACTCCTTCTCTTTTTTGATTGTTGTTTGCTTGATATATTTTTTTCCATCCTTTGAGTTTTATTTTGTTTGTGTCTCTACGTCTAAGGTGTGTTTCTTGTAGGCAACGTATAGATGGATCATGTTTTTTAATCCATTCTTCCACTCTCTGTCTCTTTATTGGTGCATTTACTCCATTTACATTCAGCGTAATTATGGATAGATGTGAATTTAGTGTTATCATTTTGATGTCTTTTTTTGTTTGTTGTTGACAGTTTCTTTTTCCCACTTAATTTTTTGTGCTGAGTAGATTATCTTTATATATTGTCTTTCCCTCATATTTGTTGTTGTTGATTTTTTTTCTGCTGAGCCTCTATTTTTTTCTTGTATTTTATTTTGATGTGAAGGATAGTTTTTTTCCTTTGTGGTTACCTTATTATTTACCCCTACTTTTTTCTAAATTTAAACCTAACTTTTATTTCTTTGGTATTGCCTTATCTTCCTCTCCATATGGGAGATCTATGACTACATTTCTTACTCCCTCTTTGTTATTTTAATGTTGTCTTCTTTTACATAATAACACTGTTGTTGTCCTGTTTTGAGTGTTTTTTGTTATCTCAATTTATATTTGTGATTTCCCTGTTTGGATTGACTTCTCATTGCTCTGCCCAGTGTTCTAGTCTTGAGTTGATACCTGATATTGATTTTCTAACCAGCGAACTCCCTGTAGTATTTCTTGTAGTTTTGGTTTTGTTTTTACAAATTCCCAAAACTTCTATTTATCTGGAAATGTCCTAATTTCACCTTCATATTTGAGAGAGAGTTTTACTGGATATATGTTTCTTGGCTGGCAATTTTTTTCCTTCAATTTTTTAAATAAGTCATCGCATTACCTTCTTGCCTGCATGGTTTCTGCTGAGTAGTCTGAGCTTATTCTTATTGGCTATCCTTTGTAGGTGACTTTTCGTGTATCCCTTTCTGCTCTTAAAATTCTCTCTTTATCTTTGGTTTTGGCAAGTTTGATTATAATATGTCTTGGTGACTTTCTTTTAACATGTACCTTATGTGGAGTTTGATGAGCATGTTGGATAGATATCTTCTCATTTTTTACCATATCAGGGAAGTTTTCGGCCAACAAATCTTCAACAATTTTCTCTGTATTTTCTGTTATCCCTCTCTGCTCTGGTACTCCAATCACTCATAGGTTATTTCTCTTGACAGAGTCCCACATGATTCTCAAAGTTTCTTTTTTTTTTTTAATTCTTTTATCTGATTTTTCTTCAAATATATTAGTGCCAAGTGCTTTATCTTCAAGTTCTGATATTCTGCCTTCCACTTGCTCAAATCTGAATCTCTTACTTTCTATTGAGTTGTCTACTTCTTTAATTTTATTGTTAGTCTTCTGAATTTCTGATTGCTGACTGTCTAAGGAATTTTCCAACTTATTAAATTTTTCATTATGTTCCTGAATAGACTTTTTAATTTCTTCTCTTGCTTTATGTGTGTATTCCTTTGTTCTGCATATTGCTTCATTTCCTTCCTGATGTCTTGAAGGGTTCTGTATATTAATCTTTTGTGTCCTGCCTCTGTTAATTCCAGGAATACATATTCATCTAGAAGATCCCTGGAGCCTTTGTTCTGAGAGCTTGTTGAGGTGATCATGGTCTCTTTCTTTATATGACTTGATATTGACTATTGTCTCCGAGCCATCTATAAGTTATCGTATTAGCTTATTTTATGTTTGCTTACTGTGTCATAGCTTCTTGAGTTGTTTTGTTTTGATATACCCCTATGGGTTGCTTTAGTGAGGTAGCTTGATTATTTTTGCCTTTGGAGCTCTGACGTCCTGTCCCGAGATGGCTAGAGCTGTTATCAGGTATATCAGTCTAGGAGTCCATTCAGTTTTCTTGTATGAATTCAGCTCAGGTGTCCAGGTAGCTGATCATCAAGTGTGTGATACAGGCTCTGTCCTACAGTCTTAGAGAGGCAGGGGTGATTGTTGTAGGTACTGGTATCTGGTTGCAGCAGAGGTCACACTATGAACAAGGCAGGAGGCTAAGAATTGCCCCCCACGTGTCTCTGAGGAAAGCATGTCCCTGTTCCCCTAGATTGTACGGGTGGGTGGGTTCTGCAGATGATCCATTGGCATCCAGTGTTTTTGGTTGTAAGGACTGGGAGGTACCAGTTATACCTGGAGCTCTGTCGCAGGTGGCTGGGTGACCTGAGTGGAGCTGCCAGTCCTTAGGCCCCTGATGTGGGTAGGTGAGGACCCTGTTTAACAGGGAAAGCAATGTCAAACATCAAACACCCACCTCTCCTCCGTATAGCTGAAACATTTGGAGTCTACCAACAAGGGCCTATTCTCCTGAAATAGACCTACATATGTCCATGTAGAGGGGAAAGGTTCTCAAAGTCCATGATCTGTTTATGCCTGGATAGGATCCGCTTCTGTCCTGAGCTCCCCTCGTTAGTGGAGCTAGCAAATTTTCTTTTCCCCCAGCTGCAAATTTATTCTCTCTCCAAGGCTGGGAGGATGGTTCTAGGCGCTCAACAGTGCCTATTTCAGGCCCAGGGAAGTTAGCTGCTGAAGCTAGCTTGGGAGCAGCGGGGTGGGGAATGGGGGGATGGTAAAATATACGCAAACTCTCAGCTTTTTCCAGTAGTGCCATTCTTCACTGGTTCTGGAGGTGGGAGTGGTCTGCATGGCTGGCTCCTTCTCCCTGAGGAAACTGCGGCCAAACGCTACTACCAGCCCGCCACCACTGCTCCTGGGAATGGTGACTGAGGACTCCCCACGATTCTGGTCGGATAACTCCTCTCCGCTTCTGAACAGGATATTAATGAACCGCCTCTTCCTCCCTCTGCCCCTCAGCTCGTTTTCTAAGCTTGCCTTTGATGTTCAGAGCTCCTAGCTTGTCATAAATATACTCATTTCACTTGTTTTTTTGGGTCTTTGTTGTAAAGAGGGCTCACCAGAAGTGTCTGTCTATTCTGCCATCTTGGCTCCGCCCCCTATTTTTTCATTTTTTTCCTTATAGTGAAGAATCAAAGAATTAATTGAACGAACTTTAATCTTCAAAATTGCATAAAAATAGGCTTTTAAATTCATTTTTTCTTGCTTTAATCAGACTGAACCGTCTGAAGCTGCCATTTTTGTATGTCAAAAGTAGTCAAATATCAGTGATTTCATGTTGTTACTAATTGCCATTAAGTCAGTTGCTACTCATGGTGACCCCATGTGTGCAGAGTAGAACTGCTCTATAGGGCTTTTAAGGCTGTGATCTTTCAGGAGCAGATCACCAGGCCTGTCTCCTGCGACATCTCTGGGTGAGTTCCAACTGCCAGCCTTTTGACTAACAGTCAAGCGCTTAGCCATTTGTGCTGCTCAGGGACTTCGATTAATGCTCGAAGTATTTTTATTTTCTTCTTACAAAAGCAGCTTTTTTTTTTTTTTTTTCCTCTCAGTAGAAATCTGGTGGGTCTAATCTTAGAGACAAAAAGCTTGACTTCCCTCACATCCCCAGCAGGACTGCCAGGCCCTGCTGGTTCTACCCAGTGAGGGTCAAGGGGCCAGGGGCTTCCTTCCCTCCTCTCAGTGGAGGGCCTGGGCCTCTGAGATCCTTGAAACTGCAGGAGGAAAGCCAACACTGTCAAGCACAATGCTAAACATCATGTATTTGTGATGAGTTAATAGGGGCATGGGCTTTGGTGTGGATTATTATTGATAAGCACTTCTCTTGGAAGAAGAAGGAGCTGATAGCATCTCCAGCCCCTGTGGGAACAGATGGAATTTTCTATGTATTGTTTCTTCTCCTGCAAAGCACACAGACTTCTGACATGCCTTCAGTCAACAGGGTTGACTTGAAAGGAAAGTGTGAGGTCCAGCCAGAAATGACAAGGTGTTGACCCACATGGACCCATAGAGCTGGAGTTTGTGACCTGAGCCTCGGCCTCTCTGAATATGAGATGTGAAAAGCACCTAGTATTCAGGAGAGGTTAGAGCTTGCTGATTTGAGAGAGGAACAATGGGACTGGATGTTTGTGTAACAGTCCTTACTTAAACTGTAAAGTTCCCTGAGCTCAGACCTTTGAAAATGATTTCTCTATCTTACCTTTATGTTGAATCAAAGGAGACCTGGTGACACAACAGTTAAGTGCTCGGCTGCTAACCGAAAGATCAGCAATTTGAACCCACTAGCAACTAGTGGAGAAATACCTGGCCATCTGCTCCCATAAAGATTACAAAATTGGATACCCTATATTGTTGTTGTTGTTGTTGTTGTTAGGTGCCATTGAGTGGGTTCTGACTCATAGTGACCCTATGTACCACACAGTGAAATACTGCCCAGTCTTGCACCATCCTTACAGTCTTTGTTATGCTTGAGCCCATTGTTGCAGCCACTGTGTCAATCCACCTCATTGAGGGTCCTCCTCTTTTCTGCTGACCCTCTACTTTACTGAGCATGGTGTCCTTCTTCAGGGACTGATCCCTCCTGACAACATGTCCAAAGTGTGTGAGACGTAGTCTCACCATCCTTGCTTCTAAGGAGCATTCTGGTTGTACTTCTTCTAAGACAGATTTGTTTGTCCTTTTGGCAGTTCATGTTATATTCAATATTCTTCACCAATGCTACAATTTGAAGATGTCAATTCTTCTTTGGTCTTCCTTATTCATTATCCAGCTTTCACATGCTTATCGTGTGATTGGAAATATTATGGCTTGGGTCAGGCTCACCTTAGTCCTCAAGGTGATATCTTTGCTTTTTGACACTTTAAAGAGGTCCTTTGCAACAGATTTGCCCAATACAATGTGTCTTTTGATTTCTCGACTGCTGCTTCCATGGGTATTGATTGTGGTTTCAAGTAAAATGAAATCCTTGACAACTTTAATCTTTTCTCCATTTATCATGATGTTGCTTATTGGCCCAGTTGTGAGGATTTTTGTTTTCTTTATGTTGAGGTGTAATCCATACTCAAGGCTGTGGTCTTCGATCTTCATTCAGTAAGTGCTTCAGGTCCTCTTCACTTTCAGAAAGGTTGTGTCATCTATATAATACAGGCTGTTAATGAGTCTTCTTCCGATCCTTATGCCCTGTTCTTCTTCATATCATCCAGCTTCTCGGTTATTTGCACAGCATGCAGATTGAATAGGTATGGTGAAATGATACAAACCTGACGCACATCTTTCCTTACTTTAAACCACTCAGTATCCCCTTGTTCTGTCCAAACAACTGCCTCTTGATCTATGTAAAAGTTCCTCATAAGCACAATTAAGTGTTCTGAAATTTCCATTCTTCACACTGTTATCGATAATATGTTATGATCCACACAGTTGAATGTCTTTGCATAGTCAATAAAACACAGGTAAACATCCTTTTGGTATTCTCTGCTTTCAGCTGGAATCCATCCAATATCAGCAATGATATCCCTGGTTCCACGTCCTCTTCTGAATCCAGTCTGAATGTCTGGCAGTTCCTTACAGATATATTGCTGCAGCCACTTTTGAATGATCTTTAGCAAAAATTTGCTTGCACGGGATATTAATGATATTGTTCAATAATTTCCACATTCAGTTGGATCACCTTTCTTGGGAATAGGCAAAAATATGGTTCTCTTCCAGTTAGTTGGCCAGGCAGTTGTTTTCCAAATTTCTTGGCATAGACAAGTGAGCTTTTCTGGTGCTGCATCCATTTGTTGAAACATCTCAATTGATATTCTGTCAATTCCTGGAGCCTTGCTTTTTGCCAATGCCTTCAGTGCAACTTGGACTTCTTCCTTCAGTACCATCGGTTCCTCATCATATGCTACCTCTTGAAATGGTTGAACATCGACTAATTCTTTTTAGTATAACGACTCTGTATTCCTTCCATTATCTTTTGTTGCTTCCTGCATCACTTAATATTGAGTTGCAATAGTGAATCCTTCACTATTGCAATCCAAGGGTTGAATTTTTTTTCTTCAATTCTTTCAGCTTGAGATATGCTAAGCATGTTCTTCCCCTTTGTTTCTCTATCTCCAGCTTTTTGCGCGTCATTATAATACTTTACTTTTTCTTCTCAAGCTGCCCTTTGAAATCTTTTGTTAAGTTCTTTTACTTCATCATTTCTTCCTTTTGTTTTAGTTGCTTGACATTTGAAAACAAGTTTCAGACTCTCTTCTGATACCCATCTTTGTCTTTTCTTTCTTTCCTGTCTTTTCAGTGACCTCTTGCTTTCTTTATATATGATGTCCTTGATATCATTCCACAACTTATCTGGTCTTTGGTTGTTAGTGTTCAACATGTCAAATCTGTCTTGAGATGGTCTCTAAATTCAGGTGGGATATACTCGAGATTGTATTTTGGCTCTCATGGACTTGCTCTGATTCTCTTCAATTTCAGCTTGAGCTTGCATATGAGCATTTGATGGTCTGTTCCACAGTCGGTCCCTGGCCTTGTTCTGACTGATGATATTGAGCTTTTCCATTGTCTCTTTCCACAGATGTAGTCTGTTTGATTCCCGTGTATTCCGTCTGGCAAGGTCCATATGTATAGTTGCCATTTATGTTGGTGAAAAAAGCTATTTGCAATGAAGAAGTTGTTGGTCTTGTGAAATTCTATCATTCTATCTCTGGCATTGTTTCTGTCACCAAGGCCATATTTTCCAACTAGGTATCCTTCTTCTTTGTTTCCAACTTTTGCGTTCCAATCACCAGTAATCATCAATGTATCCTGATGCATGTTCGATCAATTTCAGACTGCAGAAGCTGATAAAAATCTTCAACTTCTTATCTTTGGCTTTAGTGGTTGGTGTGTAAATTTGAATAATAATCATTTTAACTGGTCTTCCTTGTAGGCGTATAGACATTATCCTATCACTGACAGTGTTGTACTTCAGGATAGAACTTGAAATGCTCTTTTGGATGATGAATGCAACACCATTCCTCTTCAAGTTTTCATTCCTGGGATAGTAGACTATATGATTATCCAATTCTAAATGGCCAATACCAGTCCATTTCAGCTCGCCAATGCCTAGGACATCGATGTTTATGAGTTCCATTTCATTTTTGAGGATTTCCAATTTTCCTAGATTCATATTTCATACATTCCAAGTTGTGATTATTAATGGATGTTTGCAGCTGTTTCTTCTCATTTTGAGTGGTGCCACATTAGCAAATGAAGGTACTGAAAACTTTATTCCATCCATGTCATTAAGGTCGACTCTACTTTGAGAAGGCAGGTCTTTGAGGAGGACACCCTGTGGGGAAGTTCTGCTCCATCCTATAAAGAGGCTATGAATCAAAATCAACTTGATGGCACACAACAACAGCAACAACATGTTGAATCAGGGTTTATGGAATGATGCTAGGTTTGGGAGGAAAAAAGCAACACTGAGCTTACTTTTTTTATATATGGCACTTGAGGGTTTTATTGTTGTCATTAGGTGCCATCAAGTTGATTCTAATTCATAGAGACCCTGAGTACAACAGAACAAAACAGTGCCCAGTTCTTTGTCATCCTCACAATTGTTGCTGTGTTTGAGCCCATTATTGCAACCACTGTCTCAATCCATCTCTTAGGGTCTTCTTCTTTTTCACTGACCAAACATGATGTCCTTCTCCCAGGATTGATCCTTCCTGATAACATGTCCAAAGTACATGAGACGATATCTCACTGTCTTCCCTTCTAAGGAGCATTCTAGCTGTACTTCTTTCAAGACAGATTTATTCATTCTTCTTGCAGTCCAGGGTATATTCAGTATTCTTCACCAATACTGTAATTCATATGCATCAGTTCTTCTTCATTTTTCCTTATTCATTGTCCAGCTTTCACATGCATATGAGACGATTGAAAACACCATAGCTTGGGTCAGGTGCACTTTAATCCTCAAAGCGACATCTTTGCTTTTTAACACTTTAAAGAGGTCTTTTGCAGCAGATTTGCCCAGTGCAATTCTTCCTTTGATCTCTTGACTGCTGCTTCTGTGGGCATTGATTATGGTTCCAAGTGTAATAAAATCCTTGACAACTTCCATATTTTCTCCATTTATCATGATGTTGCTTGAGTGTAGGAATGTTAATGTCTGCATGTTTTACAAAGGTCCCCAATACTCACCATGACAATAGTGATCAAATGAAGTCATCTATCTGTGAGTCACAGAGTCCTATTATTATTTTAATTTTTAGTGGTGCCGCGGAGGACAGTGTGTGAAATATGGAGACAAAGGCCCCCAGCCCACCCACGGCCATTGGTCAGACTGGTCTCCCTGGTCCCCTTGCTCTAGGACCTGCGGAGGAGGAGTCTCCCGCAGAGACCGAAGCTGCACAAATCCCAAGTATGTACAACTCCCATATTTAATTATGTCATGAGCCTTCCAAGCCCTATGCCTATACCTAACCTTGGTAATATTAGTTGTAGATTTTGCACATTATTGTAAGAAACACTAAACAGAAAAGATGTTTTATTCAAGACCAAAAAGCTTTCCTTAAATTATATGTATAAGATATAATTTAAAATGTTTATAACTACCTGACCGACCACAGCAACAGTTTAACAGACCTGACAGTGATTTTCAGGAATTAGATTTTAATCATATTCAGTTGAAATGCCAAGGATCTGCCTTAAAAAGAAAACAATCGCTTCCTTTACCATGAGACCAGAAGAACTGGATGGTGCCAGGCTACCATTTCTGAACATTTTGATCAAAGGTCTGTAGAAGAATCTTGATCAAAAGGTGGGAAATGAAGGAGAGAATTTTAAATTCTCATGGAATCCAGACTTTCTGGGTCCAATGGGGCTGGATGAACTCCTGAAACTTTTGCCCTAAGATAGTCTTTAAGTCTTAAAACTTAAACCCAAAAATCCCCTTAAGTCTTCTTTAAATCAAACAATAGTTTAGCTTAACTAGTAAAGAATGTCTGCCTTGCACAGTATCAGTAGATCTTTTAAGATATATCTATATGGGATCAAACTGACCACAGCAACTCAAAAGATTAGATAGGAAGCTTAGAGGGCAGTAAGTTTATGTTAATGGAGGAGAAGCAATTCAGAAAAGAAGGGTAAGAATGGTTGCACTTAAAGAATGTAGCCAATGTCACCAGATTGTACAGGTAAAATTATTGAATTGGTGTATTTGCTGCTATGTGTATTCTCAACAGCAAACCAATAATAATAATAAACCAAGAAAAGATATAGAACACAAATGGTTAAGAATCAGTAAGAACAATATGTTCATGGGGAAAAAAAAAAAAGACAAAATTTGGCATGTCCATCAAATGTATTTATCTTTATAACATGTGGTTTATGTGGTCTCTGTTAGAAGACAAGAATATTAAAAGCCATCATCTATGTGATGGAGTGAAGTGGTTTTTAAGTCATCATTTTACACCTAGATTTGTTTAAGAAATAATTAATATCACTTGTTGTTTTAATCCTGTCTCTTAAACATGAGAGAAAGTCCCCAGTAGGTCACCCCTGCTCTACAGCTTATTTCAGGGATGTTACAGTCCTGGTCATTATGAGTTGGAATCAACTTGAAGGCAACATTTTTTTGGTTTTTGTTTGTTTGCTTGCTTTACAGTCCTGGGGTGTAACATAATCTCTGTTGGGGGTAGTGTTTGTGTCATGGCCAACTGGTGAAAGTGACTGATTCTTCTTGCCTCGTCTTGATGTTCCGGCCTTGTCATAAGGAGACTGGCAGTGGAAAGAAGATGAGATCTGGAGTGAATAGTTGAATTTCAGTCTCAGCTCTGCTTTCTGTCAAATGGGTTATGTAATCCTGGGACAACCATTATCCTCCTCCCCCATGGAACAAAGGTGCCAACCTCCCTTCAGGGGCTGATGGGAGGCATCAGAGAACCAATCCATGCAAGCCCACTTTCCAAGTCCCATCATGTTCTGCCAATGTAGTAAAGTATACACGTAATACAAAAGGAAAATGCTACCCACATCATTAATACCTAAGAAAGTGTCAATGACTTCTTAGAAATGCACTTTACTTACTCGGTCACTCTAAATAATTTAACACTATCAGCCCCATTCCTCCAAAAAGTCTAATTTCAAGGATGGGGTAAACAGCTACTAAAATGCTAAGTTTCTGACTACTGAATATATGTTCCAGACCATCCCACGGAGGGAAGTTTTGTGAGGGCTCTACACGCACCTTGAAGCTTTGCAACAGTCAGGAATGCCCTGAGAATAGTCTGGACTTCCGAGCCGTGCAGTGTGCGGAGTACAACGGCAAAGAGTTCAGAGGATGGCACTATAAGTGGAAGCCCTACACGCAAGTGGAAGGTAAATCTCCACCCCCATTTTCCACTAATCTCCAGACACTGTCTTATCTTTAAGCATTGATAGTGTGGTTTTCAAATAGACCAAATATCACCATATAAGATCAATGTCACAGGTCCTATTCTTTTAGTTATGTTGGGGTTTGTTTGATTTTGCCTGCCCCATAGCCACTGGCTTGCCCAACTGTATGATGAGAATGTAACAAGCTGATGGAGGGTATATGCATAACATGATGAAAATTCACCTGGGAAGTAATAAAAAAAAATTCAAAGTAGCTGGTGCATTATGAATGGATCAACTTTTTTTAAATAAGAATCATGGTAGTGTATGGTGATGCTGCTATAAGCATGTCACCCACTGAATATTTATAATTATCTAGGAAGGAAAGAAAAAATTTAGAATTTTTTGGAAGATCAGGTAATTCTCAAATATACTATACTTGGAAACTCTTGATCTATGGCTATAAACCAAGAAGGTTATTTGTAGCATATGTAAGACTTTACTCTCTAGTGAAAGAGAAATATGTATTATTCTTATAATAACTTGAACTTGATAACTGAAGTAACATAATTTAAAGAGGAATTCAAAGAACACCTAATCAACTCATTCCTTGAATCTGGGAATACTGTCCAAGCAAATGGCAGAGATACTCAGGAAATGCATAAGTTGGACTGTTCAATCTGATGTTTTCTTTTATCTTTCCAATGTATACAATGTTTTCATGGTAGGAGGTTTCTGAAGATAGTACATTCTGGAATGAAAAAAATGTAGTAGTCCCACACAAAGCATTTTTGGTGGTGCTATTATTCCTAAACCCAATAAAATTATACCCATGAGAAAGAGACTAGTAGACACGAGAGAAAAGTAGAAATTGGGATCAGAAAATATGTGTGCTCCTGACTTTGACAGCCTTCAGAAAATGTATCCATTAATCATCCACTAAAATTGACTCTTAGAATTATTCATTTGGGTCTCTTATTTTACACAGTGAAGAAAATGTTTGTAGATGAGTCTTTAGCCTATGACTCAACAGCACAGCAAATGTTATTTGCCATTTTTTTTTCATATTAATCATATATACGTCACAAATCCTTGGATGGGTTATCAAGGAAGGGGTGAACTTGGCCTGCCAGTCTATATGATGGTACCTATATTCTTCATGTATTAGTATTTTTTGACAGTCCATTATATTTTATAGGAAATATTATTCTCTGGAGATTTTGTCTAAAAAGTTAGTCTCTTTTTCAGTTTAAATATCTTACGTATTTTGTGAAATGCACTAGCTGTTAAGAAATTCAGTGAATATTTTAATTTGTTATATTTTATTTGTAAGAGTCTTGTATATTGCTACAAAATGGTAGTGACTTTTTTGCATTTCTACAAGAGAGTAGTGAATCATACCAATTAAAAGAGTAAAACATTAATGTTATAGTTCAAGCCAACAAATATTTATTGAATGCCTACTATGTGCCAATGAATGTGTAAAGAACAAAGGTCAGTAAGGACAGAGAAAAGTAAGAATTAATAGTGAATCATTTACCAAAAATAAGAAAGATCAAAGGGAAAAGCAAAGCCTTATAAGGCAACCATTAAAAAATGTCTTTTTTATGCATTATTGTGTGGGACTTATTTTCTGGGCAAGAAAAAAAATGAAATAAGTCTATCTAAAATTCAGAGCAAAACTGATTAGAGCTTAAGTATCTCTCTTATGTGTATTTGTGTGTGTATTTCTTTTTAAGATCAGAACTTATGCAAACTCTACTGTATCGCAGAAGGATTTGATTTCTTCTTTTCTTTGTCAAATAAAGTCAAAGATGGGACCCCATGCTCGGAGGATAGCCGTAATGTTTGTGTAGATGGGATATGTGAGGTAATAATGATCCTTCATTCATTCAACAAACATTTCCAGACAGTCTGCTTTGTGCCAGGCTCCGTACAAGGGGCTAGAGAGACCAGCCAGATAGACAGATGAGTCCTTTGGGGTCAAGGACAGAACCCGGTTGGGGAGAAAGCCAGATGGACACATATTGATGACATATGGTAGGGTGTTTTGATGGAGCTTGAGGAGAGGAGCACAGCTAAATCTGTCTTAGGTGCTTAGGCGTGGGTGTGGGAGATTTCCATGGGCTCCGTGGGCTCCATGGAGAGGGGACCATCTGAGTTAGATCTTAAAGGATCAGTTGGAAGTGGGTCATTAAGGAAAGCGGGGTGGAGTGGACACAGTGGTGAGTCATGAGAGTGTCCAGAAGACAGGTAGGAGTCTGGGAACAATGAGCATTGTTTGTGGGGTGCAACAGGCCTCTCACTGCCTGGAAAAGGCATTGACATGGGAGTCCCCTGGTGTATGCGGAAGAGGCATTGGGATTGGGAATGGCAGAGCCTCAGGGTCACTGGCAGTAGCATGGAGAATAAATGAAGGCAGGAGGTGCTCAGAGCCTACAGGCCAGTTTGCAACTATGGTGGTGACCTCGAGGCCTAAACTTCTGTTGGGACCAGGTAGGTAGAGAGGGTTGTGGGAGACAGGCTAGGAAAGACTCTGAAACTCAGGGAACATAAAGTGATGAGATTGTATTGAGATAAGGAGTACAAGGAATGTTATTATGAACTCAGTTCAATTCAAACCCATTGCATGTACACAGTGGGTTTTTAAAGGAGGGAGTTACCCAGTGGGCATAGTTAGTGGAGTCTGCAAACCACGATCCTGGTTTCCTCTAACTAGCTGTACAGCCGTGGCGACGTTAAATCGTCCACTAAGACCCTTAGTGTAATCACTGATAACACATGAAAATTAGACAAGGCGAGCCTACTAAGATCTCTCTGTACTTTCAAATGCTCAAATCTCTACCTTTTTGCCTAATTACGAGTTGATTTGGTAAATATTTCATTACTTGTGATGTATTCTTAATGACACAGAATCACAATCCCTTATCTGTAACTCTGAAATCCCAAAGGCTCTGAAACAGAAAGTTTTTTGGGGGGACTCATTTGGCCATAAAATATAAGCTGATCTGATTTTGTTTGGTGGCAACAATGTGGCCTGAAAAACTATGAGACTATTTTATTGGTCTCATTTATTCCACTTAGCATGAACGAGTACATGTTTTCTATAAGAACATGAACAGGTGTTGTTACGGGATGTCCCCTAGGCCCTGCTGGATGCTCACATGATATGTATTATTCACTTTTCTAAAACACAAAACGTTCCGAGTTCTGAAATGCGTCAAGATTACAAACAAGGGATTGTGGACTGTAGCTATTTTATGTTTGAATGGATTTTTTTTTTTTTTTTTATAGACTATACTCTTTCTCGAGGAGCCCTGGTAGCATAACAGTTAAGCACCTGGCTGCTAACCAAAAGGTCAGCAGTTCAAATCCACCAGTGGCTCCGTGGGGGAAAGATCTGGTGATCTGTTCCTGTAAAGATTACAACCTAGGAAACCCTTTGGGGCAATTCTACTCTGCCATATGGGGTCACTATGAGCCAGAATCAACTCAATGGGTATCCAGTAACAACAGCCCTAGGCCCTGCTGGAGGCTCAGATGATATGTATTACTTTTTAAAAAGCCAAAGCACTCTGAGTTCTGAAATGCATCAAGTTTGCAAACAAGGGAGAGTGGACTATATTTTGTGTTTGGATGGACTTTTTCCATTTTATAAACAATACTCTACTAGGAAATGAAAAACAAGGAAGTGTCATAGACACTGCAAAGAGCTCCTGAAACTCTAAGACATTGAACAAGAATGCCCATTATCTAATCTAGCTAGGAATCATTTCCATGTGGCATCCCTTACCTCTTGCCAGCGTACAAGGCTATTCAAAAGGACAGTGGCACCTGTCCAATGGAAACTTATGTGGACATATTGCTTGTCATTGTCCCAAGCTCTTCATTTTAGTTTGAAGTTCACGTGTGTCTCCAACATGACTACCTGATCGATTTCATTTAAGGCTCATTAATGCCAAAGAGGGCAGTGTCTGTTTCACATTTAAAGGTCCCTTACCTTGGGTCTGAAGTGTAGAATAGTCTCACTGTGCACATATTGGGTATCCAATAAATATTTGTTAATGACACTGTGTTGGTGATTTTTAAACTATCATGGGGAAGAGGTTTCTTGCTTGTAGGTTGTGACTTCTTTCTTTGTGTTGTCCTTTCTTATATGAACGGCGTGTGACATTGCGGGGTCCTCCAGAGAGTTGGCTGCGATAATGTCCTTGGGTCGGATGCCACCGAAGACTCCTGTGGTGTGTGCAAAGGAAATAACTCAGATTGCATAGTTCACAAAGGTCTCTACACCAAGCACCACGACACAAACCGTGAGTGCTTCAGAGCCGCCTGCAAGTTTAACTAAAAAAGATACGACCTGGAACTTCTTTATGGGATGGGCTTGAGGTGACAGTGAGTACAGCAGGTGCTCAGAGGTCTAAGAGTCTTACAGCTTCATTTCCTGCTTTAGGTTGAGACTCGCTTCTCAAGCTTTTTGTTTTGGTTGGAAGTGTTTGCTAGGTTATTTGAGTTTAACTCGTTCTTAGGAATAGCAAAAATTATAATAGCTGTGCTCCAATTTAAAAAAAAATAAAAAAGTAATTTATAGAACTAACTTAACTGATCATCAAAACAGATCTTCTCCAGGTACCAAATGTGGACCCTCAGGTTTTATATATGTGAAATCTAAGTTGCTGAGGGCTTTTGCCCTGGCATCATTGGATGAAATACCATGTAACCCATTTCCTCTAATATAGAGTACTATCAGATAGTCACCATTCCCGCTGGAGCCCAGACTATCCGCATCTATGAAATGAATGTGTCCACCTCCTACATTTCTGTGCGCAATTCCCTCCAAAGATACTATCTGAATGGACACTGGACTGTGGACTGGCCAGGCCGATACAAGTTTGCTGGCACTGCCTTCGACTACAGACGATCCCACAAGCAGCCAGAGAGTCTGACATCAGCTGGGCCGACCAACGAAACCCTGATTGTGGAGGTAGCCTCTCCCTTTGGCTTCAGAACATGGGTTTGGGGATCTCAGGGTGTTTTTATAGATTCATGACTGTGAGTTTAACTCTTAGTCCACAGAATAATGTTTATAATCAGATCACATAGAAGCACAAATCCATCTATAAGCTGAACTAGGCAATGCCCACACCTGTTGCCATCAAGTCAATTCCGACTCACGGCTGACCTCACGTGTTACAGAGTAGAACTGTACTCCACAGTGTTTCCTTGGCTGTGATCTTTACGGAAGCAGATCGCCAGACCTTTTCTTCTGTAGTACCACTGGATGGGTTCAAACTGCCAACCTTTCGGTTAGTTATCGAGTAACCTGCTGGCACCACTCAGGGACCTTTTCAATGGGGAACACCCTTTCCAAAATCCTTTGCCACTGAGGCAGTTCCGACTCGTAGCAACCTTACAGGGCAGGATAGAACTGCCCTATAGGGCTTCCCAGGCTGTAATCTTTATGAAAGCAGACTACGACATTTTCTCCCAGGTTCGAACTGCCAACTTTTTGGTTAGCAGCCAAGAGTTTAACCACTGCGCCACCAGGGCTCCTTGAACGGGCAATAGTCTCTTGTTTTTTATCATCTGTCATTTTTTGGTGCAAGGCCGAATTCTTAGTTATGCACTTACTCATGCCGCCTTTGCATGTCTTGGGGTCCCTCTGCTCCTCGATTTTTGCAGAATCAGCTTCTCTCTTGGAAGCTCTGTAGCTGTGAGAGGAGGGAAGTCCTTTAAGCAGGCACTATCACTGTGGTCAGGTTGCAAAGTCTTCTTAAATTTGTTTGGAGGAAGAAGCTAAATGCAAGGCAAAAGGGTGAAATGTCGATGTATTTTTCTGTATGTACTTGAATCTAGATGAGAATGTTACCCCTGCTTAACTCTCTCTCTGTCATTGCCAACAATTCCAACTCACAGCAACCCTATAGGACAGAGTAGAATTTCCCCATAGGGTTTCCAAGGAGTGACTGGTGGATTCAGACTGCCACCTTTTTGGTTAGCAGCCAAGCTCTTAACCACTGTGCCACCAGGCCTCCTTACCCCTGCTTAGGAAATTGTAAATTTTGGAGGATGGCAAGTGTTTTCTTTGTCATCATGACTGAATTGTTGTTGAAAGTATTCTTGTTTTAAGTATTTTCAAATGAATGAACACATACACGTTGATTTCGCTGTAATTTACTTTCTTTTTTTTTTTTGCAGCTTCTGTTTCAGGGCAGGAACCCAGGTGTTGTCTGGGAATATGCTTTGCCTCGGCTAGGGGGTAAGAAGAAGCCGAGCTTCCAGCCCAGCTACACATGGGCCATCGTTCGTTCCGAGTGCTCTGTCTCCTGTGGTGGGGGTAGGTCACATCTCATGTCTCCCAGGGAGGTGGGAGAATGGGCCATCCTCAGGACCCAATGCTCTGTCTACTCTGGTGGGGGTAGGTCACGTCTCCTATCTTCCGGGGAGGTAGGCATATTTGTTCATGAGGCACCCCAATCGCCAGCACACTATACTGGTCTCCTCATATCCCAGGGAGGGGCCCAGGGCTTCCCTCTGAGGGGGCGTCAACACCCCAGAGACAGAGAAGGGAGCTGGGGGCCTTGAGTCTCAACTGAAAGACTGAGTTTCATTCTCAAATTCCTCTACATCCAGCATGACTTTGAGGAAGTTGTCAGATGTATTGGTTTCTACTATTCCTCTAACTTAGGGGCCTGGTGGTGCAGTGGTTGAGAGCTCAGGCTGCTAACCAAAAGGTCGGCAGTTCAAATCCACCAGCGTCTCTTTGGAAACCCTATGGAGCAGTTCTACCCTGTCCTATGGAGTTCATATGAGTCGGAATCGACTCGACGACACACAGCGACAATAACAACATTCCCTTGACGTAAGGCTTTTTTTAGGATAATTTTATTATTTGAGAGTAGTTCATTGAAAACCACTCTAATTGGTATAAACATTGTGTTGGTGGTAAGAAATAGAAGCTTTTGTGGAAAATACAGTGATATAGAATGAGACTTTATTTAACAGGCCTTGTTAAAAAAAATTTACTGGAAATGAATTTGTCCTAAAGGAGTAATTTACATAAAAATTCACCAGAAAATGTAAGAATTTTAGGGACATTGCTGTGAGAATGACAAGGAAGAACATGTCAGAAAGAAGAGCTCCACATAGTAGCACCTGGCTTTGTCATCCTCCTACCACGAGACGTTTAAGTCAGCATTTGAACTGACAAAGCCCTTCCCATGGAAAGAGAGCTTTTAGCTGGAGACTGCATGTACTATCTGGTAAGGGTAGGGGTAGGTAAAACTTTTCAAATTTAGAAATAAAATCATGAATTCTACCCTGCATTTATGAAATAGATAGGTTTCCGTATGAACACATTGATTTCAGCTCTGTACTTCCCAGGTTTCAGTAACTAAGAGTCAACAGTGATTTACTTAAGTAAAAGAAGTGAGAACTTGTATAAAGTGGAATTCTAGTGAATGAATGAGGGAAAAACAGAAATGAACTCATACATTCTTCATAGTTGCTCTAAATGGATGAAGAAAATAAAGAAGTGAAAGACTCAGGATAGCATGAAAAGTTACACTAAGCGCCTGGCGTATTTTCATTCTTTCCCATTATAAATCAGAAAAAAAAAAAAAGGATAAAACATTGAAACATGGATGCTAGCAAAGCCAAATGAGCCCTTGTGGTGCAATGGTTAAGCATTCGGCTGCTAACCAAAAGGTTGGCAATCTGAACACATCCAGCAGCTCCACCAGAGAAAGAACTGGTGACCTCCTTCTGTAAAAATTACACCCTAGGAAACCCTATGGAGCATTTCTGCTCACATGAGGTCACTAGAAGTCAAAATCAAGTCAGTGACACCCAACAACAACAGCCAAACTAACGATTGTGACATGAAAAGCTTTCTAAGGAAAATATGGTACCCCTCTGCTCAGGAGGATAGCAAAAAAAAAAAAAAAAAAATAGAATGACAAGAAGAATAAAATATATGGGGAACCCCACACAAGTGATGTGGGCCAACGGAGCTGCCATTTTAGGCCACTCAGGAAAAGAGTGGAACAGAACTATATTGCCCATACACCCCTATGTGTGCTATGGAGAAAATTAATTTCTATTTGCACTTATTTTCCTTTACTTTCCATTCTATCATTCTAACTGATCTTACAGCCATCGTTACTGCTTCTATGAATTATGTTGAATGTACTTGATATTACCTATCACTATTTGCAGTCATCTCATAGTGGTTGATTAAAATAACAAATGTATCACAAAGCCTTATATTTGTGTAAGGCCATTTTGATTTTCTGGTACCCAGGTGGTAAAAACTGTTAAGCATTTGGCTGCTAATGGAAAGGTTTGAGTCCACCCAGGGATACACTGGAAGAAAGGCCTGGTAATCTATTTCCAAAACACCAGACATTGAAAACCTTATGGAGCACAGTTCTACTCCGACACATATAGGGTCGCCATGAGTTGCATTCAAATCAATGGCAATTGGAACAAAGAAAAATTATGATTTTCAGAAGTCTTTCATGTACATTCTCATTTGATGAAATAAAGTTTGATGGATTAAGTGAAAGCATCTGTCAACGATGACCAGTAGATGAGTATGTTTCATCATAATAATTTTTCTCGTCTTCTCTTGAGAGTAGAGTGTTTAGAAGGACTCGGCATTTTCTCAGCTGCTACCAAATGACATGTCTAAATACCCTGTACAGCACTGAATGGGTGACGATTATACTTTCAAATCACCTAATTATACCTAGGGAATAATTCTCACATTGAGAGTTTCTGGAGGAAATTGACCCAAAATCAGCTCCCTAATCTCTTGCCTAAAGATATGCCTTATAGAGTCAGAGAATGTGCTCTTTGTCTTTAATTTGGTTGGAGAATCTGGGTTTCTCAGTTCAACAACTAGATGGAGTGGTGGGTGCCTATACTATATCACCACCTGTAAGGTACAGCACCCCTGTAGGGCCCTCCCTGTGGGAACTCGACTCCCTATAGGTCCGAAGTCTCAGATCCTCATCAAAGCACCCCCTCACGTGTCCGTATCAACTTCAAAGAGATACTTGAGGGTCACGAAGACTGCACTGTCTACCTTTTCATGAATGACACAAAAGTGTTGTGTATGAAAGATCAAGAAGGGGACCTTTTAAAATGGTAGTTTAGTAGGCTTGAATGAAACTGGACCCACACTCTGTTTACTTAGATGCAAAAACACACAACTTCACTTACCTGTTCACTTTCTTTCATCTCTCAGTGTCCCTCAGGATTATTTTATTTTGCCTACAAAGCAGATACAAGTAAGAAATACATAAAACCAAAACCAACCCAGTGCCGTCAAGTCGATTCCAACTCACAGCAACCCTATAGGACAGAGTAGAACTGCCCGATAGAGTTTCCAAGGAGCACCTGGCGGATTCAAACTGCCGACCTCTTGGTTAGCAGCCATAGCACTTAACCACTACGCCACCAGGGTTTCCAAGAAATACGTACTTGCCATTTATTGAGGCCTATTTTTTTTATTAAGTATTTTCACCCCCATTATCTTGTTTAAACCCTGGACAGGGATTAAGAGTGGAAAGACAGCAGGCTTGGTGCCAGCTAGATTAGGTGCAGATCTCGGCTTCAGCAGGGCAGGTTCCACAAAATGTTTGTTATAACCGTTCATGACTATGAAGTTTTAAGGGTCTATGTATATAAATGCCTGGAAGTGACTATTAACACTCGCCAGTCTCAGTATTGTTATTCCCCATTCTACAGAAACCATAGGCTCAAGATTTTGGGAATTGTCCGAGATAACCCAACAAGTAATGTGGTTGTTAAGGTTGTGTGTCAACTTGGCTGGGCTATGATTCTCAGTGGTTTGGCAGTTATGATGTAGTTGACAGTCCTGTGATGATGTGATTGCCTCCATGATGAGATCTGATATAATGCGATGACCTCCATGGTGGATCTGCTGTAATTAGCCAATCAGTTATAAGGGATTTTCCTTGGGTGTGTGGCCTACATCCAATTTAGGTGGACTTTTTGGCAAGGCTCAGGGGGTCTTGCGTGCACTGGATCCTGCAGCTGGCTCCTATTCATCTGAACTCTGATTCTTGGAACTTGAGCTAGCAGCTTACCTGCCACCTTGCCTGCCAGTCTTAGAATTTGTCAGTCTTTGCAGCCTGTGAGCAAGATCCTTGCTGTCTGACCTACTGATCTTGGGTTCACCAGCCCATGTGGGTATGTGAGTCAGGAGAATCCTCCAGCATAACGCATGGACATGGAACATTTCAGTCTCTACAACCACGTGAGCCATTTCCCTGATATAAATCTCTCTCTATATATATATAAAACCAAAACCAAACCCGGGGCCGTAGAATCGATTCCGACTCATAGCAAACCTACAAAACAAAGTAGAACTGTCCCATAGAGTTTCCAAGGAGTGCCTAGCAGATTCCAACTGCTGACCCTTTGGTTAGCAGCCGTAGCACTTAACCACTACGCCTCCAGTGTTTCCATCTCTCTCTCTCTCTGTTTGTATATATTTGTATGCTGCGCTGGTTTTGTTTCTCTAGAGAACCCAGCCTATCACAGGTAACTTGGGTTTAAACATGTCAACCGGCTCCTGCCCCCTTAAAATGCTAACCAAACACATTTCTGATGGGTTGGGTCCATTTACACTCTTTAACAAAGAATATTTTACCAGGGTAGCAGATGTCTTCTTCAACTTGCTGCTCTCCTTTCATAAAACAGCATTTAGTGACTAGTGGAAACTGCTGTCCACTAAGTATAAGTGTCAGCAGTAGGAAACAACCTCACAGAGTTGGCAATGTTTAAGTTTTACAGTCACCTACAGGTTGAGGCTGATCTTATTATACGATCCTTTTTTGATCGACATTTGGTAAACTTGTCGAATCTTCCTTATAGGCTTAAATCACAAAAGTTACTTGCTGAGTATTAATTGCAGTGATTTATTTTGAGTCAAGAATTTTTACTTCTCCAGACTTAATCACTCCTTTATAAGTGGTTATCTTCATTTATGAGTTATCGGGATTCATTGTCTATATTCTTTTCCAAACTTTGGAGTTTCAGGATTTGATGATATCTGATGATAAATGTTTTTTTGGAACTCAAATCCTTAGTTACTTTAATTTTATGAAATACCTAATTGGTTCTATCCCATTGGAGACATCCCATTTCTAAAAGTTATGTCAAATTATTTAAATCTGTTATCTAAAATAGCATATTTAACTGCCTAAATGATTAACATTAGTGGGTAAAAATCAACTAAAATATTCAAAATGAAAACGTTGTTGTTGTTAGGTGCCATCGAGTCCATTCTGACTCATAACAACCCTATATACAACAGAGTGAAATACTGCCCAGTCCAATGCCATCCTCACAATCGGTATGCTTAAGCCCGTTGTTGCAGCCACTGTGTCAATCCATCTCACTGAGGGTCTTCCTCTTTTTCAGTGACCCTCTACCAAGCATGATGTCCTTCTCCAGGGACTGACCCTTCCTGACAACATGTCCAAAGTATGTAATACACACTCTCACCATCCTTGCCTTTAAGGAGCATTCTTGTTGTACTTCTACCAAGACAGATTTGTTCATTCTTTTTGCAGTCCATGGTATATTCAATATTCTTTGCCAACACCACAATTCAAAGGTCTCAAGTCTTTTTCAGTCCTCTTTATTCACCATCCAGCTTTCACATGCATAGGAAGCTATTGAAAACACGATGGCTTGAGTCAGGCGCACCTTAGTCTTCAAGGGAACATCTTTGCTTTTCAACGCTTTAAAGAGATCTTTTGCAGCAGATTTGTCCAGTGAAATATGTCTTTTGATTTCTTGACTGCTGTTTCCGTGGGTATTGATTGTGAATCCAAGTAAAATGAAATCTTTGACAACTTCAGTCTTTTCTCCATTTATCATGATGTGGCTTATTGGTCCAGTTGTGAGGATTTTTGTTTTCTTTATGTTAAAGTGTAATCCATACTGAAGGCTGTAGTCTTTGGTCTCCATCAGTGAGTACTTTGAGCCCTCTTCACTTTCAGCAAGCAAGGTTATGTCATCTGCATACTGCAGACTGTTAACGAGTCTTCCTCCAATCCTGATGCCCTGTTCTTCTTCATACAGTCCAGCTTCTCAGATTATTTGCTCAGCATGCAATAGGTATGGTGAAAGGATACAACCCTGATCCACACCTTTCCTGACTTTAAACCACTCAGTATCCCCCTGTTCTGTCCAAACAACTGCCTCTTGATCTATGTACAGATTCCTCATGAGCACAATTCAGTGTTCTGGAATTCCCATTCTTCTCAATGTTAGCCATAATTTGTTATGATCCACACAGCTGAATGCCTTTGCATAGTCAATAAAACACAGGTAAACATCCTTCATGTATTCTCTGCTTTCAGCCAGGATCCATCTGACATCAGCAATGATATCCCTCATTCTACATCCTCTTCTAAATCTGTCTTGAATTTCTTGCAATTCGCTGTTGATGTACTGCTGCAACTACTTCTAAATGATCTTCAGCAAAATTTTACTTGTGTGTGATATTAATGATATTGTTCAATAATTTCTGCATTTGGTTGGATGACCTTTCTCGGGAATAGGCATAAATATGGGTTTCTTCTAGTCAGTGGGCCAGGTAGCTGTCTGCCAAATTTCTTGGCATAGATGAGTGAGCACTTCCAGTGCTGTATCTGCTTGTTGAAACATCTCAATTTGGTATTCTGTCAATTCCTGCAGCCTTTGTTTCATCGGTGCCTTCAGTGCAGCTTGGAATTCTTTCAGTGCCATCGGTTCCTGATCATATGCTACCCCGTGAAATGGTTGAACATCGACCAATTCTTTTTGGTATAGTGACTCTGTATATTCGTTCCATGTTCTTTTGATGCTTCCTGCAACGCTTAATATTTTCCCCTTAAAAACCCAACCAAACCCAGTGCAGTCGAGTCAATTCCAACTCATAGTGACCCTATAGGACAGAGTAGAAATGCCCCATAGAGTTTCCAAGGAGCACCTGGAAGATTCGAACTGCCAGCCCTTTGGTTAGCAGTCGTAGCACTTAACCACTACACCACCAGGGTTTCCATTTTCAATATTGCAACTCAAGGCTTGAATTTCTTCTTCAGTTCTTTCAGTTTGGGAAATGCAGAGCATGTTCTTCCCTTTTGGTTTTCTATCTCCAGGTCTTTGCACATGCCATTGTAATACTTTACCTTGTCTTCCAGAGGTGCCCTTTGAAATCTTTTGTTCAGCTCTTTTACTTCATCATTCCTCCATTTGCTTTAGCTACTCTGCTTTCAAGAGCAAGTTTCAGGGTCTCTTCTGACATTCATTTTGGTCTTCTCTTTCTTTCTTGTCTTTTTAATGACCTCTTGCTTTCCTCATGTATGATACTTTCTTCATGTATGTTCATTCCACAATTCATCTGGTCTTTCGTCATTAATGTTCAACATGTCAAATCCATTCTGGAGATGGTCTCTAAATTCGGGTTTATATACTCAAGGTTGTACTTTGGCTCTCATGGACTTATTCTAATTTTCTTCAGTTTCAACTTGACCTTGCATATGAGTAATTGATGGTCTAATTCATAGTCAGCCCCTGGCCTTGTTCCAACTTATGATATTGAGCTTTGCCATCATCTCTTCCCATAGATGTAGTCGATTTGATACCTGCGTATTCCATCTGGTGAGGTCCAGGTGTATAGTCACAGTTTATGTTGAAGAAAAAAGGTATTTGCAATGAAGAAGTCATTGTTCTTGCAAAATTCTATCATTTGCTCCCTGGTGTCTTTTCTATCACCAAGGCCATGTTTTCAACTATCAGTCTATCAGTCTTATAGGGTTTTATAGTGTCACTATGTCTCAGAATTGACTTGACAGCAACGGGTTCAGTTTTCTTTTTTTTTTTTTTGAGGACTTCAACATTTTTTTTTTTTTTTTCTGGAGGACACAAATCAACCCATAACCTGGAGCCCGTCCATTTCAGGAAAATCTCCTCTCGTCAGGGCATCTGTCTGGTTCAAGTTTCCATCCTAGACACCAGCCCCTCTCCCATTGACATCCTGTGATTGTGGGCAGCTTCTTCCCGATCCTCCTTCCGTGTTGAGGGTGTATGTGCACACACATGCGCTTCAAGTCCTGCAGTGCTCTTCAGTTCATCAAATGTGGAGCCCTGAAAGTGTGCGATAACCACCTTCAGCAAGGTGAGCCACACTCCTGTCATCTTTTGTCAGGTCAGAGTGTTGTGGAAATTTGGAGGTTGGACCAATTCCTGTTAAGCAGATTATGTGCTTTTGATCAGCTGCAGGAGGACGATACAGGCTGTCCATAAAAATCATCACCACCACCCTTGGAGCACTGGGACATTTTTGTGCTTATGCTCAGATGGGCTCATCCCAGGCAAAGGTGCCATTTAAATAAACCTGGAGATTGTCTAGAGTCTGAATAGCCCCCGAGAATATACACCCTTCAGTTTCCTAGGATTGTCTTTCCTATTCCGACTCCCAGGCTTTGGAAAGCCCAAACATTATCTTCTATAAGATATCTAGCACTCGCAGTAGAAATAAGGCATGCTCCTCCCGAGACCTCAGCATGCATTTGTGAAATATTTTCCAATTCTTTCTGATAGTTTTGCTTAAATGATTGGTTTCCTTTCTTTTGTGTATATATATGTATATATACACAAAAGAAAGATAAGGCCTTTGTCAACAGCTGGAATTCATCTTACAGTTACAACTATTGAAAATTTAGAGATTCTTTGATAAAATAATATTCTTTAAGACTGAATACTACTTTCCTAGATACTTTGTCAAAATATGAAGATTTTAAAAAGATCTCCAAATTCCTGGCCAGAGCTGGTTTCCATAAAAAGATAATAGTCATCTCCAAGCACATTTCTCATTGAACTCACCACTGTTCATGGCCACCATTCATCTTAGTGCTTTCCTTAGTTATGGGATTGTTCTCTTTGACTCTCTTACTGTATCTTTTGACATTCATATTCTTCCCCTCCCTTATGTATTAACATGGATAGTTTTAGGAAATTGGCCAGCATGACTCTATGATTCTGGCATTTCTATGGACTCTGTGATTTTTCTTTCTGAAAAATGATTGTAAGCACTGTTAAGAACTTGCTTCATAGATGTGTCTTTAGTCAGGAAAATAATACCTGAGTCTTCATAAATGTCCAGGTAAATGGCTGAGGAGATTCCATTTTATCAAGTGACACTCACCTGAAAACATGATGATCCACAATCTGTTACAAAACTAGAACCTGGAAAGCCTAAATATGTGTGGGATATGGCAATCCTGTTCTCTCTCTCTCTCCGTACATGTATATAAATTTTCTCAAAACACTGAGATATTTGAAAACAGTCAAAGGAATAAACATCTAAGTTCACTTCTGTGTTTATTATTATTGACACTAACTGGAAAAAATGAGTTTTAAATTAATATTTTGAGCACCCCTGCCACCCAAAAACAGATATGACACCTGTTGTGGGTTGTATCCCCCAAGAAGATATGTTGAAGTCCTAACCCCCTGCACCTGAGAATATGACCTTGCTTGAAAACGTAGTCTTTGAAGATGTGATCATTTAAGTTAATGTGAGGTCGTGCTGGAGTAGGGTGGGTCCTAACCCATATGAATGGAGTCCTTATAATAGAGGAGAGGCGACACAGAGAGAAGATGGTGTCTTAGTTATCTACTGCTGCCATAACAGAAATTCCACAAGTGGATGACTTTAACAAACAAAAATTTATTCTTTCATGGCCTAGGAGGCTAGAAGCACAAAATCAGGGTGCCATCTCCTGAGGAGGGCTTTTTTTCTCTGTCAACTCTGCAGGAAGGTCCTCGTCATCAGTCTTCCCCTGGGTCTAGGATTTTCTCAGCATGGGACCCTGGGTCCGAAGGATGCACTTTGCTCCCAGTTCATCTTTCTTGGCAGTAGGAGGTCCCGCTCTTCTCTGTTCATTTCTCTCTTTTATATCTCAAAAGAGATTGACGCAAGATACAACTTAATTCTATAGATTGTGTCATGCCTCATTAACGTAATGTATAGCTCACTCTCAAACAGGATCATAACCACAGGCATAGGGGCAAGGATTTACAACACATAGGATAATTACATCAAATCACAAAATGGAGGGCATCCACACAATACGGGACTCATGGCTTAGCCAAATGGACACATATTTTGGGAGGATACATTCAATTGATGACAGATGGCCATGTGAAAACAGAGTTATACTGCAGCTACAAGTCAAGGAACACCTGGGGACACCAGAAGCTGGAAGAGGGAAGAAAGCATCCTCCCGTAGAGACTTCAGAAAAGGCATGGCCTAGCTGACACCCTGATTCAGTCTTCTAGCCTCCAGATCTGTGGACACTAAATATCTTTTAAGTTTGTGGTACAATGTTATGGCACCCCGAGGGCACTAATACAGCCCCCACAATCCATTCAATAGGCACTGAAGAACTTTCTGTGGTGTAAAGCATGGAACCTGTGTCCCCAGGCAAGATCCCTGGGAGGCTTTCTTGTTTATTGGAAAATACTGTGAATATATTGGAGATTCAAAGCAAGTGTGTTTCCCAGCTGATAGGTGAATAACTCCCAAACAAGTCATAACAGGATATGATCCTGGGAACACTCTGGTGCCTGAAGATGTTTCCCTTAGAATGGCAGGCACTCACCATCCTCCCTTTGGCTTCTAGATATTGCTTAGTAGTTGCTAAGGATTCTTTCAATGAGGGTAATGTGGCATTGAGCCTTGCAATTTCAGTTCTAATTGTCTTGGATTTCAGTATCCTGGCCCATCCTGAGAGTGCCTGGCATGTAATTATTTACCCACGTGTGTGTGTGTGTGTGTGTGTGTGTGTGTGTGTGTGTAAAACCCTGGTGACATATTGGTTAAGTGCTATGGCTGCTAACCAAAAGGTCAGCAGTTCAAATCCGTCAGGTACTCCTTGAAAACTTTATGGGGCAGTTCTACTCTGTCCTATACAGTCGCTATGAGTCGGCATTGACTCGATGGCAGTGGGTTTTTGGTTTGGGTGTGTGTGTGTGTGTGTGTGTGAATGGTGAGCCCCCATCCACTTTGCATGCAATCTTAGGGCAGTCGGTCTGCAGACAAATAATGCTTAGCTACTAAGTATACCGACCCAATGCTCTCTTTCAGCCTGGCTTTGCTTTGCTCATTATTTCATGACCTGACATAATCTCCATGAAAAGGCAGTGAGATAAGGGGCCGATTCTCATTTTGAAAATGATAAAATGGAGATAAATGGCTATAATATCATTGAAAAGGCATTTTTGTATTTAAGTCCCCAAGTTAATCTGTGCAGAAAGCCTAGAACCTGGGGCACATTAATCACGTGACAATGAAAAAGTGCTCTGTGGATAAAAGAATTTGTCTTATCCTTCTTTGCATCCCATCATTCCAACATACAATAATACATAGCATCTGCTTGACTTTTTTTCTTTATTTTATTTTGATTCATTTCTGTACTGGCTTCATATTTGAAGCTTTCTCATTGCTTTAAACTTTTCTTGGGTCTGAGGAAGAGGCCTTTAGAACCCATTCTCAGTGTTAGCTAAGTCTTTATCTTGTCTTTGTTGTGCTCTGAAACCGATTGCCATAGAGTTGATTCCAATTCATGGGACCCCATGTGTGTCAGAGTAGAACTATGCTCCATAGTGTTTTCAGTGGCTGATTTTTTCGAAGTAGATCTCCAGACCTTTCTTCTGAGATGACTGTAGGTGGACTGGAACCTCCAACCTTTCAGTTAGCAACCAAGCACATTCACTGTGCACCACTCCAGGACTCCTGTTGTGCTCTACTCACTGATTATTAACTCTCCCAAGCCTTCATCCAACAGGCCATTCCTCACTACCCTGTTGAAAACAGCCCCACTGTGGATTCCCTTGGCCCGGATAATTATCTTCATGGCACTTCTTGCACCTGATACATGCATGTATCTATTGTTGCTATTTGTTTGTGCTGTCTTTGTGGTTGATGTTCTGGTACCCCATGGCTCATGTAGGGGTTGGTTGGTGGTATTTGTTGCTCATTTTTCACTGCTACATCCCAGTCTAGCACAGTGCCTGCACATATCAGGCACCAAGCATGTTGGAATGGATGAATGCATGATCGCGACCACTTTCTATTTATAAATATACAAAAGTCAATGTGAGGAAATGGCAAAGGACCGTCAGCATTCTGTTACCTTGAACGGAGCGTTCCTGGAGAGCAACCCCTTCCCAAGGGCTCTCTCGGGCCTCTCCTCCTCCTGCTCCTGGACACAAGGAGGGAGGGGCACCTTGGGGTGACATGCATTATTTAGACATTAGCTTCCCTTTCTGCCAGTCAGATTCTCCACTCCTAATGAAAGGAAATCTAAGAAATTATCCACCAGATATGAAGAGTTCTGATGTAGGATGTATTATAAATCTCCCCGCCAGCCACAAAAGAGCAAGCAAGAGCTTAAAGTCCCTCCATATGTATCTTAAGTTGGATAGAAAGATCGTTCCCACAAGACCTTTCATGCCAAGGTGAGCTGCCACGTACAGCATGGTGCTTTAGAACAGATGGGGGGGGATCAAGTCCTGGCCCTGCCAATTAAACACTGTGACCTTGATGAACTACTTAAGCTATTTATGCCCTAGTGAGCCCATCTGTAAAATGAGGATAATAAGAGCACCTATTGTATAAACAACAACAACAAAAAAAACTAAACAAACAAACCCAATGCCATCAATTCTTACTCATAGCAACCCTGTAGAACACAGTAGAACTGCTCCGTAGGGTTTACAACAAGCAGCTGGGCTCCTACCTACTGTATAGGATTCCTTTAAGGATTAAATGAGATTAACACATAAAGCTCTTAGTGCTTTGTCTAGCCAAATAAATGTCAGTTGCTGTTCTTCTGTGTTAATGTTATAGCTTTCCTCAAGAAGTGTGGACAGTTCAGATTACTAAGCTCTTAAAGCAAGAGGGAATTACATAATAGTCTTATTATTCATGTGGCCCAAAGACAGGGATGGTGAACACATTCAACCCTATTTTGGGTCATGCCACCATCTTCAGAGGTGTGTGTGCGTGTGTATGGTTACACATACATGCACAGGCACACCTGGAGAGCTATATGTGTCTGACCTTGTGTGTACACGTGCACTTGGAGAAGTGTTGGTGTATTTGCACCTGTGAGTGCATTTAGAGAAGCGTGTGTGTTTGCACATGAGTGTTTACACTGCGTGTGTTTGCACAAGCACACAAGGAGAAGTGGATGCGTATGTGTAGTGCGCATGTGTGCAGACTTGCACTCACTGAGAGAGCTCACAGCATGGCTTACCATTTTCCTGCTGGAGTGTGTCAAAGGCCAGTGTGCAGGACTTGGAGGCCACCTAGGAGTACTGGAGCCAAGGAAAGGCAGGATCTCCCACCTGGAAGCTTCAGTTTGGATAACAGACTGTTAGGTTTCTTTTTTGCAACATTGTGAAGGAGGTGGAGAGAAGAGAGGGTATAACGTGTCTATTGACCTTCTAGCTTTCTTGGGCAAAACTTGCCTTTCTCCTGTGACTCAGGTCATCACTGGGAATTCAGTCATGGTACACAGGGATATTACATGGCCATGCATAGTCTTATTGACATGGGCAGCACGGGCCTATCAGCACTTGTCTTAGTTATCCAGTGCTGCTATAACAGAAATACCACAAGTGGATGGCTTTAACAAACAGAAATTTATTCTCTCACAGTTTAGCAGGCTAGAAGTCCAAATTCAGAGTGCCAGCTCCAGGGGAAGGCTTTCTTTCTCTGCTGGCTCTGGGGGAAGGTCCTTGCCATCAACCTTTCTCTGGCTTAGGAGCTTCTCAGCACAGGGACTTCAGGTTCAAAGGACGCACTCCACTCCTGTCTCTTCTTGCTTGGGGGTCATGAGGTCCATCTCGTCTCTGCTAGATTCTCTCTTTTATATCTCAAAAGAGATTGACTCAAGATACAACCTAATCCTGTAGATTGTGTCCTGCCTCATTAACATAAATGCCTCTAATCTTGCCTCATTAACCTCAGAGAGGTTAGGATTTACAACACATGGGATAATTACATCAAATCACAAAATGGAGAACAGCCACACAATAGTGGGAATCATGACCTGGCCCAGTTGACACACATTTTGAGGGGACACAATTCAATCCATAACAGCACTATAGGACCATCTGCCCCTATATTCATTCCACTTGGCATTCTTAAATCTGTTTGTTTGTTTTCTTTTCTTCCCTCTTTCTGGGTTGCCTGGGCATTTGTCCTTGTCAATATGCCTGCTTTTAGCACCAGCTTTTACCCGGTAACCTGTTCCATCAGATCTAGTAGAAACAGAATGTGAGATCTTGAGAGTGCAAATGGCATGTGTATTGTGAGCAAAATCTCTAAGAACCCAAGAAAAGCCCTTGGAAAGAAGACATGGGCATTGAGCAAGAGTATGAGTATAGTTTCTTTTACTTATTTTTTGTTCTTGCCATTTTCCCTGCAGGTGAAGCTGCTAGATGGTTGTGAGCACAGTGTTATGAGTAGAAAACAGAAAAACAGCAGCTAGAGACAGGATTTGGAGGGATATCACAGAGAGAATGGGTCTTATAGGAGCCATACAGAAATTAAGGAATGAAATTCAGGATGTGGGAGAAAAATCCAGATGTTCTTGGGCAAGCCTCTGAGCTCAGCTTCCCAGGTCCTGGATCCCAGTACAGCCCATCTGAGCTCAAGTGACCTCCATAGCCCTGGACTAGCCATCAAAAATGTTTCCTCAAGCATAAGACAACCCTGTTCCCTGGGAGGACACCTGGCTATTCCCTGGGTGATCAGTTATATACATCTGGGCACAGACCCCCAGAGAGAGGTCCTGATGGGGCAGAGGTCCTGATGGGAACCCTGTGAGGGTCTGACAGCTCCACTTGGCAATGGAGGAATCCAGACTGGCTCAGAAACCCAGACTGGTCCAAACCTTCTGTTTCTTCAATGTGTGCGTGCGTGTGTGTGTGTGTGTGTGTGTGTGTGTGTGTGTGTGGGAAAGAGAGAGATCGTGTCATTTCGGGGGTATGTACATGCACAGACACACGCATATATGTTTTAAGGGGATATCTGAGTTTCTGGAATCTCTGAGTGACACAAATGGTCACATGCTCAGCTACTAACTGAAAGGATGACAGTTTGAGTCCACCCAAAAGTGCCTTGGAAAAAAGGCCTGAAGATTTACTCCCAAAAGGTCACAGCCACTGAAAATTTTACAAAGCACCGTTCTACTCTGACACACATGGACTCACCATGAGTCAGAATCAACCCAACAGCAACTGGTCTGGTTTTGATTTTAAGGCTCTTTCTGGTTCAGTTTTCTGTAGTTCTGTGTCAGTCAACAATACATAAAAAAAAAACAATACATAAGGTGGATCAAAAGAGAGACTGGAAGGCCACCTGTACCCTTGTCCCCTGGCTCCTCTCTCCCTTCATTTGCCCCCTTAAGCTTTCAGATGCTGAGCCCTCTAGCAGGAAATAAGTAGAGAGGGAAATGAGAGGTCGGAGGAAAGAAGATCAGGGGACGGACAGACTGTAGAGCTTCCCTGGGAGTCCGCAGGCAAGTAGAACACCAGTTGAAAGAGCCTAGGCAGCCGGAGTCCTCCTGCCGCGTCCCTCACTGCACAGGCTGAAGTCCACCAGGAGCTCCTGGGGCCCCTGTGTCCTTGAGACCGACTGTGCCCTTGAGGCCAGGCCTGCCTCGGATGTCAGCAAAACAGGACATCCACTTCCAGGGAGGCCAGCATTTGTAAATGCTAGCAATTGGTCGTTACAGATGTAGCAGGCAAGTAGAAAATACATGGGAAGGAAAACTAGTCCCCATATGACTCGTACTCTGGCATAATGTCCCTGTAAGCCTTTTCCTATCCTCTGCCCTGTCTCTTCCTCGCAGGCTTAGGGTCCGTGCGTGTGCCCTCTTATTGCTAACATAAACTTTTCGCTTGTTATTACATGGTTTGTATCACTCATTTGCAAAGAGTCCGCCCCGTATATTGAGTGGATAGCCCATGTTAAATGTGGCCATTCACATGCCTGAACAAAAATATCAAAGCATTTTGCACACTTTCAATAAGCTATAATCATGTGCAAAAAAATCCCTTAGAAATTGCAAATTTAGGCTCCACTTTTTTTTGTGATGACTTGAAGGGGTAGTTCCTTAAAGTCTAAGGCCTTTTCATCTAGGAAAACCCTGTTAACAACAATGTGTCTCCCTCCCTTCCCCCACTACTCACTCACACCCACACACAACTCACTCACAGGCACACTCGCAGATACTCAGACAACTCACACACACTCGTTGCTCCCACCCACACACAGCACACACGCACTCCTCACACCCACATACCACACAATCACACTCACAGACACTGACACACACACAATGGTACATACGCACAACAGACACACTCACAGACACTGACACACAATGGTACACACACATACACACAATACACACACTCACAGATACACTCGTACACACAATGGTACATACACTCACATAATACACACACATTCACACATATGCACACACTCACACAGCTTAGTTTGCCTGTGGACACAGATTGAGCAGTGTGGCATGAGATGTGAGAAATGGAGTTGGAACTTTTAGATTCTGGTTTCGCTTTCATGAGCTTTGGCTCCCAGGAGTTTAAGATCACGTTAGGCAAAGCCTTGTGAGAAAGCAAGTTGTTGTGAGATGCTGTCGTTGTGGAATAACTGCAGACCAGAGACACCAGAGTCACTTGGGAACTTGTTAGAAATGCAGATTCTTGGGCCCCACCCGATGCCTAATGACTTAGAAACCTGCAGTCTGTGTTCGAACAAGCACTCTCGGTGAGCCTGACTCCCACTAAACTTGGAGAACCACTGTTTTAGGGAGTTGCTTTCAATCTCCTTTGTGTCCTGGGAACTTCCCTTCAAACACATTGTTATGCAAAGCCCCTTTGCCTTGTGATTCAAATAACTGGGTGACAGCTGGTGTTAGTCCCCTGCCTTGTGCCCCAGGCAGCCCCCAGAGACATCTCCAGAGTCCCCAGGGTTCAGGAATCACATTGGGAAAACCACTGCCTGCAAAAAACTGCTTTTGAAAGAATAAACGTTAACTTCCCTGAGTTCCGCAGTTGATTTTTAAATGAGGATCAGAAGATTGTCACCTAGGGATTGTGACACAAGTTGGGTTTTTATGCTCTTTTGAAGGTGAGTTAAGATGGGCTTAATAGAGGGGTGCAAGAATCAATGGCAAGAACTTTCTGGAAAACACCCAGGACGCAAGTGTGGGGACCACTAGCAGACTCCTGCATATGATTTTAATCATGGTAATTTTGTAAAAGGAGGAAAGCAGTTCTTGTTAACAGAATCCCAGATCCTACTGATCTTTATAGATTATAGATTAAAGTCAACACTTTAACTACACTCGGAAGCAAATTGGAAGCCAGACCCATTATGGAGTACAGCTATAATAGGTTCCATATGTTTGTGCCTACGCCAGCCAATGTTTCTGCATATATAGAGAGGCAACTTACATGGCTCCGTGCAGGAAGGTGATGCCAATATAAACAGCAGCTCGTTCCCACCAGCCCATGTATTCTCCGCTCTCTCATTCTTTCTTGAGTCTTCCTACCCCACCCACGGGAGATAGTTATCCTCCTTTTGCAATCTAATACCCAACTGGTACTCTTGGTCCTATTACCGTGACTCCTCACCATCAAATATATCCTTTTCCCCTTTCAATGTCATTCGTCCTACACTTTTTTCTTGATGACAAATATGCTCAGGCCTCCATAATTTTAAAATGAACTATTCTTCCTTCATTCTCCTACCCCATTTTTCTCTTTTGCCTTTCATTGTGAAAATTTCTTAAGTGTAATTTTCAGTTTCCACCTATGAGCCACTTCTTGTTGTGTGTCGTCAAGCCAGTTTCAACTCATAGCAGTCCCATGCGGCAAAGCAGAACTGCCCAACAGGGTTTTCTAGGCTATGATCTTTGCAGTGGGAATCTTTATGGGAACAGATTGCCAGGTCTATGTCCCATGGAGCCACTTGGTGTGTTTGAACAGCCAACTTATTGGTTAGCAGCTGAGTGCTTAACCATTGGGCCACCAGGGCTCCCTCATGAACCACCTAATCACCCTTAATGCCTCCCAGTTTAATTTCTGCCCCTTCGTCTTTGAAAGCTGTTCCAGTCGAGACCATCACTTAATCACCAGACCCAAATGCCCTTTCTCAGTCTCCATTCTCCTTGGCATCCCTGTACCACGCAAAGCAGTTGATTATCAGGACCTTAACATTCGTTCTTCCTTTGATTTCCAAGACCCGTATTGCCCACTTTGTCACCTTTCTCTATGACCACATTCTTTTCATGGTCCTGTGTCTTCACCTCTTAAATCCAGGTGTAAGACAAAATCTGGAACTATTCTTTCTTCATATTCTCCCTTAGAGTGCTGATTTATATTCGTGTCTATCATCATCATCACGGCCCATGAGACCTGTGGCCTTGCATCTTCTGATGCAAATCTCTGCCTCCATCTTTGTCCTCTTGTCAGTTCTACCCCTGGAATAACCCACTGGATATACTCACTGGAATTACCCTCAGCATAGCAAGTTCATAACGTCCCAGAGCCAACTCTGCTTCCTCCTTTTCCTCAAAGACCTGTTTGGTCTTTCCTAATTCAGGTGGTGACCCATGAATCATTCGTTCCAGTCACCTAAGAATTGGTAATTATCCTTCTCTCTTTGTCTCTGGTTCTGTCTTCTCCTCACCCCCCCCCCCCAAAATCAATCAATCAACAAACTCATAAAGACTATTCTCTTGAGATTTCTAGATATATACTCATGCCACCTGAAATTCTCTCCATTTTAATTTTCGTATCTTTTTATCTGTTTAATTTTATTGATGTTGTTGTTGTTAGCTGCCATCAAGTTGATTCCAACTCATGGCGACTCAGGTGTTATAAAGTAGAATTGCCCCATAAGATTTTCTTGGCTGAAATTTTAAGGAAAGCAGATCGCCAGGCTTTTTCTTTGGTGATATTGCTGGGTGGGTTTGAACTACCAACTTTTAGGCTAGCAGATGAGCACAAACCATTTCCGCCAGCTGTTGTTGTTATGAGTTGCTTACAACTCATAGCAAACCCATGTACAACAGAACAAAACACTGCCCAGTTCTGCTCCATCCACACAATCATTGCTGTGCTTGAGCCCATTGTTCCAGCCACTTTGTCAATCCATCTTGTTGAGGGTGGTCTTCTTTTCACTGACCTTCTACTTTACCAAGCATGATGTCCTTCTCCAGGAACTGGTCCCTTGTAATAACATGCTCAAAGTATGTGAGACAACATCTTTCCATCCTTGCCTCTAAGTGGCATTCTAGATGTACTTCTTCCATGACAGATTTGTTCATTTTACTGGCAGTCCATGGTGCATTCAATATTCTTCATCGGCACCATAAATTCAAAGGAGTCAGTTCTCCTTCGGTCTTCCTTATTCATCATCCAGGTTTCAAGTGCATATGAGGTGATCAAAGATACTATGGCTTGAATCAGGCACACCTTAGTCCTCAAAGTGACATCTTTGCTTTTTAACACTTTAAAGAGGCCCTTTGCAGCAGATTTGCACAATGCAATATGTCGTTTGATTTCTTGACTGATGCTTCCACAGACATTGATGGTGGATTCAAGTAAAAAGAAATGCTTGACAACTTCAGTCTTTTCTCCATTTATCATGACATTGCTTATTGGTCCAGTTGTGAGGATTTTTGTTTTCTTTATGTTGAGGTGTAATCCGTACTGAAGGCTGTAGTCTTTGATCTTCATCGGTATGTGCTTCAAGTCCTCTTCACTTTCACCAACCTAGGTTGTGTCATCTGCATATCGAGGCTTGTTAATGAGCCTTCCTCCAAACCTGATGCCACATTTTTCTTCATATAGTCCAGCTTCTCAGATTATTTGCTCAGCCTATAGATTGAATAAGTGTGGTGAAAGAATACAACCCCGACACACACCTTTCCTGACTTTAAGCCACTCAGTATTCCCTTGTTCTGTTCAAACGACTGCCTCTTGGTCTATGCACAGGTTCCTCATGAGGACAATTAAGTGTTCTGGAATTCTCACTCTTCACAATGTTATCCATAATTTGTTATGATCCACCCAGTCAAATGCCTTTGCATAGTCAATAAAATGCCACCTAGAGACCTTAATTGTATCTCCAAAATAATTTTAATTAATATTGTTAATAATAAAAATTATGTTGTTGACCTTAATTATAGTGTTTCCAATCACACTGGCTTTGGGTTTAAATACTCTGGTGGCGCAGTGGTTAAGAGCTCAGCTGCTAACCCCGAAAGGTTGGCAGTTTAGATCTACCAGCCACTCCTTGGAAACCCTATGGGGCAGTTCTACTCTGTCCTGTAGGGTCGCTAGGAGTCAGAACTGACTTGATGGCACCACCAACAACAACAACAATATCTATATTTGTGTATTTTATATATATGTGTGTATGTGTGTGTATGCGTATATACACTAAATATGTAAATGTTGTTGTTGTTAGTTGCTGTTCAGTCAATTCTGACTCATGGTGACCCCATGTGTACAGAATAGAACTGCTCCACAGAGTTTTCAAGGCCATGACCTTTCAGAAGCAGATTGCTGGGCCTGTCTTCCAGAGGTGCCTTTGGGTAGGTGTAAATCACCAACCTTTCAGCTTGTAGTTGAGTGTTAACCATTAGCCAGTCATGGACTCCAGATATGTAGATACATAGATATATGCATATATAGATATACGTACACACATGCACACACGTATGCATTTGCACAAATATACAAATACATTAATGAGAGTAAATAATTATCTGTTGTTTATTCCACTAACATTTTTTTGTCAGAAATAGAGGCTTATTTTTTTCATAAGCTTGACTTTGTTACATTTATGTTGAGGTTTGTATTTGTTTTTTGACCCATTAAGACGGTGAAATATATTAACAGATTTCTCTAATGTTGAACCATTCTTATATTCCTGGTATGAATCAATACCTGGTGATGATGTGTTTTTTTTTAATGTATTTACTATTTTTTTCCTAATATTTCTCAATATAATTGAGATTTAATTTTCTTTGTGTCCTACAATGTAAAAAGGACGTTGGAACCATTTATTTATTTGTATCCTGTGGAACAATTTAAATGACACTGATCTTATCTGTTCTTCAGCATTAGGTTGAATTTATTTAAAGCATCTGAATTTGCTGCACTTTTAAAAGTTAGCTCATTGATAAATTTTATATTCTACGTGGTAATTGTACTGCTTAGATTATTTATCCCTTCTGGGGATAATTAAGAACACCATTTTTTTCTATAGGATCTAAAATTTTACCCTTACTTATTTGAAGACCACCAACACCACGAATATATTAATTTCTTCTACATGTGGATATTTTTTATTCTCACTCTCATCTTGTACATTTGTATCACTCCCTATTTTCTTGGTTAAGTAAGGATATGAATCAGGGTTTGGAAAAGAGAATTTATTCTAGGCATCTCAGGTAGGAAGGAATTTAATTCAGGGTATTGGTTGCTTACAACATAGTTGGAAGAGCTGTAGGAATGAATGTCAGAAACCTGTAGTTCAAAAAGTCGCTCTGGCTTTTTAAAGAGCCAGGAAGTTGTAGCAAATGATTACAACTAAACCAGAACTGGAGTAGGTGATGCCCAAGAAAAATGAGCAGAGGTTACTGCAGGCTTCACATCTTCCAAAGCCCATGCTATGCCCTCTGCTGTCAAAGGCAAGATAATGTGACACCTAACTCTGTTCTGCCTTCCATAATGTTGTATGAATGCTTCTTGTTGATGGAGCTGATGGAAAGCACACAGACAAGAGATTTATGAAATGTAGTGCCCCAGCTTCCAGCCCCTGTGATATAGGGGAAAACATGGAAGAGGGGGGTGTACTGAGTTACTTTTTTTTTAATGTTTGAAGACTTCCTCCTAAAATCATTAGCTTTTTGATGTATTTCTGTTTCAACCAATGTCTCTTATTCTAAAATGATTTCTGCTTCAACCCTGTGTCTGTTTAGTAATATGCTGACTTCTATTTGATTTTCTAATACATTCACTTTTCTTTCAATCTATATCACTTCCTTCTTTCTGCTTCATTTAACTGTCTTTTTTCTAAACTACTAATTAGACATTTGATTACTTATTTTTATAATTACTTATTTATCAATATGAGTATATAAGACCATGAATTGGCTTCTGAATATGTCTTTAGCTACATCCCACAGATTGTTTTATAGCATTTTAATAAGTATTATTTTCTTTAGTATGTAAATTTTGTATGATCCCTCCCTCCTTTTTATTCTCTTCCCATTGTTGTCAGATACCCTTGAGTCGGTTCCAACCCTGTAGGACAGAGCAGAACTGCCCAATAGGTTTTCTAAGGAATGGCTGGTGGATTCAAACTGAAAACCTTTTGGTTAGCAGCTGAGCTCTTAACCGCTATGCCACCAGGGCTGTTCCCAGAATTGCTAGAAATTTTAAAGGGATACTTTACCTTCCCTTTTTCTTTTCCTGTCATAGTTTTTTTTTTTTTTTTTTCTTTATCTGCTGATGGTCTATCAGTGATTTTCACCCAAAGATTGTGCCATCCCTCCTAAGGGGCATTTAGACATGTGTGGAGGCATTTTAGCTGTTTAATGATCAGGATGGGCGTGCAACTGGCACTTAGTGTGTAGGATGCAGGGAAGTTAAAAGTCTTGCAACATGTGGAGCTGTGCTAAAATGTTGTTGCCTAAAAGCCAGCAGTGCCTCTGTGAAGAAGAATGAAAACTCTTCAAAGTCACACAGCTAACAAATAACTGGCAGCATCAGAACATGCATACTCGTTGGACAAACACAATGATTGTTCTTGTTTTTTAACTGTATTGTTACAAAAATATTGAATTAATTGCTAGATCTGGAGTTCCCTCTTATCCTATAATGGTAAAAGTTCTGGGGCTTGTTACATAGGACTTGGCTGGCACTCAGGCTGCTCAAAGGGAAGCCAAACAAATGTCTCCAATAAGAAAAAAGAATAATTACATTCATAAAGTAAACTTCTATTTCTATTTCAAAGCAAAACAAATTCCTTATTTGCTTAAATGAGAGTCAGTAGCTTGCCCAGATTCAACAATGATCATTAAGACATGATTCTTGGTTGAGGTTTGAGCATACGGTTTGAATTTCACATTCCTTTAAACTCAAAGCATGAAACAAACTTGGGCCATTATTTATAGGATAACGCCTCCTAAAAAAAAAGCCATAAGAGCTTAGTTAAATATTTTAAAAATAGACTTTTAAATTGACATGTAAGTAGAGGAAAAGATTAATATTTTTTTTGTATTCATTAGGGAGACTTCTAACAGTTTTATAAAATTACACTTTTACTGAAAACTTTCCTCCTTTAAATTGGGTCCTAATGGTTATCAGGCTGATCATCAGATTCTCTGCAGAACGGTTTTAAGCAGACGTGCATTTCTTTTTCTAATTTAGTAGCTTCTTATCCCCGTTCCTCTCTTATTCCTCTAAATAGGAAGTGCAGGACCAGGCAGTGTTTAATTCTGTCGTATGTAGGGTCACTATGAGTCAGAACCGACTCCACAGTACCTAACAACAACATAACATTCTTTGTTGACAAGGGGGTTCATAAATCATTGATTCAACTTTCATCTCATCATTGATACTTGGATGATTCTTTAAAACTGATCCCCAATTAGTCCCAAGTAACAGAGAAGGAAAAGTAGTCTTTAGCTAAGAATTAGTTAACCCGCTAACAACGTGTCTGAGCTTACAAGTTACTGAGCAAAGAACAATTGGCCAATTGCTGAAAATATGTGAGGAAACAAATTAATATATGCAAGCTACTGAGACTACAGAAATTAGTAACACATGTTCTCTTCCCTCCAGAAACTATTCCAATGGATGACACATATGTGTTAACTGGATCTTATAATTACCGTCACCTACCAGTTGTTGGTGAGCCTACTTTGGCTCCTGCCAACCCCATGCATGTCAGAGTGGGAACTGTGCTCCATAACGTTTTCCAAGGCTGATTTTCTAGAATTAGATCACCAGGTCTTTCTTCTGAGGTGCCTCTGGGTAGACTTAAACCTCCAAACGTTCAGTTAGCAGCCAAGAATATTAACCATTTGTTCTGCCCAGGAACTCCAAACTTTATAATTAGAGTCAACATATAATGCATTGCCCAAACTAGAACACTTTTCCGAGTAAAAGGGCAACTGTTATCCATTGGGGAGCCCTGATAACATAGTGGTAACGAATTCGTCTGCCAACCAGAAGGTCATCAGTTAAGTCCACCAGCCATTCCTTGGAAACCCTGTGGGGCAGTTCTACTCTGTCCTATAGG
Source organism: Loxodonta africana (assembly GCF_030014295.1). Lineage (NCBI taxonomy): Eukaryota > Metazoa > Chordata > Mammalia > Proboscidea > Elephantidae > Loxodonta > Loxodonta africana. The sequence continues at coordinate 7,126,898 of NC_087343.1, read as the reverse complement.
ATCACTACGAGTCAGAATCAACTTGACGGCAGCAGGTTTGGCTTTTGTTTATTATCCTTTGGACCCCTGGTGGTGCAGTGGTTAACAGCTCAGCTGCTAACTGAAAGGTCAGCAGTTCAAATCCATCAGCAGCTCCTTGGAAACTCTTTGGGACAGTTCTACTCTGTCCTATAGCATCACTGAGTCAAAATTGGCTCGACAGGAATGGATTTTTATTATCCTTTGGCTTAAACTATAGATATCTTGGGCAAACTGAGATATAAATGTTGTAGCTTCTAATTTGGCTTAGAGCTGTTGTTGTTGACTCATCACAACCCCATGCACAACAGAACAAAACACTGCCCGGTCCTGTGCCATTCTCACAATTGTTATGCTCAAGCCCATTGTTGCAGCCACTGTGTCAGTCCATCTCGTTGAGTGTCTTCCTCTTTTTCACTGACCCTCTACTTTACCAAGCATGATGTCCTTCTCCAGGGACTGATCCCTCTTGACAACATGTCCAAAGTATGTGAGACACAATCTCAGCATCCTTGCTTCTAAGGAGCCTTCTGGTTGTATGGCTTAGAGCAGTGGTTCTGAAAGTGTGGTCCCTAGACCAGTAACATCAGCAACACGTGGGGTTTTGTTAGAAACCTAAATTCCCAGGCCCCTTCCCAGTCCTGCTGAATCAGAAACTTCACGGGGTGGGCCCAGCGATGTGTAATTCACACGCCCTCCTAGAGATTCTGATGCACACTCAAGTCTGAGAGCCACTGACCAAGAGAAGTCAGAGAAGGGGACATTTGGGTGTGGTGTAAAACTGATTTTGTTAAAGTAGCAGAGAGCTGAATAATTTTACAAACCTGAAAGGCTCATACGTAACCGCCCCTTCGCCACCACCAGCACCCAAAAAGCTAATGGCCAGGAAATGGATTATTTGGGACTCAGACCCACGAGCGTCCGCAGGGTTTTCTGCTCTGGAACCTGGAGCACCCTCTTCATCATGCCACCTCAGGACACAAATTCTCTGTAAAACCTGTCTTTCCCTTCTTAATTGCCTTTTTCTTTTGGATCAAGCAAAGCCAAAATGTCAAACTTAGTTCCAATGCATATTTTAGAGACTTTTAAATTAATTTTCTTAAGTGAAGTGGAATTCGACTCCTTGTGCAGCCTAGCGTTAGAGATTAGCGTGGCTGGGTCTGCAGCCAACGGTTCTGCTCAGCGAAAGCCGCTCTTCCATCCCCTCCCTTGTGAGCAAACCTCTGATGACCTGTCGGATGAAGGGAACAGAGCTGAGGGGCTGTGCGCTGCAGGAAGTCACGGCCCTGGCTGCAGAGACAGAGAACAGAGGACCCCTGTGATCAGCATGAGTCCTTCATAGGTTTTTCCAAGCACAGTGATAAAATAAAGATAAAATAAATTTTAAATCTTAACATATTTTAATTGTGTCCATTTTAAATCAACACTAGTTTGGTTCTTCCTCTTCTTTTTTCCTCTCTGTCGAATGAACTCTTTAATATCATCCTTCCCTGGCGATAGTCCCTTTCAGGGAAATTAATGGAAATAATGAACAGATTTAGGAATGTTAGCCTTAAACAGCACTGGGTTTCATCGTCTGATGTAGATGAGGCTGAGAATCAAACCAACTCCTGTTTCCATTGACCTCATCTGATATAACGCATAACTCAGTATTGGGAAAATGAGCCATTAGTTTGCAATGAAACCATGGTAACAGTTGTTGTTGTTGTGTGCCGTTGAGTTAATTCTAACTCATAGCCACACTATAGGAAAAAGTAGAACTGCCCCATAGGGTTTCCTAGGCTATAATCTTTATGAGAAACGAGTCCTGTGGCGCAGTGGTCAAAGCATTCAACTGCTAACCAAAAGATGGGCAGTGTGAACTCACCAGCTGCTCTACAGGAGAAAGATATGTCAGTCAGCTTCTATAAAGATTACAGCATTGGAAACCCTGTGAAGCAGCTCTGCTCTGTCTTATAGCATTGCTATGAGTTGGAATCAACTGGACAGCAACAGGATAAGGGGGAGCAGAATCTTTACAGGAGCAGATCCCCAAGTCTTTTCTTCACAGGCTGGCCGGTGGGTTCAAACCACTGACCTTTCAGTTACCAACCGAACACTTGACCATTGTGCCACCAGGGCTCATTTGGTCATAGTTTACCCATTGCCATTGAGTCAATTCCAACTCATAGCGACCCTATAGGACAGAGTAGAACTGCCCAGTACAGTTCCCAAGGAGTGCCTGGTGGATTTGAACTGCTGACCTTTTGGTTAGCAGCCATAGCTCTTCCCCATTATACCTCTCTGAATTCTTTGTCAATAAATTGCTTATCATTTTCTTGTCTTTGTTTCTTTCTGGTTTGTTCTTAATATTTTCCTATTGCATTTCTATTTAGTATGCCTATCACAGATGAATGGAAATGTGGGTCAGATATATTGGTACTATGTTTCTTTTGAGAAATGGCTAGTTTTTCCAACCATGGAAGCAGAGAAGAACGAGTGCATTTCATGCAAGGTGTGATAGCATCAATTGCAAGGCACATCTCAATCGTCAAGATGTTAAGATGTAGGCAGAGTACGTCCACCTTAGAACTGATGGACTTCACTAACAAAAATTATGAAAACAGATCACAGAAGTAGAAGGTCAATAGTTGGCCAGCTAGTCATTAACCCAAAGACATGCAAATACAGTAAGACCTTTAAAAAGAGATGGTGTTAGCTCTTCATCTGCCTTTTACAGCTGGACCTACTTGTGAGTCTTGATTGTTGGTCTCACCCTTCCACACAGGACAGATGTCCACGAGAACAAGCTGCTATCAAGACCTAAGGTTTCAAGTGAACACATCCTTCTGCAACCCCAGGACACGACCTGTCACAGGGATGGTGTCTTGCAAACTATCTGCCTGTCCTCCCAGGTAAGAGGCACCAGGGTCAGTTTTGCAAATGTACTTTGAGAGTCCTTAGGCTCCTGGGTATAGAGAATTAGAATGCTAACTGCTGTCCCGTAGAGCAAAGAGGCGAAAGTTACAAGAACTGCCTGAACAAGTGACCTAAAAAAAGTATATTCAGACAGGGACTAGTCCAGAACTTCTAATGAATGTAAGTGGAAGTTTGTGTAATGGAATCCTGCTTTTTCTATCTTTAATGAGTTGCAGGCTAGCACCAGAGATAACGTACCATAGTGATGCTGACATATTATCTCCTAGCCTTCCGTCCCCTGTACAATTGTTTACTTTTCTTACTGAAAGGCAACATGTTAGAGAACCCAGTCGCAGGCCTGACTGAGTTGTAAGGGGGTTAGAGTTGGCACAATGCACTGAAGGCAGACGGGCATGTGGGCTGGAGATTTGGAGAGCAAGGGCTTCTGCTCTTCTGTGTTTAGGTCTTTTGTCCCCACATATCTCTAGATGAAAGCTCAGGTCCTCTGAGATGATTTTTTTGGCAAGGACCCCAAAGGAGGTGGTCGTGGTTCTGCTCAGAGTCTCATCAGCCATCAATCCTGGGCGAGCTTTAACCTCTCTGGCCCTCGCATTCTTCATCTTTCTGTGGGGTCCATCACAGAGGGGATGCAAGAATCCACTGAGATCATGCATTTATGGATGAAAGCCTAACTCCAGCCGGACAGCTCAGGCACTCAGAAACTTAATACAAGGTAATCTGACACATCTTACCAGATAGCTTTTATGTATTTTTATTGTGGTGAGTGTATATATATAAAACAAAACATTTGCCATTTCAACATTTTTTCATATGTGCAATTCAGTGACATTTATTACATCCATCTTTTTGTGTACTTATCACTACTGTTTCCAAATGTTTCCATCACCGTTAACAGATCTCAGTCTCCCCAAAGCAATGACTTCCCTTTTCCCTTCCTTACCACCCCTGGTATCCAGGAAGAACTTTGGTCTCTATCCCTTCCCATTGCTCTCGAGTTGATTCCAACTCATAGTGACCCTATAGGACAGAGTAGAACTGCCCCATAGGGCTTCAAAGGCTGTAATCTTTACAGAAGCAAACTGCCACATCTTTCTCCCTCAGAGCGGCTGGTGGGTTTGAATCGCCAATCCTTTGGTTAGCAGCCGGGAGCTTTAACCACTACGCCACCATAGCTCCTTTTGGTCTCTCAATACATTTGACTATTCTATGTCACATGAGGGAACTCACATAATATTTGCCCTTTTGTGCCTAACTTGCTTTTAAGGTTGATCCATGTTGTGGCATGTATCAGGACTTCATTTCTCTTTATGGCTGAATAATCTTCCGTTATACGTATGTACCACATTTTTTTATCCATTCACCTGTTGATGGTTACTTAGGCTGTTCCCACCTTTTGGCCATTGTAAATAGTGCTGCTGTGACCATCGATGTACATGTATCTGGTTGTATTCCTGCTTTCAGTTTTGCTGGGTATATACCTAGGAGTGGAATTGCATGATCAAATGGTAGCTCTATGCTTAACTTTCTGAGAAACTGCTAAACTGTGTTCCACAGTAGCTGTACCATTTTGCCATCCCACCAGTAATGGATTAAGGGTTCCAATTTATCTACACCCTCACCAACATCTGTTGTTTTCTGTGACCAAATCATTTTAAAGATCCACAGGGCCTGGCAAATTGATCCCACATTTGCTAAACTATGTCTCAGTAGCTTAAAGCTGAAGACAATAAGGTACAGGAAGATTAGAGGTTTCTAAGTTCTTTTCTGGGCTGCTTTCAATCTCTAGTCTCTCACTTAAGGAGCCCTGGTTGTGCAGTGGTTAAGCACTCTGCTGATAATCAAAATGTTGGCAGTTTAAACCTGTAAGACATTCTGTGGAAGAAAGATGTGACCGTCTGGTTCTGTAAAGATTACAGCCTTGGAAACCCTATGGGGCAGTTCTTCTCTGTCCCACAGGGTCACTATGAGTTGGAATGAACTCCACAGCAATGAGTTGGGTCTCTCTTTCAGAGTAGAGACAGTGGCCACCCATCACATCTGAGGGACTCGGACCTTCCCTCTGGTCACAGTGAGAGGACAGTATCTCACAAAGATTCTCCCCCCTGGTACAGCTGTCCCCTCAGAGGCTGGGGACCCCCATCCATTAAAGCCATCGACCTGGCCTCAGTAGTGCTGCTTTAAACTACCACACCCATAAGCCTGCTGTTAAGAGTTGCCGTTGAGTTGACTCTGACTCATGGAAACCCCGTGAGTGTCACTGTGCTCTACAGGATTTTCAGTGGCTAATTTTTTGTAAATAGATCACCAGGTCTTTCTTCTGAGGTGCCTCTGGGTGGACTTGGGCCTCCAACCTTTCAGTTAGCAGCTGAGCATGTTAACCATTTTCAACTCCCAGGGACATGCCAATAAAAAGTTGTGCAAGGATTCTATTGCATAAGATCTGTCACCAAGGGGTTTGATCCGCACATGGTGATTCTCACCAGGGTGGAATGAGGCTCTTAGAATCACTGTGTGGCACTGTGACAATGCCTTGTATCAGTCAGTGAGCCCAAAGCGAGCCCTATGCTCCCCTCCAGACCCAGGAGCTGACATTCTACGGGCTGTGCTGGGCTCAGTGAGGAGAACACAGCCCTTCTGCTGCATGAAGTGAGAACCTGAATGCAGAAGATCCAGGGTAACTTAGGAATATGACCCCCGCAGTCAGTGGGCAGGATGTAACATGGCTCAGTTGTCTGCAAAAATGGCCATGTATTCTAAAGAAAATGGGGGGCAAGAGAGCCAGGGTTCCCTTGCCTCCTGCTGAGGTGTTGCACCATCTTGACTCCCATCTCCCCAGGCAGCAGTGGGGTCTGCAGCTAGGTTCCAGTTAGCCAGCACTGATATAACACAGTAAGTGAGGAGATCAGTCAGAATCTGCCCGGAGCCTTGTTGTCTTTAAACATAGATGTTAGGAATGCTGCTTTTTGCACGAAGGCTCTCCTTCCATTCTGCACGGAGTACAAGGCTTACGAAGGCAGAATAACCGATGGTTCCTCCAGCTACCCCATTGGTCCCTTACTTCAGACTTCAAAGATAGGAGTCAGTTAATAACCTCCTTACCTTCCCTCAACAATCCACCTCCTCTATACTCACTTGCTCTCCTTCCCTCCTTCTCAGTGGGACAAGCAGGCCTGCTCCTAGGCAAGTTTATCTCTGGTTTCCCTTCCTGCTTACGATTCCTTCAAAGGAAGGCTTTTAAATGACTGTTGGGTTTTCCCATATTCTCTGCTGCAAAATGATTGTAAACATATATATATACATATACAATGAGTACATATAAATTATTAATATTTTAATATATATAAATATATGAGTATTACAAGTGTATTAAATTATTAATTTTCCTTATAAGACACCTCTTAACCCTATAATAATTAGGAATTTTTTTCCTCTTTGGGCCTCTTTCCACTCAGTCTCCTGACAGTTTGCCTTTCTCCTGTTGAGGGTTCTAAAGCAAAGTCGTCTCTGTATTTGTCCATGTACTGTATACATCCAGGTAAATTTAATAAATTAGCTCTATCAGGAGCATTGTATTCACAAATAAATAAATAAAAGACACAATTTAGAGGAGAAAGTTTCAGTCTGGGGAGGTTGGAATTGAGGAATGTGGACACTATGTCAACAACACAAAATGGGAGCTACTCTAACTCACCCAGGGTCTGAGTCTTATCTAACTTCTTGATTTAGATATTCTCTTATTTAACATTGAAAATACCATGGCTTATTTGAATTATGGTATTGGCAAAGAATATTGAATTTTTTTTTTTTTTATTGAATATACCATAGTATATATTGAATATGGAAATGCTTGTGACGTAGTGGGTAAGAGCCACCTCTGCTAACCAAAATGTTGGCAGTTCAAATCCACCAGGTACTCCTTGGAAACTCTATGGGGCAGTTCAACTCTGTCCTATAGGGTAGTTATGAGTTGGAATCAGCTTGATGGCAATGGGTGGGTTTATATTGAATATATCACAATATATCATGGACTGCCAGAAGAACAAACAGATCTGTCTTAGAAGAAGTAGAGTCAGAACATTCCTTAGAAGTAAGGATGGGGAGACTTTAATTCATGCACTTTGGACATGTTATCAGGACGGACCAGTCCCTGGAGAAGGACATCATGCTTAGTAAAGTAGAGGGTCAGCAAAAAAGGGAAACACCTTCCCCTAAATGAATTGACACAATGGCTACAACAGTGGGCTCAAGCATAACAATGTTTGTGAAGATGGTGCAAGACTGGACAGTGTTCTGTTCCGCTCTACATGGAAGTGTAGTAAGTTGGAACGAACTCAGTGGCACCTAACAACATATTTACAAACAATTCTGTTGTCCTCTGGGGAGAAGCTTTTCAGAGACAATGCTATGGCATCACTATAAGCCTCCCACCACACTTCCCTCCTTGTTCTTATACAGGACAAAGGTGGCAGGGCACCCAGTCACTGCCACATCCCAGTACAAGGTAGGGGCCTGATAATAAGTGGGTCTTGTTAGGTCCTCATTGTATAAATGAAAAAAGATAGCCCAGGCTCCCATCCTGTCTTGGTCATCTAGAGCTGCTATAACAGAAATACCACAAGTGGACGGCTTTAACACAGAGAAGTTTATTCTCTCACAGTGCAGTAGGCTAGAAGTCCAAATTCAGGGCGTTGGCTCCAGGGGAAGGCTTTCTCTTTCTGTCGGCTCTGGAGAAAGGTTTTTGACATCAGCCTTCCCTTGGCCTAGGAGCATCTCAGTGCGGGAACCTCAGGTCCAAAGGATGTGCTCTGCTTTCAGCAATGCTTTCTTGGTGGTATGAGGTCTCCAAATCTCTGCTTGTTTCCCTTTCCTTTTGTCTCTTGTAAGATAAAAGGTGATGCAGGCTACACCCCAGGAAAACTCTCTTTACATTAGATCAGGGATGTAACCTGAGCAAGTGTGTTACATCCCGTCTTAATCCTCTTTAACAACAGGTAGAGATTAAGATTTACAACACATAGGAAAATCACAAAATGGAGGACAACCACACAATACTAGGAATTGTGGCCTACCCAAGTTGACACAAATTTTTGGGAGACACAATTCAATCCATGACACATCCCAAATGCTTCTGCATTAGGCTATTTTAATCTACTGGGCTTCATCTGCGTGGGTGATGTTGTTGTTGTTAGGTGCCACCAAGTCGGTTTGACTAACAAAATACTGCCCATTCTCACAATCATTGTTATGCTTAAGCCCATTGTTCCAGCCACTGTGTCAGTCCATCTCTTTGAGGGTCTTCCTCCTGATAACTTGTCCACGGTACATGAGACAAAGTCTCACCAACCTTGTTTCTAATGAGCATTCTGGTTGTAGTTCTTTCAAGACAGATTTGTTCATTCTTCTGGCAGTTCATGGTATATTCAATATTCTTTTCCAACACCATAATTCAAAGGCATCAATTCTTCTGCAGTCTTCCTCATTCATGGTCCAGCTTTCACATACATATGAGATATGAGATGATAGAGAAAAAAAACATGGCTTGGGTCAGGCACGCTTTAGTCTGTAAAGTGACATCTTTGCTTTTTAATGCTTTAAAGAGATTTTTTGCAGCACATTTGCCCAGTGCAATGCATCATTTGATTTCTTGACTGCTACTTCTGTGGGTGTTGACTATGGATCCAAGTAAAATGAAATCCTTGACAACTTCAGTATTTTTTCTTTTTATCATTATGTTGCTTATTGGTCCAGTTGTGAGGATTTTTGTATTCTTTATGCTGAGGTGTAATCCGTATTGAAGACTGTAGTCTTTGATCTTCATCAGTGTTTCAAGTCCCCTTCACTTTCAGCAACCTAGGTTGTGCCTTCTGCATAAAGAAGGTTGTTAATAAGTTTTCCTCCAGTCTTGATGCTGAGTACTTCTTTATAGTCCAGCTTCTTGGATTATTTGCTCAGCATACAGATTGAATAAGTATGGTGAAAGGATTCAGCCCTGACACGCACCTTTCCTAACTTTAAACCACTCAGTATCCCCTTGTTCTGTCCGAACAATTGCATCTTGTTCTAAGTACAGGTTGCACATGAGCACAATTAAGTATTCTGGAATTCCTATTCTTCAAAACATTATCCATAATTTGTTATGATCCACACAGTTGAATACCTTTGCATAATCAATAAAGCACAGCTTTTAGTCATGATTCTTCTGGCGTCAGCAATGATATCCCTCATTCCATGTCCTCTTCTGATCCAGCTTGAATTTCTGGCAGTTTTCTGCGAATGTACTGCTACAACAGCTTTTGAATGATCTTCAGCAAAATTTCAGTTGTATGTGATAGTAATGATATTATTTGTTAACTTCCACATTCAGTTAGATCCCATTTCTTTGGAATGAGTGCAAATATGGATCTCTTCCAGTCAGTTGGCCAAGCAGTTGTCTTCTGAATTTGTCACATAGACAAGTAAGCACTTCCAGTGCTGCATCCATTTGTTAAAACATCTCAGTTGGTGTTCCGTCAGTTCCTGGAACCTTGTTTTTTGCCAATGCCTTCAGTGCGGCTCGAACTTCTTCCTTTAGTACTATCAGTTCTTGATCATATGCCACCTCCTGAAATATTTGAAAGCAACTGATTCTTTTTGATGCAGTGACTCTGTGTATTCGTTCCATCTTCTTTTGATGTTTCCTGCATCGTTTAATATTTTTCCCACAGAATACTTCAATATTGCAACTCAAGGCTTGAATTTTTAATTCAGTTCTTTCACTTTGAGAAATGCCGAGTGCATTCTTCCCTTTTAGCTTTCTAACTCTAGGTCTTTGCACATGTCATAATAATACTTTGTCTTCTTGAGCCACCCTTTGAAATCTTCTGTTCAACTCTTTTACTTCGTCATTTCTTCCTTTTGCTTTAGCTGTTTGACATTCAAGAGCCATTTCAGAGTCCCTTCTGACATTCATTTTGGTCTTTTCTTTCTTTCCTGTCTTTTTAATGAGCTCTTGCTTTCTTCATGTACGATGTCCTAGATGTCGCCCCACAACTCGACTGGTGTTTGGTTATTAGTGTTCATTGTGTCAAATCTATTCTCAAAATGGTCCCTAAATTCTCAAAATGGGATAGGCTCAAGGTCCCACTTTGTCTCCTGTGGACTCGTTCAAATTTTCATCAGTTTGAACTTGAACTTACATATAAATAATATGAGTAAACAAGTCTGTTCTGAAGTCAGCCCCTGGCCTTGTTCTGACTGATGATAGTGAGTTTTTCCATTGCCTCTTTCCACAGATGTAGTTGATTTGATTCCTATGCATTCCATTTGGCAAGGTCTATGTGTATGTTGTTGTTGTTAGGTGCCGTCGAGTCGGTTCCGACTCATAGCAACCCTATGCACAACAGAACGAAACATTGCCCAGTCCTGTGCCATCCTTAAAATGGTTGTTATGCTTGAGCTCATTGTCGCAGCCACTATGTCAATCCCCCTAGTTGAAGGTCTTCCTCTTTTCCGCTGACCCTGTACTCTGCCAAGTATGATGTCCTTCTCCAGGGACTGATCTCTCCTGACAACATGTCCAAAGTATGTAAGACGCAGTCTTACCACCCTTGCTTCTAAGGAGCTTTCTGGTTGCACTTCTTCTGAGACAGATTTGTTTGTTCTTTTGGCAGTCCATGTGTATAGTCCCTGTTTATGCTGTTGAAAAAAGGTATTTGCAGTGACGAAGTTGGTGGTCTTGCAAAATTCTATCATGTGATTTCTGGCATCATTTCTGTCACCACCACCAATATTTTCCAACCGCCAATCCTTCTTTGTTTCCAACTTTTGCATTCCAATTGACAGTAATTATCAATGCATCTTGATTGCATGTTTAATCAATTTCAGACTGCAGAAGTTGGTAAAAATCTTCAGTTTCTTCATCTTTGTCCTTAGTGGTTGATGGGTAAATAGAATGGATATCATACTATCACTGACAGCATTGTACTTCAGGATAGATCTTGAAATTTTTTTTTTTTTGACAATGAACGCGACAGCATTTATCTTTAGTTTGTCATTCCCGACACAGTAGACCATATGCTTGTCTGACTCAAAATGGCCAATAATGGTCCATTTCAGTTCACTAATGCCTAAGATATCGATGTTTATGTGTTCTATTTCATTTTTGACAATTTCTAATTTTCCTGGATTCATATTTCATACTTTCCACATTCCAATTATTATTGGATGCTTGCAGGTATTTCTTCTCATGTTGAGCCATGCCACACCAGCAAATGAAGATCCTGAAAGCTTGACTCCATGCACATCATTAAGGTCGACTCTACTTTGAGGAGGCATCACTTTCCCAACCATATTTTGAGTGCCTTCCAACCTGAGGGGCTCATCTTCCGGCACTATATCAGACAGTGCTCTATTGCTATTCGTAAAGTTTTCACTGGCCAATTTTTTTAGAAGTAGATTGCCAGGTCATTCTTCTTAGTCTGTCTTAGTCTGGAAGCTCAGTTGAAACCTGTCACCAGGGGTGACCCTGCTGGTAGCTGAAATAGTGGTGGCAAAGCTTCCAGTATCACAGCAACAAGCAAGCCACTTCAGTACAACAAACTGACAGACACCTGGTGCTATTAAGGAGCTGGGAAGTCTGTGCTCCCCAAGGGGCACTGTGTCAAGGGCTTTGGTGTGGGCTGCGGACTCAGACTGTCTGGGTTCACATCCCACTTCTAATTTGAAGGGGGTAATTTTAGTACCTATCTCATAGGGAGGGCATAGATAATCCACATAAAGCTCTCAGCACGGTACACATACATGCATGGTAAACACTCAATAAATCGTGACTATTTTTAATTTTGCAGTAAAAGGAGAAACAAATTCTCATCAGTTATTTCTTTAGTCTGTTTGGCGAAACTACCAATGACAGACGCAGAAGGATTAGCCTATATACATGTATGGATCTTTGTGGATTATTTTAGCAATTCAGTTGGGAAAAGAAATTTTAATTAAAAACCATATTTTGTTTTTTCCTCTGAAATATATTTTCTTGTCCAGCATACTGACAATGTTTTATTCCTGATTAAATGGGCAGAAGACCCAAGTTTCTCTTCTGTCTGATCAGACTGGGTCTCCATGAATTCTATGTGGCACTCACCAAGCGTCACTGGGATTTGTTGTTTTGTCCTAACAGGATCTTAAAGCAGAAATAACTACCCTCCTCTCCCGCTCATCCTCATCATCCTTCCTCATTCTAAATGGCAAGATGTTGTTGGGTGCAATTGGGTGTTTCATGTTCAACTGGTAGGAGAGTCCCAAAGAATTGAGGAGCAGAGTCTTTAAAACGTCTCCACCCACAGCCTTCTCATTTTTTAACTGAAGTGGAAGAGTAAAGCTGTCATGCTGGTTAGAAACCCCCAGCTTCCTTCTGTTCACATCCGAAAGCTGTGTGTTCATTGTCCACAGTGCACAAGGCTGGGATACTGTCAATCCGTGGGGATCCTTGGCTAGTGGAAGCTCCAGATCATAAATCTCTGCAGGTGACAGAGGCTCTATGCTGGAGGAAGACCATGTTCAAATGTCTGTGAGGCTTGTGCCAGCAGAAGCATCTTGGCTGGATCGTGGGACATCAGCAATCCCAGGCTGCTCCCCGGGGATGGTTCTCCTCTGGCTTCGCACCAACACTGGGACGAACAGGCAGCTGCAGCTCACTCATTCTCCTCACATCTGCCCAAACCTTCGCGTGAATCAGGCATTTTTATCACTGGCTTTTGAGACGTGAACTATAAATCACACAAGTATGTGTTTCCTTTGTACTTCTCCGTTTATCTAAATGGAGCAATCATCCATGCCATTTATCTTAGCTATCTTGTCTGCTGGACATAAACACAAATAGCATACCTGCCTGCCAGTGCAGTGAAGATATCACCAGAGGAAATGGGTTCCAGATGTTCCGTGGATACTTCCCTCTCTCCTCGCCACTCTCCTAGGAATGCAGAGTCAGAGTTTGAGTCAGACACATTGTGAACAAATGCTGAGCTTTCCCCTCTAAGGAATCTGTGCAAATGTGGCCACCTCCCTGCCATCCTCACAACTGGATACTTGGACAGCCACATATATATATATTTTTTTCCTATTCCTTAGAAGTCCATTAGCAGATTTTTTTTCTTTTTCAAAAGAGTTACATAGATGAACAACTATTCATTTGCTTGTATGCTGTGGTAACTAAAGATAAGACTCAGCAAGGCAGTGTTATTACTAATGCTATTTTATCTCACCACTGTCAGAGAATAGGAGTGAGTGTTGTTCTGTCTTGTATCTTTTATATGTGAGTCATGAATATATTACCCATCAGTCCTGTATAGGTATTAAGGGAATGAAAACCAAAAGAAAAAAAAAAAAAAGTTGCTGTCTAGATGATTTCAACTCATAGTGACCCTGGAGAACAGAGTAGGACTGCCGTATATGGTTTCCAAGCCTGTAATCTTCTTAGAAACAGACTACCATGTCTTTCTCCCCCAGGTTGGCTGGTGGGTTTGAACTGCCGACCTTTGGGTTAGCAGCCAAGTGCTCAACCACTGCACCACGGGGCTCCTTAAAGGAATGAAATGAACCCTATGTATGAAAGGGTTTGATTCGTGGGAATTACAATGGAAATTATTCTCTCACAGTAGAGTAGGCTACAATTCCAAAACTCTTGACAATCGAGTAGCTAAATCGAATGGGAAAAATGATGATGTAAAAAGAGTTGAACAGAAGATTTCAAAGGGCAATTGGAGAAGACAAAGTATTGTAATGAAATGTGCAAAGACCTGGAGTTAGAAAAATCAAAATGGAAGAACTCGCTGGACATTTTTCAAGCTGAAAGAACTGAAGAAAAAATTCAAGCCCTGAGTTGCGATTTTGAAGGATTCTGTGGGCAAAATATTGGACGGCACAGAAAGAATCAAAAGAAGATGGAAGAAAAACACAGTCACAGTACCAAAAGGAAATGATAGATATCCAACCGTTTCAGGAGGCAGCATATGAAGAAGAACCAATGGTCCTGAACCAATGGTACTGAAGGAAGAAGCCCAAGCTGCACCGAAGGGAAAGACGAAAAACAAGGCTTCAGGAATTGACAGCATACCAACTGAGATATTTCAACAAATAGATGCTGTGCTGGAGGTGCTCACCCAACTATGCTAAGAAATTTGGAAGACAGCTACCTGGCCAACCAACCGGAAGAAATCCTTATTTGTGCCCATTCCACAGAAAAGTGACCCAACAGAATGTGAAAATTATTGAACAATATCATTAATATCACATGCAAGTAAATTTTGCTAAAGATAAGTAAAAAATGGTTGAAGCAGTACATGGACAGGGATCTGCCAGAAATTTAAGCCAGATTCAAAAGAGGTTGTGGAATGAGGAATATCATTGCTGATGTCAGATGAATCTTGACTGAAAGCAGAGAATACAGGAAGATGTTTGCCTGTATTTTATTGACTATGCAGAGGCATTCCATCGTGTGGATCATAGCAAATTACAGGTATACCTGGGGGTTCGGTTCGAGACCACCACAATAAAGCAAATATCAAAATAAAGCAAGTCACATGAATTTTTTGGTTTCTCAGTGCATGTAAAAGTTATGTTTACACTATATTGTAGCCTATTAAATGTGCAATAGCATTATGTCTAAAAAAAAGTACATACCGTAATAAAAAAAATTTTTTTTTTGCTAAAAGATACTAACCATCATCTGAGCCTTCAGGGAGTCCTAATCATTTTGCTGATGGAGGGTCTCACCTCAATGTTGATGAATGCTGACTGATCAGGGTGGTGGTTGCTGAAGGTTGGGGTGGCTGCGGCAATTTCTTAAAATAAGACAACAGTGGTTGCTGTGTTGGTTGATTCTTCCTTTCATGAAAGATTTCTCTGTTGCATGCCATGCTGTTTGATAGCATTTTACCCACAATAGAACTTCTTTCAAAATTGGAATCAGTCCTCTCAAGCCCTGCCACTGATTTATCAATTTAGAATATTGCAAAATATTCTAAATTCTTTCTTGTCATTTCAGCAATGTTCACAGCATCTTCACCAGGAGTAGGTCCCATCTTAAGTAACTACTTTCTTTGGTCATCCATAAAAGGCACCTCCTTATCTGTTAAATTTTTATCATGATATTGAAACAATTCAGTCACATCTTTAGGCTCCGCTTCTAATTCTAGTTCTCTTGCTATTTCTACCACATCAGCAGTTATGTCCTTCACTGAAGTCTTGAACCTCTCAAAGTCACCCATGAGGGTTGGAATCATCTTCCAAACTCCTGTTATTTCTGATATTTTGATCTCCTCCTATGAATCATGTATGTTCTTAATGGTACCTAGGATGTTGAATCCTTTCCAAAAGGTTTTCAATTTACTCTACCCAGATCCATCAGAGGAATCACTATCCATGGCAGCTATAGCCTTACAAAATGTATTTCTTAAATAAAAAGACCTGAAAGTCAAAATTACTCCTTGATCCTTGGGCTGCAGAATGGGTGTTGTGCCAGCAGCGTGAAAACAACATTAATCTCTTTGTACATCTGTGTCAGAGCTCTTGGGTGATCAGGTGCATTGTCAAAGAGCAGTAATATTTTGAAAGGAATCTTTTTTTTCTGAGAAGTAGGTCTCAACAGTGAACATAAAATATTCAGTAAACTATGTCGTAAACAGATGCACTGTCATCCAGGCTTGGCTGTTCCATTTACAGAGCACAGGCAGAGTAGATTTAGCAGAATTCTTAAGGGCCCTAGGCTATTTGGAATGGTGAATGAGCACTGGCTGCAAATTAAAGTCACCAGCTGCATCAGCCCCTAGCAAGAGTGGGCCTGCCCTTTGACGCTTTGAAGCCAGACATTGACTCCTCCTCTCTACCTGTGAACATCCTAAATGCCATTTCCTTCCGATATAGGACTGTTACGTCTACACTGAAACTCTGTTGTTCAGCGTGGCCGTCTTCATCAGTTCTCTTAGCTCGATCTTCTGGACTACCTGCCGCAGCGTCCACATCAGCACCTGCCGCTTCGCCTCGCACAGTTATGTCACGGAGATGGCTTCTTTCCTTAAACCGCATGAACCAGCATCTGCCAGCTTCAGGCTTTTCTTCCACAGCTTCTTCACCTCTTTCAGCCCTCATAGAATTGAAAAGAATTAGGACCTTGTTCTGGATTAGGCTTTGGTTTAAGGGAATGTTGTGGCTGGTTTGGTCTTCTATCCACACCACTAAGACTTCCTTCGTATTAGCAATAAGGCTCTTTCACTGGAGTAACGTTTTAATTTCCTTCAAGAACTTTTCCTTTGCATTCACATCTTGGCTAACTCTTTGATGCAAGAGGCCTAGCTTTGACCTATCTCGACTTTTGACATCCCTTCCTCACTAAGCTTAATCATTTCTAGCTTTTGACTTAAAGTGAGAGGTGTGCTAGTCTTCCTTTCACTTGAATGCTTAGGAGCTGTTGTGGGGTTATTAATTGGCCTAATCTCAATATTGTCGTGTCTCAGGGAATAGGGAGGTATGAGAAAAGGGAGAGAGACAGGGTAATGGCCAGCTGGTGGAGCAGTCAGAACACACAAAACATTTATCGATTAAGTTTGCCATCTTATCTGGGTGCATGCATATGAGGTGATTAAAAACACCATGGCTTGGGTCAGGCTCACCTTAGTCCTGAAAGTGACATCTTTTCTTTTCACCACCTTAAAGAGGTCTTTTGCAGCAGATTTCCCCAAAGCAGTACATTGTTTGATTTTTGTGACTGCTGCTTCCATGGGCATTGATTGTAGATCCAAGTAAAATTAAGCCCTTGATGACTTCAAGAAAGAAAGAAATAACTACGTTAACCATGTAATGATTCCTTAAACTCCAAATTGTGATATTAGTATTCTCCATAATAATAATATAATTGAATAACATATTTTCCATATTTTGGTCTGTCTATAAATCATTCTGTAGAGGAGCCCTGGTGGCATAGTGGTTCAGCACTCAGCTGCTAACTGAAAGGTCAACGGTTCAAACCGACCAGCCGCTCTCTGTATGAAAGATGTGGCACTCTACTTCTGTAAACATTACAGCCTTAGAAACCCTATGGGGCAGTTCTGCTCTGTCCTGTAGGATCACTATGACTCAGAATCAACCCGATTGCACTGGGTTTGGTTTTTGTTTTTTGGTATAAATCGTTCTGCATTATTTAATAGCAGCCAGTGACTTTCACTGATTATAGTAATATTTTTAGACAGTGTTCAGATTTGATCATAAAATTAAGAGATTCAATAGTTTATAAATTTTGGGTGGGCTGCATATGACGTTACATGTGACCAGCCTGTATTTATGCTCAGGAAATAGGCATATTATTGGTAAGGCCAGAAAATAGAACATTAATAAGGGCCTTGCCCAACCCTGTTGTTGTTGTTAGGTGCTATCGAGTCAATTCTGACTCATAGCGACCCTATGCACAACAGAACGAAACACTGCCTGGTCTTGTGCCATCCTGACAACTGTTGCTGTGCTTGAGCCCATTGTTGCAGCCACTGTTTCAATCCATCTCGTTGAGGGTCTTCCTCTTTTTCGCTGACCCTTTACTTCACCAAGCATGATGTCCTTCTCCAGGGACTGATTCCTCCTGATAACATGTCCAAAGTACATGAGACATAGTCTCGCCATCCTTGCTTCCAAGGAGCATTCTAGTTGTACTTTTTCCAACCCTAGGAAATGTCATATGACATTGTAATAGAAGAGGCTTTTTAGGTGGTGGTTGTTGTTGTTATTAGATACCGTTGAGTCAATTCTGACTCATGGTGACCCCATGGGTGACAGAGTAGAACTACCCCATAGGGTTTTCTTGTCTGTAATCTTTACAGAAGCAGATCACAGAATCTTTACAGAAGCTGGCTGAAACTCCTGGACTTTCTCTTGAAAGACAGGATGTTTCATTCTCTGGCTTTCCCTTACGTCTGAAGAATTCAGAAGTCAACTTGAACTTGGGAAGGGCAAGAGGGTACCCCCCCCCACTTTTTTTTTTTTTTTGGCCTTAAAGTACAGCATTTATTTTCTCACAGTTTTGGAGGCTAAAAACCCAAATCAGGGTTTTGGCCATGTCATTTCCTTTATAGGCCTCTCTCCTCATTTTTGGTGGTTGCTAGAAGTCCTTGGTGTTCCTTACAATTCTCACATGGCATCTGTCTTCCCCCTCTGCCTGTGGTTCTGTGTCTATTCTGCTTTTTTTCTTTTATTTTATAAGACATCACTTAGAAGTGATCAGGTTTAGGATCCATGCCCTGCTGTGGTCTGACCTCAAAAAAAAGACCCTAATTTCTAAACAGGGTCATGTTTATGGGCACAGGGGTGAGGAATTCAACACATATTTGGGAGGACACAATTCAATCCATTTTTTCAAGAATGGATTTGGGATTGTATGAAGAATTATATCAAGAGATCCCTAATATTGACCATTGTTGCATTTTTGGAGTTAATTTTTGGATATGCTGATTTTTTCACTGTGCTGGGTACCCATTCTTGATGTTGTTCCTGAAGGTGAGCGTGCATGTCTGAACTGAGCACATCAAAGTAGAAAGTCAAAAGTGAGTGGTTGGGAGGTGGCTTTCTTTCTCCACATCACAACTGTAGCTCCTAAGGACCACATTCGTTCTGGCACCTCAGGAATTCCAAATTTTAGCCTAGAGGAATTACTCCGCCCTTCATTGTACCCATAGCAACATCTGTGAGGGGTGGGCTTCTGATTTTGTAGAGCTTTCCAAAGGTTCTTTAACATTTTAGACAAAACAAGGTGGTACCACCTAGCGCATTGCAAAATGGCAGTTTACTGCTCTGTGAAAAGCTACCTGAGCCTTTTTGGTAGGAAAAGACATTTTTCCCAGATAACCTTTCACACTCATGCCTGCTTCCCCATGCATCCCCTCATCCCACCACTGTGGAAAAAAAAAAAAAAAAAAAAAGAGTTTCAGTAAATTAATCACGAGGCTAAATTAAATTACAGGGCTAGGAAAACTGAGAAAATGAGTAAACTCCCATAACCTTGAAAAAGCTATGTCTCAGGGAGGAACCACACTAATTCATTAGAGAATTTGATGTGGGAGTTTATTTGTTTGGCAATTCACTTTAGCATTTTGACTAATAATGTTTTCGCTGACTTGTTGATTTGTTTGTAAACCATGCTTTTGCCAAGCATGTTCATTAGTTATAGAGATTTGCGTAATTCCTTCATGAAGTTATCATAGTCTAAAAGCAAAATAAGACTTATCCATCAATTTTATTATCTAGTTATGAGATCTTTCCACAAGTATGAATAAGGTTATTGAGTCTTAGATTTTTCCTATCTCTCTTTTCCTTGAGTTTTTGCTTAAGCAACTCTTCCTTGTAAATTTTCAGATAAATATTAAAAAATATATATATATCATTATATCATGCATTTTCAGATAAATGTTACATAGCATGCATTTTGTGAAGGCATGAATACTTTTTAAAACAATATTCCCAAAAGCGAAGAGATCCTTCAGTTAATTTTGTCTAGAGAAGTTTATATTTTCAATTCAAACACTGCTTTCAAGGACAAGACCTCATCTTACCAAAGAAACAATGATTCAAGGTAAAAACATGTGACCACATAACAGCATAAAACATTTTTATGTTCAACTTGATTCATTTTCTGCAGGTTCCATATAAGTTCAGGGCAAAGGGACCTGAAACAAAAAACAAATTCTTGTTATGTTCTGACTGTGGTCACCAAGAATGTAAGTCATAAAGGAGCGACCACAGTCTCCAAGACTGTTTAGATTTGTCTGGATCCAACACAGGGCAGGAGCTCACCTCCTCCCCCAGCCCCCATTATTGCAGAATCTGATTTTACATTTACGTAAGTGAAACTCCATTTTTAATGATTTTGATGAGTTTATTATATACATTTCCTTAATAAAAAAGGTCAAAGAATCCTTTTGAATGCTCAAAATTCAACATTTAAACTCTATCTACAGTTTGCTAATTTTAATCTATTATTTTGAATTAACTTTTATTTTATTTAGTAGCCACATGCCCCCACATGTCTGTCAGTTTGTCGTACTGTGGGGGCTTTCCTGTTGCTGTGATGCTAGAAGCTATGCCTCCAGTATTCAAATATCAGCAGTGTCACCCATGGTGCATAGGTTTCAGCTGAGCTTCCAGACTAAGAAAGACTAGAAAGAAGGACTTGGCAGCCTACTTCTGAAGAGAATTAGCCAGTGAAAACCTTATCAATAGCAATAGAACATTGTCTAGTATAGTGCCAGAAGCTGAGCCCCTCAGGTTAGAAGGCACTAAAAAAGATGACTGGGAAAGAGCTGCCTCCTCAAAGCAGAGCCGACCTTAATGAAGAGGATGGAGTCAAGCTTTGGGGACCTTCATCTGCTGATGTGGCATGACTCAAAATGAGAAGAAACAGCTGCAAATATCCATTAATAACTGGAACTTGGAATGTATGAAGCATGAATCCAGGAAAATTAGAAATCTTCAAAAATGAAATGGAATGCATAAACATTGATATCCTAGGCATTAGTGAGCTGAAATGGACTGACATTGGCCATTTTGAATCAGACAGTCATATGATCTACTATGCCAGGATGACAACTTGCAGAGGAATGGCATTGCATTCATCATCAAAAAGAACATTTCAAGATCCATCCTGAAGTATAACACTGACAGTGATAGGATAATATCTATATGCCTACAAGGAAGTCCAGTTAAGATGCATTGATAATTACTGGTGATTGGAATTCAAAAGTTGATAATTACTTGTGATTGGATAATTACTGATGCTTGGCTTGGATAATTACTGGTGATTAGAATGCAAAAGTTGGAGGCAAACAAGGATAGGTAGTCGGAAAATGTGGCCTTGGTGATAGAAGCGACAATGGAGACCACATGATTGACTTTTGCAAGACCGGTGACTTCATTGCAAATACATTTTTTAACCAATATAAATGGTGACTATACACGTGGACGTTGCCAGATGGAATATGCAGAAGTCAAGTCAACTACATTTATGGAAAGAGACGAGAGAAAAACTCAATACCATCAGTCAGAACAAGGCCAGGGCCTAACTGCAGAACAGATCATGAATGCTCATATGCAAGTTCAAGTTGAAACTGAAGAAAATTAGAACAAGTCCGTGAGAAACAAAGTATGGCCTTGAGTATAACCCACCTGAATTCAGAGACCATCTCAAGAACAGACTTAACACATTGAACACTAATAACCAAGGACCAGACAACTTGTGGAATGACATCAAGGACATCATGCATGAAGAAAGCAAAAGGCCATTAAAAAGAAAGGAAAGATATAAAAGACAAAAATGGATGTGAGAAGAGACTCTAAAACTTGCTTTTGAACGTCAAGTAGCTAAAGCAAATGGAAGAAATGATGAAGTAAAAGACCTGAACAGAAGATTTCAAAGGGCTGCTCAAAAAGTCAAAGTAAAGTATTATAATGGCATGTGCAAAGACCTGGAGATAGAAAACCAAAAGGGAAAAACACGCTCTGCATTTCTAAAGCTGAAAGAACTGAAGAACAAAATTCAATCCTCGAGTAGCAATATTGAAGGATTCTACAGAGAAAATATTAAATGACTCAGGAAGCATCAAAGATGGAAGGAATACACTGAGTCACTGTACCAAAAAGAATTATTTGATGTTCAGCTATTTCAGGAGGTACCATATGATCATGAACCAATGGTACTGAAAGAAGTCCAAGCTGAACTTAAGGCATTGGCAAAAAACAAGTTTCCAGGAATTGATGGAATACCAATTGAGATGTTTCAACAAACGGATGCAGCACTGGAAATGCTCAGTTGTCTATGCCAAGAAATTTGGAAGACAGCTACCTGGCCAACCAGATGAAAGAGATCCATACTTAAGCCTATTTCCTAGAAAGGTGATCCAACCAAATGCAGAAACTATCAAACAATATTATTAATATCACACGCAAGTAAAATTTTGCTGAAGATCATTCAAAAGCAGCTGCAGAAATGTATACACAGGGAACTACCAGAAATTCAAGCTGGATTCAGAAGACATGGAACCAGGGATATCATTGCTGATGTCAGATGGATCCTGGCTGAAAGAAGAGAATACCAAAAAGATGTTTACCTGTGTTTTATTGACTGTGCAAAAGGCATTTGACTGTGTGGATCATAACAAATTATGGATAACATTTTGAAGAATGAGAATTGCAGAACACTTAATTGTGCTTATGAGGAACCTGTACATAGATCAAGAAGCAGTCATTCGAACAGAACAAGGTGGTACTGTGTGTTTTAAAGTCAGGAAAGGTGTGCGTAAGTGTTATATCCTTTCTCCATATTTATTCAATCTGTATGTTGAGCAGATAATCTGAGAAAGCTGGACTATATAAAGAACAGACATCAGAATTGGAGGAAGACTCATTAACAACCTACATTACGTAGATGACACAACCTTGCTTGCTGAAAGTGAAGAGGGCTTGAAGCACTTACTAATGAAAGTCAAAGACCACAGCCTTCTGTATGGATTACACCTCAACATCAAGAAAGCAAAAATCCTCACAACTGGACCAATAAGCAATATCATGATAAATGGAGAAAAAATTGAAGTTGTCTAGAAATTCATTTTACTTGGATCCACAATCAACACCCATGGAAACAGTAGTCAAGAAATCAAAAGACCCATTGCATTGGGCAAATCTGCTGCAAAAGACTCTTTAAAGTGCTGAGAAGCAAAGATGTCACCTTGAAGACTAAGGTGCACCTAACCCAAGCCCATGGTGTTTTTAGTCACCTCATATGCATGCAAAAGCTGTACAATGAATAAGGAAGACCTAAGATGAATTGACCCCTTTAAATTGTGGTGTTGGCAAAGAATATTGAATATACCATGGACTGCCAAAACAACAAACAGTTTTGTCTTAGAAGAAGTATCACCAGAATGCTCCTCAGAAGCGAGGATGGCGAGACTATGTCTCACATACTTTGGAAATGTTATCAGGAGAGATCAGACCCTAGAAAAGGACATCAAGCTTGGTAAAGTAGAGGGTCAGCGAAAAAGAGGAAGACCCTCAATGAGATGGACCAACACAGTGGCTGCAACAATTGACTCAGATATAACAAAGATCATGAGAATGGTTCAGGACCGGGCAGTGTTTTGTTCTGTTGTACTTAGGGTTGCTATGAGTCAGAACCAACTGGCAGGCGCCTAACAACAACAACAGCCACATGCCCATAGTATAAAAATTCATATTATACTTCAAAGATTCGTTGTTTTTAGGTGCCACTGAGCTGATTCTGATTCAAAACAGCCCCATGTGACAGAGTAGAAATTCCCCATGGGGTTTTCTTGGTTGTAATCTTTATGGAAGCAGATCATCAGATCTTTCTCTCCTGGAGCTGCTGGGTGGGCTTGAACCACCATCCTTTAAGTTAGCAGTTGAGCGCTTTACCTTTTGTACCACCAGGGCACTGGTGGCACAGTGGTTAAGCTCTTGACTGCTAACCAAAAAGTTGGTGGTTCGCACTCACCAGCCACTCTGTGGGTGAAAGATATGGAAGATGTGGCAGTCTTCTCCTGTAAGGATTTACAGCCTAGGAAATTCAATGGAGCAGTTCTGCCTTGTCCTGTAGGGTTGCTACGAGTCAGAATCGACTGGACAGCAGTGGGTTTGTTTTTTTTTGTTTTTGTTTGTTTGTTTGTTTGTTTTCTTGACAAAATTACAATCCCCTGGCCCCTCCACTCAACCTGCCTGCCAATCTCACTGGCCAAAGGCAACAATTTCAGTTACTTTAGTTCTCTCTTCTGAACTATTCATAGCTCATAATTTCTAGATATTTCTAAATAACATATGTTGTTACCATTGTCTTCCTTATTGCTTTTAAAGGCAATCCTATCAACCATCGCAGGCGAGGACTTCATTGTTTTTCATCACTCTTACGCCCCTTGGCTCTCTTAACATCAACTTCTTTCTCCATCCTGCCAATAAGACACTTTCCGTTCATGTCTATTATTTACATCATTATTTGTTATCCCTTGCTGAGCTGAGTAGAAGCCCCTGATCTATTGTCTTTTATATACAAAATTTTGTTTTTCTGAAAGGTAATCATTGCCTGAATTTTCTTTGCTTAGGTTTCGTCACATAAATTCTACAAGATATATTAAGTTCATTCATTCATAAATATAAATCCAGTGTCTTCTATGTCTCAGGCCCTATCTAGAACTGAGACACATTAGTGAATAAGCTGGCAGAAGTCTGTCCTCCAGGAGCTTATTTTCAACTGGGGGGAGATACAGAGTCAGTAATATATGCAGTACACTTGAAAATGAGTTTATGTTTTAGAAGATAGCAGTGTCATAGACAATTGGGGGGAATAGAGCAAGCGACTGAT
Organism: Loxodonta africana; assembly: GCF_030014295.1. Classification (NCBI taxonomy): domain Eukaryota; kingdom Metazoa; phylum Chordata; class Mammalia; order Proboscidea; family Elephantidae; genus Loxodonta; species Loxodonta africana. The sequence continues at coordinate 7,102,582 of NC_087343.1, read as the reverse complement.
ATTGAAGTGCTGGGAGGAGGAGCAGGTGCTCCAGGTCGGTCTCCTTTGAACAAAGACTGGGAGAAAGTGAGAATACCACAGGCCTCTCCACCATATTTTATACACTGGCAAACACATCAGAGAATCCCTGGGCTCCTTTCCCTCTTTAGACGTGTTATGGATTGAGTTGTGTCCCCCAAAGATGTGTGTCAACTTGTCTAGGCCATGATTCCCAGTATTGTGTGGTTGTCCACCATTTTGTGATCTGAGGAGACTATTTTACATACTGTAAATCCTAACCTCTATGATGTTAATGAGGCAGGATTAAGGGCAGTTATGTTAATGAGGCAGCACTCAATCTACAGGATTCCATTGTATCTTGAGGCGATCTCTTTTCCATACAAAAGAAACATGCAGCGAGGAGAGGGACCGCCTATCACCAAGAAGGCAGAGCCTGAAGCACAGCCTGTCCTTTGGACCCAGGCTTCCTGCACTGAGAAGCTCCTAGACTAGTAGAAGGTTGATGACAAGGACCTTCCCACAGAGCTGACAGAAGGAGAAAGGCTTCGCCTGGAGCCGGTGCCCTGAATTCAGACTTCTAGCCTGCTAGACTAAAAAAAAAAAAAAAGAGAGAGTAAATTTCAGTTTGTTAAAGCCGTCCATTTGTGGTATTTCTGTTATAGAAGCACTAGATGACTAAGACCTAATTCCTGGCCTCCAATCTCTTCTTTCCACCAAGGCCGACCTGTCATCCTGGGGCTTCCCTTCTGTCTCTGTGATGTGGAAGGCCCTGTGTGTGGATGTCAGGTCACTTTGTCTCCTGGTTTGTACCACCATGTTTGCCAACTGCCTGAGAACTTCAGGAGAGAGAGATTTTTCTGGGGCTTCTCTGGTGATGGGTAGTTTGAGAATAAAAACCAAAGGTGGAATTCATTCTCCCTTGGAGTTTTGTAGGCATGCCATCTTTGTCTTCTGTCTTCTAGTGTGGCTGCTAAGAAGTCCACTGCTTTTCCATTCCTCATTCTCCTGCTTGTAAACTGGTGTGTGTGTGTGTCTCCCTCCCTTTTTAAAAGATTTGGGGCTTTTTATTTATTCCTCAGGTTCAGATGTACTTTATTTTAATGGGCATTGTATTTTCATTCTTTATGCTGAGTACATAGTAGGCTAACTCAATAATCTGGAGACTTCTGTTCATCAATTTTTGGGGAAAATGTTTTTATTAATTTCTCCCTTTTTTATATTCTTGCTTCCTGAACTCCGACATGTTAGACTAATTCTTTAATGTTCTTGTTTTCTTTTCTCATGTCTGACATCTCTTTGTCTCTTCATTCTGGGGATGACTTTGACATCCAGGTTTTCTGCTGTTTTTGTTTGCTTGCTTTGGTAGGTAATCTGACTGCCCTCCTTTATAGTTCCAAATGCTCTCTTGGTTTTTTTCCTTTTCTGGTCTTTAATCATTCCCCTTTTGGGTGGCATCTTGCTCTGCTCTCTTCCCTCTGAAGATACTGTAGTAGTTGTTCCTTTCTTTATTCTCTTACCTATAGGTTCTATGGAGCCCTGGTGGTGCTGTGGTTAATAGCTCAGATGCTAACCAAAAGGTTGGCAGTTCGAATCCACGAAGCTGCTCCTTGGAAACCCAACGGGGCAGTTCTACTCTGTCCTATAGGTTGCTGTGAGCCAGAATGGACTGGACGGCAATGGGCTTAGAGCTCTGCTATAGGTTCTATTCCCTCCATATTCTTTGCTTTCTCTCTTTTGGTTGGATTGGGAGTTTTGCTCTATGTCTTCCATGTTGATTCCTCCCTCAAATGCCAAGTGATCCTGTCCTGTCTAGGTGTGTTAAGACTTAAGCACTAAAACGTGCTTAGACATCCTGTGGGCCAAGACAGGGATCGTGCAACAGGGGAGCTTTGTTGTAGGATGACTGAGCAGGGAGTAGCCTTTTATCTGTTCTGCCCTCTCCAGAAGATCTTTCCACTTGGACCATGCCTTCCTCCAGAGAAGAGTCTTGGCATCGGGGGTGTGTGTACTTCGTGACTGAGGCCAGCACATGTGCCCATCCTTCTGGGAGCACAGCAGAGAAGTTCTCTGGGAGTGGGTCTCAGAGTGGAACAAGATGCTGCTTGATGATCCTGCATCATTGCCAACTAAATAAACACCACTGAGTCAATTCCAACTCATAGTGACCCTGTAGGACAGAGTGGAACTGCCCCATAAGGTTTCCAAGAGTATGTGATGGATTTGAACTCCCGACCTTTTGGTTAGCAGCTGAGTTCTTAACCACTGTGCCACCAGGGCTCCAACAACTAAATACTCAAAGGATATTGAAAAGGTGAGCATTGCTGGAGCATTCATTGTAATAATCGGCAGTAATAATTTGAAGCTAATACTATTTGAATATGGAGGAAAATGATAGGAAATCTTTACATAAGTCTATGGTTACTTCTATTGACAAGAAAAGAAAGAAAACACCCCCGGGGTGATCCACTTATCCTAGTTTACCCAGAACTGCCCCTGTTTTAAAATTGGAAGTCCTACATCCATAGACCCGCCTCAGTCCAGGGCAGAGCAGAGAGTTTGGTTCACCATTCTCTCTCTCTGACTCAGATTTTTAAGCATATAGAATATAATAGATACGTTTTTCTACTGTCTCCTTCTCTTCTAGCCCGTGGTACTCAGGAACACACCCTGAATAATGGCTGTACTCTGATCAGAGAAGTAGAAATTTCCAGGGGAACATATGCATGTGTTATGTGTGGTAGTAGTACACCAGGGAAGCTTTAAGACCCCCCTAATTTTGAATTCATAATTTTGATTTTACTTTTCTTAAAGGGAATGGCCTTAATGTTTTCAGCTACAGGCTCCACAAAACCTGGACCCACCCTACTGATGGTGACAATGGTAATGATAAAAATAGCATCCAACATTAATCTAATTTTCCCCCAAATCATGGATTAGCTCATGTAATCCTCACAATGACCTCATTAAGCAGATACTATTATCATCCCCATTGTGCAGATCAGCAGACTGAGGCAGTCAGGCATTGGGTGTCATACAGCAAGTAAATTATCGAGGAAGTGCTTGACCTACCATATCAGACACCTGTGTAAATGTTACGTATAAATGAGTTAATGTGAAAGTATATTTCATAGCTCCTTATTTTTACTTTATTAATGTTTATATATGTGTATGTATGTATATAAGGAGCCCTGGTGGCACCAAAGGTTAAGCGCTTAGCTGCCAAATGACAAGTTAGTGGTTTCAAACCCACCCAGCAGCACCACTGCAGAAAGACTTAGCAATCTGCTTCCATAGAAATTACAGCCAGGAAAACTCTATAGGGCAATTCTATTCTGTCACATGAGGTCACTAGGAGTCGGAATCAATGGATACCAAAACCACCAATAACATATATGTGTGTGTGCATATATATATATATACATATGGAAATCCTTGTGGCGTAGTGGTTAAGTGCTGCCACTGCTAACCAAAAGGTCAGTGGTTCAGATCCACCACACACTCCTTGGAAATTCTATGGGGCAGTTCTCCTCTGACCTATAGGGTCTAGGGTCACTATGAGTCGGAATCAACTCAACGGCAGTGGGTTTATATATATACATGTATATAAATAGATAGATATGGTGTGTGTGTGAATGTGTGTGTGTGTATGTATGTATGTATATGTTGCTCTTGTTAGGTGCTGTCGAGTCAGTGCCAACTTAGAGACTCTATGTACAACAGAACGAAACACTGTCCAGTCCTGCACCATCCTCACAATTATTGCTATGTTCGTGCCCATTCTTAGCAGCCACCATGTCAGTCCAACTAGTAAAGGTCTTCTTCTTTTTCACTGACTTCCTTCTTTACAAAGCATGGTATCCTTCTCCAGGGACTAGTCCCTCCTGATAAAGTGTCCAAAATACTTGAGATGAAGTCTTGCCATCCCTGCTTCCAAGGGGCATTCTCACTGTACCTCTTCCAAGGCAGATTTGTTCGTTCTTTTGATACTCCACAGTATGTTCAATATTCTTCACCAACATTGTAATTCAAAGTGATCAACTCTTCCTCGGTCTTCCTTATTCATTGTCCAGGTTTCACAGGGGTATAATGTGATTGGAAACACCATGGCTTGGCTCAGGCGCACCTTAGTCCTCAAGGTGACATCTTTGCTTTTCAACACTTTAAAGAGGCCCTTTGCAGCAGATTTACCCAATGCAATGCATCTTTTGATTTCTCGACTGCTGCATCCATGGGCGTTGATTGTGGATCCAAGGAAGATGAAGTTCTTGACAACTTCATTATTTTCTCCGTTTATCATGATGTTGCTTATTGGTCCAGTTGTGAGAATTTTTGTTTTCTTTATTAAAAAAAAAACCAAAACCAGTGCCATCAAGTCAATTCCAACTCATAGTGACCCTATAAGTTTTCTTTACACTGAGGTGTAATTCATATCGAAGGCTGTAGTCTTCGATCTTCATCAGTAAATGCTTTTCCTTTTCACTTTCAGCAACCAAGGCTGTGTCATCTGCATCTCAGATATTTTTAGTGAGCCTTGCTCCAATCCTGATGCCATGTTCTTCTTTATTTAATACAGCTTCTTGGATTATTTGCTCATATTTGTTTAAATGTGTTAAATAATATATATTTGCTTATGTATGTTAAATTCTATGTGTGTTTCTGTGTGTATAAAATACTGAACATGAAAGCCCCCAGGTTGTGGTTAATCATATGTCCCAGTTTTCTTAGAGCGGCTATAGTTTATTTATAATTGTCGTCCTGCTGTCAATGTTCATTGTGCCCCCTCACCCCGGAAAGTGAAAGTGCCCTAGTTTGGATGAGAAACTATTTAACTAGTGACTCTACTCATCACCTTCCATCCCTGAATAATCATTGATGCTAGTTTGGTCTAACATCTTTTCAGATACATTTTTGTTGTTATGTAGAATATTTTAAAATTATTATGCAATGAATTTGATTTATATTTTCTTTTAAAAATTCTTGTTTGTATACCATTCTTAGAAAGTTTTCTACCCTCTAAAATTATGAAATATTTGCCAGTATTCTCTTCAAACATTTTAATTACTTTGAATATTTGACCTCAATCAAAATGCAATTTATTTTGCTATGCAGAATGAAGCGTACGGTTCCACAATTTTTATTCCTGATTTAATTAAAAATGAATTAAAAACTCCTCTTCTCCCCATTGATTTGAAATGCCATTTTGATTATAGTTTAAATCCATGTATGTACATGCTTGGCTGTCCCTTTGCACTCTTCTCTGGCCCCTGACTAACCCCCGTGTCACTATCACACTGTGTTACTACCGCAGCACTTCCCGAAGCTCACTGCCTAGTGGGGAACAGCTGCCTTTCACCACTGGTCCTTCCTAGAATTTCCCTCGCTCTTCTGGAATGTTTTTTCCCAGCTGAAGTGTATATTCATATTATCACATTTTGTTTTTCCTTTTTTTTTTAACAAATACTTTTGAAGCTTTGATTGGGATTACATTGCTTTATTAGGTTAATGTAGGCAGAATTGAAATCATGGAAATATGAAAACTATCAGGAAACAAATTTTTTTTCTTCCTGTTCATTAATCCTTTTGTCTGTTGGGGTCATCTGGAACAGTCCAGAGATTCATTCACCTAAGTATTGTATGTTGTTAGGTGCCGTCGAGTCGGTTTCGATTTGTAGCGAGCCTATGTACAACAGAATGAAGTGCGGCCTACTGTTGTATAATCCTGGTTATATTTTCCTCTGGATATTTCATACTTTTATTAATACTTTGACTGAAATCTTTGCACCATTGTATTTAATTATTTATTTCATAGAGTAAAACCATCTGTTTTACACGTTAATTTTTTTAACCAGAAACTTACTAAAATTGTATATTTTCCAATAATTTTTTTTCAGGCAAGAATCTTATTTTTTTTAACATCATGAATGAACAATGATCATTTTAGCTTCCTTTTCCAGTCTTTATACCTCTTATAACCTCCCTTCGGACACCTTCCCAGTTTAACTACAGGGGCTTATACTTCTGCAACAATATTAAAATGTACCCTTTCTTCTCCCCGACCCCAATTGGAATGCTTGACATTACCACAATTAAGCATAAACTGGCTCTTCATTTGATACATATTGTCTATTATATTTTGATTTATTAATCTTATTACAGAAACATGCAATTATTTTTCTCAAGGGTTGCTGAATTTGAGCTCGTTCGTGTTCTTTCTGACATAACTGCTTCATAGCAAACTTAGAGATATTTTAAGAAAAAAAAGCGGCAAATCTGCTTAAGAAAGTTTGTGAAACTGCATATAGCATGGAGGGGAGAAAGCCATACTCCCTGCTCCTCCAATCCCAGGAAACCTCAGAGGCTGAAGCTATATAAAAAAACTAAAAAATTATAGCCTGAGTAAATTCCCCTTAGATCAAGAACATTGACCTTCTTCAAAGAGACAGATCTCCTGGCTTTACAGACAAAAGGTGAATCAAGAAGACAGCATGGACAATGCCCAGTGTTGACTAATGTTCTCATGAACAAGTTAGGGACACTGTCTTATCCCCAAAATTCTAGAGGACACTTGAACCAGGACACACTTCTGTTATTCAAACAAGTGATATAAAATTTTGCAAAGTATAGAAAAGCATATTTTTATTCTATAGACTTAGATGAATGAGACCTGGGATGGCTGATGAATTGAACCATCTCTGCATTCCTGTAATGAACTCGGTTTATCCTTGTGTATTCATTCTTTCGGAAACCCTGGTGGCGTAGTGGTTAAGTGCTATGGCTGCTAACCAAAGGGTCAGCAGTTTGAATCCGCTAGGCACTCCTTGGAAACTCTGTGGGGCAGTTCTAATCTGTCCTATAGGGTCGCTATGAGTTGGAATCGACTCAACGGCATTGGGTTTGGTTTTTTTTTTAATTATTATTCATTCTTTCACGTACTAGTAGCTTTCATTTGATTGTATTTTGCTTATTATTTTGCATAAAATTGGTCAATGTTTTTTTTGTGTGTGCACTATCTTTTAATATTTCTGTCTTATATTAATTCTTCCATCTAGCTTTATTTTCTGTTTTGTTACTGTTATTTTTATTTATTTTTGTATAACTTTGGCCTTATGGTTCTGTTCTCTTTTTTATCCCTCTGGTTATTTAGAAAACATGCAATATATTTCTAAGTCTATCATAGTTACTTATACAATTTAAAATAATATGCTTAAGCCTCCCTCTCTTGATTTACCAACTTCACAAAATAAATAGAGTTTATAAAGACCCTGCTGAATAAAATAAGCCAATTGGCACATTTCTTCTTTCATTTTCTATTCTTCACTTTAGTCCCAGGTCCCAATCTTTGTTATATTTGCTTCCACATTTTTCATTTCATTTTTAATCCTATTAATATTTTAATATTGTATGTCTATCCTTTCAATAATTATAGGGTGCTAATTCTGTTTTATATATATTTTTTTAATAATTGTGTATTTAAATGGGTCCTGTGGTCTTGTCTCTCCTTTCATATTATGGCTTTTCTGCTCTTGAGTTTCATAATTTGAATCTTTTGTTAATCAGCTGCAATATGTCTCATGGAGTTTTTTTAAAATATAATTTATTTTATTTTTTGTTTTTGTTGTTGAAAATATAGACAGCAAAATATACACCATTGAACAGCTTCTACATCTATAATTCAGTGACATTATTATATTCTTCAACGTGTACAACCGTTCTCACCCTCCTTTTCCAAGTTGTTCCTCCTCCGTTAACATGAACTCACTGGCCCCTAAGCTTCCTATCTAACCTTTCAAGTTGCTGTCATCCATATAGTTGGTTCTTTAAAAGAGCACCATGCTCAAGGCAGACATTCTTGACTAGTTATGCTAAACTACTGTTTAGTTTTAAGAAAAGGAGATTTTTAAAAAGGATAGTTTAGTCGTGGGTTTCGTAGCTTGCACACCTGAGAGCGTCGTCCTGTTGCTTCTCCTCTAACTCCCTTTAACCTCATTCTGTATCTGATCCCTTTCTTGAAGACTTGTTTCATTGAATTATTATTCCCTTTTAAATTCCTGACAGTGTAATGAATTTTGTAAAGTTTTGTTTTCTGAATTGTCTTCTCCCAGAATATTTTCTTATTTGTCTAATTCTTTTCTTTTGAATGTTATATGGTCTTTTATATATGTTTTGGGGGTGGGGGTTGCTATATGATTTTCACATAGGTTCCACATAAGCTTTCTGTTTCCAACTCATTTTTGAACAAAAGCATTTCTCTACAAGCCTTTCATAAACCCAAAATGAAGTTGGCCTCCTTCCCGCTGACCTTATCCCTGTGGTGTGCTTTTTCTAAGTGCTTTGTGGAGGAAGTATCAGTGGTTGTAACTTCAGCTGATCTTTTGTTTTGGCTTTTTTGGCAATTTCATGGTATCTCAGTCATTTCTGTGACTTTTGGGAAAAGGAATCTCTGTAATGCACCCTCTTGCACTATCTTTTCCAAAATCTCTATCATGCTTTTAAGCTTAAAAACAAAAAAAAAATTTGACAGAGATGCACTTTCTTTATAAATATAGTAAAGAACAGTCCACTGGCAGCAAATAGTAGTGTGGCCTACCTTAGGTTACCCAAAACAGTAACTCGGACTCTGGCCTGTGGATGAAAAGCAACACTGTTTATCCTGAAGACAATGCTGTTGTCCTGTCTGTGGTGAAGGAGGTTTAAACATGTTTCCCGAGAATTGACAGGTAGCCACGCTCTCCCACTGATACTTGTGACCCTTGTCCGTGGTGTGCCCCAGTCTGCCTCTGAGTGATGGGTCTCACTACGGTACAGAGTGCAGGCACTGGGATCCTGGCTCCGCCACATGCTCCCTGTGTACCTTTGCGCACGTTTGTTAGTATTGTGCACTCCGTTCCGCCATTTCCAACATGGGCACAATGATGGTACCTACAACAGAGAGTAACTGTGAGAATTAAAGTGTTAATAGGGGTAAACCAGCCAAACCAGTTGATATCAAGTGGACTCCAACTCCTGGCAGCCGTATGAGTGTCAGAGTAGAACTGTGCTCGATGAGGTTTTCATGGCTATGAGCTTTTAGAAGCAAATCACCAGGCCTTTCTTCTGAGGTATCTCTGAGTGAACCTGAACTTCCGACCTTTTGATTAGGAGCCAGACACTTAGCCATTTGTACTACCCAGGGACTCCTAATACAGATAAAGGCCTCATTAAATATTAACAGTCATTACTTGGGTGGTCCAAATGTTTAAGAGCTGGATTACTAACTGAAAGTTTGGTTGTTCAAACCCACCCAGAAGCACCTTGGAAGGTGCCAATCTGCTTCTGAAAGATCACAACCTTGAAAAACAAATGGAAGAGTTCTACTCTGCTCACCTGGAGGCATCATGGGTCAGAATTGACTCAGCAGCAACTAACGACAACTAGTAACATTAGGGCTCAACAAACTGGGGGAATTTTGCATTGGAGTCATCAGCACATATCATCTGACTGTATATTGTTCAGGGGTTTGGAATATATATTGGTTTCTTTAGGACAATGAGATTTTGCACAGTGCGTTCAATGTCATGCAATGCCTATTACCATAATGCGCCATGAGCTACCTGTACATCAGACAGCAGCATTCAGCCCTCCATTCATCCCAGCATTTTCAGACGCCTCGGTTGTCCTTCATCAGGAGAACCAGGTATGTAGTCCAGAGAGTTGAACTTCCCACGGTTCTTTCCGTGCCTGGGAATGCTAATGCAATTCTCTCACGGCCCCTTGTGCACATGTAGACCTTACATCATATGGGAAGTCAAAGAAAGACATCATAGCACTGCCTGAACTACCCAGACATCGTCTCTGGGTTCCACATATGATATTTTGGAATAAATTATCATAAATGCTGCAGTGGCTGGCTGCTGTCCCAGTGTGAGTCATTTAAACCAGCTGAGCTAGAGCATGAGCTCTTTAAATACAGGGCTTCTCTCTTCCTCAACTGGTTGTGAGGACATTGAGCATATGTGAAACTATTTAGACATAAAATAGAGCATTTTCTTATGTCTGTATATCATTGAGTCATTAGGCTCTTTTGCAACCTAGACTAATAAATTATACCAATTATAGCACAGCAAACATCATTAATGGGATACTGGTATAGTACCAAAACCAAACCCATTGCCATTAAGTAAATTCCAACTCACAGTGACCCTATAGGACAGAGTAGAACTGCCCCATGGGGTTTCCAAGGAGTGGCTAATAGATTCAAACTGCCGACCTTTTGGTTAGCAGCTGTAGCTCTTAACCACTGTGCCTCCAGGGTTTCCTGGTATAGTACGCTTCTCTCATATACCCTTAGTCTTTCTGCATAAATAGGTAACTAATGGCATTTACAACGTGATTCATGTAATAAGTTTTGTGATATAATTATTGAAGATTTACATTAGGAAACTGAGTCCTAAGAATGTAAGAGTGACTGTTATTTAACTAGTTACTTAATTAACTAAACTATTGGTAAACTAAATAACTACCCATATTATTTAACAGAATATTTTAAAACATTTATATCCATTCGGTATCTACTAACATATAGGACCTACCTGATGGGAAAAAAAAAAAATCAGCCAGTGGGCACCCAAGACATAGAAAGACAGTGAGAAATTACTGAGCTGCAGGTGTCTTGAAGAAGAGTGGCTGCATCTGAGAAGGTGGTTGCCCAGGGATTGGGAGCCAGGAGGTTACGTAAATATTGTGCTACGTTCTCCATGTGTGTAATTCCTGCATCTGGTTAATTTTCTTAAAGCGCCACAGTGAGAACTCTTTCCTGCAGAGAATGGAATTGCCCTAGGCTTATCAAAAAGACAATGCCAGCATCAAATGCTAACCAGATATTCTTGGCAGGCATGGCTTTAACAGCAGAGAAAATTGTCTGCGTGTGGTGTTATAACACCTGAGTGTCAGTTTGGTTGTTGTTTGAAAGCCCAAACATAAAGCTTATAAAAAAAAAAAAAAAAGCTTATAGATGCTTTTTTTTTTTTAATAAGCTTTATGTCAATGTAAAAATCGAACCCGTCTGTCAGTTTGTGGAAACTACAGTAAGAATTCACCAGTGTGCTGCCATGTCTGTTCTTTACTTTGACATGCTTTGGCTACACCGTTTGGATTACCGTGTTGGTGAAGAATATTGAATATACCATGGGCTGCCAGAAGAACAAACAAATCTATCTTGGAAGAAATACAGCCAGAGTGCTCCTTGGAAGCAAGGATGGTGAGACTTTGTCTCAAGTACCATGGACGTGTTATCAGAAGGGGCCAGTCCTTGGTAAAGTAGAGGGTCAGCAAAAGAGAGGAAGACCTTCAACGAGATGGACTGACACAGTAGCTGCAACAGTGGGCTAAAGCATAGTAACAATTTGAGGATGGCACAGGACGGGGCAGTGTTTCGTTCTGTTGTGCGTCGTTACTGTGAGTCGGAACCAACAACGCACCTATCTGCCCTGGCAATCTACTTCCAAACACCAGCCAGTGCAAAGCCTATGGATCACAACAATACAATCCACAACCAATCATGGGAATGGTGCAGGGCCTGGCAGTGTTTTGTTCCATTGTGTGTGGGGTCACCAGGAGTTGGGGGCTGAGTCCATAGCAGGTAACAACAGCAACAGGTCCATCTGTGTACTTTGACGCTCCAGACTTAGGCCCCATTATTCAGTTTCATTCACTGCTTTATCCTAAGTTAAAGAAAAAAGAGCAACATGAAGATGATGTTGACCAGTCTGTTTTAATTATAGCAAGCTAACCATGCAGAAAGGGGTGGGGAGAGCACATGGACCCTGGTGATGTGGCCGTCATGTTCTTGCTGTCTCTCTTTAATACCTGCCAGTAAAGAATGTGACCAAGACTATGGGCAGGATATTGACGTTGCTTTTGTCCATGTTTACGTGTGGATTTGATCTGTATGAAATACGGATTCAGTCTGCTTCTTTGATTTCTCTCTTAAAGCCTGTTGGGTTTATGGAAACTCCTGGCAACCCTCTCACTGACTGTTACTGAAAACCTTTCATTGATGGTCCTTACTGACCAATCCTTTCCCACTCAGCCCAGAGCCCTGCAGCGCCCCCTGGTGGTCAAGACTATCAGCCTCAGAAAGCGAGTGAGTGCAGTCCCCGCTCAACCCATTCAAGCAGACTAGACAAGACCCCTGGGAGCATGTCTAGAAAGTTGTCTCCCGAGTCTGGAGAAGATCATTTCGAAAGTTTCATCAAAGAGTGAACATCCAAGAACCCCAAAGTGAAAATGCTGGGAAAGCCTGAGACTACGGGAGGAGTGATACCATCGTTTTTAAATCCTTGCCATAAAAAAAGCCACAGGGAGGCTTCAACGTCTGTAAGAGAATAGGAAGCTGACATCTGCTTCTGAGAAAACAAAGACCCAACAACAGTGAGTCTGGCATGTGGTCGCTGGTGAATCCTCTGTGATTTAAATCCCTTTTTGCATCTTGAGAAATGAATTAAGCCATTTCCAGTGGGAAGGTCATTCATTTCAAAAGGAAGAAAAGTGAACCTCAATCAGTTGTGAAATGTTTCAGTGCACCTTGGACACATCAGCTGTCCCCAGAGCGCTACATAACAGGCTGTCCTGAGAGGAAGGAAAAGATATTTCAGACACTATAGAGAATCTCGACGCTTCTGATGACCAACAGGAGCTCGTCTGCGAAGAGCATGGCCCTAAAAAGGTGTTTTGGTTCAAGGTAAAAGCATTGAAGAATTTTCAAAACAATGCTCTGTGTGGGTAATTAGCTGTAAGATAGAAATATGCAAATTTTACCTACAGTAATGAATTCTACACTTGTATATGTACCAAATGGAGCCCTGGTGGGACAGTGGTTAGGAGCTATGGCTGGTAACCAAAAGGTTGGCAGTTTGAATCCACCAGCTGCTTCTTGGGAAGCCTATGAGGCAGTTCTACTCTGTCCTATGGGGCTACTGTGAGTCAGAATCAACACGATGGCGATGGTTGTTTGTTTGTTTTTAAATGTGTACCAAACAGGTATGCTTAACAAAATTTACAACTATCCAATTAAGGTCAGAATTGACTTGATGGAATTGTGTATGTGTGTGTGTGTGTGTGTGTGTGTGTGTGGAAATCTTAATGCTTAAATTTTAATGTTTAATTTTAATGTTGCTTCACTTTAAAATGTCCTGGAAAAAAAACTGCATATATTTGGGAATTTGATGGGCACCAAATACCTTAATTGGATAGGTGTAAATTTTGTTATGCATAGCTGTTTGGTGTACGTTAAAAAAACAAAACAACAACAATGACAAAAAAAGGTTGCTGTCCAATTGATTCTGACGCGTAGTGACCCCATAGGACAGAGGAGAACTGCCCCATAGGGTTTCAAAGGCTATAAATCTTTACCAAAACAGATTGCCACATCTTTCTCCCTTGGAGCAGCTGGTGGGTTCGAACTGCCAACCTTTCGGTTAGCAGCTGAGCACACATTAAAACTCACAATTAGATTTTTCTCCAGCTGCAAAGCTAGTCTTGGAGAATTCTAATTTATTTAGTAGCATTACACCCAAGTGGATAAGACTGCAGGCTCCTGGGTTTCCCTCCTGGCCCTGTCATTTACCAGTCATGTGACCTTGACCATCAAGAATGGCAGTGGCTGTGGCCAAGGCTCTTACTGTCTCTGGGCCTCAGTTGCCTGATCTGTAAAATGGGCATATAATTCCACCTTCCCCCCTAGGGTTGTTAAGTGGAGTAACGTGTTTAAATCAGTGTAAGAACTTAGAACTCTAATGCCCGTTATTGAGTTGATTCCGATTCATAGCGACCCCATGTGAGAAAATAGAACTGCCCCATAGGATTTTCTAGGCTGTTATCTTTATAGGAACAGAGCACCAGGTCTTCCACTCATGGGGCCTCTGACTGGGTTCAAACCACCAACCACCAACCTTTTGGATAGCAGCCTAACACTTAACTGTTGAGCCACCAGGGCTTCTAATGCCCAAAGCGGGCACCATGTGTGTATAGAAAAAGGACCGTAACGGTGGCACCAGATCAGTGGATTCAAATCCCAGCCCACACCAGTGACATAATATTTCTGTCCTTCGTCTTTCTGTTCTATGAAATGGAGTAAATAACAGCATCAACCTCAATGATTTGTAGGGAGAATTAAATGAGTTGTTCCTGTTGTTAGGTGCCGTGAAGTCGGTTCCAACTCATAGCGACCCTACATAAAACATAAGGAAACACAGCCTGGTCCTGCACCATCCTTATTATGTTTGTTATGCTTGAGCCCATTGTTGCAGCCACTGCACCAATCCATCTTGCTGAGGGTCTTCCTCTTTTTTGCTGACCCTCTGCTTTACCAAACATGATGTCCTTCTCCAGGGACTGATCCCTTCTGACAACATGTCCAAAGTGTGTGAGACGAAGTCTCCGCATCCTTGCTTCCAAGGAGCATTCTGGTTATACTCCTTCCAAGACAGATTTGTTCATTCTTTTGGCAGTTGTCTTAGTCATCCAGTGCTGCTGTAACAGAAATACCACAAGTGGATGGCTTTAACAAAGAGAAGTTTATTCCCTCACTGTCCAGTAGGCTAGAAGTCCGAATTCAGGGTGCCAGTTCCAGGGGAAGGCTTTTTCTCTCTGTCAGCTCTGGAGGAAGGTCCTCGTCCTAAGTCTTCACTTGGTCTGGGAGCATCTCCGTGCAGGAACCTCAAGTCCAAAGGACACACTCTGCTCCCAGCACTGCTTTCTTGGTGGTATGAGGTCCCCAACTCTCTGCTTGCTTCCTTTTCTTTTTATCTCTTGAGAGATAAAAGGTGGTACAGCCCACATTGGATCAGGAATGTGACCTGGATAAGGGTAATACGATCCCACCCTAATCCTTTTTTTTTTTTTAATCCTCTTTAACATACAATTACAATCACAAAATGGAGGACAGCCATATAATATTGGAATTATTTGTTCAGCATACAGATTGAATAAGTATGGTGAAAGGATACAACCTTGGTGCACACCTTTCCTGACTTTAAACCACGCAGTATTCCTTTGTTCTGTTCAAATGACTGCCTCTTGATCTGTGTACAAGCTCCTCATGAGTACAATTAAGTGTTCTGGAATTGCCATTCTTCAAAATGTTATCCATAATTTGTCACGATTCACACAGTTGACTGCCTTTGCATAGACAATAAAACACAGGTGAACATCCTTCTGGTATTCTCTGCTTTCAGCCAGGATCCATCTGATGTCAGCAATGATATCTCTGGTTCCACGTACTCTTCTGAATCCGGCTTGAATTTCTGGCAGTTCCCTGTTGATATACAGCTTCAGCTGCATTTGAATGAGCTTCAGCAAAATTTTACTTGCCTGTGATATTAATGATATTGTTCAATAATTTCCACATTCAGCTGGTCATCTTTCTTGGGAATAGGCATAAATATGGATCTCTTCCAGTAGGTTGGCCAAGTAGCTCTCTTCCAAATTTCTTGACATAGAAAAGTGAGCACTTCCAGTGCTGCATACGTTTGTTGAAATATCTCAGTTGGCATTCCATCAGTTCCTGGAGCCTTGTTTTTTGCCAATGCCTTCAGCACAGCATGGACCTCTTCCTTCAGTACCGTCGCTCCCTGTTCATATGCTGCCTCCTGAAATGTTCAAACGTCAACCAATTCTTTTGGGTATAGTGGCTCTGTGTGTTCCTTTCATTCCTTCCATCTTCTTTTGATGCTTCCTGTGTTGTTTAAAATTTTCCCTGTAGAATCCTTCAGTATTTCAACTTAAGGCTTGAATTTTTTCTTTGCTCCTTTCAGCTTGAGAAATACCGACCGTGTTCTTCCCTTTTCATTTCCTACATAGAGGTCTTTGTACATGTCATTATAATACTTTTTCTTCTTAAGCTAGCCTTCGAAATCTTCTATTGGGCTCTTTTACTTCCTCATTTCTTCCTTTCCATTTAGCTACTGTACGTTCAAGAGCAAGTTTCAGTGTCTCTTTTGGCATCCATTTTGTTCTTTTCTTTCTTTTTAATGACCTTTTTCTTTCTTTATGTATGATGTCCTTGATGTCATTCCACAACCCATCTAGTCTTCAGTCATTAGTGTTCAGTGCATCAAATCTATTCTTGAGATGGTCTCTAAACTGAGGTGGGATATGCTCAAGGTCGTACTTTGGCTCTTGTGGACTTGTTCTAATTTTCCTCAGTTTCAACTTGAACTTGCATGTGAGGAATCAATGGTCTGGTCCACAGTCAGCCTCTGGACTTGTTCTGACTGATGGTATTGACCTTTTCCATCATCTCTTTCCACAGATGTAGTCAATTTGATTCCTGTGTATTCCATGTGGCGAGATCCATATGTATAGTCACTGATTATGTTGGTAAAAAAATTTATGTGCAGTGAAGAAGTCATTGGTCTTGCAAAATTCTGTCATGCAATGTCCAACATCATTTCTATCACCAAGGTCATATTTTCCAACTAATAATCCTTCTTCGTCTTCTGCTTTCGCTTTCTAAACACCAGTAATTATCAACGTACGTTTGATTGATTTCAGACTGCAGAAGTTGGTAAAAACCTTCAATTTCTTCATCTTTGGCCTTAATGTTTGGTGCCTAAATTTGAATAATAGTCATATTAACTGGTCTTCCTTGTACGCGTATGGATATTATCCTATCACTGACAGTGTTGTACTTCAGGATAGATCTTGAAATATTCTTTTTGAGGATGAATGCAACACCATTCCTCTTTAAGCTGTCATTCGTGGCATAGTAGACCATATGATTGTCAAATTCAAAATGGCCAATTCCAGTCCATTTCAGCTCACTAATGCCTAGGATATTGATATTTATGTGTGCTGTTTCATTTTTGATGATTTCTAATTTTCCTAGATTCATATTTTGTACATTCCAGATTCCAATCATTAATGAATATTTGCAGCTATTTCTGCTCATTTTAAGCCATGCCACACCAGCAAATGAAGGTCCTGAATTCTTGACTCCATCAATGTCATTAAGGTCAACTCTACTTTCAGGAGGCAGCTCTTCCTCAATCGTATTTTGAGTACCTTCCAACCTGAGGGGCTCATCTTCTGATACTATATCAGACAATGTTCTGCTGCTATTCATAAGGTTTCCACTGGCTAATTCTTCTCAGAAGGAAACGAGTTAATAGCTATAAAAATAGTTAATAGGTGTGAAAAGCTTAGCGATCCGCCTGGCATTTGCCACGTTCTCTATAGGAGTTCACTTGTCTCGGCTGTCGTTTAATTGAATTCATATCCTTAGTGGAAGATACTTGTGGTTTTCCTTCTCCTTTAGTATTTGAAGCCATCTGCAGATGTTTCGCTGAAACCCCAGTTGTTAACACGTGGGGTTTGTTGTTCCGTTGTTGTGTTATTGTTAACATCTATCTCTGACAGTGGGGTAGTTTGTCTTATTCCTCTGATAATCTGCTTTAGCTGCACTCAAAGTAGGTCTAAAGCTCCAATGTGTCCATCTGCTAAGGTGCCCTTGAAGGTGTAAAAACACCCTTTGCTTCCTGGTTTCTGCAGAGGAGTTTCATCCTATTATTAGTAAATGGAATTGACCAGGTAAGGGGTGGGCAAACTATGGTCCAGGGGCCAAATCCAGCCTGCCACCTGTTTCTGTCAGTTGTTTTATTGGAATGCAGTCATTCCATTTGTTTCTGTATTGCCTCTGTCTGTCTTTGCACTACAATGGCAGAGCTGAGTGCTTGCAACAGAAAACCTGGGGCCACAACGTAAAATACCTGGCCTTTTAATGAAATGTTTGCCAACTCCTGGGCTACAGGAAGGCATTCCCCCCACCCCCCCGCCAAAAAATTAGAGTTTTAATTGAAAATGTTGTTTCTATTATCTATCACTTTTTTCCCCCCCAGAATAAAATGACATTGTTAATGTTTTTGTAACAGTGTATTCTACATGGTATTCTGTTCCAAAAATCTGAACCTGTTGAAGTCTACAGACTTCCTGTCATTATCATGTATCTTTTAGGCTGGTTTAGATGATGTATTTGCTAATATGCTTAGCTTCTCAGCTACTTAGGCTACATGTTTAATTATCCTTCTCAATTAGGAAATGGCCTGTCTTTAAGGCAGGAAAATTTCCCTAAATAAACACATCAGTTAGATTTGGAATCATCAAATACTCTTAGAATGCAGGATCATGCTCATATAGCTGGTTTTTAGCTAAATTGTACAAGAATGGCATTTCCTAGCCAGTTAATAACATGTCTCAGTGTTATCTCTGGCCTCACCGTGCTGTTTTGTGAAAGCGGGGAGAGCAGCATGCGTCCCCTCTGGGAAAATTTGCAGGTCAAGAGAATCTGAGATTCTCCTCAGGCCTTCACGCACTTCTTCAGGGTATTCACTACTTGAATTTCCTTTTCTCTTTGAAAGGAAGGATTTGTAAGATGTATAATCAGTAGTATCATGTCCCCACAAGCCTCTACCATATCTACCCTGATTCCAGGGCTCTCTCATTTGTGAGATGGATAGAGAACACCTCTTCAGGGCCCTTCCGGCATCTTTAATTTAACTTAATACAATGGAGATAGCGTTCACCTTCCTTCTTCAGATATAATTAAATAAACTAGGTTGTCATTTCTTAAGGGCCTTGTTTTTCGTATTTTTCCACACTCCTTTATCTTCCCCACTTCATTTTTAGAATCTTGTTCTAAAAATTTGTCAGTATTTTCCTTAAGAATTAATATCCTAAAATTGCTATACTTCCAACATTATGATTCCTTATGACATGGTCTTTACCCCCAAGAGTCATGAAGAGGTAATACAACAAATACGTGATCAGGTCTCCATGAATTTTTTTTTTTTTTTCACTTCTTAAAAATGTATATTTACTATCCAGTATTTAGTGGTCTCATCTTCAATCATATCACACTTGACTATTAAGAAATTATTTCCTTGATTTTCAAAAAGTGCATTTAAAGTTTTAAGGCTGTTGAGTAGATAGACTGAGGGTGGCAACTGGTTTTGGTTATTTATTGAGTATTTTGCATGTGCTTAAATGTGTGAGTTTCAAAGAGGCACTGATAAAATATCAAATTATAAAACAAAAATTTTATGGACAGATAGACTCACCACCACACATAATGAGCCTCATAGCCATAGCCACAACTGGGCCACCAATATCTTTCCCTGCAGCACAGAAGCTTCTTGTGGGTTTTCCACCTCCAGCCTAGGGCCTTCCCATCTCATATTCATTCTGTAGTGTCAGCATCTTTCTGAGGTAAATACATACCCAACAGAGGGCCTTGTCTTAGTCTCTTCGTGCTGCCTAACAAAAATACTGCATCATAGCAGCATGCAAGTCCCCACAGTATAATAGACTGACAGACAGGTGGTGGAACTGACAGACCGAATGTTCGTGTTTGTTAAAGGAATACCCTGTATTCATTTATTCATTTCAATAAGGCCAAGGCATTGAAGGGGATTCAAGAGGCACACCAGCAGGTATACTGGAGTGTAACACCTTGAGCCATCTGTGGGCCTACAGTTGGGAGGCCTGGTGGAGGAAGCAGAAACTGAGGCGCCTTCAAGCATGACTTCCCAGAATGTGCCAAGGGCATGACAAGAGGTTTCTAAGGGCGTCTCGGTTGTCTCGCTCTTTGGGCAGATGTGTGAGGTGTAATCGCTTCCATTATTTTTCTGACGATGGCAGCAGGCCTGGTCTGCACTCACTGCATTGAAATTTAACCTGAGGATGCTTGGGAATAACCGCCTCTTGTGACTGTCCCAGTCTTCTCTCTTACTCCCTTCCTGCGAGTCCTTTCAGGTGAGAAGAAATTACACGGTGGAAAGGACCACTCCTGCTCAGGACGAAGCTTCTGGACCTTCTTTTTTTTTTTTTTTGAAATTGTGATGAAGATGCACACAACAAAACATTTACCAATTCAAGAATTTCTGCCTGTATAATTCAGTGTCGTTGATTACGTCCTTCACGTTGTGCAGCCATTCTCACTATCCTTTTCCAAACCCTTCCACCAGCATTAACGTGAATTCAGCGCCTCCTAAACAAACACTCCCTTTTTCCCCTCTTCCCTCCCTCTGGTAACCACTAATAATCTTTAGTTTCTATATTTTTGCTTATTTCATATAATCGGGATCATGTAGTATTTGTCCTTTTGTGACTGACTGATTTCACTCAGCATAATGTTTTCAAGGTTCACCCATATTGTGGCATGCGTCAGGACTTCATTTCTCCTTATGACTGAGTGTGGCCTTTCTTTCTTTAAGGTTCTTCTTTGCCCATAAAACAGCCTCTCTTTAAAATGTGAAATTCTGATCATAACCAAGCCTGGATGATTTGACTCTTGCCCCCTCACTGTCATTTATCCCCTTAAGTTATGTAGGGATGGCAGTAACCAGAGAGAGCCCCAGGTTGGGTAGCATGGGCTGAGATAAGGTGCCACTCCACCAGAGGAGAGAGTGCAGTGGGCCACAGGCATGTGTTGACAGTGGCTTTCTCTCGGCCCTGAGAACAAGGAGCATTTCTGCATCTCCTCTAGGACTTTCAATGTGTTTGCAGTATGCTTATAAATCTTTCATTAATAAAGTCAGCATTTTTATATGTCGCTAACTTGGGTTCCACAAGTAGGACAAAATTTCCAAATTGAGCATATGATAAAGAAGAAACAAGCAGTTAAATTAATTAAACATACTTGAGTGAACACATATATTCTTAGGCATAGTTAGTTCTCTGTGAGTCAAAGGGCTCTTCCTCATGGCCTTCAGACTCCTTCAGCCCCCGGTACACTGCATACTCAGGAAGTATTTGGGGAGGAAAGGAAGGAGGGAAGTAAACACAAGGTCACTGAGGTGGAGGGGCATGTATCCTCAGCAATGGGCACCAGCAAGGACTCAAAATAGTGAAGAAGAATGTTCTCCTTATTACTGAAAACAGCGCTTCTCAGCAGCAGAATGAAGACTGGCCTTTACCAGGATAAAACCAGAAGCAAGGGGGCAACTAAAAGGCCATTGCACAAGCTTTGATGAGACATGGCAAGGGCCTAGACTGGGTCATTGTGAGTGCTGGAGGCCAAGGGGAAGTAGCTTTACTGTGAGACGTGGTGAGATGTGGGAAGGGCTGCTGGAAAGCAAGCCAGGCAGAGTCCTACTTCTGGTGCAGGAGACAAGAAGGGTGGAGACAGCACTCCCTGTGTTGAGCATGAAGGTGGGCAGTGGGGGCCGAGGAGATCTAGGGCCTAGGCTCCATCCCATGTCAGATGAACTGCTCTGTAGACAGTGGTTTATCCTAGTCTGGAGCTCGACATGGAAGGTGTAGGAGTCATTGACAGAGCTGTGAGAAGATCTCTGCTTCAACACTTGGATGAAAAGTGCGTTAAAATGAAAAATTAAATAAACAGACCCACACATACACTTTGAACACCTGTTGTCACTTAAAGTACATCAAAAGTGCTTTTATTTGTTAATTCTGTAAGTTATGTCCAAAGCTACTTCTGTGAGTATGGATCTGCTTATTAAAGGTCTAAGTTGATTTGGGGCACAAAACATGCCCATGATATCTGATTTCCAGTTCGAGTTTCTTTAAAGAAGGGAAAAACTTGTCCCATTTATAGAGTATAAAGCCATTTTACATTTTTATTTATTCTACATATTTTACTGTTATCTCAGCCACACTGAATTTGGTTGCAATTTTGTTTAATGGCTGGTCTCTACAGTGTCAGTGCAGAGCATTCAGGTGTTTTCACAGAAACAACGTTCTCTTCTTTCATGCGGCATTTCATCCAGCTACGCCAAATCTAACTACATTATATAATTCCAGTAACAAGTTCAGCTGGCGTAAACAGACCTGAGGACAAGCTCAGCTGACGCTATGCGAGCCCACGTGTTGCCAGCGGCAGCAGAGGCTGCTGACACCGGGGTGAGGGTTGGCACACCCCGCTGGCTCTCAGCATGGTGTGGGTGGGTGGTGGGCTTGACCAAGGGAATGGGGTGGTGCGTGGGTCTCCTGCACACGTTCAGAAGAGGACTTCCAAAAAGGCTAGAAATGAACCCCAGGGGCAGGGATGAGCTCATCCCGGCTGGATGTATGGTGGCCAGAGAAAAGTGGGCCATGGACAGATGTGGGAGGTTACCAGAACAGACACTGCTCCAGAGAATATCCCACTATGTTAAGGAGTGACTTTGCTGTTTTTGTTGTGTGCTGTTAAGTCAAATCCAACTTCTAGTGACCCCATGTGATAGAGGACTGCCCCATAGGCTTTTCTTGGCTATAATCTTTTATGGCAACAGATTACTAGGTTTTTTCTCCTGAGGAGCCAAGCCCAGTGCCTTCAAACTGCCAACCTTTGGATTAGCAGCCGCGCGCTTAACCAATGTGCCATCAGGGCACCCTAAGGATTGAACGGTGTCTCCGAAAATATGTTGATGTCCTAACTACTGTACCTGTGAGTGTGACCTTATTTGAAGGAATAGGGTTTTTCTTTACAGATGTTATCAGTTAGATTAATGAAATCCCACCAGAGTAGGGTGGGTCCTAATCTTATATGGCTGATGCCTTATACCAGAGAAGGACCGACACAGAGACAGAGTCACACAGGGGGAAGACAACACATGAAGATGCTTCTACAAGCAACAAAGGAACACCAAGGATTTCCAGGAGAAGCAAGAAGCAAGGAGAGAGGCAGAGTAGTTCTTCTCTCAGAACCCCCAGGAAAGAATTGACACTGCTAATACCCTGATGGAGACTCCTAGCCTCCAGAACTGTGAGACAATAAACTCCTGTTCTTTAAAGCCCCTCACTCTGTGGTATTTTGTCATGGCATCCCTAGGACATTAAGATACACTGCTTTGTCCTCCTAAGAGTGAAGCACCAAGGAGTCTCACCCACGAAGTTCTGTTGGCCCTGCCTAATGGAAAACCAGTCGGGTGCTGGGGTCTGCTCTAGGGGCAGGGTGGAATCTTTTTTTTTTTTTTTAACCCTTGCAACTTAATTAGTATCCATTGTTGAGAACACATCCGTGATCACAAACTTCCACGCCCAAACAAAATGTAAGTTTATGGAGCCCTTACACTGTGGAGCCATTCTTAGACACAAATGCCTCTGAGTTCTCAAGCTGGATATTCTGGGAGGCTTAGAAGAGGTTAGAAGAGTAGATATTGTGTAAATGTTGGACGTGATCACCTCAGCTACTCAGACGTCTTCATGCCGAGAAGGGAAGGGGTAGGATGTGCTGGAGCAGCTCCGATCCATCCCAGCTGTTAAGCCATCTTTGGCTCTGGGATAGTCTTCCTTGGGAAGAAATGTAAGCTAAATTGCTATCGTGTGCCGAGTCACTGAATCTGGGGCCAGATGCCTGCTGCAGAGAACCAGCTTCAAAACCGGGAGGGCTGTACAGAGACAGGGCAGCTTATTTAGCTTAGCTGGGCCTTCCTGATTATCTAGCGGTAGGGAATCTAGGCTTCTGCCTTCCTCTTGAAGAAGAGCCTGCTCACCAGGATTCCCTAGGTCTTTTATTGACACATCCTACTTCCCATAATAGTTGGGGGGGAAAAAAAAAAAACCTGCTACAGTACAACTGTAATTGCTGTTGTTGTTTGGTGCTGTTGGTTGATTTTTGACTTATAGTGACCCTGTAGGACAGAGAGGAACTGCCCCCATAGGGTTTCCTAGGCTGTAATCTACAAAAGCAGACCACCAGGTCCTTCTCCTGTGGAGCTGCTGTGTGAGTTTGAACTGCCAGCCTTTTGGTTAGTAGCTGAGTGCTTAAGCATCGATCTACCAGGGCTCCATAAAACTGTAATACAAGGAATTAAAACAAAAAGTGGCAGAGGTTCAGAATGGCAGGCACCGGAACCCTGGTCTGCCCTGAAGAGCTGGATGTTGCTTTTCTTAAAGCCACACATGCTGCCAAACTCGTTGGTCGTTGGCACCACCAGTACTGGGGAAAGGGTGCTTGGTGAACATTCCAATTCTCAGCTCCAGCCCCAAGGAAGCCCAGGCCATCAGAGCTCTCGTTCATGAGGAATGGAGTAGGGACAAGGAAGGTTCAATGTTTGAGAGGTCCACCACCCATCTGTGGTGAGGGAGACGCTTAGCCATCATTGGTCACAGGCTAATGGACTAGGGTCTTCTCAACCCCTGATCTGAGAGGTTGTGAAGCCTGTCAAGGTAGAGGGAGGCACCTCCTACCAACAGTGCTCAAATTTGGTTGAAATCTGGTCTAGACTGCTAATTCGCCTTTTGTAGTACCAGCTAAGAAGCCCTGGTGGCACAACGGATAAACACTCAGCTGCTAACCAAAATATTGGCAGTTCAAACCCACTCAGCAGATCCATGAAAGAAAGACCTGGAAACCCTCCCATCAATACTACAGCCTAGGAAACCTATGGGGCAGGTCTACTCTGTCACACGGAGTCCCTCTGAGTCAGAATCACCTCGACGGCACTAACAACAACAACAGCGCCAGTTGCTACCAAGTCCACTATGACTTATGGCAACCCCAGCCCCATGTGTGTCACAGGAGAGTTGTGCCCCATGAGGTTTTCAGGTGCTGAGTTTTCAGAAGTGGACAGTCAAGTTTTTCTTCCAACTTTTTGGTTGGCAATTTTCACCGCAATAGTTTTATTCCGAAGCAAAGATGTCTGTAATGTAAACAGCTGGCTCACTGGTTGAGTATTGAAGAGATACTAAGAGGGGTGGGTGAGAAGCAATTGTCTCCCAAGGTAGAAATCTGAAGATGGAAAAAGACCCTTGAGGAAAGTAGAGATGAAGACTGAGAGCAGCACTGTTTTGATGTGGGGGTCGGCTCTAAGATTTCTGTCCCCTTCGTTTGTATCTTCCACCAACTCAATGGTCGTTCTTGCTTCTCTTGGCTCAGTGCCCCCAAAATAAGATAAGGCTGGTAAATTAGGCTATTTCTGAAGTCCTTTTCAGCTGTAACACGTGGCCACATCTTTTCCAGTTTTCCTTGGAAACTGGAGAAAGAAGCAGCCACACAAAGAACCAGAGCCTAATCATCTCTTAGGGTCTAATGATTTCCGTTAGCTTTTCTGAGCTGAAGTTTCCCTTTGCGCTAATGGCATGCAAACACCCCCAGTGTCCTGCAGACAGAAAACCCTCAGATGAAGGATTTTTTGCTGAAACAAGGAATTATTAAGACCACTTGAGAACAGTGAGGTCAGTTTCTTTCATCTGTGTCTCCCCAATTCCATTTTCCCTGTCTTTCACAAATAAAAGCTTGAAAGGGCTCTCGGATTCTTTTTAAGATAAGATCTGATGACAGGACAGTGGGACAGAAAAACCTGGTAAAAATAGCATGTTGGCCCCTGAAGAGTAAAATTCCACATACGTTTGACTTCTCACAGTTCATAAAATTAACACCCACAGGACTGGTTTGGGGGAAGCCTCTGATGTCCTCCAGCTTGGCTTTCGTGTGATTCAGCTCAGAAATACTGCATTTCAAGACCAGAACTATTCCGAGCCTGTGCCTGGCTCATTGTAAACCTCTCCTTCATCCCCAAGTCCAACTGAGGAGTACAACCGTTAAGCCTGAACAAGATGAAGGAACTATCAAGTCGCAAGTCTCAGGGCACTGACTGCAGGCCTGGATTCCTGTTCTAGGTTTCCTATTTCCTAGAGCCTGGCCCCCATCCCTTGCCAGCCAGTTGTCAGTAAGGGGCTTTCATTTCTGAGGTGTCCCAGCAGTCAGCTCAAGGGGCTCTGGCTTGTCCAGGCAGCACCCAGGACATCAATGCAGACAGAAAGTGGCCGAGGAGTGAGCATTTGCAGATGACTCTCAATTTCTCACGTACTTACTACTTGTCTTAAAAAACAAATTACCACAAACTTGGTGGCTTAAAAGAATAGAAATCGACTCTCTCACAGTTCTGGAGGCCAGAAGCCTGAAATGAAGGTGTCAGCAGGCCCGTGTTCCTGGATCTGACCGCTATGGAGGCGAATCCTTCTTGGCCTCTTCCAGCTTCTGGTGGTTGCCAGCAGCTCTTGTGTTCCTTCTCTTGTGGCAGCATCGCTCCAATCTCTGCCTCCATGTGTATCTGTGTCCAAATGTCTCTCTTCTTCTAAAAGGGACAGTCATATTGGATTTAGGGCCCACTCTAATCCAGTGTAATCACATCCGCTAAACTTCAGTATATCTGCGAAGATCCTATTTCCAAACAGGGTCACATGTACAGGCTCCAGGTGGACATGAATTTTGGGGGAACACTATTCAACCCAGCACAATTCTCAGTTTTAGAAGGATTTGGAAGTGTTAAGTGCACAGCTTCAGAAGGTAGATTGTGTGAGCAGAGTGCCATCTCTTTGGTGAATAACTCTGGTTTTTCACTTGATTTCTAAGATCACGTGCTCTTGTCAGAAATAAACTCAGAACACCACTAGCAGATTGCTATGCTGATTTTATAGTCAATTTGCAAATCTAGCATGACATCATTACCGAGTAAATCAGTGCTCCAATTACGATTTTTAAAGTGCTTATTCACAGTTTTAGAGCCCTAGTGGCAGAGCGGTTAAGCGTTCAGTTGCTAACCAAAAGGTCAGCAGCTCAAATCCACCAGCCACTCTTTGGAAATCCTATGGGACAGTTCTACTCTGTCCCATAGGGTCACTATGAGTCAGAATCGACTCAATGGCAACAGGTTTTGGTTTTTTATATACAATGTTACCAGAAACTTCGAACATAAAAATTTTGATTGGTTGACAGTTATGTCCGGATACATAAATCTTGTAAGCGAGCAGTAAGAGAATAAGAGAATATGTAAATCTTGTAATAGAGAGTGCTCAAACATTATCAAAGCTTAAATAGAAACCTTACTAAGACAATCACAGATTGGTGAGCCATGGTGACAAGACTACTGGAGTCTTGGAAACAGGACAGGTTTGTTAATCTTCTATTATTTTCTAAAAGAATAGGTTTTTAGTAAAAGTAAATGAATGATGAAAGCAGCCCTACTTCTGTTTCACCAAGCCTGATCACCTAGATACAATTATGCAGAGCAAAAGAAGCTACTTCTAAAGGTAAGTTATAGTTGAAAGCATAGCTATAGGCTTAAAAATTATTTATTATAGTACATACATTTCTAGCATTTAACAAGATAACCTTTAGTGTTGTGTGTAAGAAAACTCTATTCTTGTAAAGGAAAACTTGAAATTTTATTTCACACTCTTAAGAAGCTGGACTTTTGCCTGTTAACTTGCTTGGAGTGTAGCTGGCATCATTTGATACTAACAAAAGGCATAGAACCATAGCAAGTTCCCAAATCAGCAGATGAGGAAAGCAAGCCAAAGGCCCGTGGCCATCTGCCAGCTGAGCATAGGACCACAGACCTTTTCCATCCACATGCTCCCACTGAACCTTAAGCCCTGCTGTGCTCCTTATGTTAACTTTGAACTTGTCTTTTCCTATGATGGTTGTTATTGGTTGTCATCAAGTCAATTCTGACTCGTGGTGACCCCATATGTGCAGAGTAGAACAGCTCCACAGGGCTTTCAAGGCTGTGACATTTTGGAAGTGAATTGCCAGGCCAGTCTCCCGAGGTAACTCTGGGAAGGTTTGAACTGCCAAGATTTCAGTAAGTATTTGAGTGCTTAACCATTTGTGCTAACCAGGAACTTTTCCTATGAACAAGGCATATTTTTCAAATTGTTGTTGTTGTTAGGTACCACCAAGTCAGTTCCAACTCATAGTGACCCAATGTACAGCAGAACAAAACACCGTGTGATCCTGGGCCATCCTCAGAATACTTGCTTTGTTTGAGCCCATTGTTGCAGCCACTCTGTCAATCTGGCATCTATTTATTGTTGGATATGCATGGGTATCTTTAAAACATTTCATTTAAAAGAAAAACATAGTAAATCCCGAATTATTTACATACATGAAGATCCTGCTGTTTCATAGGCAGGCCAAGTCCTATGTCTTCAAACATCATGTCAATACTCTTGCCATCTGTTCACAACAGCCCACTGAGTACTGTGTGTGTAAGTGTACATATTCACGCATGCAAAGGTCAGTTAAGGATTGTTTAAGAATGTGAACTTGAATGATTTAATTAAGAACAGCCTACTCGAGTGTTTTAAAAAGCAAAGATGTTAGCGTGATAATTAAGATGCACCTGACTCAAACCATGATCTTTCAATCACCACATATGCATGTGAAAGCTGGACAATGAATAAGGACAACCAACTAAGAATTGACACATTCTAAGTGAGGCATTAGGTATCTGTATCTCAAGAATAGACTGGACCCCTTGAACACTAATGACCTAAGACCAGATGAGTTGTGGAATGACATCAAAGACATCATACATGAAGAAAGTAAGAGGTCATTAAAAAGAAAAGAAAGGAAGAAAAGACCAAAATGGATGTTGGAAGATACTCTGAAAGTTGCTCTTTAACATCGAGTAGCTAAAGAGAAAGGAAGAAATGATGAAGTAAAAGAGCTGAACAGAAGATTTCAAAGGGCAGCTCGAGAAGACAAAGAAAAGTACTATAATGACATGTGCAGAGACCTAAAGGTCAGCATTTTCCAAGCTGAAACAACTTAAGAAAAAATTCAAGCCTTGAGTTGAAATATTGAAGGATTCTACAGGGAAAATACTAAACAATGCAGGAAGCATCTAAAGAAAATGGAAGGAATACACAAAATCACTATACCAAAAAGAATTGTTCAATGTTCAGACATTTAAGGAGGTAGCATATGATCAGGAACCAATGATATTGAAGGAAGAAGTCCGGGCTGCACTGAAGGCATTGGCAAAAACAAGGCTCCAGGAATTGGCAGAATACCAATTGAGATGTTTCAACAAATGGATGCAGCATTGGAAGTTCTCACTCGTCTATGCCAAGAAATTTGGAAGACAGCTACCTGGCCAACTGACTGGTAGAGATCTGTATTTATGCCTATTCCCAAGAAAGGTGATCCAACCAAATGCAGAAATTATCGAACAATATCATTGATATCCCACGCAAATAAAATTTTGCTGAAGATCATTCAAAAGTGGGTGTAGCAGTATATCAACAGGGAACTTCCAGAAATTCAGGCCAGATTCAGAAGAGGGCATGGAACCAGGGATATCATTGCTGATGTCAGATGGATCCTGGCTGAAAGCAGAGAATAGCAGAAGGATGTTTACCTGTGTTTTATTGACTATGCAAAGGCATCAACTGTGTGGATCATAACAAATCATGGATAACATTTTGAAGAATGGGAATTCCAGAACACTTCATTGTACTTATGAGGAACCTGTACATAGATCAAGAGGTAGTTGTTCAAACAGAACAAGGGGATACTTCATGGGTTTAAAGTCAGGAAATGTGTGTATCAGGGTTGTATCCTCTCACCACACCTATTCAATCTGTATGCTGAGCAAATGATCCAAGAAGCTGGACAATATGAACAAGAAGGGGGCATCAGGATTGGAGGAAGACTCATTAACAACCTGCGTTATGCAGATGACACAACCTTGCTTGCTGAAAGTGAAGAGGACTTGAAGCACTTACTGATGAAGATCAAAGACCACACCCTTCAGTATGGATCATATCTCAACAAAAAGAAAACAAAAATCCTCACAACCGGACTGATAAGCAACATCATGTTAAAAGGAGAAAAGTTTGATACTTGGATCCACAGTCAACACTCACTGAAGCAGCAGTCAAGAAATCAAAAGACACATTGCATTGGGCAAATCTTCTGCTAAAGACCTCTTTAAAGTGTTGAAAAGCAAAGATGTCACCTTGAAGACCAAAGTGTGCCTGACCCAAGCCATGGTGGTTTCAGTCACCTCATATGCATGAGAAAGCTGGATGATGAATAAGGAAGATCGAAGAAGAATTGACGCCTTTGAATTGTGGTATTGGCAAAGAATATTGAATATTTCATGGACTGTCAAAAGAAAGAACAAAGCTGTCTTGGAAGAAGTACAACCAAAATTCTCCTTGGAGGCAAGGAGGATGAGACTACATCTCACCTACTTTAGGCATGTTTTCAAGAGAGATCAGTCCCTAGGAAATGACATCTTGCTTGGTAAAGTAGTGGGCGAGCAAAAAAGAGGAAGACCCTCAACAAGATGAATTGACACAGTGGCTGCAACAACGGGCTCAAGCATAAAAACAACTGTGAGGATGGTGCAGGACCGGGCAGTGTTTCATCCTGTTGTACATAGGGTTGCTATGAGTCAGAGCCGACTCAACGGCACTGAAGAACAACAACTGAGGCATTGGCAAAGCATGTTGAATTTACCACGGATTGCCAGAAGAAAGTGTTCAAAAGCAAAGAAGTCACCTTGAGGACTAAGGTGTGCCTGATCCAAGCCATGGTGTTTTCAATTGCCTCATATTCGTGTGAAAACTGGACAAAAAATAAGATCAAAGAGGAATTGATGCCTTTGAATTACATTGTTGGCGAAGAATATTGAATATACCATGGACTGCCAGAAGAATGAACAAATCTGTCTTGGAAGAAGTGAGGCCAGAATGCTCCTTAGAGGCAAGGATGGCGAGACTTCATCTCTTGTACTTTGAACATGTTATCAGGAGGGATCAGTCTCTGGAGAAGGCCATCATGTTTTGTAATTTAGAGGGTCATCGAGAAAGAGAAAGACTCTCAGTGAGATGGGTTAACACAATGGCTTCAACAACGGCTTCAAACATAGCAACGATTGTGAGAGTGGCCTAAGACAGGGCAGTGTTTTGTTCTGTTGTACATAAGGTCATATTATAGACCGAATTGTGTCTCCCAAAAATGTGTGTCAACTTGGCCAGGCCGTGATTCCCAGTATTGTGTGGTTGTCCTCCATTTTGTGATCTGTTGTGATCATTGTATGTGTTATAAATCCTAACTTTGAAGACAAGGCTTTGGTTTGGTTTTGTATGATATTAATGAGGCAGGATTGGAGACAGTTATGTTAATGAGGAGGTCTCAATCTACGGGATTAGGTTGTATCTTGAGATATAAAAGAGAGAAGGGAAGAGAGGGACCTCACACCACCGAGAAAGCAAAGCCTGGAGCAAAGCAAGTCCTTGAGAGAATGGTGTGACAGATACATAAACATGTGAAAGCCTTGAGTACTGAAGCCTGATTTTAATGTTGAAAAAGCACCTCCACTTTGTAATTAAAGCTATATTTTATCATATCCTTCATGACACCTAGCCCTCAACCCTGTTGAACTAAATCCAACCATGGATACTAATATTGATCACGGCCTTCTTGTAGATTTTGTTGTGACATGGTTTCCACCCAGTCATCATTCCACGTGTTTATTGAGCCATAAAAGATTAGTTCCTAGGAGGTCAAAGGTTATTCCTGAAAATAGAATGGCAGAGCTTGTGATCTTGAAACTTCAAAGGGAATAAATAGAAGAAAGAAAATAAGACTGAATTATAAGATGGAATTGCCGAAATTTGCTCTCTGAGAGACTGGCTGATGCCAAGTTAAGGAGCAACCCTCCTGTGGCTCTCATTAGCCCAGCAGAGTTCAGGTCCAGATTGGCCGTGTATCTGAATTGTTGTCATGGCACAAGGAGTTGTTTCTGTGGTAACTTCTTGACCAGGTTTTTTGCTCAGGTGAATTACTCTTGTTGGGAAACATTACACAAGCAGAATCAAAATGTTATTTCCATTTTTTAAAAATATGGGAAGGGGGAGTCATATTTGAGTAACAACTAATGACTGTTGATAATTCAAAAACCTGTTGCCATCGATTCCAATGTATAGTGACCCTATAGGTCAGAATAGAACTGTTCCATAAGGTTTCCAAGGAGCAGCTGGTGGATTCAAACTGCCAACCTTTTGGTTAGCAGCCAAATGCTTAACCACTGCACCACCAGGCTCTGTTGGTAATTAGGGATATTAAATATTGAAGAAATGATGCCAGGGCATCCTACCTAAACTGTTGTGTGAAAGCCATAATTCCCAACACTTCTCCTGGCAGCACAGAGAGCCTTGAGGGTGTGCCTGTGAGGGAGCCCTTGATGATGGAGAGCCCTGGCACTGGGGGCTGAGTCCTCTCCTACACTTGCTTTGGAAGCCTGACTGATATGGCTTATTACCAGTCACTTACATTATCCAGATTAGTGGACCTAGTAAAACCAAAATAAAGCTGGAGCAAGCATGGCTGCCAGCTCGCTACTGAGCACACCTCACTGTGATCATTGGGAGCCTCAGACCACAGAACAGAAGCTTGTGTGGATCCTGACTCCTTAATGAGCTAGAATCAAGACTTTTTCCCCAGAGCTCTGCTTGTGAAACAGAACAGACACTTGGCATTCCCACATGTGGTGTGAGTGATCTTCGTTCAGGGGATTTCTTAATGATGGGCAGTTAAGAGAGAAGGGCAGGGGGTGGATGCACACAGTTGGAACAACTCAAGATGGTGGAGACAGGAGGATTTAACAAGGGGGTGTGAAATGCCTGATATTAGCCAAGATGCCTTTTGCAGCCCCAGTGTGGACACATCAATTATAGTTTATAAGGCTGCAGGATGGAGACAGTGCATGTAAGAAGGGGGAAGGAACATAAAAACATCATAAAATAACACAGAGGTAGCTAAGGAGCTATGGATAGGCTCCAAATGTAGGCTCATCGCATCCACCACAGAGGCCTAGAACCGATCCTTCCTAATGAGGTCGTGTGCTATAGACAGTTTAACCGGTAATACAAAAACACTGCTGTTGTTAGATGCCGTCGAGTCGATTCCAATTCATAGCAACCCCATATGACAGAGTAGAACTGCCCCATAGGGTTTCCTAGGCTATAATCCTTACGGGAGCAGACTACCACATCTTGCTCCTGTGGGGCCTCTGGGTGGATTTCAACCACCAACCTTTGGTTTAGTAGCCGAGCACTTAACCACTGTACCACCAGGGTTCCTTACAAAAACACTAGCCCTGTTGATACTGGAAAATCCAGGCATGTCCATGGCTGATACAGGATCATTCCTACAAGCCTGAAATGATTTCTCTTTATGCTTATAAAATTTTTCATTACAGCCTTTTTTATAATTTTCTGAGAACCGTAATGAGATCTGTTCAGGAAAAAAAAAATTACCATGAAATAATTCAAGTTTCTACAAATAGAAGTCAGTTAGTATATTATGGTGCTTCAAAAAGATGCCAAGCAATATGGTGGAGCTGCCTATGGTCTCAGGGTGGAACTGCACTGCATCACATCCAGGCAGCACTGTCCATGTCCCTCTCCCCGTTCTACCACCTAGCCTAATCCCAGAACCTTCAGAGGAATCTAAAAGACGGCTCTAAAATTAGTTGGGTCATGGACACCCTCGAGAATTCGAGGAAAGCTACTCATCATTTTGCCCAGAAATTGGAGTGTACACATCACATATAGAACTAGGACAATTCCTTCCAGAATGCCAAGGATCTGCTGGAGCTTGGGGACTCTGGGCCCTAGGTTAGGAACACCTAGACCACAGGGTCCTTGAGAATATTGTTAAGCCTTGGATGGTTTCCTACTCTCTACAACCAAAGGGTGTAATCCCTTACGATTTCAGTAGTGAAAGTAGTTGCTTCCTCAATTCATTTTGTCTTTATTTTTGTATTTAGATATTATACTATTATTGGTTAAATTGTATCCCCCTCAAAATATGTGTTGTAATCTTAACCCCTATACCTATGGATATAATCCTGTTTGGAAATTGGGTTTTCTTTGTTATATTTAACTAGGTCATACTGGGCGGTAAATCTAATCACTTCTGAGTTATAAAAAGTGTATATTAGACACAGAAATACGTGTACACACTGAGGAAGACAGATGCCATGCGACAATCTCCAAGGAATGCCTGCAGCTACCAACAAGGGAGGAATTAACACAACCGGGACCCTGGATTGGACTTTTAGCCTCCAGAACTCTGAGAAAATAAATTTCTGTTCTTTGAAGCCACCCACTTGTGGCATTTCTGTTACTGCAAAACTAGGCAACTGAGACATATCTTTTGATCCTTGTTGTAAAATGTTAAAGACATGGAAAAAATGTTAACAAAGGCTTTGCAGTAAGAAAAGTGCTTAGCTTAGACATTGAGTCTTAAAAATGCTGAGCAAAAAGTTGCATGTACTGCCTGCCCTCAACCATATTAAAGAAAAAAAAATTCACACACACATATACACACATTCCGAGAAACTACTAGAAGGAAATGTGAAGAGATAATTAGGATGGTTATCTCTGAAAAGAGCAGCTGGTTTTCTCTGGAAGGAAGGGTTATGGGTAATTTTTATCTCCTTCCCTGTATTTCTCTATATGTAACCTGAGTTCACAATCTCAGACCTCTAAAAATTCTCACCTAGTGTTATTTTACATGTTTCTGAGAGGCTCCTCAGGAGCTCTGAGCTAGTGCTGTGGCCCTCCATATGAACGTGTGTGCTGGGGTATGGTGTGGAGGAAGAAGATGGGACAAAACAAAACCAGAGGATAGGCTTGGAGCATCTTCACAGATCTTCAGTTTAGCCAGGAGATTCAGGAGAAAATTATTGTTCTATTGACTCAGACTCGAAAACACTGTGGAGTAGAATACAAAGCATATATACTCTGGTGCCCTGCTCTGAGCCCCAGCTGAGACTTAGCTGGGGCAGGACTCACTAGGGCTCCTCTGGACACTGCTGTCTCTGGATGGCGCCATCAGGACCCAAGCTGATGGGGTAGAGACTTGGCATCAGGAAAACATTGGGCTTCCGACCCTCTGAGCTCCTCATCATAGAACAGTCGTGCCCTACTGCCTGAAGAAAGAGGAGCATGGCTTCCTTTTCCTTCAGTGCTACTTTTCACAACTACCAAGGCCGTGCCCCTGGGCTCCAAAGTCTTACACAGAATTTCAGATTTTGCTAAATGCCCCCATCTCCTTCCTCCTTAGCCCACAGGGGGCTGGACAAGTATAGACAGAAGGTACAAAATCAACCCTCTTAGAGTCCAAATGGCTGACCCTGGAGGGGATCACAGCCACAACAGTTGAGGAGGGACTTGTTCCAGGGCCCACTTTGACCCCCTGGATTCTTCCACCCTTAGGTACCTCCCATAGGCCCTCCCTCCTGAGTAAGGACTTCTGAAAACCAACTACTGCTTTGTAAACACACCTAGGCTTGTCAAGACCAGACAGTGGTGCCATGGGGCTGAGCCCAGCCCTGACGCCATCATACCTCCCATCACCTGTGAATTGGAGTACTCTCATAACCAGAAAAGGAAAACAAGTTATTTAGAGAGAAAACATGATTGAGCATCAACCGCTGCCACTGAATTGGAAGAAATATAACCAGACAGCATAAGCCTTCTATTGGAAGAACATGTAATCACTTATGATGTAGTCATACAAATAATAATAATAATTGAATCTGCATGTGATCAAGCCTCTAGCTCCAAGTGGCAAATTACAGGAATTATAGAGGAAAGAGGAACATGTTAAGTAACACCAAGAGGATGTCATTCACAAAACCCTCCAAAAATCGCCAAGGGAGACTCAGTAAGATGGACAATCCTTTTTCTGCAACAAATAAACTGAATAGAAAAATAAACAAGATAAAAGAAGAGCCTGTGGAGTCAAAGAGACGAAAGACATCAGCTAGTGGCAAAGTGTGGACTTCATTTGGATTCTGATTCAAACAAGCTGATCAGATTGACTTGTAACATTGATGAGACAATTGGGAATTGGAACGTTGAGTGAATGTTTAATGGAATTTTAGTTAATTTTTTAGGTGCCATAATGGTATTGTGGTTGAGTGAATGTTTAATGGAATTTTAGTTAATTTTTTAGGTGCCATAATGGTATTGTGGTTGAGTGAATGTTTAATGGAATTTTAGTTAATTTTTTAGGTGTCATATTGGCATTGTTGGTTGTGTTTAAAAAAAAAAAAAGAATCCTTATTTTTTAGAGATGCATGTAAACTATTTACACATTTGGAATTTGCTGCAAAATTTTACTAGGGTGGAGGGTACGCCTAAGCTGATAATTGTCAAAGATGATGGATGGGGACACAAGGGCTCTTTATTTTTTGCGTGTTTGGAATTTTCCATTAAGATAAAAGTTAGAGAGCAGACACACTGTGCGGAGGTGGGTAATTCCCCACACCACGTGAGCCCAAAAGGCAGGGTAGGGGAGAAGAATGACAGACCTCAGACAAGGAAGTGAGAAGAGACAGGGACCAGGGAGAGTACTGTAGAGCAGAACTGTGCTTGTCTAAAGTAAGTGACCCCCACGTATCTGTCAGTTTGTCGTACGGGGGCTTGCGTGTTGCTGTGATGCATTAGCCAGTGAAAACCTTATGAATAGCAGCAGAACATTGATATAGTGCTGGAAGATGAGCCCCCCCCCAGGTTGGAAGGCACTCAAAAGATGGCTGGGGAAGAGCTGCCTCCTCAAAGTAGAGTTGACCTTAATGATGTGGATGGAGTCAAGCTTTCAGGACCTCTATTTGCTGATGTGGCATGACTCAAAATAAGAAGAAACAGCTGCAGACATCCATTAATAATCAGAAACTGGAATGTACGAAATATGAATCTTGGAAAATTGGAAATCATTAAAAATGAAATGGAACACATAAACATCAATATCCTAGGCATTAGTGAGCTGAAATGGACTGGTATTGGCCATTTTGAATCTGACAATCATATAGTCTACTATGTTGAGAATGACAACTCAAAGAGGAATGGTGTGGCATTCATCATCAAAAAGAATGTTTCAAGATGTATTCTGAAGTACAATGCTGTCAGTGATAGGATAAAATCCATACACCTACAAGGAAGACCAGTTAATACGACTATTATTCAAATTTACACACCAACCACTAGGGCCAAAGATGAAGAAATAGAAGATTTTTATCAGCTGCTGCAGTCTGAAATTGATCAAATATGCAATCAAGATGCATTGATAATTACTGGCGATTGGAATGCAAAAGTTGGAAACAAAGAAGAAGGATCAGGAGTTGGAAAATATGGCCTTGGTGATAGAAACATTGCCGGAGATTGAATGATAGAATTTTGCAAGGCCAACGACTTCTTCATTGCAAATACCTTCTTTCACCAACATAAACAGCGACTATACACATGGACCTCGCCAGATGGAACACACAGAAATCAAATTGACTACATCTGTGGAAAGAGACAATGGCACACCTTAGTCTTGAGGGTGACGTCTTTGCTCTTCAACACTTTAAAGAGGTCCTTTGCAGCAGATTTACCTAATGCAAAGCGTCTTTTGATTTCTTGACTGCTGCTTCCATGGGTGTTGATTGTGGATCCAAGTAAAGTGAAATCCTTGACGACTTCAATTTTTTCTCCATTTGTCATGATATTGTTCATTGGTCCAGTTGTGAGGATTTTTGTTTTCTTTATGTTGAGGTGCAATCCATACTGAAGGCTGTGGTCTTAAAGAAGTCTTTTGCAGCAGATTTGCAGAGCAGAATTAGACCTCTGGGAAACTTGCAACTAACAGTAACTACAGGCTTGTGGGCAATGGATGGGGCACTGCTGGCCTCTGTTGTGTGGACGTGGCCATGGCCCCACTCCTCGGGTCTCTTGTCCCTCCAGCTGGTCCATCGGGAACTGGAGTGCCTGCAGCCGGACCTGCGGCAGTGGAGCTCAGAGCCGGCCTGTCCAGTGCACACAGCAGACCCACTACAGAGTGGAGCCAGTCTCGGCCAGCCTGTGTCCTCAGCCCATGCCCACCAGCAGACAGCCCTGCAACACCCAGAGCTGCCCACCTGCCTGGAGCGCCGGGCCCTGGGCAGAGGTAACATGGGCACGTGAAGTGAGGGAGGTGCTGGGTTCCTTCCTGTGGGATGCAAAGCGAGATTATCCCCAGGGTCCTATAGGAGCTGTCGTCTTAGCGACTGGAACACAGGCTAATTTGTGGAGCTGACTCCTCCCTCTGCCTGCACAGTGTTCCCGAACCTGCGGGAAGGGGTGGAAAAAGAGGTCCGTGGCCTGTAAGAGCACCAACCCATCCGCCAGGGCGCAGCTGCTGCCCGACGCCATCTGCTCCTTGGAGCCTAAGCCCAGGACTCACGAGGCATGCCTGCTGAAACGCTGCTACAAGCATAAGAAGCTGCAGTGGCTGGTGTCTGCCTGGTCTGAGGTAGGTGCGGCCAGTCTCAGGTAGGGGCAACCAGTCCCAGGTAGATGTGCTTGTTCCCAGGCAGGTACACCTGCTCCCAGGTAGATGTGCCTATTCCCAGGTGGGTATGCCTGGTCCCAGGTAGATGCACCTGGTCCTGGGTAAGTGGTCCTGGGTAAGTGCTCCTGGTCTGAGGTAGACGCTTCTTGTAACAGGTAAGTGCCGCCTGGTCCCAGGTAAGCACTCCTGGTCTGAGGCAGATGTTCCTGGCCTGAGGCAGATACTCCTGGTCTGGGGTAGGTGCTCCTGGTTTGAGGTAGGTGCTCCCGGTCTGAGGTAGGTACTCCCAGTCTGAGGCAGATGCTCCCAGTCTGAGGTAGATGCTCCTGATCTGAGGCAGATGCTCCTGGTCTGAGGTAGGTGCTCCTGGTCAGAGGTAGGTGCTCCTGGTCTGAGGTAGGCACTCCTGGTCAGAGGTAGGTGCTCCTGGTCTGAGGTAGGCACTCCCGGTCTGAGGTAGGTACTCCCGGTCTGAGGCAGATGCTCCCGGTCTGAGGCAGGTGCTCCCGGTCTGAGGTAGGTGCTCCCGGTCTGAGGTAGGTGCTCCCGGTCTGAGGTAGGTGCTCCTGATCTCAGGTAGGCGCTCCCGGTCTGAGGCAGATGCTCCCAGTCTGAGGCAGGTGCTCCCGGTCTGAGGCAGGTGCTCCTGATCTGAGGTAGGTGCACCTGGTCCAGATAAAATGGGTTAGACCTGCGTCTTCTCCGGGCTGCCTCTTGCTTTCATCATTTATCTGGTTCCCTCTCTTTGCCCTGGGTCTCTGTGCTGTCCAAGTTTCTGCTCCCCTCATTTCGGGCCACCCTTCCAGGCCTGAACCCACCCCCAGGGCACTCCTCCTGTCTCCTGGGCTTTTGAGTCGTGTCTGTGGAGCCCCTGGTCCTGAGGCCCCAACGCCAGCATCACTCAGTGTTGAGCAGAGGTGCCTGGGTTGGGGGCTCTCAGAGTAAGAACAGGGCGCACTCCTCCAAGCTCATGGTGGGCTGTAGGGACTCACCTACCTCCCGAGCAGCTGTAGCTGTTTCTCAGGATGCCCTCTCTGGTCAGAGCCGGAAGAAGGCGAGCTACTCTGGAAAGGAGGACCCACTTCCAGAGACAGGAGCGGATGAGCAGTTTTAAACCTCCTCTGCTGGGTTTGCTGAGACTCGCTGATGCAGCCTCTGGGGCTGCCTGGAGCCGCTCTGGGGGGATCACACTTGGAAATGTCTGCAGTGTGAAAGGCTTTGTGATGGGATTTAACCCAAGGTGGGCCAGGCCCTGCATGGGGTGCATGCAGACCGCTGCCCTGGGCCCAGCGCAGCCTCCCACACCGGGGCAGCCTCGGGGGCAGCAGGCCAGCCCCTCATCACTGGTAGAGCATGATACCAGAAACCAACTGCTGTCACATCGACCCCAACTCCTGGTGACCCCCTGTGTGTCAGGGTAGAGCTGTGCTCCATGGGGTTTTCAGTGGCTGATTTTTTGGAAGTAGATTGCAGGCCTTTCTTCTGAGTTGCCACTGGGTGGGTTTGAACCTCCTACCTTTCAGTTAGCAGGCAACTGTGTTAACGGTTATTACCACCCAGGGACTCGAGGGGACACGCATGCACATGCCCACACACACACACTCACACGCACATCAGCTGCACACACAGGTGCACAAACACGTGTACTCACACATACACAGACCAAAAAAGCTGCTCTCTCAGGTGTGGCCCTCAACCACCGGCAGAGGACTCTTCCAATTCGGCCTCCGTCCTGGCATCAGGGCACACGGAAAGCACACCTGTAAGCCTAAGGGTGGTGTGTGAGTCCAGAACCAGGCAGGCACACAACCTGTGGCCTCCTCCACTCACATAACCTCCAGGCACTTCAGCCCAGTGGCCCTTCAGCACTGCTCAGCACCACCCACTGGGCCCTAGGACAAGTCAGCAATGCTGGGCACACCCCAGGCCCCACTCAGGAGCCCCCTCCGCAGGAGCCCCCTCCCCAGAGGCCTCTCAGCACTCCCCTGTCATGTGCTGCACAGGAAGTGGCCCCAGCCTTCATCTGGCCTGCCAGCTTCCACAGAGCCTCTGCTTATGCCAGGGTTTCTGGCAGCAGGGACAGCTCAGGCTCACAGAGGCCTGGGGGAAGCATGGATTTGCTCTCTGTGGGTGTTCCTGGTCTTCATGGCCAGCACTTGGCTTTCTAGGAAGAACCTGTATGTCTGAGTTTCCTCTCCCTGCCCCTACCCTAGGGGCCATGTCACACTTGCAGGTGGGTGCTAGTGACCATGGTCTGTGCATTCTGATAGACCACAGCCCCATATCCACATTCTTCCATGCAATGACAGTGGTGGAATTACCCCCTTCAGGGTTTCTGACTGCCCTGCCCACCTTATGCCCATTAATGGTATGCCACTAGGACCTCAAGATCTTTTATTTATTTATTTTGATGGATGGGGAGGGAGAAAGGCCTGACTGGGTTTTTATAAACATTAGACAAGACCAAAAAGTCAGCCACTGAAAACCCTGTGGAGCACAGTTCTACTCTGACACACATGGGGGTTGCCATGAGTTGGAATAGATGGCGACTAGAAGAGACAAGATAAAACATGAATTTCTTAGTACAAGTCTGACATATAGTATGAACTCAATAAATTGGAATTTCCTTTGCTGTTTATTTAGGTCACTTTTTTATCTGGAAGAGATCGAGTACTTAGTGTAATTTAGATATCAAAACATACAACCAAGAAAAAATATGCTGCTTTATGTAGGATGTGCTAAGCATCCAGTATCCCAGAATTGCTACAATCCATGGTATTCCACGGTCCTAGTTTTTGCTAGGACCCCGGGTGGCTCAGATGGTTTGCTCTCAGCTACTAACCAAAAGGTTGGTGGTTTGAACCCACCCAGCGGTACCATGGAAGGAGTGCTAGGCGATCTGCACCGGTAGATTATAGCCAGGAAGACCCCATGGAGCAGTTCTACTGTGTTACACATGGGCACTACAATGCATTCATAAAACTCAAAGGCGCAATACATTTTATAGAATGTCTACTGTCTACCCTTACAAAAATGCTCAAGCGGATGGTAACTGTGGACCATTTAAGCCTGCAGATGTTGCAAAAGAGATGACCATTACAGAAGAAATATTTTTCAGCCCCGTCTTTGTTTTATTTTTTAGTGCTCAGTCACATGTGACAGAGGAATACAGACAAGAGTCCTCAGATGTGCTGAAAAGTTTCTTTCCGGGAAGTACCGAGAGCTGGCCTCCAAGAAGTGCTTGCACCTGCCTAAGCCTGACCTGGGGCTGGAGCGCACCTGCACCCTGTCTTCCTGCCCCAAACACCCCCTGCACCTGTCTGCAGGCCCCCTGCGGGCCACCTGGGTGACCTCACCCTGGTCTCAGGTAGGGGGAGCTAAACTCTTGGCGGGTGGTGGGGCAGACACTGGTGCTGTCTCCCGGGAGGCGTCTGGAGGGCTGCATCCCCAGTGTTGACTCAGTGGACCCTTCTTGATAGTGTGTTTGGTGCCTGTGTTCCCGGAGATGGCGTTGACATGAATCCTCGAGGCCACATGGTCTCATTCTAAAGTGTCACCCGATTCAAAGTAGGAACATGTAACCTGCTTGGTAAAATTGGGGCAGAATTCCCTAGATACAAGAGTGAGTGGGGAAGAAATACGAGACCAGAACAAATCAGTGATTCTAAGTGCATACCCGCTAACCACAAACCGCCTTTCTCCCCCTCCCACATCTCCTTTGACCCTAAGAGAAAGAACTCTGCTGTTGCTATCCTAGCCCACCATGCTTGCACCCTGGGGCTGCTGTGGGCTCTGGACCCTTGCTGGTGCCCACTCACCCCACCTCCCCATCTGTGGCTCTGTTCTTCCGGCCCTTTGCTTCTGGATTCTTCCATGTCCCCAGGTCATGTTCTCTTGTTCCTCCTGCTGAGGTTTCTGCTCTCCAGTCTAGGCAGCCTTGTAGGGCAGAGCCCTTGCCCTGAACCCATGTACCTGTGTGGGTGGAGATACATGTTCTCATGTTCTCCTCGGTCGGCCAGAGAGAGCCTGTTTCTGCCTTGCATAGCAGTTTTCACTCTGGGGCAGACATTCCCTCTCTGACCCTCTCCTTCTTCCCAAAGAGATAAGGTGGAAGGGAATGCAAGGAAGAAGAGGGGTTGGATTTGTGATGGAGACCCCTCCTTTGTCCCTCCACTGCTGCCCCGCAGAGGGCCCTCGCACTCCTGCTGTCTGGAGTGCATTTACAGAATCCCAGCCTTGTGCCCACGCTGGGGACACCAGGAATTAAAGCAGTGATGACAGCCGACACCAACTGGGAGCTGCTATGTGCCGGTTGCACTGTGGGGTTACGGTGTGTTTATTCCTCCCATAGGTTGCTGCAGCTGGGTACAGGGGGTGCTTGGGGCAGGAGAACAAGGTTCAGGAGCACTCCAGTCCCAGGCGGGGCCTAGGCAGGTGCGAAGAGGTGACATCATCATCCCATTGCACAGATGAGGAAACTGAGGCTCAGAGAGCTGCCCACCTGGAGCTAGTGAGAGGTAGAAGCTGGCCTGCCGATGGTCCCACAGGGGCCATATGATTTCAGCGAGTGCTCAGCATGTGTTCTTCCTCTGGTGGTCCATCGACCTCAGTGGGGCCAGCAGCCAGGCCTGGCCAGCCATCCCACTCTGGCCTGCCTGACAGTTTCCGGGCAGCAAGAGGGCATCACACTCTGAGGTTAGGGCAATGGAACAAAGATCAGGCCAGAGCCCGCTGTCACCGGGGGGCGGACTGAGGGTTTTTAAGAGGAAAATGAGAAGACAGGTCCTGCCCTTCCTGTTTCCTTGCAGTATATGGACCCCCGGTCCCTGGCAGGTTCCATAGCCACATTAGGGAATGTTTGCTCCCACACATCGAAGGTGAGACACTGAATTTTTCAGACACAAAGCAGAGGTCCACTGTGACATGCAGATCACAAGGAAAGTCCCTCCATTCCCCAGCAAGCCCTGGCCTTCCTTGATCCTCGCAGCCCACCCCAAGGAGCACTTGAGCCAGTGCTTGTCCTTCATCACTCTCAATGAACCTTTTTGGGTCTGTTCTCTGAAACACCTCCCAGCGGGTCTGGCGGCCCCTGATACTGCGGGGATGACGCTCTTGGATGTGTGGGGCCCAGCCGTCATTGCATGTCTGCCTTGCGCCGCTGCCCACAAATGCTTCCTGCTTGGATGGGGGCACGACGGTCATGACTCACCCTCCGTCCACACCTTCCTGTGCTCACACCGCATACCTGGAGCCAGTCAGGGCTGCTGTCCTCAGGGTTGAGTTCCCTGCCTTACAATAACAATCAGAACTGTATCTAGGCACTGCTTTGCGGCAGGCTATGCTGAGTGTTTTACACACACACATCCCCTATGTATATACACATGTATACATGTTTATATGCACGTATATTTACATGTGTGTGGAAGGGGTCCCCAGTGCCCACCATGGCACCTAATCCATACCAGCTATTCAAGGAACGCTTGCTGGCTGTGTGAGTTTTAAAGGAAAAGCCAGTTCAGTGAGTGAGACGAAGGGCTATTCATAATCTCTATCTGGAGAACTTCCCTCGCCTGGTGCACAGTCTATCAGAGCAGACGCTTGCCTTAAGGTTGTTCCCGTTGTCTGTGGGTATACCTTGTCCTGTTGAGGGACCCATTAATAGTGCAGCATTTTTAAAAGACAAAAGGCAGCCCTGGCTCACCAGCCCCATGCTTCCTGCCCACTTACCCCAAATTCAGTTTGAAACAAATGCACCCGGTTCC
Organism: Loxodonta africana; assembly: GCF_030014295.1. Lineage (NCBI taxonomy): Eukaryota > Metazoa > Chordata > Mammalia > Proboscidea > Elephantidae > Loxodonta > Loxodonta africana. The sequence goes on along the minus strand of NC_087343.1, from coordinate 7,058,722 downwards.
ACAGTTCTTGTTGCTAGTTTGCAGCAGGCGAGAGGATAAGTGTGTTTAAGGTAATCGAGGATATTCCCCAAGTATATGTTTATCTGATCAGATGAGGGATAAGGGCCTGCAGAGAAATGGAGGGAATGCAGGCTGACTAGCTAGCAAGCTTGTCCGCAGTTCGCTTCCAGGTCAGGTAGCCATGTCCCTGGCTCCATAGTTTGGGTGAGTTTTTAATTAAGGATTTAAGAGTTGCCTGTCATGAAAGATCACTAAGAAAGGACATCATGTTTAGTAAAGTAGAGGGTCAGCGAAAACAAGGGAAAACCCTCAGTGAGATGGGTTGACATAATAGCCACAGCAATGGACTCTAGCATACCAACCATCAGGAAGACGGTGCCGGACCCGGCAGCATTTTGTTCTCTTGTACATAAGGTCACCATGAGCTGGAGCAGACTAACAACAACCACGTCAATAACCTGTTTATAAAAACCCATACCACATTCCAGCCAGGCCACCACTGTCCCCCTGCTAACACAAATTTTGTGCTAATCTATAAGCTCTACAGAAGGAAACACCAAAAAAAGAAAAAAAAAACAAACCTGTTGCTGTCGAGTCAATTCCAAGTCATGGCAACCCCATGTGTTACAGAGTAGAGCCCTGCCCCACAGGGTTTTCTTAGCTGTAACATGCACAGAAGCATATTGCCAGGCTTTTCTTTTGTGGTACCAATGGATGGATTCAGACTGCCAACTATCTTAGTTATCCAGTGCTGCTATAACAGAAATACCATAAGTGGGTGGCTTTAACAAAGAGAAATTTATTTCTTCACGGTAAAGTAGGCTGACAGTCCAAATTCAGGGCATCAGCTCCACGGGAAGGCTTTCTCCCTCTGTCGGCCTTCTCATCAATCTTCCCCTGGACTAGGTAGGAGCTTCTCCTCACAGGAACCCCAGGTCCAAAGGATGTACTCTGCTCCAGGCACTGCTTTCTTGGTGGTATGAGGTCTCCCTCTCTGCTCACTTCCCTTTCCTTTTTATCTCTTGAGAAATAAAAGGTGGTGCAGGCCACACCCCAAGGAAACTCCTTTACATTGGCTCAGGGCTGTGACCTGGATTAGGGTGTTACAATCCCACCCTAATCCTGCTTAACATAAATTTACAATCACAAAATGGGGGACAACCATACAATACTGGGAATCACGGCCTAACCAAGTTCACACATATTTTGGGGGACACAATTCAATCTATGACACAACCTTGAGGTTAGCAGTGGAGCACAGTTTGTGCCCCTCAAACAGTCCCTGAATCTTTGGAGAAGAAAAGAGAAATCGATTGCCAACTTTACATGGTGCCCTGTAATTGTTTTTCAGCTCCACTTTGGGTCCCTGTTATTTTCAAACCCGATGTAGCTTTTTCATTTTGGAAATGCATGAACTCCACGCCAACAGTTACTCAAATAGAAATAATTCAATTGAAGTTACTGGTCCTGAAGACATCCAAGCTGCACTGAAGGCATGGGTGAAAAACAAGTCTCCAGGAACTGACAGAATACCCATTGGGAAGTTTCAACAAACAGATGCAGCGCTGGAGGTGTCCACTCGTCTATGCCAAGAAATTTGGAAAAGAGCTACCTGGGCAACTGACTGGAAGAGATCCCTATTCATGCCCATTCCAAGGAAAGGTGATCCAACAGAATGCAGAAATTATCAAACACTGTCATTAATATCACATGTAAGTAAAATTATGCTGAATGCAATTCAAAAATGGTTGCAGCTGTATATCGACAGGGAAATGCCAGAAATTCAAGTGGGATTCAGAAGAGGACATGGAACAAGGAATATCATTGCTGACATCAGATGGATCTTGGCTGAAAGCAGAGAATTCCAGAAAGATGTTTACCTGTGTTTTACTGACTATGCAAAGGCATTCGACTGTGTGGATCATAACAAATTATGGATAATAACATTTTGAAGAACAGAAATTCCAGAGCACTTAACTGTGTTCATGAGGAACTTGTACATAGACCATGAGGCAGTCATTTTGTTCTGTTGTCACTGCGGGTGGGAGCCAACTCAAAGGCACCTAACAACAAGAAGTTATTGTAGTAGGGGATATTTTAATTATATTCTTTGCAAGCACTTCCTATTTTACATAAGAAAAAAGTATCAAAGCTAAAAGCTTCTCCCAGATAACCACAACCAATTACTGTCTAGTCAGTTAGGACTCATGGCAGCCCCATGTGTTTCAGAGTAGAGCTATGCTCTAGAGCGTTTTCAATGACAATTTTCAGAAGTAGATCACCAGGCCTTTCTTTCGAGGTGCCTGTAGGTGACTCTACCCTCCAGCCTTTCAGTCAGCAGCCGAGTGTGTTACCTGTTTGCACCACCCGGGAACACCTTTCCCAGGTAACCTCCTTTATTTATTTATTTATTTTTCTGAGTAAACACCGTTTCCAGTACGAAGAAGCAATCAAGAGCAAAGAAGCTAAGTGGAGCTCTTTCTCTGGCAGATGGCTTGGTTTCTCTGCTCCTTGAGAAGTGTAGCTGGTAGCCATGCTGCCTGGCCCCCTGGGACCGCTGTCTTCTGTTCCTTTCCTTTTGTCAGTGAGGAAACAGAGGCTTCTGGGACTGACATCCGCTCCCCACCCTCTGGCTCCCAGGCCCATGTGCACCCCATCCTGCTCCTTTCAGAGACTTCAGGCAAATTTAGCAAGACAAACCCCAGTTTTATTATACTGAATTTAAACCAATCTTTGCATCTGACTGAAACCAAAAACACATCTTGAATAGCTTTCACAGATCTGAAATATTCCAACGGTTGTCTAAAAAGCGATTTTTATCCTAAGTTCCCTTAAGAGCTTTATCTAGTGTGACTCGTTTTTATGTCCTATGTCTGTAACATTTGGGGTAATAACTCAAAGGACCGTGCTTGCTGTAGACACTTGCACCCAAGCCCTGCCCTCTGAGCTATGGAAACTTGTCAGCATTGATGAATGGCTGGGTGCCTGGCTGGACTTGGCCCCCAACAGGTTTATTCTTGTAACTGTTTAAAGATTGGCCTTTCTGTTACTGAGGGCACAGGGTTTCCATAGATTTAAATGATTTTGCTTATCAAGCCATTTAATGGAGTGCCTCTGCTAGGGCTGACTTAAATCATGCAGGTCATTGGGACTTAGCGTCAGGTGGTTCACACGCTAAATTGGTCTGGGAACGGCTTAAGTGCAAACACCGTTGGGCTGCCTGACTCTGCATGGCAGAAATAGGTGTGCAGTCAGTGTGGGTCAGAGGGAGGCCCTGGCTCATTCCAGGAGCTCTTCACCAGGACCGTGTACAGAATGTCCTGGAAATCTATAGCTCTGAGGGGCAAGGAGCATGTCACGGACAAGCAGTTTGGTTTTCCACTGTGGCAATTGAAGACTGACCTTTTGTACAAAAAAGACCCAGTCACTCACACACACACTCACATACACTCATGTACACTGTGTGCATTGCCTATCTGTCTGCATGCACATGCAGACGGGCTGTGCCTCAGACTTTCAGGCAGCCTTAGACTGCTAGAAATGAGAACGTACACCCACTGGCACCAAGCATTTCATGGGTGCTACGTTCATCTGTGATCGAGCCAGACACAGGAGACGCTTTACCCAGTGTTGACAAAGTGAAAGCCATTATTTTTATTTACAGAAAGCAAACAATAAACAACAACAGATTCCCAAAGGGGGATTGCTACCCTTCCTCAAATTACCCAGGCCCATTCTACGTCTCTGGGCAGGCGCGCTGTGCATCAGGTCAGATGTTGTGTTCACATCACTGCTGCCTCCAGGTACCCACACACTGCTCAGGGGGCCTGCATGGCTCCTGAGGCTTTTGCTCCACTGCTAGGGCTTGCTGGGCCTTGCCTTGCTAGTGGGAAGAACCCTGCACAGGGTCTCCTGAACCTCTGCTGCTGGGCCCCTCTAAGCCTCTGCTGCCAGCTCCCACCATGCTACCCAGGCTTGCGGGGCTCTCCTGCTACCACATTACCCAGTCCCCTGCTGTCTGGGGAGGGAGAGAGGCAGGCAACCCCTGCACAGGGCAGACTCAGGCCTCTCTTCCCTGCATAAGCAAGTGTTATAGCCAGGGCTTCAAACAGATTCTTCCCAGTTCAATCATGGCCAAATAAACAACACTGGAACAGACCTGAATTTTTAAAATTTGGGTGAACTGGAACCATAACCAGAATGGGAAAAATTACAGGTCAAAGCCCTGCTATAAATAGTCTCCCTCTTAGAAAACAAAGGCCATGTACATGTTCCATAGCAACCAAATCTCTTGCTCACTGGATTTTGTGGAGAGTCAGAAACCATGGTGCCCTGTTTAATGATGGCGGCTGATCACCCCACTTTGAATGTGTGTCACTCTCCATAGTCCTGTCGATAATCCATATCAGACTCCTGAAAGGGCTCACTATGCCTCTTCCAAGTTCCCCATTCCAGGGCTTTGCCCCATAATTTTTCTTGTTCCAGTTATGGTTCTGGATCACCTGAATTTTAAAAATTTGAGTTTGTTCCAGTTTTTTGTCGCCGGCCATGAACGAACCAGTTTGGACCAGTTCAAAGCCCTGATTACAACTCTTTTAGCTCTGCTGGCAAGCCCCCTTCCCAGAAGCATCCGGCTCTGCCCTGCTATAGGAAGATCCCTGCACAGGATTCTCAGAGGCAGCCCCTAGGAGGGGCACACTCAGGCCTCTGCCCTGCATGGGCAAGTGCTCCAGCTCTTTTAGCTCTGTCAGCAAGCCTCCTGCATAAAGGCACTACAGTGCTCTATCACTTCATGGGTGGGCAAGCCCGCTGCAGCTGCCTCGCACTGTTCTCCTGGTTTCTGTCACTACCGCTGCTCCTGTTTCTCTGCCGTCTTCAGTGTTATAGCTCTCTCTTCTGGGTCTAGGAGATTCTCAGCTCAGGGACCCTGGGTCCTTTGGTCCAAAGGATATGCTCCACTTCAGACACTTTTACTCAATCGTAGTGAGGTCCCCTGAACCTCTGTAGGATTGGCCCTTATTTAAGAAAACTCCTTGTCAATTTCAAGACGTGGCCTTCCCATCAGGACCATGAACTGACCAATTCCCTTGATAGACACTAATTTACTCAATTTTCACAGCCCCAGCCAATCATTATGTGGGAGTTACAATTGTATGGCTAGAAAGGCCATATAAAATTGATTCATTGCGCTGCACACACTCACCCACACTCATATACACACACACACTCATACATTCACAAAGTCACTCAAACATACTCACACACATTCTAACACACACAGATGCTTAGACACTTCAACAGACTATGTATATGCTTATATCAAAACCAAACCCCCTGCCATGGAGTCAATTCCAACTCATAGTGACCCTGTAGGACAGAGCAGAACTGCTCCATAGGGTTTCCAAGGAGCAGCTGGTGGATTTGAACTGCCAACCTTTTAGTTAACAGCTGAACTTTTAACCGCTGCACCACCAGGGCTCCATATGTATTGGTTCTGTTTCTGTTTCTCTGGAGAACCCTGAGACCCTGGGGATTTAGTCACCGTAAAGGTTCCACGACTGCTTGTTCACCTGCAGTCTGACTTGGCCATAGGAGCCAGCCCCAGACCAGGACCTGCTGCTCTCACCTGATAGACAGGGATCGTGTGCACATCTTGTAGGTTTGGGGAAGCAATGGGAGTCATGCGTGGTCCCCATTTTGTACAGCATGGTCCTTGTGTTTCAAAGGAAGCGTTTAGTCTAACCACACTGTGGCATCCAGAATGTTACCTGTCCAGTCTTCCTGCAGGTGCACCGTTAATTGCTCACATTCTTGGCATTTTTGAGCCAGTAGCCCTGTTTGAGAACAAGCTACATAATTCTCAGTCTAGACTCCATGTAGTTTTCCCTGTCGAGCATATTCGTCGCTGTGGTTTGGCTTCATTTCTTCACAAACTTGCAGCTTCCTCTGTCTCTCTCTGGCTTACACCTGATTTCCCCCCCTCAGCAGATCTCGGCTATTTTGTGGTGTGTGTACCTGGCCAGGTGATGGAAGACGCTCTCGTCAGACACGCTCCCAGACTTCTCCAGCTCTCATGGCGCTCTTGCTACTAGGAATCTCTGGGGCTCTGAGTCAGAAATTGCACATTCAGTGAGATGGGAATGCCTCAACCTGCAGGCCTGGGGAGCTGGGGCAGCTGCCTCCAGGCACCCAGAGGCAGCGATTCTTTGGGTCTGAAGGGGCTTAGTTTTGTCATGTCACTGTAGGGTTTGGCTTGTCCAGCAATCCCCAGCCTGGGATACCAGACAAAGTTGCTTGGTGTATGATCTTTCTGGAGCTGCCCTAATGAAATTCCACAAACTGGGGCTTAAAACAACAGAAATTTATTTTCTCACTGTTCTGGAAGCTGGAAGTCTGAATTCAGGGTGTCAGTAGGACCTTACTCCCTCTGAAGGCTCTAGGGGAGGATCCTTTCTTGTCTCTTCCAGCTTCTGGTAGTCCCAGGCATTCCCTGGCTTGTAGCAGCAAACTCCAGTCTCTGCCTATCTTCCATTGCATCCTCCCTCTGTGTCTCTCTGTGTCGATTCTCTTTTTATAAGAACACTAGTCATGTTGGATTAGGGTCCTTACCATTTCTGTATAAACTCATATTAACTAACTGCATCTGCGAAGACCCTATTCCCAGACAAGGTCACAATCCCAGGTACCAAGGGTGAGGACTTGAACATGTATTCTTGGGGAACACAACTGAACCCACAACTTGGTGATGGGGTTCAATGTGGGGCATAGTTTTCTTCATGCCAGATCTGTAGCCTGGTGACTGTTACGCCCAGAGAACAACCCTGGTTTCTCCAGATATGCCCTTGACTTTGAGTCTGTCTGACCATGACTCAACAACATTCTAGACTTCCATGCACATGTACCCTCTGTCCATACCTGGGATCGGTCAGCCTCCCACAACAGGAGAAAGGGACTATTCGTCAGGGAACTGTGGTAACCTTGAGTTAATTGTGCAACATAAGCTCCTCGGTCAGAAAATGTTTTCTCTCTCGTGGCCCACTCTATGAAGTCATAGCTGCCACTCGTCTAGGAAGAAGGACCTGGTGGTCTCCTTCTGAAAATAATTAGCCAGCAAAAACCTTATAAATAGCAGCAGAACATTGAGTAGAGGATCAGCGAAAAAGAGGAGGACCCTCAAGGAGATGGATTGACACGGTGGCTGCAACAATGGGTTCAAGCATAACAATGATTGTGAGGATGGCGCAGGACTGGGCAGTGTTTCCTTCTGTTGCACATAGGGTTGCTGTGAGTCGGAACTTACTCGAAGGCACCTAACAACAACGCTGGCCTAAGGCATGCTTCATTCCAAGTGTCCTTTATGCAACCCTCTGTGCGGTGGCTCCTGGCTTTAATCTTATAATGCTGTAGTACTTAGACACAGGAGCCTATCAGTTGATTTATTTTTTTAATCTAGGTGTGTCATCTGTTTGAATCCCATCTGCTATGAATTGAATCATGTCCCCCCAAAAGATGTGTTAAAGTCCAGACCCTCCTACCTGTGGATGCAATTCCATTTGGAAATAGGGTTTTCTTTGTTATGCTGATGAGACCTGTCAGTGTAGGTGTGTCCTAAATCTAATCACTTTTGGGTGATATTGAGAGCAGCCTAGACAGAGACGAGCAGGCAAACACAGGGAAGAGAGACACTGTCAGAGGACAATGGGGGCAGATGCATCTACTAGCCTAGGAACCCCAAGGATTGCTCGCTACCAGAAGCTCAGTAGACAAGAAAGGACCTCCCCCGAGAGCCACACACTGACTCTGGTCTTCTAGCCTCCTGAATTGTGAGAAAATAAATTTCTATTCTTTAAAGCCATCCACTTGTGGTATTTCTGTTACAACAGCACTAAGAAACTGAGATACCATCTAACCAGGGGCCTAGGCAATTGACTGTCTTCACTCTTCCTCCTCTTTCATCCATGCTCCATCCTCCCCACCTCTTGGGATCGCCCTGGGCCTGGCCACCTTGCTGCCTGCAGCAGGACAGCGTCCTCCCAACTGGTGTCCTACCTAGTGGCACTCCAAATACATGGTATTATCACTCCCCTCTCTGAATGCCATATGGGAAAGGAATAGAGAAGTGAGGCAAGATGGAAGTTTCAGGCATTTCCCCTGATTTTATCCAACAAATGGAAAATACATCCTAAGAAATGAACTGCAAAGCTCTGACGTGAGGGATTCTAGGATTTCTTCTAAATATTCCCTCTTTGGGTGTCTGCCGTGCTGTTTATTTGGTTTTTAGTCTTGGGCACTCTGAAGTGCAGAGCTTCAGGCAGGCTAGAGTATATTACTGCCACATGTCAAGTCCTTTCCTTGTGCCAGTGGACCCATTAGAGACGTGGTTCCATTGTTCCCAAACCTCAGGATAACCCTAAAGCCACAGCAATCATTGTACAGATGGAGAAGCTGAGGCTCCGAGGGACGAAGTAGAGGTCCATGGCCACGGCTCATCATTGCTGGGGCTGGAATCTGGATGCGGCCTCCCCTGCTCCAGGCGTGCTGCCTCTGAAGGGGAGTCCCTTATGTGACTAGCTCAGTGAAGAGCTTCCTTCCAGTAATCACGATGAAGGACCTGGGTGGGGTAGGACCCTTCAAGGAGGGATTAGAGAGGAAATGAGGAAGTTACCCCAACCAGCCAGCACCCCCCAGCAACGACTAGGGCCCGTCCTGCTTTCAAGACTTAGGAAAGAACCCAGCATGTGTAGGAAAGTGGCTTTGCTCTGGGGTCCAGTGTGTTAACATTAGCACCCTGCTACTCTGAGATACTTTAAAGAGAAACATAAACGTGGAGGATGTTTGTTTTTGTTTTTTTAACTCAGAAGGATAACTTTTGTGTAACTTTCCTTTTAGGGAGAGAATGTCTAATTTTTTTTTCAGCCGCACCTGTAATTTGAGGAGATAATATGCCAATCTGTATGCTTTTTTTTTTAATTCAGTATGCTAATTACATTTTTTTCCCCTCTGCCATAAAGAGCTCAATCTCACAAACCCACAGTTAAGACTCTAACATCAGACTCCAGGTGTTCAAATCCCAGCCAGTCCAGGCTGTTTATTCAAATGAACAATGGAATACTGATAGTGAATTTGAGGGACTTTTCTGAATGTCCCTGCAGGGCAGGGGCCCAGCCCCAGGCAGGGCAGCTGCACGAGTACAGGAAGGGTAAGCAGGTGTTACCTTTGTCTGGATCACCACCGCCTTCCTTGTTAAACTGTTCTTCCCGTGATGGTCTTCAGCTCTCTTCCAGCCTCCACAGGTGATGGATGGTCTTGTGCGTTTCCTCCTGCAGTGCACAGCCAGCTGTGGGGGCGGTGTGCAGACCCGGGCAGTGCAGTGCCGAGTGGGGGGCCGGCTGGCCAGCGGCTGTGTCCCCCACCAGAAGCCCGCAGCCTCCCTGGCCTGCAACACTCACTTTTGCCCCATCGCAGAGAAGAAAGGTGAGTACCCTGACCCCTGCCCCAACCTGGTGTTCCGAAGTGGAAACTCAAGCTTCTGGAGCAGCTCCTTATAAGCCTGAGGAGGTGGGGTGCCTGATGGTCAGAGAGCCCTGGAGCCCTAGCCTTGCATCCGCTATACCTTTCCCTCATTTCACCTTCGCCTCCATGTTTCTCACCTTCCCTGTGTTGTGTTGTTGTCAGGTGCCATCAAGTCGATTCCAACTTACAGAGATCCCATGTGATAGAGTAGAGCTGCCCCGTAGGGTTTCCTAGGCTATGAATGTAATCTTTATGGGAGCAGATCATTGGGTCTTTTCTCCCTTGGAGCTGCTGGGTGGGTTTGAACCGCCAACCTTTTGGTTAGCAGCCGAGTGCTTAACTGTTGTACCATCAGGGTTCCTTTACCTCTCTCATGTTGTTGTTAAGCACTGTCAAGTCAGTTCCAACTCACAGCGACCATACATACAACAGAACGAAACACTGCCCAGTCCTGCATCATCCTCTAAATCATTGTTATGCTTGACCCCATTGTTGCAGCCACTGTCAGTCCATCTCTTTGAAGGTCTCCTTTTTTTTTTTTTTTACTAACCCTCTACTTCACCAAGCATGATGTCCTTCTCTAGGGACTAATTCCTCCTAATAACATGTCCAAAATAGGTGAGACAAAACCTCCCCATCCATGCTTCTAAGGAGCATTATGGCTATACTTCTTCCAAGACAGATTTGTTCGTTCTTTGGCAGCCCATGGTATATCCAACGATAATTCAAAGGTGTCGATTCTTTGGTCTTCCTTATTAATTGTCCGTCTTTCACATGCATATGAGGCAATGAGAAACACTATGGCTTGAGTCAGGTGTACCTTAGTCTTGAAGGTGGCATCTTTGCTCCCATAACTCCCCAGAAATGACATGGCTGTCAGGCACGAGTTGGTTGGGGAGTGCAACTGGCACTAAGAAAGCATGACTGGTGTCCTGTGCTGGTGCTGTTCGCCTATTTAAGGAAGGCTGGTTTAAATACAGAGGGCTTTTCCCCTAAGTCAGACAAAAAGCCAGCCATACCCCTGGACGCCCTCAGTATATGGACCCTCAGGTGTCTCTGGTGTTTGAAGAGGTGATGGCCTAAGGTTCCTCCAAGAGGAGGAGCAGCGGGAATTAGACAATTGAAGCCCAGTCAACAGAGCATCCTTCGTCTTGAGTGGGTGAGTGGTTGACTGTGTGGGCTTAGCAGAAAGAGAAGAAAATGGCAATTTTCCAGGAAACTCCCAAGAAGGGTCTTCTGAAATTAGCAAGTTCTACAGGTTCCAGTCAGACCTGAAGAGCTACCCTCTTGTAGCAATTTCAAAGCAATGACAAATGTGCTTTTCTAGCCAAAGAAAGGTACTCGCTGATGGTGCTGGCCACTGGGACTAACGCCAGTATGCTCCTTTCAGAGGTCTTCTGCAAAGACTACTTCAGCTGGTGCTACCTGGTGCCCCAGCACGGAGTGTGCCGCCACCGGTTCTACGGCCAGCAGTGCTGCCGGGCCTGTTCCAAGTCCAACCTGTAAGTGGGACGCCCCGTGGTCCAGAGAGTCCCTGTTTTCAGCACAAAATGATCGGTGCAGACTCCATGGGAATGCATCTGAGGAAGAGATAAGCCGGAAGAGAAATGAAGTTAGGCTGTTTGATGCAGACTGTGTGTGATGTGCGTGTGTGTGTGTGCTTGTGTGTGAACATGTGTATGCACGTGTGTGCACATGTGTGTGCATGTGTGCATGTATGCATGTATACATAGGTACGTGTGTATGTGTGTGCGTGTGTGTGATTGTGAGTCTGGATGCATACACCTGTATTTGCATGCATGCAAACACACACACACAAATGTATATGTTCCTGTTCAGTTGAAAAGTGGACCCCAACCAGGCAAACCCGCTGGAAAGCCAGGCAGAGGGTACCCCCTCTGCAGGGCAGGAGCAGCAATGCGCACCAGAGTCTGCATCTCAGACTAGTCACGTTGGAAAGGCAGGTAGAGCTGAGCTTGATAACCCTAGCCTGCATGGTGATTTTTTAAGAAGAAGGAAAGAACATGAGATGAATAAGTAAAATATATCTGTCACTACTCTGCCAGTCTCTGCTCCCACCTCAAAGGCCCTTTCCAACTGCCATTCACCCCTGACTTGCCTGGTGAGGGACAGTTGGGGACAGGGAAGCCCAGGGTTCTGTCCCCAGGAGATTCTACAGCCCCAAGACAGCCGTCTGGATGCTTCTACCCTCTGACAAGAGCTGGGCACCTGCCTAGAGAGAAGCAGGACGCTGTGCTCTGCTTGAGGACTTTGCTGATGTGTGCGGGAATTGGAAAATCCCTGCCTTCCAGACTCGTGTGCTGCCAAAGGAGAGATTTTTACATTTTATGTTTTCTCTTTCTGTTATTTCAAGGGAGTGCTCCTACTTAAACCCATTTCTTGATGCCTTTTCTTTTTTAAATGACTGATCAGAATTACAGGTTGTACCCAAATAGAGAATGACAGGTTATACCAAACCCTGCTGTCCCAATGAAGACCTGCGGTACCACCATAATAGAAGGCAGCCGGGTGCTGCTATGCAGCCTCAGAGTCCTGCGTTTGGTTTCTGTGCTGTGGGTTGCCTTCCTTTCCGAGAAGTCTGGCTGTTGCTGTGACACCCATTCAGAGCGCAGGCTGAAGATTCCTGAACAAAGAGAGGTGCAGCGTGTCTCTGGCATCTCCCTGTCAATACTGGTGCTGCCATCAAACTTCCTTTCCTATGGTGCCGCTCCGTTCTGAAAAGGCACCTGAATATTTATATTTGCTGAAGTTTTATAATAAATTTTATATTGTACAATGTGCTCCCGAAATGCTTCATGATGCTTCATGAGATTTTCTTCTGAGATCTGGGGGTTGGGCACAGAAAGCTGGGGAAACTGATCTCCAAGAGAGAGAAATGGGGCTGTGGAATGTAGTAGAAAGTTCTGGAGTCAGCCTCAGGAGAAAGCACCCCTGAATGAGTGGTGGGGCTGCCTGTTGCAGAGATCAGTGAGTGTCTTGGTGTCCTGGGGCTACAAAAAACAAAAGTCCACCAAATGGGTGGCTTTCAAGACCATAAACTTAGGGTCTCACAGTTCTGGAGGACAGAGGTCCAAATTCTGAGTGTCTGCAGGGCCATGCTCTCTCTATGTGGGCTCTAGGGGAAGATAATTCCTTGTTTCTTTCAACTTCTGATAGCCCCTGGTGTCTCACGGTGTTCCTTGGTTCATAGATGGATCCTTACATGTGTCTCCCCACTGTGTGTGGCTCTGTCCCCCTGCCCATTCTCCCCTTCTGTAGGATGCCATTCGTGTGGGAGGGGGACCTACCCTACACTGGTATGACCTCATTAACTTAACTGATAACATCTGCAAGAAAAGCCCTCTTTCCAAACCAGGTCACATTCACAGGTACATCAGTTAGGGCTTTGGCATAGCTTTTAGGGAGGCACAATTCAGCCCATAACAGTGCAGTAAGAAGGGTGAGGGGGTGGCATCAGGCAGCGAGGCCACAGCTGCCGGGGGACAGTTGTGCAAGCACCTCCACAGAGCTGGGCTTAAGCAGCTCTGACTCCAGCTCCACGGTGCAGGTGCAGCCTCCCTCCATGGGGAGGTGACCACTTAATTAAAAGGAGGTGACCTCTGACCCTGTGACAACCCCTTCTCCTCCAGGTGGACTAAGCCAGCCCTAACTGGGTCCCAAGAAAAGCCTCTGTTCTGACAGGCAGACAGCGCCCCTGGACATCAGCTGCGGACAGGTGGCCATGTTCACCCTCAAAACTGTATAAACTCACTGCCTTCAAGTCGATTTCGACTCATACCAACCCTCACAGAACTGCCCTATAGGGTTTCCAAGGCCGTGATCTTTATGGAAGGAGATTACCACATCTTTCTTCCGAGAAGCAGCTGGTGGGTTTGAACCATGGACCTTTGGGTTAGCAGCTGAGCACTTAAGCACTGTACCACCAGGGCTCACCAAGGCTGCAGCCACAGTGCAGCAAACCCTGCTTTTGCTTGTCTACTATACAGGCCTAACCCGTAAGGAGGTAACTTTAATCGCATTCTTCAGAGAGGAATTGAGACAGGAAACATGTAGCATCTCTGGGGTCAGAAACCAGAAAGGAATGGGCTGAGCTGGGAAACTGATAGACTTGGGGTAGCTTATTCCAAAGCTCAGAGCTCCCCAGAGCTGCCCAGAGTAACCCAGAGCCACAGTTCCTTTGCTTCACTAAGGCAGTAGGCAGCTCTCCAAATCTCTTCTTAAAACACATTTTCAATAATCTTTATTGCACACCTACTGGTATGCAGGTAAAGGATGCAAAAGTGACCAAGATGTGGTCTCTGCCTTCAGGACATTATATACTATGAGAGAAAATTAGGTAAGTATACAGATTGATATAGTGCAAGACAGACCACACATCTAAGACAAGTACAGGCAGAGGAGAGCGATTTCCCTCTCAGGAAGAGAAGTGCAACCGCCTTCAACCTGAGCATTTAAAATGGGTTAAGAACATAAGCAAGAGGACCAAATGCTGGGAAAAGAGCATAATGGGGTGCTGTGGTCTGATTTGGGCTCTTCGCTGGCTGGAAGGAGTTGCTGGGCAGCAGATGAGCAGAGACTCCCTGGGGCCAGGCATTACCAGGCTGTGGGGCTCATCAGCCAGCATACGGTCAGCCTTCCTCACCTGAGGCCAGGTTGTCTCCAACGGAAGTCACCCCCTCCGATCTGCACCTCTGATGAGTCTCACACACCCCCACAAGGGAATGTTGTCAAGTCTTGTTTAGACTGGCCAAAGCCGCTGCCTGCTTCCTCTTGCCAAAATTTCAGCAGCAAGGTGGCATGGGCTGCATTTGCTTTAACATGCACTTCACATTTTCGACATGCCAAGCCGTATGAAGACCCTCAACAAGGTGGCTGCAACAATGAGCTCAAGCGTTACAACGATTGTGAGGATGGCGCAGGACCGGGTAGTGTTTCGTTCTGTTGTGCATAGGGTCCCTATGAGTCCGAACCGACTTGATGGCACCTAACAACAAGAACAAGCCCTATGATGCGCTCTTCATGTGTGAAACCCTCGAGAAGGCACCATCATGGGTCCATGCGATGAGAAGTAGCTCACAACTCTGTCGCAGACCTGAGAGCCTTTAAGAGGCAAGGTTAGATTTGAACTCCTGAGCAGAAGGACTCAGTGGCAATAGCAAGCACCTCCCCTGCTCTAGCCCCTCACTGTGGTCCAAATGTACCTTTATTCTTCTCCCCACATGGTCCCTTTCCCTGTTGGACTGGTCAGCTTCTAGCCCGTTCCAACCTCTGTGCCTTTGCTCCAGCTGTCTCCCATCATCTCAAAGTACTCCCCAAATGAAGCCCAACTTCATCTATCCCAGACCAGCCTATGACGTCTCCTCTCTTCTCATAGGTCTTCATGCCAGCCACATGCTAGATGACTTTGCCCACAGGCATTTCTTGTTCCCCTACAGTTCTGAGAGCTCCTCAAAGGCTCTATGACAGGTGCAATGCCTATAATCATCCACTGTCCCTGGATCCCACCCTACTCGCCCTACTCCAGTACCTAGAAATAGCTGGTCCATAGAGAATCTCTTATCTCTTCAGGAGTGATGCAATTTGGGATTTTTCTCAACCTGAATTAGTTGCTCCTGAAAATATTTGATCCTCAGGCAGTCTCAATGCTTTAACTGGAAAAAAGTTCTCAGTACAAAGTTTTTGGCTCCCGTGGGAAGAAGTCAAAATCCTATGTCAAGAGGAAATGATCCCCCATCCACCTTAGCCTCCTCTTCTTGTATGACTGTCTTGACTTCTAGGCACATATGTATTGAAAGATGCTCACTATTCATTTTCCCTCCATTTTTATGACTACCGTATTTTTTGGTAAATAGTGCGCCTGGGCAAATAACATGCACACACATTGTAATACCCAGAAATGACAAAATTATGTAAAAGAGTTCTCGCATAGAGCACCCATGCATATACCTTGCATGTCTGGTGACATTTCCAGAAGTGAATTTCAGTCTCATTAATGCTCATTTAATAATCCGAAAATGCTACTTTTGATCATATTTGTGTAATAAATGTATAAGCCATGGTCAAGAAGTCAAAGATTGAGTTTGGTAGTCCCTCATAATCAGAAAATAAACAGTTGAAACTGTTTATTTTCAAATCTATTAATTTGAATTAATTAGTTTTTGATCCTATTAATTTTTCTATTAAGTTGATAATTATATCCCCATCATTTTTGAGTCATCGATTGGAACCTCGAACCTACTGAAGCCCATCAGTACCTAGTATTGATTGTGTGGGATAAAGAATAGGCTGGCCTCTATCTCTGGTTTCTGGGAGGTAGCTGCTAAACCCTTAGGGTTTCCTGAGCGTCTTTGTTTTTGATGATGAGCCCTTCAGACCACAGAGCCCCACAGAGTTTATGCTAATGAAATGACTCTTGGTAGGTTCCTAAATACTAACTAGACGACTCAGGTTGGGGGCTTGGCTTGCCAAAAAGCTCAGTGGTGTGACTATAAGAAGTCACGGAAGAATATCTACAGGCAGACCTGAGATATTTCAATGATGATAGTGACAAGGGATTGACTTTGAAGGGTTCCAAGAGTCAGATGATGATAATGAATGAAGAAATTAAAATGGCCTATTTTAAGGTGAAAATACAATTTCTTCTGTTGACTTTTATTTGCTGACTTCAAAGACATTAATTATTAAAAATTATGTTTCAGTTTAAGGTTTATGAAAGCAATAAAATATAAACAACATCTTGTTCTTGTAGTTTTAGGCCTAGCATCATTTCTTACTAATTTCTAGCTCTTCGGGCATTCACACTCCTTGGTTTCAGCATGGCATCCCATTTCCATCATGAACCCGTTCAGTTCCCCGTTGAATGAACTTTGTTTAGGAAAATTCTTACCTTAAGTGAAGTTTCTGTGAGATCAGTTTTATCCCAGTAACATTAAATCTGTTGGACAGAAAGAAAAAAAAAAGTTGAATTTGAAGTCAGCAACATGTAAAAAAAATATTGGTATAGCGAGCTTATGAAAATAATGTGCGGGAGGTTTCTCCACTTGAAAGAACTTGTAAAAAGATGATATCTGCCCTGTCGCAGGGCACCAGTGCTCTGAAACTGCAGGTAAGTGACAGCCCTTCTGGCTCTGGACCTCCAGGGGTCTTTTTTGATCGAAATCCCAGTGAATACTTGCATGATCCCACGCTGCATTCTCAGAGGGAGGACAAGGGGACTGGGCTGACGGAGAGGCACACAATGTCTTTACAATCTTAGTAGCACACGGGCTGATTTATATGTTGACATTCAGATACACTATCTGGTTTTGCAAGACCTGGGCTTCATCTGTCACGGTGGACTTTTTATGGCATTTTTTCTTCTTTGCTTGTTTCTCAGTTACCTTCAGAGGCAATGACAAGCTTCACAGAAAGCCTTTGTTCTCAGTTACACAGGCTCCCTAGGAATTCCTCCAGGTGCTGCTGCTCAATCCCCAGGGGGTAGGGCAGAGGTGATCTCACCGAGCACCCAGGGCAAAGGCTGTCTGTCCTGGCCAGAACCACAAGACACGTCAGACTCAGCGCAGCCCCCAGAAATTCCAGACTGAGGCAAGGAGCCCAGACAAAACAGAGCAGAGGCTGAGGAGGGGAGGGAGGACAAGCACCATCCAGATAAACCCAAACAGTAGTCACCCTGCTGCCTGCTACATCCAGCTCCCCAAATGCTCCCTACACTAAAAACAATGGCAGCTTGAAACACAGCAACCCCACCAGAGAAGGTCAGCAGAAAGAGTTCAAAAAGTGAAGGAAAGCTCCCCAACACTCCAGAACCTGCCTGCGCTCTTCTTATAAAAACACGCCTTGCCCCACACACCCACAAATATCCTGTGGGTTCTACTTCTTTGTGATTCCAAATGGCATTTGGAAACTCAGACCACAGTCCAGTTCAGGTCTTTATTAAGTGCTGGGCAGTGAAACTTATGCCTCTGATAGGGCCGAGGCCTAGTCTGGTCTCTTTGACAGTGGGGTCAGTTCCTGCCACAAGCATTTCTCAAAGCCAGGAAGCCAGCCTGCCCTAGCTTTTTCTTTAGTCCCAAATCTGGACTGAAGAACAGCCCCACCCAGGGCACACTGGAGGGAACAGGGTGAGTAAGAAAAAAAAAAAAGAGTAAGAAATCCCTGGAAATCCTGGCGGCCTCTTAGTGCCTCTGCTCAGAAGGGGCACACTCTCACCAGGTCTCATACCCCACTGGCCAGAGCCAGGCACTCGGTCAACCCAACATCAATGGCACAGGGAAGTGAACTTCTGCAGGGAGGCAGATGGCCATGGTGTGTTGTGTAGTACACATCCATGGCAGGGTACAATAATTTCACCTAAAGCACCTACTATGTGCCAGCCATTGTGCTTGCTTTAGTGTTCCAATCACCTAAGACATAGTTCTACCCCATGAGCATCCTACAGGGTGATGGTTGTTATATTAATTCTGTGTGTCACCTTACTGGGTGTTGGTATAATTATCTATAATAGTAATTAGATTACTCAAGTTCTTCAAAAATTCTGAGATGCTAGGCTTCCCATTATGGTTGCTATTAGAATGCTTTTTACTGTAAGTAGCCCACGGGTGGTGCAAAGAGTTAATGTATTCAGCTGCTAACTGAAAGATTAGAAGTTTGAGTCCACCCAAAGGCATCTCAGAAAAAAGACCTGGCAATCTACTTCCAAAAAATCAGCCATTGAAAACCCTGTGGAGCACCATTCTACTCTGCCACACATGAGGTCGCCATGCATCAGAGTTGATTAAGCAGCAATTGGTTTTATTTTATTTTTTTGCTGAAATTCATGAGACCACCCTGAAACAAAAGCTCACTCAGTCCACGGACCATAGCTAAATGGAGAGAAAAGTTCTCCCTCTCTATTTTGGAAGCTGGATAAAGAGGTCTCTGGGGAATTTTTAAGGATTGCCTGGGATGCCTGTTGAAATCCTTATGCTTATACTCACAGACTTGAAGTCATAGTCAGAGAAGAAACCACCTATAATTCTGAGAAGCCAGGTGGGTACAGTTGAGATCAGGAAGTCCATGGCTACCTGTACACCTGGCAGAGGAGGAGACCAAAGGCAGTGAATGCTGAGACTCCTCCTGCTAGTCGTCCACACCAGGAGTCTGACCCAGTCCCCGTGCCTGTCTTACGTGTCTGACAGCCAGCTGGCTCCCTCCCATCACCCTGGCGTCTGCACAGAGCCGGTCAGTGCTCCCCCTGCAACACCAGCATCCAGGCCATGCCTCACGCGGATGGAGAGTTCTAACTGGGTGGTTCACAGCTGGCCCAGGCTGCTGACTCCAAAGCTGGGGGCTGACACGCACAAGGAGTGTGTGGTGAGTTTGCAAATTATGGGAACTCTAAACTGGAGTCTGGACAGAAACCCAGCAACACCAGTGTGCTCTGTGGCTAAGAGTCAAGTGGGTGCTAGACACTGATGGGAGCCCAGCCCTGATCAGCCCTGCCAGGTGGATGGCATAGGATGTGTGGAGGACCAGGATGCACATGTCTGCCTGCTTTAGCTGCACATCTGGTGGTCACTACCCTCCTTGCAGAGGCCAAGGAAAGTAGGCTGATCTCCCCAGAACAGGTGGGCTCAATGCTGTCAAGATGAATGTGGCTGCCACATCTGTCTCCATCATTCCCCAGCTCCCTTTTCTCTGGTTCATTTAACCCACAGGAATCTGCAAGTGTGGGCCAACAGCTCCCTCTTCTCATGAAAGCAGAAAACCATGCTCCCCCTGGGGCACCTGCAGGTCTAAAAGCTGTGCTCTGAAGGTGGCTGTCTACAAATGCAGCTGGGGTCCCTGTGTGTATTTGTCTTCTGTAGCTAGGCACATCTAAACATCTGATTCTTACCTCTGAGTCCAGTGCCTGAGGGGAAGCTGACCAGTTATTTGTGGAGATTTAACTCTATCCCTTCAGGTTTGAGTGGGTGTTAACAGCTCTGAAGCATACCTTACTTTGACACACTTCTGTACCCTTCAAGCTTTAAACAAAACCCTTTGCCATCAACCCAGTTCTGACTCATACCAACCGTATAGGACAAGGTAGAACTGGCCCCATAAGGTTTCCAAGGCTGGGATCTTTTTTTTTTTTTTTTTTTTGCTTTAAAGTACAGGCATTTATTTTCTCACAGTTCTGGAGGCTAGAAGTCAAAATCAGGGTCTCAGCTGTGTTCATTCCTTCTGGGGGCTTTGAGAAAGAAACTGTTCCATGCCTCTAGTTTGTGGCAGTTGCCAAAGGCTGTAGTCTTTACGGAAGCAGACTGTCACATATTTCTCCCTTGGAGCAACTAGTGAGTTCGAACCCCTGACCTTTCGGTTCGCAGCCAACCACTTAACCACTGCACCACCAGGGTTCCTCCCAGACCTTTGAGTATCCCAAATCTCCCTCTTCTAACACACTGCACGAACTCTCTCTCTCTCTCTCTCTCTCTCTCACATACACACACACACACACACAAACACTCTATCACCTGTATATGTGTGTGGCAAGGTATGGGAGGGGTGACATTGTAAGATTTGCAAAAAACAAAAATCAAGTTCTTTTCCACATCCTCTTTCTTCAAGCTCAAAATGGATAAGTTTTTTTTTTTCTTATATATACATTTTTTTTTCTTCAAATAATAGATGTATATTCACTCTTGCCCCAGTGAAGCCCTTGGTAAATTTAAATGAAGGATGAAGGGTAAAAAGTAAAGAAGGAAGGAAAAAAAAAAAAAACTTATGCTGTTTTCAATGATGTGTGGTCATATACGTCATAAGGCCACCATCCATCTGACAGTGGTGGCTTGCATGTTACTGAGATGCTGGAAGCTATGCCGCCAGTATTCAAATACCACCAGGGTCACCCATGGCAGACAGAATAGATTTGACACATTGAACACTAATGACCAAAGACCAGACCAGTTGTGGAATGAAATCAAGGACATCATATATGAAGAAAGCAAGAGGTCATTAAAAAGACAAGAAAGAAAGAAAAGATTGAAATGGATGTCAGAAGAGACTCTGAAACTTGCTTTTGAACATCAAGTAGCTAAAGCAAAAGGAAAAAATGATGAAGAGTTGAAAAGACGATATCAAAGGGCAGCTCGAGAAGACAAAGTATTATGATGACGTGTGCAAAGACCTGGAAATAGAAAACCAAAAAGGAAGAACACCCTCAGCATTTCTCAAGCTGAAAGAACTGAAGAAAAAATTCAAGCCTCGAGTAGCAATTTTGAAGGATTCTACTAGGAAAATAATAAATGACACAGGAACCATCAAAAGAAGATGGGAGGAATACACAGAATCACTATACCAAAAGGAATTGGTCGAGGTTCAACCATTTCAGGAGGTAACGTATGATCAGGAACTGATGGTACTGAAGGAAGAAGCCCAAGCTGCTCTGAAGGCATTAGTGAAAAACAAGGCTCCAGGAGTTGATGGAATTCCAATTCAGATGTTTCAACAAACGGATGCAGCGCTGGAAGTACTCACTCGTCTACATCAAGAAATTTGGAAGACAGCTTACTGGCCAACCTACTGGAAGAGATCCATATTTATGCCTATTCCCAAGAAAGGTGATCCCACCTGAATGCAGAAATTATCAAACAATATCATTACCATCACACACAAGTAAAATTTTGCTGACGATCATTCACAAGCAGTTGCTGCAGTATATTGACAGGGAATTGCCAGAAATTCAAGCCAGCTTCAGAAAAGGATGTGGAGCAATGGATATCATTGCTGATGTCAGTGCCTGAAAGCAGAGAATACCACAGAGATGTTTACCTGTGTTTTATTGACTATGCTAAGGCATTCAACTGTGCAGATCATAAAAAACTATACATAACATTGTGGAGAACGGGAATTCTGGAACGCTTAATTGTGCTCATGAGGAATTTGTACATGGATCAAGAGGCAGTCATTCAAAAAGAACAAGAGGATACTGCATGGTTTAAAGTCAGGAAAGGTGTGTGTCAGGGTTATATCCTTTCACCATACTTATTCAATCTGTATGTTGAGCAAATAATCTGAGAAGCTGGACTATATGAAGAAGAACAGGGCAACAGAATTAGAGGAAAACTCATTAACACACTGCGTTATGCAGAAGACACAACCTTGCTTGCTGAAAGTGAAGAGGACCTGAAGCACTTACTGATGAAGATCAGAGACTACAGCCTTCAGTATGGATCACATCTCAACATAAAGTAAACAAAAATCCTCACAACTGGACCAGTAAGCAACATCATGATAAACGGAGAAAAGATTAAGATTGTAAAAGATTTCATTTTACTTGGTTCCACAATCAACACCTGTCACAGGTTGAATTGTATCTCCCCAAAATATCTGTCAACTTGGCAGAGTCATGATTCCCTTGTATGATTGTATGATAGTCTACCATTTTATTATCTGATGTGATTTCTCTAAGTGTTGTAAATCCTATCACTATGATACAATGGGATTGATTATTGTTGTTGTTGTTAAGTGCCATCGAGTCAGTTCCAACTCATAGCGACCCTATACACAACAGAACGAAACACTGCCCGGTCCTGTGCCATCCTTACAATCGTTATTCTTGAGCTCATTGTTGCAGTCACTGTGTCAATCCACCTCGTTGAGGGTCTTCCTCTTTTCTGCTGACCCCGTACTTTGCCAGGCATGATGTCCTTCTCCAGGGACTGATCCCTCCTGACATGTCCGAAGAATGTAAGATGCAGTCTTACCATCCTTGCTTCTAAGGAGCATGCTGGCTGCACTTCTTCTGAGACAGATTCGTTTGTTCTTTTGGCAATCCATGGTGTATTCAATATTCTTCGCCAACACCACAATTCAAAGGTGTCAATTCTTCTTCGGTCTTCCTTATTCATCGTCCACCTTTCACGTGCATATGATGTGATTAAAAATACCATGGCTTGGGTGAGGTGCACCTTAGCCTTCAAGGTGACATCTTTGCTCTTCAACACTTTAAAGAGGTCCTTTGCAGGAGATTTACCCAATGCAATGTATCTCTTGATTTCTTGACTGCTGCTTCCATGGCTGTTGATTGTGGATCCACGTAAAACCAAGTCTTTGACAACTTCAATCTTTTCTCCGTTTATCATGATGTTGTTCATTGGTCCAGTTTTGAGGATTTTTGTTTTCTTTATGTCGAGGTGCAATCCATACTGAAGACTGTGGTCTTTGATCTTCATTAGTAAGTGCTTCAAGTCCTTTTCACTTTCAGCAAGCAAGATTGTGTCATCTGTATAACCCAGATCGTTAAGGAGTCTTCCTCCAATCCTGATACCCCATTCTTCTTCATATAGTCCAGCTTCTTGGATTATTTGCTCAGTATACAGGTTGAATAGGTATGGTGAAAGGATATACCTTTCACCTGTCGTATACCTTCCCTGACTTTAAGCCAATCAGTATCCCCTTGTTCTGTCCAAACAACTGCCTCTTGATCTATGTAAATGTTCCTCATGAGGACAATTAAGTGTTCTGGAATTCCCACTCTTCGCAATATTATCCGTAATTTGTTATGATCCACACAGTCAAATGCCTTTGCATGGTCGATAAAACACAGGTAAACATCCTTCTGGTATTCTCTGCTTTCAGCCGGGATGCATCTGACATCAGCAGTGATATCCCTGGTTCCTCTTCCTCTTCTGAAACCAGCCTGAATTTCTGGCAATTCCCTGTCGATATACTGCTGCAGCTGTTTTTGAATGATCTTCAGCGAAATTTTGCTTGTGTGTGATATTAATGAGGAAACCCGGGGGGCATAGTTGTTAAGTGCTATGGCTGCAAACCAAGAGGTCAACAGTTCGAATCTGCCAGGCACTCCTTGGAAACTGTATGGGGCAGTTCTACTGTGTCCTATAGGATCGCTATGAGTCAGAATCACGGGTGATATTAATGATACTGTTCTATAATTTCCACATTTGGTTGGATCACCTTTCTTAGGAATAGGCATAAATATGGATCTCTTCCAATCAGTTGGCCAGGAAGCTGTCTTCCATATTTCTTGGCATAGACGAGTGAGCACCTCCAGCACTGCATCTGTTTATTGAAACATCTCAGTTGATATTCCATCAATTCCTGAAGCCTTGTTTTTCGCCAACGCCTTCAGAGCAGCTTGGACTTCTTCCTCTAGTACCATTGCTTCCTGATCATATGCTACCTTTTGAAATGGGATGTATTAGCAGCATTTATATTAATGAGATCTAAGGATTGGATACTGTTTTAAGCCCATCTCTCTTGAGATATAAAAGAGAGAAGTGAGCAGAGAGTCATGATAACCTCATACCACGAAGAAAGTAGTGCTGGGAGCAGAGCGCATCCTTTGCACCTGAGGTTCCTGTGCTGAGATGCTCCCAGATCAAGGGAAGACTGATGACAAGGACCTTCCTCCAGAAACAACAGAGAGATAAAGATTTCCTCTGGAGCTATCACTCTGAAATCACACTTCTAGCCTACTGGACTGTGAGAGAATAAACTTCTCTTTGTTAAAGCCATCCGCTTACAGTATTTTTGTTATAGCAGCACTAGATGACTAAGACAACACCCATGGAAGCAGTAGTCAAGAAATGAAAAGATGCATTGCGTTGGGAAAATCTGCAAAAGACCTCTTTAAAATGTTGAAATGCAAAGATGTCACCTTGAAGACTAAGGTGCGCCTGACCCAAGCCACGGTGTTTTCAATCGCATCATATGTATGCGAAAGCTGGACGATGAATAAGGAAGACCAAAGAATTGAAGCCTTTGAATTGTGGTACTGGAGAAGAATATTGAATATGCCATGGACTGCCAAAAAAAAGAACAAATATGTCTTGGAAGAAGTACAACCAGAATGCTCCTTAGTGGTAAGAATAGCTAGACTATGTCTCACATACTTAAGACGTGTTATCAGGAAGGATCAGTCCCTGGGAAGGACATCATGCTTGGTAAAGTAGAGGCTCAGCGAAAAAGAGGAAGAACTCGATGAGATGAATTGACACAGTGGCTGCAACAATGGGCTCAAGCATAGCAACAATTGTGAGGATGGCACAGGACCAGGCAGTATTTCGTTCTGTTGTTCATGGGGTCACTATGAGTTGGAACCGACTCAACAGCACCTAACAACAACAACAGCATGCCACCAGGATTTCCAATACCATAAGGGTAACATATGGTGCACAGGTTTCAGCAGAGCTTCTAGACTAAGACAGACTAAGAAGAAAGGCCAGGTAATCCACTTCCAAAAATTAGCCAATAAAAGCTGTATGGATCACAACAGAATATTGTCTGCTGTAAGATGAGCCCCCGAGGTTGGAAATCACTCAGAATACACAGTGGCTGCAACAATGGACTAGAGCACACCAACAATTCTGAAGACGGTACAGGACCAGGCAACATTTTGTTCTGTTGCCCATTTGGCACCACCATGTCTTAAGGTCCTAGGCATAACAATTAGTGGAAATTTTTTGTCATCACAGAGCAACCTGAATGCACAGTTGCTTTAGTTCCATTAATATTTTAACTTAGGGCACAGCATGTCAGCACTGCCTACAAAAAGTGGTATTCCTCTAAATTTTGGAAAAACTGAAACCACAGTAAGGAAATAGGACTATCCCAGTAACACTCCTTCTCTCGTGCCTCTGGCAGCAAGGATAGAACTTGTAAGCCTGCAGTCAGCATTGTTCACATCAATCGCTCCCTTTCGTGTGTAGGTCTCACCATGCAAATACAAGGTGTCAGGCCATGGTTGGGTCCTCTTGGGGGCTGGCCCTAGTGCAGTGGTTTTCTGCATCTCCAACGTACCTTTATTGTGAGCCAAGAGTTAAAGAAACTGGGGATGGAATGTTTTCGCCTACTTCTTTAAGGACCACAGTTTCCCTCTCCTTCAGAACCTTTTTAGCAAGACTTGGAAATCTCTGTGAGTATCAACACCCGCACTTCCCGGGGCAGGATGACGATGTACTCTGGATTTTCTGACCACTTCCAGATGTTGTTTTGTTCAGCACCTTTTCCCCTATAGTCACTGCTACCCTGGGTTCAGGTTTATTTGAGAAAGGCCGTAAGGCTGAGAGAAAGAGCTAGGGAACAGGCTGTATGTGGAAAATGCCACATTTGGATTCACTTGGTCAAGGTGTTGTAAGGGCCTCTCTATGCAGGCTCCACAAGAGGCAAATACTTATGACCCTAGTGGTTTTCAAGGTCTTGTAAAGGATGAAGTCCCTTCTTTGACTCTGAATTAGAGGAATGATATTTCTACGATGACACCACATAATTTTTCAATGTGTTTTCCAATTTCTACCTTAGAACATTATGATTTTGGCAGCTAAGCTTGCTTTAATATTTTCTTTACCTATTTTAAATCCAACTGAGTCAAAGATGTAGAAAAATAAAGCCCATCCTGATTCCAGGGGCTCTCCCCATCCTCCCCACCCCATTTCCTCTGTAGCCAGGTCCTCCAACACTGTGCCTTCCCTGCAAAGCTGCAACCATCCCCACAGTCTCCCTGTGTCCCCGGCTCCCCACTTGGTCTTTGGGCACAGAATCTTTTCATTATCTCTCTTCATTTGGCACCTGGACGTATCTCATTATGTGTCCCACAGAATCACCACCTCATCACGTCCACGTAGGAGTCTGTTACCATTTAGCCGTGAGGAGCTAGTGTGCTGGGATACAGCTTTCTCTATAAAATGGGTGCCTTACGAACATAAAGAAAAGCAACTATATAATGGAATAAAAACACTTTGAAAAGTTGAAGCTCTGTAAATGTAAGATGTTATGACAGAGTTGCCTATAACTCAGTCATGATTCATTACCATTTAAAAAAGTAAACTTTGTACACATATCTCGGAGCTCCTTAAATCACTCTTCGATTGCTATTTTCTGACAAAGCAAAACACAGCTAATCTTTGAAAATACCTTTTCTTTTCTCCAACCCAGCCATAAAAATTTACAAACCTGGGCTAAGCGAGCAGTGATCCCAACAAGAAGACACTGAGTAAGCATTCCTCCTTAACAGAGAAAGGGGTTTCTAGTAAAGAAAAATCCTGCTTTCCCTGAGATTCACCTTAAGCCAGTGTGTGCCAGGAATTTCTGTCCTGGAGTCATGCTTTGGTTTTAATCATGCAAGGCATTTTTGCGGCGTCTCAGATCGCAGCACAACTGGTCTTCAGAGGCAAGTGTGCACACGGTCCTCGGAAACCAGCAGCTCTGGCTTGACCACCAGGACCACAAAGCTGTGGTTTCTAAGATCATATACTCAAGAACCTTTATTCCAGAAACCTCCCCAGGAATATGCTCCTATTCCTCCTCTTGTTTTTTCTCCCTTTTACTCAGTTCTCATGTTATCAGGAGGGATCAGCCCTTGGAGAAGGACATTATGCTTGGTAAAGTAGAGAGTCAGCAAAAAAAAGGAAGACTCTCAATGAGATGGGTTGACACCGTGGCTGCAACAATGGGCTCAAGCATAACAACAATTGTGAGGATGGCACAGAAACAGTGTTTCATTCTGTTTTACATAGGTTTGCTGTGAGTCTGAACTGACTCAACGGCACCTAACAACAACAACTACTCCGCCTAAGTCCTTGGAGCCCTACAAGTTTCAAATGTCCCATAACACCATGAGGTTAGAGAAAGCTGTCCCCAAAATCACAAAGGCTAAAAATATTATCAGTTTAGTGTCTTAATTTCCTAGTGCTGCCACAAAGTAACACCACAAGAGGGTGTCTTTAAAGAAGGAAAATGTATTTTCTCATGGTTCTGGAGGCTAAAAGTCCACATCAGGCCTGGGCCATGTCTGGTCCTTCTGTGGACGTCCCTCCTGGTTTCTGGGGTCTCCTGGTGATCTTTGGCATTTTTTAGTGTCCGTCTCCCAATGTGTGTGTCTCTGCATCTATTTTGCTCTTTTCATAATTCAGAAGTAATTAGGTTTGGGACC
The DNA here is from genome assembly GCF_030014295.1 of Loxodonta africana. NCBI lineage: Eukaryota > Metazoa > Chordata > Mammalia > Proboscidea > Elephantidae > Loxodonta > Loxodonta africana. The sequence continues at coordinate 7,031,274 of NC_087343.1, read as the reverse complement.
CACAGTGCTCTGGTATGACCTAATTAACATAACAACAGAAAACCTTAATTTCCTAACAGGGTCATATTTATAGGTACAGGGTTTAAGATTTCTACACGTATTTTGGGGGGAACACAAATTAATCCATAACATTTAGTAAGAATTTAGATAAATACATTCAATCTAATTCATCAATAACTTTATCTGACCTCCTACTATGTGCACAGTATGGGCTACATACTGGAGAAACTAGGAGACGTGTGATCTGACCCCTGTCCTTGGCCAGCTTTCTGTTATTACTGTGGAAATAAGTTTTATGCATGTGAAGCAACAGAGTCTAACATATGAGTATGTGTGAGCAAACACTGGCACGAACACGTGGAGGTCCAAACTGCTGTAGGCGTTGAGCTTTGGGTGAAGGTGGGAGAAGGAACCATTCCTCCCATTAAATGGGACATGGCCAAGGTCTGGAGGAAAAGGGTAAATCTCTTCAGGTTGATGTCACAACATGAGTGAAAGAATCAGAATATCAAAAGCATGTGTAGACTTGTGTGATGGCTGGGGTGGAGGGCATGGGAGCTGGATAGAACGGGTCTGTCTTAGCATCCTAGGGCTGCCACTACAAAATGCTAAAAATGGGTGGCTTTAAATAACAGACTTGTATTCTCTCACAGTTTTGGAGGCTGGAAGTCTAAATTCAGGTAAATCTAGGGGAGGACCCTTCCTTATCTCTTTCAGCTTCTGCCTTGAGATGTATCTTCATAGGGCGTCTTCCTCTTATGTGTGACTGTCTGACTGTCTTTCACTTTTATAAAACTCAGAGGGAATTAGGAACAGGACCCACCCTACTCTGGTATAACTTTTTTTAATTCAACTAATTAAAGAAAAACTCTATTTCTGAACAAGGTCTCATTCACAAGTTCAGGACTAGGATTTCAACATAGGCTTGAGGGGGACGCAATTCAACCTATAAAAGGGGCCTACTCACACAAACCCTGGAGGCAAGGCAGAAACCAATCCCAGAGGATAAGCAGAGACTTTGCCAGTTATTGAGTGAAGGCCAGACCCTTCAGGAAGCTGAGCTGTGTACCATGGGTAGGACCAGCTGCACTGAGACCAGGGGTCCACTGAGACCAAGGGTCCATCCTCAATGACCTGGTAAAGGACTGAGCTGGGAACGGGTGGACCGGAAGAGAAACTAAGGAGTAAATTACTAGAGGTAGAGAACATAAATGGGACAAGACGAGCCATCCTCTGATTCCCTGTGTACCTGGGAAAATGGTTCCAGAGGAAGGAGAAGGGTAGGGAGTTGAGCAGTCTTCACCCATTCATTATAGATAGCCTGCTGGACTGACCACATATCCAACTCCTAATTTCGGAGAATACTAATTCACCTTCACTGATTATATGACTGATGTCTTCAAACTTCTGGGATTTTTCTTTAAACTTATAATAAGTTTTCCATTAGGAGTCAGGGTGTCCCAAAGGAGGCACCACACTGCATTGGAGGTAGGATAATTCTCCACTGTGGAAGATTGTCTTGCCCATTATGGAATGATCAGTTCTTGTTCTTAGTTATATAGTGCTGCTATAATAGAAATACCACAAGTGGGTAGTTTTAACAAACAGAAATTAATTTTCTCACTGTTTAGGAAGCTAGAAGTCAGAATTCAGGGCGCAGGCTCTAGGGGAAGTCTTTCCGTCTCTATTGTTTCTGGGGGAAGGTCCTTGCCACTTTCCAGCTTCTGTTTATTGACTTCTTGGAGATCTCATGTGGCATCGCATCTATCTTTCCCCAACTCTGCTTGTGCTTCCTTGTTTAATCTGCTCTTTTATATCTCAAAAGAGATTGACTAAGGCACACCATACACTAGTACTGTCTCATTAACATAACGAAGAAAACCCATTCCCAAATGGAACTATAACCACAGGTGTAGGCATTAGGACTGACATCACATATTTTGGGGGTCACAAATTGAATGCCAGAGTGCTAGATGTGTCCACCATCAGTGTGACAAACCAGGACACCCCATACGTTCCTACTGTCAAAGAGAGAAATTGATAGCCAATACTTTGCTCTGATTTGGGGGTTTTCTTACCCACAAAACCAAATATTCACTTTAAAGAAATCCCTGACCAAAATTAAGTCACCAGCAGGTTTTCTTTCACTGGAAGTTACAAATCCTTTCTTACCTGTTGGAAGCCAGGGTTACTAAATTTGAATCTCAAAAGATTTGGCTGGGTGGAGGGGCAGAGACTATCCTATGAACTGATATCTCTTGATCTTAGTAACAGGGGCAAGGTGTGGCTCAGTCATTAAAGATTAGCCAGTGGTTAATCTTCTATATTTCTCCCTTCTATTCCCTTTAAGGAACCACTGGTGGCCCAGTGGTTAAGAGCTACAGCTCTAATCAAAAGGTCAGCAGTTTGAATCCACCAGGTGCTCCTTGGAAACCCTATGGGGCAGTTCTACTCTGTCCTATTGGGTCGCTTGAATCAGAATCAACTTGACAGTAACGGGTTTTTATTTATTTAGGCTCTTTAAGGAGCCCTGGTGGAACAGTGTTTAAGAAGTGAGCTATTAACCAACAGGTTGGCAGTTTGAATTCATCAGTCAGTCCTTGAAAACCCTATGGGGCAGTTCTATTCTGTCCTGTAGGGTGCTATGAGTTGCAATCGACTTGATGGCAATGGGTTTGATTTTAGTTTGCATCTCTTTACAAGCTCCACTGTACCTAGCTTCTTTGAGCTGTTTCTTTTCCTGGAATTAAAATGATCTCCCTACAGGCATATAGAATAACTGCTCAGAATAAACTTACATTCAAGTTTCAGTGAATTTTGATTATTTTTAACACCACATTCCCACACCCCAGAGAGAGACAGTGCCAGGCTGTCCTGCTAATAGAATAAGAGCACATGGCTAATATAGATTTGGCCTGAACCCAGGCCTACGCTTGCAGCCTGAGGCTCTCACTTTCATCTGTTCAGGGCAAAGGAGGGGACAGAAATGAAAATAGGTAATTTACAAAATCACTGCGATAGAATCATGCAAAGGACCAAGTATAGAAGTTTATGGGGGAATAGAGAAGACCTAGGATGACCTTGCTATGGAAGTTGAGATTAAAATTGAGTCTTAAATGGTAAAGAGGAGACTGAGGCATTCCGGGAGTGGTACCACATGCACAAAGGCATAGAGTCATTGTAAAACAGGTGTTCCCTTACAAAGGACTTGCTTGAGAATTTTTCTAAACACTCAGCTGTTGTGTTTATTTTCAGATCATTTTGGACATGATATTTAAAATCAACAAAAATTTTAGGAGGTACTGACTGACCAGTGAAGACTATCAGAAATGACTCTAAGGGAATTTAAAATTGGAAGAAAAGTAAGTCAGATAATAGATTTCAATTTTTTGTGCTATAAAACTTCAACCAAGACAATCCAAGGTGAAACAGTCTTTTCAATAAACGGTGCTGGGGCAACTGGGTATCCATATGCAAAAGAATGGAGTTGGACCCCTACCTCACACCATATATAAAAATTAACACAAAATGCATCAAAGACCTAAATATAAGAGCCAAAGCTGTAAAAGTCTTGTTGTTGTTGTTGGGTGCCATTGAGTCAGTTCCGACTCATAGCAACCTTATGTACAACAGAATAAAACACTGCCCAGTCCTGTGCCATCCTTGCAATCGATGTTATGCTTAAGCTCATACTTGCATCCACTGTGCCAGTCCATCTCATTGAGGGTCTTCCTCTTTTTCTCTGACCCTCTACTTCACCAAGCATGATGTCCTTCTCCAGGGACTGACCCCTCCTGACAACATGTCCAAAGAGTGTGAGACGTGGTCTCACCATCCTTGCTTCTAAGAAGCATTCTGGTTGTATTTCTTCCAAGACAGATTGTACATTCTTTCGGCAGTCCATGGTATACTTAATATTCTTCTCCAGCATCACAATTCCAAGGTGTCAATTCTTCTTCCATCTTCTTTATTCATCATCCAGCTTTCACATGCGTAGGAGGCGACTGAAAACACCATGGCTTGGATCAGGCATACCTTAGTCTTCAAGGTGACATCTTTGCTTTTCAACATTTTAAAGAGATCTTTTGCTGATTTGCCCAATGCAAGGCATCTTTTGACGCCTTCCATGGGTGTTGATTGTGGATTCAAGTAAAACGAAACCCTTGACAACTTCAACCTTTTCCCCATTTATCATGATGTTTTTTATTGGTCCAGTTGTGAGGATTTTTGTTTTCCTTATGTTGAGGCTTAATCCATACTGAAGGCTGTGGTCCTTGATCTTCATCAGAAAGTGTTTCAAGTCCTTTTCACTTTCAGCAAGTGAGGTTGTGACATCTGCATAATGCAGGTTACTAATGAGTCTTCCTCCAGTTCTGATACCTCGTTCTTCTTCACATAGTCCAGCTATAAAAAGCTCTTAGAAGGTATGAATTTGTGTGACCCTGGATTGTTAGGCAATGTTTGTTCAGATAAGACACCAAATGTACAAAGAAAAAGCAAATAAATTGGATGTCATCAAAATTACTAAGTTTATGTATCAAAGGGTACTATCAAGAAAGTGAAAAGACAGTTGCAAAAGGACAAATATTGAATGAGACTACTATTCTAAGAACTCGAGGAATAGTTTAAACAGAGAAGAAAATATTCTTTGATGGTTACGAGAGTGGGGAGGGAGGGAGGGAGGGAGAGGGGTATTCACTAATTAGATAGCAGACAAGAACTATTTTAGGTGAAGAGAAAGACAACACACAATACAGGAGAGCTCAGCACAACTGGACTAAACCAAAAGCAAAGAAGCTTCCTGAATAAACTGAACTCTTTGAAGCCCAGCATAGCAGGGGCAGGGATTTGGGGACCATGGTTTCAGGGGACATTTAGGCCAATTGGCATGATAATATCTATTAAGAAGACATTCTGCATCCCACTTTGGAGAGTGGTGTCTGGGGCCTTAAACACTAGCAAGCGGCCACCTAAGATGCATCAATTTGTCTCAACCTACCTGGAGCAAAGGAGAATGAAGAACACCAAAGACACAAGGTAATTATGAGCCCAAGAGACAGAGAGGGCTACATAAACCAGAGACTACATCAGCCTGAGACCAGAAGAACTAGATGGTGGCTGGCTACAACCAATGACTGCCCTGACAGGGAACACAACAGAGAACCCCTGAGGGAGCAGGAGAGCAGTGGGATGCAGACCTCAAATTCTCATAAAAAGACCAGACTTAATGGTCTGACTGAGACTAGAAGAACCCGGTGTTCATGGTCCCCAGACCTTCAGTTAGCCCAAGACAGGAACCATTCCCAAAGCCAACTCTTCAGACAGGGATTGGACTGGACTATGAGATAGAAAATGATACTGGTGAGGAGTGAGCTTCTTGGATCAAGTAGACACATGAGGCTATGTGAGCATCTCCTGTCTGGAGGGGAGATGAGAGGGCAGAGGGGGTCAGAAGCTGGCTGAATGGTCATGAAAATAGAGAGTGGAGAGAAGGAATATGCTGTCTCATTAAGGGGAGAGCAACTAGCAGTATATATAAAAAACAAACCAAACCCAGTGCCGTCGAGTCGATTCCGACTCATAGCAACCCTATAGGACAGAGTAGAACTGCCCCATAGAGCTTCCAAGGAGCGCCTGGCAGATTCGAACTGCCGACCCTTTGGTTAGTAGCCATAGCACTTAACCACTACGCCACCAGGGTTTCCAGGAGTATATAGCAAGGTGTATATAAATTTTTGTATGAAAGACTGACTTGATTCGTAAACTTTCACTTAAAGCACAATGAAAATTAAAAAAGAAAATGAAAACAACCCACAGAATGGGAGAAAATATTTTCAAATCATGTATCTGATAAGAGTCTAATACCCAGAATATATAAAGAACTCTTACAACTCAACATTAAAAAAAAACCCAATTAAAACATGTACAAAGGACTCATTTATCCCAATAATACATACAAGTGGCCAATTAGTACATGAAAAAATGATCAACATCATTGGTCATTAGATTAATGCCAACCAAAGCCGCAATAGTATACCACTTCATACTCGCTAGAGTGGCTACAATTTTAAAAATGGAAAATAACAAGTGTTGGTGAGGATGTGAAGAAATCTAACACTTGAACGTTGCTGAAAGGAATGTAAAATGTTGCAGCTGCTTTGGAAAACAGCTTGATGGTTCCTCAGAGTATTAAACATAGGATTACCACACGACCCAGAAACTCCATTCCAGGTATATACCTAAGCGAACATGTTCACACAAAAACTTACATGTGAATGCCTACAGCAGTGTTACTCATAACAGCCAAGCCCCGATTCAGGGTCACCAACACACTGGACTTGGAGAGTAAATTTTAATTCTGTCTCTTTGTGGAGCAAGTAGAAGAATAATAGTCTTTACTCTTTTCTAAGATGTCAAGGAGGAATCAGCTTCAGCAAGCAGAGACACAGCCAGAAATTCTTGGACCTGGGGAGTACAGCATAAAACTGTCACCGGAGAATGGTCTCAGTTCTTGTCTTCGGTGTAGGAAAGAATTCAAACACTGAGACCAACAATGCCAAGTGAGCAGAGGTTTATTAGCAAGCAGAGGGTTAGTAGTGGAAGTACACTTGACTAGCGGGCTACTCAGGTAGAGAAAGAATCTGAGTGCCCCATGGTTGCTTTTTTAGGGTTTTATACACTTTTTGTCTCTATCTGTCTCTGTTAACATTTAAAAGCCAGGACAAGACCCCCCTATGAAGACTATTTCCTTGGCTTTTTTTTTTTTTTTAAGGTTTAATTACCAAGTTAGGAATCTTATCAAGTTAGGGACTTTATCAAGTTAAGGACTTTATCAAATCAAAGACCCCTGTAAAGATCATTTCCTTGTCTTAAAGTTTAACTACATACCCAACCCACAGGACCATCTTATTGAGGAATGTCACCACCCACGTCTCTTCCTTTGTAGGGATTGTCTTATTGAGGAATGTCACCACCCCCTGTCTCTTCCTTTGTAGGGATTGTCTTATTGAGGAATGTCACCACCCCCTGCCTCTTCCTCTTCCTCTTCCTGAGTGCAAGCTCTCCCCCTCCCCCTTACAAAACCACCTCCCTTTGAAGCAGCCTGTCCCAGCCATGCTCAGATATGGCGACAGTGAAGGTGGTGCAAGAATGTGATCTGTACAGCTGCCCCTCTTCCTACCCCTGCAGGATTTCTCATAGCCATGGCTTACATAAAACCCTTCCAGGAAACCCTGGTGGCATAGTGGTTAAGAGCTACGGCTGCTAACCAAAAGGTCAGCAGTTCAAATCCACCAGGTACTCCTTGGAAACCCTTTGGGGTAGTTCTACTCTGTCTTATAGGGTCACTATGAGCCAGAATCAACTCGACAGCAACAGATTTGTTTTATTTTATTTTATTTTTGGTTTTTTTATGGCTTCCATGGACAGAACAAGCCTTCACCCAGCCCACGGGTGCCTGTGCCCCCTCAGCCCCTCCTTGGCTGACTTAACAAACTCAGGACCTGGAGAAAAAATGGCTCAGGTGTCTACTTCACTTTCACTGGGACATTCCCATAAGCCCCTTCCCAGGATGGAGGTTACAACTCAAAGGCAAACCTACTGCGATGTATGTTTCTTTTCATCTCAAAGATATTAAACCATGTCCAGGGCCAGGCCCCTTTTTGTTTTAATTACTGTTTCATGATTCATTCCAAATTGCCCACACGGACTCTCCAAACAGTCCAAGTTTATGAAATAATCTTCCTTTTGCCTCTTCAACTTGTATTAATACAATTTGTAGTTAAGTTGGTCAAGCTTGGCAGCTTCGTCCTGGCACCTCCTTCTCCCCCAGTAGGATTGGGGGCCAGAAGAAAACTGCGTGGGACTCTGGAGAGCCAATCCCTCAGCTAGGGAGGTGAGGGAGCTAGGGCAGACTCTCAAAGGCAAATAACAGAGGAAAGCAATTAATCTACCAATTCACTTAAGCAAAATTTACCATGATGAGACATTGCAAGTAGATCGCAATTACCAATGAGGGAATACCCAGAAAGATGATCCTAAGCGTTAGTGTGCTTTTCCCAGACCTCCCACCCACTCCCACCACATTCTGTCCTCTCAGTCCTGGCCTGGCTGCCCGTGTTTGTGGAATCCTCCATACATTTGTTTCCTCTTAGCATTACTCATTTCACTATTACTCATCTCACCATTACTCAACTTTCATGAGGCATGGGGCTCCCTCTCGTCCCCAGACAGCTAGCAGATCGCCCTTCCCTTTCATTCTTCTTAATAGGTTCTGATTGATTTATCTTTAAGTATCTAAAAACCAATTGCTTTCAGATGGAGGTTTACAGCCTGCACCTCTTCCCCTCTGCATCCTACCAGCAGCCTGTGTGGGGTTTCTTCAGCCCAGAGGCCCAAAGGTAGTCCAGCACCGTGCTCACTGCCACGGGGCCCTCAATCATTAACACAGCCCACATATCCGGCCCCTACAACTGGTGGGGAGTTTATCTGGAGGAATGCTAGGCCTAGAGCAGAACTGAGAGCTAAGTTTGAAATCTCAGAGCAGCATTACGAATTAACAAGACCAGGCTGTCATCCTGCGATTCTAAGCATCTTCACAGTGAACAGCATGGCAAAACCATTCAGACATCCACCGTGGATTCGTTCAAATGGAGGAGCCAGCCACAACAAGCCAACCCTGCTAATGGAAGGTTCTTTTTATTGAGCAGGAGAGGGGCACTTCTCCTCCTTGTTGAGGCTCCCTGTTTGGTACCTGACTGATCAAAGGCTGCAATTCAGCACTAGGTCCAGGTATCCCACCTGAGGCTGTATCTGCAGCTCAAGGCTGGATAAGGTTCTCCTGGTCTTGGGTTTAGGCCCCTGGGAGCTGACCCAAGCCAACCTCTCACTCTGTGCCCTGCCTCACTGAATTACTCGTCCACTAAGCCACTGGACGTTCTGTTGTACATAGGGTTGCTATGAGTCAGAACCGACTCGACAGCACCTAACAACAACAACAAGCCACTGGAGAGTGTTAGAATGGTTTAGCTCAGTCACATCTGTCCATTCATCACCTATGATACCCCCCAAAATGTGTATTTTTTTGGTCAAAATATTTGGTAATCCACAGCTTTAGTCTTTAAATATGACTTCACCGTCTAATTCACAAATGGTTTACACATGTACAATGCCTTTTTCTTCATTTGCTTTTTTTAAAATTGAGATGTAATTCAAAGGCATAGAATTCACCCTTTTTGTGTGTACCATTCAGTGGTCTTTAGCGTATTCAAAACATTGTGCAACCATGGCCATTATCTAAATTCAGAACGTTTCCACCATCCCCAAAAGCAACTCCATACCATTACCAGTCAGCCTTTCAACCCCTGGCAACCGCTAATTTAGTTTCTGTCCCTATGAATTTGCTTATTCTGGACTTTTTGTATAAACGGAATCATACAATACGTGGCCTTTTTTACCTGACTCCTTTTGCTTAGCATAACGTTTTCAAGGTTTATCCATGCTGTAGCATGCATCAGGACTGTATTTCTCTTTGCAGCTGAGTAATAATCCATTGTATGAATATAGCACATTTTGTTCACCCATCCATCTGTTGAGGGACATTTACATTGTTTCCACTTCTGGGCTCTTCTGAATAAAACTGCTATGAACATTGGTGTACAAGTTTTTGAGTGGACATACATTTTCATTTCCCTCAGGTTTATACTAAGAATTGCCAGGTAACTCTATGTTTAACATTTTGAGGAACTGCCAAACTGTTTTCCAAATGGGATGAACAATTTTATATTCTCACGGGCATTGTATAAGGGCTTTAATTTATCTATCTCCTCACCAACAGTTGTTATTGCTGGTCTTTTTTTTTTTATTATTATAGTCTTCCCAGTAGGTGTGAAGTGGTATCTCTTCATGGTTTTGATTTGCATTTCTTTAACGACTAATGATATTTTGCATTTTTTCATATGCTTATTGATCATTTGTATGTTTAATCTGGATAAATGCCTTCACAAGTCCTTTGCTCATTTATTAATTGGGTTATTCTCACATACTTTGGACACGTTATCAAGAGGGACCAGTCCCTGGAGAAGGACATTATGCTTGGTAAAGTAGAGGGTCAGTGAAAAAGAAGAAGGGCCTCAATGAGAGGGATTGACACAGCCGCTGCAACAATAGGCTTAAACATAACAACCATGATGGGGATGGCACAGGACCGGGCAGTGTTTCATTCTGTTGTGCGTAGGGTCGCTATGAGTCGGAACAGACTCAACAGCACCTGACAACAACAACAACATATGTTTATTGTTGATTTGTGAGTGTTCCTTATATTTTGTGGGTACAAGTCCCTTATCAGGCATAATTTTTAAATATTTTCTCCAGTTCTTGATAGTGTCCTTTAAAGCACAAAAGATGTAAATTTTGATGAAGTCCAACTTATCTTTTTTCTTTTGTTGCTTGTGTTTTTGGTGTCATATCTAAAAAACTACTGCCTAATCAAAAATCATGAAAATGTATACCTGTTTTATTCTAAGAGTTTTATTCTCTTTTTCATTTAATGACTCCAGTGATAATCTAAACTCTTCAAGGAGGACAAGAAAAGAAGGAAAAATACTATAGGAAAAAAGAGTCACTTCATCCTGTTTTAGTAATCCTAAGAGATTAAAGGAGCCCAGGTGGCACAGTGTTTAAAAGCTCAGCTGCTAACCAAAAGGTTGGCAGTTCAAATCCACCAGGTGCTCCTTGCAAACCCAATGGGGCAGTTCTACTCTGTCCTATAAGGTTGCTATATTCAGAAATCTCCTCAATGGCAACGGGTTTGGTTTTAGTTTTAAGAGATTAAAAGGAGTTCCTGGGTGGTGCAAATGGTTAGCATGCTTGCTGCTAAACAAGAGGTGGAGGGTTTGAGTCCACCCAAAGATGTCTCAGAAAAAAGACCTGGTGATGTACTTCTTAAAAATTAACCACTGAAAACCCTACAGAGCACAGTTCTACTGTAACATATATAAGGTCACCGTGAGTCAGAGCTGACTCAAGGGTAACCTGTACTGGTAAGAGATTGATAGAGACAATCAATCAATACTTAAGGGGAAAAAGAAATAGCTCAATGATATATTTCAGGGAGAGTCCTGATCCTGTCTCCAATGTCTGTTTCTTAGGATTTGCATTTTGTGCTTTTGATTTAATTGAGTGTGATTATGGGCCAGGGGTAAGGGAGGCTCCAAGCTTTTTGAAGCCTTCTAGTGCTTCCTGACGCCTGTCTACCCTCCCATCATTCTTCTTCAGTTAAACTTTTTCTTTCTCCTCTCTTTTCTAGCAAAACTGCCCACTGCTGGGGTCAACTGTAACGTAACACAAATGTCCAGCACTTCTCAAGTGTGTTGCCGTGAAGTGACCTAAAGTGTGTGAACTTCTCAGGTCAAATCAGATCAAAGATGGTCATTATCATGCTCCAAGTCACTCAGTGAATTGGAAACTGTTTAAAAGGACTAATTAGTATTTTCTAGGTCCTTCTTGAATCATTCTACATCCACACTCCAGTCCCTCAAGGCCCTTTCTTTCTAGCCCTTGCTGCCTAAATCTGAAAACTCTAAGTTCTCATTGTTCCTACAGAACAAGGGCCCTCTAGCTTAGTTTTCCACAGACAGAAAACTTTCTCCACCCACTGACATTAAGAGTCAGAATGTCCCAGCCCTCAGCACAGAATTGACCTGTCTTTCCCTCTCTCCTGCAGACCCTGGGTGGTCAAATGGTAAATGTGCTCGGCTCCTAACCAAAAGGTTAGAGGTTCAATCCACCCAGAAGTACCTTGAAAGAAAGGCCTGGTGATATGCTTCCTGAAAATCACCCACTGCAAAGCCCCAAGGAGCACAGCTCTGCTCTGACACGCAGGGGGTCACCATGAGTCAATTCCAGCTCAGCAGCAACTGGTTTTGTTGGTATTTGTTCTCTTAGACATGGAGCCCAGCTCTGTTCCGGAGGTAAATGCCCTGCCTCCGTGTAGGTGTGGCCTCCTTCCCTCGCTCCATTGCATAATTCTCTGAGTGGGTTGGGAGATGGCTGTAACTCTATCCCCACCCTAGGCCTTTGGGGCTCACAACTATTGCTTACATACTCAGGACATTTAAAAAATAATAATAAAATAAAAAGCCATTCAACCCACACATCCTGCCCTGGAAAAATCCAAGCATTGTTCTTTCCTAGACAACAGCCTTAAAGGCCCACATTTGCACAGATTTTACCACATCTTTCCCAGAGGCCGGAGTTCCTCATTAATGCACAGGGATTCCTGGCTTGTGTTTCCTTTGGCTTTCTGTGGCCAAGCCTGGGGGGGTGGCAGTGAAAGCCAAAAGCCTGGCGTTCAACTGCACTTTGCACTTCACAAATCCATCCTCCCCCACCCCTTCCTACCAACTAATTGTCTGTGGTAAAGAGAAGAAACTAATTTTAAACACACACACACACACACCGTGGTGGTAACTGTCTCAAATACATTCAGCCATCGGCTCAGAACTCACGATCATAGCTCACACTCATTTGCAGCTGCTGCATTTTACAATTCACTTAGTCAATGTCTGTCGTAGTTACCCAGTGCTGTTGTAGCAGAAATATCACAAATGAGTGACTTTAAAGAACACAGGTTTATTTACATACAATTCTGGAAGCTAGAAAAAAAGTCTGAGCTAATTCAGGGCATCTGCTCTAGGGGAAGGCTCTCTCTCTGTCAGGTCTGGGGGAAGACTCTTGACTCCTTCAGCTGCAGCTACAGCCTTCCCAGATTCCTCGGTGATCTTCACATGGCACTTAGCTTCCCCTTGTTTGGGGTTTCTTGTCTCTGCTTCTTATAACTCAGAAGTCGTTAGGTCTTAAACACAGCCTTCACCAATATGGCCTCATTAATGTAACAAAACTATCTCCAAACAGGATTACATCCACAGGTATAGGGGTTAGGATTCCAACAAATACATTTGGGGAACACAATTCAATCCATAGCAATCCATGACACGAGGTAGACATTCCTCCGCCTTCCACTGGTCCCTGCAGATCCATCCACTCCCTACCATGAGGAAGCTTTTGGCCAATATGCTCAGTCTTTGCTCTGAAGACTTGAGATCAAACGAATGATAAACCCCTTCCTGCTGCTAGCGTCCATCCAGATCTACCATACTCTGACAAGAAGTATGGCCAATATCAACCAAATAATTTCAAAGTGAAATGTACTGGGTGACATTTGTGCAAACCAACTGCCATGGAGTCGATCCTGATTCATAGGCACCCTACAGGACAGAGTAGAACTGCCCCACAGGGTTTCCAAGGCTGTGGCACTGGGGGTGGGTAATCTGAGGAAGCAGACTACCATATCTTCTATGGGGTAGCTGATGGGTTAAAACCACCAACCTTTTGGTTGGCAGCTGAGTGTTTTAACCACTGTGCCACCAAGGCTCCTACCTTTATCCAAACCAAACCCAAATTCATTGCCGTCAAGTCAGTTCTGATTCATAGCAACCTATAAGTCAGGGGTAGAATTGCCCCATAGAGTTTCCACGGAGTGGTCAGTGGATTCAAACTGCTGACCATTTGTTTAGCAGCCGAGCTCTTAGCAGCTGTGCGACCAGAGCCCCACCTTTATGCAAAAAGGTAGGTAGAAATCAAGAATGTGGGTGGAACTCAGAATATGTGGGCAGAAAATGGCAAAGGTCTCCAAAATATCTGAATAAAGATTGTCCTTAATTCCTTCAGGAAAGGAAGAACTAGGGAAATTGGTCATGTAAAGGTTCTTCTATACTTTGTCAAAGGAATACTAAATGTAAGAATAATATTGATTATTAACAGACCTCTGACTCTGAGCCAGACAAAGTGCTGGATTCCAAAATTCGTAAAATATTATTAGCCTCATAATTTATAGAAGAATAAGCATTTCTTAAGCTGAAAGAACTGAAGAAAAAATTCAAGCCTCAAGATGCAATATTGAAGAATTCTGCAGGGAAAATATTAAATGATGTAGAGAGCATCAAAAGAAGGTGGAAGAAATACAGAGTCACTATACCAAAAAAGTTGGTCAAGGTTCAACCATTTCAGGAGGTAGCATATGACCAGGAATCAATGGTACTGAAGGAAGAAGTCCAAGCTACACTGAAGGCGCTGGTGAACAACAAGGCTCCAGGAATTGATGGAATACCAACTGAGATGTTTCAACAAATGAACGCAGCTCTGGAAATGCTCACTCATCTATGCCAAGAAATTTGGAAGACAGCTACCTGGCCAACCGACTGGAAGATATTCACATTTATGTTTATTCCCAAGTAAAATTTTGCTGAAGACCATTCAAAAGTGGTAGCAGCAGTATATGGACAGGGAACTGCTAGAAATTTAAGCCATATTTAGAAGAGGGCATGGAACCAGGGATATCATTGCTGATGTCAGAAGGATTCTGGTTGAAAGTAGAGAATACTAGAACGATATTTACGTGTGTTTTATTGACTATGCAAAGGCATTTGACTATGTGGATCATAATAAATTATGCATAACATTTTAAAGAATGGGAATTCCAGAATGCTTAATTGTGCTCATGAGGAACCTGTACATAGATCGAGAGACAGTCATTTGAAGAGAATGAGAGGATTCTGTGTGGAAGTCAGGAAAGGTGTGTGTTAGGGTTGCACTTCACAAATCTATACCTATTCAATACCTGTACCATACCTATTCAATCTGTATGCTGAGCAAATAGTCCAAGAAGCCAGACTACATAAAGAACAATGGGGCATCAGGATGGGAGGAAGGCTTATTAACAATGACACAACCTGCTTGCTGAAAGTGAAGAGGACTTGAAACACTTACCGATGAAGATCAAAGACCACAGCCTTCAGTATGGATTGCACCTCAACATAAAGAAAACAAAATCTTCACAAATGGACCAATAAGCAACATCATGATAAACGGAAAAAAAGATTGAAGTTGTCAAAGATTTCATTTTACTTGGGTCCACAGTCAACACCCATGGAAGCAGCAGTCAAGATATCAAAAGACACATTTTATTAGGCAAATCTGCTGCAAAGGACCTCTTTAAAGTGTTGAAAAGCAAAGATGTCACCTTGAAGATTAAGGTGTGCCTGACCCAAGGCATGGTGTTTTCAATCACCTCATAAGCACGTGAAAGCTGGAAGATGAATAAGGAAAACTAAAGAAGAATTGATGCCTTTGAATCGTGATATTGGTGAAGAATATTGAATATACGGCAGACCGTCAAATGAGTGAACAAATCTGTCTTGGCAAGAAGTAAAATCAAAATTCTCCTTAGAAGCAAGGAGGTCAAGACTATGTCTCACATTCTTTGGACATGT
This sequence comes from Loxodonta africana, assembly GCF_030014295.1. NCBI lineage: Eukaryota > Metazoa > Chordata > Mammalia > Proboscidea > Elephantidae > Loxodonta > Loxodonta africana. The sequence continues at coordinate 7,015,945 of NC_087343.1, read as the reverse complement.
TATCAGGAGGGACCAGTCCCTGGAGAAGGACATCATGCTTGATAAAGTAGAGGGTCAGAAAAAAAGAGGTATACCCTCAACAAGATGGATTGACACAGTGGATGCAACAATGGGCTCAAGAACAGCAACAATTGTGAGCATGGCACAGGACTGGGCATGTTTCATTCTGTTGTACACAGGATCCCTATGATTCAGAACTGACTAATAACAACAATTGATAGTAAAGTTCAAAAACAAGTAATTGCCCCAAGATCACAGGGCCAATTAAGTGAGAGAACAAGAGCACAACCAAGTCCATCTGACTCCAAAGCCAAGTTCTTGATCCCAGAGCTGGCCGGAGGGAACAGCAGGACAGGATCCCTGAAGCAGGACCCTGCTTGGAAGTTTGAGAGACATCGAAAAGGTGAGTAAGGGAGGGGGTAATGAAGGTTGTCAGAGCCAATGTATTGTGAGGAACCTCCTAGGCCAGTGTGTGTATGATTTTAAGCGGGCTGCAGAGCAGAGCGCAGTGGCTGGGGGCAGGTTAATAAGAGAGGATTGGACAAATACCTCTGGGTCCTGGAAGTAGAAGAGATGGGGAGGAAGGGAGGATGGTGGCAGAAAGACCAGTTAGGAAGCAATTTCAATAATCCAAATGGAAGGGGTAGCTGCAGGGTGGTAGAGGTGGAGGCTATGAGAAATAAGCCAAGGCTGGATATGTTCTGGTGGTGGAGACAAGGAGCCTCGCTGAGGGATGGGATATGGGTGTGATAGAAAGAGATGAGCCAAAGATGACGCCAGGGGCGGGGGATAGGCCTGGACTTCCCATGGTGATTGAACAGGAATAAAAGAGAGAAAAGCACCAGCCACAGGTTTCAAGGCACATCGTGGCACTGGATGATACAATCTTTGAAGTATTTTTGAAGAATTCTAAGGTTTCATCTATATTTCTTACTTAGTCAACTTGTATTTTCCTCCTTAACATATCCTGTTGGAAGTCAAACAGTTCCTCTTTAAAGTCAGCTGGAAGATTTCACAAATCAATGTTCTAGTTCTACCAACCTCTCCTCTGTCCCAGCTCCAAAAGGCTGGGTGGTTCCTACTGCCTTTGGGTGAATTGACTGTCAGCTGACAGGCAGTCATCTGGGTACTGAGACATTTTTCTTTTCAAAGCTGCATCATAGCCAGTCTTTTTTAGGACAGTTTAAGCAACATTTTGGCTCCAAACTTCTAAGTTAAAATCCAGCTGTGTGAGTTGCTCTCAGTATGACTGAGATGACAACTAGATGAACAGGTACACCACATGCCTGCATGCACACACAAACACACATGCAATACATTTAGAAAGTGAGGGCCATGAGAATCGTGACAACTTGGTATAATCCAGTTAGCTTTGTGAAGTATAGTTTACTTAAAGTTGAAATAGAACTGTTGTGTTTGGGAAAAACTGGTGTTCTGTGAAAACGATCTTAAAAAGAGAAAAAAATGACGAATTATAAACTTTTACTTAACGCACAACAACAACAAAAAAAAGAGACAGAAAGAGTGCATAGAATCCAACCAATTTATTTTATAGACCAGACAACTGACAGCTGAAGACTCACACAAGGTCACATGACGGGGAAATGTCAAAATAGATCTGGAACCCAAGTCTTGTCTCTCTGTCCATGTTCTAAAAGGAACCCGGATCTTTCTTATCGGGCACTCGGCCCATGTAGAATTTATAGGGACTCTAAAACTGGTACTGACACAGCCAGAAGGATGGGCTTGGCCTTCCTGCGGTGATTGAACAGGCATAGAAGCAGAACAGGATTACGGAACATCATGGCAACTGGACAGTACAATTTTGTTGCTTTTGTTGAGAATACACAAACATATGCCAATTCAACCTTTCCTACTTGTAGCATTCAGTGACATTGATTACATTCTTCGAGTTGTAGAACCATTCTCACCCTCCTTTTCAGAGTTGTTCCTCCTCCATTAACATAGACTCACTGCCCCCTAAGGTTCCTATCTAATTTTCTGAGTTGCTATTGTCACTTTGATCCCATATAGATAGTTCTTAAAAGAGCATAATGCTCAGGACAGACATTTTTTTACTTGTTAATCTAAACTATTGTTTAGTTTTAAGAGGACTTCAGGGGAAGAAGACCAGGAAACCCTGGTGGCATAGTGGTTAAGAGCTCAGCTGCTAATCAAAAGGTCAGCAGTTCAAATCTGCCAGGCATTCCTTGGAAACTCTATGGGGCAGTTCTACTCTGTCCTGTAGGGTTGCTATGAGTCAGAATCGACTTGAGGGCAATGGGTTTGTTTTTTTTGTTTTGTTTTCAGAGGAAAAGGACAATATAATTTTTAAAGCAGGGGCCCTAAACCCCTTATTGTCAAAGCCCGTAGGCACCTGACCCATCCAAAGACGTATCCAAGGACCTCATGAAGAAGAGAAAAGCTATGACAAGATAAATTTGAGCACAAGTGTGAAGATAGCAGAAGTTCTCCCATCAGCCTCCCCCACCCCCCAAGAGTCACCTCTCCGTGTTGGGGCCTCATTGTCTACAGAGACTCACATGCATTCAACATTCAACCGTTGGTGGACTCACATGCAAATCCAATACATTGAATGGGCAGCTGGAGAAAATATATTGGGAGACATTAAAAAGGAAAAACAATTATAGGGCAGTTTTTTCTGACATAAGTAGAGGTTGAAAACATCAGACAGAAAGTGAAGGAGTGGGCTCACTTAGCTCTGGCGTGAAGCCTTTGCTGGAGTCACAAGGCACCTTAAGTAGGGAACTCTAGAGTTTGGGGGTGAGGGTAAGAAAAGAGTGAAAGACCAGAATGTTGAGAGGGAAATGCCATGATGCTTCCAGACTCCAATGTTTCTGTGAGGGAGAGATTCTCTGAGGTTCTCTGGAACCTCATGAGCAGAATGAATTTCTCTGATGCTCTATTGTTCCCTTTATAGCTTCCAGGGGGACATTGCACAAATCACCTTGCCAAAGCAGCTCATGATTACCCTCGTGGTAGCTTTTCTTTTTTCCTCTTTGTGCCCCTACTCCAATTCCCAGATCCCTTAAATTTTCTCAGACAGCAAGTTCTGAGGTCCTAGCGACAAGCTATGGTGATTGTCAAGATAAGTGATAAATGGACCTGCCAGGTTGACTTGCAATTTATAAATCAGTACTAAACATCTCTGTCTGGGCTATAAATGTCTCAGGTCGCTTTCATCCTGCTGGGTCATGTAAATAGTGTTGAGAGCTGGCCTGACCTCTTCTCCACGGTGGCAAGGCTGGCAAGTCATTCTGGGGATGCAGGTGGCCCCCTCTCAGCAAGGAATGTTTTCATTGCCATTCTTCCCCATTGCCCTGGACAAACATGATGTTTGTTCCCATGACGCATCTCTGCATGCCCATAGGAGATCTTTCACCTTGGATGGGGAGCCCCGCTCCCCTAGGGATTATAGCACCTGCAGACAGACGTAAGAGAGCTCCCTCTGAAGAACTTCCCCATGGCAAGGGCGAAGTCGCTGCTGGAAACATCGCCAGCGCAGCCTCCATTGTGGAGACACCTCTCATTGCTCTGAGAATCTATCACTCTTGGGGCTTAACGATATGGCCTTTCACTTTGTTTCAACAGAAATCTCTCCTAAAAGAATCTCGTTACAGAATGAAGTAGATGGAAAGTCTCTATTCAAAACTCATCAGTGGCTTTTCTATGTAAATTTTAGCATTGCCTAAAGAGCCTTGTAAGTAGAAATGGAAGGAAGAATTGGCGGTTCAGTGGTAGAATTCCCACCTCCCATATACAACCCCTAGGTTCAATTCCCAGTCATTACACCTCATGCACAGCCGCCACCCATTTGTCAGTGGAGGCTGTGTGTAGCTAGGATGCTGAACAGGTTTCAGCGGGACTTCCAGACTAAGATGGACTAGGAAGAGAGGCCTGGCAATCTACTTCCAAAAATCATCCAGTGAAAACCCTGTGGATCACAACTGCCCAGTCTGCAACTGATCATGGGAATGGCACAGAACCAGCCAGCATTTTGTTTTGTTGTGCATGGGGTCGCCATCAGCCAGGGGCCAATCCAACAGCAGTGAACAACAACAAATAGAAATGGAATCTAGTGCTCTGCAAAGTATCTGACTCTCTGCTGTTGTTTTTCTTACTGTTCCAGCAGGTGCTCCTTGTCCTCTCCTGACCTGCATGTGCCCTGATCTCTCCTAATCTTCTGAGTCTTTCAGTCCCATCTGGACATGCATGGTCCCAGCCCTTCCATCTTCCGCTCATTCTAAAGCTTGGTGCGCTCAGCATCTACTTTCTCTGCTGTGGTTTTTGTTTACCTTCATCTCATTCTACTTTTAATTGTGAAATATTTCAAACATACAGAAAATAGCACAGCAGGCTCTCATGCACTTGTGCCCAGTGCGTTGGAGAGGAACCTGGCCTTCACGATGATCCTGGGGAGCCTGGACTCCCATCTGGGCCAATGTTACCCTCCTTCTGTCCACTCTGGCCTCTAGTAGGCCCAGCCCTCCTGCCTATAGTTGGGGCAGGAAGAGTGTCCCACCACAGCTGCCACACAAGCTTCAGGTACAGCCACTTTGCACAGGTCACCCTGGCAGTGAGCTTCTGTCATTCCCAGCCAGAGCACTGGTGACACTGGTGTTGAAGCTGGTGATCAGGTAAGAGGCTCAGACACGTGCAGCCAAGGACTTATCGTCCATACTTCCTCTAATCATAGTCAAAGTCCAATAAACCACAGGTCCATGTATGCAATTTAACACTTCCAGTTAAAATCCAGATTCTTTCTCTCAGATCTCAAATGCTTTCCAACTCCTCCTTGACCTTTCCCCAAGGTAGACCTATCTAGGCCCCTTGGTGTTCCATCCCAGGTTACCATTTATTTAATTTGTAATGCTTCTTTATAATATCAAAAGCAGCCATTGGCTCAAACCCCCATTGTGTTTTTGACTCTTTTTACTTTTTTGGTTACACAATCACAAACCATTCCTTAGTCCTACCCATTTTTTTCTGTTATCTCCAAAATGAATCACTGACTTATTATTCTTCCCTAAGAATGAAAAAAAAATTCCCTCCCAATAGTGATTCTGATTCCTTTCCTTCTGTTAATCGTTGCTACCCATCCATCACGCACCACACGGTCATGGACTAGGGATTTTCCATAGTGCCCATGTGAAATGAAGGCAAGAATCAGAGCTGTGCCAGAGCTGGCTTATACTGGTTCACAAGCCACTTGTGAGCATGTCTTCCCAACTCTGTGTTTGGAAATGGCATGCTGGTAGCTTAAAACGGGCCATAGTAGAACAAAGTGAGAGACCTTACTCTTCCTGATTTTAGAACCTATTATGCTGCCACAGTAGTCAAAACAGCCTGGTACTGGTACTACAACAGATACATGGACCAATGGAACAGAATTGAGAATCCAGACATGAATCCATCCACCTATGAGTAGTTGATATTTGACAAAGGCCCTAAAACAGTTAAGTGGGGGAAAAGACACTTTTTTTAAAAAAATGGTGCTGGCATAACCGGATACCCATCTGCAAAAAAAGAAACAAGACCCATACCTCACTCCATGCACAAAAATGAGCTCAAAATGGACAAAAGACCTGAATATAAAATCTAAAAAGATAAAGATTATGGAAGAAAAAATAGGGACAACGTTAGGAGCCCTAATACATGGCATAAACAGTATGCAAAACATTACTAACAATGCAGAAGAAAAACTAGATAACTGGGAGCTCCTAAAAAGCAAACACCTATGCTCATCCAAAGACTTCACTAAAAGAGTAAAAAGATTACCTACAGACTGGGAAAAAGTTTGTTTTTTTTTTAAATAATTTTTATTGTGCTTTAAGTGAAAGTTTACAAATGAAGTCAGTCTGTCACATATAAGCTTATATACACCTTACTCCACACTCCCATTTACTCTCCCCCTAATGAGTCAGCCCGCTCCCTTCTTCCAGTCTCTCCTTTCATGACCCTTTTGCCAATTTCTAACTCTCTCTACCCTCCCATCTCCCCTCCAGACAGGAGATGCCAACACAGTCTCAAGTGCCCACCTGATATAAGTAGCTCACTCTTCATCAGCATCTCTCTCCAGCCCATTGTCCAGTCCCTTCCATGTCTGATGAGTTGTCTTCGGGAATGGTTCCTGTCCTGGGCCAACAGAAGGTTTCAGGACCATGACCGCCAGGATTCCTCTAGTCTCAGTCAGAGCACTAAGTCTGCTCTTTTTATGAGAATTTGGGGTCTGCTTCCCACTGATCTCCTGCTCCCTCAGGGGTTCTCTGTTGTGTTCCCTGTCAGGGCAGTCATCGGTTGTGGCCAGGCACCATCTAGTTCTTCTGGTCTCAGGATGATGTAAGTCTCTGGTTCATGTGGCCCTTTCTGTCTCGGGCTCATAGTTATCCTGTGACCTTGGTGTTCTTCATTCTCCTTTGATCCAGATGGGTTGAGACCAATTGATGCATCTTAGATGGCTGCTTGTTAGCATTTAAGACCCCAGACGCCACACTTCAAAGTAGGATGCAGAATGTTTTAATAGTAGAGTTTATTGTGCCAATTGACTTAGAAGTCCCCTTAAGCCATAGTCCCCAAACCCCTGCCCTTGCTCCGCTGACCTTCAAAGCATTCAGTTTATCCCGGAAACTTCTTTGCTTTTGGTCCAGTCCAGTTGAGCTGACCTTCCCTGTATTGAGTATTGTCCTTCCCTTCACCTAAAGTAGTTCTTATCTAATAACTAATCAGTAAATAACCCTCTCCCACCCTCCCTCCCTCCCCCCTTGTAACCACAAAAGAGTGTGTTCTTCTCAGTTTATACTATTTCTCAAGAACTTATAATAGTGGTCTTATACAATATTTGTCCTTTTGCATCTGACTAATTTCACTCAGCATAATGCCTTCCAGGTTCCTCCGTGTTATGAAAGGTTTCACAGATTCCTCACTGTTCTTTATCGATGCGTAGTATTCCATTGTGTGAAGGTACCATAATTTATTTAACCATTCATCTATTGATGGACACCTTGGTTGCTTCCAGCTTTTTGCTATTGTAAACAGTGCTGAAATAAACATGGGTGTGCATATATCTGTTCGTGAAAAGGCTCTTATTTCTCTAGGGTATATTCCGAGGAATGGGATTTCTGGGTTGTATGGTAGTTCTATTTCTAACTTTTTAAGAAAACACCAGATAGATTTCGAAAGTGGTTGTACCATTTGACATTCCCACCAGCAGTGTATAAGAGTTCCAATCTCTCCGCAGCCCCTCCAATATTTATTATTCTGTGCTTTTTGGATTAATGCTAGCCTTTTGTTGTTGTTGTTGGAGTGAGATGGAATCTCATCGTAGTTTTAGTTTGCATTTCTCTAACGGCTAATGATCGAGATCGAGAGCATTTTCTCATGTGTCTGTAAGCCACCTGAATGTCTTCTTTAGTGAAGTGCCTGTTCATATCCTTTGCCCACTTTTTGATTGGGTTGTTTGTCTTTTTGTGGCTGAGTTTTAACAGAATCATATAGATTTTAGAGATCAGGCGCTGGTCAGAGATGTCATAGCTAAAAATTTTTTCCCAATCTGCAGGTGGTCTTTTTACTCTTTTGGTGAAGTCTTTAGATGAGCATAGGTGTTCAATTTTTAAGAGCTCCCAGTTATCTGCTTTCTCTTCGTCATTTTTAGTAATGTTTTGTATTCGTTTATGCCTTGCATTAGGGCTCCTAACGTTGTCCCTATTTTTTCTTCCATGATCTTTATCGTTAGTCTTTATATTTAGGTCTTTGATCCGCTTGGAGTTAGTTTTCTGCTTGGTGTGAGGTATGGGTCCCGTTTCATTTTTTTGCAAATGGATATCCAGTTATGCCAGCACCATTTGTTAAAAAGACTATCTTTTCCCCAGTTAACTGACATTGGGCTTTTGTCAAGTATCAGCTGCTCATATGTGGTCGGATTTATATCTGGATTCTCAATTCTGTTCATTTGGTCTGTGTGTCTGTTGTTGTACCAGTAACAGGCTGTTTTGCCTACTGTGGCTGTATAACAGGTTCTAAAATCAGGTAGAGTGAGGCCTCCCACTTTCTTCTTCTTTTTCAGTAACACTTTACTTTTTCAGTAATGCTTCTTTCCCTTCCATATGAAGTTGGTGATTTGTTTCTCCATCACTTTAAAAAATGTCATTGGAATTTGGATCGGAAGTGCATTGTATGTATAGATGGCTTTTGGTAGAATAGACATTTTTACTATGTTAAGTCTTCCTATCCATGAGCAAGGTATGTTTTTCCACTTATGTAGGTCCCTTTTAGTTTCTTGCACTAGTACTTTGTAGTTTTCTTTGTATAGGTCTTTTACGTCTTTGGTAAGATTTATTCCTAAGTATTTTATCTTCTTGGGGGCTTCTGTGAATGGTATTGATTTGGTGATTTCCTCTTCGATGTTCTTTTTGTTGATGTAGAGGAATCCAAGTGATTTTTGTATGTTTATCTTGTAGCCTGGAACTCTGCCGAACTCTTCTATTAGTTTCAGTGGTTTTCTTGAGGATTCCTTAGGGTTTTCTGCATAGAAGATCAAGTCATCTGCAAATAGAGATAATTTTACTTCTTCCTTGCCAATCCGGATGCCCTTTATTTCTTTGTCTAGCCTAATTACTCTGGCTAGGACCTCTAGCACAATGTTGAATAAGAGTGGTGATAAAGGGCATCCTTGTCTGGTTCCCGTTCTCAAGGGAAATGCTTTCAGGCTCTCTCCATTTAGGATGATGTTGGCTGTTGGCTTGTATAGATGGCCTTTATTATGTTGAGGAATTTTCCTTCAATTCCTATTTTGCTGAGAGTTTTTATCATGAATGGGTGTTGGACTTTGTCAAATGCCTTTTCTGCATCAATTGATAAGATTGTGTGGTTTTTGTCTTTTGTTTTATTTATATGGTGAATTACATTAATGGTTTTTCTAATATTAAACTAACCCTGCATGCCTGGTATAAATCCCACTTGGTCATGGTGGATTATTTCTTTGATATGTTGTTGAATTCTATTGGCTAGAATTTTGTTGAGGATTTTTGCATCTATGTTCATGAGGGATATAGGTCTGTAATTTTCTTTCTTTGTGGTGTCTTTACCTGGTTTTGGTATCAGGGATATGCTGACTTCATAGAATGAGTTAGGTAGTATTCCATCATTTTCTATGCTTTGAAATACCTTTAGTAGTAGTGGTGTTAACTCTTCTTTGAATGTTTGGTAGAACTCTGCAGTGAAGCCATCCGGGCCAGGGTTTTTTTTTGTTGGGAGTTTTTTGGTTACCATATCAATCTCTTTTTTTGTTATGGGTCTATTTAGTTGTTCTACTTCTGATTGTGTTAGTTTAGGTAGGTAGTGTTTTTCTAGGAATTCATCCATTTCTTCTAGGTTTGCAAATTTGTTAGAGTACAATTTTTTGTAATAATCTGATATGATTCTTTCCATTTCATTTGGGTCTGTTGTGATATGGCCCATCTTGTCTCTTACTCGGGTTATTTGTTTCTTTGCCTGTATTTCTTTAGTCAGTCTGGCCAGTGGTTTATCAATTTTGTTAATTTTTTCAAAGAACCAGCTTTTGACTTTGTTAATTCTTTCAATTGTTTTTCTGTTCTCTATTTCATTTAGTTCAGCTCTAATTTTTATTATTTGTTTTCTTCTGGTGCCTGATGGGTTCTTTTGTTGCTCGCTTTCTATTTGTTCAAGTTGTAGGGACAGTTCTCTGATTTTGGCTCTGTCTTCTTTTTGTATGGGTGCATTTATCGATATAAATTGACCTCTGAGCACTGCTTTTGCTATGTCCCAGAGGTTTTGATAGGAAGTATGTTCATTCTCATTGCATTCTATGAATTTCTTTATTCCCTCCTTAATGTCTTCTATAACCCAGTCTTTTTTGAGCAGGGTATTGTTCAGTTTCCAAGTATTTGCTTTCTTTTCCCTGATTTTTCTGTTATTGATTTCCACTTTTATGGCCTTGTGGTCTGAGAAGATGCTTTGTAATATTTCGATGTTTTGGATTCTGCAAAGGTTTGCTTTTTGACCTAATATGTGATCTATTCTAGAGAATGTTCCATGTGCACTAGAAAAAAAAGTATATTTTGTAGCTGTTGGGTGGAGTGTTCTGTATAGGTCTATGAGGTCAGGTTGGTTGATTGTAGCAATTAGGTCTTCCGTGTCTCTGTTGAGCTTCTTACTGGAAGTCCTATCCTTCTCCGAAAGTGGTGTGTTGAAGTCTCCTACTATAATTGTGGAGGTGTCTATCTCACTTTTCAGTTCCGTTAAAGTTTGTTTTACGTATCTTGCAGCCCTATCATTGGGCACATAAATATTTAATATGGTTATATCTTCCTTGTCAATTGTCCCTTTAATCATTATGTAGTGTCCATCTTTATCGTTTGTGGTGGATTTAACTTTGAAGTCTATTTTGTCAGAAATTAATATTGCTACTCCTGCTCTTTTTTGCTTGTTGTTTGCTTGATATATTTTTTTCCATCCTTTGAGTTTTAGTTTGTTTGTGTCTCTAAGTCCAAGGTGTGTCTCTTGTAGGCAGCATATAGACGGATCGTGTTTCTTTATCCAGTCTGAGACTCTCTCTTTATTGGTGCGTTTAGTCCATTTACATTGAGTGTAATTATAGATAAGAATGTGTTTAGTGTTGTCATTTTGATGCCTTTTTGTGTGTGTTGTTGACAATTTCATTTTTCCACTTACTTTTTTGTGCTGAGACATTTTTCTTTGTAAATCGTGTGTTCCTCATTTTCATAGTAGTCGAATTTATGTTTGCTGAGTTGTTATGTTTTTCTTGGTTTTTATTTTGAGTTATGGAATTGTTAGACCTCTTTGTGGTTACCTTAATATTTGCCCCTATTTTTCTAAGTAAAAACCTAACTTGTATCATCCTATATCGCCTTGTTTTCTTCTCCATATGGCAGTTCTGTGCCTCCTGTATTTAGTCCCTCTTTTTGATTATTGTGATCTTTTACATAATGACTTCAATGATTCCCTGTTTTGAGCATTTTTTCCTTTTTAAAATTAATCTTAATTTGTTTTTGTGATTTCCTTATTTGAGTTGATATCAGGATGTTCTGTTCTGTGTTTTTGTGTTGTGTTGTTATCTGATGTTATTGATTTTCTGACCAAACAATTTCCTTTAGTATTTCTTGTAGCTTTGGTTTGGTTTTTGCAAATTCTCTAAGCTTGTGTTTATCTGTAAATGTTTTAATTTTGCCTTCATATCTGAGAGAGAGTTTTGCTGGATAAATGATCCTTGGCTGGCAGTTTTTCTCCTTCAGAGCTCTATATATGTCATCCTATTGCCTTCTTGACTGCATGGTTTCTGCTGAGTAGTATGAACTTATTCTTATTGATTTTCCTTTGTAGGAGACCTTTCTTTTATCCCTGGCTGCTTTTAAAATTTTTTCTTTATCTTTGGTTTTGGCAAGTTTGATGATAATATGTCTTGGTGATTTTCTTTTTGGATCAATCTTATATGGGGTTTGATGAGCATCTTGGATAGATATCCTTTTATCTTTCATGATGTCAGGGAAGTTTTCTGCCAACAGATCTTCAACTATTCTCTCTTTATTTTCTGTTATCCCTCCTTGTTCTGGAACTCCAATGACACGCAAGTTATTCTTCTTGATAGAGTCCCACATGATTCTTAGGGCTTCTTCATTTTTTTAAATTCTTTTATCTGATTTTTCTTCAGCTATATTGGTGTCAGTTGCTTTATCCTCCAGCTCCCCCACTCTGCATTCAAATTCCTCGATTTTGCTCCTCTGACTTCCTATTGAGTTGTCTAATTCTGTAATTTTACTGTTAATCTTTTGGATTTCTGAATGCTGTCTCTCTATGGATTCTTGTAGCTTATTAATTTTTCCACTACGTTCTTGAATAATCTTTTTGATTTCTTTAACTGCTTTATCAGTGTGTTCCTTGGCTTTTTGTGTAGATTGCCTTATTTCATTTTTGAGGTCCTCCCTGATGTCTTGAAGCATTCTGTAAATTAGTTTTTTATATTCTGCATCTGGCAATTCCAGGATTGTATCTTCATTTGGGAAAGATTTTGATTCAGTAATTCGGGGAGGTGTAGAAGCAATCATGGTCTGCTTCTTTATGTGGTTTGATATCAACTGTTGTGTCTGAGCCATCTATAAGGTATTGTAATGATTTATTTTATATTTGCTCACTGAGTCTTATCTCGTTTGTTTTCTTTCAGTATACGCAGATGGGCTACTAGATTGTGCTGTCTTGATTGTTGTAGGCTTTGAATCACTTATGTCATCTTACAAGCTGGTTTGGGCTGGTACCAGAAATATAAGCCTAAGAGTCTATTCACTGTTCTTGAGTAGAATCTGATTTTGGGTCACCAAGTGTGTGGGGTAGACTGTCACCTATTCGCTTAGAGGAGTAGTGGTGATAGTCGTGTGTACCAGATTCTAGTAGCAGCAGGGGGTCGCCTTTCAAGGGTTGCAGGATGCTGACAGGCTTCCCCCAAGTGCCAGTGAGGTAGGTGTGTCTCTATTCCTAAATCACTTCGGTGGGTGGGCTCTGCAGCTGTACCTTAGGCCCCCAATGCATGTACCTCTACAGATTGGTAGATGTCACAATCCTCAGACCCCTATGGCAGGAGGTTAGGTGGTTTGGGTGGAGCTTCAGCCCTCAGTTCCCCGTTGTGGGTCAGTGAGGGCTCTGTTGAATACGCAGAGATATCAGACCTGGGAAACTTGTCTTTCCAGTAATCCCCTAAAACAATTACAGTCAGATCCCTATCAGAATTGCCTTTGCATTATAATAGCCACCTTGTTCCCTGTAGGGATGAAAGCCCAAGAGTGTGGATCATAAATGCTTGGCTGGAGCTTGTTCTGTATTTTTAGTCCAATTTCGGGAAGTCAGGGAAGGATTCTTGGTCCCTGGGTTTTTTGTAGCTGCTTTTCTCAGGCCAGGAGAATGGGTTAGGAAAAGACAAAACAAACAAACAAGGAAAAAAAAATCCACGGAGCACTTCACTCTCTGGCCTAGGAAATTCCAATGTTAATGAAGCTGCCTGGGAAGGGGAGGGGAGGGATCAGATAGATAGGAGAGAGTACACCCAGGAATATAGACAAAGTTACTTATCTTGCTTGGGATGACTGTTTTATCTGAGATTTCCTAGGGGTGTGTAGCCTGTGTGAGCTGGCTGGGTAGAGATTGCCCCCGAGGGTCAGGTCCGCATCCTGTGATTGTGCTGTCCCAGAAGCCGTGGTTAGTTCCTCTGCTCCCAGCCCAAAGCCCAGCTCCAAGGTTCCCCGGCTGGGATGCCGTACTTCCAGCTCCAAAATCAGTCGCTGCCTCCCGGTGACTTCTCCTCCTGTCAGCCGTGTCGCTGCGCTGCCTGTGTGCACTGGCTGGGCTTCCCCTGGGGTCACTTCAGGGGGCTAGGGCTGCGCCCTGTGTTTGCGCTGTCTCAGTATGCCGTGCTCAGCTCCCCTGCGCCCAGTCCAAAGCCCGGCCCCAAGGTTTTCTGACTGGGACTCTGGCTCCAGGCTCCGAAAACTGTCGCTGCTTCCCTGTGGTTGTTCGTTCTCTCGTTAGCCCCATCAGTGTGCAGCCTGCTTGTGCTGGCTGAGTCTCTACTGAGGTTACCCCAGGGCGCTAGGGGTTAGGGCTGTGTCCCGTGCCTGCCCCGCCTCAGGAAGCCACAATCAGCCCCGCCACTCGGCACCAGGGAACCGTGGGGGCTCAAGGCTGTGGGGTGGGTCGCAGGTTCCAGAAGCAGTCGCTGGTTCAGGGTGCAGCTTTTCGCTCACCTGTCACTCAGGTCAACTCTTTAGATCTGTGTTTGATGGTCAGGGTTCATAGATTGTCATGTATGTGATCGATTCACTTGTTTTTCCGAGTCTTTGTTGCAAGAGGGATCCGAGGTAGCATCTGCCTAGTCAGCCATCTTGGCCCCGCCTCCTCTGGCAAAAAGTTTTTAGCTATGACATTTCTGATCAGCTCCTGATCTCTAAAGTCTACATGATACCTCAAAAACTCAACTACAAAAAGACAAATAACCCAATTAAAACATGGGCAAAAGATATGAACAGACACTTCACTAAAGAAGACATTCAGGTGGCTAACAGATACATGAGGAAATGCTCACGATCATTAGCCATTAGAAAAATGCAGATGAAAACTACAATGAAACTTCATCTCACTCCAGCAAGACTGGCATTAATCCAAAAAACACAAAACAATAAATGTTGGAGAGGATGTGGAGAGATTGGAACACTTATGCACTGCTGGCATGAATGTCAAATGGTACAACCACTTTGGAAATCAATGTGGCACTTCCTTAAAAAGCTAGAAATAGAACTACCATATGATCTGGCAATCCCACTCTTTGGAATATATCCTAGAGAAATAAGAGCCTTTACACAAACAGATGTATGTATACCCATGTTTATTGCAGCACTGTTTACAACAGCAAAAATTTGGAAGCAACCAAGATGCCTATCAACGGATGAACGGATAAAGAAATTATGGTATATTCACACAATAGAATAGTACACATTGATAAAGAACAGTGATGAATCTGTGAAACACTTCATAACATGGAGGAATCTGGAAGGCATTATGCTGAGTGAAATTAGTCAGTTGCAAAAGGACAATTATTGTATAAGACCATTATTATAAGAACTTGAGAAAAAATTCTTTGATGGTTAAGAGATGGGGGAGGGAGGGAGCATGGGAGAGTGGTATTCACTAATTAGATAGTGGATACGAACTACTTTAGGTGACAGGAAAGACAACACACAATACAGGCGAAGTCAGCACAACTGGACTAAACCAAAAGCAAAGAAGTTTCCTGAATATACTGAAAGATTCAAATGCCAGTGTAGCAGGGGCCAGGGTTTGGAGACCATGGTTTCAGTGGACATCTAAGTCAATTGGCATAATAAAACTTATGAAGAAAACATTCTGCATCCCACTTTGGAGAGAGGCGCCTGGGGTCTTAAATGTGAGCAAGTGGCCGTTTAAGATGCATCAATTGTTCTCAGCCCACCTGGATCAAAGGAGAATGAAGAACACCAAGGATACAAGGTAATTATGAGCCCAAGAGATAGAAAGGGCCACATAAACCAGAGACTACATCAGCCTGAGACCAGAAGAACTAGGTGGTGTGCAGCTATAACCGATGACTGCCCTGAAAGGGAACACAAGAGAGAACCCCTGAGGGAGAAGGAGAGCAGTGGGATGCAGACCCCAAGTTCTTGTAAAAAACCAGACTTAATGGTCTGAGTGAGACTAGAAGGGCCCTGATGGTCATGGTCCCCAGACCTTGTATTGGCCCAGTACAGGAACCATTCCCAAAGCTAACTCTTCAGACATGGATTGGACTGGACAATGAGTTAGAAAGGGATGCTGGTGAGGAGTGAGCTTCTTGGATCAAGTGGACACTTAAGACTATGTTGGCATCTCCTGCCTGGAGGAGAGATGAAAGGGTAGAGGGGGTTAGCAGCTGGTGGAATGGACATGAAAAGAGAGAGTGGAGGGAGGGAGGGGGCTGTTTTATTGGGGGAGAGCAATTGGGAGTATGTAGCAAGGTATATATAAGTTTTTGTGTGAGAGACTGACTTGATTTGTAAACTTTCACTTAAAGCACAATAAAAATTAAGAAAAAAGAAACGGGCCATAGTGGGAGTATTTAAACCATGGAAATAGGCAAACACTACATATTGGATGTTTTACCTGATCACACTAAATAAGTTCTATATCTACCACCCATCTGTCAGTTTGACATACTGTGGTGGTTTGCTTGTTGTTATTATACTGGAATCTATGTCACCTCTTAAATAACAGCAGGGACACCCATGGTGGACAGGTTTGAACAGAGCTTCCAGACTAACACAGACTAGAAAAAAAGGCCTGGCCATCTGCTTCCGAAAATTGACCAAAGAAAACCTACTGATGACAACAGATATTGTCCATTACAGTACTGAAGGATTTTCCTCCTAGGTTGGAACACACCACAGAATAGCCACAGCACTGCATTCAAACATGCCAGTGATCATGAAGATGGCACAGAACTGGTCAACACTTCATTCTGCTATACATAAGGCTGCCATGAGTAGGAGCCAATTAAATGGCAACTAACAACATGTTCTACATAAGACCTTCACCCCAGATCTTCATTTTTTGCCAAACCAAAACCAAATCCATTGTCATCAAGTTGATTCTGACTCATAGTGACCCTATAGGACAGAGTAGAGCTGCCCTGTAGGGTTTCCAGTGACAGCTGGTGGATTTGAACTATCAACCACTTGGTTAGCAGCCAAATGCTTAACCACTGCACTACCAAGGCTCCTCATATTTCCCAGGGGGTGAATACTAGATTTGAGTTGGGGAAGGGAAGAGAGGACACCCTCAAAATGACTATTCTGGGAAGATTACATTTTATTTAGAAAGATAAAAGAGAGGTGTCATATGTTGAACTTAAGCCCAGATTCTTTCGACACTTGCTCATGTAAAGAAGGGTCTAGTGAATGGGCAGGTGGAATGAGTGGGGCAGAGGAGGTGCAGAAATCAGAAGGAAAGAACCAAGAGTCTAGGGGAAAATGAAACTGTTGAACCAAAGTCTGAGGTACCCAAGAAAGACACGACTCACATAGGCACTTGTTGGAATAATGCTTTATTCACATAGAGAAGAGACAGAGAATGATCGGTTCCATGTGTGGATATAAATCTCGCATGACCGATGGGCTCACTCCACAGCTGGCACGGGGCTGGTTGTCTGCATGCACCTCTCTTCTGTGTTGCAGGTGAAGGACCTCATTCCCACCCCACGCCCAACAGGGACTGAAATAGTGCGGACATTGGCCAGGTGCCATATGATGCATAAGCTTAAAGAGTAAACAGCACAAAGAGGGCTCTGACTGTGCCCTCAGAATAGGGGAAGGAGTTTCCCTGATAAGAATGATGAAGAAGAAACTAGGACAGAAGGAGGCTCAGTTCCTTTTACAAGTCTATCAGAAACAAAAAGTAAATCTTTGATTTCACCATCTTAGTCTGATTAAACTGGGCTTATAGGTTTTCTGTAGTGATAAGATTTTTAAACACACATTTATAATAGAACTTTGACAGATAAAGATGGTGGTTTTCTCAAATTCTATCATATTGAAGAGTGAGAGAGGGAGAGAGAGAAATTGTTGATAAATAAACCTGTGCCCGAAACTCCATGTGTTTATTCTTATTAAAGGAGAGACAATTCATCCATTGATTCAGCAGACTTCGGTGGAGATCAACCCCTCATCTCAGAGATCTTCTGCAGGGAGCTGGGACTCTATGGGAAATCAGACATCAGTTCTTCCTTCAAAGAGCTAAAAGAAAAAGCCTGTAAACAAGCACTGCCATTAAACATAGCAGATCCTGTAATAGAGATGTTCAAGGGCACAGAAAGGGACGGACAGAATCTTCAGGGGTCCTGGTGCATGGGAAAGGGGGAAGGAAGAGGGGTAACAGCAGTAAGCTTTACAACGTAGAGATTTCTGTTCTATGGGTAAAGCTAAGGTGATTAAATATTTCAGAGAGAACCTCCTATTTGATGTCACTTAGTGTGATGGTTAAGATTGTATGTCAACTTGGATGGGCCATGATTCTCAGTGGTTTGGCAGGTATAATGTAGTTTGGCAGTTATGTAATGATGTGAACACCTTCATGATGAGATCTAATATAATGTAATCATCAGCATGATGAGAACTGCTTTGAGCAGCCTATCAGTTGAAACGGAGTTTCCTTGAGGTACAGCCTACATCCAATATACATGGAATTCCTGGCAAAGCTCACTGGCTTTTCTCACTCTGGATCCTGCATCTGGCTTGTCATCATCTGATCTCTGGTTCTTGGGACTTAAATCAGTGGCTTGTCGTACTGCCTGCTGATCTTGGGATTCCTGGGCCTCCACAGACTGTGAGCCAACAGCCTGCCAACTTACCTGCCAATCTTGAATTCATCAGCCCCTGCAGCTACATGAGTCAGGAGAAACCTCCAGCCTGACCCTTGACCCATGGACTTGAGACTTCTAGCCTTTACAACCACATGAGCCATTTCCTTGATATAAATCTCTCTCTTCTCCTTGTTTTTCTCCATATATATATATATACCCACTGCCGTTGAGTTGATTCCGACTCATAGCGACCCTATAGGACAGAATAGAACTGCCCTGTAGAGTTTCTGAGGAGCGCCTGGTGGATTCGAACTGCTGACCCTTTGGTTACCAGCCGTAGCACTTAACCACTACGTCACCAGGGTTTCCGGTTTCCATATATGTATATGTATATATACCATATATATATATTCCATGTATATATAGTCCATGTATATACAGTCCATGTATATATATTCCATATATGTATATTCCATATATGTATATTCCATATATGTATATTCCATATATGGAATATATATATATGGAAACACTGGTGGCATAGTAGTTAAGTGCTATGGCTGTTAACCAAGAGGTCGGCAGTTCGAATCCACCAGGCACTCCTTGGAAACTCTACGGGGCAGTTCCACTCCATCCTATAGGGTCGCTATGAGTTGGAATCGACTTGACGGCATTGGGTTTGGTACTGGGTTATATGGAAACTCTGGTAGCATAGTGATTAAGAGCTATGGCTGCTAACCAAAAGGTCAGCGGTTCGAATCCACCAGGTGCACCTGGGAAACCGTATGGGAGAGTTCTACTCTGTCCTAAAGGGTCACTGTGAGTTGGAATCCACTTGAGAGCAATGGGTTTGGGTTGATTTTCACTGGCTTTGCTTCTTTAGAGAACCCAGCCTAAGACACTTAGTAATTTTTAATTATTTAAACTCATACTTTCTCACTCTTCTATTCAACAAATCTATGAGCATGTGAAATATACAAATGTAAAAATAAATAAAGTCTCCAAGAAAGGCTATCCACTACATCCCACTTTAAACCATCTACCAGTCATTTTCAAGAAAAATCTAGAATGTTGTTGTTATTGTTGGAAGGTGTCATTAAATTGGTTCCCACTCACAGTGACCCCATGTACAACAGGACGAAAAACTGCCCAGTACTGCACTATCCTCACAACCATTGCTATGCTGGAGCCCATTGTCGCAGCCACTTTGTCAATCCATCTCCTTGAGGGTCTTCCTCTTTTCTCTGACCCTGTACTTTACCAAGCATGATGTCCTTCTCCAGGGCCTGGTGCCTCCCGATAGTGAAATCTTTGACAAGATTTTTCAGTCATTTCTCCTTTTATCATGATGTTTCTTGTTGGTTCAGTTGTTAGGATTTTTGTTTTCTTTATGTTGAGATGTAATCCATACTGAAGGCTGTAGTTTCTGATCTTCATTCAGCAAGTTCTTCAGGTCCTCTTCACTTTCATCAAGCAGGGTTGTGTCATCTGCATATTGAAGGTTGTTAGTGAGTCTTCCTCCAATCCTGATGCTCCGTTCTTCTTCACACAGTCCAGCTTCTCGGATTATTTGCTCAGCATACAGACTGAATAAATATAGTGAAAGGATACAACCTGACACACACCATTCTTGACTTTAAACTACCCAGTATCCCCTTGTTCTGTTTGAACAACTGTCTCTTCGTCTATGTACAGATTCCTCACGAGCACAATTAAGTGTTCTGAAATTCCCATTCTTCGAAATGTTTTCCATAATTTGTTATGATTCACCAGTCGAATGTCTTCACATAGTCAATAAAACACAGGTAAACATCCTTCTGGTATTCTCTGCTTTCAGACATGATCTATCTGGCATCAACAATGATATCCTTTGTTCCACATCCTCTTCTGAATCTGCTTTGAATTTCTGGCAGTTCCCTGTCAATGTACTGCTGCAACTGCTTTTGAATTATCCTTAGAAAAATTTTACTTGTGTGTGTTACTAATAATAGTGTTCAATAATTTCTACATCCAGTTAGATCAGCTTTCTTTGGAATAGGCATAAATATGGGTCTCTTCTAGTTGGTTGGCCAGGTAGCTGTCTTCCAAACTTCTTGGCATAAACAAGTGAGCACCTCCAGTTCTGCATCCATTCATTGAAACATTTCAATTGGTATCCCAATAATGCCTGGAGCCTTGTTTTTTGCCAGTGTTTTCACTGCAGCTTGGACTTCTTCCTTCACTACCATCAGTTCTTAATCATATGTTACCTCCTAAAATGGTTGAATATCGACAAATTCTTTTTGGCACAGTGACTCTGTATATTCCTTCCATCTTCTTTTGATACTTCCTGCCTTGTTTAATATTTTCCCCATAAAATAGAACCCTTCAATATTGGAACTCAAAGCTTGAATTTTTTCTTAAATTCTTTCATCTTGATAAATGCCAAGAGTGTTCTTCCCTTTTGGTTTTCTATTTCTAGGTCTTTGTATATTTCATTATTATACTTAACTTTGTCTTCTTGAGCTGCCCTTTGAAATCTTCTATTCAGCTCTTTTACTTCAGCATTTTTTCCTTTTGCCTTAGCTACTGTATGTTCAAGAGCAACATTCAGTCTCCTCTGACATCCGTTTTGGTCTTTTCTTTCTCTCTTGTCTTTTTTATGACCTCCTTCTTTCTTTATGTACGATGTCCTTGATGTCCTCTCATCACTGGTCTGGCCTTCTGTCATTAGTGTTCAATATGTCACATTTACTCTTGTTTTGGTGTCTAAATTCAGGTGGAATATACTCAAGGTTGTACTTTGGCTCTCGTGGACTTTTTACTAATTTTCTTCAATTCAGCCTGAACTTGCACGTGAGCAGTTGGTGGTCTGTTCCACAGTCAGCCCCTTGCCTTGTTCTGACTGATGATACTGAGTTTTTCCATTGTTTCTTTCCACAGATGTAGTCGATTTGATTCCTGTGTATTCCATCTGGCAAGGTCCACATGTATAGTCACTGTTTATGTTGGTAAAAAAATTTATTTGCAACGAAGAAGTCATTGTTCTTACAAAATTCTATCATTCAATCTCCATTGTCATTTCTATCACCAAGGCTCTATTTTCCAATTACCAATCTTTCTTTGTTTCCAACTTTTATATTCAATAGCCAGTAATTATCAATGCATCTTGATTTCATGTTTGATCAATTTCAGACTACAGAATTTGGTAAAAATCTTCCATTTCTTCATCTTTGGCTTTAGTGGTTGGTGTGTAAATTTGAGTAATAGTCATATTAACTGTCTTCCTTGTAGGCATATGGATAATATCCTATTATTGACAGTGTTGTACTTCAGGATAGATCTCGAAGTGTTCTTTTTGACGATAAATGTGATGCCATTCGTCTTCAATTCTTCATTCCCAACATAGTAGAGCGTATTTTGTCTGATCCAAAATGACCAATACCAGTTCATTTCAGCTCATTAATGCCTAGGATATCAATTTTCATATGTTCCATTTCATTTTTGACAACTTCTAATTTTCCTACATTCATGCTTCTTACATTTCACATTCTGATTATTAATGGATGTTTACAGCTGCTTCTCATTTTGAGTTGTGCCACATCATCAAACAAAGGTCCTGAAAGCTTGACTCCATTCACATCATTAAGGTCGACTGTATTTTGAGGGGGCAACTCTTCCCCAGTTGTATTCTGAGTGCCTTCAAACCCGAGGGTCTCATCTTCTGACATTATATCAGACAACGTTCTGCTGCTATTCATAAGGTTTCGCTGGCCAGTTTTTTCTGAAGTAGACTGCCAGGTCCATCTTTCTAGTCTGTCTTAGTTTGGAAGCTCCACTGAAACTTATCCATCAAATGTGACGTTGCTGGTATTTGAAATACTGGTGGTAAATCTTCCAGTATTACAGCAACACACAAGCCACCACAGTATGACAAACTGACAGACACATGGTGGTATATATATATACATACATACATATATGTATGTATGTATATATATATACATATATGTATATCGTAGTTATCTAGTGCTACTGTAACAAAAATACGGCAGTGGATGGCTTTAACAAACAGAAATTTATTCTCTCACAGTTTAGGAAGCTGGAAGTCTGAATTTCAGGGTGCCAGCTCCAAGAGAAGGCTTTCTCCTTCTGTCAGCCTTTCAGCTCTAGGTGATGGTCCTCATCATCAATATTCCCCTGGGTGTAGGAGTTTCTTACCACAGGAGCCCCAGATTCAAAGGATGCGCTCATCTCTGGCTCTTCTTTCTTGGTAGTAGGAAGTCCCTCTCTCTCAGTTCGCTTCTGTCTCCTTTTATCTCTTGTAAGACAAAAGCTGATGCAAGCCACTGCCCAGGGAAACTCCCCTTACATCAGATCAGGGCTGTGACTTCAGTAAGGGTATTGCATTTCACTCATATCCCCTTACAACTGATTGGCTGATCACATCAGATCACATCATGGGGGATGATTACATCATTACATAACTGCCTGACCACTGAGAATCATGGCCCAGCCAAGTCAACACATATTTTTGGGGGACACGGTTCAATCCATGACTATATATGTGTATTTGCCACATAAAAAAAATCAAGCCCTTAGGAACTCAAGGAGAAAGACATGGTGTTTATGAGTTCCAATTTTATTCAGTCACATATTTGCATGGCAAGCACATATGTGTTTTAACAATGTAAGAAAAATTTTCTCACGTTTGTTTTATCCAGTCCTCAGAGGAACCAGAAGACTTAAGCAGACAGAGCATTTTCCCTTTCTTTACAGATGAGAACATTGAGTCTCAGGGAGGTTACAAGACCCGACTTGTGGAAATTGGCTGGTCGGGGACAGAAAGTTGTGAGCTTGGTCTCCGGACCTTTCATGCAGGTTTGTTTTCAGGGTTGCCTTGCACATACCTCATTGACAAACAAACATGACTTTTCATAAAAAGAGACCATAAAATTAGAATATAAAACTCCCAGCTTTAAGCATATGAATTTATATCTCTTTTCCTATAGGGTCACTATGAGTCAGAATCAACTTGATGAAATGAGTTTTCCCATCAGAAAAAGAAAACACACACACACAACTACTACAATAAATATAAAGAAGTCTCCTTAAAGAATGATAGTTACCAAAACATCTCAGTCATGTTGCTGAGAATGGGAATAAACATGTATGCAGAATTCACATTTCTCTCACTCAATAGAAAAGCCAACACTACGGTCATTTGTCCAAAGACATTTCTATTGGTTACCAATTAGGAAAAGGGCTCCTTGGAGGACGTTCAGTGCAGAGTTATCATTTGTCTGGCATAAAACTGAGCCATCACGAAAAGCCACAATCCTGCAGGGACACCTTGCCTACTCCCAGCAGCACCAGTGTGCTGGGAATGACACCTTCCTCCTGGTGTTTGTCCAACAAAAGTGAAGTCTGCCAAATGGTGCAGCCCTTCCTATTTCTTACCTAATTATAAAATTAGCACATACTCCCTGTAGGTGAATTTGGAAAGTACAGAAAACAAAAAGGGAAAGATCTTTCCTAATCCCCTAAGCTGGAAATAATAGCTCAAACTTTTTGTATATTTCTTTCCAGACTTTTAAAATATATTTTATGATTGCAACCTCTTGACCATCTTTATTAAGACTCCTACTAACTTCAGAAGGTAAACCCACAGAATTGGTACTGGTTTCAGTACCAATGGTGTTCCCTTGAGAGAGTAGGGCTCAGAAGCTGTCTCGGGTTTTTGTTAGTGGCTGTAAAAAGGTAGTAGTAGCATCAAAACGTGTCTACCTTCAGGGGGGATAATGCAAATCAAGATCAACCCAAGGCTGATTCCTATGAGGCAGAGGTCAGATACATCCCAGGTTTCCACATTCTCCAAGCTGCTGTACCCCTCCATCTCTGGCACCACTACTCTCCATTCCGTCTGTACTCTTTTCTCCCCCATTCAGGTTCAGCAATTCCCTGTAAGCTCTCACAGGACTCATGAAATGTACTTACAGTGAAGAGATGTATTAAATGAGTAACAGGGAACAACTCAGAATCAGGGTCAACAGGGTACAACTCAGGATCAGGATCAACAGGGTACAACTCAGGATCAGGATCAGGATCAGGATCAGGAGCAGGGTCAGGAGCAGGAGCAGGAGCAGCTGCAGGAGCAGGAGCAGGAGCAGGAGCAGGAGCAGGATCAGAAAGCATGTAGGCAAAGTCTGGAAAGCTCCCCAAAGTGGAGAGCACAACCCTCCCTTCTTCAGTTTAGGCCAACTCTCTCAGCACCTCTTGGCCATGCAAGCAAGCAGGCTTTTCTCTTTGCCACGCATACCCTCTCCCAGACATGCAGACCTCCTCTCAGCCTCTCAGGTCAGGCCTCGTCTCAGTCTCTCAGGACAGGCCTCCTTTCAGGCCCTCAGGACAGGCCTCCTCTCGGCTCCTTAGGTCAGGCCTCCTCTCAGACCCCTCAGGACAGGCCTCCTCTCAGGCCCTCAGGACAGGCCTCCTCTCAGACCCCTCGGGACAGGCCTCCTCTCAGACTCTCAGGACAGGCCTCCTCTCAGACCCCTCAGGACAGGCCTCCTCTCAGACCCCTCAGGACAGGCCTCCTCTCAGACCCCTCAGGACAGGCCTCCTCTTGCCGCCTTAGGACAGGCTCCTGTTGGCCCTGTTGTCTGCCACCACCGACTGCCACAGAGCCCCTTCCAGGCCTGGTGCTGTCTTCGGTGTCATAGCACTTTTAGGAGGTTCCTTACCTCCTCTTTTCTCTGTTTTTTCTCTCTTCTCTCTTGCCTTTTCTCCTTTCTACTTCTTCCTGCTTTCTGTCTGAAAAACCTATGTGGGGTTGGCTGCATATATACAGAAAGACCTGCATATTCACACAAATCTCAAGGCATGGCCATCCCACCAAGGCCACAAACTGACCAATTCCCTCCTGATAGGCCACAGACACTTCATTTGCATAGAAGACTCTAATAGCTTCATTTGTCATTTGCATAGTATATTGGCCAATCTCTGCAAAGTGCTTATCAGTTACAGGGCAAGCTGCAGCCTAGAACCAGACAAAAAGTATCAAACCACAAATTGTTTACAGCTTATCCAGGAAATGACAATCAACCTGAACAAAAGTAACAAACCGTTTGGTGTAGAAAACTAGGGCAAAGGTAACTCCTCAGGGCTTAGGGGAAAAATCTCTCAAACAGTTTTTCCAAAGGAACTCATTTTGCTACAGTTGTTGTGAGCTGGCTTCACCTCATGGCAACCTTGTGTATAACAGAATGAAGTATTGCCCAGTGTCCTGCACCATCTTCATGATTGTTGGGATAGTTGGTACGCTCAAGACCATAGTTGTGGCCGCCTGGTATATTGAGTGACTTTCAACCTGGGGTCACCATGAGCTGGAATCAACTTGATAGCAACACTTTGTTTTTCCATCCTAGGGTCCTTATCTTCCAGCACTACATCAGACAATGACCTGTTGTGATCCATGGGGTTTTCATTGGCTAATTTTCAGAAGACTGCCAGGCCTGTCATCCTGGTCTGTCTTAGTTTGGAAGCTCTGCTGAAATCTTTCCACTCTGTGTGACCCTGCTGGTATATATCTGTCAGTGTATCACACTGTGGTGGCATGTTCTCCAGCATCACAGCAACATGCAAGCCACCACAGTATGATACACCGACAGACGGGTGGTGGAAGCTGTTCAGGGGGGCCTGGAGTCTGCAACTGTAGATCAGCCAGGGGGCTGCTGGCTCAGCCCAGACCCACCAATTTGCTTTATGTACTGGGTTCTATGTATGATTCCCCCACGTGTCTGTCAGTTTGTCGTACTGTGGGGGCTTGCGTGTTGCTGTGATGCTGGAAGCTATGCCACCAGTATTCAGATACCAGCAGGGTCACCCAAGGAGGACAGGTTTCAGCTGAGTTTCCAGACAAAGACAGACTAGGAAGAAGGACCAGGCAGTCTACCTCTGAAAATCATTAGCCAGTGAAAACCTTGTGAATAGCAGTGGAACATTTTCTGATATAGTGCTGGAAGATGAGCCCCCCAGGTTGGAAGGCACTCAAAAGATGACTGGGGAAGAGCTGCCTCCTCAAAGTACACAGTGGCTGCAGCAACGGGCTCAAGCATAACAAGAATGGTGCAGGATCCGGCAGCATTTCATTCTGTGGTAGATAGGATGGCTATAAGTCGGAACTGATTAGACAGCACCTAACAACATCTGCATATGATTACATCTGGAAAAAGGATTCCAGTGCTTAAAACCATTCAAGACCATTGCCATAGCCTAGCATCATTTAAGACACTCTTTGCTTCTCTAAAGGACAGAATTGCCTTTTTCAATGTTATCTTCATGGTTTATCTACAAGTGTTTAGACACACCCATTTCCACCACTAGGATATGCCTGCCAGCAGTTGTAAGCTAGATCTCAAGGTCAAGTGTAAGGGGAGGGGATTTCCTAGCTTCATATTAATACAATTTTTTGGAAAGAATATTTCTTCTGAATTTCAGATATTTCCAGATGTGCTGTTAAAGGATGGAGCGGGGGTGGGCAGCAGTCATGAA
This sequence comes from Loxodonta africana, assembly GCF_030014295.1. Taxonomy (NCBI): domain Eukaryota; kingdom Metazoa; phylum Chordata; class Mammalia; order Proboscidea; family Elephantidae; genus Loxodonta; species Loxodonta africana. The sequence goes on along the minus strand of NC_087343.1, from coordinate 6,989,505 downwards.
ATTTACACAGTGCAACTTAGATTTTTAAAAAATATTTATATATATATATATGACTTCTTTGTTTCTTCATAACTGAATTAAACTCCCTCAGGAGCCCCTAGTACTGCTGATGGCAGAGAAAACAAGCTGGCCAGTTACCGGTACTCAGAGTTCCTTTATTGCCATCTTTCTGGGGTGTATATTTAGCCATTGCCTTAGTCAGGGTTCTATTTTGCCAGAGAGCCTTGACTAAGATTTAACTCTGCCTCGATACAGAGGCAGCAACAATGGGCTCAAGCATAACACTGATTGTGACGATGGCACAAGACTGCCAGTGTTTCATTCTGTTGTACATAGGGTCACTATGAGCTGGAACCAACTTGACGGCACCTAACAACATAGTGACTTAGGGCCATCACAACAAAATGCCATAGTGTGGGTGTCCTTAAAGAACAGGCAGGAATTTATTGTCTCACAGTTCTGGAAGCTAGAAGTCCAAATCAGGCCATTGGCCATGTTGATTCCTTCTGCAGGTACTGAGAACAGAACAGTTCCATGCCTCTCTCCTAGCTTCTGGTGGCTCCTGGCAGTCCTTGGCATTTTTACTGCTGCTTTTTCACAAGATGCCCTCCCCTTGTGTGTGACTGTATTTGTCCTCCTGTTTTATGAGACACCAAAACCAAATCAAACCCATTGCCTCTGAGTCGAGTTCAACTCATAGCAACCCTACAGGACAGAGTAGAACTGCCCCATAGGGTTTCCAAATAGCAGCTGGTAGATTGAAACTGTTGGCCTTTTTGTTAGCAGCTGTAGCTCTCAACCACAGCACCACCAGGGCTCCAAAAATCTGCAATTCAAATCCAGCAGCCACTCCTTGGAAACTCTGTGGGGTACTTCTATTCTGTTCTATAAGGTCACCATGAGTCAGAATCAAGTTGACCACAGTGGGTTAGTTAGTTATAAGACACCAGTCATATTTAATTAGGATTCACTCTACTCCAGTATGACCTCACTGACTTAACTGATAATAGCTTCAAAGAAAAACCCTATTTCCAAACAAGGTCACAGTTACAGGTATAAGGGTTAGGACTTCAACATATCTTTTCTGGGGGACACAATTCAATCCATAACAGTCTTATTAGAGTTTAGACTCCCACAGGACTGCTTTCCTCCTCTAAGAGTGTCTCCCTCATTCCCCCGCCTACTCCTTCTTCCTTTTCCAAAGATGGCAGCCAGCGTCTAGGGCTGCAGCCCCTTCTGCATCCTCGTCTGCTGGCTCTCCTGCCTCTGTCTGCCTCCGCGCTCAGCCGGGTGTCCACGGCCAGTGAACTTATAACAGGTTTGAATGTGAACATCGTGTTCATTTCATTTGGGTAAATAGGAAAGTTTCTTCTCACATCTTTTGCCCATTTTATCGAGTCATTTGATTTTTTTATTATTGATTTATGATTATTCTGGATACAAGTCCTTGATCAGATCTCAGTGTTGTAGATTCAAAATCAAACAAAACCCGTTGCCGTCGAGTTGATTCCAATTCATAGCAGCCCTATAGGACAGAGCAAAACTTCCCCATAGGGCTCCCAAGGAGTGGCTGGTGGATTTGAACAGCTGACTTTTTGGTTAGCAGCTGAGCTCTTAACCACTGTGCCATCAGGGCTCTGAGGTTGCAAGTATTTTTTCTCAATTCATGGCTTGTCTTTTCATTCTCTTAACAGTGTCTTTCATAGAGCAGAACTTTTTCATTTTGATGAAGTCCAATTTAACCATTTCTATTTTATAAGCAAGGAGCCCTGGTGGCACAGTGGTTAAGCACTCAGCTGCTAACCGAAAGGTGGGTAGTTTGAACCCACCAGCAGCTCTGCAGAAGAAAGATGTGGCAGTTTACTTCTATAAAGATTACAGCCTTGGATATCCTGTGGGGGCAGTTCTGCTCTGTCCTATAGGGTCATTACAAGTGGCAATTGAGTCAATAGGAGCGGGCTTTTGGCTTTTTGGGGTTTTATAGGCGTGCTTTTGGTATTGTACCTAAGAACCTTGTGTTTAACCTGAGGTTACATATATTTCCTCCTATGTTTTCTTCTAGAAGTTTAATAGATTTTTAGGTCTAAGGTCCAATTCTTTTCTAAGATAGGAGGTTGATTTTTTGTTTTTGTTTCTTTGCATATAGAAGTCCAATTTTTCCAGAACTATTTGTTGAAATAGCTATAATTTTCTTTATTAAAAGTTACAACTGCACGGCTCTGGACAAGGTGTTTTATGTGCATTGTCTCATTTAATCTTTAAAACATCCTGTGAGGTAGGGGAGGGGACTTGTCGTCTTCATCTGTGACAAACGGGGAAACCAAGGCACAGAGTATGTGAGTACTTGCTCAGGACCATCCAGTGAGAAAAAAACAGAACTGCAACCTGAGGCGCCTGACTAAGCCCAAATCCAGGCTCCTACTCAGTACCTCTTCCCCTGGGGAGGAAAGGAGTGGTATGGTCAGCCAAGGGGTTGCAGGCGCAGCCTGTGAATGCCCAGTGGAGCAAGTCTCCCTGCCATCTCAATAGTGGGCTACAAACAAAGTGTTGATATGTAACCAATCACTTGCTGTAGACTCAACCCCAACACATGTGGTGACCTCACGTGTCAGAGAAGAACTGCACTCCATAGGGTTTTCAATGGATGATTTTTGGGAAGCAGATCGCTAGGCCTTTCTACCAGGGCACCTCTGGGTGGTCTTGAACCTCCAACCTTTCAGTTACTAGCTGTCTTAGTTACCCAGTACTGCTATAACAGAAATACCACAAGTGGATGGCTCTAACAAAATTGATCCTCTTACAATCTAGTAGGCTACAAGTCCAAACTTAGGGTGCCAGCTCCAGGGGAAGACTTTCTCTCTCTGTCAGCTCTGGAAGAAGATCCTTGTCATGAATCTTCCTCTGGTCTAGGAGCTTCTCCGCTCAGGAACCTCTGGTCCAAAGGACTCACTCTGCTCCCAGTGCTGCTTTCTTGATGGTATGGAGTCCTCCTCTGCTCACTTCTCTCTTTTATATCTCAAAAGGGATTGGCTTAAGACACAGCCTAATCTTGTAGATCTCATCAACATAACTGCTGCTAATACATCTCATTAGCATCGTCGCTATAGGAGTTACAGCACATAGGGAAATCACGTCAGATGACAAAATGGTGGACAATCATATAATACTGGAAATCATGGACTAGCCAAATTGGTACACATATTTTGGGGGGACACAATTCAATCCATGATACTAACTCAGCACATTAAGCATTGGGGCCTTAACCCATAACCAAACCCCCCCACCACCACCACCAAAACTGGGATAAAATAGCCTTTCCTCACTCACATAGGCACTCAGGCTATGAGAGGATGGGGAGGGAGTGGACAGGAGTCTTCTCCGCCTCCCAGAGGCTGACACACATTTTCATATGAAGAATAGGCATCGCTTCATCCTCAAAATGGTATGCCCTCCTCCAATGCCAATGTTTCACTTTCAAAAGAAAGGAAAACACAATCCCACCCAGGATAAACATTTTGATGTGGTTCCACCCAGTATAAACATCTTAATGAAAAATCCACGGGACTCATAGTTTGCTGCATTTTTGTGCTTCCTTTATCCTATTCTAAACATTGGTTTTGGACAGAGTGATAAAGCCCCACTCCTATTTGATCTAATCCTTTGTAAAATCAAGACCATCCCAGTGATTTCTGTACTTCTTTTAAGATTTCAATAAATAAACACAACCTGGCAAGACCGTCCCTAGTTGAGGTGACTCACCAGTGCCCCTCGATGCCTCTCATCTCTCATCAGATGGTGAAGCTACAGTATTTTAAGTGGTCTTGTAATTCTAAATGTTCCTGATATTTCTTTATTTAGGAAAACATTCTCAGACTCAGCAATTTAAAAATTTCTTTCCATCTTGAGTTACTCTAGAGAAATGCTTGGCCAGTGAATCCTAGAAATATGCAAGCCTTTAATTTTAAATCTTGGTTTCATTAAAAGGAATTACAACCTAACATTAGCAATTAATATTACTCTCCGTGGGATCAATGTATGAGTTAGCATTAGACTTACCCCGTAGACTGATTTGCTCTTTCTTTCTGGAAAAATAAAATGTTTCATCTGAGTGCCACAGTTTGGTTACAAAGGGAATACCATGAATTTTATCAATGGGTCAATTTGTTACACTATTGATCTGTATTCTGATTTCAAGCATCTGGCTCTCTACAACTTTTTCATATGGTCCTTGGCATCAATAAGGATTACTCGCTCCAGGGCAAATCCAGGCTTCAACAGTTGATCCTGCTAACAAATCAATTTTATTCTGTTTAATAGTGGTTAAGAGCTTGGCTGCTAACCAAAAGGTCAGAATTGGGAGTCCACCAGCCGCTCCTTGAAAACCCTATGCGGCAGTTCTACTCTGTCCTTTAAGGTTGCTAGGATATTAACTACTGTATCTTTTATATATATATATATATATATAATTTTCATTGTGCTTTTATTTATTTTTTTTGAGTGAAAGTTTACAAATCAAGTCAGTCTCTCACATATAAACTTAAATACACCTTACTACATTCTCCCATTTACTCTACCCCTAATGAGTCAGCCCACTCCCTCCTTCCAGTCTCTCCTTTCCTGACCATTTTGCCAGTTTCTAACCCCCTCTACCTTCCCATCTCCCCTCCAGACAGGAGATGCCAACATAGTCTCACGTGCCCACCTGATGCAAGTAGCTCACTCCTCATCAGCATCTCTCTCCAACCCATTGTCCAGTCCAATCCATCTCTGACGAGTTGGCTTCGGGAATGGTTCCTATCCTGGGCCAACAGAAGATTTGGGGACCGTGACCACCGAGGTCCTTCTAGTCTCAGCCAGACCATTAAGTCTGGTCTTTTTATGAGAATTTGGGGTCTGCAACCCACTGTTCTGCTCCCTCAGGGGTTCTCTGTTGTGTTCCCTGTCAGGCCAGTCATTGGTTGTGGCTGGGCACAATCTAGTTCAGGCCTCAGGATGATGTAGCCTCTAGTTTATGTAGTCCTTTCTGTCTCTTGGGCTCATAATTACCTTGTGAGCTTGGTGTTCTTCATTCTCCTTTGATCCAGGTGGGTTGAGACTCATTGATGCATCTTAGATGGCCACTTGCTAGCATTTAAGACCCCAGACACCACACTTCAAAGTGGAATGCAGAATGTTTTCTTAATAGATTTTATTTTGCCAATTGACTTAGATGTCCCCTGAAGCCGTAGTCCCCAAACCCCTACCCCTGCTTTGCTGACCTTCAAAGCATTCAGTTTATTCAGGAAACTTCTTTGCTTTTGGTTTAGTCCAGTTGTGCTGACCTCCCCTGTATTGAGTGTTGTCCTTCCCTTCACCTGAAGTAGTTCTTATCTACTATCTAATCAGTAAGTAACCCTCTCCCACCCTCCCTCCGTTCCCCCTCTCGTAACCACAAAAGAATGTGTTCTTCTCAGTTTAAACTGTTTCTCAAGATCTTATAATAGTGGTCTTATACAATATTCGTCGTTTTGCAACTGACTAATTTCACTCAGCATAATGCCTTCCAGGTTCCTCCATGTTATGAAATGTTTTACAGATTCATTACTGTTCTTTATCGATGTGTACTATTACATTGTGTGAATATACCATAATTTATTCCATTCATCTGTTGATGGGCATCTTGGTTGCTTCCATCTTTTTGCTATTGCAAACAGTGCTGCAAAAAACATGGGTGTGCATATATCTGTTTGTGTAAAGGCTCTTATTATTTTTCTACGATATATTCCAAGGAGGGGGATTGCTGGATGGTATGGTAGTTCTATTTCTAGCTTTTTAAGGAAGCGCCAAATTGATTTCCAAATTAGTTGTACCATTTTACATTCCCACCAGCACTGTATAAGTGTTCCAATCTCTCCACATCCTCTCCAACATTTATTATTTTGTGGTTTTTGGATTAATGCCAGCCTTGTTGGAGTGAGATGGAATCTCATTGTAGTTTTAATTGCATTTCTCTAATAGCTAATGATTGAGAGCATTTCCTCATGTATCCGTTAGTCACCTGACTGAATGTCTTCTTTAGTGAAGTGCCTGTTCATATCCTTTGCCCTATTTTTAATTGGGTTGTTTGTCTTTTTGTGGTTGAGTTTTATCAGAATCATGTAGATTTTAGAGATCAGGCTCTGGTCGGAGATGTTGTAGCTGAAAATTTTTTCCTAGTCTGTAGGTGGTCTTTTTACTCTTTTGGTGAAGTATTTAGATGAGCATAGGTGTTTGATTTTCAGGAGCTCCCTGGTTTCTCTTTGTCTTTTTAGTAATGTTTTGTATTCCGTTTATGCCTTGTATTAGTGCTCCTAACATTGTCCCTATTTTTTCTTCCATGATCTTTATCGTTTTAGTCTTTATGTTTCGGTCTTTGATCAATTTGGAGTTAGTTTTTGTACACGGTGTGAGGTATGGGTCCTGTTTCATTTTTTTGCAAATGGATATCCAGTTATGCCAGCACCGTTTGTTAAAAAGACTATCTTTTCCCCAGTTAACTGACGCTGGGCCTTTGTCACATATCAGCTGCTCATATGTGGATGGATTTATATCTGGAACTCTATTCTGTTCCTTTGGTCTGTGTGTCTGTTGTTGTACCAGTAACAGGCTGTTTTGACTACTGTGGCTGTATAATATGTTCTAAAATCAGGTAGAGTGAGGCCTCCCACTTTCTTCTTCTTTTTCAGTAATGCTTTACTTATCCAGGGCTTCTTTCCCTTCCATATGAAGTTGGTGATTTGTTTCTCCATCACATTAAAAAATGTTGGAATTTGGATTGAAAGTGCATTGTATATATAGATGGCTTTTGGTAGAATAGACATTTTTACAACGTTAAGTTTTCCTATCCATGAGCAAGGTATGTTTTTCCACTTATGTAGGTCCCTTTTAGTTTCTTGCAGCAGTACCTTGCAGTTTTCTTTGTATAGGTCTTTTACATGTTTGGTAGGATTTATTCCTAAGCATTTTATCTTCTTGGGGGCTACTGTGAATAGTATTGATTTGGTGATTTCCTCTTCAATGTAGAGGAATCCAACTGATTTTTGTATGTTTATTTTGTAGCCTGGAACTCTGCTGAACTCTTCTATTAGTTTCAGTAGTTTTCTTGAGGATTCTTTAGGGTTTTCTGTGTATAAGATCGTGTCGTCTGCAAATAGAGATAATTTTAATTCTTCCTTGCCAATCCAGATACCCTTTATTTCTTTGTCTAGCCTAATTGCTCTGGCGAGGACTTCCAGCACAATGTTGAATAACAGCAGAGATAAAGGGCATCCCTGTCTGGTTCCCGTTCTCAAGGGAAATGCTTTCAGGCTCTCTCCATTTAGGATGATGTTGGCTGTTGGCTTTGTATAAATGCCCTTTATTATGTTGAGGAATTTTCCTTCAATTCCTATTTTGGTAAGAGTTTTTATCATAAATGGGTGTTGGACTTTGTCAAATGCCTTTTCTGCATCAATTGATAAGATCATGTGGTCCTTCTCTTTTGTTTTATTTATATGATGGATTACATTAATTCTTTGTCTAATATTGAACCAACCTTGCGTGGTGTGCGTGTACGTGGTATAAATCCCACTTGGTCATGGTGGATTGTTTTTTTGATATGTTGTAGAATTCTATTGGCTAGAATTTTGTTGAGGATTTTTGCATCTATGTTCATGACAGATATAGGTCTGTAATTTTCTTTTTTTGTGGTGTCTTTACCTGGTTTTGGTATCAGGGATATGGTGGCTTCATAGAATGAGTTAGGTAGTATTCCATCATTTTCTATGCTTTAAAATACCTTTAGTAGTAGTGCTGTTAACTCTTCTCTGAAAGTTTGGTAGAACTCTGCAGTGAAGCCATCTGGGCCAGGGCTTTTTTTTGTTGGGAGTTTTTTGATTATCTTTTCAATCTCTTTTTTTGTTATGGGTCTGTTTAGTTGTTCTACTTCTGATTGTGTTAGTTTAGCTAGGTCGTGTGTTTCTAGGAATTCATCCATTTCTTCTAGGTTTGCAAATTTGTTAGAGTATAATTTTTCATAGTAATCTGATATGATTCTTTTAATTTCAGTTTGATCTGTTGTGATATGGCCCATCTCATTTCTTATTTGGGTTATCTGTTTCCTTTCCTGTATTTCTTTAGTCAGTCTGGCCAACAGTTTATCAATTTGTTAATTTTTTCAAAGAACCAGCTTTCCCTTTGTTAATTCTTTCAATTGTTTTTCTGTTCTGTAAGTCATTTAATTCTGCTCTAATTTTTGTTATTTGTTTTCTTCTGGTGCCTGTGGCTTTCTTTTGTTGCTCGCTTTCTATTTGTTCAAGTTGTAGGGACAGTTCTCTTATTCTGGCTCTTTCTTCTTTATGTATGTGTGCATTTATCGATATAAATTGACCTCTGAGCACTGCTTTCGCTGTGTCCCAGAGGTTTTGATAGGAAGTGTTTTCAGTCTCATTGCATTCTATGAATTTCTTTACTCCCTCCTTAACGTCTTCTATAACCCAGTCTTTTTTGAGAAGGGTATTGTTCAGTTTCCAAGGATTTGATTTCTTTTCCCTGATTTTTCTGCTATTGATTTCTACTTTTATGGCCTTACAGTCTAAGAAGATGCTTTGTAATATTTTGAAGTTTTGGACTCTGCAAAGGTTTGTTTTATGACCTAATATGTGATCTGTTCTAGAGAATGTTCCATGCGTACTAGAAAAAAAAGTATACTTTGCAGCTGTTAGGTGGAGTGTTCTGTATAAGTCTATGAAGTCAAGTTGGTTGATTGTAGCAATTAGATCTTCCGTGCCTCTATTGAGCTTCTTACTGGAAGTCCTGTCCTTCACTGAAAGTGGTGTGTTGAAGTCTCCTACTATAATTGTGGAGGTGTATATCTCACTTTTCAATTCTGTTCACGTTTGTTTCATGTATCTTGCACCCTATCATTGGGTGCATAAATATTTAATATGGTTATAAGTTTCTGGTGAATTGCCTCTTTAATCATTATGTAGTGTCTTTCTTTATCCTTTGTGGTGGATTTAACTTTAAAGTCTATTTTGTCAGAAATTAATATTGCCACTCCTGCTGTTTTTTGATTGTTGTTTGCTTGATATATTTTTCTCCATCCTTTGAGTTTTAGTTTGTTTGCGTCTCTAAGTCTAAGGTGTGTCTCTTGTAGGCAGTGTATAGACAGATCATGTTTTTTTATCCAGTCTGAGACTCTGTCTCTTTATTGGTGCATTTAGTTCATTTACATTCAGCATAATTATATATAAATATGTGTTTAGTGCCGTCACTTTGATGCCTTCTTTTGTGTGTTGTTGACAATTTCATTTTTCCACTTACTTTTTTGTGCTGAGACGTTTTTCTTTGTAAATTGCGTGTTCCTCATTTTCATAGTAGTTGAATTTATTTTTGCTGATTTGTTATGTTTATCTTGGTTTTTATTTTGAAGTATGAATTGTTAGACCTCTTTGTGGTTACCTTAATATTTACCCCTATTTTTCTAAGTAAAAACCTAACTTGTATCATTCTGTATCGGCTTGTTTTCCTCTCCGTATGGAAGATCTATGCCTGGTGTATTTAGTCCCTCTTTTTTGATTATTGTAATCTTTTACATAATGACTTCAATGATTCTCTGTTTTGAGCATTTTTTTTTCTTTTTAAAATTAATCTTATTTTGTTTTTGTGATTTCCTTATTTGAGTTGATATCAGGATGTTCTGTTCTATGACCTTGTGTTGTGTTAGTATCTGATATTATTGATTTTCTGACCAAAGAATTTCCTTTAGTCATTCTTATAGCTTTGGTTTGGTTTTTGCAAATTCTCTAAGCTTGTGTTTATCTGTAAATATCTTAATTTCACCTTCATATTTGATAAAGAGTTTTGCTGGATATATGATTCTTGGCTGGTTTTTCTCCTTCAGTGCTCTATATATGTCATCCCATTGCCTTCTTGCCTACATGGTTTCTGCTGAGTAGTCTGAACTTATTCTTATTGATTCTCCTTTATAAGTGACTTTTCTTTTATCCCTGGCTGCTTTTAAAATTTTCTCTTTAACTTTGGTTTTAGCAAGTTTGATGATGATATGCCTTGGTGATTTTCTTTTGGGATCTATCTTGTATGGTGTTCGACGAGCATCTTGGATAGACATCCTTTCATCTTTCACGATGCCAGCAAAGTTTTCTGCCACCAGATCTTCAACTATTCTCTGTGTATTTTCTGTTATCCCTCCCTGTTCTGGAACTCTAATTGCATGCAAGTTATTCTTCTTGATAGAGTCCCACATGATTCTTAGGGTTTCTTCATTTTTTTTTTAATTCTTTTATCTGATTTTTCTTCAACTATATTGATGTCAATTGCCGTATCCTCTAACTCCCCTACTCTGCATTCCAACTCCTCAATTCTGCTCCTCTGACTTCCTCTTGAGTTGTCTCATTCTGTAATTTTATTGTTAATCTTTTGGATTTCTGAATGCTGTCTCTCTATGGATTCTTGCAACTTATTAATTTTTTCATTATGTTCTTGAATAATCTTTTTGATTTCTTCAACTGCTTTATCATTGCGTTCCTTGGTTTTTTCTGTAGATTGCCTTATTTCATTTCTGAGGCCATCCCTGATGTCTTGAAGCATTCTGTATATTAGTTTTTCATATTCTACATCCGGCAATTCCAGAATTGTATCTTCATTTGGGAAAGATTTTGATTCTTTAATTTGGGGATTTGTAGAAGCAATCATGGTCTGCTTCTTTATGTGATTTGATATCTACTGCTGCTAAAAAAAAAAAAAAAAATTTTTTTTAGCTGTCTCTGAGCCATCTATAAGATATTGTAATGATTTATATTTGCTCACTGAGTCTTCTTGTTTTGTTTTTTTCCAATATACCCAGATGGGCTACTAGATTGTGCTATTTTGATTGTTGTAGCATTTGAATCACTTATGTCCTATTACCAGCTGGTTTGAGCTGTTACCAGATATATGAGCCTATGAGTCCATTCAATATTCTTGAATAGAATCAGCTTAGGTGTCCTGATTGTGGCTCACCTAGCGTGTGGTGTAGGCTGTCACCTATTAACTTAGACGAGTAGTGGTGATGGTTGTATGCACCAGATTCTAGTAGTGGCAGGGGGTCACACTCTGAGGAGGGCAGGATGCTGACAGCCTTCCCCCACGTGCGAGTGAGGTAGGAGTCTCTTTATTCCTAGAGCACTTTGGTGGGTGGGCTCTGCAGCTGTACTTAGGCACTCAATGCTTGTACCTCTAAAGATTGGTAAGCATCACTATCCTCAGACCCCTTTAGCAGGTGGCTAGGTGGTGTGGGTGGAGCTTCAGCCCTCAGTTCCCTGCTATGGATCAGTGAGGGCTCTGTTTAATAGGTAGAGAGGTATCAGATCTCCAAAACTTGTCTTTCCACTGCTTCGCTAAAACAATTACAGTCAGATCTCTATCAGAATTGCCTTTGCATTATAATAGCCATCTGGTTCCCTGTAGGGATGAAAGCCAAAGACTGTGGATCTCTTTTGGTTGGCTGGAGCTGGTTCTGTATTATTATTCCAGTTTAGGGAAGTCAGGGAAGGATTCTGCCCCCCCCCCCGATTGTTAATTGCTGCTTCTCTCAGGCTAGGAGAATGGGTTAGGAAAAAAAAAACATAGAGCACTTCACTCCCCGGCCCAGGAAATTCCAATGTCAATGAAGCCACCTGGGGCAGGGAGGGGAGGGATCAGATAGGTAGGAGAGAGTAGTGGGGCAATATAGACAAAGTTACTTGTCTTATTTGGTAAAGACTGTTTTATCTGCGATTCCAGAGGGGCGTGTAGCCTGTGTGTGCTGGCTGGGTTGAGATTGCCCCTGAGGGTCAGGCCTGCAACCCGTGCTAGCGCCATCTCAGGAAGCTGTGATCAGCTCCTCTGCTCCTAGTCCAAAGCCCAGCACCATGGTTTCTCCTTCTCCTGTCAGCCACATCAGTGTGCAGCCTGTGTGTGCTGGCTGGTTTCTGGCCGAGGTTATTCCAGGGGGTTAGGGCTGCGTCCCAGGCTTGCACCATCTCAGGATGCCATGATCTGCTCCTCTGCGCTTAGGGCAAAGCCCAGTGCCAAGGTTTTCTGACTGGGACACTGGCTCCAGCTTCCGAAAATAGTCGCTGCTTCCCTGTGGTTTCTTGTTCTCCTGTCAGCCACATCAGTGTGCAGCCTGCTTGCACTGGCTGAGTCTCTGCTGAGGTTACTCCAGGGGGGTATGGGGTTGGGCCTTCATCCCATGCTTGTCCTGTCTCAGTAAGCTGCGATCAGCCCAACCACTCTGGCAGCAGGGAACCGCGAGAGCTCGAGGCTGTGGCATGAAATGCCGGTTCCAGAAGCAGTCACTGCTTCAGAGCACGGCTTTTCACTCCCCTGTTACTCAGGTCAACTCCTTAGTTCTGTGTTTGATGGTCAGGATTTGTAGATTGTCATGTATGTGATCGATTCACTTGTTTTTCCAAGTCTTTGTTGCAAGAGGGATCCGGGGTAGTTCTACCTAGTCAGCCATCTTGGCCCTGCCTCTGTGTTTGTTTTTTAACATGGTCAAAATGCTTAGAAGTTATGGTCACCCAAAACATTTATCAGAAATTTGAGGCCAAGAGTTAATTTTCACTTTTCTGTGAAAAACATTTCACGAAATTCCACAATCACTCCTGTAATAATAAAGTTCATTGTTTCTAAATTCTGAAAAATATGCCATTCTTTATGCAGGCATTGTGAATTATTTGTAAAGCTTCTAGGTTATATGTTCCTGATTCTTCAATAATGAAGTAACAATCCTAGTTCTGAATATTTATGTGTGTATTTGTGTGTGTGTGTGTGTGGTGGTATAAGGGGGTTCTATAGTCCTCTTATGTAATACCATAACATTCTATTTAATTATATGTAGAATATAAAGTACAATCATTCATTTCGTACTTCAACATACTTGAGATATTTACTTCAGAAAGATGCCATGTTCCTGCCACTTTAAGTTTGCCAGCAACTTGGAATGTCCACCAAAGTCAAGCTCTTCGACTTTTCTCAAGATGGAGACCATAGAATTCATAGAGGATAGGGTGTATGGCACTTTTGAGAATCTTAGTGAAGTATCCTTGTTGAAATTCTCTAAAATACAAGCAGCCTACAATCCATGAAACAAAGATTCATTTTTGGACGTGGAACATTCCCACACCTAAAACAAAACAAAACAGCCCAAAATGCACAATCATAAAGCACAACCTCACCAAGGAAGCATGAAGGGATGTCTTATCTTGCTGCAAGTCATAAAAGAAACAGACATGTGAACACAACCTTATCATCAGTGGGGGCAGCTGTGTGAGGCTGAGCAGCTGGAGGATCATGGGAAGTACCGCCTTAGTGTAAAGAGAATGAGAGGTCATTCCGAGAATCAAGCTGTCTAGACAAAGCTAATATTTTGGTTATCCTGACTAATGAAATCATTTCTTTCAAGTCACGTTGAGATGAAATATCCACAGTCTCTGATACCAGGAGAAAATAAATGAAGGACATGCTATGGAATGAATATTTCAGACTGCTGAATGTTTTGAGTCATCTTTTGAAGATTTTGATTTGAATCATCAAGTCAGAGCAGCTAAATCACTTTATAGGCTCAGACAGAACCTGGGCTAATATCCTTACAGGAATAACTCTTTTTGGAGTCCCTGGGTGGTGCAAATGGTTAACGCTCTCGGCTGCTGAACAAAAGGTTGGAGGTTCAAGTCTACCCAGAGGTGCCTCAGAACTCAGCCATTGGAAACCCTATGCAGCACAGTTCTATTCTGACATACATGGGGATGCCGTGAGTCAGAGTCAACCTGATGGCAACAGGTTAAGGACTTTTTTTTTTTTTTAAGGGGAAAAAACCATGTACCTACACTGGGACTCTCTACTAGTAGAATATAGCTGGCTTCAGGTTGGTGGATGGGCAACTTTCTTGGTTTACAGAAAGCAGCATCTCTGATTCAAGTTGTGTACATAACCAATTTTTTTAAGCCTGGACTTTATATACCTTCCCTGTGAGTGCTGGGAAAGGATTGATAGATTATGAAACCAGAGGTGGTGCTGCTTGGTAGCTGTGGTTAAGAGCCAAAAGTGTAGGAATAGGCCCTCAAGTAGCAAGAGTGATTCAAAGTAACTAGGGAATTCTAAAGAACCCACACAGTTTAAAAAAAAAAAAATTCCAATTGCCTTAACAAAATTCCACCAGTGGGTGGCTTTAAAGAACAGAAATTTATTTTCTCACAGTTCTGGAAGCTAGAAGTCCAAATCAGGGCATTGGCAGTGCCATGCTCTCTGTGTTCACTCTAGGGGAAGACCCTTCCTTGTTGCTGTCATCTTCTGTAGTCCCAGGTGTTTCTTGGCATACCTTGGCTTGTAGGTTCCTTGGATTGTAGACATTCCTCACATGCTCTCTTCCCCATAAGACTCTGTCTCCATGTCTGTGCTCCCTTTTGTAAGACATCACTCAGAAGGGATTGGAGGTTGGACTCACCCTACTCCAGTATGAGTTAACTGATATCTTCAAAGGAAGATGTTATTTTCCCCAAGCAAGGTCCCATTCACAGGAATACAGATTAGGACTTCACTATATCTTTTCAGGGGATGCAGTGCAATCCATATCATATGACTGATTTTATACTACAATGTTTATCAAGGTCAATTGTTGGATTTTGCTCTGAAAGGTGTTTTTATTGTTGTTTCTGTTGTTGCTTATTTTTATTATTATTTTTAAGTTAGATTGATTCTTTGGGAGGACTTCATGGATAAACTTTGGAAACTCTACAATTTTGTTCCGGGAGATACCTGTCTGAGTGTTTATATAATCCATACATACTAATTACAGTTAACCATTTATTGGGTGTTTAGTACTGGGTCTGACCAAGGAATTACATACATTATCTTACCACAAACCTAGGAGGCAGGTCATAGTGTCCCCATGTTACAGAACAGAAAATGGAAACCTAAAGTGTGAAAACTTTTTCCGAGGCCATTCAGTTATTAAGTGGAGGATCAGACCAGGGTTCTAAAACAGAGATGGTGGACTTAGCCCAGAAGGCCTCACTTACCAGAGATGGATTTTCAGGGACACCAACAAAGCTGGTTACTTTCCTTTCAGGGTTTTCTGTGCATCCCGGCATATCTCTGGATGGGGAATGGAAGCCAGGCAGCAATCCTGGAGCAGACCTTGAGATCTCGCAAGATCTTGAAGTGGAAGTGCTACTTTCTGTAAAGCAGGAGAGCTGACACCAAGCCTCTTCCTGTCTTATATCTTGGCCATCCATCACCTGGCACCAGCTGGGGTATTCCCATGGAAGCCTTTCTGAACAATTGTTCAAGGAGAGCTCTGGAGAGAGTGTCTGGAATTACCAAGGCTCTCAGGCACTGGTTGAGATTTTGCATTCATGCCTAACTTTGTTTTTCCTCAGAGGTCCCCTCACTTTATAAAGTTTTGTGTGCCATCGAGTCAATTCCGACTCATAGCAACCCTGTAGATCAGAGTAGAACTGCCCTACAGGGTTTCTAAGGAGAAGCTGGAGGATTCGTACTGCCAACCTTTTGTTTAGCTGCCTGTGCTCTTCATCACTTCACTGCCTATAAAACTTTAGGCCCCACGAAACCTACGCCTGCCCCTATTAGCCACTGAATTATAACCTCACAGTAGATTCCATTAGCAGATTGTTTTGTGCAGAGCAGGGCTCTAAAACAATGGGTGCAGGACAAGCATGTTTGGATGGAGGGGAAGGAGGCAGAAGTTCACAGCTCTGAGGACACATTGTGGGCTTAGGAGAGGGCCCACTTCAGTGGCAGCAGAAGGACACATGTGCCCAGAAAGAGGTGGTAGAGTAAGCAAAGCAAGAGGACACAGAGAGCAAGGAAAGGAGTGAAAGGCCTTGTCCACAGGGTAGTCTGATCTGCCCTCCCTATGGTGCTCCCATGGGGGTAAGATAGGGGCTGATGTTTTAGTGGTAGCAGCTATGCCCACAAATCAGTCATAAGGAGGCTGTAAGGGGCAGAAGAATGAACAAAAGTGTCTTGGAGGAAGTATAGCCAGAATGCTCTTTAGAAGCACAGATGGTGAGACTTCCTCTTGCTTACTTTGGCCATGTCATCAGGAGGGTCCAATCACTAGAAAAGGGCATTATGTTTGGTACAGCAGAGGGTCAGCAAAAAAAGAGGGAGACCCTCAAAGAGATGGATTGACATGGTGGCTGCAGCAATGGGCTCAAATGTGGCAACGATTGTGAGGATGGAGCAGGTCCAGGCAAGCTTTGTTCTGTGTACATAAGGTTGCCACGAGTCAGAGCCAACTCAACAGTGTCTAACAATAACAAAAGAGGCATCTGAGGGCAGTATGTGCAGCAGGAAAAGGGGCCACGGGTGGGATGAGAACAGCCTTCCGAAAGCTCCACCTCTAGAGAGGTAGAGACTGCAGAAAGCACTGTGTGGGAATGTTTGAGTGCACATGTTCAAGACAGCAAAATAATGAAGCCTGCTTTGCTGTGCGTTGGCATCTCGTAGCTGACTGATGTCATCGCACTACTAGTTTTAAATCTCTCTGCTCTACACGTTCTTGTGTACTAAATCCTGCTTTCTTGAGCATACCCTTGTTGAGAGCATGCCCCGTTGGGGCTGCTTCTCATCCTGAAGAATGTAAGAGAAAAGAAATCTGCAGAGTATGAATAAGGAGTCATTCTTCGTGTGTGTCACCACCACGGACTTAAGAATCTAGCTTAAGATGGCTGTCATGTTTGATGGAAAAGGGCCAATAGAATAAAGACTTGCCTGAGAGTCTGACAGCCGCTCCCTCCTCTGGAAATCTTCACAAAGCATAATTGAGTGGGTTTAGAAATGTAAAACACAATTCTAAGGTGAATACTTCTTGTAGTTTTGCCTAGATAAAGGGGTATGTAGCAGATCTAGAAAGTGAAATGCAACAAAAAAAGGAAACAAAATGCCTTTTCTAATCAATGCTAGAGAAATGTGAAAACCAAACCAAACCAAATCCTTTGCCATAGAGTCAATTCCAACTCGTAGTGACTCTATCGACTAGATTAGAACTGCCCCATAGGGTTCCCCAGGACTGGCTGGTGGATTCAAACTGTCAACCATTTGGTTAGCAGATGAGCTCTTAGCCACTGCACCACCAAATGTGAGGCATTTGCTAAAACGTGTGAGCCTTGATGAGTGCTGGACCTGTGACCTCTAAGCCTGGGAAATCCAGGTTTTGGGGCCCATGAAGTCACTGCCCCATGGAGCTCTGGTTTCTGTTTTTCAGAGCCCTTTCAGTCTACATGGAAACAAAAGCCATCACGGGGGACAGCAGATGCCTTTGTTAAATAGTGTGGGTTAAGCAGAGAAGGCATGACGCTGTAAATCCTAATTTCTCTTCTTTGTCCAGGATGAAATATCCGTATTGGGGCTGTTCTCCTGGAAGGCAGCATCAGAGGCTGGAGCTGTGAAGGCAGGCCTGGTGTAAGGTGTTGCAGTAAAGGAAGGCTGAGTCACTCTCCAGTTTCCTTTCTCTGTTCTGATCTCCCGGACCAGGGCAGATTCCACTTTCCAGGTGGATTCCAGGGCTACTGACAAGAGGGACTCATTTACAACCTGTGAGTTTGAAGTCAAAGAGTGACTTTCTCAAAGCAGCTTACCTAATGGGAAGTCGCCGAGGCTCGGCGCTTCCATCCATTGACTTCACTAAAAAAATAAATAAATAAACAGCCACGCTGGATGGGGAAATGACCTTCTTTTTGTGCTTTTTAGGTTTTTTCTCTTTTAAAATCGTAACAGCTCATATGTAAGAGTTTAAGATGATGGTTGTTGGTAGGAGTAAAATTTAAATCTCCTTTAAATTAAAAAAAAAAAAAAGATAATCACTATTTCTATTATACCCATTGCTGTCAAGTAGATTCTAACTCACAGTGACCCTATAGGACAGAATAAAACTGTTCCATAGGTTTTCAAAGGCTGTAATCTTTATGGAAGCAGACCACCGTATCTTTTGCTCAAGGAGCAGTTGATGAGTTTGAACTGCCGGCCTTTCAGTTTGCAGCTGAGTACTTAACGACTTAGCCACCAGAGCTCCTACTTCTATTATAAAAAAAAAGCTACCTCTATATATGCCTCCTCAAAGTAGAGTCTACCTTAATGACATGAATGGAGTCAAGCTTTCAGGACCTTCATTTGCTGATGTGGCATAACTCAAAATGAGAAGAAACAGCTGCAAACATCCATTAATAATTGGAACCTGAAATGTATGAAATATGAATCCAGGAAAATTGGAAATCATCAAAACTGAAATGGAACACATAAACATCCAAATCCTAGGCATTTGTGAGCTGAAATGGAGTGGTGTTGGTCATTTTGAATTGGACAATCATATGGTGTACTATGCCAGGAAGGACAACTTGAAAATGAATGGAATTGCGTTCATCGTCAAAAAGAACTTTTCTTCTCTTTAACAAATGGTGCTGGCATAATTGGATATCCATCCACAAAAAAAAGGAAACAAGACCCATACCTCACACCACGCACAAAATCTAACTCAAAATGGATCAAAGACCTAAATATAAAATCTAAAACGATAAAGATCATGGAAGAAAAAACAAGGACAATGCTAGGAGCCCTAATACATGATATAAACAGTATACAAAACGTTACTAACAAGGCACAAACACCAGGAGAAACTAGGTAACTGGGAGCTTGTACAGATCAAACACTTATGCTCATCCAAAGACTTCACTGGAAGAGTAAAAAGACTACCTACAGACCGGGAAAAAGTTTTTAGCTATGACATTTCTGATCAGCATCTGATCTCTAAAATCTACATGATACTGCAAAAACTCAACAATAAAAAGACAACCCAATTAAAAAATAGGCAAAGGATATGAACAGGTACTTCACTAAAGAAGACATTCGGGTAGCTAACAGATACATGAGGAAATGCTCACAATCATTAGCCATTAGAGAAATGCAAATCAAAACTACAATGAGATTCCATCTCACTCCAACAAGGCTGGCATTAATCAAAAAAACACAAAATAATAACTGTTGGAGAGGTTGTGGAGAGACTGGAACACTTATACACTGCTGGTGGGAATGTAAAATGGTACAACCACTTTGGAAATCGAATTGGCACTTCCTTAAAAAGCTAGAAATAGAGCTACCATACGATCCAGAAATCCCCCTCCTCAGAATATATCCTAGAGAAATAAGAGCCTTTATACAAATAGATATATGCACACCCATGTTCATTGTAGCACTGTTTACAGTAGCAAAAAGATGGGAGCAACCAAGGTGCCCAACAACAGATGAATGGATGAATTATGGAGATATATTCACACAATGGAATACTAAGCATCGATCAAAAGCAATGATGGAGCCGTGAAATATTTCATGACATGCAGGAATCTGGAGGGCACTATGCTGAATGAAATTAGTCAGTTGCAAAAGGACAAATATTGTATGAGACCACCATTATAAGAACTTGAGAAATAGTTTAAACTGAGAAGAAAATATTCTTTGATGGTTACAAGAGTAGGGAGAGAGGGAGGGAGAGGGGTATTCACTAATTAAATAGTAGACAAGAACTATTTTAGGTGAAGGGAAAGACAAACACAATACAGGAGAGGTCAGCACAACTGGACTAAATTAAAAGCAAGGAAGTTTCATGAAAACACTGAATGCTTCAAAGGCCAGTTGGCGGGGGGGAGTTGGGGACAATGGTTTCAGGGGATGTCTAGGTCAATTAGCATAATAAAATCTATTAAGAGAATATTCTGCATCCCACTTTGGAAAGTGGCATCTGAGGTCTTAAATGCTAGCAAGCAGCCATCTAAGATGCATCAATTGGTCTCAACTCACCTGGAGCAAAGGAGAATGAACACCAAAGACAAGGTAATTATGAGCCCAAGAGACAGAAAGAGCCACATAAACCAGAGACTACATCAGCCTGGGACCAGAAGAACTAGATGGTGCCCAGCTACAACCGATGACTGCCCTGACAGGGAACATAAGAAAGAACCCCTGAGGGAGCAAGAGAGCAGTGAGATGCAGACCCCAAATTCCCATAAAAAGACCAGACTTAATGGCCTGACTGACACTAGAATGACCCCAGAGGTCATGGTCCCCAGACCTTCTGTTAGCCCAAGACAGGAACCATTCCTAAAGCTAACTCTTCAGACAGGGATTGGACTAGACTATGATGTAGACAATGATACTGGTGAAGAGTGAGCTCCTTGGATCAAGTTGACACATGAGACTACGTTGGCATCTCCTTTTTGAAGGGGAGATGAGAGGGTAGAGTGTGGAGAGAAGTCTGCTGTCTCATTAGGGGGAGAGCAACTAGGAGTATATAGCAAGGTGTGTATAAATTTTTGTGTGAGAGACTGACTTGATTTGTAAACTTTCACTGAAAGCACAATAAAAACTAAAAAAAGATACATGTATAAAAAAAGAGAACTTTTCAAGATCTATCACGAAGTACAATGTTGTCAGTGATAGGATAATACCCATATATCTACAAGTAAGACCAGTTAATACGACTATTATTCAGATTTACACACCAACAACACTAATGCCAAAGATGAAGAAACTGAAGATTTTCACCAACTTCTACAGTCTGAAATTGATCAAACTTGCAATGAGGATGCACTGATAATTACTGGTGATTGGAATGTGTGAAAGTTGGAAACAAAGAAGGATCGCTAGTTGGAAAATATGGCGATACAAACGATGCCAGAGATTGCATGAGTGAATTTTGCGAGATTAATGACTTCTTCATTGCAAATACCTTCAAATAGTCACATAAATGGTGACTTATACACATGGACCTCACCAGATGGAATACACAGGAATCAAATTGACTACATCTAAGGAAAGAGACGATGGAAAAGCTTAATACCATCAGTCAGAACAAGGCCAGGGGCTGACTGTGGATCAGACCATCAACTACTCATATGCAAGTTCAAGCTGAAACTGAAGAAAATTAGAAGTCTATGAGAGCCAAAATACAGCCTTGAGTATATTCCACCTGAGTTTAGAGACCATCTCAAGAAGAGATTCGACATGTTGAGCACTAATGGCCAAAGACCAGATGAGTTGTGGAATGACATCAAAAACATCATACATGAAGAAAGCAAAAGGTCATTAAAAAAATAGGAGAGAAAGAAAAGACCCAAATGGATGCCAGAAGAAACTCTTGAAACTTGTTCTTGAATGTCGAGTATCTAAAGCAAAAGGAAAAAATGATGAAGTAAAAGAGTTAACAGATGATTTCAAAGGGTCTTTTGAGAGGACAAAGTCAAGCATTAGGATGACATGTGCAAAGACCTGGAGATAGAAAACCAAAAGGGAAAAGCATGTTCAGAACTTCTCAAGCTGAAAGAACAGAAGAAAAAATTCCAGCCTTGAGCTGCAATGCTGAAGGATACCACGGGAAAAATATTAAATGACGCAGGAACCATCAAAAGAAGATGGAAGGAATACACAGAGTCACTCTACCAAAAAGAATTGGTTAACATTCAGCCATTTCAGGAGGCAGCATATGATCAGGAACCAATGGTACTGAAGGAAGAAGTCCAAGCGGAACTGAAGGCATTGGTGAAAAACAAGGCTCAGGGAATTGACAACACAGATTTGTCCATTCTTCCGGCAGTCCATGGTATATTCGATACTCTTTGCCAACACCATAATTCAAAGGTGTCAATTCTTCTTTGGTCTTCCTTATTCATCATCCAGCTTTTGCATGCGTATGAGGTGATTGAAAATACCATGGATTGGGTGAGGTGCACCTTAATCTTTAAAGTGACGTCTTTGCTTTTTAACACTTTAATGAAGTCTTGTTTTCTGCAGCAGATTTGCCTAATGCAATGCTTTGATTTCTTGACTGTTCCTTCCATGGCCAATGATTGTGGTTCCAAGTAAAATGAAATCCTTCACATCAATCTTTTATTTGTTTATCATGATGTTGTTTATTGGTTCAGTCTCGAGGACTTTTGTTTTTTTTATGTTGAGGTATAATACATACTGAAGGCTGTGGTCTTTGATCTTCATCAGTAAGTGCTTCAAGTCCTCTTCACTTTCAGCAAGCGAGGTTGTGTAATCTGCATAGCTCAGGTAGTTAACGAGTCTTCCTCCAATCCTGATGGCCTGTTCTTCTTCATATAGTCCAATTTCTCAGATTATTTTGCTCAGCATACAGAGTGAATAAGTGTAGTGAAATAATACAACCCTGACACACACCTTTCCTGACTTTAAACCACATAGCATCGCCTTGTTCTGTTTGAACGACTGCCTCTAGGTCTATGTACAGGTTCCTCATGAGCTTAATCAAGGGTTCTGGAATTCACATTCTTCACAGTGTTATCCATAATTTGTTTGTGGATCACAGTCAAATGTCTTTGCATAGTTAATAAAACACAGGTAAACATCCTTCTGTTATTCTCTGCTTTCAGCCAGGATCCATATTACATCAGCAATGATATCCCTCATTCCACGTTCTCTTCTGAATCTGGCTTGAACTTTTAGCAGTTCTTTGTTGATATACTGTTGTAACAATTTTTAAATTACCTTCAGCAAAATTTTACTTGTGTGTGATATTAATGATATTGTTCAATAATTTATGCACTCTGTTGGGTCACCTTTCTTTGGAATAGGCATATGTATGGATCCCTTTCAGTCAGTTGGCCACGTAGCTCTCCTCCAAATTTCTTGGCATTAGACCAGTGAGTGCTTCCAGTGTTATATCTATTCATTGAAACATCTCAACTGAAATTCCATCAATTCCTAGAGTCTCGTTTTTCACCAATGTCTTCAGTGCAGCTTAGACTTTCTTTTTCAGTACCATTGATTCTTGATCATATGCTACCTCCTGAAATATTTGAATGTCGACCAATTATTTTTGGTACAGTGACTTTGTGTACTCTTTCCATTTCTTTTGATGGTTTCTGCATCATTTAATATTTTCCCTGTAGAATCCTTCAAAATTGCAACTCAAGGCTTGAGTGTTTCTTCAGTTCTTTCAGCTTCTTTTTTTCAGTTCTTCCCTTTTCATTTTCTAACTCCAGTTCTATGCACATGTCATTATAATATTTACTTTGTCTTCTCAAAAGACCCTTTGAAATCTTCTGTTCAGCTTTTTTACTCCATCATTTCTTCTGTTCACTTTAGCTACTCGACATTTAAGAGCAAGGTTCAGAGTCTCTTCTGACACTCATTTTGGTCTTCTATTTCTCTCTTGTCTTTTTAATGACCTCTTTCTTTCTTCATGTATGATGTCCTTGATGTCATTCCACAACTTGACTAATCTTCAGTTATTAGTGTTCAGTCCTTCTTTAATGAATATATATTACTCTATCAGTAAGAGTTTTTGTACCAATAAGTAGAATAGAGCTAGGGACTTTATTTAGAAAAAATTTTTGGCATTTTCTCTACCTCTTCAGAGCTTCTTTTGATGGTTATAAGAAAACTAATGTTGGTTTAAACAAACAAACAAACAAAAAAACCCTGACTTTATTTTCCTTCTAGGCGATATGCTTTCATAGGGAATAGGATTCAAATCCCACACCCAACTTGCTGGCCTCTCTGGAACTGTATTTGGCCTAGGGTGGGCTGTTCTTCTCCAAGGGAACACTGTTATCTCAGGTGAGCCTCTATAGAGGACATAGAAAGCATAGCATAAATTTAGCGTGAAGGAAAATAACCTGTGATAGCTCGCGTATATATATATAAAAACATGTTTTATAGGAAGTGGCTGATATTTAATTTCATGTCAATTTGAGTGGAGAGTGTCTATAAATTCACAGCTGTCTACTTCCTTACCCTGATTTCAGTTCTTCTACTTAGACGTTCCAAAGCCTTTTCCTGATTTCTGTGTCCAAGTTCCACAGGGATCGTGTTATTGATGGTGTATGTGGCAGTGTCTGAGCCCCTGGCATTGAGATTTTGAAGAATTGCATCTCACTTCATCACCATCACTGTCATTATCTCATTTGCTCTTTTCCTGCTGGCTCCAGCTTTGGGGAGGGTGCTGAGCATGTGTGGAAAGGCTGGGAACTCTGAAAAATGCCTGCAGGGTATTTCTGGTTTACAGTTTGTTTCAGCTCATTTCAAACATAGAGGCATGAGAATGCATTAGTGTACTGATTCATTCCTTCATGGCATATTTGTTGAGTATCTATGTGCCAGGCAGTGAGATGGCAGCACTGGGGTACACAGAAGTAAGGCCCTTCTCTGCACCCCTGCACACGGGAGTCCACAGCCAGGGGAGAGTGAGATGTGGGGAGGAGAGACATCCCAAAGGACCCTGATTACTGGGGTCTGATAGATCTCCTGCTTTGATAAGTGTCCTAGGCTGGGTTCTCTAGAGGAGCAAAACCAGTGAAACATGTGTATGTATGTATGAATACATAGAGAGAGATAAATTAAAGCAAATGGCTCATGTGTTGTAGAGGCTGGCAAGTCCCAAATCTGTGGGTCAGGGGTCAGACTGCTGGAGGCTTCTCCTGACTCACTTGGTTGTAGAGGCTGACAAATCCAAAATAGGTATCTCAGGTGGAAGGCTGTTGGCTCGTGGGGTTGCAGGAGCTGGCGAATCCCAGGATTTACCAAACCACTGAGAATCATAACCTAATCAAGTTGACACATAACATTAACCATCACAATAATCGTTAACTGAACCATCATTTCCCCTAACTTATACTACAAGTGACCTTGGTCCAAAGTGAAATGTATATACAATTAACATAAGCCAGTGTGAGTTCCACCACCTGTCTGTCAGTCTGTCACACTGTGGTAGCTTGTGTGTTGCTGTGATACTGGAATTTATGCCACCGGAATTTCAAATACCAGCAGGGTCACCCATGAATTGATGCCTCTGAATTATGGTGCTGGAGAAGAATATTCAATATACCATGGAGTCCCAAAAGAACAAACAAGTCTATCTTGGGTGAAGTACAGACAGAATTTCCCTGAGAAGGATGATGAGACTTTGTCTTCCATACTTTGGACACGTTATCAGGTGCAAAAAAGAGAAAGACCCTCTATGATTTGAATTGACACAGTGGCTGCAACAATATACTCAAACTTAGCGGTTGTGGGGATGGCGCAGAACTGAGCAGTATTTCATTCTATTGTGCATATGATTGCTATGAGTCAGAACCAACTCGACAGCACCTAACAACAACAATCTTTACTGGAGTAGATCACCACGTCAGCGAAGTTGAGTGGTTGGGTGAGTTCGAACTGCCAAACTTCTGCTTAGCAGCCAAAAACTTAACTGTTTGTGCCACCAAGCTTCCTTAATTCACTAATATTAAAAAAATAAAATAAAAATTGCTGTCAAGTGGATTCTGATTCACTGCAACTCTACATAACAGAGTACAACTGGATCATAGGTTTCCAAGGCTATAATCTTTATGGAAGCAGACTGCCACATCTTTTTCGCACAGAGCATCTGGTGGGTTTGAAATGTCGACCTTTCAGTTAGCAACCAAGCACTTGGCCATTGCACAACCAAAACCAAAAAACACCAATCCTTTTGCCATCTAGTCAATTCTGACTCATAGCAACCCTACAGGACAGAGTAGAACTGCCCCACAGAGTTTTCAAGGAGCGACTGGTGGATTCTAAAGTCTGACCTTTTGGCTAGCAGCCAAGCTCTTACTTACTGGGCCACCAGGGACCCTTATTTAATAATAAAGCCCAAACATTTTATCTGATTTACCCAAGGTCACAGTTAGTAATGGTTATTGTTCTTAGATGCCTTTGAGTCAGTTCCAACTCATAGCGACTCCATCCATGCACAACAGGACGAAACACTGCCTGGTCCTGCGTTATCCTCAAAATTGTTGTTTTATTTGATCTCATTGTTGCAGCCCATTGTTTCAGCCACTGTGTCAATCCATCTCATTGAGGGTCTTCCCCTTTTTGCCTAACGCTTTACTTTATTAAGTATGATGTTTTTATCCAGGGACTGGTCCCTCCTGATAACATGTCTAAAGTACTCGAGACCAAATCTCGCCGTCCTCACTTCCAAGGAACACTCTGGCTGTACTTCTTCCAAGACAGATTTGTACATTTTTCTAGTAGTCCACAGTACATTTTATATTCTTTGCCAACACCGTAATTCAAATGCATCACTTCTTCTTCAGTTTTATTTATCGTGCAGCTTACACATGCATATGAGGTGACTGAAAACACCATGGGTTGGGTCAGGAACACACTAGTTCACAAGGTGACATCTTTGCTCTTTAACACTTTAAAGAGGCCTTTTGCAGCAGATTTACCCAATGCAATACATCATTTGATTTCTTGACTGCTGCTTCCTTGGGCATTGATTGTGGATCCAAGTAAAATGAAATCCTTGACAACTTCAATCTTTTCTCCGTTTATCATGATGTTGCTTATTGGTCCAGTTTTGAGGATTTTTGTTTTCTTTATGTTGAGGCGTGATCCATACTGAAGGCTGTGGTCTTTGATCTTCATCAGTAAGTGCTTCAAGTCCTCT
This sequence comes from Loxodonta africana, assembly GCF_030014295.1. Classification (NCBI taxonomy): domain Eukaryota; kingdom Metazoa; phylum Chordata; class Mammalia; order Proboscidea; family Elephantidae; genus Loxodonta; species Loxodonta africana. The sequence goes on along the minus strand of NC_087343.1, from coordinate 6,963,005 downwards.
TCACTTTCAGCAATTAATGTTGTGTCATCTGCATATTGCAGGTTGTTAATGAGTCTTCCTCCAATCCTGATGCCCTGTTCTTCTTCATATAGTCCAGCTTCTTGTATTATTTGCTCAGCATACAGATTGAATAAGTATGGTGAAAGGATACAACCCTGACACACAGTTTTCCTGACTTTAAACCATGCAGTATGCCCTTGTTCTGTTTGAACAGGTGCCTTTTTGTCTAAGTACAGGTTCCTTATGAGCATGATTAAGTGTTCTGGAATTCCCATTCTTCACAATGTTATTCATAATTTGTTATGATCCACATAGTCAAATGCCTTTGCATAGTCAATGAAACAGAGGTTAACATACTTCTGATTTTTCTCTGCTGTCAGTCAAGATACAGCTGACGTCAACAATGATATCCGTAGTTCCACTTCTTCTTCTGAATCTGGCTTGAATTCCTGGCAGTTCCCTGTCGATATACTGCTGCAACCTTTTTTGAATTACCTTCAGCAAAACTTTACTTGTGTGTGATATTAATGATAAAACCCATTGAAAAAACCAAATCCATTGCCGTCGAGTCAATTCCGCCTCCTAGCGACTCTATAGGACAGAGTAGAACTGGCCCATAGAGTTTCCAAGGAGCGCCTGGCAGATTTGAACTGCCGACCCTTTGGTTAGCAGCCGTAGACCATTTGATAATTTCTGCATTATGCTGGATAACCTTTCTTTGGAATGGGCACAAATATGGATCTCTTCCAGTCGATTGGCCAGGTAGATGTCTTCCAAATGTCTTAGCATAGACCAATGAGCGCTTCCAGTGTTAAATTTGTTTTCTGAAACTTCTCAATTGGTACTCCGTCAATTCCTGGAGCTTGTTTTGCACCAATGCCTACAGTGCAGCTTGAATGCCTTCCTTCAATATCATTGGTTCTTGATCATATGCTACCTCCTGAAATGGTTGAATGCCGACAAATTCTTTTTGGTACAGTGACTCTCTGTATTCCTTCCACCTTATCTTGGTGTTTCTTGCGTTATTCAATATCTTGCCCATAGAATGCTTCAGTATTGCAACTCAAGGTTTGATTTTTTTCTTCAGTTGTTTTCGCTTGAGAAATGCCAAGGGTGTTCTTCCCTTTTGATTTTCTAACTCTGTCTTCGCACATTTCCTTGTAATACTTTACTTTGTCTTCTTAAGCTGCCCTTTGAAAAATGTTCAGCTCTTTTATGTTATCATTTCTTCCATTTTCTTTAGCTCCTCTACATCCGAAAGCAAGTTTCAGGGTTTCTTCTGACATCCATTTTGGCCTTTTCTTTCTTTCCTGTCTTTTTAATGACCTCTTACTTTCTTCATGTATGATGTCTGACTTTGATATCATCCCACCATTTGTCTGGTCTTCAGTCATTAGTGTTCAGTGGGTCAAATCTATTCTTAAGATGGTGTCTAAATTCAGGTGGGATATACTCAAGGTAGTATTTTGGCTCTCGTGGACTTGTTTTAATTTTCTTCAGCTTCAACTTGAACTTCTATATAAGCAATTGATGATATGTCCTGCAGCTGGCCCCTGGCCTTGTTCTCTATCACTGCTTTCTACAGATGTAGTTGATTTCATTCGTATGTATTCTATTAGGTGAGGTCCACATGTATAGTCACCGTTTATGTTTTGGAAAAGACATTTGCAATGAATGTCTTTGGTCTTGCAAAATCCTATCATGCGATCTCTGGCATCATTTCTATCACCAAGGCCATATTTCCCAAATACAAATCCTTCTTCTTTGTTTCCGACTTTCACAGTCCAATCACCACTAATTATCAATGCATCTTGCTTGCATGTTTGATGAATTTCAGATGGCAAAATATGGTAAAAATTGTCAACTTCCTCATCTTTGGCATTAGTGTTTGGTGTGTAAATTTGAATAATAGTCACATTAACTGGTCTTTCTTGTGGACCAAACCAAAACCAAACCCAGTGCTGCCGAGTCGATTCCGACTCATAGTGACCCTATAGAACAGAGTAGAGCTGCCCCATAGACTTTCCAAGGAGCGCCTGGTGGGTCCAAACTGCCGACCCTTTGGTTAGCAGCTGTAGCACTTAACCACTATGGCACCAGGGTTTCCGCTTTCTTGTAGGTGTACGGATATTATCCTGTCACTGACAGTGTTGTACTTCAGCATAGATCTTGAAATGTGTTTTTTGACAGTGAATGCAACACCATTCCTCTTCAAGTTGCCATTCCCCACATAGTAGGCAATATGATTATCTGATTCAAAATTGTCATTATCAGTCCACTTCTGGTCACTAATCCCTAGGGTATCAATTTTTATGCATTGCATTTTTGACAACTTCCAATTTTTCTAGATCCATACTTCGTATATTCCACATTCCAATTATTAATGAGTATTTGCAGCTGGTTTTTCTCATTTTGAGTCTTGTCACATCAGCAAATGAAGGTTCGGAAAACTTTATCCACATCATTAAGTTGGACTCTACTTTGAGGAGATAGTCTTCCCCCGTTGTGTTTTGAGTGCTTTCCAACAAGAGGGGCTCATCTTCTGGCACTATATCAGTCATTGTTCCACTGCTATTCATAATGTTTTCACCAGCTAATTTTTTAGAAGTAGATTGCCAGGCCTTTCTTCCTAGACTGTGTTAGTCTGGCAGCACTGCTGAAATCTGTCCACCAACGGCGACCCTGCTGGTATGCGAAATACCGGTGGCATAGCTTCCAGTATCACAGCAACACACAAGCCACCACAGTATGACAAGCTGTCAGACGAGTGGTGAATGAGTGATGGAGCTGGATTAAAATCTTTCTCCTTCAGCAATTGACATTCCAGTGGAAATAAAAGCTGGGAAACGAGACCTACGTAGTCCGGTAGTTTTCAAACTGGAGAAAGCACTAGAGTCACCCAAAGAACTTGTTAAAATGCAGCACATTGGGCCCTACACCCAGAGTTCCTGTTCCAAAAGGCTGAGCAGGGGCTGGAAATTTTCATTTCTAACCAGCTCCCAGACGATGCTGAAGCTGCAGTTCAGGAGGTACCACTTTGAGAGCCTCTGTCAGCTCTATATGTTACGTTGGCTAGACAGAGCAATATATGCAACAGAGCTGCTGGTTAACCACAAGGACCTCCGTGGTTTCTGGATATACGCTGATCCTATTGTCGTTCACTTACAAATAAGGATCATTTAAGTCTAGGTATCTAAGGAACTAGATTTCTTTTATTATTATTCCTACATTTGGGGCTTTAGTTACTGTGGTTTTAAAAGTTCTTTCTGTCCAGTTGATGTCAGCTAAGATCAGGCAGCATTACATTCTCTAATCCACCTTCAAGGTCCCTGCAGTATTTCAAATACTTTTGTTTCCAACATCCTGGAATATTTGACTAACCCTTCTCCAGATCAAATAAAATCCCTTGTGCTTTTGTTTATTTACAGTTTTCCTGAGGCTGTATGAGAGCTGCACCTTACTGTTGGCACACAGCTGGGTTCTCTTCACCCTATGTTACCTGCAGGCTAAGTGAAAGAGGCGTCCGGCAGGGGGAAATGATCAGAGGCACCGAGGGCAGTGAACAAGGCAGCCTCAGGCTGGCTGCTGCACAGCTAATGGATACAAATGCAAACACCCAGGAACTGAGATGACTGAACCCAGAGCCACATCTGGTGGCCTGAGCAGCCCAGCAGGGCTCGATGCTCCATATTCCTAGTTTTCATTCTTTGGGGATATCTTGCACTGCTCTGGAGGTGTTATTTTTAACATTTTATTAGGAAATACTTTCAAAGTTAGAGAAAAATTTGTAAGAATAGAACACCTCTATATACTTCGCTGAGTTCTTTTTGCCCATCTGCTGCGCTGTGTTTTATTTAGGGCTTTGAACCAGTTCAAACCAGTTTAGTCATGGCTGACAAAATGAAATTAGAACAGACTTAAATTTTTAAAATCTGGGTGATCCAAAATGATAAGCAGAATGGGAAAAATTACAGGTTGAAGCCGTGGAATGGAAGACTCAGAAGAGGTGTAGTGAGCCTTTCAAGAGCCCAAAGACTGAAATTGGATTATTGGCAGGACTGTGGAGAGAGACACACATTCAAAGCAGTGAGGTTGGCAGCCATCTTTGAATAGGGCACTACTGTTGCTCACTCTGCTGGTCAAGAAATTTGGTTGCTGTACAACACACATGTTGCCCTAGTTTTCTAAGAAGGAGGTTAAGTTTCTAGTAGGGCTTCAACCCATAATTTTCCCAGTTCCAGCTATCATTCTGCTTCGCTGACATTTTAAAAATTCAGGTTTGTTTGAGTTTAGCCTTGTTAACCATGACTGAACCAGGCAGAGCCAGTTCGAAGCCCTGGTTTTATTGGTTCTTTCTTTCTATTTATATATGTATGTGTTGTCGTTGTTATTGTTGTGTGCCGTCGAGTCAATTCTGACCCATACTGACTCCATGTGACAGGAGAACTACCCCATAGGGTTTCCTAGGATGTAATCTTTACAGGAGCAGATCACCAAGTCTTTCTCCCCTGAAGCTACTATGTGGGTTCAAACTGCTAACCTTTCGGTTGGTAGCTAAGCACTTACCCATTGTACCACCAGGGCTCATCATCTATATAAACCGGACCAAACTCATTGCAGTCAAGTTGATTCCAACTCATAGAGACCCTGTAGGACAGAGTAGAACTGCCCCACAGGGTTTCCAAGCAGCAGCTGATGAGTTCGAAATGCTGACCTTTTTGTTAGCAGTGATCTCTTAACCACTATACCACCAGGGTTCCCCTCATATATATATGTATATAAAGTATTTTCTAAATCATTTGAAAACATCTTGCACATACCATGTTCCTTTACTCTTAAAAAATAGTTTTTTTTTTTTTTGTGGGTATGTATGAATGTATTTTTCTTTTTTCACTCATATTTTTTCTTAGTAATCATGTAAGTAACGAATATTTAAAACTGAAAAATTAGAAATGACAGAAATGAAAGAAGAAAAAAAAATCATTAGTAATCCTATCACCCAGAAATATAACCACTATATGGTTTCTTCTTTCTTTCTTCCTTCTTTTCTCTCTCCCTTCCTTCCCTCCTTCCTTACTTCCCTCCCTCTTTCCTTCCTTCCTTCTTTTCTCTCTCTCTTCTTTCTTTCAAGATTTTCTTCTTTCTTTTTTTTGGAGCACTTCACAGCTTGCAAAGAATTTTCAGAAATAAACCTTTCACAGCTGTGAAGTAGGTATATGTCTGGCACAGGACTTGAATTGTCTATCAGTTTCAGTTTGAGGTCTTCTGTTCCGTTATTCCTTTGGATATACTCCCTACATTTTTTTCTTACTTTGTTTTCTTTTTTTTTAAGCAATACTCCCCCTTCTCCTCTCCTCCTGGCCCCTGTTAATCACTAATCTACTTTTGTCTCAATGCATTTGCTTATTCTCTATATTTTGTGTAAGTTTTTTTTTTTTTATAATATTTTATTGTGTTTCAGGTGAAAGTTTACATGGCAAATTGGGTTCCCATTTAACAATTTTTCCCGTGACGTTGGTTACAGTTTTCACCGTGTGTCAGCATTCTCATTATTTCCATTCTGCTTGTTCTGTTTCCAGTGATGTAGCTTCTCTTCCCTTCCTTGCCTTCTTGTCTTTGCTTTTGGGTAAATGTTGACTGTTTTGTCTCATATAGTTAAGTTTCATATAAGTTTAATCATACAATATTTGTCCTTTTGTGTCTGACTAATTCCAATTAGTCTATTGTTTTTTGTTTTATTTTATCTTACTTTAGGTGAAAATTTACAGAGCAAATTAGTTTCTTACTTAAAAATTTATACACAAATTGTTTTGTGACATTGGTTCCCATTCCTATAATGTGTCAGCCCGCTCCCTCCATCCCAGGTTCTCTGTTTCCATTTGTCCAGTTTTCTTGTCCCTTCCTGCCTTCTTGTCTTTACTTTTGGGTGGGAATTGCCCATTTGGTCTTGTATTGATCTAAGAAGCATGTTCCTCACATGTGTTATTGTTTGTTTTATGTTGTTGTTGTTAGGTGCTGTCTTAGTCATCTGGTGCTGCCATAACAGAAATACCACAAATGGATGGCTTTAACAAAGAGAAATTTATTTTCTCACAGTCTAGTAGGTTACAAGTCCAAATTCAGGGCACTGGCTCCAGGGGAAGGCTTTCTCTCTCTGTCGGCTCTGGAGGAAGGTCCTTGTCTTCAATTTTCCCATGGCCAAGAAGCTTCTCAGGCATAGGGGGACCCCAGGTCCAAAGGACATGCTCTGCTCCTGATACTGCTGTCTTGGTAGTATGAGGTCCCCAACTCTCTCCTTGCTTCCCTTCCCGTTTATCTCTTGAGAGATAGAAGGTGGTGCAGGCCACATCCCAGGGAAACTCCCTTTACCTTGGATCAGGGAGGTGACCTGAGTGAGGATGGTGTTACAATCCCACCCTAATCCTCTCAACATAAAATTACAATCACAAAATAGAGGACAACCATACAGTACTGGGAATCATGGCCAAATCAAGTTGATACACACATTTTTGGGGGGACATAATTCAATCCATGACAGGTGCCCTTGAGTCAGTTCCAACTCATAGCGACCCTATGCGCAACAGAACCAAACACTGCCCAGTCCTGTGCCATCCGTACAGTTGTTGTTATGCTTGAGCCCATTGTTGCAGCCACTGTGTCAATCTACCTCGTTGAGGATCTTCCTCTTTTCCCTGACCCTGTACTTTACCAAGTATGATGTCCTTCCCAGGAACTGATCCTTCCTGATAACATGTCCTAAATATGTGAGACAAAGTCTCGGCACCCTTGCTTCTAAGAAGCATTCTGGTTGTACTTCCAAGACAGATTTGTTCATTGTTTGTTTTATAGACCTGTTTAATCTTTGGGTGGAAGGTAAACTTTGGAAGTGGCTTCTTTTTTTCTTTTTTCAGTTCTGAGTTAGCAGGGTGTCCGGTCTGGCTTTTTTTTTTTTGTGAGTTTGAATTTTGTTCTACATTTTTCTCCTGCTCTTTCCAGGACTCTCTATTGTGATCCATGTCAGAGTGGTCAGTGATGGTAGCCGGGCACCACATAGCTCTTCTGGGCTCAGGCTGGTGGAGGTTGCGGTTCAAGTGGTCCACTAGTCCTTTGGACTAATATTTGCCTTGTGTCTTTGGTCTTCTTCATTCTGCTTTGCTCTGAATGTAATGGGATTAAGAGAGGTATCTTAGATGGTTCATGTGGTCCATTAGTCCTTTGGACTAATATTTTCTTTGTGTCTTTGGTCTTCTTCATTCTCCTTTGCTCTGAAGGTGATGGGATTAAGAGATGTATCTTAGATGGCCACTCACAAGCTTTTAAGATCCCAGACACTACTCACCATAGTCCACTGTAGAATATTTTCTTTATGAACTATGTTATACCAATTGACCTAGATGTCCACCAAGACCTCAGTCCCCAGCCCTCAGCCTCAGCAGCTCAGTCCCTCAATGTGTTTGGATGTGTGTAGGAAGCTTCTATGACTATGCCCCCTTTGTGCTCTATTATATATATGAATATTCATGTTTTACATATAAATATGTATGTAAAAATACCCACAGCCTCACCTATACATGTACATGGATATACTCCTACATACCCTCCTTCCCTTATTCAGCATACAACCTGCCCATATATCTGCTTATAAGTTATTATTTGTTTTTATTGTTGTCATAGAGTTGTATGTGATGTAGTATTTACTGTTTGTTTGCCTCTTTTTTTTACCCTTGTGTTCCTCTATGTGTCTTCCTTTGCCTTGGTCAAGTTGTACTGACTTCACCTATATTGTGTATTGTCTTTCCCTTCACCAAAGTTAACATTTGCCTACTATCTAGTTAGTGATTTCCTCTCCCCACTCCTCCTCTCCTTTGTAACCATCAAAGATTGTTTCTATCTGTTTGTAAGCTTTTTTTTGAGTTTTTGTAACAGTGGTCTCAAACAGTATTTGTCTTTTTTGTGGTTGACTTATTTCACTCAGCATCATGCCCTCCAGATTCATCCATGTTGTGAGATGATTTGCAGATTCATCATCGTTCCTTATCGTTGTGTAATACTCCATTGTGTGTACATACCATAGTTTGTTTATCCATTTATCTATTGATGGGCACTTAGGTTGTTTCCATCTTTTTCCTATTGTGAATAATGCTGCAATATACATGGGCATGGATATGTCTATTCATGTGACGGCTTTTATTTCCCTAGGATATATTCCTAGGAGCAGGATTGCTGAATCGTATGATATTACTATTTCTAGCTTTTTTAAGGAAGTACCTTATCATTTTCCATAGTGGTTGTACCACTTTATATTCCCACCAGCAGTGTATGAGAGTTCCAATCTCCTCACAACTTCACCAGTATTGATCAGTGTCATTCTTGCAGGGGTGAGATGGTATGCCATTGTGGTTTTGATTTGCATCTCTCTGATGGCTAACGATTGACAGAATTTTTTCATGTATTAGTTGGCCACCTGTATGTCCTCTTTGGTGAACTACCTGTTCATGTTCTTTGCCTATTTTGTTATTGGGTTGCTTGTCTTTTTACAGTTGAAGTGTTGAAGTATTCTATATATTTTAGAGATTAAACCTTTATCTGATATGGTTTTTCTCAGTCTGTAGGTTCTCTTTTCAGCATACCATGTTTAAGATTCATCCATTTGCAGTATGTTTCAGAACTTCATTTCTCTTTGCACCAGAATGATATTCCATTGCAAAAATAGTTATTCTTTTACATAACTATACGTAGTACAGTTTAGCAACTTCAGTAAATTTAACATTCATGCAATACTTTTATCTAACCCACCGTCTGAATTCCAATTTTGTAAATTGTCTGAATAATGTCCTTAATAGCATTTCTCTTCCAGTATAGGTAGGATTCAGCTCAGGATCACATATCACATTCAATTTTCATATACCTTAGTCTATTTTAATCTGATACACTTCCATGGCCTTTCTTTATCTTTCATAATCTCCACACTTTTAAAAAATATCACCCATCTTTTTATTAAAATAGAATATGTGCCTCCTTTGGGGAATGTCTGTTGTGTCTGTATAAATAGATTGACTCCATACCACACAGGATGGTCTACATACACCCAGAGCCACAGGGCGCTTGTCACCCATTGTGAAAGGGTTCAGTCTGATCACCCCAACAAGGTGCCCTCCAGTTTCTCCACTCTGCAGGTACTATTTTGTCCCTTGCCTCTAATGATTTTAGAATGCAAGCTGTCTCAGGTTTGGTCTGTGGGAGCCCTTTCCAGCTGGCTTCTGTGTCCTTGTGATAAGCTCCCATCCTGTCTTTTCATCATTCTGGCCTAGGTCAGGGTTCCATCCCTGGATTATTCAATATTGCCATGCATATCAGCTCATAAAAGAATAAGGCAGCTTCTGAGCCAGCCAAGTGGAAGACAGAGAAGGAGGAAGGCCAGGGGAGTGCTGAAGAGACAGCCTTATGCATATCAGCCATATAATTATTTATTGGTTCTTGTTCACTATTCTCAGGTGCCTCAAACAAGTTACTTTTTTCTTCTGGATGATGGTGCAATGTAAAGTTTCCAACAACTGCAGAACCATGTTAAGTCCCCGAGAGAGTGTCACGGGTAATAGTAGTGAAGTATTTAGAGCCGTGGTGTTTTCAATCGTCTCATATACATGTGGAAACTGGACAATGAAAAAAGGAAGCCCAAAGAAGAATTGATACTTTTGAATTATGGTGCTGGTGAAGAATACTGATTATACCACGGACTACCAAAAAATGAACAAATCTGTCTTGGAAGAACTACAGCCAGAATGCTCCTTAGAAGTGAGGATGGCGAGACTCTCTCTTACATACTTTGGACATGATATCAGAACAGACCAATCCCTGGAGAAGGACATCATGCTTGGTAAAGTACAGGGTCAGCAAAAGAGAGGAAGACCCTCAACGAGACAAAATGACACAGTGGCTGCAACAATGGGCTCAGATATTGCAGTGATTATGAGGATGGCATAGAACTGGGCAACATTTTCTTCTGCAATTTATAGGGTCGCTATGAGTCAGAGCCGACTTGACTGTACTGAACAACATTTGGATCACTGATCAGCCATTCCTTCTTGTCTCATCTCATCTATCTGCACTGTGAAAAGGGGGGGGGGTCGCGGGGGTGACTTGGCATCTGGTCCTAATTCCATATGACCTTGAGCAGCTGGCCCAAACTCTTGAATCTTAGTCTAGCTTGACAGTCACTTTCTGCTCTAGCATCCCATGATGGCATTGGTCTGTGTCTAAGCAGAGTGAGTATTTTGACAACTTTGGCCTTGCCGTGATCCAGACCTCAGCCAACCCATTACTATGTTGACCACAGACGGACAGAGAGCCCAATAATGGACTGGCCCCTTTTCCCTCCCTATTACCTAATCCTAACTCCCTTCTGGCATGCCTTTGACATTCTTCTGGTTTGGATCCAATCTACAGGTCCTGGTTCAGCATCAAATTCCAAATTATGTGTGTCTACTGCCATAACAAAGTGACCAGCACTAGGCTGCCCATCTCCTCTACCTTAGAGTGGCCACCACTGCCTTCATCATCCCAACAGCTCCACCACATGCAGCCAATTCCTGTACACAGATCTCGCACCATCTTCCATGGTGGTCGTAACAGCTGCCACTCCCAACACTGACTGGGAGGATCCCATGAGTCCTGGGCTCCAGCAGGGCTGTGGAGCCTGCAGGACGATGTTTGGAAGTGGGTGCTGGGTTACAGACAGGGTTAGGTGACTCGTGTTTTGACTTTATTATGAATGTTTCCAAGCGTGTGAGTATGCCTGGGAAGTGGATTTGAGTCTAAACTGTTGGGTCCATCATGAGGAATAGGATTAGTGGTTCCTGAGCTCTGCCAGATTCACAGCTGTGTAGACAAGCCGCAGTGACCTAACCCTCCCAACTATGAGCTGGCCTGTCCAGCTGCAGTGGGAGAGTCTATCCCGAGGGCGTGTGAGGAGCCCGAGAGGAGTGGGAAGGCATGTGAGTGTTTGTGGATACGGGAGGGGACAAGATGACTTGTAAAGAGAAGAGAAAGAAAAAAGATCGTCATCACAGAGGGCAAGTACACGAGTGATGGTGAGGGCTTCTGCACTGGGGAAGAAGTGAAGAGGACATGGAGAGGAGGAGATGAAGGGTAAACACCTAAAAAGAAGGCCAGGCCAGTGGGAGAATGCCCTGGGAACAGAGAGGGGGTGGACCCCCCCATCCTATAGGAAGTGAGTCATGTTTCATTTCTGTTGAAGTGGATTATAAAAATATCATTGTTAAAACAACTAAGTTTTAAAGTATTTGATTATTTTTAATCAAAGATTAGTGAGCTGTTGAGTCTGCCTCCTCTTGACAAGACTTTTCCTGGTGATAAGTGTAGATGAGCTCACATTTCTTTCTACTACGTGTTTCCTTGAGGCTTAACGTGTAGGCAGTCTTTTGGATGTTTCTTTCATTCACCTAGTTAACATCCACCAAGCACCTACTATGTGCCAAAACCAAAAACCAAATTTGCTGGCATCAGTCGAATCTGATGCATGGCAGCCCTATGTGTAACCCTGTGTGAACTGCTCTGTAGGGCTTTCTTGGAAGTAATCTTTATGGAAGCAGGTTTCCTGGCCTTTCTTCTGCAGTGCTGCTGGGTGAGTTCAAACCACCAACCTTTAGTAGTTGAGTGTAAGTCATTCGCGCTACCCCAGGGCCTCGACTATGTGCCAAACCCTGTAGTCGGTCAGGGGAGGGGATACAAAGGTGGAGAGTACCCGTAGCCCAGCCTGGTAGAAGGAACAGAAACGTGCACCAAGGTAACAAGGTTCGTGCTGCACTGGTGTGTGTGTGGGAGACTGGGACCCATGTTCCTGCAGGAAAGGAACCCAAGCTAGACTGGGGACGGCGGGCGGGGGGGGGGGCGGATATTTAGAATTAACAGGACCACAGCATCAAGGCCAGCATGTACACAGGATGGTGGCATTTGGAACTTGTAGAGCTGGCCAGGATCCCAGCTAATTTGAATGGACAGTTACGGACGTCAGATCCAAGCCAAGTAGATGTAAATATGATGATGCTCGTCCCCAGCCTGGGAAGCTCACCTCACTCCCCTCACCTATTGATTCCTACTCAGCCTCTGCCTGCCGGCAGCTCAAGCACACCCCCTGAAGGAAGACACCTCTGCCCCCTAAATCCACTCTGTCCCCCTACTGCACACTGCTAGAACACAGCCCCTCTTTCTCCGTGGTCCCCATTGTATTTAGGTCTTGAGTGGTCCAGTGGTTCTCTCCTCTCGTCCTGTCCTCTTTCGGGTAAATGGTAACTAAAAGCAACAAAATTCCATCAACTATTTAATTCATCTATGTTGTTGTTGTTATTAGGTGCCGTAGAGTTGGTTCTGACTCACAGCGATGCTATGTATAACAGAACGAATCACTGCCCAGTCCTGCGCCATCCTTACAATCTTTGTTATGCTTGAGCTCATTATTGCAGCCACTGTGTCAATCCACCACATTGAGGGTCTTCCTCTTTTCCTCTGACCCTGTACTCTGCCAAGCATGATGTCCTTCTCCAGGGACTGATCCCTCCTGACAACATGTCCAAAGTATATAAGACGCAGTCTCACCATCCTTGCTTCTAAGGAGCATCCTGGTTGTACTTCTTCTAAGACAGATTTGTTCGTTCTTTTGGCAGTCCATGGTATATTCAATATTCTTCACCAACACCACAGATTCAAAGGTGTCAACTCTTCTTTGGTCTTCCTTATTCATTGACTAGCTTTCACATGCGTATGATGTGATTGAAAATACCATGGCTTCGGTCAGGCGCACCTTAGTCTTGAGGGTGACATCTTTGCTCTTCAACACTTTGAAGAGGTCCTTTGCATCAGATTTACCCCATGCAACACGTCTTTTGATTTCTTGACTGCTGCTTCCATGGCTGTTGATTGTGGAGCCAAGTAAAATGAAATCCTTGACAACTTCAATCTTTTCTCCGTTTATCATGATGTTGCTCATTGGTCCAGTTGTGAGGATTTTTGTTTTCTTTATGTGGAGATGTAACCCATACTGAAGGCCGTGGTCTTTGATCTTCATTAGTAAGTGCTTCAAGTCCTCTTCACTTTCAGCAAGCAACCATGCCTTACTTCCTAGGTGCCTCTGGGTGAACTCAAACCGCCAACCCTTCATTTAGCAGTTGAGTTCATTAACTGCTTATACCACCCAAGGACTCCCAAGGTACTGTAGAAAGCATGTGTTTCCAGTCCTTTTGAGCTAAAAATTAAAAGCAATATTGTGGGAAAATATGCAACCAAAATTTTTAGATAACAAACTGCAAACATTCATATTTTAATATGTTTTCTCATATAAGAACTAAACCATTCAAACTAGAATGATAGAGAATGTAAGTTCAATAACTTGGTGATCAATCACTCTAGTAATACAAATGTACACTGATTCAATCAAACTGGACAGTTTAAGAAAGAAATGGAACAAACTGTGATAATTTCTGAATGCCTCAAATTAACTAGCTGAGAAAATTCAATTTTTTTTTTTTTTAATTCAGAAGCCAGCTCCTAGCAAATGGGCATATATTATTCAAATGAGTAAATTCAGTAAATAATGTGAGGTCTGTGTCTTCTCCCTCAGAACTCAAAACCCCCTTGTCTTTGTGCCAACATTGCGTCCATAGTGATGTTGACAAGATACATAAAAGGTATGGTGACTGCTCAGACATGTAATCGCCTTGTCGCTGCACATCCTTCCTGAGCTCCTCTGCAGGTGAGTGGGGCATGGGGAGCCCCAGGGAGATTCCTGTGCTGCAGATTTGACTCAAAAGCAATTTCAGCTTCAGTAAGAGGGAGGAAAATTAATTTGTACAATTTTTCTGAGGACTTGAATAACAAAAGGACCCCAGACCAAATCTTGGCATTCCTGGGTGGTACAAATGGTTGGTGCACTCAACTGCTATCCAAAAGGTTGAAGGCTCAAGTCCACCCACACTCACCTCAGAAGAAAAGACTGGCGATCTTCTTCTGAAAATTGTCACTGAAAACTGTACGGAGCACAGTTTCTACTCTGTCACACACGAGGTTGCCATGAGTCGGAGACGACTTACAGGCAACAGGTTGGTACTGGTTATGGTCAAACAATTGAGGAAAAAAGCACAAATTCACTTCCAGTTCTGTAAAGCTCCTTTGAGCATCTGAACCTCCTCTCCAGCACACTTGTGTCCCTTGTAAATCTGGTGCACCCATGAAGACTTACTGCATTGAGTTCCTGTGAAAACTTGAACTCCGAGGTAGGCATGCAGGGCCAAGCAGTACTTGTGATGTTGGGGATGGTGGTCCCGGTAGGAAGTCCAGTTTGTGGAGCCGTGGAACACTGTCTGCTGGCCTCCACTTTCTGCCAACACTGAAATAAAACAAAAAGCAATGGTCTCTCTTGGGGGGTTTAGGAAATAAATGGTTTTCCCAGTGAAATCTGCAAAGACTGTAACAGTCTAGGGCTTTTTGAAGAACAGTCAAGGGGAAAATCCAGGGGGCCAGGTCCAAAGCTCTCTGACATTGAAGCAGGGGGAGCTGATGGCAAACTGAGTCGGAGACACAATGATATCAGGCATGGCTAGCGCTTTCTCCAGAGTAAGCGAGAGACGTCAGGAAAGAGACTGGTGATTCCATATGCTTACACTGATTTTTCCACCCCCATCTGTCTGTGTTGTGCTCTGGTGGCTTACATGCTGCTGTGATGCTGGAGGTTATGCCACCAGTACTTCAAATACCAGCAGCATCACCCATGGTGGACAGGTTCTAGTGGCACTTCCAGACTAAGACAGGTTAGGAAGAAAGGGCTGGCAATCTACCTCTGAAAATTAGCTAGTGAAAACTCTATGGATCACAGCAGGATATTGTTGGATATAGTGCTGGAGGGTGAGCCCCTAGGCTGGAAGGCCCCCAAAATGCTCAGTGGCTGCAGCCATGGACTCGAACATACCACTGACCGTGAAGGTGGCACAGGATCAGGTGACATTTCATTCTGTTGTACAGGGCGTCGCCACGAGTCAGGGCCCAGTCAAGGACGGCTAACAACAACATAGATTTTTATCTTGATATAGTTGAACTGTTTTCTCTAGGTTTCCACCTGATAACTTCCCTCTTAGGTGGACTTTTACAAAGTGGAAAGGCTGATGTGAGGAAAGGAAAAGACAAGACTCCGTGTCCAGAGTGAGGTCAGGTCTAGATATGGATTCCAGCCAATCAGCATTATTAATTCAAAGAATCCGCTGGAACCAGAGCCTGGAATATCTCAGCCGGCTCCTCTCCCATACCACAGTTCAGGGCCTTGAGAAGGAGCCAAATCCAACAGGGACAGACGTTTAAGAAGAAAAACTCATTTTATTTAAAACTTCATTTTATTAAATTCAAGGAATTTGTCTCTGGGCTTAAAGAGAGTAGATGTGATGAATCAAAGGCTTCGTGTTGTCCTCCTCGGAGGGTTTCTGAAAACTCATGTGCCCATGGAGGATGCAGCTGATAAAACAGAGACCTCGCTTACCCCAGCCTCAATGGGTGCTTTCCGTTGATTCAAATGGGATTAAATACCCAGTGTGCACTGACTTAGCCAGTGCAGGAAAACAAAGAGGGAGAAGCTCCCGCCTGGCCCCAGATTGTGAACATGGTCCTGGTTTTTCACTGAGTGCATCTGCAACTGTTTCTAAATCTGAGAAAACTGTCCGGCTGTCAACGCAGACCAGCCTCATTTCAACATGCCGTCGCCTCTCTTCTGACTCATGACAACCCCACCTATGTCAGAGCAGAATGGCGCTCCGCAGGGTTTTCAGCGGCTGGTTGTTCAGAAGGAGATTGCCAGGTCTTTCTTCCGATGCACCTCTGGGTGGACGAGAACCTCCAACCTTTCAGTTAGCAACCCAGTGCATTAACCGTTTGCATCACCCAGGGACTCAGAAGACAGATGAGAAAAAAAAAAAAAAAATGCTATCACAAATAAACAAAACACCTCCAGCAGAGAGCAACCTGAAGCCAAAGGTAAAGGTTTGGTACAGAAAAGAAGACCTTCTTTCCTTGAGGCAGGGTTCCCACAGCCCCGCAGTGCCCCCAGCAGCAAACGTGTCCTTGAGGACGGCAGTGGGGCGGTCTGGCAGCCGTATGTGTAATCAGCAGGAGAAATACGCTTCACACAGCCAACACCGGACACCGTCATGACATGGGGGACAGTTTAGTGCAGATGTTGACTCTTCTACACAACACTTCACAACGGGTACAATTACTGCAGTGTCTTGTCATCCTAATCAAATAAAGCACCCAACAGGGGCACATTCACCTCTTTTAAACCCAGGAAGTAGGGGATGATGCCTGGATTAGAGGGGCAAGATAGGGCAAACACCTCTGTACAGCGGGAAAAAGAAAATGATTTTCTTCCTAAAACGATCCCATTGTTTGGTGTAGGAGAGACTGGGGGTCATTTTATTAAAAGTTTCATGTGAAGAAGGCAAAACTCTTGAGCCTAGCACACACACAGATACACACAGACACACACAGTCATACACACACGCACCATGCGCATAACCATGTCTTCGATTATTACAATTAATTAGGAGAGTGGCTTTTACTCAGAAGAGCTTAGCTGAGACATTTGTTTGTGGTTGATCCTTTTTTCCCTCCACGAGCTGGAAATATCATTGTAAATGCGGCAATTAACAGCATCTCTAGCTGCAGCTCCGAGAGTGTTGACACAGATGTTAGACTAATCATCCCCAGCAAACAGCTATTCCCACAAAGGCTAAGATTAGTCGGAGTTGGCATGTGTTTCCTTCTGAGTCGCATTTGATTATAGATGATGTTTTGTTAGAGTGTATCCATGCAACCTCATAAATGGTGTAAAACCCAAGAAAAATACAGACTCTAAGCCAAAATGAAACTGAACGCTCGTCAGAAAAATGGGAGCTGGGTTCAGGCTCAGGTGCCCCAAAGGCTGCCTTGGCCTGTTGTTGTTCAAACCTTTAGGAAAGCTATAAACAGCAACCCTGACGTTAACATCAATTTAAAGGAGGGGTGGCTGCCAACACTTACTCAGCACGAGCTCAGCTGGCTCTAGCCTCTCCAGCACGACATGCAGTGACAGCGGCTGCAGCCTCCCAAGGCTGTGAACAAGGGCCACGCAGGCTGGGCAAGGGGAGCCCTCTCGCCTGGGCAAACGCATCCCAACGGCCCCCATTTTTCCTGGGACCAGCACAGGCATGTGGGAATTGGATGCGAGGGGGTTCCTTCCTCACTTTTGCTCTCAGTGAGCTGTCTCAGCCTCTTGTCTGTGGCATGCTCTCCTTTCCCCTTCTGTCAACAGACCCCAAGAGGTTCATTCTGACTGCTGTCTCCCTCTTTCCATCACCAGCCCCTCCTCACACCTACCCTGGAAATCCAAGTTGAATTACCCTTGGGGTTACTTCTGGAGCTACTCAGGGAATCCTAGAAGGCCTCCATCTTATTACTCTACTACTCATAACACCCAAAACCAACTCATTGCCATCGAGTTGATTCCAACTCAAAGCAATCCTATAGGACAGAATAGCACTGCCCATAGAGTTTCCAAGGCTCTAATCTTTACAGGCAGTTCAAATCCGCCAGGAGCTCCTTGGAAACTATGGGGCAGTTCTACTCTGTCCTATAGGGTCGCTATGAGTCAGAATCGACTCGACGGCACTGGGTTTGGTTTTGGTTTTTTAATCTTTACAGGAGCAGACAGCCACATCTTTTTCCCACAGAGCAGCTGGTGGATTCGAACCACTGACCTGTTTGGTAGCAGCCGAATATTTTAACCACTGTGCCACCAGGCCTCCTAAACGGTAACACATTCAGCTGCTAAATAAAAGGTTGTAGCTTTGAGTCCACACAGAGGAGCCTCAGAATAAAGGTCAGGTAGACTATTTCCCTAAAGACTAATCACCGAAAACCCTGTGGAGCACAGTTCTACTCTGACACACATGGGGTCCACATGGGTCGGCATCAACTTGATGGTAACTGGAAACTGGTCTGTCCTGGGAATGGAGTTGAAGAGAACAAGGGCAACACTAAAGCCTAGCTGAGTGCTCCGTGCTCAGTCCTGACAGCCTGTGTTCATTAGCCGTTTTAAAAAGCACCTGCTCACACGTGAATGCCTGCTGCCTGCTGATGGAAAGGACTCTGCCAGGTGCGGATGAGAAACAAAGACACAGGTGAGGCCTGGGTGCACAAACCTCGCCAGGCACTGAACACAGCACCAGTGAAGCCTGGAAGGAAAGCAGGTGGACATTTGGGACCCAGAGAGTCATTGAGATCCTGGGAAGTGGGGAGGAGGGAGGAAAGGCCAATGTGAACTCCTGATTCCTGGCGGTTGGGGGAGCTGGGACCAGAGGCTCTGCCCTCCTCAGCTGATCCTTCTGTCTGAGCCTTCTGTGCCCCTGGCCACCAACGTCACTGCACACATCAGGTGTGGCCTGCATTCATTCGATGATTGGAAGGGCCTGCTCACCCAGGAAATCATTGTCTTGTTGGCACCTGTCTTGCCGCCACTGCTGGCCAATCACACTGATGACACCTGAGCTGGTGCGCCAAGTGCAACAGGCCTTGTGATTCTCTGACCACACCTCAGTTCCCCACACTGCCCTAATGTAAACACCCAGCTCCGTGAGGGTGTGCAGGTTACCTTGTCAAAGTTCTGCAGGAGGTGAGGTCAGAGCCATTAAGCCTGCATCTTCACATGTCCTGCTCCTTCCCCTGCCTGCCAGCCAGAGAGGGCACCCCACAACAGCAGGGGGAGGCCTGGGAGCAGGCTGCCTGCCAGCCAGAGAGGGCACCCCACATCAGCAGGAGGAGGCCTGGGAGCAGGCTGCCTGCCAGCCAGAAGAGGGCACCCCACATCAGCAGGAGGAGGCCTGGGAGCAGGCTGCCTGCCAGCCAGAAGAGGGCACCCCACATCAGCAGGGGGAGGCCTGGGAGCAGGCTGCCTGCCAGCTAGAAGAGGGCACCCCACATCAGCCGGGGGAGGTCTAGGAGCAGGCTGCTTGCCAGCCAGAAGAGGGCACCCCACATCAGCAAGAGGAGGCCTGGGAGCAGGCTGCCTGCCAGCCAGAGAGGGCACCCCACAACAGCAGGGGGAGGCCTGGGAGCAGGCATGCAAAGTCCGTCCTCTGCACTGGGCTATGAGCATCTTGAGGGGCATCTGTAGCATTTTCTCAGTATTTCCTGCATCACACGGTGCCTATTTTTCATGTGAGGGCAGAGTAAATGCACCGTGAACACATGGAGGACTGCTGAAACAAGAACAAATGAAGGACTGCTGAAGCAAGAACAAATGAAGGACTGCTGAAACAAGAACAAATGAAGGACTGCTGAAGCAAGAACAAATGAAGAACTGCTGAAGCGAGAACAAATGAAAGACTGCTGAAATAAGAACAAATGAAGGACTGCTGAAGCAAGAACAAATGAAGGACTGCTGACAAGAACAAATGAAGGACTGCTGACAAGAACAAATGAAGGGCTGCTGAAACAAGAACAAATGAAGGACTGCTGACGAGAATAAATGACGGACTACTGACAAGAACAAACGAAGGACTGCTGAAGCAAGAACAAATGAAGGACTGCTGAAATAGAACAAATGAAGGACTGCTGAAATAGAACAAATGAAGGACTGCTGACAAGAACAAATGAAGGACTGCTGAAACAGGCCTGTACACATCACTTTGCCCTCCCAGGCTCACAGCCAGAGAACATTCCCCAGGCCTTCCTCATGCCCACAGCGCCTGGTGGCCTCCCCTCCAGCGCACACTCAGGCTACACAAACCTGAAAGGTGGACTTTATAAGCAACAAACGCCCGTGTCCTAACTGATGTCATACCCACCCTGGGCTGAAACTGCCCACCACTCGCAGAAACGGTCACAGGGAATGGACTATGTAACTGTCCTTCTTAATTTAAGACACTGGAGGCTTCCCCAGAAAATGTAAGTGTAATTTAACAGATCATACTTGTAGAATTACCTGATTTAAATCTCCACAGCTCATCTATCAGTTTGTCACACTGTGGTGACTTGCATGTTGCCGTGATGCTGGAAGCTATACCACCAATATTTCAAATACCAGCAGGGTCACCCATGGTGGACACATTTCATCAAAGCTTCCAGACTAAGACAGACCGGGAAGAAAGACCTGGCAATCTACTTCCAAAAGTCAGCCAATAAAAACCCTATGGATCACAGCAGGTCATTGTCTGATACAGAGCTGGGAGATGAGGCCCCTAGTAGAAAGGCACTCAACATACACAGCAGTCACAAAAATGGACTTGAGCATACTAATGATCATGAAGATGGCACAGGACCAGGCAACGTTTCAGTCTGTTATATATAAGATTGCCATGAGTTGGAGCCAACTTGACAGCAACTAACAACAACAATTTAAGTCTATATTTAAATAGCTACATGTGGCTACACCAACCAACCAACCAACCAACCAACCAACCAACCAACCAACCAACCAACCAACCAACCCATTGCCTCGAGTCTATTCTGACACATAGCGACCCTACAGGACAGGGTAAAACTGCCCCATAAGTTTTCCAAGAAGCAGCTAGTGGATTGAAACTGCTGACCTTTTGGTTAGCAGCCAAGCACTTAACCACTGTACCACCAGAGCTAGTGACTACCATATGGGACACACCAGCTCTAGAAGCTCCCATCCCACTTGGAATAGAGTATGTAGTCAACAGGCACTGAAATGAGCTTGATCTGGGAGCTTAAATCTATCTTCATTCTTGGCTAGTGTGGTTACGCCTACTGAGAAGTCAGAGCAATCACTCATCTTAGCCATCCATTCCTCAATGATCACTGGAGGGATCCCCTGTGCCATCTCAGGCACCGTTCTTACTTGGGGACTCCTCACAGATGAGTTCCTTCCCCCATTGGGCTCATGTTCTATAGTTTGAGAGACATCTCTCTGGACAGTTGACATGTGAACAGAGACTTATATGCCATGGGTCCATCTAGAGGGACAGCACTTTAGGTAGAAGGACCAGGAATGTGGAGGTCCCCAAGTGGGCATGGGCCTGCCATGTTTCATGAACAGAAGGAGGGGGTGATCTTAGAGGCCAGGGCAGGGGGAGGCAGACACCAGAGAAAGCAGGGCCTTGTAGATCACGGCTGGATTTGAATGTAATTTTCAGTGTGATAGGAAGTCATTGAAGGGTGTTAAGTGGGGGTATAACATGGTGTTATTTATGGTTTAAACTCCTTCCTCTGGCACCTATCAACGCACTGGCAGGGGGGAGGAGTCAGGCAAGAGAGAGGGCAAGAAGATGGGGAGGGGTTCTGTGCTCCCAGAGGCCGAGGGGAGGAAGAGGGGCCTGGCCAGAGGAGGGGGGCAGGGAAAAGGAGAGCCAGCAGATAGGACTTTCTGACATGGGATTTGAGCTTTGAGGCCAATACGAGGCTCACAAACTCCTCCTGGAGTTAGGCTAGAAATTTAGGGACTGCAAAGGTAGGATCAGAGTCCCTCGGTAGTGCAAACGGTTAATGCGCTCGCTGCTAACCAAAGGCCGGAGGTTGGAGCCCACCCAGAGGCACATCAGAAGACAGGCCTGGCAATCTGCTTCCAAAAAAATCAGCCACTGAAAACCCACGGAGCAGTTTTATGCTGACACACATGGGGGTGCCATGAGTCAGGGTCGACTGGATGGCAGCTGCTTTTGTTTTAAGGTAGTATCAGGGTAGCAATGTCTGGGATGCCTGAGACATCTGTGTGGACATCCAGAAGGTTGAAGCAAGCAGTGAAGTGTCCAAAATGACTGATCCCAGTGGCCACCACTTTTTTCTCTAAAATTTGAGTTCTGTCGATGTAAGAAGACAGAGCAGTAGAGATATAGGGGCACCATGTTAATCTCAAAGAATGCGAGGAGAAGTCTAAAGACCTAGTCAACAACTAGCCCAGATCTGAACGTCATGCCACAGGGCTGGCACATTTACTGGGGGCAAGGGGGCCACTGAGACACCTTAAATCACCCCCTATGTACCGTTTTCCCACGGAACGAGCTGTTAGATAAAGCTGTTGAGAAACTGGAATACCCCCACCCCCATTCACTTAGATTTTATTTCTCACAGTGGACTATCAGCTATGAAATTAGGTCCCCTGGTAAGCAAGCTACACCATGGTAATTCTGCAAGTATGATGTTTTAAATTACACTTCTAATATCTGGCCTTCCTCTTCCAACTTCTAATTCTTCTTTCTCATCACTCTCTGGTTTTTCCTGACCTGCATCCCTCTCTCCTCCTCATAAGATGGTCATTAAACTATCCCAATTGCCAGTAAATGCTGGAAAGAATGAATGGGTTTGGCTTTAAAAGCTCCTAAGTAGACAGCTGGGAAGTGGTTGAAAATTAAAACCAGGCAGTTTAATGATATTAATACGGCCTGTTGGAGGAAGTAAGTGAGTCTCAGGCCCTGTTTTATCTGTGACATCAGGGCTCAGAGGGGACACTTGTAGGGGGAGCCGTTGGTGGCAAGGCCTCGAGCAGAGGCAAGAATGGAGTAGGGCTCATTAGTTCATGCCCCAGGATAGCTCAGTTTGTTTCAGGTTGAAGCAGGAAATGGCAGCTTCCTGCAGTCAAGGTGAAGGGCTGAAGGCTCCTGCAGAGAGGAGTCTAACATGGAGGCTGCAGAGGGGTGGGGGACGGCCAGGGGGTCCTTCAGTATCTTTCTTCCCAGTGCCCCCAAATGGAGAGCTACAACGAACCAACCAAGTGAGCCGTGAGCCCAGGCTTCCCCTGCCCCCTCATGCTAGGATCATCTCACTGGGGTCATTAGTGGTCCAGTGGTAGAATTCTCACACACCGTGAGGGAGGCCTGGTGCTCAAGTCCCAGTCAATGCATCTCACACACGGCCACCACCCATCTATCAGTGTGTTGCTACGATGCCGAACAGGTTTCAGTGGTGCTTCCAGGCTAAGACAGACTAGGAAGAATGGCCTGGTGACCTGCTACCAAAAATCAGCCAATAAAAACCCTATGGGTCACATCGGTTAAGATCCCGTTGTGCATGGGGTTGCCATGACAGCAGCTAACAACAAGATACCACTAGAACCTTCCCAAGATGAGTGATTTATGCCTGTGATCAGGAATTCAGAGAGTGAGCCAACGGCAGCCTGGGGACTACAATGACTTGTTACAGGGACTCATCACAGCCTAAATTTGGGGACCTGGGGTTGGTAGTTTCTTTCCACTTTTCACTGAGAGCAAACAAAGCAGTCTAAATAAGGACAACAGTGTCATGATTGTTAATTCTTTAATGTCCCCCAAAGTATTAAGCACGATATAGACCATAGACAGCAATGAAGCTTAAATCAGACTCTTAAAAATAGAGGCAGTCCCTAACTTAGGATGTATAAGTTATGACGAACCACACTTTTAGGACCATCCTTTTTTACATACACAGTTTATCATTAGTAATATACACTACTTACAGTGTTGCAGCACATAATTTGCTACTGTTATCATTCTCATGCCAACCCCCAAAGACAAAGATTGGATTTATAAAGATACTGATAATAAAACACAATAATAATAAAAACAAACAAAAAAAGAGGTATTCAACTTAGGTCAGAACCGACTTACAGTGGAGCCATCAGAACAGAACCCCTTGGTGAGTGGACTACCTGGTTGTCTAAAAAGGCAACCATGTAACCACTTCACACATTCTTTCCATCCCAAGAACAGAAGAGGTTGAAAAGGAGGCGGGCAGTCAGGAAAGCATATTATGCTAGGTGTGGAAAGGACTGTCCCAGGCGCTTGGCCTCTCTGGGTTCTCTCGGTGATTCTGACACATTCTGTGTGCTCCAGTGGGGAGCAGGTCTTCACTGCCCATCTGCTATTTCCCCACTCACACGTGGAACATTTTAGCACCACAAGAAACCTCTGAAGTAAGTGCAATCCTGGTGCCTCCAACACACACCGAGTGAGTGTGGTGGGGCCCCAAGATTCTTCCCCGTGGTGTGCACACACACTGTCTCCCAGTAAGTCTTCAAACACTAATCTACGTACTGCTGTGAAGGGTTTTGAAGATGGAATTAAGATCCCAAGTAAATTGAGTTCAAGGTAGGGAGATTATCCTTTGTGGGTCTGACCTAATCAGGTGAGTCTTTAAATGGGATAGGGCTCTTCCTGAAGAAAGAGATTTGAACCCAGACAGGTATTCAACTCAAGGGAGATTCTCTATTGCTGGCTTTGAAGAGGGGGGACCAGGTGGCAGGGAACAGTCGGCAGACTCTAGTTGCTGAGGTCTTCCATCCTACATTTGCAAGGAGCTAAATATTGCCAACAACCTGAATGAGCTTGGAAACGGATTTTTCCCCCCAGCTGCCATAACGGAAGGTGGCCCTGCCCATACCTTGCTTTCACTGTGTGAGACCCTGAGCAGAGAACCCAGTCACAGTGTGGCCAGACTTCTGACCCACAGAACTGTGAACTCTTAAAAGGTGGTCGGCTGAACCCACTGAGTTTGGGGTCATCATTTACGCAGCATGGAATCACCAGAACAGGTGTGAGCTGGTCCACCACCACAGCTGCACAGCATCAACTTTCTCAGCCTCAGTTTCCTCATTCGTAACAGAGGGACGATCATTCCTACCTTCCTTCCTCCATCCCTCATAGGGGAGTGGCCAGGACTACCGGGAAAATGACTCGGACTTACACGGAAAAATAGAAGCTGGTATAGAAGGTCAGTTATTGATATTCTCATTGTCAAAAATTGTCATTAACTACAGCTGTTTCGTTGAGGAAGCCCCTGAAGGAGATAGGCTGACGCAGTGGCTGCAACAATGGGCTCAAACACAGCAATGATTGTGGGGACGGCACAGAACCAGGCACCGTTTCCTTCTGTTGTTCGTAGGTCGCTAGGAGTGGGAATGGATTCAACGGCACCTAACAACAACACAGCTGTTTCATTTTCATTATATGAGACATTTGGTCTTTCTCACAATTTTGCATGAAAAATAGCCAAAAAAAAAAAAATCAAAACCCACTGCCATGGAGTTGATTCCAACTCATAACTACCCTAGAAGACAGAACAGAATTCCCCACAGGGTTTCCAAGGCTGTAATCTTTATGGGAGCAGATAGCCAGGTCTTTCCTCCCTTGGAGGTGCTGTTGGGTTCGAACCACTTACCTTTTGGTTAGCAGATGAGTGCTTAACCACTGCACCACCAGGACTCCTTGCATGAAAAATAAGTATCAGATGAACAGTTTTTCCTAAGCCACGTTGCCTGGAATGCTAACATTCACTGAGATGTTGATTTTTGTTTTTTGGAGAACGGTGCCAACATCAAATAATCCTCATGCCTCTGGAGATTGACAAAGGAAGTGGGTAGATGAAAGAAACCCTGCCATGAAGAAACTTACTCAACATTGTTTAACCTAGCATCCTTCAAACCTTTTGATCCAAAGACACTTTCCTCAAGCCACTTTGCTAAATCTCATGGGATGCGAGGGGCCTGTGAAGCCCCGTTTGGGAAGACTGGTTCAGAAGCTAATACAAATAGCTAAACAAACAAACCAGTACAGATCTGCTGACTGTCCGTGGCAGGAAATCAGGTCATGCGACGTCAGGGGCACATGACAGAGCATCTCTCTACCTTTCTTACTCCCCATGTGCTTTCTGCCAGCTTTTTTGAGGAAAACGAAATAGCTGACATTGAGTTGACTCTGACTCATGGTGACCCCACGTGTGTCAGAACAGCTCTGTGCTCCATGGGTTTTCAGCAGCTCGATTTTTCAGAAGAGGACTGCCAGGACTTTCTTCTGAGGGACCTCTCTCTGGGTGGACTCAAGCCTCTAATCTTTTGGTTAGCAGCTGAGCCTGTTAACCATTTACACTACCCAGGGACTCCCAGCTTTTGGGCATTCTCCTAAATCTTTTGTCCTAAACATTTCCAACCAAAAGAAACTGAGCCCTGGTAGGAGTATTTGAGACAGGTGGCACTGCCTTTCAGCACACAGAGGGACATGTTATCCCCTGAAAATGCGCACTAAGAAGTGAAAATGTCTTTTTAGTAGGAAAATACTTGATAAGAGAATGAAAACTCATTGTCTTAAAAATAATAATAAAGCGCACTTTTTTACTTATCTAAAGTCTACAATGATTTGCAAAGAAAAGATGTGGCATTTAAACAAGACTTCGAGACAGAGAAGTGTATTGTAATTTAGCAGCAATTTACACTGTGGCTGGGGGCCAAGACAACAGGCAGATTGATCACAGCCTCCGGTATACAAGGACTTCATATATGAGCTATGCAACTTTTAAAAAGATGAATTATTGAATAAATGGAGTCAGGAAAACTGACTCTGTGAAAAAGAAAAAAGTTATAACTACAACTCTCATTTTAAAATGAATTTCAGATGGACACAAGTTTACATAAAAAATAATAAACCCCAAGTATGCTAGAAAGGTCCTTGAGTGGCACAAATGGTTTGCACCTGGCTGCTAATTGTAACGTTGGCAGTTTGAATCCACCCATCTGTGTCTTAGAAGAGAGGTTTGATGATCTTCTTTGATTAGATTGTTGTTGTTGTTGTTAGGTGCCATCAAGTCAATTCCGACTCATAGCAACCCTGTGTACAACAGACCAAAACACTGCCCTGTCCTGCGCCATACACACAATCATTGCTATGTTTGAGGACATTGTTGCAGCCACTGTGTCAATCCATCTAGTTGAGGGTCTTTCTCTTTTTCACTGACCCTCTACTTTACCAAGCATGATGTCTTTCTCCAGGGAATGGCTTGGGTCGTGTACATCTTAGTCCTTAAAGTGACATCTTTGCTTTTTAACACTTTAAAGTGATCTTTTGCAGCAGATTTGCCCAATGCAATGTGTCTTCTGATTTCTTGACTGCCGCTTCCATGGGTGTTGATTATGGATCCAAAAAAAAAAAAAAAATGAAATCCTTGACAAATTCAATCTTTTCTCTCTTTATCATGATGTTGCTTATTGGTCCAGTTGTCAGGATTTTTGTTTTATGTTGAGGTGTAACCCATACTGAAGGCTGTGGTCTTTGATCTTCATCAGCAAGTGCGTCAAGTCCTCTTTAGCAAGCGAGGTTATGTCATCTGTGTAACGAAGGTTGTTAATGAGTCTTCCTCCAATCCTGATGCCCTGTACTTCTTCATATTGTCCACCTTCCCGGATTATTTGCCCAGCATACAGACTGAATAGATATGGTGAAAGGATACAGCCCTGATACACACCTTCCCTGGCTTTAAACCACGCAGAATCCCCTTGTTCGGCTGGAACGAATGCCCTTTGATCCATGTACAGATTCTTCATGACCACAATCGAGTGTTCTGGAACTCCCATTCTTTGCAATGTTTTCCATAATTTGCCATGATCCACAGAGACAAGTGCCTTTACATAGTCTATAAAACACAGGTAAAATCTTCCTGGAATTCTCTGCTTTCAGCCATGATCTGTCTGACATCAGCAATGGTATCACTCATTCCATGCCCTCTTCTGAATCCGGCCTGAATTTCTGGCAGTTCCCTGTCTGCGTACTGCTGAAAACGCTTTTGAATGATTTTCAGCAAAATTTTACTTGCATATGATGGTAATGATATTGTTCTATAATTTCTGCATTCAGTTGGATCACCTTTCTTTGGAATAGGCATAACTATGGATCTCTTCCAGTTGGTTGGCCAGGTAGCTGTCTTCCACATTTCTTGGTTTAGACGAGGAAGTACTTCTAGTGTCGCATCCGTTTGTTGATACGTCTTGATTGGTACTCCATCAATTCCTGGAGGCTTGGTTTTGACAGTGTCTTCAGTGGAGCTTGGATTTCTTCCTTCAGTACCATTGGTTCTTGTTCATATGCTGCCTCTTGAAATTGTTGAACATTGACAAATTCTTTTTAGTGTAGTGACTGTGTGTATTCCTTCCAACTTCTTTTGATGCTTCCTGCATCATTTAGTACTTCCCCCTAGAACCCTTCACTATTGCAACTCGAGGCTTGAATTTTTTCTTCAGTTCTTTCAGCTTGAGAAATGACAAGTGTATTCTTCCCTTTTGTTTTTCTAACTCCAGGTCTTTACACATGTGTCATGGATTGAATTATGCCCCCACCCCACCCCCAAAATGTGTGTATCAATTTAGCTGGGCCATGTTTCTAGGTACTGTGTGATTTTCCTCTATGTTGTAAATCCTGCCTCTATGATGTTAACGAGGGAGGAAGGGCAGCAGTTGTTAGGCAGGACTCAGTCTAAAAGACTGGATTGTCCCTTGAGGCAATCTGTTGAGATATAAAAGCGAGAAAGGAGCAGAGAAACAGCGGGACCTCATACCACCAAGAAAGCAGTGCCAGGAGCAGAACGCACCCTTCAGGCTTGGTGTCCCTGTGCAGAGAAGTTCCTCGATCAGGGGAAGATTGATAAGAGGTCCAAAAGAGAGAGGAAGCCTTCCCCTGGAGCTGACACCCTGAATTTGGACTTTTAGCCTACATTACTGTGAAGAAATAAATTTCTCTTTGTTAAAGCCATCCATTTGTGGTATCTCTGTTACAGCAGCCCTGGATAACTAAGACAACATGTCATTATACTTTGGTAAACAGAGGGTTTGTGAAAAAGAGGAAGACCTTCAATGAGATGGATTGACACAGCTGCTGCAACAATGGTCTCAAACATATCAATGATCATGAGGGTGGCGCAGGACTGGGCAGTGTTTTGTTCTGTTGTATATAGGGTTTCTGTGAGACGGAACAGACTCGACAACACCTAACAACAAACGACAACAACAGTTTTTATGGGAGCACATTGCCAGGTCTTTTCTCCCACTGAGTCGCTGGTGGGTTGGAACTGCAGACCTTTTGGTTAGCAGCCAAACACTTAACCACTGCATCACTAGATCCTGGCTTACTTGAAGGGATGGTAAATTTTACAAAATCTCTGGAAGTTTATACTAAAAACAAAAATAATTAAGACTTGGAACTTGTAGCCATATGCCTTTTCAACAATCTCCTGGGGCCCACTCAAGGTCTATCTAACTCACCAACCTTTGAGTGTGACTTACTATTTTCTATTGCTTCTTAGAAGCAAGGATGGCTAGACTACTTCTTACATACTTTGGACATGTTATCAGGAGGGATCAGTCCCTCCATAAGGACATCATGCTTGGTAAAGTAGAGGGTCAGCGAAAAGGAGGAAGACCCCCAATGAGATGGATTGACACTATGGCTACAACAATGGACTCCAGCCTGGCACCAGTTGTGAGGGTGGTGCAGGGCTGAGCAGTGTTTCGTTCTGTTGTGTGTAGGGTCACTATGAGTTGGAATCAACTCGATGGCACCTAACAACAACAACATTGCTCACGATACATCAAAAGCTATAAGGGTCAATGTGAACATGTAGAAAACTGATAGCAATGCAAATAATTCTTGTCTGAAGGCAAAGGAAGTTATCTTTGTGCTGTAGCTTTAGAAAGATCACAGCCCAAATGTTTTGATTTCATGAGGGCTGTAGTTTAGCAACCTGGGCCCCATGTCCATCTAGTGTCTTGTATATACTCAGCACCTGCCCCCACCCCCCCAGCTTACTAAAACCATTTTACCATCTTGCTGGTGTTTCCACTATAGACAACAACAAAGAACAGTTGCCATGGAGTTGACCTCAAGTCATGGTGACCCCATACGTGTCAGAGTAGAACTGTGCTCCACGGGGTTTTTAAGGGCTGAGTTTTCAAAAGTAGATCATCAGGACTTTCTTCTGAGGTCCCTCTGGGTGGACTCAAGCCAACAAGCTTTCACTTAGCAGCCGAGCAGTTAACCGTTTGCACCACCCAGGGACTCTAGCCCATTGAGTAGAAATTCTATATTATAATCTTAAGGCAGAATTATTTCCCCTCAGGAAACCTCAGTTTTTGCTCTTAAAATCTTCAGCTGATTGGACGAGGCCCACGCACATCATGGGTAGTAATCTTCTTGACTTAAAGTCAGTTGATTGCATATGTTAATCACATGTAAATACCTCCCTGGCAGCATCTGGACCAGTGGTTTACCGAACAATTGGGCGCTGTAGCTGAGCCACGCTGACAAATAAAATGCATCTCCACAAGCACCCATTCACACAGATTCTGGGCTTTCCTCCCACCGCATCAGCTCACAGGCAGGATGTAGAGGTGCAGAGGGGGCAGCTCTGGCTACCCCAAGTCTTACCTCTAACCCTGGCTCTGCCTTGACTCCTAATGCTCTCATCTGTGGCACAAACAATCTCTAGGGCTTTTTCAGGGCTCTGATCCTACAAATTCCTCATATCTGTCCCGCGATTTCGCAATGAATGAGTGAGTGGTTTCTAGTCTCCTTACTGACATGCCTGCTGAAATCTTTCCCTTGGCTTTCCAACTTTCTTCTGATACTTTCGAATGATCGCAGGCTCCAGGGAGGAGAGTTTGGGTAAACCTCTGTCCAAGTGCTGGCTCCCAAAAGTTCCAAAGTTGTTTCTTCACACGAAGCGTCCTTGAGAGATGGGACATATGAGCACGGAAATCTGAGGGTCAGCCAGCTCTGCTCCTGGGGGAGGCAGGGGCTGCTGGCTTTGTGGAGTGTCCTCTAATCTCTGGTCCGCTCTGATTCTTCATGTGATAACATCATTTTGCCTTTGTTCCTGAAGGTCCAATAAATCTCCCTCTCTCCGGCACTTTAGCCTGGGATTAATAATTTCTGGCTGGCTTGTTATAGTGTATGTGAATGTCTTCCCAAAATTACCAAGTATTATTAAAAATGCTAATCTTTTGTAAAAAAAACATCTTTTGTAGATGCCTTAAAACTAAGTGAATTTCACTCTTTATATCCATTGGGTTGAGCTAGGAGGTCTGAATAAGAGATAAAGGAACATCAGACATTGTAAATAAAGAAAATAATCTCTTTAAAAAAAAAATAATCTATTCTCTTTTGTTTTTGTTGAAAATATACACAGAACATACACCAAGCCAACAATTTCTGCATGTACAATTCATCGACACTGATTTCATTCTTCGAGTTGTGCAACCATTCTCACCCTCCTTTTCCCATTGGTTCCTCCCCCATTAACATAAATTCACCGCCTCTAAGCTTCTTATCTCATTAGTTTCATGTTTTCGTGGAAAGATTAAAACCAGGGCCTCTCAACCTCAGCACTTCTGACGTTTTAGGTTGGATAATTCTTTGTGCTGGAGACTGTCCTGGGTACCACACGATGTTTAGCAGTGTTCTTGGACTCTAGATACCAGCAGCCACTAGATGCCAGTATTACTACCCACTGACCCATGATGATCAAAAAGAGCAACCCAGGGATCAGCCCAGCTGGCCGATGGCCTCCACTGTGAAGGTGGACAAGGGGTCCAGGAAGGTCACTCTTTCCAGTGAAGATGGAGACCTCCTCTCTTGGCCCCCAAGAACGTGGTGGGCCCCCACCTTATGCCTAAAGGGACATAAGTAACTCTGAAGCTGAGAATTGTGGCTGAAGAAAGCAGACGTGGCCCAGAAACTGTGTCCAGCACACACACCTCATTGTTGTAAGTGGTCCTCTCTTTGTTGTAGAAATGTAATTATTAGGATTGATTTCACTTTCTTTGTATTTACTCATATAACATAAATTTTCCATATGTATTTCTTCTGTAATTTTTTAAAAAACTTAAATGGAAGGACTCATACAGATGTTTAATATACCCTCAGGGGATATGGAGTCCCTAGGGGATGCAAACAGCTAATGTTTTCAGCAGTTAACCAAAAGGTTGGAGGTTTGAGTCCACCCAGAGGTACCTCAGAAAAAAAAAGGCCTGGCAAACCTACTTCCAAAAACCAGCCCTTGAAAACCCTATGGAGCACTGTTCTACCCTGACACACATGGGGTAGGCATGAGTCAGAATCAACTCAACAGCAAATGGTTTCAGGGGATATGGCGGACACACTCTAAGGTGACCCCCAATAATGTATGCCTTGCATAATCCCTTTCTTTGAATGCAAGTGGGACCTGTGACTTATATGTAGCCAACAAAACGTGACAAAGGTGATGTTATGTAACTCCCATGATTATATTATCTTATATAAGACTGCCTTAGAAGGCAAGAGCAAGAGACATTCCCCTTTGTTGGCTTTAAAGAAGGAAGCTGCCAGGTCCTGAGGGGGCCTGGGAGGGAGCTACGTGGCAAGGAATGTGCGTGGCCTCCAAGAGCTGAGTGTGGCTTTTAGCTAACAGTCAAGCATGAAAATGGGACCCCAATCTACAGCTACAAGGAATTGAATCCTGACAACAATCTGAGAAGATCATTCCCCGGTTGAGTCTCTGATAAGTCCACAGCCCTGGCTGATACCTTGACTACAGCCTAGCAATGTTAACCGCAATTTCGCGAGTTAGAGCTGCCTGCCTCAAACAGCCAATTCTTGAGACAGAGGTGAGGTGGGTAGCAAGATCTTTATTAGATATACTGGTATATGGAGACAAAGGGGAATGATCTCCTCCGAAAGTCGTCTGTCTCCCCAAATACAGGTCACCTCCGGTTTTTAAGGGAAAAGGGGATATAAGTTTTGGGCAGTTGTGGAATGTGCATTCTCTTTCTTCTGTTTGGTTTTGGTGGTCATATCTCACACATGTTGATCTTTTCCTGACATTATCCCATTGGCTCAGGGGTGGCTGGTGTCATCCTTTGTCCAATTTGACAGGCTTAGATCAATATCACTTGTTTTCTACAGTCCTAGAGGAAACACTGGTTAACACTTAACCATTTGGGGAGCTAACATCAGGATCTTACTTGGAGGCAGGGATGGGCTGGGGGAGGGAAAGAAGAGAAAGAAGAAAGAAGAAGGAAAAAAATTGGCCCAGGGACTGTTCAAGATATGGCTGAGTAGCCTGTTTCAGCGAGGCCCAAAGCAGAGGACCCAGCAAGGCTGTGCTCCGACTTCCGACCTATGAAACATGTGACATAATTAACGTGTGCTGTTTTAAGCTGCTAAGTTTGTGGTTGTTATGTAGCAATAGATAACTGATACAGGCGGTTTCCACTTCTTTGAGAATGGGTGTGCCAAATAACTTCCCAAGAATTGCAGTGATCTCTGTATTAACAAATTGAACCAGTTGTCATCGAGTTGCCTCTGTGCATCAGAGCAGAATTGCTCCACAGGGTTTTTAATGGCTGAATTTTCAGAAGGAGATCACCAGGTTTTTTTTTTTCTGAGGAGCCTCCAGGTAGGCTCAAATCTCCAATCTTTCGGTTAGCAGTAGAGCAAGTTAACCATCTGCACCACCCAGGAATTCCAAATTAGGAAAATAGTGGGTTTTTAGTTATTCAAGCCTTAGTGCATCAGAACTTTTAAATACACTGAAGGGAAACCACAGCCTCTGAGAGTGGGAAGCTTGCCGGGAACTTACATGGAAGCCATGGTGGGCTACTAGTGAACTTAAACGATTTCAGAGAAGGCTGACAGCAGACAAGGCCACACTATGGCCGGCATGGACCAGCTAAAACAAAGGGCACACTGTAATCACGTCTGAACACAGACAAAAAAAAAAAAAAGAACATTGTCAGAACGGTAAAGAGGGCTAAACATCCCACTATCCTGGCTAATATGAACGACTGCTATTTTTGTTATGCTTTACCAATTACAGCATTAGCCTCGCTCCACTCTTCTTACTTTCTAAAAAAAAAGTAAGGATTATTAAGACCTCCAATGATAGAATTACCCCCATTTCCCGACAGCATTCAATCCTGAACAAAGCCCTATGCTCTTGAACTCTCTCCAAAATTACCAACACAATTCCAAATTCTACAAATCCTTTCTGACACAGTCTTCTTACACCCCATGGCCTTCCTTGCTGTAACTAGTCAATAGGCCCAATCTTATTCGAGAGCAGATGCATTCCTGGTATTCTTCAGGTAGTTGTTGTTTTTAGGTGCCATTGAGTCAGTTCCAACTCATAGAGACCCTGTGCACAACAGAACAAAACACTGCCCCAGGTCCTGTGCCATCTCCACAACTGTTGCTGTGCTTGAGCCCATTGTTGCAGCCACTGTGTCAATCCCTCTTGTTGAAGGGCTTCCTCTTCTTCACTGACTCTCTACTTTACCATGCATGATGTCCTTCTCCAGGGACTGATCCCTCCTGTTAATGTGTCCACTTTACGTGAGATGCAGCCTCGCCATTCTTGCTTCTAAGGAGCTTTCTGGTTGTACTTCTTCCAAGACAGATTTGTTCATTCTTTTGGCAATCCATGGTATATTCAATATTCTTTGGCAGCACCACGATCAATTCTTCTTCGGTCTTCCTTATTCATTGTCCAGCTTTCACATGCATACAAGGTGATCGAAAACACCATGGCTTAGGACAGGCCACCTTAGTCTTCGACGTGACGTCTTTGCTTTTCAATGCTTCAAAGTGGTCTTTTGCAGCTGATTTGCCCAATGCAATGCTTCTGTTGATTTCTTGACTGCCTCTTCTATGGGTATTGATTGTGGATCCAAGTAAAATGAAGTTCTTGACAACCTCAACCTTTTCTCTGTTTATCACGATGTTGCTTATTGGTCCAGTTGTGAGGATTTTTGTTTTCTTTATGTTGAGGTGTAATCCATATAGAAGGCTGTGGTCTTTGATCTTCATCAGCAAGTGCTTCAAGTCCTCTTCACTTTCGGCAAGCAAGGTAGTGTCATCTGCATAACACAGGTTGTTCTTTAGGTAGAGGCACTGGAAATCCTATAACCGAAGTAATTTTGATGTATTTCAATATTAGGGAAAATATAAATCAAAAACTCATTTAAAAATAGCCCGTACAGGTTTTTCACAAAAGAAAAGCAATATCCAAGGCATGTTAGTAGTTACTTCATCAGCTATATATATATATATATATATAATCTATCTCCTTAGTGTTTGCCATTACGGCTAATGTTTGGAATGATGACTCTGAAGGACTTGGAAGTCCTCAAACATCAAAGAATCATTCGAGATGGTATACTATAAGGCAGGCAACTGCAATAGTGCCTTTGAAAGATGTCTTAGTCAGCTAGAGCTGCTATAACAGAAATACCACAAGTGGGTGGCTTTAACAAACAGAAATTTATTTTCTCACTGTTTAGGAACCTAGAAGTCTGAATTCAGGGTGTTAGTTCTAGGGGAAGGCTTTCTCTCTCTGTCAGCTCTGGCGGAAGGTTCTTTTCCCTTCTGAGCTTCTGCCCCTGGGCAGTCTTCATTCGGCTTGGCATCTCTTCCCCCATCTCTGCTTGCTAGCTTGTGTTTAATCTCTTTTATAACTCAGAATAGATTGACTCAAGATATACCTTACACTAATCCCATCTCATTAACATAACAAAGACAACCTATTTCCAAATAGGATTATAACCACACGCATTAAAAAAAATGCCATCAACTCCAACTCATGCAAAAACAACGCAAACCCACTGCCGTCAAGTCAATTCCGACTCATACCCTATCAGACAGAGTAGAACTGCCCCGTAGAGTTTCCAAGGAGCGCCTGGCAGATTTGAACTGCTGACTTTTTTGGTTAGCAGCCATAGAATTTAACCACTACGCCACCAGGGTTTCCCTCTAACTCACAGCGACCCTATAAGACAGAGTAGAACTGCTCCATAGACTTTCCAAGGGGCAGCTGGTGGACTCAAACTGCCAACATTTTGGTTAGCAGCCATACCTCTTAACCACTGTGCCACCAGGGCTCCAACCACAGGCATAGAAGTCAGGATTTACAATACATATTTTGGGGCGGGGGGGACAAAGTTCAATCCACAACAAAAGATTCTGAAGCAGAAAAGGAGGGAGGGAGTTTCATCATGACTATCAATTGCCCAAACATTTTGGTCAATTAGGAATCTGCTGTACTAAACAGGAACGGTGGAGGGGTTTCAGCATGCACTCAACCTGCCATTTCCTACCTAAATTCTCTAACAAGGTAATTGACTGTACCCTATTCTGCTGCAAAAGGGGCTCTCAGTTGCTGGTTTGGGGTGGGAGGGCCTCTGGAACTCCCCCTGAACACTCACCAAAGGATCATACATTCCAATGATGCCCCTGGAGGCCAGCCCCCCCCCCCCGAGGCAGTTCATCCTAAGGCCAGTGGTTCCCAGGCTGCAGTGGATACCTGTCCCTACCCTGCCAAGCTTTTGCCACCTCTCAGCTGTTAGAACTCTGGGCACCCACCCCATTCCAGCTGCCAAAACTTCTGCTGTTCTTTCCCTCCAGTCCCCACCCAGCCATGACCTGCTGTCCGCCATTGTCTTGTGTCTGCGTTGCAGGCAAGAAGCCCTGGCTGCTTGAAGTTAAGGATCTCAGGGTGGGTGGAGAGGCTATGCTGGATTTTCCAGGAGGGTGTTAAATGTAATCTCGTGTCTTTGTAAGAGAGAGGCAGAGGGATATTTGATGAAAAGGGGAAGGCAACGTGAGGACAGAAGCAGAGATTGCAGTGGAGGAAGGGACCACAAGCCAAGGAACATAGACAGCTGCTTGCTGTTGCCGTTGTTGGGGGCTGTCGAGTAGATTCTGACTCACAGTGACCCCATGTGACAGAAAAGAGCTTCCCCATAGGGCTTTCCAGGTTGTAGTCTTTATGGAAGCGGATCGCCAGGGGAAGTTTCTAACATCAGCAGTGAAGTTACTTGCAACTTTTACCTTCCTGGGCAAGAATTTCCTGGGGTAGAAGAGCCAGGTTGATTAAGACAGTGGAATAGTGAACTGGTGTGAATTATGCAGTAAGCTAGGTGGGTATAGATGTTTTCGGTTCTCAATCCTCAGCCCACCCAAAATTCCATGAATGAATCAGAGTAAAGCAGCTCATGCTGGGGGAGGTGGGGAGGGGCAAGTCTCTGGCCTCAGGTCAGCCCCCACTTCATAGAAAACCTAGAAGTCACGCCCAGAAACTGAGACAGTCACACCAATCGCAGGGACAAGAGTGGGGGGCAGGGCATCCTCCAAGTCATTTACAAGGAAGGCAGCTGTCTCCCAGCTGAGCATTATCTCCACGAGATTCCCAAACCCACACCCTGGATGGTTTCCAAGGGTGTGTTCCAATGAGAAAATGTGGAAAGGGACAGGCTAAGGGCAGAGGATTCCATAAGTGACGTCCATATGTGCTGCAGGGAACAGCCTGGGGCTCTGGTCTTCGAACCCACTAGCCGTGTCAGAACAGCCTCCTGCTTCAGGAGAGCGGTTGTGCCTGCAGAATTCCGGATGCAGGCCAAGTGCCAAGTGGGAGCCTTCCATCTTCTTCACTTAGAAAACAGGGACAGTGGCCCTTGCATGCAATGGAGTTTTATTCAGCCGTAGAGAGAAGTGCAGTTCTGATACATGCTATGACGTAGGAGCCCTGAAAACAATTACGTTAACTGCAGTCAGACACGGACGCGCAAGTACTGCATGAGCCCACGTGTGTCAAATATCTAGGCTAGAAAAATGCATAGAGGCCGAAAGTAGGCTACAGGCAACCAGGGGTTGGGGGGATGGGGGTTATTGCTTAGGGGGTACCAAGTTCCTGTTTGGGGTGATGAGACACTTTGGGAAAGAGGTGCAGGGATGGTTACACACATGGTGTATGAGATGAATGTCACTGAATTGTACACAGCAAAACGATTAAAATGGAAAAATTTTCATATATATCTTACCACAGTAAGATGAAAAAACAAACTAAAATGAAACAAAGAGAGCATTTTGTTCACCACACAGACCCTGCTTCCAATGACAGCCCAGCCTGTGGCAAAGGAGCCAGGAGCAGTTAACAAGTGCTGACTATCTGAACTTGACGTGTGTTTACATTTTAGTACCTATCACTTATCGGAAGGAACCTGTGTGGCTCAGCTGCTAACCTAAAGTCTGGCAGTTCGAACCTACACAGCAGCTATGTGGAAGAAAGTCCTGGCTACCTGCTTTTATAAAGACCACCTGTTGCCGATGAGCAGATTCTGACGCACAGTGGCTCTACAGGACAGAGTAGAACTGCTCTATAGGGTTTACAAGGCTGTGATCATCATGGAAGCAGACTGCCCCATCTTTCTCCCCGCAGAACAGCTGGTGGGCTCCAATCGCCAACCTTTTGTTTAGCAGCTGAGCACCTAACCACTAGACCACCAGGATGCCTTTTTGTAAAGATTACAGCCTAAGAAACCCTATGAAGCAGTTCTTCTAAAACACACGGAATCGGTATGAGCCTACTGTACGGCAGCTAACGACATCACTTTCTGAGACAGTCAGGTTATCAAGTTACATATGGGAATAACTTGGCACAAGAAACATCTTGTCACTCTCTGTGGTTGTTGTTAGTTGTCCTTTGCCAAAGCTGTTCCCTCTCCCAGGAATGCCTGATCTCTAATGGCTCTCTTCTTGGAAAATCACTTCTAAACCCCTGCTTGGAATCCAAGACTCATCTGTGTGAAGTCTTCCTGGAGATCCCACGGCAACCATGTTCCTAGCCTGCCCTGCCCGTCTGCTACTCTGACATCCTGTCAGCAGAGGGCATCCTAACTCTCCGAGGGTGTCGCCCACCCAGGATGTGAACACTTGACAGGAACTGTGTCTCCTTCCATTTCTGCATCCACAGAGCAGTGCTTGGCCTGGGGTGGGCTCTCAGGCCACAGAGATTCAGGGACTTAAGGTGGAGCAGGGACACAGAGATTCCTGCAGAACCCTTACTTCCATAGGGAGGTGTTTACACAAGGAGATCAGGCATTCCTCTCCTGCAACACACAGGACTTCATCAAGCTCTGGTGGCACAGTGGCTCAGAGCTCAGCTGCTAACCAAAAGGTCTGCAGTTCGAATCTACCAGCTGCTTCTTGGAAACCCTATGAGACAGTTCTACTGTGTCCCATAGGGTCACTATGAGTAGGAATTGACTCCACAGGAATGGGTTTGGTTCCGGTTTAGTGGTAAATAGGAAATTCCCTTCCGATAGAAGAGGAAAAACTTTTAGATAATTGAATTGAGAACATAAACTCAGCCAGGAACAAGGCCTTTTTTTTTTTTTTTCTTTTTCTTTGCTAAATCAGCACCTCTTGGTTCGAGGATAATAGATCCTGTTTGTTGAGTTTAAAATGTATTGGATGGCGTTAGCTTTTCTCAAATTTTAGATGCATGACTAAAACATGCTTCATAAAGAGAATCGCACTGCCTCTTCGTGTTGCTCTTTTATCAGTCCAAAACCAGGTGCTTTACGTGTAACAACTGCACTTTGCAGGATTCCTGGTGAGCGACTCAGCACTGACCCTCACTTTACGGGCTGAAGATACGAAACACAAGCGAACGAAACATCTCCAGGCACACAAGAGATGCACAACAGAGCTGCTATCAGAACTTGAAGTATTTGACCCACCCTCCAGGGTTGAGTGAGTGAGCTCTCCTTCCCCATCCTTCCCAGGTGCTCACCTCAAACAATTATGGATTAAAACCTGTTTGGTGAATGGACTTGTAATACACTTTGAAAGACGCAGTGGTAACACATGGCTCTAAGGATTGAAGCCCTGGGTATTAACTGGTGCAGAGTGGCTCAGGAAAAAAACAAAACAAAAACACAAGAGATAGCTCAAGGCAGTATGAGGCTAAGTCCATGACTCAACTGTATTCTAAATCCTGTAGGAGTTAATAAGAAGCCCTGAAGTTGCAGCAGTTACAGAGCTTGGCTGCTAACCAAAAGATGGGTAGTTTGAACCCACCCAGCAGCTCCTCATGAGAAAGGCCCAGCAATCTGCTCCCATAAAGATTACAGCTTAGAAAACCTTATGGGGCAGTTCTACTTTGTCTTACAGGGCTGCTGTGAGTCGAAATCAACTCCAAAGCACCCAACAAGGAATTAATAAAAAAACAAAAAGCCAAATCCTTTGCCAGTGAGTTGATTCTGACTCATAATGACCCTATAGGACAGAGTAGAACTGCCCCATAGGGTTTCCAAGGAGCACCTGGTGGACTCCAACTGCCGACCTTTCAGCTAGCAGCCATAGCTCTTAACCACTACGCCACCAGAGTTTCCATAAGGAGTTAATAGGCTATGGTAGTTATTATGAGTTAGATAAATCAGGGAACTTTTCATGGAAGAGGTGGGACTTGGCAATCAAAGGTGGCAGGATTTGGATAGATGTGGATATGAACAACCCACTCGAGAAGACAAAGTAAAGTATGATAATAACATGTGCAAAGAGCTGGTGATGGAAAACCAAAAGGGAAGAACACGCTCGGTGTTTCTCAAGCTAAAAGAATTGAAGAAAAAATTCAAGCCTCGAGTTGTAATAGTAAAGGATTCTATGCAGAAAATATTAAATGACGCAGGAAGCATCAAAAGAAGATGGAAGGAGTACACAGAGTCATTATACCAAAAAGAATTAGTCAATGTTCAACCATTTCAAAAGGTTGCATATGATCAGGAACCGATGGTATTGAAGGAAGAAGTCCAAGCTGCTCCGAAGGCATTGGCGGAAAACAAGGCTCCAGGAATTGACGGAATATCAACTGAGGTGTTTCAACAAATGGATGCAGCACTGGAGGTGCTCACTCGTCTATGCCAAGAAATATGGAAGACAGCTTCCTGGCCAACAGACTGGAAGAAATCCATATTTATGCCTATTCCCAAGAAAGGTGATCCAACCAAATGTGGAAATTATAGAACAATATCATTAATATCACACACAAGTAAAATTTTGCTGAAGATCATTCAAAAACAGCTGCAGCAGTATATCGACAGGAAACTGCCAGAAATTCAGGCTGGTTTCAGAAGAGGACATGGAACCAGGGATATCATTGCTGATGTCAGATGGATCCTGGCTGACAGCAGAGAATATCAGAAGGATGTTTACCTGTGTTTTATTGACTACGTAAAGGCATTATTTATTTATTTTTATTT
Organism: Loxodonta africana; assembly: GCF_030014295.1. Lineage (NCBI taxonomy): Eukaryota > Metazoa > Chordata > Mammalia > Proboscidea > Elephantidae > Loxodonta > Loxodonta africana. Next base: position 6,922,144 of record NC_087343.1, on the reverse strand, counting down.
TTTAAAGGCATTCAACTGTGTGGATCATAACAAATTGTAGATAATATTGTGAAGAATGGAAATTCCAGAACACTTAACTTTGCTCATGAGAAACCTTTACATAGACCAAGAGGCAGTTATTCTGACAGAACAAGGGGATACTGATTGGTTTAAAATCAGGAAAGGTGTGTGTCAGGGTTGTATTTTTTCACTATACCTATTCAATCTGTAAGCTGAGCAAATAATGGACTATATGAAGAAGAACAGGGCATCAGGTTTGGAGGAAGACTCATTAACACCCTGCGTTATGCAGATGACACAACCTTGCTTGCTGAAAGTGAAGAGGACTTGAAGCACTTACTAATGAAGATCAAAGACCACACCATTCAGTATGGATTGCACCTCAACATAAAGAAAACAAAAATCCTCACACTGGACCAATGAGCAACATCATGATAAATGGAGAAAAGATTGAAGTTGTCAAGGATTTCATTTTACTTGGATTCAAAATCAACAGCCATGGAAGAAGCAGTCAAGAAATCAAAAGACGGATTGCATTGGGCAAATCTGCTGCAAAAGACCTCTTTAAAGTGTTGAAGAGCAAAGATGTCACCCTGAAGACTAAGGTGCACCTGACCCAAGCCATGGTATTTTCAATCACATCATATGCATGTGAAAGCTGGACAATGAATAAGGAAGACCGAAGAAGAATTGACGCCTTTGAAATGTGGTGTTGACAAAGAATATTGAATATACCATGGACTGCCAGAAGAATGAAGAAATTTGTCTTAGAAGTACAACCAGAATGCTCCTTAGAAGCAAGGATGCTTCTTACTGCGTCTTACATACTTTGGACATGTTGTCAGGAGGGACCAGTCCCTGGAGAAGGACATCATGCTTCACCACGTATAGGGTCAGCAGAAAAAAGGAAGACCCTCAATGAGGTGGATTCACACAGTGGCTGCAACAATGATCTCAAGCAAAACAATGACTGTAAAGATGACACAGGACCGGGCAGTGTTTCATTCTGTTGTGCATAGGGTCGCTATGACTGGGAGCTGACTCGATGGCATCTAACAACAACAACAGATGTGAACAGCTGACACTCTCCATGAGGGAGATATTTGAAGGCTCGAGGTAACATGATCTGAGGCATGTTTGGGAGACTGAGGGTTGGTTTAACGTACCAATTGGTAATAAAATGCAAAAGATATGGTGGAAATATGGGTGAGGATCTTAATCCCACTCCAGGGCATTCAGACTTTGTCCCTTAATGACAGTATTTTGGACAAGGGAATAACTTGTTTTGTTGTTGTTTGTTTGTTTTAAAAAGCTGCTTTAATCACTGGCAGTGCTATGAAGGATGGAGGGGATGAGATGAGTTTGAGGCCACAACCTTAGCTAATAGCCTATTGCTGGGTACCCACATGCAGGGATGGAACCTGCCTAAACTAAGTGGGTGGTAGTGTGGATAAGAAGGAAGAAAAGGCAACCAGAGAGTATGAAGAAAAAAGTGAACTGAGCGTTGGCAGAAGAATGATGTATCACTGGCTGGCATAAGGAAAACAGGTGGGGACCAGTCTGGGGAAGAATATCAAGGACTCGGATTCAGTCTGTGTTTCTCCTTCCAAAGCAATGGAAGATGGTGCACCAGGCCAGATCCAGACCAAACAGCAAGAAACAGGAGTTGCTAGCTCTTTTCAACAGAAAGGGATTGAACATAGGGGATTAGGTGATCAAAACAGGACCCAAGGGCTATAGGAGTGGGTTGTGCACTGGGCCTCCAAGTCAACCCTGGAGAGCCTTTGCTTGAAGGGCTGTTGTTTTTCCTACAATGAGGAAGATGAGGAATCATGAGGCCTATTGGATGAGAACACAGGGAGACACAGAGAAGCTGCTGTAATCCATCATGAATATTTATTAACTGTGCAGACAGTGTCTATCTGATCTTCAGAGACATATGCCTTAGCTGCAATCCAGGAACCTGGAAGCTACCTCCTCTCTTGCCTCTCAAACTGTGGGAGGTGACAGTGGGACATGCTACAGTGATCATTCCCTTAGGAATAAAGGTACCTACTGGCCACCCAAAGGGTGTTATGGATTGAACGGTGACCCCCAAAATAGCTACTGAAACTCTGGCCCCTGTACCTGTAAGTATGATCCTGTTTGGAAATAGGGTTTTCTCTCTTCTGTTAATTAGGTCATACCTGAGTAGGTGGGTTTTCACTCTAATTACCGTTACATAAAGAGCAAAATGGATGCAGAGACACAGGGAGAACAGGAAGAAGACCACAGAGACAGATGCATCTACAAGGGTTGCCAGAACTTACTAGAAGCTGAAAGAGCCAAAGAAGAACCTTCCTCCAGAGTCATGCTCTGAATTTGGAGTTTTAGCCTCCTGAACTGTGAGGAAACAAATTTCTCTTCTTTAAAGCCAGCCACGTGCGGTATTTGTGTTACAGCGATCCTAGAAAGCTAAGATAGGCCATTCTTCTGTCCTTTCCAGAAAGTGGGAACCAGAAGTGGGGAGGAATGGTCACGTCAAGTCCACCGTAACAGCCACCTGTGTGATATGATACCCAGCATCTGTTCTTCTACCTTCGAGTAGTAGCACCCTATACCACCTCGGTCTCTAGCCCTCACCAACACGGCCCAGAGGACAGGGTGGAAGGGGAGTTGGCTGTTGAGTAGGACATTTGACCCAGGCCTAAGCTTCTCCCAGCCACAAACATTGGTTCAAGTGTGAGCACCTGACCTAGGTGAGCCAAGCAAAGTGAAATGCAGGATTTGCATTTGCTAGTAACAGGAATGTACCTGGGTAATGCAAACGTTTAATGTGCTTAGCTGCTAACCAAAAGGTTGGAGTTCAAGTCTACCCAGAAGTGCCTGGGAAGAAAGGCTTGGGGATCTAATTCTGAAAAATCAGCCACTCAGAACCCTAGAGAGCATGGTTCTACTCTGACACATGGGGTCGCCATGTAAAGGCGTCGGCATGACTGCAACCGGTACTGGCTCAGTAGCAGGGACAGACACTCTCATTCCTATTGAGTGAGAATCCAGAGAGTGCAGACAGAGGAGCTGCTGTAATCCATCATGGGTACTTGTTAACTACAAAGAGAATGTCTGTCTGGTCATTGACACAGACCTAAAAGGTCAGACCCACTAAGGACTATGTCCATCCAGTTATATGAGTCAATGACTTCCTTTAAAATAATGTTAGGGTGTTCCTGACAGTCGAATCACTTCTAAGTGATGTTGTTACTTGGCCTCAGCAGAAACTCAGATAACTTTGTACAATTGAAAGCTCCCGTGATTGAAAATTAGACCAAAGACTACTGGACCACAACTACCACAGCCTCCACCAGACTGAGTCTAGCACAATTAGATGGGCCAGGCTACCACCACCAACTGCTCTGACAGGGGTCACAACAGAGGGTCTCTGCAGAGCTGGCAAAAAATGTAGAACAAAATTCTAACTCACAAAAAAAAGAAAAGAAAAAAAAAAGATCAGACATACTGGCCTGATAGACCTGGAGAAACCCTGAGAGTACAGCCCCCAGACACACTTGTAACTCAGTACCGAAGTCACTCCTGAGGTTCACCCTTCAGCCAGAGATTAGACAGGCTCATAAAACAAAATGAGACTAAATGAGCACATCAGCCCAGGGGCAAGGATGAGAAGGCAGGAGGGGACGGGAAAGCAGGACAAATGGAAATGCGGAACCCAAAGTCAAAAAAGGGAGAGTGTTGACACGTCACCAGGTTGGCAACCAAGGTCACAAAACAGTGTGTATATTATTTAATGAGAAACTAATTTGCTCTGTAAACCTTCATCTAAAGCACAACTTTAAAAAATTCCCATGATTTTTTATATTTTTTTAAAAGAAAAAGGAAGCACCATCCCTTGCCCTTCCTTCTTCCCTTCCACATACTTTCTGAATGCCTCAGCTCATTCGTGAAAGCAAGGATACATCTGAGGACTTGAAGTGTGTACTTTTAGAGCTTGATTGGGATGTGATCTGCCTTCCCAAAAGTCCTCATTGATCTTTTTTTCTGAAATTTCGAAAAGATTTCTCACCTGTGCTTACACAGGTATTTAAATATTGTCATAACATAGTAAAGTCCCCAGCCTGTTGACAGAAATTGAGAATGTCACACCTAATTCAACAGAACACATCTGGAGACATATGGAGTTCATATTTCCTATCTTTTTTTCTCAATGAAGAATATAAAGCAAAGACTTTTTTTTTCACTCTGATACATGTTGAATGGGTGTAAAAGACTCAGAGCTTCCAAAACATGTCTGAAATGTATTGCTAAAGTTTTTGGCACCATTTTTATTTCTATCAGAGCTTGGGGATGAGGCTCCAAGGACATTGCTGGCCAAAGGTGTTTGGTATCACTTCATCTAAAATTCAAACAATTGTCAGGTGTTTATTCTAGATGAAAGATACGCTTCTTTCCTTGGCAATAACTTACTGCCTTGATAAATTACAGTTGTTGTTGTCAGCCTGAGACTTGGTGACCCCACGCACAATGGAACGAAATGCTGCCTGGTCCTGCACCATCGCCGTGATCAGTTGCAGACAGGACTGTTGTGACCTGTAGGGCGTTTACTGGCTGACTTCCAGAACTAGTTCACCAGGACTTCCTTCCCCGTGTGTCTCAGAATGGAAGCTCCACCAAAACCTGTCCGGCACCATAACAACAAGCAAGCCTCCGCTGACGGATGGTGGCTGTGCGAGAGATGCATCGGCCAGGAATCGAAAGCCCGGGTCTCCCACGTGGACTACCACTGCCCCCATAAATTACAGAATGTACCTTATTCTCATGGTCTTAGCCTAAAACAACCCTGATACCCTATGTGAACCATCAGTTTCTGAAACAAGGAACTTTTAAGAATCTTAAAAGCTTCTTAAGGTCACTAAGAAACTCAATAGTTGTCACTACTTTTCGAAAGCTTTTCATCACTCTGGGGTCCAGACAATTTCATTGTGTTATCCTTTGCTGTTAAATCCAGAGAGAAAGTAAACAAGCTCTTCTAAATTACAAACATACATCTTTGAAACAACACATTGGTGATCTCCTGTCTAGAGCTGTTTCTTCTTTCAGAACTTGGGAAATGACACCTCCTGTACTCTCACCCTTTTGTGGCTCAAGCCAGAATTCCCAGAATCCCTGACCCAGGAGCCCACCTTGTCAACACTAATGACATTTGTCTACACCCCATCCATTTCCATTCTTGCCCCATTGCTGCCACTCGGCCATGCCCCATCCTCTGTTCCCTATACCATGCAGTGTCCCCATAACCGATCTCTTAGCTCCTTCCTCCGTGTCATGGATTGGATATGTGTCGGAATCCTAGCCCCTACGCCTGCGGAGAGCCCTGGTGGCATAATAGTAAAAGAGGTTGACTGCTAACTGAAAGGTCAGTGGTTCGAACCCACCAGCCGCTTCAAGGGAGAAAGATGTGGCAGTCTGCTTCCATAAAGATTACAGCCTAGGAAACCCTACGGGGCAGTTCTACTCTGTCCTATAGGGTCGCTATGAGTTGGAATTGACTTGACAGCAATGGGTATATCTGTGGATGTGATCCTGTTTGTAAATAGTTTTCTCTGTTATATCAATTAAAGCGTACCCAAGTAGGGTGGGCCCTAAATCTAATCACGTCGGGAGGTATAAAAATAACAGATTAGATACCAAAACACACACATGATGTAGACAGACACCACGTGAGGATCACCAAAAAACCTTGGAACTCCCAGGACTATCCATAAGGAAAGAATTGACACAGACAAGACCCTGATTTGGACGTCAAGCCTCCAGATGTATGAAACAGTAAATTTAAAGGCACCCACTTGTGGTATTTGTGTTACAGCAGCACTGGAGGGAAGTGAGGCACTCTGTCTTCTCTTGGCTTGTTTCCATATGACAGTCAGAGTGAAAACTTTTAAATTTAATTCAGATAATGTCACTCCCTTTCTTAAAACTCTTCAGTGGCTTCCTGTTGTGCTTAAAATAAAATCTAAAGCAATTCTACCATGGTTTACTAGACCCTACAAGATCTGGGCTGTGTGTGCCTCTCAACTCGATTCACAAAACCAGTGGCCACACTCACCACGCTCCAGCTCTGGGGTCCCTCTTGATGCTTTGACCCGCCAAATTCACTCCTGACTCGGAGCCTTTCCATCATCATTCCCACTGCCTGCAACATTTGCTTTTGGTTTTTAACCTTGCTGGGTTATATACTTTTATGGTGATATCAGCTCAAACATTTATTTATGTGCTCATTCATTGATTCTTCCAACAACTATTTGTAGAATGCCTGCCACCTGTGTAGCCAGACCTAGGTGCTGGGGTCATGGCTGTAAAGTTCAGTGATAGAATTCTCGCTTCCATGCAGGAGACCTGGGTCTGAAAACTGGGTAATGCACCTTGGCACACCCACCACCCGTCTCTCAGTAAGTTGCTATGATGCCGAACAGGTCTCAGCAGAGCTTCCAGACTAAGATGGGCCAGGAGGAAAGAGATAAAGATCTACTTCTGAAAATCAGCCAGTGAAAACCCTACGGATCACAACGGTCTGATCTGAAGCCAGTCATGGGAATGGCGTGGGGTTGGGCAGCATTTAGTTCCATTGTGTGTAACAGTGCCAGAGTAGGAGGCTGACTCCATGGAACATCTGTTCTGGGAAGGGAGGCAGCCAACAAGCACACAGATAATGTCAGGCGGTGAAGTGAGGCGAGGGTTGACAGAAATGGCTGTGTAGAATAGGCTCATCCAGCAGGCGCCCCTGATGAGGTAGTGTGGAAGCAGAGCCATGCGCAAGGTGAGGGAGACCAACAGGTGCCAGAAGAGCATTCTGAGCATGGAAGAGCAAACACTGAGACCTTGATGAAGGAGTGCCTGCCTTTGAAGGAACAGGGAGAAGATGACTCAACTGGCTTTAAGGGAGGAGGGAAGGGGTGGGGATGAGAACAGAGAGAGAGCATGACTTGCAAGATTACGATTGTATTCCTTCCTGAACCATGGAGGGATCTGATTTGACTTACTGTTTGAAAACATCATTTGGACTGAACTGTGGGGATAGACTTTGGGGGGCCTGGTGGGCACCAATTTTTGTCAGAGATCTTTCTCTAGTCTCTTATTCTCTCTGAAGATTGACAGCCTGCTGAGACTCTGCCCACTGCTGCCGATCTCAGACCCTAGCCACAAGGGAACTCCAGCAAGTTTGAGCCATAGTCAAGCCTTCCTCCCAAGACCACTTGTTAAAGGTAAATGCCTTAAGTCTAAAGATTTGTACTCTAAACTTTGAACTAACATTGCAATTGTTAATTCTGATTTTCCAGTTTTAAATGAATGTTGTGAGGTCTTAATTGCCTGCCTTGCCATGACTGTTGTTGCCATTTGTGAGGTGCTGTCAAGTTGATTCTGACTCATAGGGACCCTATGTACGACAGAAGAAAACACTGCCCAGTCTTACACCATCCTCACAATCATTGCTATGCTGGAGTCCATTGTTGTAGCCACTGTGTCAATCCATCTTGTTGAGGGTCTTCCTCTTTTTTGCTGACCCTCTGCTTTACCAAGTATGATATCCTTCTCCAGGGACTGGTCCCTCCTGATAACATGTCCAAAGTATGTGAGACAAAGTCTCACCATCCTTGCATCTAAGAAGCATTCTGGCTGTATTTCTTTCAAGACAGATTTGTTCTTTCTTCTGGCAGCCTATGCTATATTCAATATTCTTTGCCAATACCATAATTCAAATGCATTAATTCTCATTTAGTCTTCTTTATTCATTGTCCAGCTTTCACATGCATATGAGGCTATTGAAAATATCATGGCTTGGGTCAGGTGCACTTTGGTCCTCAAAGTGACATCTTTGATCTCTAACACTTTTGCAGTAAATTTACATTATGCAGTAATTGATTTCTTGACTGCTGCCTCCATGTGCATTGGTTGTGGATCCAAATAAAATGAAATCCTTGACAACTTCAATCTTTTCTCCATTTTTCATGATGTTGCGTTTTGTTCCAGTTGTGAGAATTCTTGTTGTTAATGATGCTTCTTCCAATCCTGATACCACATTTTTCTTCATATAGTCCAATTTCTTAGATTATTGGCTCAGCATACAGACTGAATACATATGGTGAAATGATATAATCCTGTTGCATAGCTTTTTTAAACTACACAGTATCCCCTTGTTCTGTTTGAATGATTGCTTCTTGGAATACGTACAGGTTCCTCATGAGCACAATTAAGTGTTCTGGAATTCCCATTTTTCACATTGTTACCCATAATTTGTTAGGAACCACACAGTCGAATTCCTTTGCACAGTCAACAAAACACAGGGAAACATCTTTCTGGTATTCTCTGTTTTAGGTCGAGTTCTACCTTACATTAGTTCTGATACACTTTGTTCCATGTCTTCTGAATCTGGTATACTGCTGCAACCACTTTTGAATTATCTTCAGCAAAACTCTACTTTGCATGCGATAGTAATGGTATTGTTCAATAATTTCTGCATTCTGTTGGATCACTTTTCTTTAGAATGGGCACAAATATGGATCTCTTCCACTCAGTTGGCCAGGTAGCCATCTTCCAAATTTCTTGGCATAGATAAGTAAGCGTTTCCAGTGCTGCATCCATTTGTTGAAACATCGCAATTGGTATTCGGTCAATTCCTGGAGCCTTGTTTTTTGTCAATGCCTTCGGCGAAGCTTGGATGTGTTCCTTCAATACCACCAGCTCTTCGTCATATGCTACCTTCTGAAATGGTTGAACACTGACCAATTCTTTTTGGTACAGTGGCTCTGTGCATTCTTTCCATCTTCTTTTGATGCTTCTTGTGTCATTCAATATTTTCCCCATGGAAACCTTTAATATTGCAACTCAAGGCTTAAATTTTTTCTTTAGTTCTTTCAGCTTGAGAAATGCCAAGCATGTTCTTCTCATTTGACTTGCTAACTCCAGGTCTTTGCACATTTCATAATACTTTACTTTGTCTTCTCAATCTACACTTTGAAATCTTCTGTTCAACCCTTTTACTTCATCATTTCTTCCATTCACTTCAGCTACTCTATGTTCAAAAGCAAGTTTCAGAGTGTCTTCTGACATCTATTTTTATCTTTTCTTTCTTTCCTGTCTTTTTAATGACCTTTTCTTTCTTCATGTATGATGTCCTTGATGTCATTCCATGACTTGTCTGTTCTTCAGTCATTAGTGTTCAATGTGTCACATCTATTCTTGAGACAGTCTCCAATGGGATATACTGAAGGTCATACTTTGGCTCTCACGGGCTTGTTTTAATTTTCTTCAACTCGAACTTGTATATGAACAATTGATGGTCTGCTCTGCAGTCAGCCCCTGGCCTTGTTCTGACTGATAACACTAAGCTTCTCCATTGTCTTTTTCCACCGATGTAGTTGATTTGATTCCGTGTATTCCTTCTGGTGAGGTCCACGTGTATAGTCACCATTTATGTTGTTGAAAAAAGGTATTTCCAATGAATAAGTGGTTGGTCTTGCAAAATTCTATCACGTGATCTCAGGTGTTGTTTCTCTTACCAATGCCATATTTTGCAAATACTGACCCTTCTTCTTTGTCTCCAACTTCAGCATTCCAATCACCAGTAATTGTCGATGCATCTTGATTGTATGTTTGATCAATTTCAGGCTGTAGAAGTTGGTAAAAACTTCAATTTCTTCATCTTTGGCTTTAGTGGTCGGTGTGTAAATTTGAATAATTGTATTAATTGGTCTTCCTTATAGACTTGTGGATATTATCCTATCACTGACAGCATTGTACTTCAGGAGAGATCTTGCAATGTTCTTTTTGATGACGAATGTGACATCATTCCTCTTCAATTTGTCATTCCGGGAATAGTAGACCATATGATTGCCTGATTCAAAATGGCCAATACCAGTCCATTTTAGCTCATTTGGATATGCCTAGGATGTTGATCTTTAAGGATTCCATTTCAATTATCCTAGATTTATACTTTGTACATTCCACATTCTAATTATTAATGGATGTTTGTAGCTGTTTCTTTTCATTTCGAGTCGTGCCACATCAGAAAATGAAGGTTCCGAAAGCTTTACTCCATCCACGTCATTAAGCTTGACTCTACTTTGAGGAGGCAGCTCTTCCCCAGTGCCTTCCAACCTGAGAGCCTCGACTTCCAGCACTATATCAGACAATGTCCTGCTGCTATTCATTAGGTTTTCACTGGCCATAGCTACCTTGGCAATAAACTAAATGAGTTTAGCATGATAAATCTGAGTATTTATTCATTTTCTAAGATAGAATCCCACAGGACAGTGGGAGAGAACGATGGTGGAGCTAGTGTGCATAAGGAGAAGTGGAAGGGCTGCATTTGTTTAACTGTCCAGATGACCAGCTCTCCTGATGGCCAGGTGTCAGGGAGCAGCGTGTGTGGAGAATACAGTTACTGTTAACTGAGGTGGAGGAGCTGTGGGAGAAGCAAGTGTGGGGGATTACAAGCTGGAGTTTAACTTGGGACATGCTTAGTTTAAGCTGCCTCTCTTACCTCTGAGTGGAGAGGGCAGAGTTACTGTTAACTGAGGTGGAGGAGCTGTGGGAGAAGCAAGTGTGGGGGATTACAAGCTGGAGTTTAACTTGGGACATGCTTAGTTTAAGCTGCCTCTCTTACCTCTGAGTGGAGAGGGCAGGTAGGCGGGTGGAATTTAGGCCAGCGGGTCAGCCTGGGTTGCATCAGATGGTGTTTCGAGCCCATTGCCTAGGGAGTGAGTGTTGACTGGGAAGAGAAGGCCTGAGGACAGATGTCCAGAGCCCACCCACAGTTAGAGGTCCAACATGAGAGATGGAGAAGGAGCTCGTGTAGGTGGGAGAAGCATCCAGTGAGAAGGTGCTCCGAGGCTCAGGGAAGACATGGGGCCAAGAAGGAACAGGTGTCAGTGGAGTCCGATACTACTTAAGTTGTGTAAGGGAGGAACTCAAGGCAGTGATGCTCACCCAGCATCTTTAAGGAATTCTTCCTTTGACTCCACCCTTCCCCTTCCAGCCACTGAGAAAATTAAAGAAGCAACTACCCTAACTGGGGGCGATTTTGCCCCACATCCCAGGGACATTTGCCAGTGTCTGGGGAGTCTTACTGTCACAAGGTATCGTTATGTAGTGGGTGGAGGCCAGGATGCTGCTTAGCGTCTGACAGTGCACAGGACGCCTGCCCCCCACCACAAGGCATCATGAGCCCCAGATGTCCGCAGTACCATGGTGGAGGAACTCTGGTACAGAGCACCAGTGTGCAGTGTGTGACCACTGACCTGAGTCCTTCAGAGACCCACTTCAGGGCAGCCACCATTCCAGGTCCTGCTAACCCACCCCTGTGGCCAAACTCACAAATTTGGGAAAATATTTCCTTGGATGGGACTGAAGGCACCATTGAGCCATTTTGTGCAAAATCCTGAACAGGATTCACCAGACTTACATTTAATAACCTTAAAAAGCTGATGGTTAAGTCGTGTTGAGTGCAAATGCTGGTGTGGAAGATGTTTTGGTTAAATTAGCAAAGATAGTGCCTTTCGGATTGCAGTAGAGCAGTAATTCTAAGAGAGGGATCCAGGAATCAGTAGGCATCACAGGAACAGAAATTCTCTGCACAGTCGGTCCTCCTCAGAGTGTGAGGATGTAAGACACGGCAGCAGAGGCCGAGGGAACCAAACCTATTTTGCTTGGTGAGCACAGAAGCTGAAGAGGCTGGGGTGGAACTGCCCCAAGAAGAGGCGATAAAGGACACAAATTATTCAGTCTCAGAAAAATAGTAGAACCAGGCAGGGTTTGAAGCTGTGTGAACATTGGGCTAGATGTTTGCAGAATGCTTTGAATATCTGGCAGATCTAATGGGGTGGTGGGGAACGGGGGGCGAGGGATGGGAACTGAGCACATTGATTTTCAAGGCCTGCAAGAAGGCTGGAGAGGCGAACAGGAGAAGGGAGGATGGTTCACCTGGGCCATGTCAATGCTTGTTCCTGCCCGTGGTTTCGATTCTTGTTAGTAGAACAATGAAGCTCATCTAAAACGAGCTGCTTCCGCTGACAACTGTTAGGTTGAACCTCCCTAAAAGAATCAGCAGATCAGATTTAACACCTCTACGAGATGACAATGAACCCACCTTATCCTGAAGCTGTCCTAGAGTCCCCAGGGACTCCTCTCAAAGCTCTCAGTCCTGCCCCTGTCCCCACTGTGCTGGAGCCCAACCTCATGGCCTTGAGGTGGCAACAATGAGACTATTTGTAAGGACTTCTGTTAAGACAGGTCCTGCTGAATTTCCCAAGGGCTTTCTCTTAGATTGTGACAAAGCAGTGGCCCTGGGAACGGGCTTCCCAAACTTTTTTGGGAATGGCATCCTTCCTCTAGATGACACCTTAGAGGAACCCAGGGAGCATATTTGCTCTGGCTGCAGTGGGGGTCGACGAATAGCGACCCCTGAGAGCAGCTCCCTCTTGTCCTCAGACTACTGCCGGAGTCACCCAGCAGCTCCCCTCGTGAGCCAGGTGAGGACAGAGAGGGAAATGAGATGTGGGTGGAGAGCTAGTGTGGAGCCAGCATAGGGACAGGCAGAAAGGAAAGATCCCAGAGAACAGCCGAGTTTGGTGTAGGTGAGGATCAGATCAGTTGGTGTCTTTGGACTGGACAAATGGTGGTGGCTACTTAGAAAATGGAGAGGAATTCGGCCTAAGGCAAAAACACTTATTTTTGGCCACCGAGCTTGAACGTGATGCTGAATCAGCCGCATTGCTCTGGCTGGGGATGTACCAGGATGGGATGAGGTGAGGGGGGCGGGGACAGGTCTGAAGCATGGCTAGGAAGAGGGCGACTGGCAGCATTCCCCCATGCCCCACACCTCCTGCATGCACCTGTGCAGCTGACGAGCAACCTTGCTCAGAAGGACGCCCACTTAGTTCAATGCTTATTTTCATTTTACACTGGGCCCATAAATCCTGTAGCCGGCCCTGGTGCTGGAAGGAGGCAGAGACTGGCTGGGCCTGTGGTCTTGGTACAGTAAAGCTGGGGGTACAAGATTGCGATGAGGGGCTGTTCAGGGGGCCGGAGAGCTGGGAGGAGGAGCCTGACAGGAGGCTAGAGAATAAGCTCCAGGAGAGCAGTTGTTTTGTCTCACCTACAACAATGCCTGGCACACGTTTTCATTCAGTAGACGTTTGCTAAATGATGGATGAATGATGGTGAGGTTAAGAAAAAGAGGTACATACAGTGTGGCCTCTGGCTCCAGAAACACTCCAGTGAGCGGGGAGCAGACCTGTATTAGCATTCGATCCCAGCATGGTAAATGCACACTAAGGGACACCATTGAAGACCTGGATCGGGGCCCATGTGAGGGCAGGAAGGAAGGAATGGCATGGGGTGGAGGGGAGGCAGAGTTGGAGGAATCTTTCCGGAGAAGGTGCCATGTCAGTAACGTTTGGGATTCTGCAAAACCGGACAGGAGGCGTGAAGTCACGTATTTCCCACAAGGCTGCAACCTTGGGCAACATTCTTTTCACTGCATGAAATACCACCTGTGAGCCTACTGTGTGCAAAGCACTATGCTAGCTTCTAAGGGATACAAAGAACTATGCATCCAGGTGCAGGCTCAGGATGGGGTGCCGGGTGGTATATTGGCTACTGCAGGGCTCAGGGACTCGAGGTTACGTCCCAGCTCGGCCACCTTCTCCCAGGGACACTCTCTCAGTTACTCACTTGCAAATGCACATCTACTTTCTGGGGTTGTTGAGAGAAGCGAATTCATGCATTCATTCAACAAACGCTCACTGAGTGCCCAGGGTGCCCAGGTGCTGGTCTAGGCTCTGCCCTACAATGGTCAGAAAGAAGGTGGGCAGGTCTCCCTCCAACACTCGCGTTCTAGAGGGGAGGGGTAGAAAACAAGCCTGAGTTAACCTCTTCAGGCTGGCTTTGGTGAGCTGCTGACAGGTCTGCTGCTGCTGTATCCTGGTACAGATATTCAAAGCTGGCCCTTCCAGCTGCGGACATGCACCACAGTTCTTCTGATGGTGGAGGTAGCAGTGCTGCTTTCTTGCTGTCTGGCCCTGGGGCACTTAGCAAAATACCTGTCAGGTTCCTTTCCTTTCTCCTGGCTGTCCTTGGGGAGCCATGGAGGCCATGGACAGCTCTGGTTGAGAGTGCCACAGCGTCCTGTCCTTCGGTCCCATTGAGTTGATTCCAGAGCAGAACTGCCCCATAGGGCTTCCTTGGCTGTAATCTTTATGGGAGCAGATTGACTGGTCTTTTCTCCTTCAGAGCCACTGGATGGGTTCAAACCACCGACTTTTTCAGTTAGCAGCCAAGCACTTAACCATTGCGCCACCAGGGCTCTTCACACTGTGTCTCGTGCAGCAAATTACCTGCCCCCCGAGCAGCTCTCATTCCCAGCCTCAGCCCTCTCTCAGTGGAGCCACTCCAGTGTACATGTCCAGCTCTGAGTGGTTCATGCCACGGGCCCTTCCCAGCCCAAGAAGGGAATCACTGCCCTCCCCTCCCCAGCCTCTTCTCTGGGTAGGTGGGACATGCCTGGCACTCCAACTGCCCGGAGAGTCCTCTGCCCAACCTTCCTTTACCTCCGCACCTGTCACGGTCTCTGAGCACCTCCCTTTCCTCCTCCAAATCCCGGAGACCACAGGGAGGGTCTCAGGTGACAAGCAGCTACACCTGCCAGATGTCACAAAATACCCCGTGAGGCGGGTGGGAATGAATCTGTACTCCCTGGAGGAGGTCTACCACAGCCACAAGGACCTTTTACAAATTTGCGTCACCTTTACTAATCATGTCAGCGTTGCATTCTATCCCCAAATATGCTTATTTTAATAAAAATGGAGTCCTCTCTGGTTTCTGAGTAAAACCAATGATTGGGGAAGCGGCGTGTTCATTGCATGTCCTCCCACCATTCTGAGGGGGAGAGCCTGTGGGGAGCTAAGGTAGAGCCCCTGCTGCTGCTCCCTGTGGACACGTCAAAACCACCACAGCACAACTAGGGTACAGAGAAAAGCAGGGACGAAGGCACCTGGGGATCAGGCCGGTACACTGCGAGTGGGCTGCTTGCAAGGAGGTTCGCCTCAAAGCGCCTTCCACCAAGGATGCCCCAGCGCATGGCCTCTCTCCTCCCCTGAGAAGGCGCTGAAACATCATAAACGTGGTCGGGAATGCCACTGATGTCTAAGACACACAGGGAAAGACAGACATCTTGTGGCCATCTGTAAGCACTGCATCACAAGTCTGGAAATCAACATAACTTAATAGCACTAAATTGTCGACCATCAGAGTGGTAAACTACTCCATATTGTAAACTACTCCATAAAAGATCAGTTGTTTTTTTTTTTTTTTTTTAAAGAAAATAGTTTATTTTTCTCATGGGGAAATACGCCAAATGAAAGGATAACTCTTTCCATAAAGCAAAATACAAAACTTCCAAATAAATTTTTTCCATTTTGTTCTTACGATAAAAACCTCATTGACCTTTAGTTCAGATCTTAGACAGTTCAGAGGAACTGTGTTAATAAATTAAATCATCAGTTACCTTTGCAATCTGTCACATTCTTGAAGCTCCAGTTTCAAGAAGTTACTAAGTTTCTGGAACGTGAAGATGAGGGTGTGTGGTAGAGAACTGAGTCTTTGTATTATAGTGGTTGTTAGGTGCTGTACAGTTGGTTCCAACTCATAGCGACACAACAGAACGAAACACTGCCTGGTCCTGTGCCATCCTCACAATCATTGCTATGCTTGAGCCCACTGTTGCAGCCACTGTGTCAATTCTTCTCCTTGAGGGTCTTCCTCTTTCTTGCTGACCGTTTACTTTACCAAGTATGATGTCCTTCTCCAGGAACTGGTCCCTCCTGATAACATGACCAAAGTATGTGAGACGTAGTCTCACCATCCTTGCTTCTAAGGAGCATTCTGGTTGTACTTCTTCCAAGGTAGATTTGTTCATTCTTTCGGCAGTCCATGGTATACTCATTCAGTATTCTTTGCCGACACCACAATTCAAAGTCATCAGTTCTTCCGTGTTCCTAATTCACCGTTCAGCTTTCGCATGCATATGAGGTAATTAAAAAACACCATGGCTTGGGTCAGGCACACTTTAGTCTTCAAGGTGACATCTTTGCTTTTCAGCACTTTAAAGAGGTCTTTTCCAGCAGATTTGCCCAATGCAATAGATTCTTCCATTTCTTGATTGGTGCTTCCATGACTGTTGATTGTGGATCGAACTTAAATGAAATCCTTGACAACTCTAATCTTTTCTCTGTTTATCATGCTGCTTATTGATCCAGTTGTGAGGATTTTTGTTTTCTTTATGTTGAGGTGTAATCCATATGAAGGATGTAGTATTTGATCTTCATCAGTAAGTTCTTCAAGTCCTCTTCACTTTCAGCGAGCAAGGCTGTGTCATCTGCATATCGCAGGTTGTTAATGAGTCTTCCTCCAGTCCTGATGCCCCATTCTTCTTCATCTAGTCCAGCTTCTCGTATTATTTGCTCAGCATACAGAACGAATAGGTATGGTGAAAGGGTACAACCCTGACACACACCTTTCCTGACTTTAAACCACGCAGTATCGCCTTGTTCTGTCCGAACAACTGCCTCTTTAATCTATGTAAAGGTTCCTCATGGGCACAATTAAGTGTTCTGGAATTCCCATCCTTAGCAGCGTTACCCATAGTTTGTTATGATCAACATAGTCCAATGTCTTTGCAATCATTTGCAAAGAAAGGTTTATAGTTGGGCCCTGTAAACAGCTGAGTGGACTCCACAGGCACAGGGGCCCCACTAGGAGAGGCGAGAATTCTGACATTCCTCCAGTCTTAGTCCAGTTTTCTTTGAACTTTACCAAGAAAATGCCAAAACTGTTTTCCTCCTATGAGCATGCTGAGGATCTATCTATGTGTCTACCTATCTATCCATCCATCACCTACCTACCTATGCCCCTAAATGTACGCCATCAAACACCGTTAACCACTCTGTGTAGTAAATTCTCGGGACTCAGCCCTGTTCTTGGCATTTTTTAACTTAAATTACAGCAAATTCTCTATAAAAGAAAAACAAAAACAAAAACCCCGGCTCAAATAGGTCAACTGGCTTAAGAAGTTGAACCCACGTTTGCGGTTCCAGACCCACTGCTCACCACTTTCCGGGGCGTACACGTCTGTTTGTTTCCATTCACGATAACAAAACAGGCGTGGCCCACATGTTGGGAAAAGGAAAAACGTAATTTTGTCTATTTGTTAACCAGTGGCTTACTAATTTCCATTATTACCTATACACTATACCTGTTTTTCTACAGTCCGGAGCTAAGTTTGACCTTCACATTTTTAAAGGGTTGTTAAAAAAATAAAAACAGGGCAGAGCCAAGATAGTGGAACAGACACTTCCGTCGAGCCCTCTTTACAACAAAGACCCGAAAAAACAAGCAAAACAAGTATATTTGTGACAAACTGGGAGCCCTGAGCATCAAAGGCAAGCTCAGACAACGAACTGAGGGGCAGGGGGAGGAAGAGGCCATTCAGAAGTGGAGAGGAGTTACCGGACCTGAATCTCGGGGAGCCCTCAGGCACCATTCCCGGGGTCGCGGTGGAGCTGCTCCTAGCATTAGCCGCAGTTTCCTCACGGAGACGCAGCAGCCACACAGCCCACTCACACCTCCGGAACCTGAGTAGAAGGGCGCTCTAGGCAAAATCTAAGTACTTGTGTATATTTTACAGCTCCGCCCCCCCCCCAAGCCGGCTTCAGCGGCTGAATCCCTGGGCCTGAGATAGACCCTGGTGAGCACGCAGAGCCCTCTTCCCGGCCTTGGGGACGGAAAAAATTTGCAACTGGGGGGAAAAGGTAATTTGCTTGCTCCATTAACTGGGGGAACTCAGAACAGAAGCGGCTCCTGTCCAGGCATAAACTGTCCGTGGACCTTGAGCACCTTTCCCTTCTGCATGGACCTGTGTGGGCTTATTTCGGGAGAATAGGCCCTTGTTGGCAAACTCCAATCATTTCAGCTGTGCAGTGGAGTGGTGGGTGTCTGATGTTTGACATTGCTTGCCTATTAAACAAGGTCCTCACCTACCCACATCAGGGACCTAAGGACTGGTAGCTCCACTCAGGTCACCCAGCCACCCACAACAGGGATCCAAAGATAACTGGTACCTCCCAGTCCTTACAACCAATAACTTTGGGTGCCCATGGTCCATCTGCAGAACCAGCCCACCAGCATGCTCTAGGGAACAGAGACGCGTTTTCCTCAAAGATACTTGGGGGTTGGTTCTCAGCCCCCTGCCTTGTTCAGAGCGTGACCCCATGCTGCCATCAGATACTGGTATATATGTCAATCACCCCTGCCCCTTTAAGGCTGTAGGACAAAGCCTATACCACACGCTTGATATTAACTACCTGGACACCTGAGCTGAATTCATACAAGAAAACTGAATGGACTCCTAGGCTCATTTACCTGATAAAAGCTCTAGCCATCTGGAGACAGGATGTCAGAGCTCCAAAGGTGAAAATAATCAAGCTAGCTCACTCAAGCAACCCATAGGGGTGTACCGAAACAAAATAAGGCAAGAAGCTATGACACAGTAAGCAAGCATAAACTAATACAGTAACTTATAGACAGCTCAGAGACAACAATCAATATCAAGTCACATAAAGAAACAGGCCATGATCACCTCAACAGGCTCTCAAAACAAAGAATCCAGGGATCTTGTACATGAAAGTGTATTCCTGGAATTACCAGATGCAGAATACAAAAGTTTAATATACAGAACCCTTCAAGACATCCGGAAGGAAATGAGGCAATTCACAGAACAAGCCAAGGAAGACACAGATAAAGCAACTGAAGAAATCAGAAAAATTATTCAGGAACATAATGAAAAGTTTAATAAGCTGGAAAAATCCATAGATAGACAGCAATCAGAAATTCAGAAGATTAACAATAAAATTACAGAATTAGATAACTCAACTGAAAGTCAGAAGAGCAGAATTGAGCAAGTAGAAGCTAGAATTTCTGAACTTGAAGATAAATCACTTGGCACTAATATATTTGAAGAAAAATCAGATAAAAGAATTAAAAAAATGAAAAAACCTTAAGAATCATGTGGGACTCTATCAAGAGAAATAACGTACGAGTGACTACAGTACCAGAATAGGGAGGGATAACAGAAAACACAGAGAAAATTGTTGAAGAAAACTTCCCTGATATTGTGAAAGATGAGAGGATATCTATGCAAGCTGCTCATCGAACTCCCCATAAGGTAGATCTTAAAAGAAAGTCACCAAGGCATATTGTAATCAAACTTGCCAAAACCAAAGATAAAGAGAGAATTATAAGAGCAGTGAGGGATAAACGAAAAGTCACCTACAATGGAAAGCCAATAAGAAAAAGCTCGGACTACTCGGCAGAAACCACACAAGCAAGAAGGCAATAGGATGACATATTTAAAAAACTGAAGGAAAAAAATTGCCTGCCAAGAGTCATATATCCATCAAAACTGTCTCTTAAATATGAAGGTGAAATTAAGATATTACCAGACAAATACAGTAAGCCCAGAGCTAACAGACACCATCATGTGCACCTGCTACAGCCACAGAGATGGAAAGGCCTCTTGACAAGGGGTCATTTTCTATTCCCTTTTCTCTGTTAAAAATGTATCTTTCAGTAGATAAGAACTATTTTAGGTGAAGGGAAAGACAACACACAATACAGGGGAGGTCAGCACAACTGGACTAAACCAAAAGCAAAGAAGTTTCCTAAATAAACTGAATGCTTCGAAGGCCAGTGTAGCAGGGGCAGGGGCCTGGGGACCATGATTTCAGGGGACATCTAAGACAAATGGCATAATAAAATCTATTAAGAAAACATTCTGCATCCCACTTTGAAGACTGGCCTCTGGGGTCTTAAATGCTAGCAATCAGCCATCTAAGGTCCATCAATTGGTCTCAACCCAGCTGGATCAAAGGAGAATGAAGAACACCAAGGACACAAGGCGAACGAGCCCAAGAGACAGAAAGGGCCCATGAACCAGCAACTACATCATCCTAAGACCAGAAGAGCTAGATGGTGCCCGGCTACAACTGATAACTGCACTGACAGGGAATACAACAGAGAGCCCCTGAGGGAGCAGGAGAGCAGTGGGGTGCAGACCCCAAATTCTCATAAGACCAGACTTAATGGTCTGGCTGAGACTAGAAGGGCCCCGGGTCATGACCCCCAGACCTTCTGTTGGTCCAGGACAAGAACCATTCCCGAAGCCAACTGTTCAGACATGGATTGGAATGAACAATGGGTTGGAGAGGGATGCTGGTGAGGAGTGAGCTTCTTGGATCAGGTGGACACTTGAGACTATGTTGGCATCTCCTGCCCGGAGGGGAGATGAGAGGGTGGAGGGGATTAGAAGCTGGCAAAATGGACATGAAAAGAGAGTGGAGGGAGGGAGCGGGCTGTCTCATTAGGGGGAGAGTAATTGGGAGTGTGTAGCAAGGTATATATAGCTTTTTGTGTGAGAGACTGACTTGATTTGTAAACTTTCACTTAAAGCACAATAAAAATTATATATATATATAATAAATAAATAAAAACACTTAGACAAATATGCGGCAGAGACCTCTGTGGCTCACAGACCCTAAGATATTTACTATGTGGCCCTTCACTGACTCCTGCATTACATAAACAAGGCTTTGTTTATTTCAGCATTTAGCGGTCTCAAGAACTGGCTTTGAGAAACAGTTAATGTTTGGCAGCTAATGTTTACTCTTTTTACCTTCCACTAGTGCATTAAGTTTGATTCACTGTGACACCTACTATGTCCACACTTTGCCGGGTTTTAAGGGAAGATAGCTCAGTTCTAAGGCAGGAAAATCACTATAATTCAACTCAAAATGTGGTGCTATAAAGTCCCAGAGTGCTAAGTGGCAAAATGGAGGTGGGCATACTTGGGGTGGGGTGGTAACAAGTGGGGCCTGGGACTATAGGTAGGATTTCAACACGCAGAGCTGGGGGAAGGGCAGCGAGGCAGGGGGAATGTGGGCAAAGGTCCACAGGCAGGAAGGCAGCAGTGGAGTTCCCCTACATTGTGTTGTGGGTGGGGGTGGACAGCGGAGAGGGAGATAAGGCTGGAGGGTAAGCTGGTGCCTCCTCAACCAAGGTATTTGGAACAAAGACTTATTTGAGAAACCTGAAGTAAAAGGGTTTTACTGTGAGACCATTTGTCTGGGATCCAAAGACAGAACTGGAAAGTCCTTCGGGACCCACACACTTCTCCTCTCCCATTAAGGGCCATGTGGTCCGTCTTCCAAGGTGCACCTGAGGTCTGCTCACTTCCTTCCCTTTCACCTTTGTCTTTAAACCTACTGCTGGTTACTGTCCACCTGTCTCAGAGGACAGCCAGGACTTCCTTAGCTGAGTCCGGGTCCATCTTAGACTACATCTTTCCACTACAGGAAATCTACCATCACCTGGATGTCTGGCCCCTCCTCCCCATACCAACTGGCAGCCATGGAGCGTAAAAACCAGAACACCAAACCAGTTGATTCTGACTCATGGCAACCCCGTGTGTTACAGAACAGAACTGCTCCATAAGGTTTTCTTGCTTGTAATCTTCCGTGGTGCTGATGGGTAGGTTTATACTGGTAGCCTTCATGTTAGTTAAAAAAAAAAAAAAAAAGAACAAACTCATTGCTGTCAAGTTCCTTCTGACTCATGGTGACCTCAGGTGCTTCAGAGACCTCCCCAGGGTTTTCTTGGCTGTAGTCTTATGGAAGCACATCACCAGGCCTTTCCTCCAAGGCTCCGCTGGGTGGATCTGAACCACCAACTTCTCGGTTAGTAGCTGAGAGCAAAGAGTTTCTGCCACCCAAGGGCCTGATAAGCAAGGGCAAGGGTGTGATACTTAAGGAGGAAAAATCCAGACTGCTTTCTTGGAAGGGGTGTGTGGGGTTGCAATTTGTATACTGAAGATTTAGGAAGAGGCTGGTAAGGCCCCTAAGTTCACTCAGCACATGCAATGCTTGCACCAAAGCTAAGAAATTTGGACTTTATAACCCAGGGTGGAGGATGTTAGGTAAATGATGCCATTTCTGTGATGCTCTCAAACCACGTGTGCAGAAGGCAGTGTTACGTTTCTGTGTACACATTGTTAGGTTGGTTCCTATAAATGCTCTTAAGCCACATATGCACAAAACACTTATAATGTAACTTGAAAGTAGAAAGTGTCTGCATTTAAAAGGAGAGAATAGGAGGATGTTAAGTATGTGCAATGTCATAAACTCAAAAAACCAAAACCAAATTCACTGCCGTCAATTCCGACTCATAAAAAAACCCAGTGCCGTCGAGTCGATTATGACTCATAGCGACCCTAGCCCTGTAAGAGCTTGCTATGTTGTAAGCAACCTCCCTAACTTGGCTTAGCGTATACCTGAAACGACAAAAGAAATGTAACAAAGTTTTATCTCTGTAAGGTGGCCTTGAGACAATAGGAATGTAGTAAACCCCTTAAAATCTCTAAAAATGCAACATCGGGTGAATGCCTGACCTTGAAGAAAAGATGCAACACACTAAACATGCTGTCACCTAGCCCCTATCATGCAAAGCCCAGTTAGAAAATTGTATATAAGCACTCTACTTCTGTGCATTTCTTGAGAGAAGACAGAGGCAAGAG
Organism: Loxodonta africana; assembly: GCF_030014295.1. Taxonomy (NCBI): domain Eukaryota; kingdom Metazoa; phylum Chordata; class Mammalia; order Proboscidea; family Elephantidae; genus Loxodonta; species Loxodonta africana. Next base: position 6,899,475 of record NC_087343.1, on the reverse strand, counting down.
ATCCCTCTTCGAAGAGGAGATCCTGCCAGAGACTAAGATTGAGACTATGCCCACCACTGCCATCCTCAGAACCCAGCTATGGGAACCTCCACCAAGTTCAAAACGTGGACAAGTCTTCCTCCCGAGACCACTGGTAAGAGGTTAAAGCCTGAATTCTAAAGATTGGGACTGTAAGCACTGAACTACCATTGTAATTGCAATTGTTAACTGTGATTCTTCAGTCCTGAATGAATGTCTTGCGGTCTTGCCGTGTGCCATGGCATGACTATCTTGCAATAAACTAAACGAGGTTATGCATGATAAACTCAGCATTTCTTTACTAATATTTAAAATTAAAATCCCACAGGGCAGGAGGCCATGGAAGACTTGAGCCAGAAACTGATAGCAACAGCTGTGATTATTAAAAAGATGATTGTGGCGGTGGTGGATAACGGTGGGAAAAGTTTTGGCCAAAGAAGAGAATCAGAGCACGGATTTACCCAGTAACTAGTCTGGGCGGGTATTCTTTTTTCCCCTGCCGGGAGGTATTAAAAATAGGAATTAATACTGGCTGGAGAGTCCACCAGGCACTCCCTGGAAACTCTAGGGGGCAGTTCTACTCTGTCCTATGAGGTCGCTATGAGTCCGAATCGACTCGACGGCAACGGGTTTTTTTTTTTTTGGAGAGTCCCTGGATGGTGCAAAGAGTTGCCTGCTCCGCTGCCAACCAAAAAGTTGGCAAAAGGTTGGAGGTCGAGTCCACCCAGAGATGCCTAAAGAGAAAAGGCTGGCGATCTACCTCCGAGAAGCCAACCCTTGTAAACCCTAAACCCTACGGAGCACGGTTCTACTCGGACACCCGTGGGGTCACCATGAGTCAGAGTCCACTCAGCAACTGGTAACCGGTACCGGCTGGATACTGACCCTCAGAGGTGCGGGGGGTCGCCAGGTGGGCGGCGGCGCCGTCAGCCGGGGCCTAGGAAACCGCCCCTTGAGTTTCCGGGGGGCGGCGCGGCGACAGAGGCGAGTGAGAAGGGAGAGGGCGAATCCAAGTGGGCCGTGAGCTGCAGAAGAGGAGCGGCCAGGGGGAAAGAAGTTCCCGCGGGAAGGAACGGTCAGCAGCGGCCGGCACCGCCACGAGGCGCTGGGCCGCAGCGGGCCGGGCAGGACAGCCGCTCGGTCTCCGCCCGGCGCGGCGAGTCGGAAACCTCGGTCCTTCCTTTTCCTTCCTCTCCCGGCCGGGCCGGGGTCGAGGCATTGGGAAGAGGCATTGGGAAACACTGCTCCGTTTAGTTAGAAATCGCGCACTTGCCCGTCCCGCTCTGCGGTCCTTTCACTCTGGGAGGCGCCTGAATGACGTCATAGGCGAGTCACCGCCCCCTCAGGGAAGGCTACAGTAAGCCTGTCTCAGAGCAAGATGACAATCAGAGCATAAACTCTTAGCAGTAAAGGGAGTACACCCCCAGAGCTTTTTCTGTCTTTGGCTTTTCCTTTGTGAGCATCTCTTCTGCCGCAATAACGCAGCCCCCTGTTCACCACTGTTTTCAGGCAGCGCCTTGGGCAGCCCTGCTGAGAAGAGCGGGGCGGGGCGAGCCGGGGCGGGGCGGGGTCCTAGATTGCTTGCGTCGCGCTGGGGGCCGCGCCGGGTAGTGATTCTCGGCTGTCCTTGCGGCGGCTCTGGCTCGACGAGCCTTTCGTCAGCTCCACGGGGACCTCTGTGCACGGATGGACCCGCCCGGACTCGGCGGGAAGCGGCCTGGCAGGCGGCGGGCCCGGCGGCGGCAGCAAAGGCAGGACAGGGCCACAGCCACGGGCCGCTGAGACGTGCGGGCCCAGTGGGCCCGGCGGCGGCACCATGATGCCGGGCGAGACCCGTTCGGCGGCGCCCGGGATGGCGGCGGACCTCTCGCGGTGTCAGGGCTGCGCGTCCCTGCAGCAGGTGCGGCCCCTCCCGGAGCCAGGGGCGCGGGACTGCGGGGTCCGGCCGCGCGGGCTGCACCGCAGCGCGCCGCTGCGGCTTCGCGGCCCAGGCTTCTCTTCACCTTCCTTCCCGCTCTCTGCGCCTTATTTAGACTGGGGACCCCGAGTTCGTTCCCTGGGGTGCGGAGGTGGTGGTGGTGGGGGCTCAGGGGGCGCATTCTGGAGCGCCCCCCCCCCCTTGCCAGCACGACACCGGTCTTCCCGAGGCTGCCTTTTGGCCTGGTGGGGAGTGATGGCTGAGGTGCTCTGGGAAGTTACCTCTCAGAGGACGGGACTTCGGATCGTTCTGGCCTCTCCCTGAGTGTTTGTGGCAGGCAGGACCTTATGTGACAGGCGGGTTGGCTGCGATGGTCACTTCAGCTCATACCTGATTACTGTGCCGATGTACATTTTTAATTGAATCACGTAATTGTTTAGGTCAACCAACCTGACAGTTTTTTTATTAAAATAATCAGTTGAAAGGCGTGCAAGTACTGGAGGTTTTGAACAGCGATGTGAACAGTTCGTCCTCTACAGTGATAAGAGGGAAGCTGCTAGTGTTTTATTCCAGGTTTTATGGGGTAGACTTTCCTATCTGTGTGATGTTGGCCGTGTCAGGTAACTTCTTAATCCCAGTTTCTTAAGTGGTAAGATGGGGCTATCCACTGCCATTCTTACAGTGTGTAAGTATCATGAGCTCTAACAAAAGTGTCATTGCTCTGGGTTAAACACCATTCTAGGCACCAGGGACACAGTGGTGAACAAGATAGTTGCAGTTTCTGCTCTCCTGGAGTTTGCATAAGTAAGATCAATGTGTGCAAGTCCGACTTTAAAAAGCATTAAGTGTTAGGAAGAAAATGAAAGGGGTTCTGAAATGCTGATCTTGTCTCTCAGCTGGGGTGGTCAGGTGGGGTGTCATTGAGGAGCTGATTGAAGAGGTGTGAAGCGAGCAGTCTGGACAAAGGGAACAGCAGGTGGAAAGGCTCCTGAGGCCTCTGAGGAGCAGAGCAAAGTCTGGTTGGGGAAGCCTAACAGGGGTGAGTGGTTGATGAGGTGAGATCCGAAAGGAGTGCAGGCCAGGTAGGCCATCAGAAGCAGTTTGGCTTTTATCAAACATCCCCTGTCTGTGAACTGATTCCAGACATTTTAAATGTTGAAGGTGGCAGGTGGGGGAGGAAGACATGTGAATGGGGAGAACTAATAGAATATGGTGTTGAGCTACAGTGTATGTTGTTGTTAGGTGCCATTTTCCGACTCGTGATAGGAAACACTGCCCAGTCCTGTGCCAGCCTCACAACCCTTGCCGTGCTTGAGCCCGCTGTTGTAGTGTGTAGGCATTTTCTTTTCTTTGGCTTTAAAGCTCCAAGAACATGAATTAAATTCTCTTTAATCTTTAATAAAATGTGATTTTTTTTCTTTGGGTCCGTTCACTCACTCTATAAATGTTTATCGAACAGCTAGCTATTTGTGAGTTAGGCACTGCTGTAGGCACTTGGGATACAGCACTTGGGGGAGTAGAAGCCCTTGACCTCTTGGTGCTTCCATTCTTGGGGGGTGGGTAGAAACAAAATAATTTATGTTAGAAGTTAAAAAGTACACTGGAGAGGAATTAAGCAGGGAGGGAGAAAATGAGTGGGTGAGGAAGGGGCCAGTGGCTGGTGGGATTTAAATAGCGAGCCCTGGGAAGTGCACACAGAGAAGGTTATACCTGAGCAAAGGTTCAAGGGGCCCAGGGAGCAAGCTCTGTAAATACCTTGAAAGAAAAGCGCCCCAGGCCATGGAAACAGCAGTTGTGGAGGCCTGACACAGGAGCTTGCTTGGCGCACTCTGGGAAGAGCAAGCCAGCTTTGTGGCTGGAATGAATGCGGGGGGAGGCAGTGGAGTTGAGGCCAGGAAGATCCCAGTAGGACCTGATTGTGAGGCCCTTACAGACCATTGTAAGGATTTTGGCTTCTCCTCTGAATGGAAGGATGAGTCAGAGGGTTTCCTGCAGGAGAAAACTGGTGTGGGTTATACTTTGCAGTCCTGGGTCTGTTCTGCAAACAGCAGTAGGGGTCGTCCTGTTAGAACTCTGGATCAGGGATCTGTACCTTTTAGGGTGCAAGGTCACATTTTAGGCTTTGTGGTTTCAGTCACAGCTACTCAGTTCTGCCATTGTAATGAAACAGCAGCGTGAGGGAGTGGGTGTGGGTGCTCACCACAGCAGGTGGAGGGCCTGACTTGGCTGGGAGCCTGTTTTCAGACCCCTTCCCTAGATCATGGCAGTCCATTGCACTGGTGTGCTCTGTTGCCTAGAATGCTTTTTAGGGGAGAAGGGTGGCCAGTTGGGACTGGAGTGTTTGAAACAATTCTTTTATTTTTAGAGTAAGGCTGGAAAAATGAGTTTGTCGGGGACCCGAATGGTAACTGCCTTAAAGTTTTGCACTTATTTCTGTGAGCATTATAGAGTGGTGAAGGTTCTTGCCTACTTACCTCACAAGAGCGGTGTTTGTAGTAAAACTGACAGGGTGGTACCCAGGATGGCTTGGAGTGGGCGTGCCTAGGTATGGGAACTTACTTTACTAATATGTATCAGAAGGCTTGTTGTTGTTAGATGCCATCCAGTCAGTTCCGACTCATAGCAACCCCATGGACCACAGAATGAAACACTGCCCGGTCCTGTCCCGTGCTCACAGTCGTCATTATGCCTGAGGCCATTGTTGAAGCCACTGTGTCAGTCCACCTTGTTCAGGGTCTTCCTCTTTTTCGCTGACTCTCCACCCTACCAAGCATGTTGTCCTTCTCCAGGGACTGATCCCTCCTGACAACATGTCCAAAGTATGTAAGACACAGTCTTGCCATCCTTGCTTCAAAGGAGCACTCTGTACTTCTTCCAAGACAGATTTGTTCATTTGTTTGGCAGTCCATGGTATATTCAGTACTCTTTGCCAACACCACAATTCAAAAGTGTCAGTTCTTCTGTCGTCCTTATTCATTGTCCAGCTTTCCCATGCATATGATATGATTGAAAATACCATTTCTTGGATCAGGCAAACTTTAGTTTTCAATGTGACGCCTTTGCTTTCCAACACTTTAAAGAGGTCCTTTGCAGCAGATTTGCCCAATGCAATGCATCTTTTGATTTCTTGGCTGCTGCTTCCGTGGGTGTTGGTTGTGGATCCAAGTAAAATGAAATTCTTGACAGCTTCAGTCTATTCTCTGTTTATCATGATGTTGCTTATCGGTCCAGTCGTGAAAATTTTTGTTTTCTTTATGTTGAGACGTAATCCCTACTAAAGGTTGTGGTCTTTGATCTTCATTAATAAGTGCTTCAAGTCCTCTTCACTTTCAGCAAGCAAGGTTGTGTCATCTGCATAATGCAGGTTGTTAATGAGTCTTCCTCCAATCCTGTTGCCCCATTCTCCTTCATATAGTCCAGCTTCTTGGATTATTTGCTCAGCATACAGATTGAATAGGTATGGTGAAAGAATGCAACCCTGACACATACCTTCCCTGACTTTAGGCCAATCAGTATCCCCTTGTTCTGTCTGAACAGCTGCCTCTTGATCTATGTAAAGGTTCCTCATGGGCACAATTAAGTGTTCTGGAATCCCCATTTTTCGCAATGTTATCCATAATTTGTTATGATCCACACAGTAGAATGCCCTTGCATAGTAAATAAAACACAGGTAAACATGCTTCTGGTATTCTCTGCTTTCAGCCAGGATCCATCTGACATCAGCAATGATATCCCTGGTTCCACGTCCTCTTCTGAATCCGGCCTGAATTTCTGGCAGTTCTCTGCTGATATACTGCTGCAGCCGCTTGCAGAAGCTAGGTTATTTAAAGTTCTTGGGAATGAGCGTAGAGATGAAAAAGGTTCCAGGTAAGAGAGGCTGTGCAGAATGGACAGATCTTGTGCCAGGGACACGGTGGGTCCAGGGACGTCAGCCCTGAGTGACTGCTGGGGCCAGGGTAGAATTAGGAGAAAGGGGAGACTACGAAGGAGGGGATTTTGGACATTTGGCACCGATTTTGGGAATGACATCAGGACTGAAAAATTTCAAGTATTTAAATGTTGCCTGTGGAGCACAGTACCTCCAAAGTTCCCTAGTATACTTCCCTGTAAATATAGAGGAGGCCAGCCTAGAGGGGCTCTGAGTTCATTTCAAGAATGTTAGTTGGGCGTAGGGTAGAGATGGGAGAATGGGGGAGTGTGTTCTGTTGCATAAAAGGAACTTTGAAACCTGTTGTGCCAGTCCACGGGACTGTGTGCCATCACTGGGAGTCAGTGAAGAAAACCCAGTTGGCTTAAGAAAAGTGGCCTGAAGAAGAGTCGGGCAGAGGGAGTGAAACAGCAGGTGTATTACAGAGGAAACCACGTGTGGGAAGAGTGAGGATTAAGTAAAGACTGTTGCATTTGTCAGTTAGTAGAGAGGGGATCGATCACCTTTAGGAAAGAAATTTCTGCTCGTCCTGCATAGTACTGCAGCAAGTACTGTACCTTGGTAAACTTCTGCGTGAGAGAAGCTGAACAGCTTAGAGCTTGTGAGAAGATAGCCTGCCGTAGGATTGTAACGCACCCAAACTTGTTGATCTTGCAGAATGTTTGCCAGCCAAGGGCAGGGTCCTTCCTTACAGAAGGTGCCGGCCTTGGAGCTGTGACATTGTTTGGAGATGTAACGCTAGGCTGACTGGTTTCTGTCCTCAGGTGAACAGTTGTTTCCTTGCACTGAAAACTCTCCTGTCATGCCGTACTCCTCCCAGCCCTCTTTTTCTTTAGTGGTTGCTAAGATCACTCCTTGATTCAGAGGTGTGGCAATTGCCTGCATTTTGTGGATCTTTAAGTCTCACAGGTCACCTCATCTGTGTTTTCTTATCCTCACTGTGTACAGTGGTTATCACGCAGTGATCTAGTCTCAATGCCTGTGTGGATTGCCGACCTTTGGTAGTCATACAAACAGCTGTCGGTCCTGCAGTGGCGATAATTAAAGTACAGTTAAAGGAGCCTTAAGCTGGTGGTTTTAAGTCAAGCTGACAGAAGTCAGCGGTCACTTTATTCTGGTGGAGGGCCTTCTTTTCTACAAGCTTCACTGCAGAGTAAACAATTGTATTCTCTTGGGCATGCAGATGAGAGCTTGAAACGTGGTTGTACCGTTTAGCTTCTGTTCGTAGAACAGATCCAGTCAGTTGGGTGTTTGGCTGTCCTCGGACAGATTTGAGCCTGTTAGTGCATAAACATGTACTGGACTCCCGTTGATGCTTATGGTAGAGCTGGAAGGCTGCTGCCCTTGAGTGCGTAATGCTTGCATGCTTAGCTGGGGAGAAGAAAGAACATTAACACGTGTCAAATGATGCAGCAGTCTAGAATGTAGTGCACTAGGTTATCGTGCAATTAATTAGAAATTAGAATGTGATACGCTTTCTGATGTTGGTTACCTTTTTTCTGGGTTTTGGATTATTTTAACATTCCCTAACTTGCCAGTGGTTTGAACTTTGTCATTTGGAACTTGAAACATATTTTTTCCCTAGATACGTTGATTTGTAGATGTTTATATTGCAAGGAGTGTTCACGAAATTGTAACTTATTTATTACCCAGTAGTCACTGAGCATCGTTATGGATATGGTGCCCGGCTGAGTTTTGGAACGTAGTCATCGGTAGGAGAGACACGGAGCTGTGTTCTGGTTAAGGTTGCAAACACATGTGATGCGGTGATTACTGTGATGGGAACTCAGTGTGTAATCTGGAGACACCTAGAAGGGTGACTCTGCTGGACTTGTGTGGCCTCTGGTAAGACTTCATAGAGGAAGGGAATCTATACTGGGTTCTGAAGGATGGTTTGCCGTTAGAAAGGAGGGAACTGTGGAGAGTGTTGTAGGTAGGGGAGACATTGTTTGCCGAGGCTTGGAGGGGAGAAAGTGAATTGCTACAGAGGAAGCACCAAGCAAAAGGTAGGCTGGGGAGACTGGGGTTTGCCTTCCTGGACTCCAGAGGGTACCTACTTTGTTCTCTGTGGGCGAGTGTGCCTGGGTGTGGCTGGGGAGGGAAGCATTCCCACCTTGCCGTCCAGTTCCCAGTGCATACCACGCCGGAGAACAGAGATGGGCCTGTATGACAGCTGAGGAGACACACTGCTCCAGGAGAGAGCAGGACAGATGTGGGTTTCTAAGGAAGAGCCGGTAGTAAAAAGTTAGGAAACATGAGAAGGAGTGGCTTAGCAGAGAGGGTTCAAGGTGAACAGCGAGCCACACCACCCCCAGCGGAGCAGTTACTGTGATTAATGTGACTTTAAAAAATAACTCGTTTAGAAAGAATTTCAGACTACTGATAATAATATGTAAAAGTTATGTTTAGAAAAACTTAGATAATGTCAAGAAAGTTGCTGGAATAGTACTAAGAGCTCTGGTCTTCCCTCAGTCCAGATTCACGGATTGTTGACATGTCCTGGCCTTTGCTTCATCACCGGTGTACACATGCATATGCTTTATCCCCCCGGATATCAATAGTCCTCATCATAACTAGCTCACAGCCTCCACGTCAACTCACCGGCATTGGTACAACAGTACCGTCCAGGCCCCAGGCCCCTTCAAATTTTTTTTGTACAGTTTGCTGTCTTTTTCCTTACTGGTTCAAGGTCCTGTCAGGAATATGTGTGCATTTCATCGTCCTGTCTCTTCAGCCTCCGTCATGTGGTCTCTCCCCATCTTTCGTGTTCCTGCATTCCGTAGGATGACCCTCACCTGGCACACAGAGGCACACGGTGTTGGTGGTTCCCTCCTCTGGTGATGTGAGACTTGTCACATCACCTTATTAACCAATTCCTTTATAATTGATTGAACTGTATTTCATGGTAAGATACTCTGAGTATCCACGCATGAGCCTTGGCATCATTGACAGCTCCCCCTGCATTCACCTCTGTTACGACCATTGCTGCGTCCTGGTTTGGCGCAAACTGTTGACTACTAACTGACAGCTTCGCAGTACAAATGTACCCAGAGGTGCCTCGGGAGATAAGCCAGGTGATCTGCTTCCAAGAAGTCAGGGCCTTGAAAACCCTGTGGAGCACAGTTCTGCTTTGCATACATGGGGACACCATGAGTTGAAATCCACTCAGCAGCAGCTGGTTAAGGTCCCTGGGTGGCACAAACTGTTTGCGCTTGGCTACTAATTGAAATGTTGGTTCTTGGAACCACCCAGCAACACCATGGAAGAAAGGCCTGGTGATCTGCTTCTGGAAGGATTACAACCAAGAAAATCCTCAGTTCTGTAACACGCACCATGAGTCAGGATCGACTCCGTGGCAGTGGATTATGCTGACTGCCAAATTGTGGTTTTCTATTTCTGTTATTCCCTCCACACTTATTAGTTGGCATTCTGCCTTAAGGAAGAGCTTCTTCCCATCTCATTTATGCATTCATTCTTCATATATACACATGAGCATGGGCTTGCAGACTCCTGGTTGTGATTTGTTACTACTGTTGCACCTTTTGGTGCTCAAATCGTCCTTGATTTGGCCAGTGGATGCTCTTTCACGCAACTTCTCTGCCCTTTTGACATGTTCTCGTCAGCCGTTCCTTACTCTCTGGCATAATACAGCCACCAGGCTCCTTTTATGCTTTTCCTGCCCCACCTTCAAGCCTGTCACTTACCTCAGGAGCTTAGAGGATGGCTTCTAGAAACTAAAATTTAGCCCTAGATGGGCTCATTGCCCCCATGGTGTCATTGCGTTCAGGTGCTCTTATGGGACAGAGAGACAGTTTTTGCGTGCATATGTACATAACTAATCCGTATTTATCAGTGTATGTGCGTGTAATGTTCTACGGGTAATATATGATAATAGCAAAGGATACTATATATCATATAATAATATAAAATATATGCTGTTACGTATTTACAGAGCCCTGGTGGTAGAGTGGTTAAGAGCTCAGCTGCTAACCAGAAGGCTAGCAGTTTGAATCTAGCAGCTGCTTCTGGGAAACCCTGTGGGCTTATTCTACTCTGTCCTACAGGGCTATAACGAGTTGGAATCCACTTGATGGCAATAGGTTTTTTTTTTGGTTGTACGCATATATTATGTATCGTGATAACTTCCGTATTATACACAACCCTGTATTCATCTCCGCTCAAACCCAGCATCTCAAGATTCTTTACAGTGTTTCTATTTTACATGTTTTAAGTATATTCTTCAGCAGTGAGACCCTTTATTATCAGTCGTTCTCACCCAGGTAGTTTTGCCTCCCAGGGATCATTTCACCAGGTATACAGACATTGTTGGCTGTCAGGTTGTGTTGGAGCCCCAAGACCACCCCCTGGCTCAGTAGTCTGCTAGGAGCACTCAAGGCTGCCACCTGAGCTGAACTCCTGGCTGTGACCGATATACAGAGAAAGAAAACGAAGTAGAGCCTGCAGGGGGAAAAGGCACATGGCGAGGAAACCAGGCACAAGCTTCCAGAGTTTTCTTCCAGTGGAGTCATGCGGGATGTGCTTAGTTCCTCCGGCAGTGAGCTGAGACATGTGACGTGTTATCTACCAGGGAAGTTTGTGAGACACTCAGTGCCAGGGTTTTTATGGGGGGCTGGTTACACAGGGGAAACCCTGGTGGCATAGTGGTTAAGTGCTACCGCTGCTAACAAAAAGGATGGCAAATCGAATCCACCAAGAGGCTCCTTGGAAACTCTGTGGGGCAGTTCTACTCTGTCCTGTAGATTTGCTATGAGACAGAATTGACTCGATGGCAACAGGTTTGGGTATTTTCCGGTATGGAGCCCTGGTGGTGCAATGGTTAAGCATTTGGCTGCTAACCGAAAGGTTAGTGGTTCAAACCCACCGAGCGTGCTTTGCAGCAGAAAGACTTAGCGATCTGCTTCCCTAAAGATTACAGCTGAGACAACCCTATGGTGAAGCTCTACTCTGTTTCACGGGGTTGCCGTGAGTCAGAGCCAACTACACAGCACTCAACATGCAACCAGACCTTAGGAAAAAAGTGTTAGCTATGGACTAGAGCACACCATAGGAAAATCAAGAAATCGTCTTCCTTGGTCTGTGATTAGTTTCCCTATATAATGCTGTGGCTTGTTTTGTGATGTTTTTATCTTTACTGGTTATGTATGTACAGGAGCCCTGATGGCGCAGTGGTTAAAGAGCCATGGCTGCTAACCAAAAGCTTGGGGGTTTGAATCCACCAGCCGATCCCTGAGAGAAAAATGAGGCAGTCTGCTTTTGTAAACATTTACAACCTTGGAAGCCCTATTGGGAAGTTCTGCTCTGTCCAGTAGGGTTGCTGTGAGTCAGAATAGATTTGATGTCAGTGGGTTTTTTTTTTTTTTTTGGTGGGAGCTATATGAACATAGTTTAAAGAGACAGCCAGCTACACAAGGTGTGTTAAGATAACCAGCAGCCCCTAGACCCACCCATCTCCCCTTTCCAAGAGACAACCCTTTAATTGTTTTCCCTGTATATATTCTTTAAAGAACTTTCATTGTTATTGTTAGGTGCTGTTGAGTTGGTTCCAACTCACAGAGACCCTGTGTACAATAGTACGAAACACTGCCTGGTCCTGCACCATCCTCACAGTCGTTATGCTTGAGACTGTTGTTACAGCCACTTTGTCAGTCCATCTCATTGGGTTCTTCCTCTTTGTCACTGATCCCTTGCTTTACCAAGCATGATGTCCTTTTCCAGGGACAGGTCCCTCCTGACAACATCTCCAAAGTATGTAAGACATGGTCTCACCATCCTTGCTTCTGAGGAGCATCCTGGTTGTACTTCTTCCAAGACAGATTTGTTCGTTCTTCTGGCAGTGCGTGGTATATACAATATTCTTCGCCAACACCACAATTCAAAGGCGTGGATAAATGGATGGCACAAAAGGTTAAGTGCTGGACTGCTAGGCCAAAGATTGGCAGTCCGGTCCCACCCAGAGGTGCCTCGGCAGATAGAACCAGCATCTGATTCTGACAGGTCACGGCCTTGAAAACCTTATGGAGCAGTTCTGCTCTGCACGCATGGGGCTACCCTGAGGTGGAATCCATGTGAGAGCGGCAAACAACAGCGACAACCCTCTCCACCCAGGAATTGTTGCTCGCGTTCTCTGTTGCTGCCCTCTAACCATCGCTGCGTCTCAGTCTGGGTGGAAAACGGGCAGTGAGGCACAATGATGAAGGGCACAGGGACACACCTGCCACTGCCGTCAGTGGGCTGTGCCCCTTTGAGTGGGTCATTTAACCTCTCCACATCTCAGTTTCCTCATCTGTGAAATGGAGGAGATAACTGAGCCTACTTCAGAGTTGTGGTAATTAAATACCGTCCAGCCCATGGAGGCACTGACCGTGGCTCTGGGCACAGTTAGTGCTCATTGCTGGCAGTGCTCTCCACAGGAGCAGCTGAACTGAGGCAGCGGTATCTTAGTCTCATGTTGCAATTTGCAGTATGGATTGTGGTCTTGCTTGTCAATGCATGTGAGCTATTCAGGTTCACCTCTTCCTTACACTTTTTGAACTACTCTGGAAACCAGAAAGAGGGAGAGCTATCAAACTTATTTTATGTGCTGTGCATAACTTTGTTAACAAAGCCAGGCAAGGGCAGTACAAGAAAATATAGACACATATCACTCATGAGCAGAGGAAAAAATGCAAGCAGAGTATTAGGGGATTGAATCCAGCAGGGTGTTGACTAAATAAGAGGAAGATTACATAGTATTCAATTGCTTTTATCCCAGGAATACAAGGCTGCTCAACATTAGAAAATCTTACTATAATTCATTGCATTAATACGTTAAAGGAGAAACAAATAACATTTAAACAAAATAGGTGCAGAATTTTGGTAAAATGTAATATTATAAAACGTATTTGCCAACTATATGTAGACGTATCATAACATGAATAAAAGGTCTCAACCAGAAACGTAGAGCAGAGCATTTTAGATTAATTCTAATTTAAGACAAGGATGCCTGTTTTTACTCCTGTTAGTCAACATTGTACTGAGCCAATTCAAAGGCAAATAAACGAAGTGTATTTTAAGCATTAGTAAAGAAAGGATAAAACCATTGTAATAGGTGGGCGATGTAAGTATTTACATAGAAAATCTCAGAAAATCTGCAGATACATTATTTAACACTGTTGGGTTTATCTTGCAAGTAGTTTATTTAGCTTTTCTGTATCTCTGTTCATAAGTGACTTTGCCGTAATGTAAGTTTGCTGGAATCAAGACCAACAAACACAAATCAGTAATATTCCTGCATACCCAAAAGAATTAAAAAAAAAAAAAATTCACATTAGTAATAGAGACAAAAGTTTCCGTGGAATAAAATCTAACAAGATGTATAGAAAACTTGCGTAGAGGAAATTAGGGGCATGAGGAATAGAAATAGACAAAATTATCCTCTATGGTTTTCATTTTATTTGTGCCAAAATGTCCTTCAGATGCTACTATCTAAAATAAGGGCTTTCTTTATCCTACTTAACCAGTTTGTAAAATTTTGTAGTCTAGTTCATCCTTGTTATTTTAACTTGCATTTTTTTTATTCCAAAAAGGTGAACTTTTTATTTCTTTTTTATTTTTTGGTCGACAGTTTGAAGCCTTAAAGACTTCTCATCCCCGCTGGTATACTTGTCTTCTTATGATTGGTTTATAAGAGTTGCTTATAAACTATGGATACTTTGTCTTACGTATTTTATAAATGATTCCTTCAAGACTCATTTTTTGGCTACTGTTTAACTTTGTGGTTTCCAGTGCCATATAGAAGTATAAAATTTTGACAGCGAAATAAATTAACATAGCTGTGTAAATGGCATTAATCAGCTTTTAATTAAGGAGAAAAATATGAATGGCCAGAAGAGATAAGGGAGATTCCTCAGTCTCACTAATAACGAATTGTAAATGAAAAATGTTGCTCTAATATTATCAAGGGTGACCAAAAAAGAACCAAAAAACCCCACTAAACCTGTTGCCATTGAGTCTGTTTCGACTCATGATGTAGTACAGAGTAGAATTTTCCCATAGGGTTTCCAAGGACAGCTGGTGGATTCGAACTGCAGACCTTTTGGTTAGCAGCCAAGCTCTTAACCACTGTGCCACCAGGGCTGTTATCAGTTAGTGGTCACCCACAGCTTGTGTGTCTGAGCCTTGGTGAGGCTGCTGGAAGCTGAGACACACAAGCTGTGTGGGTGAGAATCTTAACTGCTAGTGTGTGGCGTCATTGAACATATGAGTACATTCCCTGGTCCACACCACCGCTCGTTGGACTTCATGCTAAGGAAAATTCCAAGGGAATAGACAAGGAAACTCCTTACAAGCTGTTAATAAAGACCTGGAAAACAATATCTTTCAACATAAAATTGTTAAAATTTGAGTGCATCTAAATGAATGTACATATGCAGTAACAATTCTGAAAGAATATACTCGGTGATTAAGAGCTTGACTACTAACCAAAGTTGGCCGTTCGGACCCACCAGCCGCCCCTTGGAAACCCTGCAGGGCAGGTCTGCTCTGTCCTGTAGAGTCACTGTGAGTCAGAATTGACTCGCTGGCAACGGGTTTGATTTTTTTTAGTTATTGGTGAGGCGATTACAAGAGGGCCTATACTTTTACTTTATGTACTTGAATGTGTGGGGTTTTTGTTTTAACAGGTAAAATACATGTACAACTGCAGGAAAAAAAAAAAAAAACCCCACTGCAGAGAAGATGCAAATATTGCCATAAAGGAAAAATTACTTTTCAAAGTCACTTGGATTATATACGTTAAAAAAAAAAAAAAAAAATTCCGGATCGTCCGTAACAGTTGAGCACAGTGTGGATGATTTTAATTATCATTGATTGTGAAAAGGCTGTTGAGGTTATGTTTTTTTTTTAAAAAAGTTCTCATTTGTTAGAGATGCATTCGAAAGTACTTGTTGATGAAAAAAGGAGACATTAAAGCAAAGAAGCCAATTAAAGGGAAAAAAATCAGCTTGTTTTGAAATCTTAGGAACATTTGAATAGTGTAACTAACAATATTTTCTCTTTCAAATTGTTAGTTATTTAGAGTCAAATTTGTAGTTGGTCCCTTAAGTGTAACACTTTGTTGTTAGTTGCTGTCAGTTGATTCCGACTCATCATGACCCCATGTGTGCAGAGTGGAACTGCTCCATAGGGTTTTCCAGGCCGTGACCTTTCAGGAGCAAATCACCAGGCATGTCCCTTGAGGCACCTCCGGGTGGGTTCAAACTGCCAACCTTTCAGCTAGTAGAAGTGCTTAACTGAGGAATCGAGGCCCCGTTTTAGCATTCCTGTTCTTACCTCCTGGAAACCCTGGTGGTGTAGTGGTTAAGCACTACAGCTGCCAACCAAAGGGTCAGCAGTATGAATCCACCAGGTGCTCCTTGGAAACCGTGGGGCAGTTCTACTCTGTCCTATAGGGTCGCTATGAGTCGGAATCGACTCGACGGTACTGGGTTTATTCCTACCTCCATGTTACGTTTATTAATTTCCTGTTTTGTTAAGATTTGTGTGTCTCCGAGTAGTCTTAAATCATTTCAGAAACAATGCAAGGCAAACATTATGGTGATAGTTAACTAAGCATCTTTCCAGCTCCCTGCTGTTGGAGGTGCTGTCACTCAGAGTTTTAGAGAGCGAGAGCTGGTGCGTGCGTGTATACAGAGTAAAAACTACATTTACACACAGGGCTGATTAACCAGGAAGCACAGTATACACCGGCTTACAGTAAGCAAGGTCTGCACGGGCTTAATTATGTTTACTTACTAACCTTTTAGTGTACAGTTTCCCGTGGGTTTCACAACATTGTTGATGTGAAAAACAGATGAAATTGTGCACTACAGATTAGTAAGTAAACACAGTTAAGTCTGTGCATACCTTGCTTATTGGGTAATCTGTCTCTGTTTACATAGTCCTGTGGATCCCTGGTGAAGCAGTGGTTAAGAGCTGTCTCTGCTAACCAAAAGGCTGGCAGTTCAGATCTACCAGCTGCTCCTTGGAAACCCTATGGGGCAGTACTACTCTGTTCTATAGGGTTGCTATGAGTCAGAATTGACTCAACAGCAAGTTTTTTGTTTTGGGGTTTATATACCACCACTCATCTGTCAGTTTGTTGCACTGTGGTGGCTTGCGTGCTGCTGTGATGCTGGAAGCTATGCCACCGGTACTTTGGACTCGTTATCAGGAGGGACCAGTCCCTGGAAAAGGACATGATGCTTGGTAAAGTTAGAGGGTCAGTGAGAAGGAGGAAGACCCTCAGTGAGAAGCGTTGACACAGTGGCTGCATCGATGGACTCAAACATAGCAATAATGTGAGGATGGCACAGGATTGGGCAGCGTTTCCTTCTGTTGTACGGTCGGTACCGATTCGACAGCTTCTAACAACAGCAACAGCATATTTATGTAATGCATTAAACAGTATGACTGTGTTTTATTATAAATAAGTTACATAAGGTAATTATATGTTATAGATACATAAATAGCAGAAATAGCTGACTGCAGTTTTTTTCTTTTCCAGAATTTAAATGAATATGTTGATGCATTAATTACCTTGAAGCAAAAGATTATTAATACAGAGTAAGTATTTTTTCGTGTCTCTCATGGAAACCCTGGTGGCATAGTGGTTAAGAGCTATGGCTGTTAACCAAAAGGTCAGCTGTTCGAATCCACCAGGCACTCCCTGGAAACCTTATGGGGCAGTTCTGTTCTGACTTGTGGGGTCACTGTGAGTGGAAATTGACTTGGTGGCAACGGGTTTGGTTTGGGTTTTTGGTAGGGCTGAAATGAGACCTCCAGTTTCTCTTCTGGGTGCCTCCATGGTGCTGATTAGAATAAAACTACTCATGAGCCCAGCCTACTGACAGAATATATTTGTTACATTTGTTGCTGGAAACCTAAGAAGAGAGTGTGTCTTGTATGTTTTGAAACATGTTTTTAACATCGTATATTTTCTAGATTAGCAAAGTAACCTAATTCTTTTTTTGTTACAGTAATTTGTTAACAGAATATCAGAAGAAATGTGATGATATCCTTTTTACTGGCTTTGTTTTTTGAATTTATTATTTATAGTTTCTTAGATGTGAGGGGAGTTTTTTTCTGTAGCTACCTTTTGGAGTGTGATATTTGTATAAGTAGGGAGCAATTCTTATAAGAACAAGGAACAGCTGGTTCTTTTACTTTTTCAATAAATATGATGAATTCTAAAATAAGGAGACCAGCATTCGTCATTTTCCTTTTGTCATTGATTGTTTTTCTTAGTCTCAAGCTTTTTCATGGATCGGCTTTTCTCACCTGTAATGACAGGTTGTTGAGGTGCAGGGATGATGTGAAGCTGAGTGTGACACTGTCTGTGTGTTACTTTGGGGTTTCTGCAAGAAGGGCACTGTAGTGACATTATTCAGAAGTTGGGAGATTGACTTTTAATAATTGTTCTTGTGATTTGTAAAGAAATTATGTGTGTATCCAAAGTCACATAGAAACAGTGTAGTTTTATGTTCACAAGACATTCTTGGGCTCTCACCAGACAGCTCTCTGGCTTAGAGTCACCGTTGGGTGAGCACTTGTAGTGTAGTTGGCCTGCGGTTAAATATTTTCTTGACGGGTAAAAAAAAAATGTACATCATCGATGCTTTACTGTCTTGTCATGATAATCCTTACTCTGAAATAAATTTATTGCATGAAAATATAAAAATTCTTCCATTAAAATAAAACACCTATAAACTTTAGGGATTTACCGAAGTTCAGCCTTGGCTTCATGATTGGGTCAGATTCTGCAGTTTAACTTTGCAGTAACCTAAGGCCGATTCCATGTAATTTCTGGCATCCCTGAACTTATATATCATCACTTATTATTTGTTCATGTTGTTACCATCAAATCTAATTTGTGGTGTGAGAGTAGTAGATAATGAAGTCAAAGCATGCCATTTAGATTTAATTTTAGTATCTAGATTTTTTCTTTTAAAAATACAGGTCACTGAAAATCTCACTTGCTTTATATGTTGAGCTATCGATCCATTTAACTTTATAATTAAATTGTATATTCTTGTAAGAATGAATAATTGATTTAATTGATGATTGTGAAAGCTGTTAGTTTTACTACGAAATCAATTATTACAACTACATTTAAATAATTAGGGAAATTAATGAGCAGTTAATTCCAGTATTAAGAATGTGTTCATTGTATCCTTTCAGAAGAAATGGTGCCAGTTTTTTTAAGGTAAGTATGGATATAATCTAGCAAGGAAATTATTGTTTTACTCTCTTAAAATTTGGCCACAGGTTTTTTTTTTTTTTTTAATTACTAAAATAGTTAAATTGATAAAAATTTTTGATTATTCTTGAATTTCAGAAGTTCATTCTGTGATGTGATACTGGCTTTGGCCATAGCTACTCTGATTGTTAACACTTTTGGCATTTGCCCCACGTGTCTTACTTGTTGAATCTCAAGTATGCAGCACTTTGCTCCTTTTACTGCTAAAATAGTCAGTTTTCTCCTTTTTATCAAGGTGGGGAAGCTGGTTCTTCAGTACCTGCACTGTGATAATTAGTATTTTTATTTTAGCTCTTTACTTTTTTGTGTGTAATTCTGACCATTTTATTTATTATTAAGCACCTCTTTCTGAAGGGTAGAGAGTGTATATTATTTCATCAGGTGTTTATTGAACTTTTTATCTTGTAAAGCCTGTTGTAAATTAGGGTGTTTAAAACACAGACCTTGACCTTAAGAAGCTTACATTCTAATAGAGGAGGGCCTGGATGTTTTTTATACACATTTACTATGATGTGATGTCCGTATATCACAGGAGATATACTTACACAAGTATATACAAGTATATCATGATAAGAATTCATAGGACAAGAAACCTGAAGGTATTATTGGGGCTATGTTAGAACATCTTACTGGGAGCATGAGATAGGAAATGAGGTTTTCAAATTGTATAAATTATATCAGTCACGTAAATTGTAAAAATGAAGGATTATCTCGAATTTATGGTCTCCCGGCATTTCTTTTCTCATCACTCTTTATAGTTATGTATGGTTTTAGTGAGCCCATAACTCTTGTTTGTTGAAAATTTTCCCTGGACTATTTGAGAATTGAATGATAGGTTGTTGAAGGAGTCCAATAAATATATAATATGAAGCAGCATATTTTCCATTTGTTTTATATTGCTTTTCCTTATCCATTTAATTTAATGCTAATCAACAATATGTTTAAACTGAGGGCTTTTTTTAAGCTTGAAGGAATAGGTGTGTTGGCTTTTGGTAGATGTGGTGGTCAAGGGGAATGACTCAATAAAAGGTCTAATGACTGTGTTGTAAATGGAGCCTGGAGCACTGTTTCCAGGGTTTACGATCATGTCTGTCTGTACACTGAACATATAGATGATTACAGTACTTTAAAGTGAGGGTTATCTCCAGACAAGTATCAGTAGGTAAAATTTCTAGAGTTTTCTTTAACAAGTTTTACAGCTGCAGTTTGCAAGAAGGTAAGCCACCTATTTTAACAGTTAATAACAGCACTTGCTTGAGTAGTTGATTTATGTAGACGTTTATCAGATGAGGTTTTTTTTTAACAGATTAAAACAAAATGCCTCATGAGATTATAATAGAGAATGCTGCTTTGATACTCATAGAAGAAACTTTGCATTTTCCTTACTGTCAGATTGGCCAAGTGAATTTATTACTAAGGTCTTTAATTAACTTACTGATCACATCGCCATTAAGATGAAGCATAGTGATATCATGTTGTTATCGTGTATGTGAATTGGGCTGTTTCATGTGGTTGTTTATCGTGTGTTATTTTAAACAATTTTATAAATAAACCTACTTAAAATTTTAGTAATGTTTCATTCTCTGATTACATGCATCAGTTAGCAGAAGGTAGAACGTAATCTGAGAGTACAAAATGGCTATTATTTAATTTGAATAAACGGGGATGAGTTCATGATTGGAAGAACCAGGTTGTTGGCAAATCATTCTTTAATATATTCTCTAGCCAATTTGGAATCTCCTGTAATTGCTTCTCAAGATGCTTTTTTGTACACTTTTACTAAAATACAGACTGTAATGCCACAGAAATAAAAAGCAATTTGAAGATCGTGTTGTGTTGATAGAGGAAATGGGTTTATAAAGGGAAAGTTTTTTTTCATTCTTTGATTTTGTCAGTTAGAACGTAAGCGAACATCACCGGGACGCTGTACTGGATCATTCGCTCTGTGTGCTTTCCTTTCGTAATGTTAACGCTGTACTGGATCATTCGCTCTGTGTGCTTTCCTTTGGTAATGTTAACGCTGTACTGGATCATTCGCTCTGTGTGCTTTCCTATCGTAACATCATCACCGGGACGCTGTACTGGATCATTCGCTCTGTGTGCTTTCCTTTCGTAACGTCATCACCGGGACGCTGTACTGGATCATTCGCTCTGTGTGCTTTCCTTTCGTAATGTTAACGCTGTACTGGATCATTCGCTCTGTGTGCTTTCCTATCGTAACATCATCACCGGGACGCTGTACTTGGTCATTCACTCTGTGTGCTTTCCTTTCGTAACGTTAACGCTGTACTGGATCATTCGCTCTGTGTGCTTTCCCATCATAACGTTAACGCATCGTCCCTTTTCAGAGAGAATAGCACCCTGCATCATCAAGTGGAACAGATGCTCCAAAAGATTTCTCCCCTGCAGAAATGTCAGGAAGAGCTGGGGTCTTTAAAAGCAGAGCTAGAAGAGAAAAAGGTACCTAAAGCTGTTTTTTTTTTTTTTTAACAAAGGTTTATGTTCAGTAAATAGGATCTGCTTTATTCACTATAACTGGGACAAGGAGAAGCTCTGTGTTTTAACAAAAGAAATAAACCCTACTCAGCCGTCTCCAGGTGTGTTCCTGTACCCAGCACCAGAAGATTGAGCGTTTAGTCGTCACAGCGGTTAGGAGTCCGGCAATACTGTGTCATCTGCTTAGCTTTTGGAGAGGCTCACTACAGGAACCTCGTAGCTGAGTTCTTGTGGTTCTGGGTGTCCTCATTGTCAGCCCTTCTTTGTTTTTTCATGTTTTTCTTGCCATAAGCATAGAGCTATATGCAAAGATTCACACTTAAAGGTGGAGAAATCCTTGTGAGTGTGTGCTTGTGAGTGTGTGTGTGTCTGTGTACGTAAATGTGTGTGGGGGGGCAGGTGAGATCAAGAGGAGAAAGAAAATACTTATTCTGCAGGTACAGTTCTAGCCGTGGGCAGAGCAGTGGTGAGTGAAACCCTCAGGGCCTCTCACTTGGGCCGCTTGCCTTGCCAGAAGGGTGTGAGTTAAGACGGCCTTTAAGTAACCTGCTCTTAGAATTCATACACTGGTGAGTCAGTGTTCATTCTAGGCAGTGTCTGTACACTTTTACCTCAATAACCCTGCCAGCTGTGTTCCTTTTTTTTAATATTCTTTAGTAATTATGAATGCTTGGCTCCTCGTGGTTTCTCATTATCAGTGAGAGATACCTAAAACGAGAGCCCTTCAAAAATGTTCTTATAGGTGAGTGTTGAGACGAGAAGTTGGTTTCCTTTACCCGGTTGGTGATGTGTTTGATCTTCTCGGTGATGCTGTGCTAAGGCGAAGCATCGGGTGGAAGGTGCCTACTTCAAACAGGAAAAAGCTGATACATTTTCGCTTCAAACTCTCCTTGTCACACAAACTGCAGTAAGACAGACATTTGTTTAAATCCCATAACTTAATTTTCTGAATAAATTGTGCTTTACTCTTTTCGGGAATTTTAGAATCGTGGCTGTTAGAGGTAGAAAACTTGAAGCCCGTAAAGCTGCGTGGTTTGCGTGAGACAGGGATGGCCAAGCTGGATTGGTTCTTGGCTCCACGACCTGTTCTCAGGGCTCTTTACGTGAGAGTGTCTGCGCTTCCATCCTCTTCAAATCGTGCTTTTTTAGTACTGACATGTTCCTATGTGAGGTGTCAGATATTTTAACAGTGACTTATTTTTCTATTTGTATAGAAATTCTTTATTACATGTTTTAACTATGCAGAGAAACTTGTTTAAACAAACAGCCACAGCACTGAATTTCACCTAACTCTGATTGTATAATAACCTTTCCTTTTCTAGAGCTCTCTTAAGTTATATCAGGAAACTCATCAGGAATATGCTCGTGTAAAAGAAGAATGCTTGAAAAGTGATGCTCAGTAAGTATTTTTAAAATGGCTGTGGAAATTGGGTTTTCATCTCTGAAAATGGGTAAGCCATAAATCAGTAGTGTTTCTCATTTCTCTGTTTTTGGGTTTGTTAGCCATAATTAGCTGTGTGATCTCAAGTTTTCTGTCACTCATTCTTGGTTTCCATAGATGTAAAATGGGAATAATACATCCTTTGACGATTTATGTGTTGTTGCTCTTAGGTGCCTACTCATGGTGACCCCATATGATACTAGAACTGCCCCCACAAAGTTTTCTAGGCTCTAGTCTTTGTCGGAGCAGGTCGCCGCTGGGTGAATTTGAACTGCTAACCTTTGGATAGCAGCCGAGTAATCGGCGTAACGGTTCCGCCACTAGGGCTCCTTTGAAGGAGTAAGGAGGAATAAGTAAGCCATCATACGTTAAAGGTCTGGCACAAAGAAAGACTCAATAGGCGTTTTTATGCATCTGTAGCTATAGGAATGCATGGCTGTCTGTGTGTTACAAGATTAATTATTGACTCTCTTCTATGTACTGGTCCTGTAACAGAGAGCATAGTCAATGCGTGTCTTTGTTTCCGTTAATAAAATTCATGTTCAGAAGCATCTGATTCATTTTTTTTTTGAGGTTTAACATGGTGTTAACATTAATCAGAAAATAAACTTGTGAGCTACCCATCCAGTAATTTCGCTTAATGAGGTATGATAAAGCAGTAACTTGGACATTCTTTCACAGAGTTAGCCAAAAATTTCCATATTAAATCATGTGCTGTTCTCAAGCCACCACTTCTGTAGAGCAGTGGTATGACCAGGCATGCCGTACTCTGTGTGAATCTGTGTGCATAGTTGGTATGTGTATGCTCCTAGACAGTAAAAGACTAAATGGACTCTGGCTTGACTCTTAGAGATGATCTGCGCACATCTGCCTAGTTCATGGGCGGGCACCTGTGGTTCAGGAAGTTAAGTGACTCGACTAAGGTTCCACACGTGGACTGGCAGAGGTTGGGAGGTCCACGGTGCCTTTCAAATGACAGCGGTGTTTGTAATCCTTTGGAGAAATTCTGCGCGCTGAATGGTCTGCTGTTCTTCCTGAGGTTGCTGGCAGTTTCAGTTGATGGGTGATGCTAGTAGCGACAAATTTTTTTTTTGTTGTACAAATCTTAGTAAATTTTAGGAAATGTGTACCACATATTGAGTTGTCATATATATATATCTTTTTTGTTATACTGTTTCTTACCATTTAACTTATAAAATTATTAGGAAGAAGAAACTAGAAGCCAAGGTGAAGAAGCTGGAAGGTAATTGATGCTATTGTTATTTGGCTAATGGAAGTCATTGGTAATTATACAAATTGTGTGTAACTATTTGAGTTTAGAGTACTTGAACAAACAGAGTGGTTTTCGATGGTACATTCCTGGATGACTGTGTTAAGAGTTCTGTTGGGAAAACATTTGAATACTGCACCTGTCTCAGTAACTAGGTAACCCAGTAACCCAGTGGCCATTACATTGGCTCTGACTCATGACCTCCCTCTGTGTTTGCTCCATTGGGATTTCAACAGCCAGCTTTTCAGAAGTAGATTGCCAGGCCTTTTCCCCTCAGGGTGGTGTGCAAATGTAACGTGCCAAAACCTTGAAACGTTGTTGCCCTCAAAATAATGGCCACTTTTGCTATAAAAAGTAGCAATTAATGAAAAGTTGATTCTCACGGACCACTCTCATTTTTTTCCTAATGAAATAAGTGGTTAGTAGAAAAGTTTATTGCTTTTAGTATCTCAAAACTTGATGTGTTTAGGTAGTTATGACAGATCCCTAGAGAGATTGCAGTGAATTTCCTGGCCTGGGAGTTTGGCACATTTGTACTTGATCCTCCCCCACACCTCATCCTTTTGTTTGGGGCTTCTAGTCTTCAGTGACTAGGCAAAGTGCAAGGGGCCATATAAGAACCTAGTAAGTCCTCCCATTTCAGCTAATAACCTTTTCAGGAGTCCATAGGAATTGAGCTTCAGGTCTCTTTCTTTTCTCCTTTGTTGGGATATTGGGACATGACCTAATAGCAAGTAGAAACAGTTGGAGCTTTGCCAGACCCATCCGTGTACCCCTTCTTTCTTTAATTTTAGCCTGGCCTTTAGCAATTCTCTCATCTACTGTGGGTTAACCAAAATAAACAAACAGACAAACAAACGCTTTGCCATTGAGTCGATTCTGACTCAGTGGCGACCGCATGTGTTACAGAGTAGAACTCCATAGGGTTTTCTTGGCTGTGATCTTTACATAAGCACATTGCCAGGCCATTTCTCCCATGACATCACTGGGTGGGTTCAAACCGCCAACCTTGAAGTTAGTACTTGAGTGCAAACTGTGGCTACCCAGGGATCTTCTGCTTTGGGTTTCTGACTCTGATATTTGCTCTCTCATCATATCGATAGTGCTCTACTTCAGAGAATGGGGTATTGCCATATAGAGTGTGGGACAAGAATTTATGTAACTAGATCAGGACTTATAGAACAGTGGTTGCTGAAAATATTTCTGGTCACTAATTTATCTGGGATTTTTAGACCTACACTCTATAGATGTTTTCTTAGCAGCTTACCCTCTGATTGGATTGTTGCAGGAATGTTGACAGTCTGGCAGTGAGAGCCACATTACTGTGTTCTTTTCTGGTACAGCCTTCTCATGTTCATGTGTGGAGTTCTTTAGGGAGTGGACTTAAAGAGCCCTGAAATGCCAGTCGGCTTATGTGCAGCGTACAGAACAGACGTCCTTTGCGGTCACAGTATAGCCTTTGTTTTCCATTGAACAACAGCATTTTTCCCGAGTAAGCAATTTAGCACAGCAGTCAGGTAAAGAAATAACCAAGCTTGTTAGGGTAGGTCAGGAGAGAATTATCTCTTTGGTGTTTTATGGTATTATTTTTCCATAGCAAGTATATTTAAACATATTCATGTAAAGTCAACACTGGACAGATTCTTAATAGTTTATCTGAGTGATTTGTGCTTTCGAGCCAAAAACAGGAGAAATTGTTGAAGAGCTATAAAAATTTCTTAAAAAGTGAGACCTATGATAAGGGCAGAAGGAATTAGGATTAGTTAGCTTGTGGAAGGGGATTCCAGGAAGGAGCAGCAATGTGGTATTGTCAGCGTACGAAACCAGAGGCGTCGTTGTTGAGTCGATTCCAATCATAGTGACCCTACAGGACAGAACTGCCCCCATAGGGTTTCCAAGGCTGCCAGTCTTTACCGGAAGCAGACTGTTACATCATTCTCCTGAGGAACAGCTGATGGGTTTGAACCTCTGACCTTTTGGCTGGCAGCTGAGTGCTTAACCGTTGTACCCCCAGGGCTCCTATAGTCAGCATAAAAATAAAAACCAAACCTGTTGCTGACGAGTTGATTCCGACTCATAGCGACCCTATAGGATAGAGTAGAACTGCCCCATAGGATTGCCAGGGAGTGGCTGGTGGGGATTTGAACTGCCAACATTTTGGTTAGCAGGCAAGCTCTTAACCACTGTACCACCAGGGCTCCATAGTCAGTATAAAGATAGTCAGTATAGAGAAGATTATTTTTTCCCCCAAATAAAGAGAATGGTATTAAGTATATTCTGATGTAAAAATCATAGTTCTTTAAAACCTTAAGGTTGCTGATCGCGTAACTGAGATAAGCATCCGAGGGCCTTTTTCCCGGGCTTCTTGCCTGACCAGAATGGTTCAGGCTGGCTGTGCCTAGATTGGGACGAACTCTGTGGTTTTGTAATTGGTGATTTAAAAATAAAAGTTCCTACTCTGCAGCTCTGATAAAATAGTGAAGAAGCAGTACTGTTCTATGAAATGTGTTTCAAAGCATAAGAAATGAGAAAAACTTAGAATAGATGAGATATCATGTATTGTGTTAACTGCAGTAGGGAAGCTGGTAAATTATTCTTCTCCCTGTTATTTCATTGTACTCCTGAATAAAGAGGCTGCTTTCAAGCAAATTCAGGACTTCAAGCAACTGAGGAATGAAAAGAAAGTACTTGAAAAGGAATTTAAGAAGACACAGGTAATGTAAAATAATGTGCACCAGTTTTAAATTCCTAGTTCCAGGCCTTCTGTAGCGTTCTCTGTACATTTTGATGTGTCCCAACTAACGTATGAGGCCACCTAGTAAAAACAGTCACCATCGTCTGTCATGGTCCCCAGCTTTACATGGGGTCTGAGGGGCTGCACTCCTTATTCGTTATAAACACTATTAATGTTTTGTTCAACAGGAAAGACTTGATGAATTTTCTAAACAGAAAAATGAAAAGGGTGAGTATTCACTTAATGTTTGTTTTAAAACTGTGTTTGATAGGCAGTGTGTATGTGTCTGTTTTGTTTTGTTTTTTTAAACTGTTGTTCCCTCCTATGTTTCCAGAGTTGAGACATATTGGAACACAAATTTCAAGTGATTCATACGGAAGCATAGATAAAAGTGAGTATACTGCAAAGTTTGGTTTATTCCTGTGTGTTACTTCTATGGTTTGGGGGGCTGTGTGTTGCTATTATATGTAACCGGAAAATATCAAAGCTTAGTCTTGATTCGATTCATTTATATATTTCACAAGTAAGTTTGTACTTATAATATGGTGAATGAAAGAGTCATAAAACAATATTATTTGGGAAAGAAAAACTTATATCAAGTTAATTTATAAATGTTTTAGATACCAAAGACAGAAAAGATGCTAAAGACAGACAGGAAACCAATAGAGTCCAAGGCCTGTAGTAAATCTTCCAAAGACAGGAGAATTTAGGGAAGGCCAGAAGCTACAAAGAAAAATCAAGTCGCATCAGTAGAACAAGAGAAAACATAAATGTTTTCAGTGCACAGTCTGTGACTGAGTGTATTATAGGGTTACAGTTGGGAAGACAGCCCTCGAAGCTGAGAAGTGGGGGTTTACGTCAGTGTTTCTGTTTATTAATACCGTGTGACCATTGGCCATTTGCGTCCCTTCCTTGTGTTTTAGGTCACCCTTTTTATAACAGATCATACATTTTTGCAGTGCCTACCTGAGAAGTGTTTCTGTGGAGATAAATTAAAAATGTTAAATAAATAATGGCATTTCATCTCACTCATTTGATTTTTTACTCCACATGAAAATGACTAAAGATACTTGAATTGTTTTGTACATAATGTCTCTTTACAAGTCCCTTTTACCTTTTTTCCCCTTCCTTTAAAATTTCTGTTTAAAAATTCAGAGCACAAGTTCATCTTTTCCTTGGTTTAAAACTAACAGTTCGTACCTTCTCATTGCCTAGACACTGATTTGCCATTTATTGCTCTCAAAAAAAAAAAAAAAATTGCTCTCAGTCATTTGTAATTCCATGTGCTTTCAACTGTATCCGTCCTACTTTAGTGTCGTGAAAGTGCAACTTGGAGTAATAGATGTTGCTGAGAGGAAAAGAACTGACAGCACCTTGCTTTTCCAGCCAGCAGTCAGCTGTTGGATTTCATTGCCTTCTCATCTGGACTGACAGTTTGTTTTAGGATTTGGCTATTCCCCGACCGTACTTTTCAAAACAGCCCTCCCACCCCCTCCCCTAAGTATATATTTGACCCTTCCTGTTAAGACTTGACTTCTCAAGGATATTTACAAGTTAGGCAGGAGTATTGGGTTGGCTGTAATTTAAAATGGCTGCCTGAGTGCCACGTTAGCCTTTCTTTCCTTTCACATTCCAGTAACGATGAGAGAAAATCAAAAATGGCTCTCCGGGAGGGCTAAAAGTTGACCACCAGTAGAGGAGATTAGTGAGTGAGATAAGTGCAGCTGGCTCTCAAATGGTGATGAAATCAAATGTGGCTGAGAACACAGCAAGCTCCAGATCGGAGTGGTAGGGACTGCAGCAGGAGCAGGCCATTAGCCTTTTTCCAGGTAATTCATTAAGGGATGAACAATGTGCCAACCTTCTAGTTTCAGAAACTGGCTCTGGCATTTGTCATACAACCTGTGGCCCAAAGTTTAGTTCTCTAAAGTGGAAGCTGTAACATGGGAGGCAACCAGAGCAGGCATGCAGACCAGACAATGGGTCACAGTGGCCGCTCTGAGGGATGGCAGCACCTGTTCCCAGGAAATAAGGTGCAAATGTATTTTATGTAAACTCTCACAGCCACATTCACTCACAACCCTCATGACCTCTCGCCCAGGGCAGGGTGCTGCTGGTTAAGGAAATGATCCCACCCATCCCATCCCATTGCCATCCAGTCAATTCCTACTCCTAGTGACCCCGTGGGACAGAGTAGGACTGCCCCGTAGGGCTTCCAAGGCTGCAATCTTTACGGACGCGGACTGCCACAGTTTTTTCTTGTGGAGCAGCTGGTGGGTTCAAACAGCAGACCTTTAGGTTAGCAGCTGAGCGCTTAGCAACTACACCACCACTGCTCCTTCAGGAAATGAGAACCTACATTTATTGTCAAAGGAATAAGAGTAAAAATTTAGACTGAAGAAATAGACTTTGCTTATCAAAGATGTTCTGCTTAAACTCTTACCTGAAACTGAGGAAAACTAAGACAAGACAGAAAGGCTCCACATTCCAGGAGGAGGAGAACTAGTCCCTGAGTAAAGAGCATTCAATCATGAAAGAGAAGAAAGCATTAAAAATTTAATGAGTATTCTTACAGAAAATCTAAGTATAGATCTGTAGGTTGCTGTTATGAAATTGGACCAGTTGGGATTCTTGAAAATAAAAAACATGATGGAGAAAATAAATCCGCTAGAAAGGCTGAACTATAGAATGGACAAATATAAGATTGATTTAGTGAACCAAGAAATTAAATTACAGGGTTTTCTGAGAATATGGTGCAAAAGGGCAAAGAACTAATTTTCTCTACTAAGAAAACATAAGAATTTGGAGGCCAGAGCTACAAGGTCTTTGTAGTTAGATCTTCGTTGGTTTTTTTTTTTTTTATTTCTTCTGAGTTATTTTCTTCCGTTCAGGTTTACAGCAACTGAGTTAATTTGAGTATATTTTCCTAGAAAACTCAATTCTCAGAGGAGAAAGCAAAACAGTAAGGAGAGAAGGTGGTTGAGAAATAATAGATGGATGTTTCTCTGAGCAGAAAACAGACTTAAGTGTTGAGCTTGCTTTTTGTCTAAGATCTTCAACTCTGAATGCTCACAGGAAATGCAACTAAAGTCAAATGAAGTGGAAAGGTTGATTACAGAGGCCGGGTAAAAATACTTTGACACAGAAGCAGTTGCTGTTGAGTTGATTGTAACTCAATGGCTACCCCATGTGTGTCAGAGTAGAACTGTGCTCCATAGGGTTTTCAATGGCTGATTTCTTTGGAAGTAGGTAGCCAGGCATTTCTTCTGAGTGCCTCTGGGTGGACTCGAACTGCTAACCATTTGTTTAACAGCTGAGCTTTTGCGCCACCCAGGAACTTAGAAGCAGTGATAGAAGGCAAAGTGAATTTAAGGCTAGTAGTTTATTGAATAAAGGTACAATTCACAAAGAAAATGCTGCTATGAACTATGTCAGGTGAGACTCTTAGAAACTCTAGGGGGAATAGCCAAGTCTGTTGTCATCATGGAAGACATTACTGTGTTTCTCAGAAGTAAAGAGTGCAAACAGATGTACACAGATAGAATTGGAACCATAAGTGCAAGACTGATAAGTCCTGTGTTGTAATTTATAAACCACAAATGTAGAATTCTTTAAAATACCCTTCAAATAATATAATAAAAAGTTCACTCTACCAAAAAGCAAAGCAAATCTAAAATTTAATGAGAATTTAATAAAAAATACCCCCCCCCCCAAAAAAAAAGCCTACCTGGGAGTTAAACACAAACTCACCCAAACAAATACAAACTCCACTTTGTTGTTGTTGCTAGGTACCGTTGAGTTGGTTCTGACTTATAGTGGCCCTACGTACAAGAGAACAAAACAGTGCCCAGTACCGTGCCATCCTCCCAGTTGTTGTTATGCCTGAGCCCATTGTCACAGCCCCTGTGTCAGTCCAGCTCATTGAGGGTCTTCCTCTTTTTTGCTGACCCTCTACCAAGCACGATGCCCTTTTGCAGGGACTGATCCCTCCTGGCAAACTCCATTTGAGTAACAGGAAATAATAAATTATTTAAAAATAAACAATAAAGGCAGTGTTTATTAAAACCTTTGCAATATAACCAATCTGGTACTCAAAATAATGTTATAATGACGTGTTCAATAAGAAGGTAAGAAAATGCAACAGAAACCTAAGGAAAACAGAAGGGATTGGTAAAGATACAAACATAAGTTAGTGAAATAGGAAATGTAACTGGGCCTTAGAAATAACTAGTAAAACTGAAAAAATCTGGCTTGTATGATCAAGAAAGGAAGGGACAAAAGTAGTGTGCTGGGACTGAGAAAAGCTATAAAATTACAGTTGTAGGCATTTCTTACGCATCATTTTACATTCAAATGGAAAATGTAGATGAAATCATCCATTTTCTAGGAAAACATACTCAAATTGACTGAGTTGTTGCAAACCTGAACAGAAAAACAATGCAGGAGAAATAAAAAAAAAAAAAAAAACAAATAAAAATGACATGTATGCATGTCCTCAGGCCCACGGACAGACTCACAACTTGGTCACTAAGGAGTACAGCTGCAAAAGTCCAAAATAAAGTTTTCAAAACTCAGGCCGACTAATAATTTAGAACAGAGACAAATCCTGATTTTGGGGTTTATCCCAGGGATTCTACAACAACTGATTAAGAAAAAAAAAAAGTTACGACGATCTAGATTTAGCACCCATTCCTGCTACTACTTTTTAGTGAGGTAATAATAGAAGGAAACGTTTTGTACTTGAGAATGGTGAAGCATTAAAAGCAGAGCCATTACTGAGGGTGCTTTTTGCTACCTCCACTCTTCATGTATGGAGCCCTGGTGGCACAGTGGTTGAGCACTCCACTGCTAAAGGTTAGCGGTTGGAGCCCACCAGCAGCTTCACTGGAGAAAAGACCTGACAATCTACTCACATAAAGATTACAGCCTAGGAAACCCTATGAGGCAGTTCTACTCTGTCCTGTTGGGTTGCTGTGAGTGGGAATTGACTCGACGGCATTTAACAACAAAAACAAATTCTTCATGTAATGAAGTTTCTGATCAGTGCAGTAAAACAAAGAAAAAAAGGTAGGAGTTATAAATAACTAATAAGGAAGATTTAAGATTTTCATTTCAGATGATACGACAGTCTAGAAAATTCAAAAGACTTGGCTTAACACTTAGAAATAGTTTGGCGAGGTGGTGGTATAATTGACGTACATACAAAATGTGCCAGTGTCAGCCAGCTAGGAAGGGGATGGAGTAAAACTTAATCCATCCTCAAAGGACAACTCAGCAGTCAGGTGTCCAAGAAAAGACCTGGCCAGCAGCCCAGTGGCTGGATGGGGAGACCTACAAGCACTGGGGAAGAGCACGAAGGTGACCCGAGCATGTAGATAAATACTACATTCCTCCACGGGAAGATGCAGTGTCAAGATCTGAATTGTCCCCAGTTGTGTTCATTTATAAATAACACAGCCTCACTCAGAATCCCATCAAGATTTTATGTGGAAAAGGAGAAGCAGTTGCTGAAGGTTTACCAGGAAGAATACCTGTTCCAAATAAACAGAAAATTCCTGAAAAGGAAAATCATGAGCGAGGGTGGTGCCCTGACTGATGGTAAAAGGTTATCATCAGGCTATCATGACTGCAGGGCTGTGGTGATGTTGGGGGCACTGACGGAACAGTGGGCTGGGAGAGTCCAGGAACACTAACAGGCACCTCAGATTTAGGTAAAGGACGCCTTTGAGAAGCCTGGGAAAGGCGTATGGTTCAATTCAGTGAGAATTTAGTCTTTATAAGTAGGTAATGAAGACATGTGGATGATTTTGTTCTGTGTTGTTGGGAATGGATACCCTTTTTTTAAATCAGATGAGAAGTAACGTGCACTCAATTAGGATAGGTGTAGCTGTGGTATAGCTTCCGTAAGAATAGAAAAGTAACCTTTTTTCTTTTGAGGTTCCTTGTTTTCTGCTGCTTTGGGTATACATAAAAAGCAGGGGTGCTGGTCAGGTCCCTTCAGCAAAGGGGATTACAGTATTTGGAAGGAGCTCTTGGGGTAGGGCACACCACAATCCAGGGAACGCCAGATACGGAGCATGTGCCTCCCATACGGTGATAGTCAGAGGGGTCGATTTGGCTCAGGAGAGGCTGGGAAAGTCCAGCTTTCAAGACTTAGCCGTAACTATGCCCTCCACGTCTGTCCTGGTCCCCATTGTGAGGACTTCATTTTATGGAGTGATGGAGTTTGCTGGCTTAAATAGCTTGTGATTCTCTGGAAACAATGAAAAGGCCGATCTTTTCAGCCTCTCTTGGAATGAATTAAAGATTTTACTAATTTCAGTAAAAGCTTCAGGTTGATTTAAGAACTTGAGTTCAAGGAAACTACAGTAGAACTTTGAGGTGGCCTGCAATTAACTAATACTTAAAAGTGAAGCTTACTTTTAGCCACATTTTAATAGGTGTAGATTGTCTTTATGTACGTCTGACCATAAGCTAGTCATTTTTTTTTTTTTAATATTGTGGTAAATACATGTCTAACAAAATATTTGCCATTTCAACACATTTATTTGATGAATATTTTTTGCTGCAGAGGGTTTTCTTGGAATTTGTATACTTAACAATGTCAAAGAACTTTAGAGCTCTTCATTTTCTTAATGTTACATGATTTCAGCAGGGCTGTCTCAGTTACAGCTCTCTTGACCTTTCATCTGGAGTCAGGGGTCCTTCATGATTTAGGCGTACAGATCCCTTTGAAATTCAGTGGAAGTTGTGTAGCTTTCACTGTCCTCATAAAAGCAGATGTTTACGTGTGTGCCTGCTCACATGTATCTGGGCATCTATCCTTGTCCGTACGTCTGCCCAAGTGCATTCTGTCTCTCTCCATTTCCCTTCAACAGTGAATGGCTTTTCTAAAGACCTGTGAACTCCCAGGCTAAGAAAGCATGGTCAACTGATGGCCTTTCTGATAGCCTCGTACTTGTCAGCTCTTCCTTGTAGAGTACATAAGGCCATGATCCCTCGAGTCCTGTTGGTTGTTAGCTGTGCCCCCATCCCGTGTCTCACCTCCCTCTCTAGAGAAAATGGGCGGGCCAGAGGTTTATTGGCCTCATGCACACGTACAGGTGAGAAAAGCTTTGAGTGACAAGTAGATTTGGTGTTCGGTGCCCTCCCAGTCTATACTTAGCCTTCATTTTTTGAGTGAAAGCATTTCAGACTTCTCCACTCAATAACTAACCAGGTTATGTACCATGGTTGAATTTTGGGAAGATGATAAAGGTTGACCTAGTTTTCTAAGTCCCTGATAAATCCCGGTTCTGCACAAGTATATTTTGGCTTTGTGTAGGCTGAGCCAGCTGTCAGGACTTTCATGCTTTGCTCTTTTTCACAGGAAAAGTCAAACTGCTGCTGAAGGAACTCTGGCTGTGCATCAACACCACTCACAGACTGCCGGGCGAAGGCAGTAAACACAGCCCAGGTGAGCGTGAGACACAGACACCGCATTTCACGGACAAAGGCAGAAGTGCTACCACGGGCATTGTGTGCCTTTAGTTTGTAGTAGTTCCTGGATCTGTCACTAAAAGAATGAAGCCAACTAGCCTGGGTACTTTTATCATACAAAACACCGTCCCTTCAGGGTGACTTCTGATGTCAGTAAATGCATTTGACTTTTGATGTTTTATAGCAGCTTCCATCTGAGAGCATTCAGAGTCACTGGAAGGACAAACCGTGGGCCCACATATGGCAGGTACATGGCGGCTGGCTGAAGGACACAAAACCCAAACCAAACCCACTGCCATCAAGTCAGTTGCAACTTGTAGCAACCCTACAGAGTTTCCAAGGCTGTAAATCTCTGCGGAAGCAGACTGCCACATCTTTCTTTAGCGGAGCCACTGGTGGTTTCAAACCACTGACCTTTTGGTTAGCAGTTGGTCGATTTAACCACGGCGCAGCCAGGCCTCCTTAAAGGACACATAGTTTCCTCTAAATTTCGTGAGATTCCTTTATCCACCAGCAGCCTAGCTTCATTTGTTTTTCATGGAATTTACCAATTCCATTTGGTTGAACTTTTAGCATGCAATCAAAATGTTCGATAGGAAATAATGTGGAGTTGCAAAAGTAATAAAATTTTGTCTCTCTTACCCCTTGTTTGCCATTTACTGTGTAGCCAAATGATAGTGCCTTAGTTTTTTTTTTTTTTTTCAGTGCTTTATGATTATCCTTAGGGGTTAAAATGTTACTTTGGAAAACTGGGCTATTGCATATATATTTTTGTGCCATTTTAAATCCTCCAATAAATTATAGCGTATAAGTTATTCACTAACTTGTTTTTTTAACTTTATGTCCTAAACCAGTGCTATTCAGTAGAACTTTCTGGAATGAGGGAAATGGTCTCTAAAAGCGGCACTGTCCATATGGAAGCCACGGGCCATATGAGGCCATGGAGCACTTGAAATGTGGCTGGGGCGATTGAAAGAACTGGATTTTTAATTTGATTTAATTCTAATTAATGGCAGTTTGAATAGCTGCATGTGACCAGTGGCTACCATATTGGACTGTGTAGTTGTAAACGGTGATGTACTTTGTAACACCTATATGCTGTGAAACCTGTAGGTTTTTCATGATCCTGAATCTCGTTTTAATTCGTATAAAGTAAAACAAACAAACAGTTGCTGTCAAATTGACTCTCATTCATGGTGACCCCGTTTGTGCAGAACAGAGCTATGCTCCATAGAGTTTTCAAGGCCGTGACCTGTTGGAAGCAGACTGCCAGGCCTTTTGAGTTGCTCCTGCATGGATTCGAACTGGCACCGTTTTGGTTGGTGGCTGAATACTTAACCATTTGAACCACCCAGGAAGCGTCTTATAAAGTAAAGGGATTGGGAATGTCAGGAGAAGGAAGGGAGAAGCTTGTAGGCAGTCACTTGAAGCAGAAAGAGTGTATGTATTTCATGGCCTGTAAGGAGAGGTGCTCTAGCCGGGGCAAATGCGGAAGAGGAATGGGATTGAGGGAGCGAGGTCGCCCCTTGGAAGGGCACAGGCTGGGGCTCCGGAGTGTGGAGCGCCAGAATCATTTGATAGCGAAAGTGCTAGCATTGGTGGTGGTGTTGACTTTGAGGCTT
This sequence comes from Loxodonta africana, assembly GCF_030014295.1. Classification (NCBI taxonomy): domain Eukaryota; kingdom Metazoa; phylum Chordata; class Mammalia; order Proboscidea; family Elephantidae; genus Loxodonta; species Loxodonta africana. Next base: position 6,864,274 of record NC_087343.1, on the reverse strand, counting down.
GTCCACCAGCGTGCATGGCCAAGTCCATGCAGGAAGTAGAGTCCCCAGCATGCAGTCCAGGTTGGTGTGGGGGGCGTGCTAGATCTCAGCTGTATCCCGGTGCTCACCAGGGCTCCTGGCGCCCACGAGGCCCTCGCATAGTTAGCTGCGCCTCCGTCAGATGCAGCAGTGCTAGCCCTGTTTCTGCTTGCTACTGGCATGGCTGTGTGGCCCCTCTACCCCTCTTTGTTATACAGGGAGTGATAAAAACTTCCTGTGAAATCATACAAGACAAATGAACTCAATTTAGAATCCTTGATCACCTTAGAAATGTAAGGAGTGAAAGGTTACAAAGTTGCAGGCTCAACTTGTGTTATTCCCTCCCTAACGTTGTAGTTGGAAACCCTGGTGGTTCAGTGGTTAAGAGCTACTGCTGCCAACCAAAAAGTCAGCAGTCAGATCCACCAGAAGCTCCTTGAAAACTCTGTGGGGCAGTTCTACTCTGTCCTGTAGGGTTGCTATGGTCGGAATCGAGTTGACACAACCGGTTTGGTTTTGGGTTTTAACCTTTTAATCAGCCCCTTTTCAAAGGAGCTCTGGTCCCCTCTATGAAGCATATTCTTACAGCTTTCGAATATAGGAAATGGTTTTTTATAATTATTTTCCAGGACTCATGATTTTGTTTGCCAGTAATTAGCACCACTGAAGTTCATCAGAATAACTTCTGTTGCATTAGAATAAATGGCACTTATGTGGCTTAGGTTTCTTAATTAGAGCATTATACAGATACAGTCATGGGGCAGGCTCAATATTGGCTGGATTTAAATAGCTTTTCACACAAGAAACCAGTGCCCTCATCACCATGTCTGCGCGGAGTTGTTTCTCACCCACATAAAGAGAACGGAGACACTATTAGGGCCTTTCACCACCGCTAGGGGTGTCTGTCCAATAGGGGGTGCAGTGCTGATGGATTGTTCGACTCATCTGTCTGCTGTCTCTCTCATCTTTTTAATTGTAAGGATAGCATACTTACATGAAGTCTGCTCAGTTCTTATAGGATAACATTTAGGAAGGGATAGTTAATGACCTCCCAACAATTTCTACACATATAATTTAGTAAAATTGATTCTATTCTTGAAGTTGTAAAAACATTCTTGCTGTCACTTTCCAAATTATTCCACCAACATTAACATAAACTCAGTGCTGCCTAACCTTTTCACCCCCCTTACCACTCCTGGTAACCACTAGTAATTTTTGTTTTCTATGTATTTGCATATTTCACATAAGTGAGATCATATACAATTTGTCCTTTTGCGACTGACTTACTTTGCTCGGTGTACTGTTGTCAAGGTTCATCCATGCTGTGGCGGGTATCAGGGCTTCATTGTATGTGTGACCCACATTTGTGTTGTTTCCACCTTTTGTCTATTGTGAAAAATGCTGCAATGAACATTGGTAAACAGGTTTCTGTTTGTGTTCCTGCTTTCACTTCTTCAGGATATATACCCAGGATTGGGATTACTGGGTCTTTCAGTAGCTCTATGTTCAACTTTTTGAGGAACCCCCAAACTGTTTTTCACAGTGGCTACACCATTTTACGTTCCCACCAGCAAAGGACGAGGGTTCCAATTTTCCACAACCTCTTCGACACTTACTGTTTTCTGTGTTTTTGTGTTGTTTTAATCATTGCTATTCTAACCTGAATGAGGTAGTATCTCATTATGGTTTTGATTTGCATCTCCCTAATGGCAAATGGGAGCCCTGATGGCACAGTGGATAAGTGTTTGGCTGCTAACCAAAAGGCTGGTAGTTCGAATCCACCAAGTAGTGTGTCTGCTTATTTGCACTTAAACAATATTGCTAACACTTTGAACTGTTAGAATACGTTTTCCCATCTTGATATTGTAAATATTTGATACTCATTTTTTTTTTCCTACAGAGAAATCTGCCAAAGACAACGGATGTAGAGAGTCCATAGAAGATGACACATTCTCTCCTGTACCGAGCAGTCCCCCGAGAAGTTCAGACGTGCAGGCGTGCTTAGCAGAGTTGTCCATGGAGATCGGTGGTGATTTTTCCGCAAGTAAAAATGTGGACAAAGAGATGCCCAGTGGACCCAGTTACGGGAACGAGGACAGAAATCCTGAGTCTGTAATGCCATGTCAAAATGATGATGAGAGCATTGACTTTTCTGATCACGACCCTTTTTTTGATGAAGACCTTCAAGCTGCAATGGACTTCTTCAGACGTCCCCCTCCTCTTTTGTCTCCGGTGCCGTCACCCCCTCTGATGTCGTCACCACACCTGGGGCCCGCACCTTCCTCGCTTGCACTTGTGAGTTCTGCTCTTTGAATTTGAATTGCCTCATGGGTATGTTGTCTATCCTCATATGTTAAAAAGCTTCGAGGAATGTTGGTGGTACTCACGCAAAGACTGTTCACCTGGACCAGCTTTACTAGGGGTAATGTGAGAGTATGCAAAGATGTACTGGTACCTTTGGGCCAAAATGTATATATTGTTTTTTTTTTAATCTGTAACTGTGGCTGCGTTTTTTTGTTTTACCGCAACCAAATTGTAAGTTTCCTGTGGGGTTGTTGTTGTCGTTAGTTGCCATTGAGAGTAACGTTGTTTTAATTGTTCGTATTTCTAGTGCCTAGCATATAATCAATGTGGAATCAGTGAATTAAAAGTTTGTATTTGTAGGCATAGAGTTTTACAGAGACAGGAAATCCAAGCATACAGCATGTGCCCATTAACCTAAAGTAGCCGAGGTCCATGCTTTTACTTGAAGTATTCACCATGTTTTTGTGTTTGCAAAATGATTTATCGTAATTTCTTATTTGGTCTGTAGGAGTTAGTTTATATATGGTTTTGCTTAAGGAGCAGGTGAATGCCTTGCCCCTTCAATTCATCTGGACAGATCACGCGTGTCTGTGTATCACAGACACTGTGCTAGGTGGGAGGAGTACAGAGGTGTCATGTGATATGGTGGTGGCAGCTTGGGTGGCTGTGTTGAGTGGGGATGGGCTACTACCTGGACAGGTGGTGACACAGCTGTGATGCAGGACTGAGAAGCACCTTGGCCTGGGAGCGCCTAGGAGCAAGGCTGGGTCCTGAGGAGAGGCCAGGACGGAGTGGGAAGGGAGGTGCGGTGCTCCAGGAGACAGGATCTCTGCACTGAGATGAAGAGTGAGTGAGGTGTTTCAAGGGGAGGAGCTGTTTGTGCAGAGCCTGTACAGTTTAGAATTTAGAGAGAAGGTGATGCTGGGGGCACTTGCGCAGACCTGATCTCGAAGGGTCACGTGCCCCAGCAGTTTCCATTTTAAACAAGAAGCAATGGAAAATTTTCGATGCATCTAAAGAAATGGACTTAATGGTCAGATTTTCATTGAGGGAGGGGTCGTCAGGAAAGAGGCTAGACCATAGGGAAATTAGTTAATCCTCAATTTCCTTAATTCTTTAGACCTGAGCCCAGGGAGTTGTTGGGGTTAAAGAGGTGGGGACTGGTTTGAACAGAGTATGAGGTCGGATGAGCAGCCCTTGGTGACACGTTCAGTGTGGTTATTAGGAGAGATAGCAGAGTCAGGGATGCTTACAAATAAAAATAAATATAAAAGGCCCTGGTTGGGTGGGAAGACAATGTGGAAAGTGTCAACTATTAGGTGTGTTTGGGATCTCTAAGTGGAAATAGGCAGTATGAGTTTTAGTTATAGGGGTGCGCTGGGAGGGACTTCAGTGGGCTGGAGACATGTAGGACCCACCAGCATCTGGGTGCTGTGGAAGCCGTGAGGCTGTTTGGTGGCATTCGGTAAGAATGTGCAGAGTGTGGGGGGAGAGGGCAAGGCAGCGTTCTGGGGAATTACCACCAGGCAAGTGACAGGTGGGGGGAAGGAGACTGAAAACTTGTGGCACGAGAGTAGAGAAAATGGCACTCTAGAATTCGGGGGAGGAAAGGTTTTTTCCAGAGGAGAAAATTTTTGCCAGCAGTTCTTAGTCATCCTCTCTGTACCCATTTCTCTTAAAGAACTGAGAGGCAAGGTGGTCGATGACATTAGTTCCTGGGGTGGGTTGTATAATTTAGGCAACTAACAAAAGACAGGAGGGGACTGACTGGGGGGTAGTGGAGAGTGTCTGTGCAGAGGTGAATCCTAACCAGCTGGAGAACAGGGGCTGTGAGGGAGGGGGAGTGGCCAGTGCAGGAGCCTAAAAGCAGTGGGACAGGTCCAGTTGATGACAGCATCCGAGATCGGGCACTGAGAAGATGCTGAAGCGTAGGCATGAAAGTGAAAGTTGAGACAAAGGAGGAAATGCGTGGCAGGAGGTGTCTACGTGATGCCACCCAGGGTGCTGGCAAAGCCTGGTGCATTGCGGGAGGCTGCAGCAGGTACTGGTTTCTGGTACGTGTGAGGGAAGGACTTGGGGGTAGAGGACAGTAGAGAGTTGTGTAGCCACAGGACTTACCAGAAAGGTGAGAAGTACGACTTTACGAGTAGGAATATTTTAGTGTCAGGAGAAGGATGATAGCACTGGACCCTGTGTCTGCTAGAGCTTGGAAGAATGTGTTGTGGGAGAAGCAGTGTGGGTGCACTCTAAGGAAAGCCAGGCTTCTTGGAGGAAAGGGGCGGGGGGGAGCGTTGTATCAGAGGTGGAGACTTAATAGACAGTCCAGAGAGTAAACGTCATTTTTCTGATGTGTGGGTATGAGGATTTTTCAGGAAGCATGCATTTTATAAACACGCTTACTTGACAGTTGCTTACATTTAGTCTATTGAATTAATTGATTAACGGGTATAACTCATATTCTTTGAAGGAAACCTGCTTTGGTGAGTGTACAGAGTCCAGCGAAGATGACTCAGCTCAGCATCGTAATTCCGCTGAACCTGTTTTAGAAGATGATACAGCTGAATCACAGAACTATTTTGGCTCATTCATGGGAAATGAAGGAAGCACCACCCTGTTCAAACAGCCCACACCACACGATGCTTTCCAAGCTCCAAACACGTCAGGAGTAAATGAAGCCACAACTGTTCCACTCAGGACCTTGACACCAGGGCTGCAAGAACATCCAACCACACACTCTTTGGCTAGTGAAGAACACCCGACCACGTCATTGCAACTCATGAATGTTAAAAATGGAGGTATTTCAGATGACACAAAAAGACAAACTGAGGTTAGAGAGGTGGATAAGTCTGTTCAGACTGAGGAAGCGGTCGATGAGCCGCCTGGAGCTCTGGGCGTCGGGAAGTTATCTGGCAGCTCAGCGGCCACTGGGCGGTCAGCATTGTGTTTCTCCCCCCTTAGCAAGAGGCCGTTAAGTGAACTCCTGGAATCTGGAACGCTCTTATCCAAAATAATAGGATCACCCAAGTCAGAGCTTACTAGGCGAACACTTGCTGATGAAATCGCTTCTAAATCAAAGCGTGCACGGACAATTTCTGAGCTCTTCCGCCGAGTGTGCAGAGAAATGGAAAAGGAAAGAGGAGGCCTGCGAGGGCTCCTTTTAGGAGAATTATCCGAATCAGAAGAAGAAACCCCAGGTGACTCTGTGCTCGCAGCAGGGCTCGATGTTGACGCTGGTTTTTCATCCTCTTCTACCTCTGGAGCATTGTCGGTTTGCAGTGGTCCCCCGTCTTCCTCTGGGTTACAGTATGATAACGATACACGTAGTCCACCCAGAAGAGTCTGTACTGAAGTGCCTCATTCAGAACAAAGACCAGCCTTTGCAGCATCCAGCCTCTTTAGTCTGCAATCTGAGGTTGCACCCGAGCGCTCTGTAGGCGGAAACGAGCTGGAGAAGAGCTTGCGTGCTTTGCACCCTGAGTTGGGAGCATTTAATTTCAATAATCGGAGTAGCAGTGAGGTAGAATGTACAAAAATTGTAAAAGGCGTGACCAAAATCTACTCACTGCCTCAGTCAGTATTTATGAAGTCTACAAAAGACGGACAGGGTGAAAGCAAAGGTCCTAGAACCGACCCCGCGCTAGACAAGTCAGGCGTCACACCTTCAGTGAGTTCTCAGGGTGACTTGGTCACGAGTGGCTTTGGTTTTGTTAAAAGCTCTTCATGGCACCATAGTGATTTATTGAGGAGAAATGAGCAAGGAAGCCTAAGAGCTGAATGGAAACACGAACAAGAGACTAGCCATCAGGTAGGAAAGGCAATGCCGTTGTTAGAAAACAGAGGATCGGCACCCGGACTTGAACCGCCTACAGAAAATAACAGTCCTGTACAGTTCAAGGCTGCTTCGTTGCTGCCCAATCAAGTGTCGGTTATCACAAAGCAGGTGAAACCTGAAAAGATCCGAAGTGCTGCATTGGAACGCTTCAGACTGCAGGAGAGCGAGCCTGCATTAGCAACAGAAAATCTTCGTCCTGGAACCGATCCCATGGCATCTACATTGAAACATGGTGGGGACAGACAGGATGAAACACAAATGGTCAGCGAGGTGGCTGCTACGAAAAGGACTTCACCAGAAGTTTCCCCTTCTCAGAGACAGTTAGATTCAGATTCTCCAAGTACTGTTTTACCGGTAGAAAATTTTCCTTGTTCCACAAATAGTCGATTAACTTTCTCTTTTAAAAACATCCCAGTTCAACACCAAGATGTTGTGACGGAAGCTTCTGCCCAGGAGGAGCGGCAAAAGCAAAGTCAGCCCCTCCCTACCACAAATCTGGAAGCCGATAAACTTCCAGCCACAAAAGTCATCGCATCAGGAGTCTGTCCCTCTGAGGAAGCACCCCGTGGAGACCCAGGAGGGTCTGCCTGTGAGGCCCAAGCTGCTGCAGGTGGCTCTCCGGGCACACCGCAGAAGTCTAAGGGGACTTTGGAGCTGACATCCAGAGCTCCCAGTGGTCCTGTTTTGGAAGGTTCTGCCACCACGGTTACCACTTCTTCCTCAGCGTTTTGCAGAAAAGATGAAGAGGTGCGTGCTCTTACCCAGAATAGACTTCCTGATACTGTGTATTGCTACACAGGCCTTCGAGAGGGGGTTGCGGATGACACTGAGGTAGAGGAGAGTGAGGCCTTCAGCTGCAGTGAGGGTGAAAATGAGAGTGGACCTGTGGTGGGGGGTGGCCAGCAGGACATCGCGGACAGACCCCTAACCGATTCAGACACAAATGCTGGCGCACCAGAGACAAGGCCTTCCATAGAGGTGGGTCATCTGACCTCCGCTCTGCAGGGTGTGGACATAAACGCTCTTTCTGAGATAGACAGACTTTCTACATCGGAGGTCGTCAGGTTCCTTGAAAGTTGTCAGTTAAGGGACAGTAGTTCAGGGGACTCCCTTTCTGAATGTTCTAGCAGAGAGGCCTTGAGTAAGGAAACGAGCAAAGAGCTGAAGGAAAGTGCAGTGTCAGGAGAAGAGTGCAGGAAGCAGCCTTGTGAAGAAGAAACACTGGAAACCTCTGAAGAGTCAGTCTTGTTGGAGGAAGACGATTACCCTTTGGGAAAGACGAGTCCACTTCCTGAGTGTTCTTTGGAAACACTGTCTGAGGTTCTTACCAAGATTGGGCCAGAACCTCAAGCACATTGTGAGGATTCTGATGCTAAAAGTACTAAGGATTTATTGCCCGTAAATATGCCTAACAGCATGACAACTGAAAATTTAGAAGAAAAAGTTCTATCTCACGAAACAGCTAACTCCTTACCATACACTTTAGAACTACCACCTCTAACAGACGTGGACACTAAAAGCAGTCCTCCCATCGGTGATGGACCTATTGATGAAACCCTTCAAAGCACACCTGAGGATGGTTCAAATGTAGCTGGGCAGGTGGAGGGTAGGGAAGATGTCCTGTTGAAATCCGGGGAACCAGTATCTCTGGGCTCCAGCTCGATAGTGGAGCAGGCATCTGAGCAAAGCTCTAACGGAGAGGCTGAGTTGGCATTTCAGTGTCAGATATCGACAGTCACCTCAGAAGTTATCAACGTGCTCATAAATAAGGACCAAAATCTAGTGATTGAAAAGGGGGACAACTGGACAATCATAAATGGTGTGGCGGTCATGCCAAGCGTGGACCAGGTCATACTGTGTGACTCCCCAGAGGACACCCAGATTACTCTGGATCAAGAAGAACTGGAAGCTGGTTTTATTGCGGTTACTTCCGCAGAGAAGTCCCCAGAAGCCCCTCGGACGGGCTGTCCGTTCCAGGAGCCTCAGTGTGGCAGTCATCCTTCACACACCCCAGAGGATGCTCCAAGCAGTGGCCTGAGCACCAACTTTGATAAAAGCCGTCTGCGGAATAGACCCGTGAAACCTAGTGTGCGGATTAGTTCTCAGATATACAGCCAAGATTTTGAGTGTCAGATTGTTGCATCTGATCACACATATTATAACTCAAAACTTGAGCCGTGTGGCAAAAATAAAAATCGATCAAAAACTTCAAACAAAGATCAATCAGCCAAACCAGGAAAGACTTCAGCATCAAGCAGAGTTGAAAGTAATCAAAGTGAAATTTCTCAGTCATTTTCAGGGGAAAGAGGTAATGCGAAAACTCAGAGAAGTCAAACCCAAACCATCCTAGCCAACGCTGATACATCTACCCCTCCAGAATGTTCCACTGACACGCTGAGTAAGATTCGGCAGGAGGTGGGTCCTCCTCTGCCCCCTCTCCTTGCCCCTCTGATAGCTACACCTCCCAGGACCCTGCGGCCGGTTTCTCCTCTGATGTCCAGCTGCAGCCCTTCCTCTCCAGCTTCTCCTCTCCGCCAGGTTTCTCCGTTTTGTGACATACTAGCGTCTCCTTTGCCGTCGCCTCCGCCGGAAGATGCAGGGCTCACCCCTCCTGCCTGTGCTTCTCCATCTCCATCCACTGCGCCAGCGAGTGAGAGGGTACTGTCCTCCCCTCTGCAGTTTTGTGCTGCCACACCAAAGCACGCGCTTCCTGTGCCTGGCCGACTCCCCCTACTGGCACCTGGCCATACTGCTGTGGCAGGTGCACAGGAGAATTCTGTTAAAATCCTCGACACCATGTACCCAGAGTTATCTGCCAGGGCCCGGACCCTCAGCATCCTCAAAGGGAACATTCAGCTCAACAGAGGTCCGCCTGCTGACCGTAAGAGTTTACCAGGGCCTGTCAGTGCCATCACGGGATTCAAAGCCATCACCTCAATGTCAACTGCTTTTGTGAAGACTCGGGGCAATGCTGGTAGTGACTGTACCCAAGATAAGTCAAGAGATTTAGGTGCTCAGCAGGACTCTAGTGGGAAGAGGACGTTGTCAACGTCTACCTTACGGAGTGCTAAACGATTACGCCTGGACACTGGGTCCTCAGAATCAGAAACCAGGGAAGGTGGGACAGAAGGAATTGGCAGAAGCCTGCGAAGGAACTTCCCTCAAGCTGAAGTTGTACCAGCAAATGGGCAAAGAAGTTGTTTTGTCCCAGCTGCCAATACAGTTTCTCAATTACCTTCAAACCCGAAAGAAACTGTGGAATCCCACGATAAAACCATAGCTAACGCGCTGAAGAAAATTGCAGAGTCGTCCTTTGATTTGTTACCTGTCATTCGTAGCCATGTATATGTGGGGAATATCTCCAAAAAGCCTGTCATGAGAGATCAAGAGAAAGAAGTGGTTTATGAATTTAGCACAACAAAAAAGGTATGTGCTCTGCTTTTCTTCCTGTGTGCTAGGAATTGCATGTTCTCAGAGACCAAGGCCGGCAGCTTTCAGCAAAATGTATGGTTGACTCTGAACAAATGTTTTATCAGGGATCCAGAGTTAATCATATAAACATGACAAGTACTTTATTTCTAGCTAGCATTTTTTAAAGGTGATATGTAAGACATTGGAGATTTGATAATTTGTGGTACCCAAGTAACTAAAAATTTTAGGGAAAACAAAATGTCAGAATTAAAATTACCTATTTCCCATTGATTCTGGCATGTTTCAAGGCTCAGAGTGCTTTGCTTCCAAGCATCAATTTATTCTCACGTGATAGATTCTTTTTATTCTTTTAGTAGTAGTATATGCACGTGGGAGTATTTTGAGTTTTTCAAAAAGATAGGGTAAAGGCCCTTCCCCCCAGTGATGATTACCTACCGTGAGTCAGACAGGTGTAAATGCTTATTTCCATGATGGAGTGGGGACTGCACAGATCTGCGTACATAGTTTATTAGGACTTTTGTAGGTTTGCTGTTGTTAGGTGCCGTCTAGTTGATTCCGACTCAGTGACCCTGTGCACAACAGAGGGGAACACTGCCCGGTCCTGCACCATCCTCATGATTGTTGCCCTGTCTGAGCCCAGTGTTGCAGCCACTGTGTCAGTCTGTCCCCTTGCCTTGCATGGATGATGCCGGTGTTTGACGGATCATAGTTCCCTTTGTTCTCTGAGCGTCCTCTCAATCACAATGGCATAAATAATTTACTTTCTTATTGCTTACCTTCAGAGGGCATAAAGAGCAGTGTAAGTGACTTTGAAAGGATGCTTAAAGGATTTGTTAAATTATCCTTTAATGCTCTTCTTGTTCAAGAGAGATGCTACCCCGTGTTTAAAAAACCTAAACAGTATTATGTGTAGAATAACTTGGAGTTTACAGAATACAAGTGGGAGTAGAATTAGAGTGAGCATAATCCAAAAACAAAGATTATTTTAGCCAAAACCAAGAAATTATCATTTGCTCAGTGGCGGCAGTGACAGTAGGCCGACAGGCGCGTTCAGATGTACCGTGTGGTGTTTGCAGCATCAGTGACGACAGGAGACATGCAGGTACGGGACTGCTTATACCCAGGAGTCTTGTCACACACCAGACTCACAGTTGTTACCACGCTTGTCACTGGGGTCTGTGTTCTGATGCAGTGTAAGTTTTATTTTTCCAGTGGATACTCACTTAAATGTTAGCTGTTCTTAGGGAGACTAAAGTAAAATGCCAGTACACATTACCTGTTCTCTTTTTTTTTTTTTTCAATCCAGCATCTGGCAGAGTGCCTGCTTCACTCCATCCTCTCAGAACTGAACGTTCAGAAGACATCCACAGAAGATCACAATTACATCCATGCCCTCTGCAGAGTGTATGTGGGGATTTGTCGCCAACTCGGAGACCTGGAAAGAGCTCGCCTGTTTTGCTACAGCATACTTAAGGAAGGTATGTTTAGATTGTGGTGTTTTTGTGTTGAAAATAGTTTTTTTTTTTTTTTAACTTAAACCTCATACTTGGGTCTGTATTTTCAACAAAGATCACTCTGTATCTTTTTAAAATAATTTTATGTTTTACCCATTTAGTAGAGGACATGAATAGCCTAGCTATACCTGACTTTTAGTAGGAGAATTTACCCAGCTTCATCTGACTGGAGTCAGCACGTGCACTCTCTGCTTGGATATAGGCATGTACATCTCTTTACTGTATATTTGCTGTATTCCTGTGGAGCTGCTTTAGAAGCTGTTGTTGTTAGTTGCCATTGAGTTGATTCAAACTCCTGGCAACCCTGTGTGTGACCGAGTAGGATTGCTCCTTAGGTGTCTTTGGCTGTGATCTTTATGGAAGCAGTTCACCAGGCCTTTCTTCCGCAGAGCTGCTGGGCGAGTTCAGACAGCCAACCCTTAGGTTAGTGCAAACTGCTCGAGCCGCCCAGGCTCCTCAGAATCTGATACGCTCGACACAACACGAGGGGATGCTGTTAAAGCAGATGACAAGCCAAGCCACTGTATCACGAGCTGGAAAGGGTGGAGCCTAAGAGATGAATTGAGAAGCTCAGGAAAGGTAGAAGATCAGAAAGAGATGAAAAGGCGATAAGTGGTGTTACAGATTGAATTGTGTCCCCCAAAATTGTGTGTCAACTTGGCTAGGCCATGATTCCCAGTATCGTGTGATTGCCACCATTTTGTCATCTGATATGATTTTCCTATGTGTTGTAAATCCTGCTTCCATGATGTTAACAAGGCAGGATTTAAAAAAAAGCAAAAACCAAACCCTTTGCTGTCGAGCCAATTCCGACTTACAGCGACCCTATAGGACAGTAGAGCTGCCCCGTAGAGTTTCCAAGGAGCTGCTGGTGGATTCAAACTGCCGACCTTTTGGTTAGCAGCCATAGCACTTAACCACTACACCACCAGGGTTTCCAGAGACAGAATTAGAGGCAATTATTTAATGGCGTGGCTCATAGCGACCCTATAGGACAGAGTAGAACTGCCCCATAGAGTTTCCAAGGAGCCCCTGGTGGATTTGAACTGCCGACCCTTTGGTTAGTAGCCATAGCACTTAACCACTACCCCACCAGGGTTGCTATGAGTCGGAATCGACTCGACAGCTCTGGGTTTGGTTTTTTTTTTGGTTTATATTAATGACGCAGGATTCAAATCTTCAAGATTAGGTTGTACCTTGAGTCAATCTTTGTATCTTGAGTCAATTTCTTTTGTGATATAAAAAAGAGAAGTGAGCAGAAAGACAGGGAAACCTCATGGTACAAAGATTGAAGAACCAGGAGCGGAGCATGTCCTTTGGGCCTGGGGTCCCTGTGCTGAGAAGCTCCTAGACCAGGGGAAGATTGATGACAAGGACTTTTCCACAGAGCTGACAGAGAAAACCTTCCCCTGAAGCTGGCACCCTGAATTCGGATGTCTAGCCTCGTAGACTGAGAGAATAAACTTCTGTTCGTTAAAGCCATCCACTTGTGGTATTCTCTTGTAGCAGCACTAGATGACTAAGACAGGTGGCATGAGAGTTGTTTTTTCTTTATCTTTTCCCTTTACCACTCATGTCCAGCCTCTACCAGTAGATCAGATTAGGAGTCAGCCATCATTGTTTCAAATAGTCAGTGAAAGCCTTTTAAACAGTCAGGCAGCATACAAATGCAGTGTCCTGTTGTATCTGAAAGTCTCATCCATCTAGATTACAGGGATTTATGTTTTATTACTGTAACATCTGTGGGGCTAATAGATCAGGATCGTTGACTATGTCCATCACTTTCAGTGTCGTGAATGAAGCTGCTGAGGTTGTAGCTGCCCACTTCATTTCTTTGTTTATTGTTTAACTCACTCATTTATTCAGTAAGTAGTTGTGGAGAACATGCTCAATGCTCGGGGCTCAATGCTCGGGGCTCAGTGGTGACCAAAGCCAGATGCAAGTGCTACCATCTAGCGGGGCTGACATGCGTTAATAAACCCCACGGGTCAGTGTAGCTTTCCCAGTGGTAGCGGAACGTGGAGGTACATTTACTCTGCTGAGATCACACTGGCTTTCTTGGTCTTCCTCAAACACAACAAGCTCATTCCCACCTCAGGCCTTTGCGTGCAGGTTTTTCTCCCTCAATGCTTTTTTTCCTCAGCTTTTATGATGGTTCAGTCTGTCACTTCATATACTAGTCATTCTGCATCCCTTACTCAGCTTTCTTTTCATTTTTTTCCCTTATTCAAAAGTTTATACACAAATTGTTTTGTGACATTGGTTGCAATCGCCACGATGTGTCAGCTCTGTCCCCCATCCTTCACACCCAGGTTCTCCATGTCCGTTTGCCCAGTTTTCCTGTCCCTTCCTACCATCTCATTTTTGATTTTGGGCAGGTGTTACCCATTTGGTCTCAAGTACTTGATTAAACTAACACACCTGTTCCTCACGTGTGTTATTGTTTGTTTTTATAGGCCTGTCTAATCTTTGGCTGAAAGGTAGACTTTGGGAGTGGATTCACTTTTGAGTTAGCAGGGTATACAGGGGCCATAATCTTGAGGTTCCTTGAGCCTCTGTCAGGCCAGTAAGTCTGGTCTTTTTTTGTGAATTTGAATTTTATACATTTTCATCCCTCTCCCTTTGGGACCCTCTCTTGGTGATCCCTTCAGAGAGTTGGTGGTGGTAGCCAGCACCATCGAGCTCTTCCGGGCTCAGGCTGGTGGAAGCTGTGGTTCATGTGGCCCGTTAGTCCTTTGGACGAATACTTTCCCTGTTTCTTTGCTTTCTTCGTTTTTCTTTGCTCCAAAGGTGATGGGATCAATAGATGAATTTTAGATGGCTGCTCACAAGCTGTTAATACCCCAGACACTACTCAACAAATTAGGATGTAGAACATTTTCTGTATGAACTACATTATGCCAGTTGACCCAGATACACCCCAAGACCTTGGTCCCCAGCCCGAAGCCCCAGTAATTCCATCCCTCAATATGTTGGTTTTGGTATGAAGCTTCTATGACTTTACTTTGTTCAAATGATGCTGACTTCCCCAACATATTGTTTTATCGTTCCCTTCACCAGAGTTAACAACTTGTCTACTATCTAATTAGTGACTTCCACTCCTCAGCCCTCCACTCCCTCGTAACCATCAAAGATTGTTTTGTTTTTTTGTTGTTGCCGTTCTGTGTAGAAACCTTTTCATGGGGTCGCTATGAGTAGGAGCCAACTCAACAGCACCCAATAACAACAACAACAGCAAACCTTTTCTTGGGTTTTTGAAAGAGCGATCTCATACAATATTTGTCCTTTTGTGATTGACTTATTTCACTCAGCATGATGCCCTCCAGATTCATCCCTGTTGTGCAGTGTTTCTCAGAGTCATCATTGTTCTTTATTGTTGTGAAGTATTCCATTGTGTGTATGTACCACAATTTGTTTATCCATTTCTCTGTTGGTGTACGCTTAGGTTGTTTCCATGTTTTGCTATTGTGTATAATGCTGAAGTAAATATGGGTGTGCATATGACTATTTATGTGATGGCTCTTATTTCTCTAGGATAAATTCCTAGGAGTAGAATTGTTGGTTCATACGGAATTTCTATTTCTAGCTTTTTAAGAAAGTGCCATTTCGCTTTACGTAGTGATTGTACCACTATACATTCCCACCAGCAGTGCTTCATAGGTTCAGTTGCCCTGCAGCCTCTCCAACATTTGTTATTTTCTGTTTTTTTTTTTTTTTTTAGTGCCAGTAATGTCAGGGTGAGATGCTATCTCATTGTAACTTTGGTTTGCATTTCTCTAATGTCTAATGATCGCAAGGATTTCCCCAAGTGCCTGTTAGATGCTGAATGGTGAAGTGTCTGTTCATCTGCCTTGCCCATTTTTAAATTGGATTGTCTTTTTGTTATTGAAGTGTTGAAGTAGTGTATGTTGCTGTTAAGTGCCGTTGAGTCAGTTCCAACTCATAGCAACCCTGTGCACAACAGAACAAAACGCTGCCTGGCCTGTACCGCACTCAGAATTGTTGCTGTGCCTGAACCGATTGTTGCAGCCAATGTGTCAGTCCATCTTGTTAAGGGTCTTCTTTTTTGTGGACTGTCTGTTTTACCAAGCATGATGTCCTTCTCCAGGGATTGATCCCTCCTGATAATATGTCCAAAGTATCTGAGACATAGTGTCATCACCCTTGGTTCTGAGGTGCATTCCGGCTGCACTTCTTCCAAGACAGACTTGTTCATTCTTTCGGCAGTCCATGGTATATTCAGTATCTTCCCCAACACCGCAGTTCAAAGGCGTCAATTCTTCTTTGGTCTTCCTTATTCATTGTCCAGGTTTCACATGCATATGAGGCAATTGAAAACACGTGCCTTGGTCAGGTATACCTTAGTCCTTAAGTTGACATCTTTGCATTTCAACACTTTAAAGAGATCTTTTGCAGCCAGTTTGCCCAAAGCAATCTGTGTTTTGATTTCTTGACTGCTGCTTCAATGGGTGTTTATTGTGGATCCAAGTTAAATGAAATCCTTGACAACCTCAGTCATTTCCCAGTTTATCAAGATGTTGCTTGTTGGTCCAATTGTGAGTATTTTTGTTTTCTTTATGTTGAGGTGTAATCCGTACTGAAGGCTGTGGTCTTTGATCTTCATCAGTAAGTCCTTCAAGTCCTCTTCACTTTCAGTAAGCAAGGTTCTATCATCTGCATAATGCAGGTTGTTCATGAGCTTACTCCAATCCTGATGCCCCGTTCTTTTTCATAGTCCAGCTTCTCGGATTATTTGCTCAGCATACAGATTGAATAGGTATGGTGAAAGGATACAATCCTGACACACACCATTCCTGACCTTAAACCATGTGGTATCCCCTTGTTCTGTTCAAACGGTTGCGTATTGATCCACGTACAGATTCCTCATGAGCACAATTAAGTGTTCCAGAATTCCCATCCTCCTCAATGTTATCTATAATTTTTTGTGATCCACACAGTCAAATGCCTTAGCATAATCAATAAAACACAGGTAAACATCTTTCTGGTACTCTGCTTTCAGCCAGCATCCATCTGATATCAGAAATGATATCCCTGGATCCGTGTACTCTTCTAAATCCGGCTTGAATTTCTGACAGTTTCCCTGTCAATATACTGCTGCATCTGCTTTTGGAAGATCTTCAACAAAATTTTGCTTGCATGTGATATTAATGATATTGTTCAATAATTTCTGCATTTGGTTGGATCACCTTTCTTGGGAATAGGTTGGCCAGGAAGCTGTCTTCAAAATTCCTTGGCATAGAGGAGTGAGTACTTCCAGTGCTGCATCAGTTTGTTGAATCATCTCAATTGGTATTCTGTCAATTCCTGGAGTCTTTTTTTTGCCAGTGCCTTCAGTGCAGCTTGGGCCTCTTCCCCCAGTACCATTGGTTCCTGATTATATGTTACCTCCTGAAATGGTTGAGTGTTGAACAGTTCTTTTTGATATAGTGTCTCTGTGTATTCCTTCCAGCTTCTTTTGATGCTTCCTGTGTCATTTAATATTTTCCCTGCAGAATCCTTCAGTATTGCAACTTGAGGCTTGAGTTTTTTCTTCAGTTCTTTCAGCTCGAGAAATGCGGAGCGTGTTCTTCTCTTTTTGTTTTCTAGCTCCAGGTCATTGCACATGTCATCATAATACTTTTCCTTTGTCTTCTCGAGTTGCCCTTTGAAATCTTCTGTTCAGTTCTTTTACCTCATTATTTTTTCCTTTTACTTTAGCTACTCGATATTCAAGAACAAGTTTCAGAGTCTCTTCTGACATCCATTTAGGTCTTTTCTTTCTCTTCTGTCTTTTTAATGACCTCTTGCTTGCTTTATGTATGATGTCCATGATGCCATTCCACAGCTCCTTTGGTCTTCTATCGTTAGTGTTCAGTGCATCAAATCTATCCTTGAGAAGGTCTCTAAATTTAGGTTGGCGTATACCCAAGGTTGTACTTTGGCTTTTGTGCACTAGTTCTAATTTTCTTAAGTTCCAACTTACGTACGAGTAATTGATGGTCTGATACCCATTCGGCCCCTGGCCTTGTTCTGGCTGATGATATTGAGCTTTTCCTTTGTCTTTTTCCACAGATGTAGTCGATTTGATTCCTGTGTACTCCGTCTGGCGAGGTCTGTGTGTATAGTTGCAGCTGCAGGTGTGAGCTCAGGGGATGCCTAGACATGGCGGCATGTTGGTGGCTGGTGGGAAGGGTGAGTGGTGTACACTAGGTGGGGGGGAATGAGAAAAAAAGTAGCTTGTTAGTGGGGGCATGGCAGACCTAGGAGCTGGAGAAAAGGGGGAACTGTGGCATATGGGGCCAGGTGGGAGGTAGAAAGAAAAGATAAAAAAGTAGAAAAAGTAAATGGTGGTGTGCGGATGGATGGGGTTGACCTGAGACAGCAGTACGTGGTGTTCTCTATCCGTGGCACCATGACTGGGGCCTTTAGGGAGGGGGCGAGGTGTCCTACAGGGCTAGGTGGGAAGGAGAAAGAAAACAAAGAGAGAAAAAAGATGGTCGCATGGTGGGAGCTAGCGGGTGAGGGCATGACAGGCCTGGAGCAACAGCATGTCTGTGACATCTAGCTGTGGCAGCACAGTGGGGCCTGGCAAGAAGATAGGGAAGGTGGCATACGGGGTAAGCGGCAGGGAGAAAGAAAAGAAAGTAAGAAAAAGTGAAAAAAGGGCAAAAATTAAAAAAAATAGTGTCTACGTGGGGTTCGGCCAGTGGGGGCAGGTTGGACCCAGGAACCATCAGGAAAGGAGGGGGAGGAAGTGACATACTGGGCTAAGCGAGAGAGAGAAGGAAAATAAAGAGATTAAAGAGGAAAAAACATTGGCAACGTTGTGTGGCTTGCAGATGGGGTTGAGGTGGACCCAGGGCAGCAGCAGACTGGTATGCTGATGGCTATCTACTTGCAACGGTGCAGCAGGGTCCAGCTGGAAGGTGGGGAGGTAACATACAGGGCTAGGTGGGAGGGAGAAATAAAAGACACAAAGAAAAAAAAATTATAAAAAAATAAATGAAAACTGCCTACCTGATTGGGGCAGGGCAGACTCAAGGGCTGGTGAGAAGGGAGCGGAGGTAGACTACGTGGCTAGGTGGGACAGGGAAAGAAAATAAAGAGGAAAAAAAATGGCGATGTGGCAGTGGTTGTCATTAAGGAAATGCAAATTAAATCCACAGTGATACCACCCTGCACCCTGTCCCAAAAAACCAAATCCAGTGCCACTGAGTCTGTTCTGCCTCATAGCAACTCTGTAAGGTTTCCAAGGCTGTAAGTCTCACTGCAAGCAGAATGCCATATATTTCTCCCGTGTAGCTGCTGTTGGTTTTGAACTGCCAACCTTTCATTTAGCAATCAATCACTTTTAACACTGCACCACCAGTTCTCTTAATAGGTGAAATAAAAATGACTGTAAATAATAAGCATTGGCGAGTATTAGAACAGCTTGAACTCTCATACGTTGCTGACACATCTGTCAACTGATAACAGCCACGCTGGACAGCACATTGACAGTTTATATACAATTAAGACACCATTTATCATATGATCCATCAGTTCCGCTCCTAGGTTCTTATCCAACAGAAATGAAGACATACCCACACAGACTAGTATATAAATACTCATAGCTTCTTAACTCATGGTAGCTAATAAACCTGGGAACAAATGTCCATCACCTGGAAAGAAATGACTCAGGAATGGAAAGCAAATTGTAATGTATCCCAACAATTGAACACTGCTCAGCAGTGCAAAAGGAAGCTCTGGGGACACCTGCGGCAGCATCGGTAACTGTCCAAGCATGCAGAGTGATTCCAGGCTGAGAAGAGCACACTCTGTGACCCCATTCGTGAAGTAATAGAAAGGCAAGTTTGTTATAAAACAGTGAGCAGATTGGGTTGTCTGAATCTGAGGAGGGGTCCAACCGAGGGATCTTTTTAGGGTGATGGAAATGCTCTCTGCATTGATGGTGCTGGTGGTCACGTGGGTGTACTCTTTCAAATCCATTCAACTATAGACTTAAAATGAGTGTTTTATTGCATGTAAGCTATGCCTTTATTAAGTTGATTTAAAAAAATCAAAAGACAAGCTGCAATATGGGAGAAGCTATTTGGAACAATAGGATTGCTACCCAGAATTTTAAAAATATATTTATCTTCACATCAAAAACCTTGAGTTCTCCGATTAAGTTCTGTCTGTGTAAGTGCATAAAAAGGCCCATTATGACCCCTACCGTCTCAGGCTGGGCTCTCTAGAGAAGCAAAACCAGTAAAACATAGAAAAATATATGGGGAGAGAGAGATTTATGTCAAGGAAATGGCTCATGCAGTTGTAGAGGCTGGAATGTCCCGAGTCCATGGATCAGGATAGAGGCTTCTCTCGATTCATGTAGCCTCAGGGGCTGGCAAACCCAAGATGGGCAGGTAGGACAGCAGGGTTCCCGCTCTCAGGCTGTGAAGATCAATGATTCCCAAGGTCTGCAGATAAACTGGTAGCTCAAGTCCCAAGAGCTGGAGGTCAGATGAACAGGAGGCAGCTACAGGATCTAGAGGAGTGAAAAAACCATAACATCCACTTATATTTGGATTCAGTCTACATCTCCAAGGAAATTCCCTTTCAACTGATTGGCTGCTCATGGCAGATTCAATCATGGGAGTGACCACAAACAAATACTGAGAATCATGGCCCAGCCAAGGTGACACACAATCTTAGCCATCACAGTCCACCCCTTGTCAACTTGGCACATGTACACATCTCCCTAAACCATACATCATCTCTGAATGAAGACAGTTATAAAGTCATACTTGCTCCTAATATGATACAACTAGCATGCGTACAGCTGAAAATGCACTAGCCCAGTTTACATCTTACATTTTATAACTGAAGAAAACAAAAATATCTGATGCACACATACAAAGCAGAAATACTCATAACAATTACAGTCCTCGTTTCTGCAACTTGGCACATGGCCATAGCTGGTATTTAGAACTACCTCATTCTGTATTCCCTGTACCTTCAGGAAGTGCCTCAGCTCATCGTGGTTCTTTGCCTGGTGGGATGACCCTAACCTTCATTCCTGAAGGGTCTGGGCCATTAGTAGTCATATTGGAATTGAGTTGCTCTAGTTTTCCATTGACTTTAATCACAGGACATGGTAGTACTAAGAGATGCCCTAAGGGATCTCCTGCATTCCAGACATACTCTTTTTACCTCTATTATGTAGTATCGATCCGATTTCCCGTTGGTAATCAGGATCAGTCACACCAGCCAGTAGGGTAACTCACTTCTTTGCCTGTTGATCCAGAGGCATAAGGAGCCCAAAGTGACCAGGTGACATTCTTAGCTTCTAGTTCAGTGGAATCAGTGATGTGTCTCCAGGTGGGAGCATTCCTCCCTTTGAAACTAAGACTTCTAGACCTGCAGAGCATAACGTTGCAGGGACAGGAAGCAAAAATATTTTGAGTGGGTCACTAGGGGTAATAGTGAGTGGTGCCACTTTCATTTCCACCCCTTGATTCCTGCACGCATGAATCCTGGCTGTCGGAGAAAGAGCACCATATACTGGACGCTGATTTAGAGCATATACAGCCTCCTGGAGAACATTGCTGCAACCCTGCAAAGTATTGTCACCTAGCTGGCACTGTAATGTGTCATTAGAAGGCCATTCCATCATTCAGCCAAGGCAGCTGCTTCAGGATGATGGGAATATGGTAAGACCAGTGAATTCCATGAGCGTGGACCCGCTGCCACACTTCATTTGCTATGAAGTGAGTCACTTGATCTGAGGCAGTGCTATATGTGGGATACTGTAACAGTGGATAAGGCATTCTTTTGGTCCACAGGTGGTAGTTTTGGCAGAAGCATTGCATGTAGGGAATGCAAATCCATATCCAGAGTAAGTGTCTATTCCAGTAGGGACAATACGCAGCCCTGTCCATGATGGAAGAGGTCTAGTGTAATCAACTTGCCACCAAGTTGCTGGGTAATCACCTTGAGGGATAGTGCCATATCAGGGACTTAGTGGTGGTCTCTGCTGCTGGCAGATTGGGCTGTAGCCAAGTGGGCCTTGGTGAGTGGAAGTCCATGTTGTGGGCCCATGTATAAACTCCATCCCTGCCACCGTATTCACTTTGCTCATGAGCCTATTGAGTAATGATGGGAGTAGCTGGGGAAAGAGGATGACTGGTTTCCACTGAATGCATCGTTTATCCACTTCATGTTAAAATCATCCTCTGCTGAGGACACACTTTGGTGAGCAGTCACGTGAGACTCGAGTATCTTCACTTCCTTGTCCCATTTAGAGAGGTCTGTCTGCATACCTCTTCCTCATAAATCCTTGTCTCCAATTTTCTAATCATGTCCCTGACCAGACAGCGAAGCCATTCACCACAGCCCATGAATCAGTCAGTCTACAGTCGCCCATCTGGCAATTTTTCCTTCCAAGCAAAGTGAATAACCAGGTTCACTGCTTGAAGTTCGCCCACTGGGAGGATTTCAGTGTCCTTCAGGGAGGCCCAGAAAGGGGCTGTAGTGCTGCAGATGTCCTCTTTTGAGTGGTGCCTGCATATCAGACAGAACCATCTATAAACCGAGCACAGGTTTTCTCTTCAATCAACTGATCATAAGGAAGTCCCCGTGAGGCCATAGGTGCAGACTGGGAGATAGAAGGTAATGTGGTGGGAGTGGAGACCAGGGGCATTTGGGCTACTTCCTCATGCAGCTTACTTGTGCCTTCAGGTCTTGCTCAGGCCGGATCTCGTATATACCACTTCCATTTAATGATTGAGTGCTGCTGTGCACATCCAGCTTCATGACTGTAGATCAGACAACACCCAGTTCAGGCTGCAGGGTGATTTGGTATCCCACGATTAAGCATTCAATCTCTACTAAGGCCCGGTAATAAGCCAAAAACTATTTCTCAAAAGGAGAGTAGTTATCTGCAGAGGATGGCAGGGCTTTGCTCCAAAGTCCTAAGGGTCCGCGCTGTGATTCTGCTATAGGGACCAGCCAAAGACCCCAAACAGCGTCTCTATCTGCCACTGTCACTTAAGGTACCATCAGATCAGCTGGATCATACGGCCCAAGTGGCAGAGCGGCTTGCACAGCAGCCTGAACCTGTTGCAGAGCCTTCTCTTGTTCTGGAGCCCACTCAAAACAAGCAGCTTTTCGAGTCACTTGATAAATAGGCTGAAGTAGCACACCCAAATGAGGGATATGTTGCCTCCAAAATCCGAAGCGGTGCACTAGACATTGTGCCTCCTTTTTAGTTGTGGGAGCAGCCAGTTGAAGTAACTTATCCTTCACTTCAGAAGGAACGTCTTGACACGCCCCACACCACTGGACCCCTAGAAATTTCACTGAGGTGGAAGGCTACTGAATTTTTGTGGGATTAATTTCCCACTCCCTAGCACTCAAATGTTTTACTGATCAGTCCAGAGTCACTGACACTTCTTCCTTACTAGGTCCAGTCAGCATAATGTCATCAGTGTAATGGGCCAGCATGACATCCTGTGGAAGGGAAGAGCGATCAAGGTCCCTTCAGACTAAATTATGATATAGGGCTGGAGAGTCGTCATAGCCCTGAGGTAGGCAAGTAAAGGCGTATTTTTGGCCTTGTCAGCTGAGGGCAAACTGCTTCTGATGGTCCTTTGAAACAGGTATGGAGAATGGGGCATCAGGCAGATGGATAGCTGCACGCCAGGTACCAGGAGGGGTGCTGATCTGCTCAAGCAATGAACCTACATCTGGAACAGCAGCTACAGTTGGAGTCACCTCCTGGTTAAGTTTCCAGTAATCCACTGTCTTTCTCCAGGATCCATCTGTTCTTTGCACAGGCCAAATAGGCGAGTTGAATGAGGATGTTGTGGGAACCACCACCCTGCATCCTTCAAGTCCTTGATGTTGGCAGTAATCTCTGCAATCCCTTGAGGAATACAGTATTGCTTTTGGTTTACTATTTTCCTAGGTAGAGGCAGTTCTAATGGCTTCCACTTGGCTTTTCCTACCATAATAGCCCTTACTTCATTTGTCAGGGATCCAATGTGGGAGTTCTTCCAGTTGCTGAGTGTATCTATTCCAATTATGCATTCTGGAACTGGGGAAATCACTACAAGATTTGTTCCAAGACCCACTGGACCTACTGTGAGACTGACATGAGCTAAGACTCCATTAGTAACCTGACCTCCATATGCCCCCACTCTGGGCCACAGTGACATTTCAGGTCTCCTGGAATTAGTTCAGAGCCAGTATCCAGTAATCCCTGAAAAGTTTGATTATTTCCTTTTCCCCAGTGAACAGTCACTCTCATAAAAGGCCGTAGATCCCTTTGGGGAAGGCTGCGAGAAAGATGAACAGTAAAAATTCTGGGCAGTGTATTGGAGTCCTTCCTCCAGGGGACCCGGCCCCCCTTCATTCAGGTGGTTGTGAGTCTTTAAACTCAAGTCTGGGAGTTGACTGAGGGACCATGACTCTCTGTTCTGGCGATTCGAGTTAGACTGCGGTTCACCTGACCTAGAATTCATCTGCTTGTACAGATCAAGTAAATATTTAGTAGATTTGCTGTGTATTCACTCCTAGGGACACCACGACTCAGTGGCCGACGCCGTAAGTCCGTACAAGTCAGACTGTTGTGATTACTGCTTTGACTCTGCTGTCCATTGCTGTAACCATGCCAACCTTAGCTTTGTCAATTGAGTGCCACCACTTGGCCCCTACTACCACGTGGTCCAATCAGCCCATTGTAGTTAAAAAAAAAAAATTTTTTTTTTTTTTTCGTTGTAGTTAGGGGGTCTTAATTCAGTTAGGCCAGTTACCACTGTCAAATCTGATTTACATAAAATGACAATTACAGCAGTCTTCAAAATGCTGGAGCTCCCGTCACAAATTTGTTCCTCACAGTTGTTGTAAAAGGTGTGTCCTCTGGACACTCCATGCACGGGTCTGTGGCCTAACCTGATAAATCCACTGTGATATGCCAGTTTCCCTCAGCCTTTGGATACCTTCTTCTGTAGTATACCAAGGCAGGTCTGGTACTTCAACTTGTTTTAGTGTAGGCCACCTCATAATCCACGCTTCATCAACCCAGCCAAACAAACAGTTAGGTCCTTTCCTAACCTTTCGAGCTGAAACACTGAATGAAGAACCTGTGCTTAGTGGACCCATATCAATAAGCTCAGGCTGACCTATCCTTATGTTCCTGGCACCATTATCACACACCCTTAATAGCCATTCCCACACATAGTCCCCAGGTTCCTGTCTGTACGTATTAGAAAATTCAAGTCGTTCTTTTGGAGTGTAGCATACCTCCTCCTGGGTCACACTTTGTGCTTTACCTTTTGGGGCTTGCTGGGACTTAACATCTAATTATAGGCCTAGAAGCCAGAATTGGTAATGTGGAATTGTTTTGAGAAGAGTCAGCATTGTCTTGTGAAGCATCTGCCTCAGGTGATGCGCCAGGCAATGACTCGGGCATGCACTTTTTAGAGGCAGCTGGGCTAATCCCGTTATTTGGGAGTGGAGGGGCTAATGGTTTTTCTGGGCAATGACTCGGGCAAGCACTTTTTAGAGGCAGCTGGGCTAATCCCATTATTTGGAAGAGGAGGGGCTGATGGTTTTTCTGGGCAGGGTGGTTTAGCAGACAAACGTGAAGCAATCTCTTCAGATTGGAGTGATTCTGCTGGCAGGAGTGAGTCAATGGAATTTGGGGGCTCAGGGTCCCCAGCTTCCTGATTATCTGCCCCTATGTCCCCATCCCAAGTTTCAGGATCCCATTTCTTCCCAATCAGTTCCCTCACTTGAACTGCAGACACCTCTCGAGGGTGGCAGTTGAGCTGGTGTTGTAATTCAGCCCCTCTCACATTAAGGCGCTGGGTCTGGTTTTCAGCAGTTTCAGCTCTGTTGCTACAAGAGATGAGGCTTTCTTTCAAAGCACGAGTGGAAGCCTTAAGGTTGTTTCTGAGGCGCTTGAGCTTTGACTCTGAAGCCCTGAGTGCATCTCTTTCTTTCACCAGTTTGTCTAGTGAAAGTAGGACCAACCAACCAGCTTCCTTACACTTCTCTTTCTGACAGAACTGTAGAAAGATATCACACACGTGTTCACTCGGAGCCTCGCCTTTCATCAATACTAGATCTACCGGTGGTGATATTTTGTGTAATTGTATCACCACCTCACTCCATGGATTAGCAGTCCCCTCTTCACTGCTGGAAGTAGAGTCATCAACATCTTTAAGACTAATCAGACTTGAGGACCAATTTAGAAAATTCATGCTTACAGTTTTGCTTCTCTGGAACCACTCCTGGTAACAAATATCTTAGGCTGGGTTCTCTAGAGAAGCAAAACCAGTAAAGTGTATAAATGTATATAGAGAGAGATTTTTATTAAGGAAATGGCTCACGCAGTTGTAGAGGCTGGAATGTCCCAAGCCTGCGTACAGGATAGAGGCCTCTCTCGTTTCACATAGCCACCGGGGCTGGTGAACCCAAGATCAGCAAGTCACAGAGCAGGGCTCTCGCTCTCAGGCTGTGAAGATCGATGAATCCCAAGGTCTGCAGATAAGCTGGTAGCTCAAGTCCCAAGAACCGGAGATCAGATGAACAGGAGGCAGGCATGGGATCCAGAGTAAGCAAAAAAACTAGAACGTCTGCATATGTTTGGATGCAGGCCATAACCTCCAAGGAAATGCCCTTTCAGCTGATTGCCTACTCACAGCAGATTCAGTCATGGGAGTGATCCCATACAAACACTGAGAATTGCGGCCCCAACTAAGTTGGCACACAGTCTTAACCATCACAGAAGACTGGGTGTGGGAGTGTATGGAGAGAGGATCTTTCCTTTCACTCATTTCTTTTTTATTGTTCCTTCCATACAAATCAGTCTGTCTAGATACATGTTATTCATGTATTACTTACGTTTAAAATATAATTAGTTTACCGAAGGGAAGGGGCAAATAAAGCAAAGCCGACTTTGAAATGGCTGCTGCCAGGGCCTCTTGTGGTCTGCCATTTCCATTCCTTGTGGTTGTGGCATGCCTCCTAACTTGTCATGATGTTCCTTAATACAGTGTATTCTTAGTTTGTAATGCAGTTTTCACTTGATCAGACATGACGGCTTATCATCTTATTTTTCTTTCTTCTAGATTTTCCTGAGTCTGACAAATTGACTTTATTTATTGCAAACATGTGGCATGATGTATTTATCTCCCAATCAGTGATTAATAAAGCCATGCAGTTAGTTGCCAGGCAACGTGCTAAAGGAGAGGTTCTGAACTGTTTGAGAGCTTTTCTCAATTGGGAGAAGGTAAGCTTTATGTTTATTTCTTATAGTGCCGTACTTTGAGAGCTGACGTAAATGTTAGCTTTTGTAGTTTTTTGCATTAGCTCCTAGACATTTTAAAGATACTGTTTTTTGCATTAGGTTCATTGAAATATCATTCGAGCCTAAGCTTATGCATTTTGCTTGTTAAGTATGCATGAGACATTACAGGAGAATTGTTGACCCATGTGTTGTGTTGTTTTAACAAAGCTTATTGATACAGTAACGTATGAGTGTTTGATGAAATCCATACATACGTTTATATGCATTTGTTTTTCTTACAAAGAGCTCAGAAGAGATCTAAATTATTTGCTTTTGTAATAGGTTTTTTATAAAACCAAAACCAAACCTGTTGCTGTTGAGTCGATTCTGACTCCTGGTGACCCTAAAGGACAGACTAGAACTGCCGCATAGGGTTTCCAAGGAATGGCTAGTGGATTCGAACTGCAGACCTTTTGGTTAGTGGCCAAACTCTTAGGGAGGCTGAAAAAATTGATATTTCAACTCCTTCCTGTGAAGATTTTTTGAATATAATATTCTTTCTTTTTCTTCCCCATTGATGGAATTTGTATCTCTCTTTACTCCCTTGTTGCCTTTTATTATTTGTTTTTTCTTTAATGATTAGTGTGCTAAGCCAGTATCTAGCTGTGTTCTTTTGTTCATAGATCTTATCTAATGAGAATCTCTGGATGCTGATTGGTTAACTGTAAGAAGAGGTGCTCAAGTCAGCAAAGGCTGGACTTACTGTGTTCTTTGTTTTAATGTACATGCATTACTTTTCCCTTTAAAAAAAATTCTCTTGGCTTATTCATAGAGTAGAATTTTATATACCATTTTGCTTTCCTTTTTAGTACCTTTTGGTGTTATTCTTCACTGGAATTTTACGTTTTATGCAAAGGAAAGGAAAGGGCTGTTATTAGGACAAAGTTTGGTAAATGTTAAAGTTAGGTAAAATATTATAAGGCAAGACTGTAATAAGCTCTTCGGTGATTGTATCTAGTACATCTTCACCAATTCTAATGTATATGCTCATGCAGAAATTCAGCCCTCTGAGGAGCACCCTGGCTCCTACCAGTCCACACCCACATCCATCTATAGACCCCTGTCCCAGCCTGCTAGCAGCAGGTAGCATTGCTGATGAAGCTGGTCCTTCCGCATGTGCACCAGACCCAGTCAGGAGGGCATGCTGGTATAATGGTAAAAGACATCATATCTGAAAAAAATAAAAGTTTCATAAATGTAGTTCCAAGTATATCAAATAAAAATATAAATTCAGAACTATTAGAAAGGTGAGGAAGGTTTTGGGGAAAAAAATACCATTTAGTAGAAGAGTTCCAGATGCTGTCTGATAGAATTAAACTGCTTGGTACACAAAATAAGGACTTAGAGGAAGTTGGTAACATACAAAATAAGGGCTTAGGGTAAAAAAAAAAAAAAAAATTTTTTTTTTTTAGGGTAAGTCGGTAATATACAAAATAAGTAAGGGCTTAGGGGAAGTCGGTAAGGTACAAAAAATAAGTAAGGGCTTAGGGGAAGTCGGTAAGGTACAAAAAATAAGTAAGGGATTAGGGGAAGTCGGTAAGGTACAAAAAATAAGTAAGGGCTTAGGGGAAGCCGGTAATATACAAAATAAACTTGAGTGAAGACCGTATAGGGAAACCTCTGAGAGCCGGAACTCAGCAGGACTGCCTTGTTCTTCCAGGCCTCCCAAGTTTTCCACTTTTGTCAGGATCCAGTCTTACCACTTTTCTGTCGTTCTCTATTAGTGTAAAATATTTGAGTTTTCTGTCTCTGAAAGTTTCTGCCTTACACAAGTTACAGCTTTTGCAGGTTTTTCTGTATAGATTTGCATATGCCCATGGGGCATTTAGAGAATAGGTCATGAATTTGGCGACATGAAAACCTTTATTTTTAAAAAGTAAAAGATTTATGCACAGAACTCTGATAATTTGGTAAAATTAGAAATAAATAATTCAAAGATTCCATAAAAGTGTTTACTTGGAAACTGAGATGCAGTTATAGTTCTGGAGTCCCTGGGTGATGTAAATGGTTGGCAGGCTCAGCTGCTAACCAAAATGATGGAGGTTCCAGCCCACCAAGGCCCGAGAAGAAAGGCCTGGCAATCTACTTCCAAAAAGTCAGCCACCGAAAACCCTGTGGAGCATAGCTCTACTCTGACACACATGGGGTCACCATGAGTTAGAATCACCTCGATGGCAACTGTAATTTTTCTGGACAATCTTGGAACAAATAGAAACTCAAAAATAAAATCACAACATTTTAGAAATTGATGAAAAGGAAAACTCTTCATATCAAAGATCTCTGATTTTTAGAGAAATTTATACTCAATAAAATAGTATAATGCCTTAATTAATAAAATAGATAATAAATATGGTTGGTACTCATCTCAAAAATTTAAAAATTGAGAAAGATTTTAGGAAAAAAGGTAATAGTAATGAAATAGAGAACAAACCATATAGAAGATAAAACTGCTTTTAAAAAAACTAACAGAATAATTAATCACAGTTCAGATTAATGAAGAAGGAACAAAGCAAAAATACTCAAAATTTGGAATGGAACAGAAGACATAGTTACAAATATAGGAAGAAGAATTAGAAGAAAATTCTAACAATAGCTTTGAAAATCTAGGATGATTTCTCTTAGCAAAATAAATTATGAAAATTGGTTTTAAAAGTAGAACACTGGAATAGACCACTTGTTCTAAATTAGCGTTAACAGAAGTTGAAAAAGTAAGTACAAATTGGCTCTACAAAACAGCTTGTATTTATTGGCTCCACCTGCATTTTATCTAATCTCTAAAAAATGGAGCCATTCCAGGTTATTTCAGGCATAAGAAAAGATTGAAAGTTCTTTTCATTTTCAATAACAAAATCCAATACGATACAAGAAAGAAAAAAATTATAAGTTTTCACAGAGGTGTTTGGATGTAAAAATCTTAAGTAAAATGGTAGATTTCTGTGATGTAGCTGAAGAATACTTTGTAGCTAAATAAAACATGGTGTTTCAGAATCCAGAAATCAGTGTAATCAATAAAGATGAAAATTCATGACATATCTAAAATAGAAAATAGAAGGAAAGTTATTAAACATAATACTACCAGTTAACAAGAAATTGATAGTATATATTTTCCTAAATGGGAAATTACTAGTTCTTTTCAGGTTAAAATCAGGAACTAAAACCCAAACCAAACCCACTGCTGTCGAGTCGATTCCGACCCACAGCTGCATGGCATGAGGCATCTTTTCAGGGTGTCCTCGTCAGTGTGGTCTGCTCTCTTGAGTTTTTTCCAGTGGAGTTGTTAAAATCTGGAAGGGTCTTATGTGTAGAAGTGACAGCTTGGTTTCAGGTGATGCCCAGTTTTTAAAACCGTAAAATAAGAGAACTGTTTTAAAAGCCTTTAAAATTGTAAATCTTGTTACATTTATAAATCAGATAAATTACAGTGATAACTGTCTCATTGACTTGATCATTAATTAATATTCTATTAACTCATGCATTTTAACATAAAAATTCCCCAAATAATCAGCCCCCATTTACAAACTTCAGTCATTTAACTGTCTTAAACTTCTTAAGGTAATTTATATATTTAAGATATATTTCTCTAAAACATTTTAGAGTACTTTCATATCTGATAAGCAAAATATTTCTAAGCACTTGAGCGACTCTTGAATGTAAGAAGTCACATTTAGAATGTAGAATATCAGCTGTTTAAATATTCAAGCATTGTTTACAAACGTAACTACAGAAACCCTGGTGGTGTAGGGGCTAAGTGCTGTGGCTACTAACCAAAGGGTCGGCAGTTCGAATCTGCCAGACGCTCCTTGGAAACTATGGGGCAGTTCTACTCTGTCTTACAGGGTCACTGAGTTGGAATCTACTCGATGGCACTGGGTTTGGTTTTTTTTTTTTTGGTTTATACGTATCTAAGGAGCCCTGGTGGTTCAGTAGTTAAGCACTCGGCTGCTAACTGAGAGGTCAGCAGTTCGAACCCACCAGCTCCTCCATGGGAGAAAGATGTGGTCTGCTTCTGTAAAGATTACGGCCTTAGAACCCTGTGGGGCAGTACTATTCTGAGTCTATGAGTTGGAATCTACTCTACAGCAACGGTTTGGTTTTTTGGTTTTGGTTATACATATCTAATTAAAATCATAATTGTAATATGAAATACTTTAAAGTATAATCGTAACTGAAACGTACCAGAGTCTTCGTAACTTTTAAACATGTAAGCACCACACATGCAGAACATCTCATGTTCACAGTCATGGTAAAATGTGTTCTTTAATACAAAAGAAATAGTAATAGGGATTCTCACAGTTTATTTCTGCACCTTCTAGAGAACAAACAGAACATACAGAAAATAAAAACTGCTTCAAAAAAAGGTTGCAAAGTCACTTACATCCTTCTACATAAAAACCCTATTGCCAACAAGTCTATTTTTAGTGACCCCCTGAGCAGCTCCCTGGGGGGCATGTTTACCATTTGGGCTGAGCTCATGGTACCAGGTGGAATATTTTGGACCAAAATTTTGTTATGGATCATCTGCTAGAGGATTCGAGACTTAGAATCTCAGCACTGCTCTCAGGATATTTATGCCCAAACCATAGGCCGACCTGTTGAGCTCTTTAAGCAGTGCAAATTTTCAAGCCGAAGCTTTTTCTTGTACTGAGCATGTAACCTATATTACCATGTGTACAGTTTTTATACTGAAACTTTCACACAGAGCTGGTAAGAATGCCAAGTGTTACAACCACTCTAGGAAATAGGTGGGCAGCTTTGTGTAAAATTAAACGTACTCTTAATAAAGGATTCAGCCTTTCCACCCTGATGTGTTTACCCACAGGAAGTGCGGTGTATGTCCACAGGTGTATGTCCGCAGGCGTATGTCCACAGGTGTATGTCCGCAGGCGTATGTCCACAGGTGTATGTCCACAGTAAGACTTGGACATGAATGTTCGTGGCAGCTTTCTTCATAACAGCCAAAGCCTGGGAATAACCCAGAAACCTTTCAGAGGGTAAACGGATGAGCAGACTGCCGTCTATCCATACAGTGGAGCACTACTCAGCAATTAAAGGGAACAAACCATGGACATAGTTACAACTTGGACAAAAATTAGAAAACATTATGCACAGGTGTGAAAGAAACCAGAAATAAGGGTCCAATACGTAATGAGTCAACTTTATGAAATTCTGGAAAAGGCAGTCAGAATTTTAGTGTCAGAATGATAGAATTTAAAGAAATTTGTAAAGGATTAATTTTTTTTAATATTAACTTATGACTTCAGCTGCCCAGTTTGAGTTGATAAAAACTCGATGTCGTATGTGGATTGCTGCTGATCTCTTTTCTACCTGATTTTATTCTACCTACTGTCTGCAGCTTTTTTATGTGGCTTATCAACCACCATACAGTAATCATTTTATGACAAGAAATGTTGTGACTAAGATTAACGTAGCTCCTTATTCAAAATACAACAGTTTTAAAAAGGAGTTTTTTTTTTCAATAAGCAATTATTCATGTGATATATTAAGGAGTTCTGGTAGTGCAGTGGTTAAAGCACTCGGTTGCTGACTAAAAGGGTCTGCTGTTTGAACCCACCAGCCATTCTGTGGGAGGAAGATGTGGCAATCAGCTTTCGTAAAGATTATAGCCTTGGAAACCCTATAGGGCAGTTCTATTCTGTCCTATAGGGTCACTGAGTTGGAATCAACTCGATGGCAAGGGATTTGATTTGGTTTCAGTGAGAGTACTGGCATAAAATGTGTTATATTTGAGACTCCAACGTTATTTCTTTTTTTTTTTCATTTACTAGAGTGCTCCTGTAGATGTTGGCTTCATGGTTTCTAAGCTGCTTTTGACAATACAGTTGTGTCCAAAAACAGAATTTCAGTCGAGTGAGAAGTTTGGTGAAGACCTGAGTGATAATACATGGGAATACATATTTGCCATTGATCTGCTCTGCTGCCATCAGAAGTGGATTTGGACACATGACAACATCATAAGGTACAGGGCTCCTTTCCAGCTGAAAATCAAGATGGGCTGTTCGAATCAGACGGTGGTCTATAGAACCATTGCCAGATTGTGGTTTGGATCATGTTTGTTGTTTAAGCATTAAGCCAACTGAAACATTTCCAAATGACAACATCTCAACTTGGGTAATAAAACTACCCTTAAATTACCCATATCGTTGCTTTCTCTTGATTTATTTTTTTCTAGCACCTATCACTACCTTTCATTTTATTCTATTATTTACTAATTATCACTCTCCTGACTAGAGCTGAAGCCTGTATGGGAGGGTCTTTGCCTCGGTCACTGCCATATCCCCAGCGTGCAGGACAGTGCCCACACGTGGGAGCTGCACTGGTGCATGCTGAGTGGAGCCGAGTGACCATCATCCTAACATTCTGATATACAACGAATACCCAAATGAGCAGTAATATTCAGAACTTCAGGTTATCAGCCCTTCTCACCTGGGGTTTCTGGAGAGAACTCAGCACAGTGACCTTGAGCACCCATTGCATGTATCGGTGGACCCTATGCTTCCAAAATTCTAGCTGGGGTGTTGGGCCTTCCTAGGGAGAGGAGGGAACTTAGTCATTCAGATCATGTTTTTGTAGATCGTAATGTCCTGGCAGAACCCTAGCTGAGAGAGGCTGGGTTATGAAATGAATTGGAATGGTGTGGCATTCGTCTTCAAAAAGAACATTTCAAGACCTATCCTGATGTCCAGCACTGGGAGTCATAGGATAACATCCATACGCCTACAAGGAAGTCCAGTTAATACGACTGCTATTCAAATTTACCAACCAGCCACTGATGCCAAAGATGAAAAAATTAAAAGATTTTTACCAACTTCTGCAGTCTGAAGTTGATGAAATGTGCAGTCAGATAATTACTGGTGATTGGAATGCAAAAGTTGGAAACAAAGAAGAAGGATCAGTATTTGGAAAATATGGCCTTGGTGATATAAACAATGCTGGAGATCCCATGATAGAATTCTGCAAGACCAACAACTTCTTTATTACAAATACATTTTTCTACAACACAGATGACTACTATACACCCGGACCTTGCCAGATGGAATACACAGGAATCAAACCAACTACATCTGTGGAAAGAAACAATGGAGATGCTCAATATCCTTAGAACAAGGACAGGGGCAGACTATGGAGCAGACCATGAACTGATTATATGCAAGTTCAAGGGGAAGCTGAAGAAAATTAAAACAAGTCCACGAGAGTCATAGTACGACCTTAAGTTTATCCCACCTGAGTTCAGAGACCATCTCAAGAATAGATTTGATGCATTGAACACTGCACTGAACACTAATGACTGAAGACCAGACGAGTTGTGGGGTGACATCAAGGATATCACCCATGAAGAAAGCATAAGGTCATTAAAAATACAGGAAAGAAGAAAAAGAACAAAAGGGATATCATAAGAGACTTTGCAACTTGCTCTTGAATGTGGAATAGCTAAAGCAAATGGATGAAATGATAAGGTAAAAGAGCTGAAAAGATTTCAAAGGGCAGCTCGAGAAGACAGTAAAATATTCCAGTGAAATGTACAAAGACCTGGGGTTGGAAAACTAAAAGGGAAAAAGCATGCTTGGCATTTCTCAAGCTAAAACAAATGGAGAAAAAATTCAAGCCTTGATTTTCAATATTGAAGGATTCCACGGGCAAAATATTGAATAACACAGGAAACATCAAAAGAAGATGGAAGGAATACAGAGTTACTGTGCCAAAAAGAATTGGTCAACGCTCAGCTATTTCAGGAGGTAGCATATGATCAAGAATGGATGGTATCGAAGGGAGACTTCCAAACTGCACTGAAGGCTTTGGTAAAAAAATAGTGCATCAGGAATCGATGGAATACCAACTGAGATGTTTCAACAAATGGATACAGCACTGGAAGCGCTAATTAGCCTATGCCAAGAAATTTGGAAGAGAACTACCTGGCCATCTGAGTGGAAGATACTAATATTTGTACCCATTCTAAAGAAAGGTGACCCAACAGAATGTGGAAGTTATTGAACAATATGGCCAGCATCACATGCAAATACAATTTTGCTTAAGATCATTCAAAAATGGCTGCAGCATAACATCAACATGCAACTGCTAGAAATTCAAGCCGGATTCAGAAGAGGATTTGAAACAAGGGATATCATTGTGGGTGTCAGACATATCTTGGCTGAAAGCAGAGATGGTTACCTGTGTTTTATTGACTGTGCAAAGATACTTGATTGTGGATCATAATAAATTATGGATAACATTGTGAAGAGTGGAAATTCCAGAACACTTAATTGTGCTCATGAGGAACCTGTACATAGACCAAAAGGCAGTCTTTTGGACAGAACAAGGGGATACTGCGTGGTTTAAAGCCAGGAAAGGTGGGCGTCCGAGTTGTATCCTTTCATCGTACTTACTCAGTCTGTGTGCTGAGAAATAAACCAAGAAGCTGGTCTATATGAAGACGAACGCAGCATCAAGATTAGAGGAAGGCTTATTAACAGCCGGTATTATACAGATGACACAACCTTCCTTGATGAAGGTGAAGAGGACTTGAAGCACTTACTGATAAAGATCAAAGACTACAACCTTTAGTATGAATTACACCTCAACATAAAAAAACAAAAATCCTCACAACTGGACCAATAAGCAACATCATGATAAACGGAGAAAAAGGTTGTCAAGGATTTCGTTTCACTTGGATCCACAGTCGACACCCATGGAAGCAGCAGTCAAGTAATCAAGCAACACATTGCATTAGGCAAATCTGCTTCAAAAGACCTCATTAAAGTATTAAAAAGCAGGGATGTCATTTTGAGGACTAAGGTGCGCCAGACCCAAGCCATGGTATTTTCATTCTCCTCATATGCATGAGAAAGTTGGATAATATATAAGGAAGACCAAAGAAGAATTGATGCTTTTGAAGTATGATGCTGGTAAAGAATATGGAATATACCATGGAATGCCAGAAGAAGGAACAAGTCTGTATTAAAAAAAAAAGTACATACAGAATGTGCCTTAGAAGGGAGGATGGCAAAACTTTTTCTTACGTACTTTGGACATGTTGTCAGGGAGGATCACTCCCTGGAGAAGGACATCATGCTTGGTAAACTAGAGAGTCAGCAAAAAAGAAGAAGACACTCAACAAGATGGACTGACACAGTGGCTGCAACAACGGGCTCAAACATAGCAACGATTGCGAGGATGGCACAGGCCTGGGCAGTGTTTTGTTCTGTTGTAAAAGGTTGTGTATGAGTCAGAACCAGCTCTACGGCACCCAACAACAAGAACAACATGACATGAAAAAGAATTCACTGAGAGAGTCCATAGTCCATATCCTTAGGATACTTTAAAGATGTGCTCTGTGCTAATAGTCAAACAATCTTCCAAGGATGCAGGAACAAGGGTGTTCACTTGCTTTCTCCTCCCCCTTAGTAGTAGGAAAAGAGTAGGCACCTAAATGTTCGGCAACAGGGAATTGATTGGATGGTGGTGCCTCTATTGAATGAGATGTAGCTATTATATTGGAGGAAACAGGTATAAATAGATGTTTGTGTAATGACATGGATGGTGCCTCACAGTGGTTCCTAAGTAAGAAAAGTGAGAACAGTGTATGCTGTGTGATTGCTTACAGTGTGTCCCAGTGTCCTCTTCCAGGGCCCTGGAGGCAGGGCACGTTTTTTCCAAGTTATGGGTGATGACCCAGGGCTCGTGCTGGACAGAGGTGCTTTGTCCATGGTCTCCTGGCTCATGGTGAGGATGGGGTATTGACTGTCGAGATCTCTTCCTGCACGTCTCCAGACCCCTTCTTCCTAAGTACTGCCTTGCAGTCTTTCACGAGAAATATGTACCTGAAGAGAGAAGTATCTGTAAAGAAAAGCCCACAGTTACAAGAATAATACCCATCTGAGAATGGGGGACTTGGGATGCTTTAATTTTCATTTTTCTTTTGTTTACATTTAATTTTTCGAGTAATACATTAAGAATACCATGTAAGAAGTAATTACTTTTTTGTTTGCTTTTTAATTTCATAGCAAGGAGCTGTGGCCTGTAATGGACAAATGGATAAAGTACAGAAAAGGCCACGTGAACATCGGCCACACCCCTGATGTTATTATCGCGTCAGTGCTGAGGCTCATCGGTGAGTTGTCTGCCTCCTTCGGTGCTTTTCTCGTTATTGATGGTACGCTGACGAGGAGAAGCATATATAATAATAATGTCGATTTGGGAACCTTTCCACGAGGAGTGACCTTGTGGAGCGATCGGGGTAGACGCCTTTGCCGCCCAACTTATCCTCCTTCCCATCGGTCTTTCTTTATAAGTTAGCATTTTAGCTGTCTGTGTCAGGGATTGAGAGTCTCCACGTTAGTACGTTTTGTTTATGGCTGAACTCCCACCTCTCAGGTGCTGATATTAACACACATACATAAAGGCACACTGTGCGCACTTAAACATCTCATCCCTAAAGTAAGCGTGTCCCAACCTCTCCCTCAGGATGTTTTTAATACTTGCCCAATAAGGATCACTTCATGTACTTCTGTGATTGGGAACCGGCTTTGTTTTATTTTCTTCTGTTTCTCCCTCAATTGAACACACAGAAATTAGAGTCACTGTTTAGAAATATTTTAAATGAGACATCGATTCTCCGTAATCTCAGATCTGAGGGCCTTAGGGGCCATCTTGTTCAGCTCCGCTTCGTCTCTGTCACCACAGATCTTTTACTTACTTTTCCTTCGCTGCATCTTGGACAAGCTGCTGGCTCTGCAGAATTATCACTGTTGAGATCTGCTAAGTATTAGAATGCTCTCCCATTGTGAACTGGCGTTTTTCTCTGCGACGGTTGTTCACCCTGCGGCTCACACAACACAAGGTTAATCTGATTTCTGCATTACAGCCCCTTCGACACTTGTAGTTATGACTTTTAAGTGTCTTTGGAATTTAATTAAAACTCAGAGATAACACCATTTAGGATTAGGTTAGTGTTTGAGAATAAGTTACACAAGTAAGTCTTACAAATAGATTGCAGTAAGGAATATAATATCCCTGAATGATTTTGTTACTAATCAGAAAATTTGCATTCCTCCTCAGAACACAGACCTGGTTTCAAAGTAGACACGCTTCATTTCTCTGGAAATAACCCGAAACGCACTAGGAGTTGGGTTAGCAGACAAGGCAGTGATTATTGGAGACTGACCAGTATGGGCATTCAGAGGGGCGGGAAGCCCCAGGCCTTCTTAGGAAACCAAAAGTGGGGGTGAGCAAACTATGCTCGGCAGGGCCTCTGAAAACCACTGGATCTGATTCCTCTGATCGAGACACCCTCATGAACAAGTAAGGGAGACAAAAGAGCCAGAGATGGGGTCTCCACCAGTCAGGGACCTCCGTATGCCTGGGCGTTCTGATTTCCAAAGCAGTTTCTCTCACGGAGTTAGAATAGAAGTACTTACTTTGGGTACAAAACCAGGGGGGAAGAACTCAGACTCGTTGCCATCAAGTCGGGTTAACCCGTAGAGACGCTGTAGGGCAGAGTAGAACTGTCCCATAGGGCTTCTGAGGCTGTAATCTTTACGGACACAGACTGCCATATCCTCCCGAGGAGCAGCTGGTGGGGTCACACTGCTGACCTTTTGGTTGGCAGCCGAGCACTTAACCACCGCACCACTAGGACTCACTTTGGGCTAATTCATTGAAAATGGCAAAATCTTTTGGGGAGTTAAAAAGAGCAGGAGAGATGTTTTATGTCTATAAATATATACGCTGACTTAGATAAAATAATCTCTGACATTTTCAAAAGGATGAGATATTTTTTGAAGTTACACTTCAGACTCTGCTGTGACTTGCTGCTGTGGTAGCTCCCTGTGAGGTCTCTCTTGTAATGCAAGAGAGGAGGGTGGGAGGGTGGGAGGGCGTGTTTGTGGGCTTGGCTACCTTACGCCACAGTGGGAGCTGTCTCTGTTTCTAATGAAGGCTTGCCTGACACAGGGTTGTCCCCTGGTGACTTGCTAAGTGTCTTTTTCAGCTAGGTTTCATAAACCTGTGGTTTATAGTAAAATTTGCCAGGAAGTTTTTTTTTTTTTAAAAAAAACACAGATTTTCAGGCTCCAGCCCCGAGATTCTGATGTGGGCCTCCTCTCCAAAGCCCTGCAGGTGGTCGGGGGGGTGGGTGGGCTTGGGGAGTGCAGATGGCACCATGAAGATGGCGGCAAATACGTGTTTGGTTTAGATGTTACACGCACAAACTGCACAAGATCTGTAAGCACTTTCAGATGTATGCCTTAGACGTGACCCATTTGTGGACTAAGAAGAGTGTGCTCATCGTTTACCTAAAAACAATATACGATTGTAGGGAGAAACCGTCACTGGCGATTTTAGTCAAATTCCAGCTAGTTGATTCTTTAACTCTTTAAGTTTCTGGTTGTTGAAAAGTGGCCGAATAATTTGTAATAATTAATAATTATATTATTTAGAGTGGACTGGGCAGGGTTTGATTTTGTTGTACGTAGGGTTGCTGTGAGTCAGAACTGACTCAGTGGCACCTAACGCCAACAATGTTAGAGTGACATCTATATACTTATATATTAAGAATGATATATAATGCAGCTATACATTATTGTTATAAAAATAATTGAGAATAATGTAAAGTTAATAATATTATCTATTAAAGTGATAACACCAAAATATATGACTGTAAGCTGACTCATTAGCTGGAGAGTAAATGGGAGTATGTAGTAAGGTATCTATACGTTTATATGTGACAGACTGACTTGATTTGTAAACTTTCACTTAAAGCACAATAAAAATTATTTAAAAAAAAAAAAAAAATGAATGTAGCTGAAAGGTTGGCCAGTTAGACAAAAAGCCAGGAGGCCAGCGGCCAGTGCAGGATAGGCCAGGAGTGCTTTGCCTGGCTACCTCATGGTGCTGTGGTCCATATGCCCTGAGGTTGCACAGTGGGAGGGTGATGAGGGCGGGGTTGCCGGTGGAAGGTCCAGGGGCACGGGACGATGCAGCCAGCCTGCTATTTGTATGGACTTGCTGGAATCCTGAGACTGCATTCCAGTAGGGTTGGGCATGCAGACACCCTCCCTCACACACTTCGTTCCATCTAGGGGGCAAACTGCCTCCAAGAACAATCTCTGTGGGTGAGCCTCCTTGTAGATTCTGAGGCAGACGTTGACTGAAGAATTTCGTCAGTCGTGGAATTGGTAGGCCGTGGTTTAATAATATTGCCTGAAGTCACACACTGCCTCCATTCATAAAATAATTTTTATTCTTAGTTCCAGTTTTGTAAAATTGAATTAATGAGATTTTTTTACTTCATGAAGTATTACTGGGAAATAAGCTTTCTGCCGAAACTATTTAGTGTTATCTAAGTTGGACTGAGGTAAAAGTAAAGTAAACCACCATCGCTGTTAGTGAATGGTCATACATAATTATTAAGTGGGGTTTGTTCTTGCCTACAGGAATGTTAAAGTATCAGAGACCATTTTGTGAAATGCTTGGATTGCTTTAGGTTCATAGGAATGTGGAGGAGTGACGGCCTAATCTAACCCACTCCTCATTTCATGAAGAGCTCTGGACATGCTAAGCTCTTGTTTGAGGCCACTTAGTAGACAGACATTTGCCTCCTACTGGATCCAGTGGGATGCAAAGCCATGTGATACCAAGTTTCTGACCCAAAGTGCTTACGTCCTGGCTAGAATGATAAGGCGTCCTAGTATTTACTGGGACACCAACCAAACCTACTGTTGTCGAGTCCATTCCGACTCAGCGATGCTATAGGACAGAGTACAACTGCCCCATAGGGTCTCTAAGGCTGTAATCTTTATGGAAGCAGACTGCCACATCTTCCTCCTGTGGAGTGGCTGGTGGGTTCAAACCACCGAGCTTTAGGTTAGCAGCCAAATGCTTAACCACTGGCCACCAGGACTCCTTTACTGGGACACCAAAACCAAAAACTCATTGCCGTTGAGTCGATTGCGACTCATAGCGACCCCATAGGACAGAGTAGAACTGCCCCAAAGAGTTTCCAAGGAGCACCCGGTGAATTCAAGCTGCCACACTTAACCACTATGCCACCAGTGTTTCCAGCTGGGACACACACCCTGGGAAAACACTGTTTCTCACATGTCAGATTTCTGTGGGCAGATTGAAGTAGCCATTCCTTGTAGACTTCTTTCTGTTCTCTTGCCAGTTCTTTCATCTTTTCATTGGATTGTCTCAGCTTGCCCTTCCCTAGGCAGAGCTGAACCTAACACCTTGGAATAAAAGTTCTGATCTTCCAACCTGCAGTCCTGCTCACCTTCCCCCCAGGCCACAGCTCCTCTTTCGATGATGCTCCGCTGCTCTGTGTAGCCAGCAGCCTCTGACGTTGAGATGAGTGTCCTGACCCGGCTGGCTTGCCATCCTGGACTGACTAAACTCCCGTGGCCAGAGGGCGTTTCTTCATCTGTTCTGTAACTTGTCTGTTTTCTTTTGGCATTTCATCGTATGTATGAGCATTTTCCCAATGCCATCTGAGATTCATGATTTCCTCTCATCTTACCCTGGATAGCTCCATTAATTGAAATGGCTTACAAACTCCAAATTCATTAAGCACTTTTAATTGGAAGAAAGGGAGCCATTGTCATTTATTATCTGGAAGCGCCTTCCCCTCCCAGAGCTGAAGGAGCCTGTAGCTGCGTTATTCTCCTGTCCATCTCGCTGACAGTTAGCATCTCAGAGGACAGACCCCATGACATGCCTTAGCTGTTGGAGCTCATGGCACAGAGATACTCACAAGTGATCAGTACCTGGAAGTCCCCATCTCTGATGTGAATACTACTTTCATCCTCATTGAAGCCCGTCCAGGAACTTTCCAGAGGCTACAGTTTCACCCTGCAGTAGGGGTTACCCAGCTATTTCATCAACAAGCATTTACTGAGTGCTTGCTACGTGTCACAGCATTCAGGTGCACGTAACTAGCGCTGAGCTACTTCCCATCGGAAATGCAAAGTAAGAGAAGTTCCGCATCTTCCCCACCTTCAAACAGACATGGTGCTCCTGTACTGAATTCATGTCTGTGCCTGTGGGGTGCTTATAAGGTGGACACAGTGACCGTGACTACAGCGTTGTTGTAAAATCACAGGAAAAGAACTTGCCTAAAAGCATATCCAAGGACTGTCCCGGCACCTTTCTCCTGTGTAAGAGAAAGGATGGAAGAGGGTATGGGCCTGGTCTTGGTGAAAAGGAGAGAGAAGTCTGCTTGGATCCAGCTGACATCCACAGGAGGGGCGCTGGAGTGGAGGAGGGCCTGGAACCAGCTCATGTCCACAGCAGGGCAGCTCACATCCACAGGAGGGGCCCTGGAGTGGAGGAGGGCCTGGAGCCAGCTCATGTCTGCAGGAGGAGCGCTGGAGTGGAGGAGGGCCTGGAGCCAGCTCATGTCCACAGCAGGGCAGCTCACATCCACAGGAGGGGCCCTGGAGTGGAGGAGGGCCTGGAGCCAGCTCATGTCTGCAGGAGGAGCGCTGGAGTGGAGGAGGGCCTGGAGCCAGCTGACATCCACAGGAGGGGCGCTGGAGTGGAGGAGGGCCTGGAGCCAGCCCACATCCACAGCTGAGCCTCAGAAGTGGAGGAAACATCTGGAGAAGTGGGAGCCTCAGAAGTGGAAGAAATATCTGGAGAGGTGGGACGAGAGGAATATTGCCGTCCTGCTTCGTGAGCCTGTGGTTGAAACTGGTTGCCCAGGATCTGTGTCAGCGCTTCTCAGACCCTCTGGTCTTGGGACCCCTGTGTACTCTCAGAAGTTATTGAAGACACCCCCCTCCAAGAACTTTTGTTAACTCCAGATTATATCTCTCCATATTCACTGTATTAGGAATTATAACTGAGAAATTTTTAAAATGCTGTTGTAAATTTTAAAATAACAATAGTAAACTTATATGACATTTTAATGAAAAAACCTATTTTGAAAACAAAGGAAAATAGAGGAATGGATTGCATTGTTGCACGCCTCTGTAATGTCTGGCTCAATAGAAGTCTGCTACAGCACATTATTTTGGTGGAAACACATGAAGAAAATGCAGCCTCACACAGATACAAAATTGGAGAAGGGAGGGCTTTGTTAGTACCCTCGTCGGGTAATTGTGGACATATTCTCTGTTACTACAGTAAAGCTAAACAAGTAGTGGTTTCTGTAGTAGTTTCAGTGTGAAACGCGAAACATTTTCTGAACTTGTCATACTGTTACCCTATAAAATCCCTGGGGCCAGCCTGCAGATCTTCTAAATGTGGATGATATCGGGAAAAAAACACGCACTTATGAATATCACCGATCTCATCAGAGACGTCTAAAGTATTGGAAAGCTGCGAAGCTCAGGGTGGCTCACAGTTTTCCCAAATTCAGATTTTCCTTAAAAGCTCAAATTTAATCATTGCAACCGTGATAAATTTCCTTGAGATGACAGGGTCACTTCATTTTTTTTTTTCTGGATTCTACTATTCTTTTCTGTATTTTTTTATTACACTTCAGATGAAGGTTTACAGAGCAAACTAGTTTCTCATTAAATAATACATACATTGTTTTGTGATATTGATTGCCAACCCCATGACATGTCAACACTCTCCCTTCTCAACTTTGGGTTCCCTATTGCCAGCTTTCCTGTCCCCTCCTGCCTTCTAGCCCCTGCCCCTGGGCTGGTATGCCCCTTCAGTCTAGATTTGTTTTATGGGCTTGTCTAATCTTTGGCTGAAGGGTGAACCTCAGGAGCGACTTCAGTTCTGAGCTATAAGGGTGTCCAGGGGCCATACTCTCCAGTCTCTGTCAGACCAGAAAGTCTGATTTTTTTTTGTGTGTGAGTTAGAATTTTGTTCTACATTTTTCTTCAGGCTTTGTTCATTTTTGAAAGAACGTCTGCCGAGATCTGAGTAGCCATGACTTATCAGTCATTCTTTCACGTAAACATGGTGTCCACGGAAAAGGTGGCAGGTCCCCTCACCACTCACCAGGACACCTGGTGACTTGTTGGGCCTCAGCAGTGCTTGGTGTTCACAGCCTGTCTCACCACAAAGGACAGTGACAGGGCTTCGGGCCAGGATTTGGTATGAATCACTGTTAACTGCTTCATCCAGCACGTGCTGAAGTGAAGGTGGTGTTTTGACTGTGATCGCCTGACAAGGAAGAACGACTCAGGGTCAGTGGCACCGCTGATGCCTGCTGAGGGCCAGTACGTTGCCTCCCACCGCCAGTCCACATCTCAGCACTGAGCAGAGGGCAGAAGACCTCTTAGTTCTTGTGGGCGTGGTTTTCACCTTGAGGACTCCATGGGGTCTGTGTGCTTGAGAAGTGCTGATGTATTTTACAGCAAGGGTTGCCAAGTATTATACCAAAAATATGGTTTTTGATGGGGCCTTAGTTTTATAATTGATCTATTAATCTAATAAAAGTTAGCCACCTGACATTTGCCCTCCTGAACCCATCCTTCTAAATCCCATTTAGCTCAGCAGGCACAGTGGCACACTGCTCTGGACAGATTCTGCCGTGTGCATTGGCTCGTCGTTGAAAGATGAAGGATGCTGCTCCCGTGTTGTCATCATTTAACCACCTCACTTAAAAATAGCCATCCATCCATCTGAACTTCGGTCAGATACGAATCAGGTTTAATTTACATAATCTCACAACAAAAGAAAGCCAATTTTAATTCTCCTGAAAAGTTAATCAGCATTTAACCAAAGATCATTTACATTTTGGTTTTTTAATTTCTCCCCTAGGTCGTTTAGGCCAGCTGGGTTTGAAGGAAGGGTTTCCATCTGCTGTGAAGAATATCAGTGCAGTTATTGGGATGTTCATACAACATGCTCAGGATGAAGGTAAAACCTGTTTATAAAGATGACTTTTCAGTCAGCTGCTTCTCCACTCGCCTGGTAGGTCAGGGAGGAAGATCTGCGGACTGCAGTCACCTCTGTGGTTCAGCAGTCACACTTGATGAGCTGTGGGCGCTGTGGTGGTGTCGGTTTAAATGGTGGTATCTGTCCTGCTTGGACGGGGCATGGCCAAGGGCGAGGGCATTCATTCTTTGTCGCTGGGCTCACTGGCACTAACTCTCCCTCGGGGACTCCGTCTG
Organism: Loxodonta africana; assembly: GCF_030014295.1. Taxonomy (NCBI): domain Eukaryota; kingdom Metazoa; phylum Chordata; class Mammalia; order Proboscidea; family Elephantidae; genus Loxodonta; species Loxodonta africana. The sequence continues at coordinate 6,819,751 of NC_087343.1, read as the reverse complement.
CACCCCTCCTGGTGCTGTCCTCTGCAGTCTGCAGAGTCCTCCGGTGAAGTGTTGTGATGACCTGCTGAGACCACACGTGTGGAGTGTGTGGTGGGCACAGCAAGGTACTAGGCCTCACTGAATTCTTGTCATTGAGAGAGAACTGTGAAACCTGGAAACTGGTGAACAAGCCTTGTTGGCGTGACCGCCATTATAAGTTACATATTGTGTAGCGTGTAATTTTATATTGTCTTAGTCTTGTGTGTGAAGAGCCTGATTGAAAGTAACCTGTAAAAGTGATGACTCTAGCTTCTATTTTAAATATTGTGCAGTTGAGGAATAGTGTAGTGAAACAGCTACCCCTACCTTTTCTTGAGCACTGAGCTGTGCCCAAAATCCTTGTAACACGGTAGATTCTTTGTCTCCAGCGTTAGGCATGAGGCTTGCCATGTGAGCTGAACGAGAATAGTAGGAACGTGCACTTCTTGAAATTACTTCTTTGACTTTGGATGGCTACCAAGCAGTGCACATCTTCCCAGCAAAAATGGACTCTTGTACGGTCTAGATTTTAAATTGATTATAAAAGATGTTAGCCAAAATAGTGGCTAATAGATTGCCTTGCCAGTTGAAGCAGGCTCACCTACTGTGATCCAGGGTGGCGCCTCCGAGAGGCAGCTTGCTTGCCTACCGTGTGAAGGAGCAGGAGCTGATTCAGGCCTGCTGTGGGTCAAGCTGTGTGCTGGGCACTGCTCTGCTGAGACAGAGATGGTCCTCTAAGGTCCATGGCATTGACTTTACCTTATAGATAAGAAAACGAAAGCCCAGAGGGAGGAAACGTTTCCTTAAGGTAAGGAGCTAGTGGAGCCCCTGAGTGGTGCATCTGTTAATGTTCTCAGCTGCTAACCCAAAGGTTGGCGGTTCAGGTCCACCCAGAGGTGCCTCAGGAGAAAGGCCTGATGACCTCATTCCACAAAATCAGCCATTGAAAACATTATGGAGCACAGTTCTACCCTGACACACATGGGGTCACCATGAGTTGGAATCGACTCAGTTGGCAACTGGAATTGAAAGGAGCTAGGAATCACCATGCTGGCTTTGTTTTCCCAAGTCTGTTGCCACAGCCCTGGCTCTTTAAACAGTGCCACATGTACCTGTAAGGGGGATCTGGAACATAGAGTTAATGGTAAGTTATAACTAAACAAGTCCTCAGTAAACTTAGGCCCAAGTTAATGGCAAGTTATAACTAGACAAGCCCTCAGTAAACTTAGGCCCAAGTTAATGGCAAGTTATAACTAGACAAGCCCTCAGTAAACTTAGGCCCAAGTTAATGGCAAGTTATAACTAGACAAGTCCTCAGTAAACTTAGACCCAAGTTAATGGCAAGTTATAACTAGACAAGCCCTCAGTAAACTTAGGCCCAAGTTAATGGCAAGTTATAACTAGACAAGTCCTCAGTAAGACTTAGGCGCAAGTTAATGGCAAGTTATAACTAGACAAGTCCTCAGTAAACTTAGGCCCAAGTTAATGGCAAGTTATAACTAGACAAGTCCTCAGTAAACTTAGGCTGAAAGAAAAGCATTATATTCAGTATATGAAGTTTGGTGTGAGGACAGCTTTCATTTCCAAAGTCCATTTATAGGCACTTCCAGGAGAACATTTAATAGGGTCATATATTTGATGAGTGTTTTCGTATCTACGTTTTATTATAACTTAAATATGGGATTATGGCCTTCCCAGAATTGCTTTCAGAGGGTGGTGTTGGTTCTGAGAGGTTGGGGAGCTTTGAGCCAGCACTGGGAGATTGGTTGGAGCCTGTATTCTTTCTTCTTTTTTTGTTTGTTTTCTATTTGTAGATGGGTCTTAAATTTTTTTTTTCCTTATATTTAACTTTCATTACTGGCAGAAAGCATTCCATAGTTGAAAGCTGTTTTAATAGATTATAAAGTTAAAATTTTGAATAAGCACTGTTGCCCTGTGTGATGACTTACTTGAAAATGCTTTTCAGATATACCGTGGGGCGTACAGTTAGCTGCTGTCTATGCGCTTTGTGACTTGAGTCCCAGCAATCCCACAGAAATATCCAAGATCCTGGAAGCCTGGCGGAAGGAGGCCTCCCAGAGCGTCCCAGCTGCGATCGTTAGCTATCTGGAGGAAGCTGGAGCATTATGCATGGAAGAGCACAGCTAGGCCCAGGGGTGTCCCTGTGCCCCGAGAAGTGCCTTCACAGCATCTGAATGCCCACACATCACTGAGCTCTCAGATCTAAACAAAGGTTTGAAAAGAAAGGCATAAAAGAGAAAACACCAGAGAGAGAGTCCTCATTGCTGGGCAAGGAAACAGGGAGGGACGAGCAATTTACTGTCTGCTGGTCCCCTGGCCGCACACATTTCACAGAGGCTGCTACCATCCACGACATGGCCCGGCTTACTGTGTCGTGGTCAAATGACAGAAACTTGAACTTAGCCCTTTTGTGCTGCAGAAAGTGTCCTTTTAGTGGCTTTTTAAAACTGAGTGACATTTTATAATGAATTTAATAATATAAAAATGTGATTTGGTTCCCAAGCTATTTTTGGACTCTGCACTCACATGATTGTCTAGAAAAATTAAATCTGCTAGAAAAGTCTTCTATCTTCGCTAGAAATGGGCTACCAAACTCCTTCCCTAGTGTCCTGATCAGAGTGAAACATGAGCCCCCCCTCAGCAGAAACCCTCTGTAGCGCATCTCTCCTGTCTCTGAAGTTCCTTAGAAATATTTAACACGTGTGGGGAGGGGGCCCTGATGAGTCCCAACTCTCTGAAGGTCTGTGTCAGTGGCATGTACATAAGAGATTCAGAGACGGTCCAAGCAGTCTCTGTGTGCCGTGTACATATGGGTCAGTGCTATAATGTGCTTCACATTGGAAGATATTCCTCTTTCGGAATTTTGTATATACAAAATGGGTTTAATAACTCACCGTGGTCCTGATTTGTCTTATATTCATTTCTTAAAAACTCTGTGTTTTTTTATAATAAAAAAATAAAAGGGAACCGTGTACATTACTGTCGTGATCAGCAGAGTGACACCGGCATTGCGTCTGCTCTGACACACATGAAAGAGACTTGCTGGTGATACAGGCATCACGTTGTCTGCATTTAAGCAGTTCTTAGTGTTTTCCGAGATATGCCTTAAATGCTATAAAATACCATTAAGTGATTGGTCTTCCAGTTGGAATTTTTGTCTCTTTACAGTTGGTGCCCTTTAAAAATTACATCTGGCAACTATTTTGTTACTCTCTCATCATGTTTTTTAACTATAATGAACATAACTGAAATTTATGAACAACTCTGTCTTGCCCTTTTTGGAAGCATCCTGATATATTTATTCATTCAACAAATGTTTACCAAGTGTGTGCTCTGTGCCAGGTACCTCGTCGGGACCGGCTATTACAATGGTGAATGAAGCCGGCGGGAGCCGATTTCTCCAAGAAGCTATGTTCTGTTGCTAGAAATCCTGAACAATCACCCCAGTAATACAGCCATCTTGAATTTGCTTATATTGGTCAATGAAGGGTTCTGAGGAGGTAACCCCTAAGCCAGGACCTGAAAGTGGGGGTGGGCGGGAGCCAGCCATGGAAAGCAAGGAGTGTTCCTCCACAGGAGGTAAGTGCTCCGAGGGAAAGACCCTGACTAGTGCTGGAAAGGGCCTGTGCCAGAGGTCGGGCTGCAGCAGTCACAGGCTGGCCACTCTGGACCTGGATGAGTGAGCCATTGCACTGAGTGGACAGGAGGCTCCTCCAGGCGTCTGAGAAGAGCTGTGACGTGACACGGAAGTTCCGCGTGCTGTCGTATGACAGAGATGGGAGGAAAAGAGGTGAGGTTGGGAGGTGGTGCAGTAGGCGCAGGTGAGAGAGCAGAACAGACAGTGCAGACGACAAGGGTGAGTCAGATTTACAGTCTACCCAGGAGGTGCAAGCAGTGCAACTTTACCGAAGGGGAGGGGAAAGGGAGGAATTCAGGGAAAGCCCCAGGTTCCTGAGGGGCACAGGTTGGGGACTGGTGTGAATTCCAAGCATTCCATTTGGGATGTGGGAACCAGGAGACACTAGCAAAGACAGCCAAGTGGAGGTGTTAGGTCAGAGTCGGGTTCAGATGAGATCTGGCGGAAGTGTACACGGTGTATGTGTGAGCACCCAAGGGGAGATGCCTGCCGCCAGTAACTACCACACTGAGGTTGTGTGGAGGAGGAGCAGGCAGGGCTGGCCGTGTGCTTAGGTGACCTCTGCAATGTGTCATCACCACTGGTGACGTACCTGAAGGTCAGCAAGGTGAGGGGAGGAGTGTGGATTCACTGTCCTGTGACATGGCAGGGTTTCCATTAAGGCTGGGCTGACAGGGATGGTGACGGAGCGGGAGAGAAAGCAGGCCTCCAAACAATGCCTAGGGAGCGCATGTGTCTTATGCTTCAAATTTCCTAACCTCCACAGTTTCTGATTTCGAATCTTTAGTGGAGAATAGGTACCCCTGGTAGGTATTTTCGGCAGTCTGAGCCCCAGTGGTGACCACCGGTTGAGGTACCTATGGACGCCACAGGGCTTCTGAGTACCGTGGTTGAGCTGAGGGGCTTGAAGTTGGCCAGCTCGGCCCCTGAGATTGGGACAGTTCCTAGCCCTTACTAAATTTGACCTCTGGTACTCAAGCAGAACATTGTAGAGTTTTATTGTTTATAAAAAAAATGGGTGAACAAAAAGGAATGTGACTACTCGGTGTGGCTCAAGCCGTGCCCCGTCCAGTTTTCAGAGCTGCACTTATCCAGAACGACCACACCAAGGCCGGGACCCTGCTGGGTGACGATGGTGCGGGGGGCCCATGGAGTCCGTATGGTGGCCAAAGGGGCGAGCAGGACAACGACAGTGGTCAGTGATCACAGTGCTGTGAGTTCTTGGCTTTTCATTCCAAACACAGAGCACAAAAGCAGCCTAGCACACTTGTTGTTTTCCACACAGAGAGCTTTGTTACGTGGCTTCATTTGTTGTTTATGGCCAGATGTCACAGCATAACTCAGCAAATTTGATTTTAAATGAGAAACAAAATTTGGTACTTGGAAAAGGCTGCCCTGTGTCCACAAGAGGGTGCTCTAGGCCTGTCCACAGCCACATGGAGCCAAGGCAGGCACCTTAGTCCACTGTTACCCAGGTGCCCTCACTTCCCTCAGGGAACATGTTTCCATTCATAGGTTGGGTGTTGAAGGAGTTAGTTATTGCCTAGATCCATTTTCTAAAAGTAAATGGGGAAGATGGGTACAAAGGATGACATGTAAAGTTAACGTTATTTCAGGGCATGTTTTCTTAATAAATAGAAACACACATTTTTCCTGCCTAGACAAATCTTTCCCTGGTGATTTTTGAATGACCCCAAGGTTAAATGCTTTGACGAATGAGTGGCAGGGTGGGCGGTGGGTATTGATAGTGGAAGGGACCATTCTGTCAGCGCTCACCTGATGATCCAGGCAGGTATACATCGATAATCCAATCCTTCTGCCCACATGCCACACACACGTTGTCCACATAACACCACTGATACATTCTCTCATACGGGACCATCTTGTGAAGAACCTGTCCTGTGACGAGCTCACTGGGCATCCTGTCAACCTCCCTGGTAAAGACTAAACATGTGCAAAGTTTTCAGGAGTCTTGAAATAAATCAGAGCCTTTTACATAAGGAATTTCCCTTCTTCCTTCCCAGACCTGATCTTTCTCAAAGACCCACGGTAAGCACGGCTGTGAAAGACCCAGGATATTCCTTTCTCAGACCCTGAAGAGAACTTTGAGGAATACGTACCTTGCTAGCATGACATTTCCGTCAATATACTGGGAGATTTTTGAGCTGAAGAGCTGTCACTGGGTTGCCATCAGTGTGTTAAGCACAGATAGGTGATGGTTATTTGGTGCCATTGAGTTGGCTCCAACTCATAGCAACCCTTTGTACAAGAGAACGAAATGTTGCCTGGTCCTGCGCCATCCTCACGATTGTTGGTATGCTTGAGTCCATTGTGGCACCACGGTGTCAGTCCATCTCACTGAGGGTCCCTCTGTTTCTTGCTGACGCTCTACCAAACATGATGTCCTTCTTAAGGGATTGACCCTCCTGATGACATGTTGAGAGTGAGCGTGTCAAAGCCTTGCCATCCTCGCTTCTAACGAACACCCTGGCTGTACTTCCTCCAAGATAGATTTGTTTGTTTTCTTGCAGTCCATGGTACGTTCTTTACCAACATTGTAACTGAAATGCCTCAATTCTTCTTTGGTCTTCCCTGCAGTTAGGGAAATTCTCATAATGTAGGCCAAGGTGTCACTGAAGTGAAGAGCCAGTGGGAGTGCGTACAATTCAGCCCCTGGGTTCTGTGCACACGGCCCACCCTTCCCTGGCCTGAGGGAGCCCTGGGTTCTGTGCACACGGCCCACCCTTCCCTGGCCTGAGGGAGCCCTGGGTTCTGTGCACACGGCCCACCCTTCCCTGGCCTGAGGGAGCCCTGGGTTCTGTGCACACGGCCCACCCTTCCCTGGCCTGAGGGAGCCCTGGGTTCTGTGCACACGGCCCACCCTTCCCTGGCCTGAGGGAGCCCTGGGTTCTGTGCACACGGCCCACCCTTCCCTGGCCTGAGGGAGCCCTGGGTTCTGTGCACACGGCCCACCCTTCCCTGGCCTGAGGGAGCCCTGGGTTCTGTGCACACGGCCCACCCTTCCCTGGCCTGAGGGAGCCCTGGGTTCTGTGCACACGGCCCACCCTTCCCTGGCCTGAGGGAGCCCTGGGTTCTGTGCACACGGCCCACCCTTCCCTGGCCTGAGGGAGCCCTGGGTTCTGTGCACACGGCCCACCCTTCCCTGGCCTGAGGGAGCCCTGGGTTCTGTGCACACAGCCCGTCGTCTCATGAAGGACGCTGGGCTCCACTGAGCTGGAGCCGGCAGGGCAGGCCTGCCCGACGGGAAAGTCTGGGGGCTCCACTGACAGGCTCAGAGGTTTTCAAGTCCAAAGCATCCTTCTCCTGCCCGGTGTTTCTCCAGAAAAAGGCTCGTATTCATCTCAAGCCTTGGAGGATGTTTCCATTACGATTTCCTAAAACCCAAACCAATGCCAGTTAGATTCCTAACGCCCCCCGTGATAAAACTGCAGCCAAACCTCAAATGAAGCACCATTTTGATTTTGAGTAGTAATTACATTTAGAAATAGATGATCGTTGTTTAAGAAGAAGTCCCAGAGAATGTTTCAGGATTTGAAATTCAGAGGCTTCAGCATGTCTCTGGTGAGGTTACCTTGCAGACTGCAGAGTCAGTTACTACCTGTCTGTCTGTTTATACCCTGTTTTGCTTCAGAATGGAGCCCTCATGGCACAGTGGTTAAGAGCTCGGCTGCTTGGAGGTTCAGATCTATACAGAGCACCTTGGAAGAAAGGCCTGGAGACCTCCTCCCTAAAAATCAGCCATTGAAAATCCTGTGGAGTGACATTGTACTCTGACACACGTGGGGAGTGGATTCCAGGGGCAACTGGTTTTGCCTAAGGACATACTTAAGGCCATGTTGACTCTTTGGGCTAATGGAAGGGAACTGAAGATTAAGAAAATAATTGATAAGCATGTGATTCAGACTTGGTGCCCCTACAGGACGTGTGCAGTACTGGCTCTCTGCCTTCCAGGGGCCCCTCTCCCAACGCTTCCCCCTTGTCAGAGCCCCGGCACCCGTTCCCACTTTGGCTGGGACCATCAACCTCTAGCAGTAACCTACGGCTCATTTTTGTTCATAGAAAACAGCAGTCGTGCTTAGAGTAGCCCAAGGTCACACCTGGAAAGGAGAGCCATGCACACTCTGGACTTAGGAGGCCTCTGCCTTTAAATGCCAGAGAATGGTTTCAGGAGAAAGTGCTCTCCTTGACCTACAGCCATTGTTTTTACACCAATGCTTCCCCTTTGGGAGGAGAACATTGATGAGGACAGAGGAGATCCTTTATAAAAGGCATTCAGTCCACAGGGGTTTCTTCTGCCAAGTGGGCCCCTGCCTGCCTCACACCTCAGTCAGGGCCAAGGACGGTCCACAGGAAGGGGGGCCTGTGCCAGCCCGAAGAGCCCACAGCCCCATGGTGGCCCTGCCTCCCCACATTGTGCCCCCACGGACCTATGACTACCGCACATCCCCACGGCCATCCCACGGCCCCACAGCCACCCCATGGCTCTTATGCCCACCCCACAGCCAGCCCACGGTCCCACAGGTGTGGGAAGCCCATCTCAACAACATCGTTCCAAGCTGGTTCTTTTGCATCACCCCTGGGACAGTAGGAGGAGAGGAAGGCTGTGGGGACAGCCTGTCCACAGGGGGGCCTGTCCAACCTGAGTCCCTCAGTGCAGAGCCTTGTCTATGCGGGGTGTGGGCTGGCCTGGGCAGCTGCCTGGGATGGGCAGTCACCCTCCTCCTGAGCCCAGTGGTCAGAAGCGGGCTTAATGTACATCTGTGCTTCAATGCTGACTCACAGCGCTGCAACTGTGTTTCAGAATTCACGTTTCTAGCTATGCTCCTGCTTGGGAAGTGCTAAACCCGCGGTATTCTGCCGGAAAGCTGCCTGCAATTGCAATGGGACACCTTCTCCAAGGAGCAGATCTCACCCCAGGGTCTAAGCGGGTGCTCAGACAGCTTCTAACCTGAAATCGGAGGCTGAGGGCCCCTGTTATTTGCATATTGAAAACCTGCCCGCCCCTTATGTTTGCAGTGGAGCGGAATATAGCACTCCTGACCTTTTTATTTTGTGTTGTTAAGGAGACTGAAATTCAACCCTTATCATCATGGGTTCATCCTGAATGGTATTTTTAATGCACCTTTCTGTTCATAAAGCCTGTGTGTTTAGTGCAAGGAAAGGAATTTTCTGGATTTCAATGGAGTTTTGAAATGCACAACTTTAATTTCTAAATAGAAACGTTGGTTTTGGTAAAACTAAGACGAACTCAATTCCAGGAAGTGTGAGTTTGCCTTTTTTTTTTTTTTTTTCAGGCTTTCTTTAGCTTTGCATTCCCAGGTATTAGTGCACGTCAGAAGAAAGAAGCATGACTGTGAGTGCTTGTTTATATTCACACCTCTAGTTTCATGTCTTGTCTTTTACTTTGCATTCATTTTCATTCAGATTCCACAATATGACCTGTTATGAATTGAATCGTGTCTCCCCTCCACCCCCGCCGCCAAAATACCCAAACCGAAACCCACTGCCATCGAGTAGATTCCGACTCCTAACCCTACACCTGTGGTTATAATCCCATTTGGGAACAGCCTTTCTTTGTTATGTTAACAAGACAGTATTAGTGTAGGGTGTGTCTTGAATCAATCTCTTTTGAAATATAAAATGAGCAGTTTAAGCAAAGAAGCAGAGATGTGGGAAGAGAGGTGCTGAGCCACACTAAGATTGCCCAGGAGCAGAAGCTCAGAGCACAGGGACTTTCCTCCAGAGCCGACAGAGAGAAAGCCTCACCCTAAAGCCAGCACCCCGAATTTGGACTTCTAGCCTCCTAAACCCTGAGACACTAAATTGCTGTTTGTTAAAGCCACCCACTCGTATTTCTGTTATGGCAGCACCAGATAACTGAGACATGACCCACCCCAGTTTCCCAAGTTGATATTTTCATTAATCCCATACAAATGTTTTCAGTGGACAATATCATGCTGACCATTTTGTTCCCTACCCAGCTCAAGGGAGTCGCCGGGTGGCTCAAATGGTTAAGCCCTGCCCTACTAACAGAAAGGTCAGTGGTTCAAACCCACCCAGAGATACCTCAGATGTAAGGCCTGGCAATCTGCTTCCAAAAGTTCACTGCCTTGAAAACACAGCAGACTGCAGTTCTACTCTGCACACATGGGGTCGCCATTGAGTCAGAATCCACTGGACAGCAACTAACAACAGCGCTTGGCTCCAAGCTCAAGTCCAGCAGCTGCCTGACCTTCCAGCAGGGGGCGCGCTGCACTGTGGCCATGCGTCTGGACTGTCAGCACAATTCACCCAGGATGAGGTCCTCGTTCACATGTTCTACATATGGTCACTATGAGCCTACCGGATAGCAGCAACTAACAACAACAACGTGGTTGGCAGAAATACCTTTAGTTCTGCACTGAGTCATACCTACATTCACTTCAACTTTATAAAGGCCAATAAAAATAATGCAATGTGATATTTTTAAAGTGGCAATGGGCCAGTGGCTTCAGGAAGGTGCCAGCACCTTGCCTCCCTTCTGAAGCCCTGCAGGGTGCATAGCCACATGACTGCACCAGGTGAGGACAAGCATCTCCCTCCCAGTTATCCAAACTCTGCATGTGCTTTACAAACACGGCCCCCGAGGGCCCCTGGAGACCACAGAACATAAACACGCCCTCTCAGTCAGTACAGTCCAGCAGAAGTATGAAAGAAAGAGGGAGTTTCTGCAAAATCGCAAACTAATAGCACACACACAAAATGCTGAATTAAATATTTAAAATATCTTTTAATGCACAGCTGAAGCTGGCAGAAAATAAGGGGATCTTTTAAAGATGAGAAACAATAAGAAACCTTAAATCTGTAGGGGAAAGAAGCACTGGAGTCCTTTTTTCCTGGATGGGAATGGGAGTGGGCAGTAAACGCGAGTCTAACCTAAATGTAAAGGCTAAAACAATAAAACACAGACTGAGGCTTACAGATCTTTAAAAAAAAAAAAAAAACCATTGCTGTCAAGTCAATTCCAACTCATAGTGACTCATAGAGTAGAACTGCCCCATAGGGTTTCCAAGGAATGGCTGGTGGATTTTAACTGCTGATGTTTCGGTTAGCAGCCTTAGCTCTTAACCACTGCACCACCAGGGCTCCTATCTTAAACGTAGCCAGAGAAAAGACACATATCACATGTAGGGAAACAAAGACAGGTGTAAGCATTGACCTCCCACCAGAAGTGATAGTGCCCAGAAAAAAATGCTGAAAGGAAACGCACACATACAATCAACTCTTATCCTAGAATTCCATATCCTGCAAAAATAGCTTTCAAAAATGAAGGAGAGCTGCTCCCAAAAGGTTATCATTCTGCTTATATAATATTATTGAAAAGACAAAATTGTAGAAATGAAAGATTAGTGGTTGGTTGCCAGGGGCCGGGTCGGGGTAGGAAGGAGGGGGGTAAACCAAAAAAAAAAAAAAAACCCATTGCTGAGGAATCCATCAGGTGTGGTTAAAAAGGGCAACACCTGGAATTCAGTAGTGATGAAACTGCTTTGTACCTTGACTGCGTCAATGTCAACATCCTTGTTGTAATATTGTAACATAGATCTGCAGGATTATTACCACTGGAGGAGACTTGAGTAAAGGGTACAAAGATCTGGCTGTATTTTTTCTTACAACTGCATACGAATCTACTATTATCTCAAAATAAGAGTGTCAATTAAAATAAATGAAGGCAAAACGCATGCATTAAAAACATGGTCAGAGAGATAAAAGCTAGGAGGGTTTCTTTGCTTCAGACCTGTCTACAAGGAACCTGAAAGTAATGCCCTCAGACTAAAGGTAAATGTTATCAGGTGTGATCCTAGAGCTGCAGGAAGGAATGAGAAGCCTCAGAAAGGGCGCAGAGCTATATGAATTTAAAAGACCCCTTATGTGTGTGTGAGTGGATGTGTGTACTCTTTAAACTGTGCATATATATGCATGAGCGGTAAATCTCACAGTTAAAAAATAATAGAGACAGAAACAAAGCAAGAGAGGTAGTATTGTTTGGAGAATGGCCTGTATGCTGTACAAGGAGGAAAACAGATATTGCCTTTTTTTTTCTCTCTCTTTTTATTGTAAAAGTATAGGTAACACAACATTTGCCAATTCAACGTTTTTTACTTGTACAAATCCATGAAACCAGTTACATGAGGCATTGCCTTTCCGACAGCAAGGAGGCTGGTGGTGACAAATGTAGGTGGTAAGTCAGAGTGGTCCCATCATAGAGGAGCTTGAAAACCAAGAAGAGGAGTAGGATTTTATGAGTTCATCTAACCTTCTCAGGTGCATTAAATCCAGTTGTCAAAACTTATGTTCATAGCCCAGTTGAGGGGAAAATATATTGCTGGTGTATGTTAATAACTTGCAGTTTAGGTTGTTAAGTGTGCCTTGTGTGAGATCCATTAAAAAGAAAAAAAAAAGACCCTGACTCCAAACAAAAATCACTTTGAGATAAATCGTAGATCTATATGTAAAGGCTAAAACAATAAAACTGCTAGAAAAAAACCATAAAAGAATATATTTGTAACCTTGGGGTAAACCAAGATTTCTTAGGATCGAAACAACAAAAGCATCATCATAAAACAAAAAATGATAAATTTGACTTCACCAAAAATAAAGAAAAATATTTCATCACAAAACATTATCAATAAAATAGGCAAGTCCCAGGCTGTAAGACTATAGTCATAATACATACATGTGACAAAGGATTTGTAGCCAGAACCCCTGAATCTTAATAAGAAGACAAAAAACACAAGTTAAAAATGGACAAAAGGCAAGCAGGCACTTTGCAGAAGAAGATATGTGAATGACTAATACCAAATCCCTTGCCCTCAAGTCAATTCCAACTCATAGCGACCCTATAGGACAGAGTAGAGTGGCTGGTGGATTTGAACGGCCAGTCTTTTGGTCAGCAGCCTAATGCTTAACCACGGGGTCACCAGGGCTCATGAAATACTGCTCAACTTAATTAGTCATCAAGAAAATGCAAATTCAATTCTCAACAGGATACTGTGAAAGCTTCAATTAAAAAAAAAAAAAAAATCTGTGGCCATCAAGTCGATTCCGACTCATAGCAAACCTATAGAACAAGGTAGAACTGCCCCAAAGGGTTTCCAGGGAGTGGCTGGTGGATTCAAACTGCTGACTTTTTTAGGGCCTTTCTGGTTAGCAGCTGAGCTCTTAACCACTGTGCCACCAGGGCACCAACTAGCCGGCTCCACCAGAACGGCTAAAATGAGAACTTCTGACCACACCTGTGATGGTTAAGGTTGTGTGTCAACTTGGCTGGGCCATGATTTTCAGTAGTTTGGCAGTTGTATGATGATGTGATCACATCCATAGTGGTATCTACTGTGAGTAGCCAATCAGTTGAAAGGCAGTTTTGTTGGGTGTGTGGCCTGCATCAAATACAAATGAACATTCTGGCAAGGCTTGTGGGCTTTTGCTTGCTCTGGATCCTGCAGCTAGCACCCACTGTCTGACCTCCAGTACTTGGAACTTGATCTAGCAGCTTGCCCGAGTCTTGCCTGCCAGTCTTGGGATTCATCGATCTTCACAGCCTGTGAGCAAGAGCCCTGCTGCCTGACTTGCCAATCTTAGGTTCACCAGCCCCTGTGGCTATGTGAATCAGGAGAAGCCTCTATCTTGACCCTAGGACTTGGGATGTTATGGCCTCTAAAAACATGTGAGCCATTTCCTTGACATAAATCTCTCTCTCTCTATATATATATATACAGAGAGATTTGGAATGTGGCATACCTTCTCCTGGGTCACACTTTGAGCTTCACCTTTTGGGGCTCACTGGAACTTAAGTCTAGTTATAGGTCTAGAAGCCAAAATTGGTAGTGGGGATGTTTTGAGAAAATTCAGCATTGTCTTGTAAGTCATATAAAGTATATTTATATGCTTTACTAGTTTTGCTCCTCTAGAGAACCCAGCCTACGACATTTGGTACCTGGGAGTGGTTCTAGAGAAACAAAATTGTAAGGATGAATTCTCTAAATTGGTTCTCAAGTCTGATTAGTCTTAAAAATGTTGATAAGTCTGCTTCCAGTAGTAAAGAGGGCGCTGCTAATCCACGGCATGAGGTGGCAATTCAAATATGCAAAATATCACCACCAATAGATCAGGTATTGATGAAAGGCGAGGCTCTTGGTGATTGCATGTTTGGCAACTTTTTACAATTTTGTTATAATAAGAAGTATAAGGAAGCTGGCTGGTTGGTCCTACTTCTGTTAGTAATGGTAAAAGAAAGAGATGAGCTCAGGGCTTCAGAATCAAATCTCAAGTGCCACAAAAACAACCTTAAATTTTCCACTTGTGCCTTGAAAGAAAACCTTATTTCTTGTAGTAACAGCTGATATTGTCAAAAACCAAACCCAGAGTCTTATTGTAAAAGTGGCACAATTACAATGCCATCTCAGTTCCCAACCTTCACTGGTGTCTAAAGTTAAAGTGAAGGCATTGATTGGGAAGAAATCAGATCCTAAAACTTGGGAGGGGCACATATGGGCAGATAATCAGGAAGCTGGGGACACTGAGACCCTAAATTCCATTGAATCATTCCTGCCAACAGAACCAACACACTCACTCTCATATGAAGAGATTATTCCATCTTTGTCTGCTAAAAAATTAGCCCCTCCATCCTCATCTAATGAGATTAACCCAGCTGTGTTTAAAGAGACTTTGAGTCATTGCCTGGGGCATCACCTGAGTCAGATGACTTACAAGACAATGCTGAATTTTCTCAAAACACATCCCCACTACCAATTTTGGCTTCTAGACCTATAACTAGACTTAAATTCCAGTGAGCCCCAAAAGGTGAAGCTCAAAGTGTGGCCCAGGAGAAGGTATGCCACACTCCAAAAGAACTGTTTGACTTTTCTAATAGATACAAACAGAAACCTGGAGACTATGTGTGGGAATAGCTACTAAGGGTGTGGAATAATGGTACAGGGAACACAAAGATGTACAAATCTAAGTTTATTGATATAGGCCCTTTAGCACAGATTTTTCATTCAATTTTCAGCTTGAGAGAGAGGTTATGAAAGGAGCTAATAGTTTATTTGGTTGGTTCGCTGAAGCATGGATTACCTGGTGGCCCAACTAAATCAGGTTGAAGTACCAGACTTGCCTTGGTATATTGTAGAAGAAAGTATCCAAAGGCTTAGGGAAATTGGCGTGTTACAGTGGATTTATCAAGTTAGACCCACAGACCCACACATGGAGTGTCCAGAGGACACACCTTTTACCACAACTGTGAAGAACAAATTTGTGACAGGAATTCCAGCATTTTGAAGACTGCTATAACTGTTATTTTATGTAAATCAGATTTGACAGTAGGAACTGGCCTAACTGAATTAAAACACCTAACTATAATGGGGCTGATAGGAGCCCATGGTAGTAGAGGCCACGTGGTGGAACTCAATCAACAAAGACAAGGTGGGCATGGTTACAGTAATGGACAGTGGAGTCAAAGCAGTAATCAATATTCTGACTACATATGGACTTATGGTGTTGACAACTTAGTCATGGCATCCTAAGAGTGAAATAGGTAGGAAATCTACTATTTACTTGATCTGTACAAGCAGATGAATTCAAGATCAAGTGAACAGCAGTCTAACTTGAATCGCCAGAATATAGAGTGACAGCCCCTCAATCAAATCCCAGACTTGAGTGAGTTTAATAACCCACAACCACTTGAATGAAGGGGAGGCTGGGTCCCCTTGAGGAAGGACTCCAATACACTGCCCAAAACTTATACCGTTAATCTTTTTCCCAGCCTTCCCCAAAGGGATCTACAGCCTTTTACAAGAGTGACTGTTCATTGGGAAAAGGGAGATAATCAGACTTTTGGGGGATTACTGGATACTGGCTCTGACCTGACACTAATTCCAGGAGACTCAAAATATCAGTGTGGTCCACCAGTCAGAGTGAGGGTATATGAAGGTCAGGTTATTAATGGAGACTTAGCTCATGTCTGTCTCACAGTCCACTGGGTCCCTGAACCCATTCTGTAGTGATTTCCCCAGTTCCAGAATGCATAATTGGAATAGATATACTCAGGAACTGGTAGAACCCATACATTGGATCTCTGACAATTTGAGTAAGGGATATTACGGTAGGAAAAGCCAAGTGGAAGCCATATTAGAGCTGCCCCTACATAAGAAAACCAAAAGCAATACCACATTCCGGAAGGGGTTGCAAAGATTACTGTTACCATTAAGGACTTGAAGGATGCAGGGGTGGTGATTCCCATCACAACCCATTCAACTTACCCAATGCTGGAGGAGAGGTGGAGCAACTAGAACTCTCATGTTGCTGGTGCAAGTGTGAAATTGTACCACCGATTTGGAAAATCACTTTTCATTATCTTAAAATGTTAAATGCGTCTATCCTATGATTGGCAATTGCACTTCTATGTATTTGTCCAAAATAAATAAATATGTATGCCCATAAAAATCCTTTTAGAAGACTTCTATACTAGTCAAATATGGAATGTTGATCAATAGAATCGATAAATGGTGCATTGTTCATACAACAAAAAAGAATAAACTCAGCAATAGAAAAGAATGGACTATTTATACACGCAACTGTACGTCAATCTCAAAAATAGGTACGTATAAATATCAAAATGAATAAGGAAGATCAAAGAAGAATCAATGCCTTTGAATTATGGTGTTGCCAAAGAATATTGACTATACCATGGGTTGCCAAGAGAACTCACAAATCTGTCTTGGAAAAAGTACAGCCAGAATGCTTCTTAGAAGCAAGGATGGCAAGACTACATCTCACATAATTTAGACATGTTATTAGGAGGGATAAGTCCCTGGAGAAGGATATCATGCTTGGTAAAGTAGAGGGTCAGTGAAAAAGAGGAAGACTCTCAAGGAGATGGATTGACACAGTGGCTGCAACAATGGGCTCAAGCATAACAAGGATTGTGAGGATGGTGCAGGACCTGGAAGCATTTTGTTCTGTTGTTCATATGGTATGTAGGTCAAAACCTACTGGATGGTGCCTAATGACAACAACAACAAAATAAAAAATAATAGGCTGTGTTAAAAAAAAAAAAAAAAAAAGGACATGCTGTGTAGTATAAATTGATCAATATAAACTTCTGTGTTGTAGTTAATTGCCATCCAGTCAGGTACGACTCATGGTGACCCAGTGTATAACAGAAGGTAGTGCTGCCCTGTCCTGCACCTTCTTCATGATCCTTGATATGCTCATGTCCCTTGTTGTGGCCACTTTGTATTTTGAGTGCCTTTTAAAAATATCATTGTGAACGCAACTCTGAGTGCCTTCCAAACTAAGGGGATCATCTTCCACACTGTATCAGAAAATATTCTGTTGTGATCTATAGGGCTTTCATTGCCTAATATTTGGAAATAGATCACCAGACTTTTCTTCTCAGTCTGTCTTAGTCTGGAAGATGTGCTGAAACCTGTCCACCATTGGTGACCCTGCTAGTATTGGAAATGCTGGTGGCATAGCTTCCAGCATCACAGCAACATGTGAGCCACCACAGTAGGACCAACTGACAGGCTGTGGTGAGAGCCTAGCAGACATCTGGTGACAGAAAGCAGACCATGCTTCCTTCTGAGTGAGAAAGATTCACTGGGAAGAGGACAGGGGCAGTTTCCTGCCATGATGGAAATGTCCTGGGCATTGATGGGCATTCGTAGAACCTGCCCTTAAGATCTGAGCATAACAGCGTGTGTAAATTACATCGTTTAGAAAAACAAAAGTTTTCCTTGTGTGAATTCGGATAAGACCTGATCAAATTTTGTCACCCACAAGGTTGAGAGAGCAGACTTCAAAATCACGGTGGTCCTTGAAGTCCCCTTCACAATGAAATTAAAAAAAAAAAACCCAGTTGCTGTAGACTCAACCTGACTCATGGTGACCCCATGTGTGTCAGAGTAGAACTCCACAGGATTTTCAATGGCTGATTTTTCAGAAGTAGATCACCAGGACTTTCTTTGGGTAGACTCCCTGTGGACTCAAAGCATCAACCTTTCAGTTGGCAGTTGAACATGTTAACTGTTTGCACCATCTCGGACTCACGATGAAATTACTGGGGAAGGAAAAGAGGTGATCTCAGGAGCCCACTACAGCAATGTGCCCTGACTCCCCTCTCTTGGGTTCTCCCTCTCCGCAGTTTTCTTGCATGGGTATCTCTCTCCTGCAGCCACTGGGTACAGGCTGCGGTCTGGGAACAATGCCTGTTGCATCCTGTGCACATTCTAGGAGGAAGGAGGTAAGTGCCAGCTCCATTCGCCTCTGCACTGCAGAGACTCCGGCTCCCGAGGAAGCAGGTGGCTTAGTGTGAAGGGTCATTTGCCTGGAAGGAAACATTCCTGGAGTGACTGATGAGGGTGTCTTCAGGCTGGCATATATGGGGACAGGGGTATTCATATTCTGATCCCAGATTCCCTAAAATAGGTGCTGCATTGCTCATCACATAATTCTTCATGATGCCACTGTTCATTTCCCCCATGAAAAGCGGTGGTGGGCTGCAACATTGTTACCCAGAGGTCTCTCCTCTGGGGCTGGGGCTTTTCATCATAATACACTGCGTCCTTCTCCCAGAGTGCAATATTCATCATAGTATACCGTGTCCTTCTCCCAGAGTGCAGTGTGCAATGGCATCATTGTGGGTATCTCTGCTGTGGGCTCAGGAGCAGGGTGAAGCCCGGGCTCTCCTTATGATCATTACTGGGTTCATTGCTCTATTCAACAGGAGCTTCAATGTGACTGGGATGTGAGGGGCTCGTCCATCCCACCTGGACCACCCCACCTGTGGTCTTCTCCAATGTGAAGGCATGCTGGTGGTTCTTTCCCCTCCTCTTCCCTCCCCTCTCCTCTCTTCTCCTCTTCCCTGCTCTTCCCTTCCACCCCTCCCCTCCCCTCCCCTTCCCTCCCCTCCCCTCCCCTTCCCTCCCCTCCCCTCCCCTTCCCTCCCCTCCCCTCCCCTTCCCTCCCCTCCCCACCCCTCCCTTCCCCTCCCCGCCCCTCCGCTCTCCTCTCCCCTCCTTTGTCATCCCCTCTGAGTTTATTAAACCCTTTGATTTTATCTCCCAGATCTGTGGCCTCACCATTCTTCCTCAGTGGGGTCACTGATGGTGGAATCCCATAGTGGGATCCTGCTGCAGCCTGTGATCTTCAGTGGGTGTGGTGAACAGGGTGGGTTGTCTTCAGCACATGGTAGAATGAAGAAAATTGCATCCATGCTGGGATAGGCTGTGGGCTCCAGAGGAGATGGAGCTTAAAGGCCGGGGTCTTGAGGAAGAGGAAGGGCTGGGAGGCGCTGCTCCCAGATTTCTCTTTGGGGACTGTCTTAGTTCTCTAGTGCTGCTGTAATAGAAATACCATAAGTGGGTGGCTTTAATGAACAGAAATTTATTTTCTCACAGTTGGGAGGCTAGTCCATCTTAGTCTGGAAGCTCCACTGAAACCTGTCCACCATGGGTGACCCTGCTGGTATTTGAAATACCAGTGGCATACCTTCCAGCACCACAGCAACACACAAGCCACCACAGTATGACAAGCTGACAGGCGGGTGGTGGGTATCACTGTCTACACAAGACAACTCAGCAGTCTGGTTTTGCCTGTTGCTGTGGGCATTGGGACTAGTAGACCGTTAGGGCCATGCGGACAACCCCTATCATTTGCTTCCCTCTTCCTTAGCCTCAGCCCTCCCATACCCACTCCCACCCTACGTGGCAGACCCTCCTCTCTGGGGGGAGTGCCCCTCAACACCGGTGCTATCTCACGTCTCCATGACTTTGCTCATGCTGTTCCTCAGTCAGGGACTCCCCACACTCTCATTCTCTTGGACAACAAAGACTGGGGTTATCACAGCACAGCCTAAGGGCCACCTCTCTTTATGTTTGCTTTTCTGTGAGGAGCACTGACCCTGTCTCCCTCAATTGCCCCCCATGCCCTGTACTTAGCTCTGCCTTCTGTCAGACACCTGCTATCCTTACCTTCTGCTCTGTTCTGTTGGTCTGCGGACTGGAACACCCAGAAACACCCAGGACCAGGCTTTTGGGAAGAACTGTCCAAGGACAGCATAAAGTGGTCGATATTAGTGTCTCCAATAACAATATCAAATTACCTAAGATAAGATAGCAGACCATGACTTAGTTTTCCAAGAGCATGATTGAAACTTCCTCCATGGTGGAAAAGGAGAGGCCACAGAGACCTGGTCCTTATGCTGTGGGTGCATAATATGGGACAATGTGAGTGTTTCTGGAAATAAAAGTGCTATTCCACTCCTGTGGTAAACATTTAATTTATCTGTTTTCCTGAGATCAGAAATTCATGTGCAAAGTTAGTAAATCAAAAAGGACTAAATATAATAAAATTGAATAACTTTCCAGTACTGAAATAAAATCAATATGCTACAAGTAGTTTCAGAAACACTACCTTCCAAGAATAAATATTTATCAGGATGGGTACTTAATGCATTTTTAAGGAACTTGTGAAGTAATTTAACGGTGTACTTTCTGCAGTCCATTCGTTTTATGGTTCCTGAGCCTCAAACCCAAATGTGGCAGAGTACTTATAGGAGGCACCATGGGAATGAATCTCTTTGTAGCTAGGAAAAATACATTTGCAAAGTTTCACATGTTACAAAAACAGGTTGAAATAAGGAAAGATAATGCTCTATCATAATTGTAAATACAAATGGAGGTGAAGAGAAGTTGCTATTTATTGTTGCGGTTAGGTGTTGTTGAGTCGGTACCAACTCGTAGTGACTGTCTTAGTCATCTAGTGCTGCTATAACAGAAATACCAAGTGTAGCTGGCTTTCATAAAGAATTATTTATTCTCTCACAGTCTAGTAGGCTAGAAGTACAAATTCAGGGTGCCAGCTCCAGAGGAAGGCTTTCTCTCTTTGTCTGCTCTGGGGAAAGTCCTTGTTAACAGTCTTCCCTGTTGAGGGGCTTCTCAGTGCAGGAGCCCCAGGCCCAAACAACTCTCTGCTCACTTCTGTCTTTTATATCTTGGAAAAGGTTGGCTCAAGGCACAACCTAATCTCGTAGATTGATTTCTGCTTCATTAACGTAACTGCCTCTCATCCTGCTCACAGAGGTAGAATTTACAACACATAGTAAAATCACATCAGATGACAAAATGGTGGACAATCACACAGTACTGGGAATCATGACCCAGCCAGGTTGACACGTATTTTTGAAGGACACAATTCAATCCGTGACAGTGACCCTACGTACAACACAGCAAAACATTGCCCAGTCCTGCGACATGCTCACAATCATTGCTGTGTTTGAGGTCATTGTTGCAGCCACTGTGTCAATCCATATCATTGAGGGTCTTCCTTTTTTTGCTGACCCTCTACTTTACCAAGCATGATGTCCATCTCTAGCTATTGGCCCCTCCTGATAACATGTCCAAAGTAAATGAGACAAAATCTTGCCATCCTTGCTTCTAAGGAGAATTCTGGCTGTACTTGCTCCAAGACAGATTTGTTTGTTCATTTATTGGCCATTTCTATGTGCTAGCCCTTTTTTCATTGCTTCACAGAGTGTGTAAAATGGTAGGTAAGAAAGGGCCACCCTGGGCCTGGCCTCTAAGTGTGAATACCTATGCAATCATCAAGTCTAACCATATCTGTGACCTTGGGCATTTCACCTACAGTCTCTAAACGTCACTTTCTTCATCTGTGAAACAAGAATGACAACAGAAATATCCGCATCAGTTGTTTGGAAATTAGAAATAATGAATAAAAATTGCTAAGCACAATACCAAGTATAGAACCAATTCTCAGTAAATGCTGGCAGCTATATGCTTTACTTAATTCTCATAACAAGTCTGTGAGATAAATCTTTTTATCTCCATTTTAATTTTGAAAAGCCAAGTATTGAAAATGATCTTACATTCCTCAGACGCAGAGCCTGAGGAAAGGATTATGCACTGGTGCTGTATGAAGGAGGTGAGGGAAAGGGGAGTGAGGCAGAGGGGTGGGACACAGTGCAAGGTGATGCTGGCCACAGCTTTGCAATGAGCCCTTGAGAGACATAGCCAGGTGCTGAGCAGCATAAACTGCTGAGATGAGCTATTCAGGATGGCTCCAGGCAAAACCATATGTGGGAGGGAGAAAGAGGGGAAAAGTGAGCTCCTGTGCCTGCTCACATGGACCAACCATCTCCCCAAGTTAGCTCACTGCATTTTGAGGTTATGTCACCCAGCCCCTAGGGCAGCAAATTCCATACATTTCATATTTAAGCCAGGTCAGGAAGTGGTGGCTGAGCCAGGCAACCAAGGCAGGTAGTGGGTCAGTCTGGCTGACAACAATGGTCAAGTTCCTTGTTGTTGCTGGAATGTCTCTGAGGCTGACTTACACTCCAGGTTTCTCTGCAGGGTCAGGTGGAAGCCACCGGTGTCAAGAGTTGACTTAAAATCTCACCTTGCTTGGCTTCTTCGCCTTTCCTGTACCAATGTTTTTTCCTCAGTCCTCCTTCTTAATTAATCAACATCTGCTTCTGGGCAAACTGACAATGAACATCACCAAAGGCTATCCAACCTTGAGGTAGATGGAGGACCCTAGAATTGAACCTGAGTCTTTGGCCTCCAATGGGAATTCGACCATTGTGATTCACAGGGTTTTCATTGGCTGATTTTCAGAAGTAGATTGCTAGGCCTTTCTTCCTAGTCTATCTGAGTACGGAAGCTCCATTAAAACTTGCTCAGCACATAGAAACAAGGAAGCCTCCTCTGACAGGTGGGTGGTGACTGTGCGTGAGGTGGATTGGCCAGGAATCAAACCTGGGTCTCCCACATGGACGGCGAGAATTCTACTACTGAACCACCAAAACCCATTGCTGTCGAGTCGATTCCAACTTATAGTGACCCTAAAGGACAGAGTAGAACTGCCCATCGGATTCCCAAGGCTGTAAATCTTTACAGAAGCAGACTGCCACATCTTTCTCCTACTGAACCACCACTGCCCCCTAAAACCAGTTGCCATGGAGCCAACCCTGACTCCTGGTGACTGCATCGGAGCCAGAGACAACAGAGCTCCACAGCGTTTTGATGGGTGATTTTTCTGGAAGTAGATCACCAGGACTTTCTTGCTCTTCTGTCTTAGTCTGGAAGCTCTGCTGCAACCTGTTCTGCAAGATAGCAATACACGAGCGTCCACTGACAGGTGAGTTGTGGCTGTGCATGAGGTGCGTGGGTGGAAAATCAAACCTGAATTTCCTGCATGGAAGGTGAGAATTCTCCCACTGAACCACCTCTGCCTCCTTAAACCCGTTCCCATCAAGTCAAACCCAATTCATGATGACTCCATGTGTGTCAGAGTAGAATTGCTCCGTAGAGTTTTCAGTGGCTAATTTTTTGGAAGTAAATCACCAGGCCTTTCTCCCAAGGCACCTCTCAGTGGACTCAAATGTCCAACCTTTTGATTAGCAGCCTGCCATGCAGGTTCACTGTCTACAGAGTGAGGGGAACATTTCCAGTCTCAAGTACAGATATCTGCCTGGTTTCCAACAGTGGGAGACTGCGCCCTGAGTCCCTTATGGAGTCAGCTGGGGGATATTGTACCTGGAAAGCCCTTCTGAAGGTGCTGGCCAAGCTGTGGTAGAGCCACTGTGTGACTTTCTATTCTTTTCAAAGGCCCACAAAAGAGATCCATGTCTACCAGCTGGGAAAGGACAGTCTATCTGGAAAGAAAGCACGTTGAAAAACACCAACCAACTCCTCAAAGAGTGTGTGGACGTGAGAGACAGGCCACTTTCTGTTCCGTTTGGAGAACAGACATGGACAAGAGGAGAATCCTTCAGGAAATGATGTTGAAGGTTGTCCCCAGACCCCCAAGATCTTACATGACGTTTTGTTACACACATGTCAATGTGTGATAAGTACTCTGAGAACTGATGGTAGAGCTCACTCAGGGGGACTTGATGATCATAAGGGAGCAAGGAATGAGGGCTCCCCCACAGTACAGAGTCCCCCAAAGTGGGGTGCAGGGGCCAGGGGATGGTGAAGGGTCCAGTTACAGGGGAGGACACTGATTCGAAACAGATTCATCTGGGAGTTGAATAATTTTTCCTGTTAGCATTGAGCTACCCACACATAGATGGGCAGTTGAATTTATCATGGACTGCAGTTTTGAAAAATAAAGATATTAGTACCTTTTTGCCAGAATGGTTATGCTAATAAAATAGGATAATACATGGAAATCATCATGTATATTGAGTCCTAGGATGGCACAAAAGGTTAAGAACTTGGCTGCTAACCAAAAGGCTGGTGGTTCAAATTCACCCAGAAGTGCCCTGAAAGACCTGGTAATCTGCTTCAAAAAAAAAATGAGCCTTTGAAAACCCTAAGAGCACAGTTCTACTCTGAAACACATGGGGTCGCCATGAATTGGAATTGACTCCATAGCAACTGGTTTTTAAATGCAAATATAAGTGGTCTTTGCTGATGGACAATCAACATCTAGTATTAAAAAAAAAAAAAAGCCAAATCCATTGCTGTTGAGTCAATCAAATCTCACTCCTAGTTACCTTATAGGACAGAGTAGAACTACACCGTAGAGTTTCCAAGCAGCGCCTGGTGGATTAGAACTACTGACCTTTTGGTTAGCAGTGGTAGAAATTAACCACTATGCCACCAGGGTTTCCTGGTATTTAAGGAACTATACCCCCAAGTGTCTGTCAGTTTGTTGTACTGTGGGGGCTTGCATGTTGATGTGATGGTGGAAGCTATGGCACCAGTATTCAGACACCAGCAGAGTCATCCATGGATGACAGGTTTCAGCTGAGCTTCCAGACTAAGACAGACTAGGAAGAAGGACCCAGCAGCCTGCATCTGAAAAGAATCAGCCAGTGAAAACCTTATGAATAGCAACGGAACATTGTCTGACATAGTGCCAGAAGGTGAGCCCCCCAGGTTAAAAGGCACTCAAAAGATGTCTAGGGAAGAGCTGCCTCCTCAAAGTGAAGTCAACCTTAATGATGTGAATGGAGTAGAGCTTTCGGGACCTTCATTTGCTGATGTGGCACAACTCAAAATGAGAAGAAACACCTGCAAACATCCATTAATAATCGGAACCTGGAATTTACAAAGTAAGAATCTAGGAAAACTGGAAATCATCAAAACTGAAATGGAACACATAAACATCAATATCCTAGGCATTAATGAGCTGAAATGGACTAGTATTGGTCATTTTGAATCAGACAATCATGTCATATAGTCTGCTGTGCTGGGAATCATAACTTGAAGAGGAATGGCATTGCATTCATTGTCAAAGAGAATATTTCAAGATTTATCCTGAAGTACAATGCTGTCAGTAATAGGATAATATCCATACGCCTACAAGGAAGGCCAGTTAATACGACTATTATTCAAATTTACACACCAACCACTAAGGGCAAAGATGAAGAAATTGAAGATTTTAATCAGCTTCTGCAGTCTAAAATTGATTGAACATGCAATCAGGATGCATCGATGATTACTGGGGATTGGAATGCAAAAGTTTGAAACAAAGAAGAAGGATAATAGTTGGAAAATATGACCTTGGTGATGGAAACAATGCCAGAGATGGAATGATAGAATTTTGCAAGACCAACAACTTCTTCATTGCAAATGCGTTTTTTCATCAACATAAATGGTGACTATACACATGGACCTCACCAGATGGAATACACAGGAATCAAATTGACTACATCTGTGGAAAGAGACAATGGAAAAGCTCAATATCATTAGTCAGAACAAAGCCAGGGGCTGACTATGGAACAGATCATTAATTGCTCATTTGCAAGTTCAAGCTGAAACTAAAGAAAATCAGAGCACAAGTCTACGAGAGCCAAAAATATGACCTTGAGTATATCCCACCTGAATTTAGAGACCATTTCAAGAATAGACTTGACATTTTGAACATTAATAACCAAAGACTGGATGAGTTATGGAATGACATCAAGGACATCATACGTGAAGAAAGCAAGAGGTCATTGAAAAGACAGGGAAGAAAGAAAAGGCTAAGATGGATGTCAGAAGAGACTCTGAAAATTGCTCTCGAATGTTGAGCAGCCGAAGCAAAAGGAAGAAATGATGAAGTAAAAGAACTGAAAAAAAAAAAAAAAGATTTCATAAGGGTGGCTTGAGAAGACAAAGTATTATAATGACATGTGCAAAGAGTTGGAGACAGAAAACCAAAAGGGGGGAACCCACTTGGTGCTTCTCAAGCTAAAAGAACTGAAGAAAAAATTCAAGCCTTGAATTGCAATAGTGAAGGATTCTATGGGGAAAATATTAACCGACACGGGAAGCATCAAAAGAAGACGGAAGAAATACACAGGGTCATTTTACCAAAAAGAATTAGTCGACTGATGATACTGAAGGAAGAAGTCCAAGCTGCACTGAAGGCATTGGCAAAAAACAAGGCTCCAGGAATTGATAGAATATCAATTGAGATGTTTCAACAAATGGATGCAGCGCTAGAACTGCTCACATGTTTATGCCAAGAAATGTGGAAGACAGATGCCTAGCCAACTGACTGGAAGAGATCCATATCTATGCCTGTTCTAAAGAATGTGGAAATTATAGAAAAATATCATTAATATCATACACAAGCAAAATTTTGCTGAAGATCATTCAAAAACAGCTGGAGCAGTATGTCGACAGAGAGCTGCCAGAAATTCAGGCCGTTTTCAGAAGAGGGAGTGGAACCAGAAATATCGTTGCTGATGTCAGATGGATCCTGGCTGAAAGCAGAGAATACCAGAAGGATGTTTACCTGTGTTTTATCGACTATGCAAAGGCATTCGACTGTGTGGATCATAACAAATTATGGATGACATTGCAAAGAATGAGAATTCCAGAACACTTAGTTATGCTCATGAGGAGCCTGTACGTAGATAAAAAGGCAGTTGTTCGGACATATCAAGGGGGTATTGAGTGTGTGTGTGAGGGTTGTATCTTTCACCATACCTATTCAATCTGTATGCTAAGCTAATAATTCAAGGAGCTGGACTATATGAAGAATGGGGAATCAGGATTAGAGGAAGACTCATTAACAACCTACCTTATGCTAATGACACAACCTTGCTTGCTGAAAGAGAAGAGGACTTGAAGCACCTACTGATGAAGATTGAAGACCACAGCCTTCATTCAATATGGATTGCACCACAACGTAAAATAAAAATCCTCACAACTGGACCAATAAGCAACATCATGATAAATGGAGCAAAGATTGAAGTTGTTAAGGATTTCATTTTATTTGGATCCACAATCAACACCCATGGAAGCAGCAGTCAAGATATCAAAAGACTCATTGCATTGGGCAAATCTGCTGCAAAAGACCTCCTTAAAGTGTTGAAAAGCAAAAATGTCACCTTGAAGACTAAGGTGCACCTGGCCCAGGCCATGGGATTTTCAACTGCATGATATGCATGTGAAAGCTGGACAATGAATAAGGAAGACCGAAGAAGGACTGACGCCTTTGAATTGTGGTGTTGGCAAAGAATATTGAATATACCAAGGACTGCTGATAGAACAAACAAGTCTGTCTTGGAAGAAGTACAACCAGAATGCACCTTAGAAGCAAGGATGGCGAGACTGTGTCTTATATAATTTGGACATGTTGTCAGGAGGGATCAGTCCCTGGAGAAGGACATCATGCTTGGCAGAGTACAGGGTCAGCAGAAAAGAGGAAGACCCTCAACAAGGTGGATTGACACAGTGGCTGCAACAATGGGCTCAAGCACAGCAATGATTTTATGGATGGTGTAGGACTGGGCAATGGTTCGTTCTGTTGTGCATAGGGTTGCTCTGAGTCGGAACCGACTCTCAATGTCACCTAACAACAACAACAACAAGGAACTATGAAGTAGAGCAGAGGAAGCTTGATGGCATAATGATTAAACACTTGGCTGCTAACCAAAAGATCATCAGTTCAAACCTATCAGCTTCTCCATGGAAGAAAAAAACCTGGCAATCTGCCTTTGTAAAGATTTATAGCCTAGGCAATCCTATGGGGCAGCTCTACTCTGTCATATACAGTTGCTATGAGTCAAAAGTGACTCCAAGGCTCCCAACAACAGCAATAAACCAGAATATTTAATTTGCCCATTACCTGGCCAAGCAGGAAATAAAATTTTAATTTGTTTGTATATGTGAGATGTATGTGCCAAGTACTCGAGTGTGATCTAGGGGAAAATATATTTCTTCCTACATGTCAAGTCGCCTCAGTTGCCCTGAATTTCCCGGGTTCCCATTACTGGCATGTAAGAGAGCCTGGACAAGAACCAATCATTCTCTCTCTCGTGCATTTTTCTTGTTTAAAAGACTTAATTAGAGGTTTAGTCCATATTGTTCTTGGAAAACTGGGTAGCTGGTGATATCAGTTTCAACTGTGTGATGATTCTGAGCAGATATTTACTTACATAATGTGCCACTGCCAAGAATGAAGCTCATGTAAACCAGATGTTTCTGTTGTAGTCCTTGGGGATCTGGGAGAAAAATGTGCCAGTGCAGTGTGGTGGCCCTTAAACAGTGAGGGTTTGAACAAACACACCACTTAAAACACTGTTTTAAGTATCCTCTCTATAAATGCCTTCGTTCTAAGACCTGCTTTTCTGTAAAAGAAAATGAAATGTTAGTTGTTTTGGAAAATAATGGCAAGGGTATTTGAATTTGTTTTGCCAAATTCATTCCCATTCCAAATAGTTTCCTGTGAATTTTTTCCTCCTAATGTTATTAGTATTAGTATTATTATTGTTCACACCCCAACATAAAAAAAACAAAAATCCTCACAACTGGACCAATGAGCAACCTCATGATAAATGGAGAAAACATCAAAGTTGTCAAGGATTTCATTTTACTTGGATCCACAATCAACAGCCATGGAAGCAGCAGTCAAGAAATCAAAAGACACATTGCATTGGGTAAATCTGCTGCAAAGGACCTCTTTAAAATGCTGAAAAGCAAAGATGTCACCTTGAAGATTAAGCACGCCTGACCCAAGACGTGTTTTCAATCGCTTCATATGCATGTAAAAGCTGGACATTGAATAAAGAAGACTGAAGAAGAATTGATGTGTTTGAATTCTGGCGTTGGAGAAGAATATTGAATATGCCATGGACTGTGAAAAAAACAAACAAATCTGTCTTAGAAAAAGTACAGCCAGAATGCTCCTCAGAAGCAAGGATGGGGAGACTGCATCTTACATACTTTGTGCATGTTGTCAGGAGGGATCAGTGCTGGAGAAGGACATCGATGCTTGGTAAAGTAGAGAATCAGTGAAAAAGACGAAGACCCTCAACAAGATGGACTGACACAGTGGCTGCAACAATGGGTTTAAGCATAACAAGGATTGTGAGGATGGTGCAGGACCAGGCAGTGTTTCGTTCTGTTGTACGTAGGGTCACTATGAGTTGGAACAGACTGGATGGCACCTAACAATAACAATGTTATTTTTGGCTGCTAATAAAAAGATTGGCAGTTTGAGTCCTCCATCTCCTCTTTGGAAGCCCTATGGGGCAGTTCTACATTGTTCTATAGTGCTGCTTTGAGTAGGAATTGACTTGACGGCAGGCAGTGGGTTGGTTTGTTGGTTTGTTAATGTTATTTATGTAAACCTTGTATCCTAACCTCTAGCTGCCCTCTGAGAGAACTATGAGATGATAAACAAGGGGCAAATTCTATCCTAGTGACACCAGTGGTCCAGATTTTTTTTTCTTCCTCTCTCTCTCATTCTCTTAAATGACTCTTATCTGAGTTTCTTGGTCTAATTCTAGGACACAGCTATCCTAAAAACTCCTGGGTGGACTTGGCATTGGTATATCTAGGCTGAGTTGTGTTTAGCACTCCCAGGCACAACCCCCAGTGAGTTTTGACTGAGCCTCGGAGTTCTGCTCAACACAGAGGTCCACACCGCCCTTTGGAGTGTATCCTGTGCCTGGGGTTCTCTTTCTCTCTCTCTCTTTTATAATTTAATTTTTTTTGTGAGAATATACACAGCAAAGGATGTACCATTCTAACAAATTCTACATGTATAGTTCAGTGACAAATTTTTACATTCTTCAAGTCGTGTAATCATTCTCCCTGTCCCTTACCAAATTACTCCATCATCGTCAACATAGTCACTGCCCCCTAAACTTCTCATCTAACATTTTCAGATGCTGTTGCCAATTTGATCCGACAGAGAGAACTCTTTGAAAGAGCACAATACTCAAGGCAGACCTTGTTTACTTGTTAAGCTAAACCTTGAAGACATGATGCTGAGTAAAATAAATCAATCGCAAAAAGAAAAATACTGTATGATCTCACTTATGTTAAATGACAAGAATAGGCAAATATATAGACTACAGTTTATAGGTGGTTAACAGGGGTGGGAGAGAGGAGAGAAGGGGTGCCATTATTTGGGACACAGTGATTTCTGTTTGTGGTGATGGGAAGCTTGGCACAGGTTAGGGTAATTGTTGCACAAACTATCAATGTAATTGGTTCTCTCCCACTTCAGGCATCTCCGCTTTGCCATGGTCTCCGAGTTCCCATTCTTTATGTTGCTCCCTCTCTCTTTGGCTCATCTGACATTTGCTCTGTTTGCCCCAGGCTTGACAGCCTTTCTTTCTTTTTTTCTAAATTGTACTTTAAATGAAGGTTTACAGAGCAAACCAACTTCTCATTAAATAATTAATACACATATTGTTGTATGACATTGGTTTTCAATACCAAGACATGTCAACACTTTCCCTTCTTGATCCCAAGTTCTCCATCATCAGCTTTCCTGTCCACCTCCCTGTGCCCCACCCCCCTGCCTTCTTTTCCTTGCCCCTGGGCTGGTGTGGCCATTTAGTCCCGTTTTGTTTTATGTGGCCATCTAATCTTTGGCTGAAGGGTGAACCCCAGGAGTGACTTCATTACTGAGCTATAAGAGTGTCCAAGGGCCACACTCTTGGGGTTTCTCTAGTCTCTGTCAGACCAGTAAGCCTGCTCTTTTTTTGTGAGTTAGAATTTTGTTCTACATTTTTCTCCAGCTCTGTCCAGGACCGTCTACTGTGATCCCTGTCAGAGCAGTCAGTGGTGGTAGCTGGGCACCATCTAGTTGTACTGGACTCAGTCTGATGGAAGCTGTGGTAATTGTAGTCCATTAGTCCTTTGGACTAATATTTCCCTTGTGTCTTTGGTTTTCTTCATTCTCCCTTGCTCCAGAAAGGGTACAATCAGTGGAATATCTTAGATGGCCACTCACAAGCTTTTAAGACCCCAGACACTACTCAACAAAGTAGGATGTAGAACATTTTCTTTGAAAACTATTTTATGTCATTTGAGCTAGATGTCCCCCAAGACCATGGTCCCCAGCCCTCAGCCCAGTAATTCATACATTCAGGGAGTTTGGATGTGTCTATGACGCTTCCACGACCTTGCCTTTGTCAAGCTGTCCTGGCTTCCCCATTGAGTCTTTGAATTCTGTCTTAGTTCTTCTAAATCACACTCTGCCTGCCTTTGTATCCCACACTATAAAGTGCGTATTATTCTGTTTGCCCTTATTGTCATTCCATATCAAAATGTATTGGTGAGATGAATAAAATTATGAATTTTATGCCTGAAGTTAATGTTTTTCTTAATTATAAAACTTAAATTAGCTAGAGGGTACAGGGATTCAGTCATGCTCATATATTACTGGTATCACTCTAAATTGTTATAACTCTTTGAACATAAATTTGGCAATGTGCCTCAAAAGCCTTCAGTCATTAATCCTCTTTAACCCAATAATTGAACTTCTGAAAATCTATCCTATAAAATGAATCCCAAACTCAAGCATAAAATTACACCCAACGATATTTGTGGTGACATTATTTATAATTGCCCCAAATGGAAAAGAAACTAAGTATCTTTTAATAGGAAAATGCCCCAAAATAATAAAGTGGTTTCAAAAATGAAATTAAATACACCAAAATATTGAGGCAATATGATTAGAAATATTATTACATACACCAAGATATTAACAGATATCATTAGAAATATTATTAGAAAAATATTCATGTAAAATTGTTGTTCTTAGTTGTCATCGAGTCAGTTCCAGCTCATGGCAACCCCATGTGTACAGAGTAGAACTGCTTCATTGAGCTTTCAAGGCTGTGATGTTTCAGAAACAGATTGCTAGGTCTTTTGAGGTGCCTCTGGGTGGGTTTGAACTGCCAACCTTTCAGCTAGTAGTCGAGCACTTAACTGTTTGCACCACCTAGGAACTCAGTGTAAAATTGGGTGAGTGTTAAGGTGAAAAAGCTACAGCAGGGCTTGAGAGGGGGGAACTGTGGACATGTTTGAATAACTTGGCCAGATGTAATGACGGGTGTTCCGGTAAGCGATTGCTGAATAACAAATGACTCTAAACTTAGAGGCATGAAACAATAACCATTTTATTGTGCTCGGGAATTCCAAGGGTTGGGAGACTGTACAGAGTGAAGACAGATGTCTAAGGTCTCATTTGGAAAGTGTCGGATGGCTGGGGTGATCTAAGGCTGGGGACTGGAGTTATCTGGAGACTTTTTTCACCTAGATATCTGATGCCTGGGCTGGGGTGGCTTGAAGGCTAGGCTCAGCTGTGATAGTTAAGCAACCTGCACAAGGTTTCTCCATGAGGCTTGGGCTTCTCATAGCATGGCAGCTGGGTTCTGAAAAGGAGAATTCCAAAAGCAATATTCCCAGAGACCACATGGAAGCTCCATGAACTTCCAGGATGTCACTTCAGAAGTTACAGGGCATCATTCCACCATATGGATTGATTGAAGTGGTCGTGAGCCTGCCTTGGTTTAAAAGGAGGGGACAGACACCCAAGCTCTTGCAGGAAGAAGTGTCAAAGAATCTGCAACCATTTTTTTAAAAGCACCATCTTGGGGAAGGAGTATGGTTGAGTTTTTTTTTCTTTTTTCTTTTCTACAAGGACCTAAGAACCAAGATACAAGCAGATGAAGAAAATGCCATTTTTAAGTGTGCAAGGATCAAAACACTTCCAAATAAAAAAGGAAACTAAGATCTCTCTCCCTGTGTCTGGTGCACATGTGATCATTCCTTAGAGAACTCACAACACAGAGGGATTTTGATGCCAAACCACTCGTTACGCAAAGGCTGTTGGAACTTGTTTCAGGAGAGCTGTTGAATGAGATAGGCAATGGTCCATATTGGGTAGTCTAAAAATATTTCTATTCAAAGTTTTTAAGGACTGCATCAAACTCTTGGCTTCTATGATTTCTTTTTTCTTTTTGTAGAAACCATTTTCTGTTTTCCTAATTTTTGAAGATTTATGAGAAAAACTGAACCCAACGTCATGAATCAGGAGATGAATGTGATTTATTATATTGAATGCTTGTTATGTACAATCCTAGAAAGATTCTGGGAAATGGATATAAATACATTACAGGCCTTCTGAGGATTTCAGAAAAAAAAAAAAAGCATTTTACAGGATCAGAATCAGTCCCTGAAATTGAAAATAATACCCTATCCCCCCCGTTTTTGCTTTCCTGAATTTGAGAGTGAATTTTCAATGTTTATAAAAATGGAATTCATGCTCATGCAATCATTACTCTGAATGGCTGTATCCAAATCTCCTAATTTTGTGATCTCCCATAATATTTTCTTTGTGTCTCTCCAATGACATGTATCATATCTCATCGTGGGTTATAGTTATCTGCATATTTACCTAATTTATACTAGAATAAATTCTCCTAAAGGCAAAAGCTGTGTGGGTATTGACCCTTATGTTGCCACACTCACCATACAGCCTAAGTAAATATTTCTCGAATTGAATTAAACTGATCTTTCCCTGCCTTGTGTTTGGGTGTACACATCGGTTAGCAGCTAAAGTTTTTAATCATGGAAGCACCTTTCGTATTTCTGTCTATGTTTGAATCACTAACTACTTATGTTATTCCATTTCTAATATAACATAAGTCTGTATTCATGATCATTCATAATTTTTATCCTTTAGTTATCTTTTGTAAAAGACTCTGAATTACATGTCTAATTTCTTAACCTAACAGGATTATTTACCATTCCTTAAAGAGCATTCTTTGTGCTCTTCAAGAGCAATGCTGTAAATATCTCTGCCTTGTCCACTTTCTCACATCATTCCTTGGCCATTAGGCAGCTACCAGTATTTCTTACAACTGTAGCAAAGTTGAGCAGGAATGACAGGGCTGGCTAGTAAGGAGCTGTGGGTAATGTGGTCAAATCCTGTTATGTTCTGTATTGCAGTTTTCAGACCTGTAAAATGAGTTTTGTGATACCTGTCTTATCAGCCCCCAGAGCTTGTTTTAGGAACAAGTGAAATAATACCTATTGACATACTTTGACATGGCATAGGAATTTATGGGATACTTGTATCCATATTTTAATGAGAGGAGTGGCAAGTACCCAATACTGTGCTGCTACTCTCCCATCTCCAAGTCTACAGTTGGTAACGTCCTTGATAGTACCCTTTCTCGGTGACCTTGATGCAACCTCAGAATCAATTGTTTAAATTTGACACATAAGATAAATCTGTTGTAGGGAGTGTGATGGTTAATTTTATGTGTCAACCTGGCAAGCCTACAGGGCCCCATTATTTGGTCAAATGCTTGTCTAGTTGCTGTAGTTAAAGCAGATTACCTTCCATAATGGGTGGTCCTCCATCAGTCAGTTGAAGACCTTAAGAGAAAAAAGGGAGTTTCCCTGGGGCGTGTTCTGCTCCAGACTACAAATAGATATTCTATCAGAACTCTCTTACTCTTCACTCTTCTAGTCACCTGACCTGGTATTGGGACACAAGCCAGCTTATCAGTCCCTCACAACATCATATGAGCCAATTTCTTGAGTAAATCTCTCTCTCTCCATATGTATATAACCCATATATATATATATATATATATATATAGGGTTAGTGATATATATATATATGTGTGTGTGTGTGTGTGTGTATATATATCTTACTGATTCTCTTTCTACAGAGAACTCTAAGACAGGGAGTGTAACACAAGAGATGCCCAAGAGGGACGGAGCTAAAATGTTCATTAGTCAGTAAAAGGCAGGGAAACTAGAATACTAGAAATGGTGCAACCAGAATGGAATGAATGAGAATAACGACACATTGTGAAAAATGTAACCAATATTACTAAATAATTTGTGTAGAAATAGTTAAATGGGAACCTAATTTGCTATGTAAACTCTCACCTTAAATGCAATAAAATATATATTTTTAAATGCTCTTTAGGCAGAGAGCTCACAGACTCTTTACGTGCCTGGACCACACATATCCGTGAGCATCTCTCTGTTATTCCTGGAGAGATGGCTCACCCAACCCTATTCTCTTCATTTTAGGATGAGCTCTCCCTTCGTCACTTCTCTACCCTCGCTAACATCCAACTCTCACCCTGAGTCTCATTGTTGCAGTTCAGAGAATTGGCATGGTCTGGACTCAGGGAGACTGTGCACAGGCTGGTTCTGAGAAGGCTTCAACTCAAACTCATCATTGACTCTCATTCTCCAACCTGGGTCTCCGGAGGAAATGGATAATAAATAAGGCTCTGTAAGATCGGTTTGCTTGATTATATTTCTCTGACCTGTCATTTGCTTTCTTAATTAAAGTTCCTTTTTTTTTTTTTCCTGAAACCACATTATTAAGACTGAGTTTAGGTTGTACATCTCAAAGCTCCTTATCTTGCCCCAACCACTACTTGGAAACTTATAATTAAGTAACCTGGCATGCTTTAATGAGAGGTGGAAATTTTTTAAGAAACAGTGTGATTCATCCTTAGAGAAACTTCTTAGTTAAAAAAAAAAAATCCTCTTTAAGCCCTTCATGATACAAAAGGAGGCAGAAAAAAAAAAAAAAGGGATTCATTAGACATATTATTTGAAAGAAGTGTTTAATACACTGTACCCAGTCATCTGTCTTTATATGTGTGGGTACCATCCAGGGAAATGTGTCTTTCTAGACATCTGACATCTGCTATGTGTTGATGGGCTATGAAAGAATATAAAAGAACCCATGCGAAATAACTTTAAGAAATTAAGAGGAAATTTCTATTTCTGCTAATGGCATACTAGAAAATATAAACCAACCCTTTTACCAAGAACAATTTGAAAAACTGAACACAATTGTATTAGTTTCCTGGGACTAATGTAAAAATTACTACAGACTATAACCTGTTGCTGTCAAGCCAATTCTGACTCATAGCAACACTATAGGTCAGAGTAGAACTGCCCCATAGAGTTTCCAAGGAGCACCTGGTGGATTTGAACTGCCAACCTTTTGGTTAGCAGGTGTAGCATTTAACCACTATGCAACCAGGGTTTCCTACCACAGACTAGATGGCTTAAAGCAACAGAAATTTATTTTCATATAGTTCTGGAGTCTAAAAATACAAAATCAAAATTGAAGGCACTGTTTTTTTTTTTTTTTGACATGATAAAGGAGGCCTGGTGGTGCAGTGGTTAAGAGCTCTGCTGCTAACCAAAAGATCAGCAGTTTGAATTCACTAGCCACTCCTTGGAAACCCTATGGGGCAGTTCTACTTTGTCCTGTGGGATCACTATGAGTTGGAATCGACTTGACTGGAACGGGTTTGGTTTGTTTTTGGTTAGGACATAATACAAAAGTCCAAAATTTGTAGAACTGGTGCCCCAAGATGAGAAAACAGAATGAATTAGACATAATCTCAAAATAGATGATGTCTGTAAATTTTACAAAACCAATGAGATACATCAATTCAGATACAAGCAGCTCATTAACACTCATCACTTTGTGATATTCATTGATCCACACACCTATGAACTCTGTTATTTCTGTACGTAAGCTATACTTGAATTAAAGTATTAACAACAACAAAAAAAACTATAAAGCACTTTTAAAAAGCAAAGAACTAATAATAATAAAAATAATACAATTTAAAGAGGTATGAGTGATATAATGGCACACAGAATCTGGAGTGGAGATAAAATTGATAGCTGCGGGGTAAAGAATTAAATTTACCCAAATAATTTGACCTTTGTCCCTGGGTCCTAAGAGGTAACCTCTAAATCCTTGGAATTTCCTGAGTGCCTGGAGTGTTTTTGTATCTATGGTGGGCTTTGGCTCACACCTGGTAGTTTATGCTAATGAGATGATTCGAGTTGGGGGCTAGGAATGGAGGAATGATTTGAGTTCAATCAGGTGCCTATGAATTCAATCATGCCTGTGAAACACAACCCCAATAAAATCTAGGGACTCCAAAGCTCAAGCGGTTTTACGTGATTGACAAAATTTCCCATGCTGGGAAAGTGACTTGTCCTGACTCCATAGGAAATTCCTTGTTTGGGACTCTCCCAGATCTCTCGCTACGTGTGTCTTTTTTTGACTGGTTCTAATTTGTATTCTTTTTTGCTGTAATAAAACAGTAATTGTAAATATAGCACTTTCTTGAGTTATGTGAGTTGTTTTAGCAAATTATCAAACCTGAGAAGGTAATGAGAACCTCTGCATTTGTATTCAGAAGATCAGAAGGGCAGGCGTCCTAGGAAACCCCAAGCCTGCAGCTAGTGGCCTGAGGTAATGGGAATCTCCAAATTTACAGCTGGCTGGTCAAAAGTATGGGTGGTCTAGGAATCCCAAACTTGTGTCTGGGGAAGTGAGGGCAGTCTTGGGGAGGACCGTGCCCTTAACCTGTGAAATTTGACCTAATTCCAGGTAGTGAGCATCAGATGAACTAATTTGTAATACTATATGTATTATGCAATTCTTCACCATGTAGAGAAAGAAGAGTGCATTGGAAAGGTCAATGGCTGTCAAGTTACCTGCACCTGGATTTGGACCCCAAATCATGTCTCACTAGTTTGCTGACCTTGGGTGAGTTACTCAACTCCTGTTCAATGAGTTCAGTCATGCCTATGTAACAAAGCTCTTGTTAATTTTGTTGAGTACCTGGGTTTTCTTATCTTTAAAGAAGGAATAGTGTTCACAGAATAGTTGAAGTAATAAAATGAAGTCCTCTGCTCCTCTCTGTCTGCATCTTACTTTCTTGGCACAGCCCTGGTCCCACACTGCGCCTGCACCTGTACAATGCAGTGAGGTTGCACTGACCCTTTCTCATTAAATCCATGATCACTAATGCAAGTGGGTCCTGAAAGCTGCCTGCCTTCATACCACACTCCCCATATAACTATTTCTCACCTTCTTCTCTCCTGAAATCTGTATCACCTCTTCCTCCATCTTTAATTTCAGCTGGCCTTCTTGTTTTTTCATTTTCGTGGAGAAAAAAGGAATGCTCAGAAAAGAATTGCCACGAATCTCCCCTCCTGCCTCTGACACATCCATCCTCTTATCTAATTCTCTGTCCTTCTCTTGTTATGAAGGATAAACAGGTGTACAAAACCCATCCACTTCCAGCTCCTCAAGGACATGACTTGCGTAACTATCCCCTCTCAATTCTGCATTATCAATTTCTCTCTCCCTACTGGGACATTTCCATCAGCAAATAAATATGCAGTTATTTCATTCATTGTTAAAAAAAAAAAAAAAAGTCCTTTTATTCTACTTTTCTCTCCAGTAATTGTCCTGATTTTTCTCTTGAAATGACCCTGACAAGACTTTTGCCCCTGCTGCTCTGGTGGTCTCTGGTCAAGACGATGGCCTCACCACTCTGTTCAGGTGTTAATTTTAAGTATCCCTCTTACCCGGCCCTCCAGCAGCACGTTCTCACAGCTGATCACTCCTTGCCTTTAAACACCTTCTTCACTCAGCTTCTAGAACATATAACAGGCTTTCCTCTCACCTCTCTAGAATTTCCTTCCCAGTCTCCTTTGTGGGATTTTCCTGCATTGGTAACGGAAATGTTGGATGCTGTACACTACAAGGTGAAAGAGAAGGTAGGAAGGGGCTGGGCTTGGGGCATCCATGGGCATCGGGCTAAGTGGCTCAAACCCTGTCCTGTGCCTATGGGAGCAGGTGAAGTGTCCTGAGCAGGTGGGGTGAGTAGAGATCTATTGCAGCTGTGATGCAGACAGCAGATGATGGGCAGGAAAGGGAGGAAGCCTCGGACCCAGCAGAACCTCAGCCAAGAATATGTGTGAGGAGGACACAGTTCAGAAATAGGTATGACAGAGATTAGACACAACTTAACCAAGACTAACAGCAGTGGCTGTGGGATGCAGACCCCAGGGAGCAGTGAGCTAAGCAGGGACAACGTGAGAGGAGAGAGCACTGCATCAAGCTTACTCACTGCTTCAAGGGGCTTGCCAATTGTCATGGATTGAATTATGTCCCTCCAAAATGTGTCAGCTTGGCTAGGCCATGATTCTCAGTATTGGAAGATTGTCCACCATTTTGTCATCTGATGTGATTTTCCTGTATGTTGTAAATCCTACCTCTAAGATGTTAACAAAGCAGAATTAGCGGCAGTTATGTTAATGAAGGCAGGACTTAATCTACAAGATTAGCTTTTGTAGTAAATCAATCTCTTTCGAGATATAAAAGAGAGAAGCAAGGAGGAGACAGGGGGACCTCACAGGACCAAGAAAGAAGCACCGGAAGCATAGCATGTCCTTTGGACCTAGGATCCCTGCCATGAGAAGCTCCCTGACTAGGGGAAGATTGATAACAAGGACCTTCCACCAGAGTTGACAGAGAGAAAATGCTTTCCCCTGGAGCTGGCACCCTGAATTCAGAATTCTAGCCTCCTAGGCTGAGAGAATAAATTTCTACTCATTAAAGTCATCCACTTATGTTATTTCTGTTATAACAGCCCTAGATAACGAAGACAGCAATGAAGGGACAAGAACCAGCATAAAAAATGGAAGGGCATGAGGGACCAAGGAAACCTCCTAGACAATGGAGAACCTCTGTACTTTTAAGGTCACGTAGAAAGGTCCACAAGAGAGGTACAGAAGGGACAGGCACAGAAGGGGTAACAGGTGCAGGGGTGGGCTGAATCACAAAGTGAAAATTCCAGTAGCTCAGCTAAAAACAATTTCCTGACAATGAATGCTATTCGAGCACTTCAGATGATTAAAGGAAAACAGTTTCCATAAGCGTGGTTGAGAATACAAAGAACATATCCCATCCGAAGGCGGACAGAGCCACGGTGGCACATGGTGGCAGAGAAGAGGATGTCAGTACATGGTGCTGTAGTGGAGTCATTTAAGGACGTCTTGTTTCATCTACTCCATTTCTTCCATTCACATATTCCAAGGGGCACTTGAATGATAGTGTTTGCAAATGACAAATACCTGGTCCTGGGGATGCCAGAGTAGTCATAGAGGCTGATATGCTTATTATTTTTTGAAGCATCATTATCCATTTGCCTCTCATATCCATTGTTGCTGAGTAGGATATTCTGGGTGGCATGTGATTTAGCTTAAATTGTGGGTATGAAGTCTTTGCTGACAGTGGATGAATCTACAGTTAGTCTATGGAACCTCAAAAAATTGGATTTTGCTATTCTATGCATCCTTTTGTGTCTTTGCATTTTAGTAATTGCTTTGACTACTTACGTTTATACCATAAAACCAGGTTTGCCTCCTGCACCTTCGAGTCAGTGGCCTAAGGCCCCGCATTCCACCAGCATGTACTTCCAGGGCCTGTGTTGCTGTGATGACTCTTGTGCCACAGTGGTTTATTCTTTCCCTCCTTTTCTTTTCTGATTCAGAAAGACAGAGCTTTTCAGGTATTTTTGTGTGAAATTAGGAGCATTTTTTATATTGATGGCTTTTCAAAAGTGTTCTCTTCTCAAAGGAATGTAAGATGAAGGAAGGTGGACATATCTGCAGTCTGTAAAAGGCCTTGAGGATACATCTTTTCAATAAAAGAAATTGTCTTTTTATTTGCTTTGATTAAAAACAGCAGCATTCCCTGCTGCCAAATAACTCACC
Organism: Loxodonta africana; assembly: GCF_030014295.1. Lineage (NCBI taxonomy): Eukaryota > Metazoa > Chordata > Mammalia > Proboscidea > Elephantidae > Loxodonta > Loxodonta africana. Next base: position 6,779,176 of record NC_087343.1, on the reverse strand, counting down.
TGGGCTTCATCTCACTGATCTCTCTAAATAAGCTGAACAAACACGCATCACAATGAACTTCATTCAAAACATCAAGGCAAAAAACTTTCAAAAAGGCTCCCTGTGGCCATGAGGTGGCTATGTTTTCAAGACCACAGGCAGCCAATTTCTTAACATCTTTATTCTCAGCCATCTGGTCAGATGGCCTCCTGGGCCTGGGGGCCTCCTCTCTGTGTCCACGGAGCTCACAGCCACATGCCCAGGATTGCCCACGGTGGGTCCGGCTTCCACAGCACACGGCCGGCTGTTGACATGCATCCCTGCCATCTTCGTGTGTTCAGAAAGAGAGAGCATACCACATCACCCGTGCCTCCGTAACGTTCAGGTACATGTAGTTCCAGAGGTCAGAGGCAGAGAGCACGTGGGCGTGGGAAAGTAAACCAAAAAGAAAGCAGAAACAATCTACCAGCTGCAGAGTGGTACTGATGATGATGGTGGTGATAGTGATTTTGGTGATGATGGTGATGATGCTGAGAATGGTGATGATGAATATGCCAGTAGCTCATGATGGTGATGATGATGGTAGTGATGATGGTGATGATGATGGTGATATCATTTATTGAGTTTACTCTACTCTAGGTGCCTACCTTTAATTTAAGCCTCAAACCTTATGAGGCAGTTGTTATTACTGGCCGGATTTGGCAGACTTGGAAACTCTCCTTAATAAAGCCTTATTTTCTTGTTTGGGACAATTCTATTTGGAATTGCCACCATGTGGCCTATTGGATAGACCCTCCTATGGGCCTATCCTCACATGTATGGTGTTGAAGGCAGGATCTCATCCCTGCCATATGACACCAAGTGCTGCAGAGTTTGACACTGAAGCCAAAAAATGTTTAGGGCAAGGTGGGAACTGATGAATGTGTCTAATACCCCAGACTTCCCCAGAAGCATCATGGTGTCATGGTGTCCTATGCCAACCAAGGTTAGATGAGCTCTCTCAGAGCTAAAATTGAAGGTGTAGATTGATTCAAGGGTCTCATCAGTTTTTCTGTTGTTGATCTGCTCCCATGCCCAGTGAGAAATCTGGCCATACAACTATCTTCATTTTCTTTTTATGTTTATATGAATAAAACTCTAAAATTGTAACATTTTCTGCTTACTTTTAAGGATGATAAAATAGTCTATATTCTTTCAGATGGCTGAGTTCATAAAACACTCTCACTTAATATATAACTTAATCCTTACAGCAATTCTGTGAGGAAGGTATTTTTATTACCTCTATTTTTTACTAATGGCATGAATGTCATAGTTTAATGGCTGAACTAGGTCTAAACCTGTGTGATAGATCGGTTTTGTGTGACCTATCTTGCCATGGTCACCTAACTCCCATGCAAGTGATTGGGTTGGACTGTGCAAATAGGGTAATTGTGACCCACCACATGTCTGTCAGTTTATAGTACTGCAGTGGCTTGTGTGTTGCTGTCATACTGGAAGTTTTGCCACCTGTACTTTATATACCAGAAGGGTCACCATGGTGGACAGGTTTCAACTGAGCTTCCAGACTAAGACAGACTAGGAATAAGGACCTGGTGGTCTATTTCAGAAAAAATTGATCAGTGAAAACCTTATAAGTAGCAGTGAAACATTGTCTGATATAGGGCCAGATGATGAGCCCCTCATGTTAGAAGGCACTCAAAATACTATAGGAAAAGAACTGCTTCCTCAAAGTGAGTCAACCTTAATGACATGGATGGACTCAAGCTTTTGGGGCCTTCATTTGCTGATGTGGCATAACTAGAAATGAGAAGAAACACCTTCGAATGTCTATTAATAATTGGAACATGGAATGTACGAAGTATAAATCTAGGAAAATTGGAAATAATCAAAAATGAAATGGAATGCATAAACATCAATATCCTAGGTGTTAGTGAGCTGAAATGGACTGGGATTGGCCATTTTGAATCAGACAATCATATGGTCTGCTATGCCAGGGATGACAAACTTGAGAGAAATGACATCATATTTATCCTCAAACAGAACATTTCAAGATCTATCCTGAAGTACACAACCCTTTCAGTGATAGGGTAATACCCATACACCTACAAGGAAGACTAGTTAATATGGCTATTATTCAAATTTATACACCAACTGAGACAGATAGGGTTAACAGTGCTGGCAGAGCAAAAGAGCTGTTAAAAGATTACCATCTAAAAGTTGAATAAACAAGAAGCACACTCTGCCAATATGAAAAAAGGTTAAAACAACTCGTAAATTACTACCACCTCCTTAGTGTTTTTCTAGTCTCTTCCCCATTTTTACAGGCTACACACACACAGAGGAACAAAGTGTGACCAGTGACAAAGTGTGACCACTGTTTGACCTTCCTTAGCCAGCCACAGAGGACGCATAGTGCCTAGAAGACCCCCTCTTGAATATTAGCGTGGTTCCAGATGCACGCACAGCCTAATTAGTACGCACCACCATTCTGAGAAGCTCCTGTCCCTTGAAAGAAACCCTCTAAATATTCATTACTTGGTATTGTCTCCACCAAACCCATGTAAACCCTAGCCTTGCCCTCCATTTCTGAGTCAGACTTTTGGAGCTGCCCATGAGCTTTCTCTGACTCCTTTTACTTGTCGCAAGCAAAATAAACCTGTCAGAGTTAAATCCCAAATTGTCTCCTCTGTGTATTCTTACAGGAGACAGACAAGGACCCATGGAGTCTGGAGGGCCTCCGTGCCCTCAGCAATAATACCACTACTAAGGCCAAACATGAAGAAATTGAAGGGTTTACTAACTTCTGCAGTCTGAAATTGATCAAACGCATAATCAATATGTATTGATAATTACTGGTGATTAGAATTCAAAAGTTGGAAAAAAAGGATTAGTAATTGAAAAATATGGCCTTAGTGGTATTACAGGATTTTGCAAGACCATTGACTTCTTCATTGCAAATACATTTTTTTACAACATAATTGGTGTCTACAGATGTGGACCTCACCAGACAGAATACACAGCAATCAAATTGACAGCATCTGTGGAAAGAGATGATGGAAAAGCTCAATATGGTCAGTCAGAACAAGGCCAGGTGCTGACTGTGGAATGGGCCATTCATTGTTCATATGCAAGTTCAAGTTCAAGCTGAAGAAAATTAGAACAAATCCACGAAAGCCAAAGTACCACCTTGAGTATATCCCACCTGAATTTAGAGAACTTATCAAGGATAGATTTGAGGCATTGAACACAAATGACTGGAAACCAGATGATTCATGGAATGACATCAAGGACATCATAATGAAGAAAGCAAGAGATCATTAAAAAAGCAGGAAAGAAAGAACAGACCAAAACGGAGGTCAGAGGAGACTCTGAAACTTGCTCTTGAATGTAGAATAGCTAAGGAGAAAGGGCAAAATGACGAAGTAAAAGAGCTGAACAGAAGATTTCAAAGGGTGACTCAAGAAGGCAGAGTGAAGTATTATGATAACATATGCAAAGACCTAGAGACAGAAAACCTAAAGGGAAGAACATATTCGGCATTTCTCAAGCTGAAAGAACTGAAGAAAAAACTCAAGCCTCGGGTTGAAATACTGAACAATTCTAGGCGGAAAATATTAAATGACACAAGAAGCATCAAAAGAAGATGGAAGGAATACACAGAGTCATTGTAACAAAAAGAATTGGTAGACATTCAGCCATTCCAGGAGGTAGCATATGATCAGGAACTAGTGGTACTGAAGGAGGAAGTCCAAGCTGCACAGAAGGCATTGCCAAAAAACAAGTCTCCAGGAACTGACAGAATAGCAATTGAGGTGTTTCAACAAATGGACGCGGCACCGGAAGTGCTCACTCGTTTATGCCAAGACAATTGGAAGACAATTACCTGGACAGCCGACTGGAAAAGATCCATTTTTATGCCTATTCCAAAGAAAGGTGATCCTATGCAATGCAGAAATTATTGAACAACATCATTAATATTGCACGTGAGTAAAATTTTGCTGAAGATCATTCAAAAGCAGCTACAGTGGTATGTAGACCGGGAACTGCCAGAAATTCAAGCTGGATTCAGAAGAGGACGTGGAACCAGGGATATCATTGCTGATGTCAGATGGATCCTGGCTGAAAGCAGAAAGATGTTTACATGTGTTTTGTCGACTATGCAAAGGCATTGTACTGTGTGGATCATAACAAATTATGTATAACATTGAGAAGAATGGGAATTCCAGAACACTTGATTGTGTTCATGAGGAGCCTGTACATAGAAAAGAGGCAGTTATTCAGTCAGAACAAGGGGATACTGAGTGGTTTAAAGTCACAGGAAAAGTGTGTGTCAGGGTTGTATCCTTTCACCATGACTATTCAATCTGTATGCTGAGCAAATAACCCGAGAAGCTGGACTATAGGAAGAACGGGGTAACGGGATTGGAGGAAGACTCATTAATAACCTGCGTTAGGCAGATGACACAACCTTGCTTGCTGATAGTGAAGAGGACTTGAAGCACTTACTATTGAAGATCAAAGACCACAGCCTTCAGTATGGGTTACACCTCAACATAAAGAAAACAAAAATCCTCACAACTGGACCAATAAGCAACATCATGATAAACAGAGAAAAGTTTGAAACTGTCAAGGATTTCATTTTACTTGGGCGCACAATCAACACCTATGGCAGCATCAGCCAAGAAATCAGAAGACACATTGCATTGGCAAATCAGCTGCAAAAGACCTCTTTAAAGAGTCGAAAAGCAAAGATGTCACCTTGAAGACCAAGGTGTGCCTGACCCAAGCCATGATATTTTCAATCGCCTCATATGCATGTGAAAGCTGGATGATGAATAAGGAAGGCTTAAGAAGAATTGACGCCTTGGAATAGTGGTGTCGGTGAAGAGTATTAAATGTATTCTGGACTGCCAAAAAACTATGAGTTGGGATCAACCCCACGGCAACAGGTTTTTTTTTTTTTTTGGCAAAAGAACAAACAAATCTATCTTGAAAGAGGTACAATGAGAATACTCCTTAGAAGCAAAGATGGTGAGACTATGTCTCACATACTTTGTACATGTTATCAGGAGAGATCATTCCCTGGCAAAGGACATCTAGCTTGGTAAAGAAGAAGGTCAGCAAAACAGAGGAAGACCCTCCGTGAAATGGTTTGACACAGAAGCTGCAACAATGGGCTTAAGCATAACAATGATTGTGAGGACACAGCAGGACTGGGCAGTGTTTCCTTCAGTTGTACATAGGCTCACTACGAATTGGAACTGATTCGACGGCACCTAACAACAACAACATAGAGATTCCATGACTTTGCCTTTGTCAGGTTGTGCTGGCTTTCCCAGTATCGTGTACTGTCTTACCCTTCACCAAAGTTACCACTTATCTATTGTCTATTTACTGTTTTTCTCTTCCCACCCCTTCCCTCCCTTGTAACCATCAAAAATTGTTTCTTTTTGTGTGTAAATCTCCTTTTGAGTTTTTATAGTAGTGGTCTCATACAGCATTTGTCCTTTTGTGATTGACTTATTTTACTCAGCATAAAGCCCTCCAGATTCATCCATGTTGTGAGATGCTTCGCTGCTTCATCTTTGTTCTTTATCAGTGTGTCATACTCCATTGTGTGTATTTCCCATAGTTTGTTTATCCATTCATCTGTTGATGGGCACCTAGGTTGTTTCCATCTTTTTGCTTATTGTGAATAATGCTGCAGTGAACATGGGTGTGCACATGTCTACTTGTGTGATGGCTCTTGTTTCTCTAGGATATGTTCTGAGGAGTAGAATTGCTGGATCATATGGTATTTCTGTTTCTATCTTTCTAAGGAAGCTCCATATCATTTTCCAAAATGTTTGTACCATTTTGCATTCCTATCAGCAGTGCATAAGAGTTAATCTCCCCACAGTCTTTCCAACATTTGTTATTTTCTGTTTTTTTGATTCATGCCAGTAATGCTGGGGAGAGATGTTATCTTACTGTGGTTTTTTTTTGCATTTCTCTAATGGGTTTTTTTTTAATGGGTAGTGATCACAAGCTCTTCATCATATATCTATTAGCTGCTTGAATATGTTCTTTGGTGAAGTGCCTGTTCGTGTCCTTTGCCCATTTTTAATTTTTTAAATTATTTTTTATTATTGTACTTCAGATGAAGGTTTACAGAACAAACTAACTTCTTATTAAAAAATTAGTACATATATTGTTTTGTGACATTGTTTACCAACCCCATGATATGTCAACACTCTACCTTCTCTACCTTGAGTTCCCTATTACCAGCTTTCCTGTCCCCTTCTGCCTTCTAGTCCTTGCCCCTGAGCTAGTGTGCCCCTTTAGTCTTGTTTTGTTTTCAGGCCTGTCTGGGACCCTCTATTGTGATCCCTGTCCGTTAGTCTAAAGGACTTGTGTCTTTGGTTATCTTCATTCTCCCTTATTCCTGATGGGGTGAGGCCAGTGGAGTATCTTAGATGGTCACTTACAAGCTTTTAAGACCCCAGATGCTACTCATGAAAAGGTTTACATACAAAAAGAAACAATCTTTGTAACAATGGAGGTTACAGTGGAGGGGAAGAGTGGGAGGAAAAAACTCTAAATAGACAATAGATAAGTGGTAACTTTGGTGAAAGGTAAGACAGTACACAGTACTGGAGTAGCCAGCACAACTTGCCCAAGGCAAGGTCATGGAAGCTCCATAGATATATCTGAACTCCCTAAACAGCCAAATTACTGGGCTCAGGGCTGTGGGGACCATGGTCTAGCGGAACATCTAGCCCAATTGGCATACCACGGTTTCTAGAGAAAATGTTCTATGTTCTGCTTTGGTGAGTAGTGTTTGGGGTCTAAAGAAACAAGGAAAGATTAGTCCAAAGGACTAATGGACCACAACTACCACAGTCTCCACCAGACTGAGTCTAGCACAGCTAGATGGTGCCTGGCTACCACCACTGACTGCTCTGACAGGGATCGCTATAGAGGGCCCCAAACAGAGCTGGAGAAAAAGAACAAAATTCTAACTCACAAAAAAAGACCAGACTTACTGGTTTGACAGGGATTGAAGAAACCCATAGAGTATGGCTCCCAGACACCCTTATAGGTCGGTAATGGAATCACTCCTGAGGTTCACTCTTCAGCCAAAGATTAGAAAAAAAAAGACAGGCCCATAAAACAAAAGGAGACTAAATGAGCATACCAGCCCAGGGCCAAGGATGAGAAGGCAGGAGGGGAGAGGAAAGCTGGTAATGGGAAACCTACGGTCAAGAAGAAAACAAAGGTACCTGTGTTTTATTGACTAGCAAAGGCATTCAACTGTGTGGATCATGACAAATTATGGATAATATTGCAAAGAATGGGAATTCCAGAACACTTAATTGTGCTCATGAGGAACCTTTACATAGATCAAGAGGCAGTTTTTCTAACAGAACAAGGGGATACTGAGTGGTTTAAAGTCAGGAAAGGTGTGCATCAGGGTTGTATCCTTTCACCATACCTATTCAATCTGTAAGCTGAGCAAATAATCAGAGAAGCTGGACTATATGAAGAAGAACATGGCATCAGGATTGGAGGAAGACTTATTAACACTGCATTATGCAGATGACACAACCTTGTTTTCTGAAAGTGAAGAAGGCTTGAAGCACTTACTGATGAAGATCAAAGACCACAGTCTTCAGTATGGATTATACCTCAACATAAAGAAAACAAAAATCCTGACAACTGGGCCAATAAGCAATGTCAATGATAAACAGGGAAGAGATTGAAGTTGTAGAGGGTTTCATTTTACTTGGATCCACAATCAACAGCCATGGAAGCAGCAGTCAAGAAATCAAAGGACGCGTTGCATTGGGCAAATTTGCTGCAAAAGGCCTCCTTAAAGTGTTGAAAAGCAAAGATGTCACCTTGAAGACTAAGGTCCACCTGACCCAAGCCATGGTATTTTCAATTGTATCATATTCATGTGAAAGCTGGACAGTGAATAAGGAAGACTGAAGAAGAATTGATGACTTTGAATTGTGGTGTTGTTGAAGAATATTGAATATACCATAGACTGCAAAAGAAAGAACAAATATGTTTTGAAAGAAATACAACCAGAATGCTCCTTAGAAGCAAGGATGGCAAGACTGCATCTTACATGCTTTGGACTTGTCAGGAGGGATCAGTCCTTGGAGAAGGACACCATGCTTGGTAAAGTACAGGGTCAGTGGAAAAGAGGAAGACCCTCAACGAGACAGATTGACACTGTGGCTGCAACAACGGACTCAAGCATAACAACGATTAGAGTATCGTGCAGGATTGGGCAGTGTTTTGCTCTGTGGCACGTAGAGTCACTATGAGTCAGAACTGACTTGATGGCATGTAACAACAACAACAAAGGTCAAGAAGGGGAGAATGTTGACATTTCGTGGGGTTGACAACCAATGTCACAAAACAGTATGTGTATTAATTGTTTAATGAGAAACTAGTTTGTTCTGTAAACCTTCATCTAAAGTACAACAAAAAAAATTAACAAAACAAAACCATTATTGGGAAAATGTTGCTGTGGACTGTAAGTGAACTCTAACACAGCCTTCTGAGAATAAATTATTAGTATTCAACACTTATTAAGAAAAATTCAGTTAAAATCCCAATCTTAAAAAATTCTTTGGAGCAGAGAAAGGTCCCTGGATAGTAAGGACAGGGTGACAATATTGTGTGCCTTATTTCAGCACATATACTCTGTCCTATAGGGTTTATTTCAGCAACGCACTCTAAATTGATGAGTGTGTAAAATTTTCGTAAGTGCCCAAAGAAGTTGGTATTATAACTGCTTAGAGAATGTGACAGTCAAGCTCAAATAGTTGAAGGGATTTATGCATTCTCGTAGAGCTACCGAAGGCAGCTCTATCCAGCTAAATTGTCGGGCTGGCAAGAGAAGGACGTTATCAATCACCAAATCAAAACCTAACATGATGCTATTAAGCCAATTCTGACCCACAGCTGCCCATGTGTTACAGCGTAGAACTGCTCCTCAGGGTTTTCTGGGCTGTGATCTTTACAGAAGCAGATCTCCAAGACTGTCTTTGAAGGAGCCTCTGAGTGAATTCAAACTAACAACCTTTAGGTTAGTAGGTGAGGGAAAAGTGTTTGTGCCATCCATGAATCTCTTATAAATCACAGGGGTCAACAAACTTGCTCTAAAAAGGGCCAGTTTATAAATAATTTAGGCTTTGTGGACCACAGAATAAACAAATGGGCCCGTCTTTGGTTTTCTTCTTTCCCTTTTTTGTAGACTTTATTCACAAAAATAGAAGATTCACCTCTGATCTACCACCTTGTCCTTGAGAATGGCTGACATTAGCTGGAGTGCCTTCATCTCATTACTGTGTGAGTATACACTATGTCCACATGATAAATGCTGGCATATGGATAATGACATTAATTAGTGTTCTGCTGACACTGTGTTTACAGTTGCTAATATGGGTTCTTACTCACCTGAGCCTTACACTGAAGAAAATATTTTTCTTTCTTTGGTTGAGGTAACTTTCAGCCATACACTGCATCCCAGGTGTCAGCTTTATCATTAGGTGCCTATTGGAGTCCTGGTGGTATAGTGGTTAAGAGCTCAGCTGCTAACCAAAACGTTGTCAGTTCAAATCCACCAGCCGCTCTTTGAAAACCCTATGGGACAGTTCTACTCTGTTCTATAGGGTCACTATGAGTCGGAACAGACTCGATGGCAATAAGTTTTTTTTGTTTTTGGCCTTTTTACAGTGGTGGTTAAGATATGTCCGCTAACCAAAAGGTTGGCAGTTCAAATCTACCAGCTGCTCTTTGGAAACCCTGTTGTGCAGTACCATGCTGTCCTATAGGGTTGCTCTTAGTCGAATTTAACTTGAGGATGATGGGTTTTATAGAATATGAAGTCCTTTTCACAGGGTTCCAAGTGTCTTTATTTTCCAGGTAATTTGTCTTTCAGGTGCTCCGTGTGAATTCTCCAGGGCTGAATTCTCACTATATGCTACAGAGGATGGGGGCTTAGTGCTTTCTTCTGGTAACCACTGCAGTCTTTCAGGAAGGAGCTGGATGATGCCTGACATTGAGCTCAAAAGTACAGAGAACTGGGCAGGCTGCTCAGGGGAACTGGCTGACAGAGGGGCATTGGGACGACCAGGTGGGAAGGATAGGACACTTGATCCTTACCAGCACCTCTTACGAAAGTACACTGTAATGTAACGTGGAGAGGGAGAAAGATGGGCTACCAGGAGGCTATCAGAGTGTCAGTGACATGTTTCAGGCACCCCTATGTAATGTCTGGAGCTGCTGGGTGGTGCAAACCGTTAAAGCAACTTGACTGCTAACTGAATTGTTGGAGGTTCAAGTTCATCCACAGGTGCTTCAGAGCAAAGTCTTGGTGATCTACTTCTGAAGAATCAGCTATTGAAAACCCTGTGGAGGGTAGTTCTGCTTGATACACGTGAACTGAGATCAAATCGACAGCAACCAGTTATCCCATGGCTTTTGAAAAAATACAATAAAATACACTTTCTTTAATTTGGTTATTGGTGGTCCTTGGAGTCAATAAAGAAAGAAATTAATAGAAGAAAGCCTGTTTTACTCTTCAGGTGTGAGAAAATCAGAAAGCATCTAACTTATGTTTTTTCTCTGTTTTACCTAATCTGAGCCCCGTGATCCTCCTTTTCAGCAAGACAAGAAGGCTCCCCTCGTGTGGAGTCAGCATACCATGTGCAAGCGTTCTCAGCGACAAAGGAGGCTCAGAATGGAGGTGTGACCTGCTGTGCCCTATGCCGGACAAAGAAGCCCTTTAAAGGCAATTGGCACTAATGGAGGAGGATCACATGGGACCCAGGCTCTGGGAAGCCATCTTTCTAGCTGCCTCCCTGTGATCCTGTCTGACTTTGCTTTCTACAGCTGGAGTGCTCTGATGGAAGACGTGGGCTTGCTTTCAATAGCACGAGTGACAGTGATAAATCTTTCCTATTCATAAGCCACTCATTTGAAAGGCTTCTTCAACAGCTCATTGTAAATCATGAAAAAACATGCAGCTTCCAAATGCCTCCATTTTGAAGGAAGGGTCTGCCTGACATTTAGGTCTTCAAGAGATTTCTATCTAAGGGCAATATCGGAAGAAAATAGTGAATGATGTTGGCTGCTGACAATGACCTTAGTGATGCCCAAGGCTCATAATGATGCTTTTATCAGTCAAGGTGATTGTAGAAGAAGAAATCTAGCCCAGATGTTTCCAGAGATTGGGCTGGAAGAGCTAGTCTGCCAAGTGTGGCCTTGTTTGAAGGAAATAACAAAAGAAGGTGTTATGGATAGAATTGTGTCCCCTCAGAACATGTGCTCTAAATCATAACCCCTATACCTATGGAGGGAGCCCTGGTGGCACAGTGGTTAAGAGCTCAGCTGCTAACTAAAAAGTCGGCAATTGAAAATCACCAGTTGCTCCTTGGAAACCCTATGGGGCAGTTCTACTCTGTCCTATAGGGTCTCTTAGTTGGAATTGGCTTGGGGATGGCAGTGGGCATATCTGTGGAGAGAAGACCCTCGGTGAAATGGTTTGACACAGTAACTGGAACAATGGGCTCAAACATAGCAACAACTGTGAGGATGGCGCAGGACAGGGCACTATTTCATTCTGTTGTATATAGGGTCACTATGAGTCAGAACCGACTCAATGGTACCAAACAGTATACCTGTGGATGGAAGAAGCCCTCGTAGCACGGTGGTTAAGTGCTTGACTGCTAAAAGAAAGGTCAGTGGTTCAAGTCCACCAGCCTCTTCAAAGGAAAAAGATGTGGCAGTCTGTTTCCCTAAAGATTACAGCCTTGGAAACCCCATGGGGCAGTTCTACTCTATCCTATAGGGTCGCTAGGAGTCGGAATAGACTCCAAGGAAATGGGTTTGGATTTTTTTTGGTTTTTACCTGTGGACCTGATGCCATTTGGGAACAGGGTTTTCTTTGTTATGATTATGATCCATATCAGTGTAGGGTGTGTTTTAAACCAGTCACTTGTGATATATAAAAGAGCAGATTAGACACAGAGAGAAACAAGCAAGCACAAATGGGAAAAGATAGATGCCATGTGGAGGTCTCCAAGGAACACTGAGAAGAACACTAGAGGAGCTGAGGTGATGATCTCCCCCAAGAGCGGACAGAGAGAGCCTGTCCCTAGAGCCAGCACCCTGAATTTGGACTTCGAACCACTTAAACTCTATGAAAAAAATTTCTGTTTTTTTTAAGCTACCCACTTGTGGTATTTCTGTTACAGTACTGTTACTGTATTTTTATGCTAATAACTCAAGTTATATATATATATATATATATATATATATTTTTTTTTTTTTTTGCCAATTTAGTCCCCCTCCCTCAAGGTATTTTTGCAAGCATGCTATGCTAATTTTTTTTTTTTTTTTATGTGTTGCTGGGCTGCTAACCGAAAGGTTGGGGATTGGAGTTCAAGGCACCTCAGAGGAAAGCTGTGGTGATTCCGTTCTGAAAAGCTGGTCACTGAAAACCCTATGGAGCGCAGTCCTACTCTGACACACAAAGGGTCCTCAGGAGTCAGAGGTGACTCCACAGAAAAAGGTAAGTGGGAGCTGGGGCTGTGGAGAAGGGGTGTCAGAAGCATGGTCTACACCAGAAAATGGGCCAGACGCACCCTGACATCTCTCTTCCCTCTAATCTCCTACTGGAGCCTCCCTTTGGCTGAACCCAAAGGGAAGCCAGTGTGCATGGGAGCCCTGGGAATCAGTCCACAGGGGCCGGCGCCCAAGGCACAGAGCAGAGCAGAAAAGGATGCTAAAGGACCTCGTTGTATGGAAGTACACAGGCTTAGACATTACTTTTTTTTTTTAATTATATATTTTTTGTGTTTTTGGTGAAAGTTTACAAAAAATTAGATTCCCATGTAACAATTTCTATACATATTGCTCAGTGACATTGGTTACATTTTTTTGCAATGTGTCAACACTCTCATTATTTCCATTCTGGCTGTTCCATTTCCATTAATCTAGGTTCCCTTCCCCCCACCCCCCTTACCTCTCATCTTTGCTTTAGGGTAAATATTGATCCTTTGGTCTCATATATATGATTTTTTAAAAGAGCTCAGTACTCACTGGTGATATTTATTTTATGAGCCAA